>NC_138518.1:76030961-77513461 GCF_000230855.2 Cajanus cajan
TTAACAAATCTGAAAAATAAAATAAAATAAAGAAGTTTCTAGTTTGAGTTTTGATTTTTGGCTCAAAACTTTGCTCTAATTTTTTTTTTTAAGATAAGAAAAAATATAAAGATGATCATAATGAAAATTAAACCTAGATCCTCATATTTCTAACTATTTCAATCCTTCTCCATCGAACCTTTCGAAAAACTTTGCTCTGTTTGTACTTGAGTTTTCTTTTATTTCATTTTCTTATAAAATATTTTAGTAGTCATAGTTCCCTTTACATGTAATCTTGGCATCAACTCACTTATTTTATTATATTATATATAATTTGAAAGTGAATTTTTATAAAAATATATGTTTTGAACAGTTTAATTGATAAATATATTTTATTGGTAATAAAAATTATATTAAGTAATTTTAAAATATAATTACTTCAATAGAGTTAAATATATTTATAATTATATAAAATGAGTGAAATTTTGATTTTGATTCTTATAAAAAGGATATCTTAATTTCATTTCTAAAAGTTTGTAAATTATTATTTTTAATTTCTATTTTATTTGATATTCATTAATATGTTTAAGAGAAAATGTATTTATAGCATTTGTTTGAAATGCATGAAAATGAAAAAGAAGAGAAAAGGATAGAAAGATTACAAATTTACTATAAAAAGAATCCCTCGTTTAAGTTTACACATTTATCATAAAATTTCTCTCATCTAAACCTATTACACAAGATAGATTTTGGAAACCGGTTTTCACTTTCTTATTAGACATCATTATCCCAAAATTTATACTACACACTTTAATAATCATTTTTATTTAAAAATAAATATACAGAATCACTTATGTCTCTTTCACCTACTAGTTTGGTATAAAAGAAAATAAGGAAGAAATAAATACAATGAATCTCACACCAAAACATTTTCCAATTTGAAAAGAAAATCCCTTTTATTTATCGATGAATTTTGATAATTATCTTTTTTAATTTTTACTTTCTTATTTAATATTTTTACCTCTGAAATTATATTACACACTTTAGTAACCACTTTCTCTCAAAATTTTCTAAAAGATGAGTATACACATCTTTCCCCTGCTAATTTAGTATAAAAAAAATAAATAAAAAATACGACAGGCCCCACACCAAAGCAGTTTTTTTCCAATTTGAAAAAAAAAAACCTTTGAAAAACAAAAATACCATTATACCCCCATGGTTATAACATACAAAGATAAATATATATTTTATTTACGATTATACCCTCCATGGTTATGACATACAAAAATAAATTATCTTCTCACTTTTCTTTTCATTCACTTTCTTTCGTTTATCTTTCTTTCACACACCACACACACCAAACAAAACATGTCATCTCCTAGAATACGTAATACCATATTAATATTAATATATATATATATATATATATATATATATATATATATAATTTATCTTTTATAAAATAAATGTTAGACAAAAAAAATTACAGATTTAAAAAAAAATCAAAGTATAATTGTTTATATTTATCAAATATTAAATTATTAAGATCAATCTAATAGTAAATATTAAAATAATATGTGCTTTGTCTTACATTAAAATCAAGATGTTATTATTATAATTCTTATGGATAAAATAAATATTAACCAAAAGATTTATTCTAAAATTTAAAAACAATATTTTATATTATCATTTAATTTGAGAATTTAATAACAAAAGTATAAAAAAAAATATAAATTTTGCATAAATATAAAATGTAAACGTATCGATTATCCAATGCCAGTTTTGAAGTATGTGGGGCTGTCCATGAGCAAGAAGTGACCTTGTAGCAAACTAGCTTGTACTTGATCAACAATTTGCGTTTTCTCTCTCTAATAATATAATCCTTCTCAGTCGCAACGTGCTTTCCCTTTCCCACCACAATTTGTATACCTGATCATGTGGAATGCTACTTTTATAATGCCTAGTTTTTTTCTTTCCATCAACAATCTAATAAATTTTGCTTCGTAATTTTTCTCCTCTTTTTCAAATCTCGAAGTGACTCTTCCTATTTTTCTAAGTTTACAAAGTTTTTTTTATTTTTTTTTTTCCATCGGAATCGAAATGATGAAAAAAAATCCTTTTTTTTATATAATTTATATACTTTATCTTTTAATTTTTATAATTAAAATATGTTATTTTAATTATATATATATATATATATATATATATATATATATATTGTAACCTTATAACAATAGATAACATGAAGTGAAAAAGAAGCAAAAATCACATGTAGAATGTAACATCATGTTTTATTAATTATGTTTATTGTGATAAATGTAATTAAGTAATATATTTTATCGATGATCTTAATCAATTATGATTGCATGTGATTATATTGGTTGGATTTGAGTTACTTATGATGCATATGTGTGTTTGAGTGCAATGCATGTTGAGTTCTTGATTTTTAAGTGAAAGAAAGGTCAATTCGTTAGTCTCCTATGAGTAAAATTCATCATTGCATTGGACATGCCTTCATGACATTAAGGGTGATTTAAATTAAAGGGTCCTTGTCTCACTCGCACCGAGCGCAAGATTAGTAAAGTCAAACATGAGAAGAGATAATAGACTATGATTTGGCCACGTCGAGCATAATTGGAATGGCGTTGGATGTGAGATGTGAGATGTGAGAATTGACTTTACCTAAATTGGTGTTGGGTGCCAAAGGAGTGGTAGCGAGCATGAGGGTCACTACCTCTTCCATGCCGGCACAAGTTGAATGACATTGAATATAGGCGAGATAAAAGACTACTTGCCTTAATGGCGCTCGAAATAGGATGGATAACTTCATGCATGAATTGCCTTATATTGACTTGTTGTCATCGTGATTAATTGATGAACATGGATATATTAGATGAATCTATTGTGTGTTGTATTTTAAAAGGTGTTGCTAGTTCTATATATATTGATATGAGGTTATATATATATATTAATATATGTGTGTGTGCGTGTGTATTATAATGTTGAATTATTAAGGTGTGATGTTGAAAATGCTTTAAGCACTTAAGCATACTATGTTGATACAATGTTGAGGTATACTGCTAAGAATGCTTTATGCAATATATTGTGTCTGTTACATTGTTAAGGCGTGATGCTGAGAATATATTTAGACATATTTATTGATTTAAGACTATAGGACATGTTATCTACTGTGTGGCTATTGACACGGTGCTCCACTAGCCTAATTGTTGAAAATCCTCATTGAGTAGGTCTTAACTTTTGAAGTGAATAGTTGAATCTTCTTTAGGACCATAGTTGATGCAGTATGTGATTCAGGTTGAGGCATATTAGCTAAAAGTGACCAATGTTAAATTGTGTGTGGGCGCAAAGTCGAGACATGCATGTATAAAGTAACCAACCAAGTAAAGTATAAGGTCGGAGGCTTAGTCTCTAACCGAGTACTAAAAGGACGTAATGTTTAAAGGGTAGTCTGGAAGCTAATTTCATAGGAAACTTAGTTATGCAAGCTAACGATGTAGTAGGTCTATACCTAAGTTGTTCTATCATAACAATAATATAATACTTCTTAATTTAAGTTGTGACATCCAAAAAAATCATATTTTTAGGATTGGTATCTTAATTTGATTGTTGACATAACACGTGTAAGAAAAATCATGTTAGTTTGGTAGGATCAAACCAATTAAATGGTTCATCTTTGTTGTAAGAGATTTATATAAATAAATGCATGACAATGCATTAGTTGAGGTGTTAGACATATGATATGGTGATTATTGATGTTATTCATATGCTGATTGTTTTAGCTATTGAATGACATGGTTGTTGGTAGAGCCGTCAAAGTGGGCCGGAACCCGTGGGCCAACCCGGCCCACCTTGAAAACGGGTCGGGCCGGGCCAAAAAAAATTAAAGTTTTGTAGTAAGTGGGTAAATCTCAACCCGGCCCACTTTGACCCGGCCCACCCGGGCTAAACCCGTGGTGGGCCGGGTAGCCCACCAACCCACCATATATTTTTTTGCAATAAAAATTTAAGTATAATTTGTAATTAATTTTGTATGATAGGATATTGAAAATTTTTATTTTAGACTTTTATCATGATTTGTATTTAATTTTGTATGATAAATTATGATTTATGACTATTAATTATGCTAATTTTATGACTATTATGTTAATTGATAGTTAATTTAAAATTTGAATTTTGTTGATAATTTTTTTTAATTTTTGGTGGGTTGGTGGGTTGGCCCGTATAACCCACCAACCCGAGGTGGGCTGGGCCGGGCCAAATTTTTTTTGAAAAAATTAAAAGTGGAACCGGGTTGGGTTGGCTCGTTTTTAAAGTGGGTCAAGGTGGGCCGGCCCACATGGGCCGGGTTGACCTATTTTGACAGCTCTAGTTGTTGGTGTGTCGATGAAACTGTTGCTTACCCTTGTAAGGTATTGGGTGCCACGTTGATGTGTTTTATTGGATTGATATGTTGTAGACCATAAGGTATTTTACTGGTGGTTTACATGTTGGTGTTAGTGATTAGTATATTCGTTTTTTACTTTTATACTTGTTGCATGAATATTCATTTAAATATGGTTTATCTTTATACATTTTTATTACATGTGTAGCTAGGTACGGTTAAATTGCGAATCTCAACCGACCCAATGTGTTCGTATTGGATTTTTTAATTTTTGGATCAAACCCAACCTAACCAATCAAAATCCGACACCGTACGGGTTGAGTAACAGGTTTCATGTTTTCAACCATTACCCAACTCGACCCATTCATCATCATCATCATCATCATCATCATCATAATAATAATAATAATAACAACAACAACAATAATAATAGTGTTTGAATAATCACTTATACTCTTACTTAATAATGAGTTTTGTTTTTTAGATTGATAACATTGCAATAATATAATATATTTATTTTAAATTTTATTATGTATTAATAAATGTTGGTTTTTTAGTTGATAATGATGCAACAAATTAATAAATTTATTTCATAATTTAATTTGTATCATTATTTATTTTATAGGTTGATAACATTGGATTTGCATCAATGTATCAAATAATTTATATATATTTTGAAATATCTAAATTTTCATTAAGAAAACAAATAAATTTAATTATGTTGGCCCAATTAATCCAACTCAATCCAATCTGTTCGTAATTGGGTTAGGTTGAGTCAAATCTTTTTAAAAAATGTACAAATTCAATTAAACTAAACCCGTTAAATTTTGATTGAATCGAATAACGAATTTATCTAAATCTGATCTAACCCGACCTGTTTACACCCCTAATTTTCATGAGAGTTGAATTACGATGATTATATTTACATGAGAACGGAGTGTAATTTGTGAAGTCATGTTGATAAATAACTCTATTTATTTTGTTAAGATTCATTTTGTCAAGTTACTCTAATATAATTAGTTGTGTAGATATTTTCTAACTATTAAGTATATATATATATATGATTATTCTGGCTTTTTGACCAAAGTGGGGTCCTTTTAAAACTTTATCACGTAAATGTGGCTATTTTGTAAGTATTTACGCCTTTGGGGTTGTTTACAACAGTGTCGCAATGGGCCATAGCGACATCAGTGACACGTGGCATTTTTGTAACTCTAGCGAAGCCATGAAAGCCATATTGACAGTGTCGCTACAGCTTATAACGACACAAAACAGCTTCACTAAACTCGCTATAGCCTATAGCGCCACATATTTAATATAAAAAAATCTAAGTAAATAATTAAAAAATGAATCTGTCAAAGTGGCGTTATGGTCTATAGCGACACAGTGTCGCTATAGGCCATAGCGCCACCCTTTTAAAATTAAAAAAAATAAATAAATAGAAAGAATAAATATATATAAAATAAAGAAAAATCAGAAAAGATGAATGATATTTATGATATTCATAAAATAAATTAAAATGTGGGTAAAATTAATTTAGTTAATAATTAAAAAAAACATGAAAAATAGTGGCGCTATGGCCTATAGCGACATAGCGCCACCCATTTAAAAATTAAAAAACATAAATAGAAAAATAAAAATATATAAAATAAAGAAAAATCAGAAAAGATAATTATATAAATATATATTTTTATGATATTCGTAAATAAATTAAAATGTGAAAAAAAACAAATTATTTAATAATTAAAAAAAAACTACAAACATAGTGGCGCTATGGCCTATAGCAACACTTTGTCGCTATAGGCCATAACGACACTGGTGGTGGTTGACAAATTAATGACAGTAGCCACGTGTCAAATTATTGCAGATTCAACGAATAGTAATTTGACACGTGACTTCGAACAGTAAAAAAAAAAAAATTCCCCTATATAAGGATTTTTGCCTTCAGATGGTCCCCCCACTCACCCTTGCCTCCAAGAATCCTCCTATAGAAGGTAAGTTTTTTTTTTTTTTTTTTGCTGTGTTGAATTTAGTTATAAATTATTCAGTTATTTTTAAATTTTGTGTAACTTATATATATTTTAATTATTATTTCAAGTTAAATTTTATTTGGATTTTCCCAGAACCCCAGAAGTATTTAGTCTTTGAGGTATTTTCTGTTTTATTAATTTCTGTAATTTAATTAATTATATTCATTTTTATAATTAGTGTAATTTAATTAGTTATATTTATATATTTTTTTCTGTAATTATTAGAAAGTCGCTATGGGCTATATCATTTTAAATAAATTATATAAAAACTGACTTTTATTAAATTTGATATTTTATAATTTAATTCTGTGTAATTATTAAATTATGAGTATATTTGTTTCTGTTTGTAAAGTCGCTATAGCCTTTATCATTTTAAATAAATTTTTTTTAAAAAAATTATATTTAAAATTTAAATTTTTTAAATTTAATTCTGTGTAATTTATTTAGTTATATTTCTGTGTAATTTATATATTTTTTTAAAAAATAATGATATTTAAATTTTAAAATGATTTATTTTAATTCTTTTTAATTTATATTTATTTAGAAAATAATTAAATTTAAATTTTATCTTGATTTAATTTATTTCTGTGTAATTTAAATTTATTTCAGAATTTATTTTATTTAAATTATAAATTGATTTATTTTAATTCTGTGTAATTTATATTTTTTTAAAAAATAATTTTATTTAAATTTTAATTTGATTTAATTTTATTTAAATTTTAAATTGATTTATTTACTTATTTTTTCCACAGTTTTTTTTAATTTAACTTAATATAATATAATTTTATTTTAATTATTCTGTTTGTTTACTTTGAATTAAAAATAGAAAAACAAATAATTATAAATAAAACGTGATTATTTTGCAAAAATAAAAATAAAAAAATGCAAGGCGCTAGGGCCCATATCGTCAGTCTTAAAAAATACATAAAATTTATTTTAAAATTACATTTTTAAAAAATTTAATTTAATTTTTATAAATATATAATAAATAATTTAGTTTATTATTTTTATTTTACATTTCTATTATTTTTGTTTTTTTTCTTCTTTTTTTTTTTAGAGGGTGTCGCTATGGGTTACATCATTTTTGTTAGTCCATCAACTATGTTGGCTCAGCCTATAACGACACTGATGTGGCTCATTCCAGCCCACCCTAGACCAAAAAAAAAAATTGTCACGTGTCATGAGTGTCGCTATGACCCATAGCGACATTGTTGTAAACAACCCCATAGGCGTAATTAGTTACAAAATAACCCTAATTACGTAATAAACTTTTAAAAGGACCCCACTTTAGTTAAAAAGCCGATTATTCTTTATAATTTTTCTCTCAAACTAAACAAGTTATTTTTTACTCACTTATTTAATTTTTTAATTTTCATTTAATTTTTCACCTAATTCTTCTCCCCGTAAATAAATACGATATTAATGTTTTAGATGTATCTTGAATAGATGATTATGTGAAGGGGGTGTCTTGAATCTTGATGCAACCGGTGACGTTATGGGGTTCCCAATAAGGTCACAAATTGGGGGTCCATTTGTTAATGGGTCCAGGTTAGTGGCATACACGAGACGAAACATAGTAATTGAAAGTTTTGAATGAATGGAAAGGATGAATAGGTGTTTGAGGGAGAAAGATTAGATGGATGGACAGGTCATAACTGAGAAGGGAGTATGGAAAAAGCATGATTGGACAAATTGAAATGAAATGGTAATGAGAAGGGCAAAGGACGAAAGAGGAGTGCACTGAGTCTGAGACACCCATGTCTCTTCCTCATTTGCCACTCACCTTTTTTACTTCGATATGACCCATTTCTGTAGCCACCCATCCACATTTTGATGTGATGGTAGGTAACCTACATACACAAACAAAGGGATACCTCTATCCACTAACCACTACCTTTAAACACTAAATAATATTTAATATATTATACTTATACCCATTTCAAAAACTCCAATTATTTCATTATTATTTTTCTCATTAATAATATATCACGTTATCTCCTTGTGTCACACAGTAACACGATCCTAACGTAAACTTAACACAACAACATTACTTAAAAACAGATGATTATTATAACTTAAAATAACATCAACAGAAGAATCCACGCCGAAAATAATTAGTCTCTTAATAAGGAACTATTTTTTCTTGAAATAGATATCTACATTATGTGTCTGACATTGCTTTAGACAAGATTATCTCCAAAATAAAAGAATTTACATTGAAGCAAAAAAAAAAAAAAAAAACAAATCCCATGACATATAATAATACAATTACTAAATATCACAAACAAAATTGAATTATGATAAGATAATTAAGTTAATGACAATAACATTGTATACAATTATGATATAAAAACAAACAATACTTCATAGTTATAAATAAAAAATAAAAAATAAAATGAAAAACGTTAGAATAATGAGATTTATTTTCATATTCTTAATGCTGAAATGTCAATGCAAAACAATCATAATACAACGTATATTTAATTAAGAAAAAAAAGATAAAAACTTATTTTAAACTTTCGAAACACAATATCTATTAGTATATATACTCTTTTTGTTTTACCATTAACATTACGAGCATGACTGATAAATTTGTTTAAAGTATAATTAAATGAAGGAAGAAATTATTGATCCATAAAAGATTAAAAAGAAAAGTTATAGCGCTAATATTACTTGTATACATCACTGTTAAATTGCTAAAGCAACTACTGTTATAATGACTACAGGTTTTTCAATTAATCAACCACACTATACAAAAATAACATTACACACGTTATTTCCAACTCTCCGTACTTTTTTTTTTTACAAGTAAATTATATTGACAATTCTTCATCTTCTCCTTCCGTTTCTATATTAATTTTTAATTATTTGAAAAACGTTACGCATGATTTCTAAATGTATATTTAGAAATATGATTGACACAACTTAAATGGGAATTTTCACTTTCAAAAACAAAAAAATAATTAAAAATTAATAGATTAGTTGAATCTATTATATGTTGATATTGTATGGTATAAGTAGATAATTAAATAGTTGAAAGTTGAGTTGAGTTGTATTCACTATAACAAAATGGACTTTTAGTGGATATTTAATATGATTTTTAATGATAATAAAAATTGTTACAAAAAATTTTATCAGCATTTACACATTAGCCATTGTATAGAGTGTCTCTAAAATATTTACTAACAATTATTCTACATGCTGGTAAAGACTCTTTAATGGTTGAAAAATATGTATAAGTTTTTTGTAACTTTTTTATTGGTATTTTATATTTTTTTATTGCCACTAAAAATTTAAAATTTGATTTATACTACTCTTTAATTACCTTATTTATAGTTGATGTAGGATTTGTAAGATAAGAATTATCCTCTAGAGATGTGAGACTTGCAAGGTGAAAATTATTCTCTACTTACATGCTCTTTAATTATTTTATCTATAATCAATGTGAAACTTAGATTTTTCCCAGTATACCCTTCAAGTTTAGCACTATTGAGATTGGTAAGCCATAAGTCTAACTCAATCATACAAAATAAACTTGTAAGGTGAGAGTTATCATCCACATATATATTTTTCTAATAAATAATTGTCGCTAGTAATAAATTTTAGTGTGATGTAAATACATTTTTAATGACTATTATGTATTGATTTCATAGGATTAAACCACTTAGACTATTCACCTATGTTATAAGAAATTTCTTAGTTGAAATGTGTGAGAACACATATAATTAATTTGTTGTGCATGTCCAGGTTAAATTGTGTGACTATTAACTATGTTATGATGTGGTTCAAGTTGAATGAGGATGTTGAGCATGCAATGTGTTGATGTTTGTGATAAGTAAAAAAATACATTTTTCATCTTTTGTATTATTTTTTAGTGTCAATTTAGTCTTACATCAATTATTTGAATTAATTTTATCTCATATATTTAAAATGTATCTCAATGTTTGATTTTTCGTTCCTTCCGTTTAAATGCTCAACGGTGTGTCACATATATTAAGTATTTAAACGGAGGGGACGAATAATCAAACATTAAGATACATTTTAAAAATGTAGGACTAAATTGATTCAATTAATTAAAGTGAGACTAAATTAAATCTAATAAACAACATAAGAGACGAAAAATATATCTTAACCTTTGTAATATTAGCATACTAAATTGGATTTTGTTTGAGTTACATCATTATGTTAACTTTAATGATTTTCATGTTGTATTATATTGATAAGTTAATATATATATAATATTGAAGCATAAAAAATTTTTATACGTCCATAATATAGTAGTTAATTTCTATGTTAATTGTGTGATTTTCTTTTGAATTCTACTTTACTTATATTTTTTTTTATATTTAGATTGAAATGATGATACTCGACATAAAAATAAAATAATAACAATTTATTGATGGAATTGTTTTAAGACCATATGGAAGACAACGGTGTTGATAATTGTTAATTATTAGTTGACAAATAACTTAATTTCATGTATTTTAATGTTTAGAACTGTTATATATTAATCTTAAAAAGAGTATGTATGTTTTTTCACCGTAAAACGTTTCTTATCCTAAATTTGTTCCAAGTTCGTGTAGATTTGAGAGGTTACTTTACTCCTAGGAAAAGATACGCTGGCAACAATACTGCGGCATGTAGCAAAGGATGAACGTGAATAACTTTCCAGTGTTATTAAAATAGAAAAAATAGTGATAGGTTAACGTAACTTTTTTTTGGTCTTATGCTTTGTTTGTTGAGGGGAAAGAATTAAAAAAAATAAAAAAATAAGTAAAAATTAATTTAATAAAAAATATAAAAAAATAATGTAAAATTTGTGATTATGTAATAGAATAAATTTATATGAAAAATAGAGAGAAATTAATATGTTAAAAATATACTTTATGTAATTAAATTTATATGTAAAAATATAATTTAACTAATTTTTTTTATTAATTAATTATTTAGATAATAATTTAAAGATAGTCTTATCTATGTATTTTTTTAAAATAAATTTTACACAAATTCACTTTTAAAAAAGTGAAAATAAATTTATACAAATTTTATCATAATTTCTTCCTAAATTTACTTATATCATCCTTTTAAAATATACATTTTTTTTATTTTTTTTCTTCTATTTTTTACTAAATCATCTTTTCAAACATACTATTAATCATTTTAACAATGATATCATTAATAATTTTAACAAAAAATAAGGGGTTAATACTTTTCACCCATTTCTTTATTACATCTAATAATAATTTACTGATTTTATTTTATTAGTTGGTATATATATATATATATATATATATATATTATTTTATTTTATTTTTTTTAATTTTAACCATTAAGGATAACACACGCAATCCATATCCTTCTCTTGCTTATAAAAGGCCCTTCATTCCATCAAGACTCATGGGAGCTGCTATCTCTTGATTGAGATTCATGTAGTGGCATCGTCCACCAGATTCAAGATTGTTTAGGCATGATTCTGGTCTTTGTCAACATATTCTGTTTTCAGATGTTTATTTTATTTTGTTTTCATTATTCTTAAGCTACCTTTCATATTTATTTTCTTTTCTCTTGTTTAACGATGAGCATCTTGTACTATATATGTTTAAAAATGGTGCAGATCTGTGCACTGACCTTGTTTTCAAGCCAATAGTTGATGCACATGTCCTGATAAATAAGGGGTAAGAGAGCTTTCTTCAGTCCACTCATGGGTGGTAGTAAGTTTCAATTAGCTGCCGACTCATTCATCCAAATGCTGAGTAAAAGATACTTAGCAAATGAGTGAATGATGCGGGAGACAAGTTGAATCTTAAACTTCCTGTACTTGGACTGAAGGGAGCTCCCTTTTCGTTTTTTTTTTTTTTTTTTTAAATCTGTTCTTTTGATGTATTATTATTTTTCTCTTCACATTTTTAGATGTGCACATGAGAAACTGATGAAAGATGAAGCATTATATATCAAAAGTTCCAAGTACTAATTAGAGGAAACGCATGAACTTGAGCCTAGTCTCTATCTATCTACTACCACAGTACAAAAGTCTACAGCTTGGTCGTGCTCGTGCTCTCTCTCTGCTACAAGTTCCTAGACGCTGTGTCTCCCGCAACACAAATTGCAATTACCGACATGTCCCTGATTTTCTCTTATTTTTGTTAAAAATATTTAGTAGCTTGTTATCAGACCCTGTTAGTTCCGAACAAAGTTTATTTTTTATAATAGGATTTCAATTCAAGGTTTTGTTCCGAGTCTTGTGATACAGCAGTGTATTATATGTATAAATAAATAATAAATCCATTCATTATATACTATTATCAAGCTTTCTTGCATTTAATTTATTGTTCTTTGATATAATCAAGCTTCATGTAATGTTCTACAATGGGAAAGTGTTTCTTTGATACAAGTGTTTCTGGAACAATGGGTTTATTTCAACAATAATTCAGAATCACATGCGTGCAGATGAGTGTTCTTATGAAAAAAAAAGACTTTGAAATTGTTTTACCTTGAAAATTTTTAGACAATTTATTTATTGATGTTATAAGAATTAGGGTTTGTTGACTCAGATAAGATATGAGCTTAAGACAAGATGAAGTAAAATTTAGGTTTTCTTTTAAAGGTTTTAACCTTATACGAAAGATTTTAACCTTGTTAAATGTTTGGTATGCAACATTTTACTAAATTCAATAATTTTATTATACTATATATTATGTATATAATATAAATCTTTAAAATATCAAACAGTTTCATAAAAAAAATACATATAACCCTTTAATCTTTTGAATTTAGTTTGAGTTCTATTTATTAAAATTAGATAACATGTTAGAATTATTATTATTATTCATATATTGTTCAAAATATATTTAAAGAATAATTTTTCTAATTTAATAATTATTTAATGATAAATTCTAAATTTACATTTCAAATTATTATATTCGTATATAAAACATATATTGAAATAAAATTTTATATTATATTATGTAATCATATATAAGATAATCTTATACTACATTATATAAATTTAGCATATAATTTTTAAATGTTACATTTATTATATAGTTGTATATCTATATAATATTGTATAATTTATATATGTGTTGTTATATAGGTTATAAATTAATGTTTAATACTTTATTTATTAAATATCATTATTTGACATAATATATATGATAATGCAATAAAAAGAAGTGGAAAAGCTTATCTTATTATGAGTTTCTAACTCAACTCTTTTAAAATAGAAAATAGATAACACTATTATATTATGGTAACGCAACAAATGACAATTTTATTATATTAACTTGAGATGAAGAAATTCTTGAATATTTTAAAAGTTTAATACGTCAAACATATTTATTTTTGTTTAACTTTTTAATCTTATAAATAAGATTTACAATTAATGGGAATAGAGCGTGTTTGTCTATATATTTAAAAGAGTTCTTTTTTTAAAATAATTCTTTTTTCTTGGTATAAAACTTCTTTAATCCATATACATTGGTACATCACTGTAACGTGTCTGGTGAAAATTTGGGACATTTATTGATGAATACTAAAGAGGGATTATTACTGACATGTATGTAATTGAGTGGTTATAGTTATTAATAATTTCTATAGTTATTAATCTAATATTGGTTAATCTAAATGCTTATCGACATTCCAGCATATTAATGTAGCAATTCTCATTATCATTACCTAAGTATAACAAATATCAGTGACTTATTAAATCTTCTGAACTTTAAAAATAGTAGAATTTGAATTCGAATTAGAATTATACCTAACTTCAATTATAAATCATTTTAATCGACATATAATAAAGATACAAATATATTAGAAAAAAAGTTTAGAACACATTTATTTACCGTATATTAAAAAACACATGATATCATTTCCTAATTAAAAACTTTAAGGTATAAAATATTTAATATCATAAAAGAAAGATTTTTTCATTGTTAATTTATTAGTTGTAATTTTTTATTTAGTTACTTGAAATAAAATAATTTAATCACCTTTTTACTTTTATAATTTTATAATTTTTATTTTTTTAGTTTTTATAGTTAAAAGTATTTAATTTTAGTCTCATTATATATTGTTTTGATTGTTGATCATTTACTTTTATAGAAATTAAAAGAAAAATTGTATACATTTACATGAATTAAAAAAGTTTATACAACTATAAAGGTTAAAAAGAAAATTTTATGCAATAAATTGAACAAAATATAAAAAAAATAGTTTATATATAGATTAAAATAATTTTGTAATTATAAAAACTAAAAAATAAAATTTATGAAATAATAAAATTTAAAAATCAATAAAATAAAATAAAATTAATGTTTTTATTAACAAAACTTCTCTCCTTCAATAAAACTTTCATATCTGAGATGCATGGTTATAATCCAATTAACGTTTGTAAAATTTTTATAAAAATTTTAATTTTTTTTCTTTTCCGAGAATAATGAGTAGCTAGGCTATATAGGAACGCATGACTGCATCCATCCCTCACTCGTCTTAATGTGAAACATGCAATCCCTACCGTCGAAGAGAAGCTATTGCTAGTAGGTGTCTGCCCTTTCACCTCTATAAGCTCAGAAGACAGTTGTTTGATTTGAATGTACACAATCTTCTGATTTTCTTTTCCACTTGTGCCCAATCTATGCCTAACATCTCCTTTTTACGTGCTTTCGTTTATATAGATCACTGTCGCATCTTTATCCAACACAACAATCAAAGTTGTTTGTCATTAAATGTAATTAACAAATAAAATATCTTAATTTTTTCCTTTGAGATTTGACATTGCATTAAAATGCAAATCTGTTTGATTTACCCAAAACTTTAATGTTCCTTTATTTTATGGGGTCTAGATGTTTCCATCCCATCTGAAAATGTTACGACTTACTAAAGTAGATAGTTTGTTGTGATCATTAAAGCCTTGCATGATATTAAATTATATAAGATATTGAGATTATATTGTTGGTATTTATATGTATTGAGAAACTAGGATTATAATTTGTTATTTTTATAAAATTATTTTATATATAATAATTTTATAATTATGAGATATTTATTTTGGAATTAAGTTTTTATAATTTAAGTATCCAAGTGTAATTTTTGAATTAATTTTAATTAATGATATTGGTTCTTGCATATCAATCAAGATGCTTCTGTAACGCCTAATCGTATTAATATTAATCTCAATAATATCCATATATATATATATAATATTTGTAGCTAGAAAATACATATATAATAATAATATTATACATCATAACATATTTTTCACTAATAACGTAGTTGTTTTTCTTACAGATATATATACTATTTATTATACATTCCTATTTACAAGTCATAGTTTCTTTTTCTACTTCTATCATAATTACATAAGTGGTTGGAACAAATTTACGATTGGGTTCACATGGTTCGCGGGTGGTAAAAAGAAGGTGACTATTATGGGACCGTCGATCACGGTAGGGATTTTTTGATTCGGAGAGAAGGTGAAACTTGACACTGCTACTCCATTGAATGTGACTGCGTTTGCTACCGCATCAACACTCCACGTAGTCCCAGAAAATACAGCAGAAATAACTGAAGGAAAAGGAGCGGGGATCGCTGGAACATCCATCTCTATTTATTTAATTATTATATTACATAAGAAACATAAGGAGTGAGATCATTTTTCAAAAAATAATTATAATCATAAAGCATGCGTAACAATAGTTAATATTAAGCAATATATATATATATATATAATTTGAATTATACTTGCAGTGACTAGTCAGGATAAATGAGTATTATAATATCAACCGGCGCAAGAATTTTTAATCATAATTTCTTACTCATTTAAATCCTCAAGGTCAAACCTCCAGCTACAAATAATTCAAATTTTATCTTCTATGGCCATAGAGTAATAATTATATTTAAAATGAGTCAAAGACAATTTAACAAAATTATATCATAATCAATCATAAAAATAATCACGCTAAATAAATTTGAGAATTTATCATTATTTAAACTTTATTTAAATACCTATACGCAATTAAATCATATCAAAAGCACCAATTAATTAAATGATAATGATAATCATTATAAAATAATTAAAATAATTAAACAATATAAAATATGAACATATTAATAATTATTATGGATACAAATAATCATAGAATAAGCAAATAAATGAGATTAGGGGTACCTCACTAGATATTAATAACAAATAAATAAACATAGAAGTATATAAAATTAAAGAGATAAAGTTCTCCTCCCCCTTACCTTAAAGTTGTTTATTTTCCTTTCTTTTTTCCTATCTCTTTCTTTCTCACTTTTCTCTTTCACTCTTACAATGTTACAATTCTCCAATTTCTGTTGAGGTTTGTTGTTAAGGTCCGCTATTTATAGGAGCAGTTTTTGCCTCAATTACGTAAGGGAGTGCGTAATTTTGGGTACGGAATAATATTTACTGAAGATAATCTACCAACATTTATTAACTTGTTATCCTGTTACAGAAAGAATATTTGATAACAGGTGCACGTATACATACAGGATATGAGAGAATACCATGGAACACCACGTAAACACTTGGAAAGACATCTATTGGAAGATCACCACGTAAGCACCACGTAACCACTTGGGAGAACATCTCTTGGAAGAATACCAAGTAAGTACTCCTCTGATGCATCCTTATTTACATTAAGAAATTTATTATTATTATTTCTAATTTTAATTGATTAAATCATAATAATTATATAATTTAGGAAAAATTTTATTTTAAAATTTTATTTTACTAAAAATGTTGTAATAAAATTTATATATATATATTTATATATATTATACTTATTCTCTTTTATATATATATATATTCATATATATAATTATCATAAATAAAAATTTCAATACACTTAATAATAATGTTGAGAATATTGTTATTTAAAATATTAGGATATTACAGCTTCCATATATAACATAGTTATTTTAATAAAAAAATTAAATAGCACTGATCAGTTCAATATGAATTTTTAATTGTTAGATATTCATATATCAGATACCTAGGTTCCTTTGTTTTGGTTTCAGTCTTCCTCCATAATGAAGAACATAAGAAAAGAACAAAATTCCAAGCCATATTTAAGCAGGAGAGTTAAAATAATTCATGAAATTAAAAGACTTGAAAGTTAAGAATTAGCTATTTAGATGATGTAGAGAAATAAACAATAATGTTGCTAAACAAGTTCCCACATATATATGGATGGAAAAAATAAAGGTAACGAGTAGCAATTATTGGAGTATGAAAAACATTTTTTTTTTTCGAAGTCTTACATATAGAAGATACACTTCAATATCTTAGAAGAGAACGAATTGGAGATCCTACAGTCAACTTTAAATTGCAAGTATCGAAAGATATTGATTTCTTCAAATAAATGATATTTGGACTCAAGTGATCGAATATAGGAGCATATAACCATTGAATTAAAATGGATTTTTAAAACAAGAATAAAAGAAAATGGTGAAATGTACAGTCCAAGACAAGATTGATGAAACAAATATTTATCGATGGATCTTTACTATGCCAAAAGTGAAAATAGGAAAAATTGTGTAAAGTTGAAAGATTGAAAAATGAATTTTATATGTGGAAACAAGTCTCTCATTTTAATTGATTTAATTTATTGTTTTTAATAAATAAAGTTAGACATGAGATTGGATTATCAAATAACCAATCAATATGAATAAAAAAAGATGGGTTGATTTGAATCATCAATTTTATTTGAATCATCTAATAATCTAATTAATATGAACTAAAAAAATGGGATCATCTAATAATCTAAGTAATATGAACTAAAAAAAATGGGTTGGTTTCAATCATCAAATTCATTTAAATTAGATGTGAAAAATGGATTGTGTTTATTTTATTTGATAAATTATAAGATTTAAATTCAAAGGTTTAAGTCAAAATTAAATATGAACCTTTTTATTTTGATTTGATAAAATTTGATTATAAATAAGTTTAGACTTGTTAGTGGGGATGGTAAAACGGGTCAGTCTGGCCCGTTTTGGCCCGGGCCGGCCATTGGCCCACAAAAAACAGGGCGGGCCGGCCTGGCCTGCCAATGTAAAACGGGCTGGAGATGCTGGCCCGCCCCGCCTAAGGGCGGGCTGGCGGGCCAGCCCACTTACAAAAATAAAAAATAAAAAAAAATGGAAAAAAAATATTTTATGGTCAAATAATTTTTTTTTGCTACAAATAAATAAATATAATCATATGAAATTAAAAATGCATACATATTGTACTTAATATATGTTCAACAAAAACAAATTACAAACTTAAAACAAAATCAAATAGAAATTAATCCGTTTACACCAAAATCAAAACCAAATTATAAACTTGCAAATTATTTATAAACTAAATTTTTTGATAGTCCACAAAACAAGTTTAAATACAATTAATTAACTTTAAATTTTTATTTTAAGAATATTAGAAGCTCTCTTGAAAGAAGTTATCTCTACTTTTTTTTTCTTAATCATCTTCATCCTCATCTTCTACATCAAAATAAAATAAACATAAAAATAATTAAATTATAAAAAAAAAAAATATGCGGGCCGGCGGGTTGTGGCGGGCCGGCCCGCTATTTGGCCCGGCGGGTTGGCGGGCTTGGCGGGTTGGCAGGTTGAAATGATTGGCCCGGCCCGCCAATTTTTGGCGGGCCAACGGGCCAGCCCGCGGGCCATGACCCACTTTGCCATCCCTACTTGTTAGTTCATTGGACCATTGGTTACCCTTTTTTTTATTAAATTCTACTAAGTAATCAAGAAATTTTTAATAATTAAGAGATAAAGACTAAATAAAATTATAATTTTTTACAAACTTTTGTTCAAATGATTAAACTTGTCTTAAGAATAAAAATATAATTCTGAAAAGTTCTTTTTGATAAACAAAAATATACTTCTAAAAAGAAATTTCTTATTATCCTGAAAGTATATTAATTTTAAAAATTAGAAAGCGTAATTTTATAATAATAATAATAAATATATTGTTTCTAATTAAAAGTTCTTCGTATAATTAATGGACCATTCTTTTAAAAATGAGTCTTCATAAAATTTACACATCATATTTAATGTATACAATATTGAAGATAAAGTGAAAAATTATAATTTAAAAATTATTGAAATTAATAGTACAATAGTATAAGGTTTGACAAATAATAAATATGAGCCAATGCATGTCTTGATTTTTGGAGAGAAAAAAAATAAGAAATGAAAAATAAAAATGAAGAAGGAAGATGTATAAAAAGTGATCGAAGAGAGATAAAATAATGGAAGAAAATGACATGATGAAGAAAATAATTTTTGAAAATAAAAAGAAGTTTTAGAAGAAAAAAAATTAAGAGAGTATTTAAAGAAATTTGGACAAAAACTTAAGAAGGAAACATAACTATTAGAAAGGGAAAATGATATGCATTTGTCATAATTAAAAAAATCGAATTAAATCTAGATTTTTTAAAACTAATTCATTATAATCTGTGATCCACATCAAGTGGCTCACAATGAACACAGATAATAAAAATAAGATGGATTTGACAATGTAATTTTTTTTTTGGTTTAAATATATTTTTTTAACAAATTTAAATATATTATTAGTGTTTGTAAAATATCGCAAGTATTTAATTTTGATTCTATAATTTTTTTTTATCTTTCTAAAATTTAAAATTATATATTTTTTTTCTTACCATTGTTTGATTTTTTTAAATTATTTATAAGTTTATTAGAAAATCAAGTGATCATTTCATGTGATATTTACAATTCTCTATGATACTTGGTTAACCTATAATATCTCTAAAAGATTTTAAAACCTTTAAAATAATAATAATTTATTCAAATTAAAATGATTATTAGATATAAAAAAATAATTTTAGATTTTAAAGGATAAAACTAGAAAGAATAATATATAGACCAAAACCTTTTTCCTTTTATTTTATAAAAATAAAAAAATAAATTTATTTTATTTTACTTTATTCCATCTCTATTTATCTATCCAAACATAGACTTGAGTCCAAGTAATGTCCTCCTCTTCGTGTAAGAAAATGATATGCAAGTGAAGAACTTGGTTCATGATCTTGGGGGCTTGGGGCAATGACTCAGAATTCTGTACGGCTGATGAAGATGAGACTGTAGCTGGGAGCATTGGGAACTTCAATTCTCGAGACCTTCTTGATGGTTTATGGATTATGAGGTGAGGGAAACACCTTTCCTCCTCGCAAACCTCTTCCTCCACCTATTAAATAGGCAAGAGTGATACAAAATCCTATTTAAATTATTGTTTGTAATCAGTAATTATCTGGATAAAGGTTCTCCCAGTCATACTGTAAATATATTTTCTGATTTAATCAAATAACACTTTCCTTCTATGTTGATTTCTTTCTGAGATCATGTCGATTTTCTAACTCATCAATCAAATATTTGAACTTTTGAGCAAATTGCATGTCAATGTATCAATAAATTCTATTAGTGAAACGAGTATCTGTGACTAAAATATGAGGATTCAGTCAGAAAGCAGAAAATGGCAGCTGTCATGACAAAAAAATCAAGAGGGAATTTGCTTTCAGTTCTAGGAGATACGTACGTATGACAAAAAATACCCTCTCTACGTGACAGGTAAATTGAAGAAATCTCACATCTGAATCCCTTCTTGTCTAAATACTCTTCACTATCACTGTTTCTTTTCCTATCAACTCCATTACAATATATCTCGTGCAGTAGAGGTGTTTATAAAATTATTTTAAAAATTAAACTAAACTAAATTATAAAAAATTTGATGTATTTTTTTTATTATAAAAATTAAACTAAACTATATTTTAAGTTCAGTTTAAAAAACTTGTTATAAAAACGTTTGCATAATTATTATATTCAACATGCACAAGTAATGATTTTTATTATTAATAGTACTATATATTTAAATTTTTTTAAATGTTGTTATCTAATTATACACACTACCAAAAATATTAAATATAGTGACATATAAAAAATATTATTATAAGTATAATATATGTAAATATATATTTATTTAATATATAATTATATAAAATTTTAATATTAATTTTTAATGAGATTGAACAACATATTTTGTGTGTTACTATATTAAAAAATATATGTAACAACATATTTTTGAGGTCAAGTGTTTTTCTTCTTAAATATTTAATATAATAACATATTTATATGTAATTCAAGCTTGAAAGAATTAATTAAATTGAAATAAATTCTTTACCTGTTGATAAGACTATTCAAAAATTGTTTCAAACTAAACGATTATAAAAAATATTTAACTATTTTTTATAAAAACTAAATTGAACTTAAGTTTAGTTTTAAAAATTAAATTACTACAAAAGAAAAATCAATTTCATTTATTTCAAATCACAAAAAAAAAAAATTTGATTTACGATGTAAAACATAGTTTAAGTCAATACAACGTATAATTAAGTAGATTGAACATCGAGAAGTGATTTCATAATTATTACTTATTATATGAACTTGAATTATTTTACTTTAGTTTTAGGTAAACAATTTTTAGATAAACAATTTTGATTAGCTTTTCATTCAAAAGATTTTAATTTTTTCAAATTAAATTACATTGCACACATTTTGATTTATTAGTACAAGAGAATAAGAGCTAATTTAAAATAAAAAAAATATTTTTTATAATGTAATTCTGTTAAATTTATATTAAGAAAATAATTTACTTTAATTTAAATTATAAAAGGGTTTGAATTCTTAAAATTATAGTTCACCAAATTAAAAAAAAAAACAGTTTAGTTTAATTTTTTTTGAACTATTTTATAATTTATTTCAATCTAAATAAATTATTTTTATAGTTCAATTTAATTAATAAGTAGTTTAATTTAATTTAATCCTTTTGAACATGGTTATTGTGGAGGAACAAACACTATCAATTATTGAAGGGAATAAAAAAAAGGGGGATATTTTTAACATGTTTTCGCTATTTCACCTCAAAAGTCACCATGATTTTAAAGTAGCCTAAAGTGATTACAATTTGCTAAATAAAAAATAAAATGTTACTTCAGTTCCTATGTTATCATGGTTCATATAGGCCAATATATGTCTATGAAAACACCGCATAGCTGCAATCTGATCACAAGAGACCTTACCCCGTCAGTATCTTAGAAAATGAGAAGTTCAAAATGTTAATCCTTCAATTACATAAATCATGTAATAATAAATTGTATAACTCAAGAATAACTGTCTTTTTTCTTGGAATATAATTTGATACTCTCTCCTTCACGCTTTTCTCTCAATTTGGGTAGAAATATTTTGTGTCAGACATAATGAAATGGTTCCTCCTTCTTATTATATCATAATTAAACCCAGGTTAAGACTTAGGGCTAACAAAATCTAATAATACCATGGATTAACGGAATGCACCCTCCGCTCACATTACGGGAGAATATATTAACGGATAATTCTTATTTCAACATTATGTATGAAAATTTGTTGAACTAACTATGAGCAAGATGAACCATTGAT
Organism: Cajanus cajan; assembly: GCF_000230855.2. Lineage (NCBI taxonomy): Eukaryota > Viridiplantae > Streptophyta > Magnoliopsida > Fabales > Fabaceae > Cajanus > Cajanus cajan. The sequence goes on from NC_138518.1 coordinate 76,053,870, forward strand.
CTCAATCAATAGACCAACAAATACTTATGGCAAGAAAAAAACAAAATTAGCAAAACCTGGTGTTAATTTATCAAAAAAAAAAAATAAATATTCACCCATTCATAGATTTGTTTGTTTGTTTTTTAATAAAAAAATAGGCCTCTTAAATTTTAATTCATCCTAATCAATCTTTAAATTTTATCATTTGTAAATAGATATCATAATTTTTAATTTATTCGAATAATTTGTAAACTTCACTTCTTTTTATGAATAAACACCGATAATTTTAATTTTATTCTAATTGATATTTATTATTTATCTTTTTTATAAATAGTTTTTAATCAATTTAGGGTTAAACTATTTATTATTCATTATTTTTTATAACTATTTTTAAAATAATAAAATTATGAATTAAATTATAAATTTTATGATGTTTTAATATATAAAAGATATATTTAATTTAAAAGTAATGAATGAGTGATTTAAAATAAATTGTTAAAAATAATTAAGTAATTGATATTTGTTTTCCCTATTTGTAGTTAAATCGGAATGTAAGAGATGGTTATTTAGTATTTAGGATTAGATATTTTGAAGCATTAAGGATAGGGGTTACATGTAACGATCTTAGCATCGGAGGCGCAGCAAAATGGGGAGCTGCAGTGTGGATAGGAAGAAGGTAGAGATGTTAGAAGTTGGACCATGCAAAGATGGTTATGAAAAGGGTCTCTTAATTGGCCGAAGATTCTCCCACCTCATAAAGAGTAGAGTGGCCACAGACCTCATTCTACAAAACCAGCTTCGACCCTTTGCCCACACCCCTCAATCACACTCACTTCTCAAACCACTTTTTCATAACAACAAAACCAAATTCCCAAGGTATTGGGATGAACTGTTGGGGACTGCAGCAGGAAGCGCCGTGCCACTACTTGATGTAATTGCAAAATCATTTAGTATTATACAATAACCAAATGTTGCAACAATATTAATATTTACTGTCTTCTATGTGTGTATCAACAGATTTTGCTTATCAACTTCAGGAAGGAGATTCTTCCGTTTATTCCAAAAGATGGAGCAAAAATTCCCAATGTAGATACCCCAGATGATTGCTCAGATGTTCTAGTTGTCAGTGAATCTATGGCCATTGCGGCGCACAATGAGGATGCAAATGTTGCCCTTGTTGGCCACACGTAAGCTTAATGATTCGTGTCTTGTCCTCCCTTTAGAATTGCTTTATGGCTGTTTTCTGTGTCTGCAGCTACTTAATCAAAGGAATCTTGCCGGATGGTCTCTTCTTCGTAGCTTATACATATGCTGGGGAGCTTCCAAGCTGTGCATTTGGGTTCAATACCCATGGACTGGTAAAATATGCGTATATATCATGTATCTGATAAATTATGAAATTATTAAAATATAAATTTTCATCTTTTTTTTATCAATAATTAAGGTTCTTTATTTTTCTCTCAATTTAAAGGAGGTAATTTAATGAATTTAAGGATTTACCATGTTATTAAGTATATTAAAATGAAAATTCTCATATATTTTGTCTCATGGGTTCTTAGAACAATAAATTTGAGCCTAATTCAACCCTACAAAATTGACTTGTAATTTAGGATGTAGAGAAATAGTGAGTGACCCTTTTTTAATGATCTTGGATTGGCATGACTTGAGTTTTTTTTTTAATACACTTCCTCATACTCATGGTGCATGTATGAATGGTAGGGTACCTATTTAAAGTGGATGTAGATAACTCTGATACCATATTAGAATAGTAGATTTGAACCTATCTCAATCCTATAAAATCGGCTTGTAAGGTGAGGATTGTTTTTCACTTATATATTCTTTAATTATCTTATCTCTAATCATGACTAGATTTTTTTTGGATTTGAATTGGTGAGGGAGAATAAAATGAGAATGAATTGAACAATGGAACACAAATTTTATTTTAATATATTTCATTCTACTTGGTTACATCTCTATTTATCAGTTCATACATAGCCTTGAACAAGTGAAAAACTTGCTTCATGATCCACAGGCATTCACTCTGGATTCTGTACCGCCGGCTGAAGATGAGATTGTGGCTGGTGGCATTGGGCGCAACTTCATTTCTCGTGACATTCTTGAAGCTACAAGCTTGGACGATGCAGTGAATGTTAGATTTTGCATCCTTTTCCTTCCCATCTTAATGAACACTTTCATAAGTTTAGTATTTTCACATTGTGCTCTTATTTCATCAGAGGATCCGATCATCAGAAGTTTCTGTAGGGCATTCTTATAACCTGATTGAAACAAGCACGCGTAGGATTTTTAATGTTGAAACCGCATCTAGGAAGCGGATTTCAGTGTATGAGGTGGGGGAAACACCTTTCTTCCATGCAAACATGTACCTCCACCTACCTATTAATCAGGCAAGTCATACAAAATCCTGTATTGCAGTTGTTTGATCAAGACCGCCACAAACCAAATCACACACAGAGACATGTATGGTTGCTTGGAAATGTCTCAATCCACTTCATCAATCAAATATTTGAGCAGTTGAGCAAGTTGTATAACATGATATCATAAAAAATTCAATCAATGAAACATGTGAATCTGTGACTAAAACATCATCGTTGGATTTAATTCAAAGGTACAAGATGAGAATTCAATTAGAAGGCAGAAAAGGGCTGCTGTCTTGACCAAAAAATCAAAAGGGGATTTCCTGTCACTTCTAGGAGATATGGATGACAAAAAATACCCTATCTACATGACAGGTAAATTGAAGACATCTCACATCTGAATCCCTGCTTGACTCTTGTCCATGTACTCTCTTGATTATCACTGTTTCCTTCTCCTATCCTCAGGTCCATTGCTTTACACCCTCTGTACCGTTGTTATCGATCTGGATCAACAAACACTATCAATTATTGAAGGTAATCCAAAAAAAGGAGATTTTTCACATGTTTTCTCTATTTCCCCTCAAAAGTCACCATGATTCTATAGTAGGGTAAAGTGATTAGAATTGCAAAATAACCTGTTACTTCAGTTCCTGTCTTATGCTGGTCCATAGAGGCCCCAAATATGGCCATCAAAACACCTCTTAGCTGTAATCTGATCGATCACAAGAGACCTTACCCGTTCAGTATCAGCGCTTTGAAAATAACTAGTTTTAAATGGTATTCTCTCAATTAAATGAATCATTACCTTTCAGTGAATCTCATATTTTCTACGAACATATATCTAGTTCAGCTCCAAATGCCTTTAATTGAGTGACTATGTCAGTCACCGTAAATGATAGAAGCAAGGAGTATTGTTTCTGCATGGCTGAAATTAAAACAGCTATTTTTGTCTTTCATATATAATCATTGTCACTGTAAGCCTCCCTCCCAAAATCGTTGTAATCGATTTGGTCGATTTAAGACTACGTTTTTGTGTCTGTTTCATTTATAGATATTGATCAACATTTTATCAGAAGGCGACGTGGTAACATTTGTTAAGCAAACTAAAGTCAATAAATAAAGAATAATAATGCATGTACATCTCATGCTTGAGAGAAAAGAATGTAGGCAATACACTGTAACAAAAAGAGAGAAATAAAGAATGTGAAATGAGAGTTATCAAACATAACTGAGAAATTATGAAACAGAAGTGAAAGAAAGATAGTGCGGAGATTGCATGATGGCAAGTTTGATAGGACTAGATTGAAGTTCGGCCCAACGAAGAGTGCAGACGTAGGTGGTGAAGCCCAAGCCTTTAGATTAGAAGCGACCAGCTTTTGGACGTCTTTGTGTAGTTGTAATACCATATGATCCAAAATGTTTCAAATGAAATTGTTTGATATAAGATAAGATGGCAGGGAAGTATAAAATCACTAAAATTGTTATCGAGGGTAGTATATAAAGAGTTTTGAATTGGAACTTATAATTCTGACTCATGAAAAAAATGTGAAAGAAATAATTCTCGGAAAAGTATAAACATGCTAATCAGGAGGGAAATTGGAAAAGAAATTCACTTTTCCGAGGTTCCATCTCACTTCTCTCGACCACAATTAATTAAAATGAAAATTTGATTCATTAACATATAATTTATTTTGTTTTTATTTATTTCTCTTAAATTAAATACTTTTAAAATTTATCTATTTCTTATTTATTTATTCAATGTCAGTTGTTGAAGTTGAAGAGAAGAAGGAAGCTCTAATAATGAGCACGCTGATTCCCTAGAGTAGTTCACAACGAAACAGAGTGGAGCACAGTTATGACTCTTTTAGAGATGAAAATGTTCCGAGTCTTAAATCAGTTAAATGAATGGTTGATTTAAGAAATAATAATCCATCTATTTAGTCTTAAATATTACTCTTTCTTCGAATTAATAATATAATTATATAAAAAGTATTAAATATCATGTTCTATAGTTTTTTTTAAGATGTTGTATAGTTCTAAAGTACTTATTTATGAACTTATATACGAGAAATAATTGGGTATATATTTTTTTTGTCGAAGTAAAAGAAATGTTTGTTTTTAAGATATATTAATTGAGTTGTAAAATAATATGTATTATTTGTTAATTTAGAGTTAAATTTAATTCTATGACATTATTAATGAAAGTTAGCTTATCTTAACTACTTTTAGGTTGTAATTTTTTTTATATTAATTTTGATAAATTAGTTATTTATTCCTTATATAAAAGACTAAAGATAATGTTAAAAAATCTTGCAATTTAGTCATTCAAAATATATTATAGTATAGACTAAATTGATGATTCCATTATTTTAAGGATTTTCCAGGAGCGATGATGATACAATCTAATGCATTATTTGGTCTCAATTTTTTTTAAAAAAATTTCAAATAAGTTCTTAAATTAAAAAAGATGTAATTAGGTCATTCATCTTTTTATAATTTTGTAATTTAGTTCTTATAGTTAGAAACTCAATTATAATCCATGAAATTTTACCAATATTTACATACCTAAACAATTATATTATATTTTATTTTTGTGTCATCATTCATATGTATCAAGAATGTTTTGTAAAATTTTATGGATTCCAAATAAAATTCTAACACTAGGGATTAAATTACAAAAATATATATATAAAAAAATCAAATTACATTTTTTTAAAATTTAGAAACTTAATTAAAAAAAATTAAAAATCAAATAATATATTAAACCTTTAATAAATATATATTGTCATTGTCATTTAGAATATTTTACACGATCAATTCATTACGATAAAAAAAACACTATCAACTTATTAAAAATTAGCTTTGGTGTGATGGTGGAAACAAAAATATTAATGGTTAAGGTGTGCTAATGATCGATGACTAGTAGTTTTAAAAAAAATGTTTACTTTATAATTTATTTTAATTTTATTTATTTATTTATTATTTTCAATCAATGTATAAGGTATCAGTTGTTATTGTATAAAATCCAATTTTAAAAAAAAGTTGGACAAAAATTGACATATAGTGCCTTTTTTTAAAAAAAAATCACAATGACAACAATATTTATAATAATAACTCCAAAATATCTTTATTTTCTTTTTTAATTTCAACTTCATTTTGAATAAAATGCTTAAAATTTTTTAAATTATATTATTAGTATAAAATATCCTTCAAATGATACTTAACTTTTTTGAATCACTTTTTTCTTTTTTACATGATTCAAAGTTAAAACCTTATTTGAAGTTTTTTATTTATTATTATTATTATTATTATTATTATTATTATTATTTTACATTATTCAAAGTTAAAACTTTATTCAAAGAATTCAAACTCACTTGTTAGTATAAAGTTTTCAATTTTTTTAATATAAATTACATGTATATGTCTTTTACTTAAAACAATAGTGTATGAGCCAATTAGGATCACTATATCTAAGTGTTTATCAAGTATTTATCCGTGTATATAGTTAGAGTTCTACGTACGTCTACATCAATAGACTAAAACATTTTCGCTTTTTAATTCAACCATTCTTTTATTCATTCCTACATATCACTCGATCTATTGGCCACCAGTGTCATGTATCACCTATTTAGGTCAACAACTTCATTGAGGCGTTTCAATTTATTGAAAGCAGAAAATGCTCCTTGAAGCAAACAGTTTTAGCTTATATAAGTCTTAAATGTTGGAAAGTTGCTCGTGAGTTAGACTTTCATAGTAGTTAAGATTGGACTTGATGAAAATAGTATAAGAAAATAGACCCATATCTATAAGTTTTGGAATTTTGGGTAAATTGTAGTGTCACATGCATGCATGTTTATGGTTCCTTACTTGGCTCATTAATGTAGACCCTTTATTTTTACCATCTCCCCTTGACCCAGCACTAATTAACCATATGTCAATAGAACGAATGATTTAAAGTGATTAATTTTTTACAAAAAAATCTCTTAACCTTAATTTGGATAAAATTTTCAAGAAAAAAACCTTTATTCAAAGCATTGTTTAGGAATCCTCTATACTGGACACTAAAATCAAACTTATAATAATTTCATACCTTAAATAAATTTTAGTATTTGGAAAGATATTAATTTTTTTATTCCAATTAAGAGATATCTTTGGTCCACTCAAAAAAACTATATTCTCTATTATTTCTTATACTACTATCGATCGTTTTATAAGAAACAAATGATAATATGAAATAAATTATGACTTGTTTCATATAAAAAAATATTGAAATGATTATAAATTGAAATATACAATTTAGAGATTATAAGACTCTTGCAATTGACTAAAATAATTATCTCTGGTCATTTCAAACTACTTTTCTTTTATCTTAATGTGCATGTGTGGACTGTGGAGATTAAATAACACCAATTTAACTATAAAAGAGTTGCACTAAACCCAAACCGTTAATAAAAAAAGATCGTAATATTTAAAATATTTTCATATTTTATAGTAACTTTAACATATTTTATAATAACCAATTTAATCATTTAACTTTATTTAATTGATTTAACCTGACTTCTTCTTTATTTCATTGTTTGATTGATAAAAAAATATAAATTTATGTGAATTTAAAAAAAATAAAAAGTTTTTTAATTGAAGATTTATACAATAATATTAGTGCCTCTTCTACTTGATTTTATTATTTTGTGCATTCACTTTTTCTTTTCATATATATATATATATATATATATATATATATATATAATTTTTTAGAACACGTTTGTGTGATTAAAATATATAATATCGAGATTTATTTTTTAAAATTATCATATTTTTCTGCTTTTAAAAACTTCGATTTAGAATAATTGATTTATTTAATCCATAAAAACATAGATATAATTTCAATTTTCAGTTAAATTTTTTATTATTTAACAAATTAGAAAAAACTATTGATTTATATCATTTGAACAAGAATATTTTAAGAGCTCGAGTCGAAATTGGCTTATTTACATATTATTATTATTAGAGAAAAGAAAATGCATTGACAACTTGATAACAGATACAAGAAAGAGACAGATAATAGTATTGAGCACATTAAAATTTTATTAACCTAGATGTAATGGAGATAAAGAAGAATGAAATTAGAGAGAATGAAAATTTCGAAACAAAGCTCTTTGAATTAGCAACGTTTATAATATCACGATCGATATTCGATGAATATTTATCTTAATTGACTAAAACTACCAATGAAAATAAAATAAAATAACTTCAATTTATTATTACATAATTTTGTTTTAGTAATCATGATATAAGTAAACAGTAAGTAATATTTGTCGAGAATTAAGGGACCCCTTGATTACTTTATTTAATGGTTACTTACTTTATTTAGGAGGGACTTATTAAATTCTATATATATCACCAACACTCGTAGAAATTAATTTCAAGACGAAGGCGAAAGTAAATTTGGCCTTCAAATGCATCGGTCATAATGGTGGCAATTCCTCTATGCATGAAGAAATCTCCGGTGCCACCAATGACGGAGATATCTCTAGTATTCTGCAAGATGGGGTCAGCACCAGCGAAAGTTATGGTTCCCTTATGGTGTGTGCTATTAAGAACGAAGGTGAATCCAAGCCAGGAGGTGTAAGTGTTGTAGGTGTCGTAAATGTAAAAGCCTTGTGCCCTTCCAACGGGTTTGGAGCGAAGGTTGTTGTCCAATGTGATGGGGTCATCGAAAACCACTATGTTTCCAAAGTGGAATTGCCCTCCCAACTTTGTTAAGTTACCACCTTCTGGAGCTGCCACTATTGCCGACGTGGCATTGCCACCATTGGTTCCGTCGTAAATGATGTCGTGGAAGAAGAGGACCATCTGCTTGCATGCTGTGTGGTTTCTCTTCTCGCTGCCTGATGAACATAAAGCAAGCAATGTGAAGAAAATGAAGACAGAAATTACTTTTTCCCCCATTATTTCCTTGGAAAAGTTATGTAGTTATGTGAGGTTCTAGTGTCCTTTTATAAGGAATCCAGTTTCCAACTTCTTGCTTGGAACAAGTTTAATAAATGAAAAAGAGGAAAAGGATAATTTGTTTGTACATGTCATTTCATTACGTCCGCAATGATATTATGCATCGCTATCTATATCACACAAGACTTTTTTGGTCATGTTAAATTACAAAGGATAAAAAATAAGTGGACACAAAGCCTCTTGTTAACATCTTAAGTAGGAAAAAAAAAACTAAATAAATTAGGTGACAATACGATATCATCCAAAATTAAATAAAAAAATATAGTTAAATTACATTCTTTGTCGTCTATAATTTGTAATATGTATATACAATCTTGATTCCAATATCAATTAAACTGTGATGTGATGTTATCATAGTACATAAATATAGGACTCATTTATAAAATGCTAAAAGATGATCATATAAGACCTATTACAACTTATGACGAGCATTATAAAATTCATCATTTAAACTACTAATTCACTTAATTTTTATATAAAATAATTTTATAATTATCCGTCAATTTGAATGAATGAAACGAAGTATTAAATGATTTTCAAATTTTCTAAAAATTTGCAGATTTAATTTATGCATTAAGAACTTTAAATTGAACGGTTAGATCGTTGAAATTTAATGTAGAATATGAGTTATTGAACGGAATAAGTTTAGGTAGACTTAATCCTGGAATAAAATGATCCTTCTTGTAAAATTTTTTTACACTGACAACTAATCAAATCTGTTAATAGCATTTTTTTATTTTAATTTAATTAAATGAGCAAATGACATGACACTATTAATAGATTTAATTGGTTACTAGTGTAAAAAAACTTTACACTGAGAATATATATGTGATTAACTCTATATATATTACGTTTACTATCCGCTAAACTTTTGTCAACCCTGTTCTTGTTATTTCTCTGTTTAGGTACCTTGTATTGTATAAACGAGGCAAGGTTAAAGCAAGTTTTCAATCTTTGCACAAGCATGCTTCGTAAAGTGCAATAATTAGTCCAGCATAGAAAACCATATGATTCTTGCTTTAATTAAGCAATATTTTCATTATTTTAATTTTATATATTATCCATGTTTTAATTAATATTATTTAATTTATTGGCCATTTTAATACTAAACTTAACGGTTAAATAACTCAAAGATCTAAAATAAACAAAAAAAAAATACAAAAACTAAAATAAAACAAAGTGATATTCACATGAATTTAAAATATATTGTTTTGTAATAATTATTGTTATAATTATGAATGACAAATTATGATTGTTTGACAATGCAACACTTCTTATAGTATCAATATTTATTCTATTTTCTCTTTTTAAAGCACTAACTTATAGATTTACATATGAAACAAAGGTTAACAGACTTGATTGGTTGTCAGTATAAAAAAACTTTACACTTGCAGTGTATAGGAGATTAACTCATTTTTTAATAGTGCATTTTTTATTTTAATTTAATTAAATAAGTAAATGACATGATACTATTAAAAGATATGATTGGTTGCTAGTGTAAAAAAACTTTACACAATATATAAATAATTAACTCTTATTTAAAATTACAAATTTTTTAAGTTGCATAGCTACTGTTTAGTTGCACTAGTGTAATTAATAATGTTTCGAAAATTATATTTTTTTTTCATGGATATAGTTCATGTATTATTTCAAAATTGATAACTATAATTTAATTTGTGATTTGGTTTTCATTGATTAATTATTATTTTATTCACATATTTATTGAATTTATATTAATAAATAATATTACAAACGCAATTAAGAAAAAATCAGCACCCTTCTTTTCCTTTTCACGCAGTCTCATTCCGTTTTACCCGTTATTTTTTTTCTTCTTTCCGTCAAGTTTACGTGTAAACCTCAAATTTAATGAATCATGAATAAAAAAAAGCACAAATTTATTCGATTCAAGTATATTGTTATACATTAATGATGCTCGAAAAAGGAAGATAGGAAAACAAAAAAAAATTATACAGTGGCCCTAAAATGTATTTTTAATTTCGGTAAAATGAGCAAATTTAGATTTTAAAAATTTTCTTTTGTGTATCATTTTTTAAAAACTTTATAAATATTATTTTTGGTCCTTAAAAATGATCAAATTTTGATTTTAGTTTAGTAGTCCCTGAACAAATTTTTTTGACTTTCATCCCTTAAAATATAAAGTCATTATACAGTGAAATAAATTTAAAAAAAAACATTATTTAAACATAATTTATTATAAAAATCAAAATAACAAAAATGTGATTTTAACTTAAGACTTTATACATATTAAAAAATTTTATGGCTAAATCAATCCTGTGAATTATATACATTTATCCAATGAATATCCTTATCATATATTTTTTTTTATAAAATTTAGTAACTTAATTAGTTTGTTCATTAAGATTAAAAAATTAGTTAATTCAGTTAATAATATTAAATTTATATATTTTTCTTAAAATACTCTTAACAGTTAACACTAATGAAACTCTCACTCTATTAACTATTTTTATTAAATTAAAAACAACTTTAATTAAAAGTATTTATTGTAAAGAAAATAATTAATACAATAGAAATTTTATATATCAATTCTTTTAATAGCACGTTTAATTTAAGTTATAAAGTGAAAAAATAGAAGAAAAAAAATAAGAATATTTAGAATTATTACTTAATAGTTGATTTCATTTTATTGTGATGGCAATGAGATCCGGTGCGAGGTTGGTGGTGTTAGGTATATCTTGATTTTAGTGGCAAGTGAAGTCGCTTTAATAAGGGTTGGTGAGTCGTGCTTTATTATTCACCGTTGCAAATTCCACAGATACCCAGAACCACAAAACATTGGGCCCCGTTTTTAAATCGATTTCTCTTCATCCACCAGCAATTATATGTTAACTAATCTAAGACGGCTCTATTATATGTTTAGTTATGTTATTCCACTTAATAATGTTCCTAGAACGCTGAATTGGTTTTTATTTTTGGGTGTGTACCGTAGAATTTAATTACTATTTTGAGATTTTTGTAACTTTAGTCATTTTTAATATTAAATTGCTCTCAAACTTAATGTTGTGTAATTACCAAAAACACCTTAATGGTGTGATTGTTGCCCTCTTAATTCACCAACCGCACATGATTTCTATCCAAAAACAAGACAATGAACAACAACATAGCAAGAATCTTCACAACAATCGACAACCTTGAGCACATTATGAAGTTGATTGCATGTTACAAAGTCGGTTATGTACATTACAAACAGAAACTCTAGGCTCTACATTAGGAGAATAACGACATTTGCTCAAGAATTAACATTCTAACAATGACGGAGTATACGACCTCCAAATCGACCCGAGACATTTGTGCTGCAAAGAACTTCTAACCTAACAAGGAGAGTCATTCCCCTCCTTGAGTTTTCCTAGGACAGCTCGTCAACAAATAATGTCTTCATCACTTCAGCAACAATATCACTATATCGAGCTTAACAAACAACGCCTACAAAATAAGCACCCCAAGACAAGCCGAAATGAACATGCCACTGATAAACATCAAAATAGGTTAAATCTATAATTTTACAATGAGAAGCTAAATTGAGGAAGTTATTATGTTTCATTGCATACTGGGTGTTATTATATTATTCCATGATACGACACCAATATACTACTAGCTGCATACATACATGAAGTTTCAAAATTGACAATCTCCTCGCTCAGTGCCAGATTGACCAAGACATCGACTATTGAAACTCCATCAATAATATAGACTTCAACCACAATATGGCTGGTAACAAGATGGACAACACCACCTCAACAACAAACCTCAACAATTTCTTCTGCTACAACAACCTGGACACTCATCTTAAGCACATAAGTTTCTTTATTCAAGTCAGCAACTTCCTCGACCTCGACCACTACCACTGGCCCTTCAAGAATGGTCTTTGTCTCCTCACCCTCATCCTCATCAAGAATGTCAATCTCATTCACAATAAAAATATCAAAGTCAATAATCAACTTACCGCAAAGGAAATCTGGTGCAAAGAACACCACCTAGTGAATAACTTATTGAAAGCCTTTTGCATGCTCCTCGCAAACAACTTCCTCCATCGCCAAAATCTTCTTGTCTAGATCCTTCTCCTCGCCAAAAGGTTGTCCCATTCAAAGGGCAAGAGCACCTACCTCGTGAGTAAGCTTCCCATGATTCATAGGGACATTATCTAGTTCAGCAACAAGCTTAACCACTTTAGTAGAATAAACTTCAATCTCCTCCAACATCCTTTTATTCTCACCCTTAAGGCGAGCACACATCATTGTCGACATGGTTGCATCAACATATAAAGCCTCTAACTCGGTAGTCAACAACTTGATCTCGTCATCCTTGAGAGCGAGGATAGATTACCCACCCTGTCAACAAACTCATCACACTCTTACAACTAGGGGTGGTGGGTATATGGACTCATGTTCGCGAGGTGGCCCATGAAACCCATGGTCGGCACAATTAACAAACCTATTTTTAGAAAAATCCACATAATTATAAGAGAAATTAAGTTTGACTTGTAAAGTGTGGGTATTTTGTTGACTTAATCCGCAAAACTCATGGGTCAACCCATTTAAGAAAATTATTTTTTTCTTAACTTTATGATAAATTTTTAATAATGAGTAATTTTTATATATTGTTAATAAATAAGCACAAGTAATAAGTATTGAACTTAGTATATTTATATTTAAAATATATTACACTTTTGCTACCTTAATATGTTTTAGATTTTTTTTATGTATAAATATGTTTTAGATTAAATGTATAATTTTGATATGTTAATATTTTAATATTTTAGTTTAAGTGCGTAAGTTTTTTTTTGTAAGTTAAGACTTTCATAATTTTATTTTTATTTTTACTTGTTTGATATTTATATTTTTATATAATTTTTTTTATGTATTTCTCCCTTATAGATTCTTGCACAAAAAAGGAAGGAAAACATTTTTAAAAGTTTTATATTAGGCCACGAACTTGCCCGTTTAACCCTAGGCTTTGTAGGGTAGATATGGGCCATGAAAAAAGACCATTTATTTCATGAGTCAAGCTTATCCAGTATGTTAAAAATACAAGTTTCTTGGATGGCACCTTAAGCGAGCCAAGTTAGTCCGTACACACACCCCTACTTGCAACAACACATCCTTCTCAATTGTAGCCTACAAATACAACTGCTTTCAAGCATGTCACACTTGTGCGATCTATTAGGCAACTTGATTGTGTTGGTTTTCTGAGCAAGCGCACCCAAGTCTCTGTAATATAGTTAAAAGGTTGTCGATCCTCAGGGACTTGTGAAGTAAGCTTTGATTTCTATTATACTAATTGGTACTTGTGAATTTAAAACTTGAGTAATTACACATGTTCAAAATTTGATGTGAATGATAGATCAAACTTAAGTAACCAAAAGTCAGATTAGATTTAAGGAACAAAATATGAGAAACAGTTGGGATTAGATTTCATCAATCTCCCTCCTATGCATTCCTATTGATTCTTTCAAATGATTCCATTACTCATGGCCATTGAGTTCTCTATATTCACTCAGACCCAATTCCTTGGCATAATAAATTCTAAGATATTTAACTCAATGAATGATTCCTCACTTCATTCAGTTAAATATCCTGCATTAAGAGTCAGAACTTCTTACAACTATTAATTCCAAAATCATTCCTGACCTTTGAAACTAATAGGTGATTCGTTCCAAGTCTAGATTCAGAAAAAGTTTTCCAACCAAATTCTAAATCTGAAATCAAAAATAAATGATCAGTTCATCAAAGCATTAAGAACAGAAACAAATCACTGACATTGAGTAATAGATGAGATATATATATGAATCAAAGAGGAATACAAAGGAGTTCGATGATTACATCAATCCCAACCCTAGAGCTTTAGCTCTCCATGGTACAAGAAATCACTAAACAACAAGGAGAAAGGTAGAAGAAAGAGATCCTCTGAAGAATCGTGTCCCCACGAGCTCCAAAGTGCTTTGTTTCCTGGTTCTTCTCTGTTCTTCTCTTCGTACAACTAATGATGCCCCTTTTTATCTCTCTTCTGCCCTTTTATAACTGCTGGAATTAAAACAGAGTAGGCAGGAAAGAGAAGAATCTGCTCAGCGCCTTGAAACGGCTGAGCGGTTTGAAGAATTCTTCACCATGAAGTAATCTGAAAGGCTGAGCCATTCAAATCCGCTGAGGCCTGAGATTCTTCACTGTTAAGCAAGCACAAGGGGCTGGGCACTTCATATCCGCTAAGCGCCTAGGAGGCAGAGAGCACTCCTTCTTCCAGGGCCAAAATCGCTCAGCGCCTTAAAGTGGCTGAGCGCCTCTCCTTTGCTGCATTTGTTGAGCTCTGGCTTGAAAGTGCTCAGCCATTTTGAAGGGCTGAGCCATTTTTCTCCAGACTTCAAAACTTACAAAATAAACACAAAATTTGATCAAAAGACTCATCACTCCCTGTAATAATGTAAATTAAGAGTCCTTATTTGATTCTAAGCATATATTGACCAAAATTATATCAATATGTACAAAAATTGTGCTAGATAAGTGTCTCAAATTTAGATTTCATCATACTAGTTAGACACTTATCAGATTGCAAGAAGAACATCTGATTATATAGGCCAACACTTTCCTAAACACATGAGTCTTGCTTAGTCATTTGTGAAGCTACTTCCTTGAAAAACTATCATTGATACTCAAAATGTGGATGGTGGTGTTGTTCCTACAGTTCATGTCACTTGTGTACTTTGAATCCAAATTTTAGAACTAGACTTGCAAATTAACAACTTAAACATCTAAGCCACATGAGCACTACTTGGCATCGAGAGTTAGAAAAAATCAAAACACACTTTGGATTCACCTTCCAAGCTTGCCATCAAGTCACAAGCTTCCGAGCTTATCAAGCTTTCAAACTCTTTAATTTTGTAGATTTTGTTGTAGGAGTCTCTTTACCATAATGATCTCAAGCTAATCACTTCACCAAAGCAATCACAAGTTGATCTCTTTGTAAAAAGTTATCACAAGTTGATTACTTTGTCAAGGTGATCTCTCAAGTGATCACTAGGAGGCTCGGTCATAAGATGATCATACCCATCCCTCAAATGATTAGTTGCTTAACATCAACACAAATGAGCATGTGGGCAAAATTAGTCTCCTTTGTGTTGAGAAGTCTCTCAGGCATGTAGCTAGACTTGGGTGCTTGATTACTTGCTTCCCCCATCCTAATAGTTTGTAATAAGATCCTACGATTCTCGGAATGGCCAAGATAACGACCAAAAATGTTGGGATCATAGGCCTATTAATGATAATAATAATAATAATAATAATAATAATAATAATAATAATAATAATAATAATAATAATAATAATAATAATATGAGGCAATATGTGAAATCATAACGATAAGCGTGAAATTTGTGTATATAACTCCATACCTATATATAACGGGTGATTAGGTCTAAAGGAGATTAGGTTACACTCATCGAATGTTCTAGGATAGGACTGCTCCTAGGTTTTTTTTAACATTGTATCACTAAAGATTCTTCGATGGTAGTCCCTAATACTGGAAGATAAGTTGATCACTTCGCTAAAACGATCATAAACTAATCTCTTCATCATTATGATCATAAGTTAAGCACTTCACCAAACGATCACAAGTTGATCTCTTCACCATTGTGCCCACAACTTGATCTCTTCGCCAAAACAATCATAAACTGATCACTTCATTATTCTGACCACAAGTTGATCTCTTTGCAAAACTATCACAAGTTAATCATTTTGCTAAAATGATCACAAGCTAACTTATTTACTAAAACAATCACAAGCTGGTCACTTCGCCAAAATGATCACAAGCTTATCTCTTTGCCAAAACGTTCACAAGTTGATTGCTTTGCCAATGATCACAAGTTGATCACTTCACCAAAACAATCCCAAGATGATCTCTTCAACTAAAATGATCACAAGTTGATCTCTTTACCATTGCGATCACAAGCTTCCAAGCCTTCAACTACAACGATCACAAACTGATTTCTTTGTTACAATCACAGGTTGATCAACTACGAACTTCCCAATCTCCGTAATTATAATCATAAGTTGATCACCTTACCATTACAACTTACAAGCCTTAGAGCTTATTTTTTTAAAACGATTACATATTAGTCACTAATACAAACTTTTCACATCACAACACGCAAGCTTACTATCTCTGGCAAACATAAAATAAACTATTGCTAACAAAACGCACAAACTGCTTATGCTTGCATAGCACACTTCTATTTGCAATACAAGTCTCTCCAAACTTAAAGTACCTACCCGGGCAAGAAATAAAGCGACTTAAGCACAACTCATAACTCCTTCCCTCTAAAGAGTTTAGAGCTAGATGAACTTATGTATTGTCGAATTCAACTAGGTCGAGTTGGCCTTCTCCTACTCACCCATATTGGGCCTCCAACCGATCATCATAAAGGGAATCCCAAGGTCGTTATCTCCGAATAGCTAGCAGGATATCTTGGCATGAATATCTTTTAAAATATTATAATCATGCACATTATATTCACCTAACGGAATATATTCACTTATCAGGAACAATATTTTTGATAATCAATAACAATAAAAGCACTTATAAATTTTCTTCTTTATAAATTTTGGTAAGAACAATAAAACTTTTAATTTTAATTTTCTTCTTTATTTAAACAAAAGACATCCCATAACTTATCATTGAAAATTATTTACAATTTTATTTAATTATTTACAATTTTAAAAAGTGGAATTAAATTTAGAAATAGAAATATAAGATGATAGATTGTAATATATATAATATAATTAAGGTGATCAAATTAATATATATATATATATATATATATATATATATATATAAAAGAAGAGATATGTTTATTACATTCAATAACTCATGTTTTACATCAAATTTCAACGATCTAACTGTTGAATTTAAAGTTTTTAATACATAAATAAAGTCTTTTAATTTAAAAAAAATGAAAATTATTTGATATTTTGTTTCGTTAATGCAAATTGACAGATAATTATAAAAATATTTAATTCATAAATAATTATAATAAATTAAAACAAATTAGATATGAAATTAACAAAATCTTTAAAAAGAAGAAAAATTCTTCAAAAATACTCTCACATAAGATAATCATTTGTATTTCATATGAAGGAGTTGAATTATTTTAAAATTATTATTATTATCATTTTTATTATTATCATTGTATGATAAATACAAATTCAAATGGACATGAAGTTAAAAAAAAAACTAAAAATCTTATCTTTTAAAAAAAAAAACTCTTAAAAACATTCTTATTAAAGAGAAATTTATGAAAACACTATTGCGCAAACTAATTATTCTTATTTAATATATAAGTATATATATATATATATATATATATATAGAGAGAGAGAGAGAGAGAGAAAGAAAGAAGAGAAGAGATTCAGTTATTTTAATAGTAAGTTTACTTAGACGTACTTCATCTAATAACTCATGTTCTACAAGATATTTTAACAATTCAACCATTGAATCAAAAGTTCTTAATGTATAAATCAAGTTTACAATTTTTTTAAAAATTTGAAAACTATTTGATACTTTATTTCATCAATTTAAATTGATGGATAATCATAAAAATATTTTATAAATTAATTTGAATTAATGAAATAAAATATCAAATAACTTTAAAATTTTTTAAAACTTTGCATAATTGACCTATACATTAAGATCTTTTAATTTAACGATTGAATCATTAAAATTTATTGTAAAACATAAGTTATAAAGAGAAATAAGTTTAAGTAGATTTACTTTTTGAGTAAATGGATCCCTTTTTTTGTATATATATTCAATATCTATTTACATCATAATGTCAAATCAATGAAGTGAAATGACACATTCAATATTTTTTCATAAAATGTGACAATTGAATCAGTTAAATTTGTATTTTATAAAAAATTATTGAAGGTGTTATTGAATTTGACATTATGGTCTCAACAGTTTATGACCCGACCCCCTCCTCTCACACACACTCGAGAGAATAATTAAATGATATCGATACAACTTTAAATAAATTATATTAAATCCAAATTGAAACAATAATTGTGCGATTTATTAAAATATCTTAATAAATACTCCCTCTTGTATATATAAAAATCCATTGAATACACTTTTTTGTCCTAATTATAAGAAACAATCATCTACTTTAATATGCATTAATTGATAATTTTCTTTTATACAAGTGGATATATTTATTGATTTATTAATAATACAAGTTACACTCATTGTAAAAAAAAGTTCTCTCTTTAATTAGGTGTAGTATGATTTAATGATGTCATTATTTAAACCAATCAATTCAAAGAGTATTTTTGGATTGAAATTTAATTCTATTGTATCATTAATGAAAGTGAATGCAACTACTATTTAAACCGATCAATTGAAAGGGTGCTTTTGAAATAAAATTTAATTCTTTGACATTATTAATGAAAATTAGCTATTTTAAGTCTTAACTACTTTTATTGATTTTGATAAATTAGTTGTATGTTTCTTGTATAAAAGACCAAAAGGAGTATATAATATAATAATATTATGTGGTTAATTATCGTAATATGCACAAAACATTAAAAATGACATTATAAGAAATGATACATATAATATATAACATACAAAAAGTGTTACTATAAATACAATATATATACATATATATTTATTTGATACATAATTTTAACGTTGATTTTGAATAAGATTTAACAACATATTTTGTATATCACTATAATTTATGCCCACATTTTTAACAATTAATATATCAACATATATATATTATATTTCTTGTGTAAATAAAAGTAATTTTTAATGATATATATTATGTCATTATAAGGTGTGTATCACAATTTTCTTGTAGTGAAATTAAAACTTCTTACTTTTATCATATTCTATTCTTGTCTTAACGATATTATATCTTATCTTAAATATCAAATAATTCTTAAGAATTTCTCATTCATTACATAATAGGACAAGCTTTTTCTTTAGATATTAAAATTAGAAAAACATTGATTTAGTCTAGGAGATGAAATATGTTTTTTTATTAAATATATCCTTTTGAGGCTAATTCTTTTTGAAGCGTAAAAATCACTAAAAAAAAATTCTTTTAATAATTTTTTTTCTGCATGTACTCACCGTTAGAAAATCAAACTCTTGATCATGTGCATAAAGAAGCAGCTTAATTTGTTGGGTTTTGTTGGTGAAGAGATGTTTGCAATTGCATGGTGGTGCTGAGACGCAACACCAAACAGGCAACTGCTCCAATTGTGGTTGCACCAAAAACACGTTTATTCGTTTATAGAGTCGGTCCCTGTTGTCCGGTGCTTCCAAATTCCAATGATTTCGCAAGTCGTAGACACAAAGCAAACCAAAACAAGCTCTTTTTCCTGAGTATACAATTCCTTTTACCCGACCATAACTGTACCTTTAAGGTCAAGCCTAGCTACAAAAGAGAAAATGCCAGCAAAGATAATGTTCTTTACAGAAGCCTCGCACTCACATTTTTATCAATAAAAGAAGCAAGCCGTGCCATGTAGTCAACTAAAAGCATTAGAATAATTAGTTGGTATTGGTAACCTTCTACATTGCTTCAAATAACAAAAAATAAAATAAAAATAACGTAAAAGTCTTACACGAATATATTTAATTAATTGGAAAATTTGCTTTATCCGTGCTTATAAATTTGAATTGGGTGAACCAATATTTGCATTCCACGTTGAGTTGTGTAACGAATAATGGAACTCGCGAGGGTGGTTTTCTTGTTGATGCTTGTGATCAGTTGTTCATATAGCGATGCTTCTCCGAAGCAGAAGCACCAGTTGAGGAACAAAAAAAGGGTTCGCGAACCATGCAAGAGGTTGGTGTTTTATTTCCACGACATAATCTACAATGGTTACAACGCTAAGAACGCGACTTCGGCCATTGTGGGAACCCCCGCGTGGGGAAACAGGACCATACTCGCGGGGCAGAACCACTTTGGTGACGTGGTTGTGTTCGATGACCCTATCACTTTGGACAACAATTTGCACTCACCACCCGTTGGACGCGCCCAAGGGTTTTATATTTACGACAAGAAGGAAATTTTCACTGCGTGGCTTGGTTTCTCCTTTGTCTTCAACTCTACCCACCACAAGGGTAGCATTAACTTCGCTGGTGCTGACCCTTTGATGAACAAGACTAGGGACATTTCGGTCATTGGAGGGACTGGTGACTTCTTCATGACCAGGGGTGTCGCCACTCTCTCTACGGATGCATTTGAGGGAGAAGTTTATTTCAGGCTTCGTGTCGATGTTAACTTGTTCGAATGTTGGTAATTAAGAATTAAGGCTAATTGGAACATGCATGCTAGGGAAGAATCTCTAATCTTATGGTCTTTTGTTTTGAGTCCTTTTATGTAATCTTTCTTTTTCAATGTGTTTGGAGGGGTACGATGTGGGAGTGGTGTCAAACTCTAGTAATCAAATTTCACTAGATGTGTTGTGTATGACGACGGCTCCACGGCTAAAGGTCGACGTCGTCGCTCCTCTCCTTATTTAGAATTCATTCAATAATGCGTCACATGCATGAAATGCATCATCTTTCGATTTGTTTCTTATGGTGTGTTTGGTTTAGTATTAGAAATTCATGGGAGTGAAAACACGTTTAATGTAAATTTGGAATTCAGCTCAAAATGGGTTGGTGATTTACGTTGGCAAAAATGCCAAGATCATAGTGCAACTGCTGCTGTTGTAGCCAGCCAGTAGGTACCAACCCGCTGAGACAGACACATTTTGCACATGCTAGTGTTTGACGATCCAATTACCTTGGAGGATTCATGTCTTCAGTTCATTGTCTTATTGTGTTTAATAAAAAGAAAAGAAAGAGGTTTCAAATTAAATATTAAACGACGCTATGCAATTTCTTTCAAATTATATTTTACACGTAATTAGTGGGTAGTTTTTATGTGTAATTAAAATATAATAGTGATATAATTTATAAGATTAGTCAAGATCCACAAAAAATAATTCAGAAAATATAAAAATGAAAAACAAATATCACGCTATACATATACATTATCACATTTTTTTTAATTTCATATTAATGTTTTATAACTTAACTTTAAATTAATCTAACTCGATTGGAAGATAAATAAAATTTAATCAAAAATTATTTTTATTAAAAATTAAACTTAAATATTGCTCAAATAATTCAATTTTAAGTTTAATACATTTACCATTTTTTTTAAATAATGTAAGTCGTGTCTTGGGTAACTTAAGCCGGTCCAGGGGTTTTACTTTGCACTTAATTACCAGTATGTAAAAAGGATGCATCAACAAATATTGTTGAATAAAGGCATCTGTGATGACTACAGGTGTGTTTGTTTTAAGTTTTAACCTTAAGAAGACTGAACGTAGTTGGATTCAATGATCCTGCATAGTACAGAAAAATGGATTCGAGTGAACTTGTATTAAAATGTGTAATTGTTAGAAAATAATTTTAAAAGAAGACTATAAAAAACTAATGAGATTTTATTCTCTTCTCGTTTTCACTACATGTATCGGTACTCTAATTATATTAGAGTAATCTTTAACCATTATATCACATTTTATTAACGCACTAAATTTACACAATAACAATAACCCGTGTAACCCCTCAATTACTGCAATAAAAATATTAATGCTTATAATGCAAACTAACTCACGATAACAACTCTATATTTTTAGTTATTATTTCTAGGGTGATAACTATAAAGTAAAATAAACACTACATGGCCAGTGGCATGCCTATGTGTGCTTTTCAATATAGAGAAAAAATGCTATATATATAAAGTGTTGTAAGAAAATATTGTACGGATATATTACTTTAAAAGGGGCGGGGAGAAGTATTTAGTTTCCTAAAATGATTATAGTTTCTCATATTTGGAATCTATTTTAAAAAGTTAATTTTATAAAATACTTTTTCATAATAGTTTTTATCTCAATTTTTCATATAAATTAAAATATTAGAAATCATGATTTTAAATAATTGATATTTTTTCTTGTTTGGCCGAAATTAATGGTATAAGAGAATATTTCTTGATTACTGCATTATGTCGATAATAATTATATTCAAGGAT
Organism: Cajanus cajan; assembly: GCF_000230855.2. Lineage (NCBI taxonomy): Eukaryota > Viridiplantae > Streptophyta > Magnoliopsida > Fabales > Fabaceae > Cajanus > Cajanus cajan. Next base: position 76,076,352 of record NC_138518.1, read on the forward strand.
AAGATTTTTTTTTTTGGTGTTGATCAAGGATAAGATTTTAGAGTAAATGTGAAGAGAAAAATTATTTATTCAATAATTTATATTTTTTTTAATTGGCAATCTAATTCATTTGATCAAATTCAATCTAAACTCCTTTGTACCCAAAATAAAAAGCCTCCCGCAGTTTATAACCGTTGTACCCATTGGACTGGATTGATATTAGGTTTTAGTCTTATTTTTTATTTTTATTTTTTTTATAGAATGTATTAAAATAAAAAATATTTACATTTTTTAGTTTGTTATGAATTTAGTATTTTTAATTTTTGTAAACGTATTTTTATTGGTCTATATTTTCTTGTATTCATTATTTTTTTAAAATTAGATGAACAAACTTGAAAGTCGACTTCACCTAACATACCAACAAGTAGTAGGTTAAACTAAATTACATAGTTTTTGGATCTACAAAAAGTTAGTCAAATTAGATTAACTTACCTTTATTTTCAACAACCCTACTCATTTTGACTTTTCGCCTTTTTTTTATTTTTTTAATGAATCTAGGACATCATTTTAATTATTTAAATTATTATATTTATGTAGTCTCATCCCCTATCTACCATTTTTTTTATAAAATAAATTACTAATATTCATTTAAGGGAATGATTTTTCCCGACATGTATTGCTCTATACTTCCGGCCTTAGAGTTCAAACTTCTACCACATTTTTCTATCCCGTACCATGATGGTTGATCATTTTACCTTCTCCTATGTTTCTGGGCCTGACGCTTATTTTAAAATACTAACAAGTAATAAGAATAAAATTGTTGGCAGATAATAAACACACTTTTACTCTCACATAAATACACTCCCTTTTTTAAAAAAAATATATAAAATGTCTAAATTACCCTTTTAACAAAAAAATTTCTAAATTTACACCTCCCTTCCCCGCACCCCCTGCCCCGCACCAGAACAGCACCAGAACAGGCCGTTCTGCAAGAAGAACGGGCCGTTCTGCGAGAAGAACGGCCCGTTCTGATTGCAGAACGCCCCGTTCTGCTTGCAGCACGCCCCATTCTGCAAGCAGTACAGGCCGTTCTGCTTGCAGAACAGGCCGTTCTGGGGCCGTTCTGTTGCAGTACAAGCCACCGCGTCACTTTTAAAATGGCTACCTTATGACTGGTTTTAAAACTCCGATTTTAAAAGTCATTTTTGTACTAGTGTGTCTTTCCATAGAACGATCTACACATGGCTAAGCTCTATATGGGTCCTTGCTTTCTCGATCAACTAACTTCGTGTTGAAGAAAGACGGGTCCTTGAAATTATTGTATTGTCCCGGTACACTGAACACCAAAAAAATCTCGACAAAAATAAGAGTCTTTCTCTTACAAGACCACCTGCTAACATTGCGCACCCCTCTTCTTTATCTTTCTGGCACTCTCCTCTTCTTCTTTTTTTTCTGCACCTCGCACACCCCTCTTCTTTCTCTTTCTGGCACTCCTCTTCTTCTTCTTCTTACTGTTACGAAAAGTTCTTTCCATAATTATATAAAAATGTTCCGGAAAATACTTTCCATAATATTAAATTCTTATTCCGGAAAGTATTTTCCGGAAATGTTTTGTTACATAATTCCGGAAAGTACTTTCCATAATATTAAAGTTACTATTACGAAAAGTTCTTTCCAGAATTATATGAACAATAATTTTACTATTCCGGAAAGTACTTTCCGGAATGCTAATGACTGTAAAAGTATTTTCCAGAATGCTAATGACTGTAAAAGAACCTTTCTTATGCTGGTTATGGTAGGGCTAGTCATTTTTTTCTATTCAGAATGACTGTAAAAGTATATTGCTTAATGACATTGAGCGGAAAGAGGCTTTGGGAAGAAGAGGGGTGTGGAGTGTGGGGTGCGGGGTGCGGGGAAAGGGGGTGCGGGGAAGGGAGGTGTAAATTTAGGAATTTCATTTTTTTTAAAAGGGTAATTTAGACATTTTATATATTTTTTTTAAAAAAAGGGGTGTGTTTATACGAGAGTGGAGGTGTGTTTATCATCTGTCAAAATTGTTTCGTGCTAGGTAACGTCGTAGTGGTGCAAGGTGTGGGCCCAACCCGTCGTGGTGAGTTCAAATAGCAATTTCAACAATTCTATTTTAGTTGGGCTACCTCATTAATAAGCTTCACTATGCAGTCTATGCACCTTTCTAATGACCCAAAACAAACTATACTGCTTTCTTCATGACCCAATAGAAGAAAAAGTGTTGTTATTTTCGCTGGGTCATCCATAGAAAAGCTTAGGCCTGATTGTAAAATGAACAACCTTACAAATTCTGGGCGCGTTTTACACGGGCTAACTTTGGGCCCAAAAATCGTCTAACTGAACTGAGCGGTCAGCATAATATCATAGCCCACTGAAGGCCCAGTCATACATTGGCCAAGATTTTTACATGACAGTTTATGGAGATGTGATTCTTATGGAAAATTTGCCTTGTGTAAAATTTTGAGCCAAAGAAACCTAGTATAAAATCTAAACGATTGCTATTAAGAGCAGCGACATGGTTCTAAAGGAACCATTATTTGGAAAGAACATGTTCTTTCAACGAAGGCTCAAGTGTCCCTTCTTGGGGCGGCTAGCATTATTAAAAGCATAAGAATATGTTGATGCTCTTCTCACCACACTCTATATTCCGTAGAATTGGATAGTGCAATATGGGTGAAGCATGAAGAAATGAAACAACATTTGTGTATATATCATATAGAGCGTTAACAAACTATACACGCTCTTGCTATTCCTGTCTATTCACTTTGATGCTGCAACCTGAATTAAAATTGTGTTCTAATAGAATCATTGCAATATAAGCTCAAGTGTGGAAAGGATACTTTCTTTTTTCTTAAGGAAAATTCTATTAAGTGCCATTAAGACACGGATCATGAAATTTATAGTAAGAATCTTTTACGAAAAAATCATACCAATGTAACCCACTAATTTGTAATGTGTTCCAACTGTGATTTTGTGGTATTTTTATAATATTAGTCAGCAAGAACAAGAACCTCTAGAAATCATTATAATACGTTTTGTGGTAGGAGTTAAATAGGAGTTGATGATTTTATAATTTTTCTTGTTGATGAAAAAAAATAAAAAAGTATTGGTTAGCAAGATTAAAATTTAATTAAAAAACTATATATGAATAATTTCTCATAAAATTAGTTGTTTCTTTTATAAAAAAAAATATATTATTGTAAAAAACATAAATTGAATTTTATTTTTGTACCGTCTCGATTAGAATCTGATCTAATCCCTCTATATGAGTCTACTCGGTTAGAATCCGATCGGTATCCTCTATATGGGTCCATTCAATCAGAATCCGATCTGACCTCTCTACATGGATTCACTCGGTCAGAATCCGATCTGACCCCTCTACATGGGTGATCTCGGTCAGAATCCGATCCAACCTTCCCACATAGATGCTGATTCGAAATCAAGGACAAAATCCTACCTTTAATTACCAAATATCTTTCAAATGAAAACGATCATGAAAATCTCCGCGCTCCCGGGGCCCATAAGGCCCAAAAACAAGAAAGTATAAGACCTAAAACCCTAGAGTTAAGAAGACAGATTATACTCTTGAATGCTCTGGCTTTGAAGGTTTGACCTATGAGAAGAACCCTAGACGCCCCATTGGCCAGAACAATTTTATTTGTGTAAGAGGATGATTAAATCATAGTTGGTATGTAGCTACTTCATTCTTCCACTAGCCGAGCCAAACCTAACAATTTTATGTTTTTTAATATGAAAAGCATTTATATTAATTTATTGGGTATATTAAGAAATGTGTCTTGGAAATGTCCGTCTAAGAATTGATGGGTTTTAATCCTCGTTTGCATCTCCGATCGATAAGTATATATGGTTTTTGTGGCAGAATTTCTCCTACGTGTAGTAATTCACATCTGTAATTAGAGTCCAAGATATCTTTATTTGCAGCACAAGTATTTGAGGAAAATGGTTAAAGTGAAGCTAAGAATATGCTTTTGATGAAAAAGAGGCATGTGGGCTAAAGATAGCAGTGGCAGACGTGGCATTACATTGGCCATTTCATTTGTATTTTTAAGAGAAGAAGAATGAGAGAGAAAGTGGTGAAAGGGACGATTGTGGTTTGTGGAAAGTTGGGGATGGACACATGTCACTTTCACTCTACCCTCCACTTGTTTTATTATCCCGCTTTCGTGTTTCTACAATTCATTTTACACATTCAACTCCATTCCCATTTTCTCAAAAGATATTTAACACACCCCCACAAATATGTGTCTGTCAAAAATTTTAATATCTTAGCTCAAAAAGTCAAGAATCAAAATTAAATATAATTTATAAACACAATCTTCTCGTAATTTACTGAAATATTTTTTAATGATAAGTCTATAATTTTGTAATGTTAATAGGCATGAGATTATATATAAGAAAATTATATTTTCATTTAATAACAATCAGCATAAATAATAAGTTTGTTAACTTTTATAAAAATTATGCTAAGTATGATTTATAATTAATTGTGTAAAATTTTTTATTTTGATGATGTATCACCATTAAACTTATTTCTTGATAAATTGATATATACTTGTTATTTTTCTATTATTAACAATTTAACATTCATTTTATTCAATCAATCACAAAGTAGCTAATATTTATAATAACTAATTACTAGTCAAACTAATTTATGTGGACTTTTTGTAATTGATGTAGATGTATTAACAATGAATAAATCCAATAAGACAATAACAAAGAAGAAATTGAATTTGTTGAAATGGAATGTATGAACATAATTGTAATTACTTCAAATAAATCTTATGGGAGAGAAGAAAAAATGAGCACTTACATGATGAGTTAACTATAAGAAAGAAAGAAAAGATAGCACAAGAAAAAAAAAACTAATTTTTTAATTTATAGCGGTTAAAAATCATCGAGATATCTTTATTTAGGTTTTAAAGAATTAAACTTAATGGTGTTATCATGTTACGAACTATAGGAACCAAAATGAAATTAAAATTGTTGTATAGGGACAAAAATTGAAAGAAAAAATATTAAGTGTAAGAATTAAAAGGTAAAATTTGTATAATTATGCATCACAATCCTATATAGTTTTTCTATAAACTACATGGATCTCAACCATTTAAATATAAAAAAAAACTTTCTTATAATGATTTTTGTCTTTAATCAAGTTATTCAAAGTTTGAATTTTTGACATTGAGTATAAAGAAAATTTTGTTACAAAGGAAATATACACATTATGTGCATTTATGATTTCTAATAAAGATTAGTTATTATTTTTGACAATAAATACTCGTTAATAAATTTATAAGAGAAAAGACGAAAAAACATAATCATTAAAACCTATTTATTTACTTTGTTGAATGAAGTGAAAGAAAGTAAGAAAGATACGAAGGTAGGTATTGAAATAATATCTTGGCAAGAATTTTTGAAAACAATATCGGGAGGCTAATTGAATAGAAAACTGTTGGTATATGTTGGTTCTTTTTGATAGATGTTTACTAAGGTGTTAAGAAACTAGTGATGGTTAAAGGGGAGTTTATATAAGGGTGATTTGTTACGATAAATGGAAATTATGATCTAAGACGAGTTTTTCAAGTAACGTCATTCGTTCCTGGGCACAGTATAAAGATACCTTATTGCAGAATTTAATTTTGTTTTTAAAAAGGTGATACTATGCAAGTAGTAAGAATAAGATTTAGAGGGAAGATCTGGTGGGACAAAGAGGCACACATGCTCCAAGTCCAGAGTCGAGATCCACGATGCCACTTTTCTTGGTTATTTCTTCTTCTACTTTCTTTTCTTTTCATATTTCTTTATGTTTTGTGTAAAACAAGGAAAACATATTAAATTTATATTATCATCTTCGGAAAATGCTGTGTTGGTGCCCGAAACATGGCACGTGCATTCTAGGATCCGAATATGAAAAAGGTATATTCTTTGAAAAACCTGGGAAAGCAAAGCAATCCCCATCTTCCCATTGATATTCGTTATTTAAAAACACAGCACACAGGCCATACAATCCAAATTGACTTCCCCTTCCTCCTTTCGCACCACCGTTGATTTCAAATAGTGCAGATCCAACGGTGCGAAATCCGCGGTGGACTTTTTTCTTGCAATGCCAGCACCCACCGTACGATGACAACCAAAAACCAGAATCACCTTTCGCCGGTTTAGGCCAAAAAGGGTGGGCGGTGGATACGATGGGTGTTGGTGGGACCATCAGAATCTTATCCAGCGGTTCAAATCCCGTGTCGTGGGATTACGTGTAAAGATCCAAGGGCTGGGAGATGTACAAGATAAGCGAATAGATTCCTCTTACTTTATTATTTATTTTTATTTTTATATATTAAAGGAGAAAAGAAAAAAAGAAGAAGATTAGTATTATAGTTTTGACGTTGTGGATGGTCCTAAACGGAGCGCCACTCTTTTTTGCTAGGGCTTATCGTTGCCTCACTCACTAGTCACTAGTCACTAGTCACTACTCACTACTCACTACTCACTAATCACTATGTCTATAACTGTACTCTATAGTCACGCACGACCAGAATAAAAAGGACACACACACACCTATCCTAATTCCTAATTCCCACAACCATTCTTGCTCTTTTCTTTCTTTCCTCTTTTGATCCTCATTTATTCCCATAAATTCAACCTAACCAATGGATCATCGTCGCAAGAGCTACACCAAGACATTTTACTTTTACCCTTGCGCGTCATCTCCACATTCTACTCATCAGCGTGCTCTTCTGCATTCAATGCCTGTCCCCCGTTTTCTAAAACCAAATACAAGTCAAAAATGAAATGACGTTAATGTATATTAAATTTCAATTGTTTAAATATAAGCCATGAAAACTACTTTTTCTATTATGCAACAGTTTTAAAACAACAAATAAAAATTATACGTTTTTTTTTGTATTTATTTTTAGACTGTTTAATCGATCTTGTGCCACGAGTACAAATTATTTTTTGTTTATTAGTTTATAAAATTTTATATTAAAATAAAAATTAGACATCCTCTATTTCATGTACACAATTTCACATAAAAGATATAAAATATATTAAAAAAAAACTAGATTAGTCTATTAGTCTTATTTAATATGACTGAAGGACTTAAGCAGCCGCATGGACCACCTTGCGGAAAAAGAAGAAAAAAAAAGTTGTTTTAAATGTAAGTTCTGTATTTTTTTGTTGAGGATTGATTATTGTATTATTATTATTATTATTATTATTATTATCATATTTTTAACGGCAAATTACTGATGTTTGTGTATCAGTATGACGAAGAGGCGCACTTGAGTTGAGAGTGAGTGACCCCATTCGGTTATCCTAAGGTCATGGTGATTCATTTTGCATTGTCTTCTTGTGCTAGCTCATGGCTGTACATGTTCTAATAATAATAAAGAAAATTATTAGTTATGTTCGTTGCTTAAATTAAAAACAAAAACCTTGGCGGTTCGTATAATTGAATGGTTTTATATACGTATTTATACTATTAATTAATGAAAATTATAAAATACATAACTTTGAATATAATCATTGTACACGTAAAATGTAGTAGTTATACTATTTATGATTAGGTTGTATAAAAAGATAGGCATTAAAAATATGAATTAAATTAATTTGATAGGTGAATTTATAATAAAATAATAGAGATTTGGTGTGGGTCCGTGGGAAGGAGAAGCAGTGATGAGACGAGCCGCTACCGTTTACTTACCTAAAAACCTTAACATCAAGTTGACTTGCATTAGCAATAGCACTACTGTTGTTGCCTTATCCACGACCTCGTATCGCCACGCCGCGCCACCCCCTTTGTCTTTTCACGCTCATCACCCACCCTAATGCTATGCATCTAGACATTATATTTGTTTATATCCATTCTTTAACTTTATCTCTACTCAATTCATACCTTTTTTAATTAAATACTATAAATGCTCTCTTTTTCTTTTTTCTTTTTTTATTTTTAGCTGAAATTAATTAGGGCTTACGCCATACTCTGTGATTAAATAATATGGACATTATTTATCTCTTAAATCTGCCTTTATTTTTTTTTAAATTTAAAAGTGATTGTTTTTGCTTTCTTAATTTATAAATAGTTATTTTTAGTTTATAAATTTTTTATTTTTAATCTTTATAGATACACATCATTTAAGGAAAAAGCAAAAAATTGAGAACTTCATGTACTCACTTGAAAAAATAATTATGCATCTCTCACTTTACAAATTATAAAACATTTTATCGTAAATGTATAATTTTGCCTTTAAAGTTAACGATTCATGTTAATTTAATTTTTAGAATTTTGTGTATAAACAATTTGCTCTTTAAATAAATCAAATAAATTAATGTTTTTCTATCAATTTAATTGTCAAAACTAACAGTATGGTTGGGAGTTGGAGTAACATGGAGACGCAAATCTTGTTCCCTATTGTAAAATAATAAAAAGAGAGAATTCGATGACAATTTATTTTAAAAATTTATTAATTCATGACTAATTTAGTTTCTAAATTTGGTTAGTTTAACTTCAAAAAGGATTAAGGATTGAAACTCGAAACTGAGCCTAATTGAAAGTCGATGAAACTAAAATTGAGAGGCATGTTACATGTACGTCGGTATGTGGCAGAAGTGAGAACAGGTTTCAGGATCAACCGTCTTGTCTTCTTCCATAAAGACTTTTCAATCTATCTTGCTTGCTTGGTGGACATGTGTCGCGTATATAATCTCATTCATGTACGCATCCAACACTTCTCACAATAATATGTAAATTATCCATTATCCCATCATCATTTATCAACATATATATCTAATATCTTCTACTTCGATTCGTGTTTATACCAAAAGTCTTGGTCAAATATAGCTATGGCTTATGCAAGTAAACTATATGTCTGTAAAAAAATATCATATCAACGTGTCTTAATTAAACATTCGAATTGGAAATTAATTGCTTACAAAGTTGATAATATAATTTCGATAATTCATTTATGTTTGATATATTCTAATATTCATATATTTCCTTTTAGTTAAAATATGGTGTTCGTTAAACAATATGATTTTTTAGTCTTTATTTAAATGTATTTCCTTTTTATTTTTATATTTGGTAAATCTAATGATTTTTTAATCAACTTTTAGGATTCATATGTAATATCATCATCTTTAATTATATATATTGTATTTTTGAGGCGGTTGTTGAAGTTGTGAAGTTAGAGTTTTTGAGAAAGATGAACCCAGAATTTAAAGTTGTTGATCTTTCATTGTTGAGTGCATGCATGTTGCATTTGAACTAATTTTTATGTTGTATATGTTGTTCATAATCATTTTGATGGGATGCACGTGAGTTTGATGATTTTGCTTTGATTTTGGGGCTTATACTTGGGTTTAGGATGGTTTAGAACTCATTGGTAGTGTTGTTAAAGGGCATATACTTGTAACCCTAAGGGAGTCATCATGAGCATGATTTTGAGATCATGATTGTGATTGACACAACTTGAGGATGAAAATGTTGTAAGTAATAGAATAAAGTATGTCACGAGCAAGTATTAAGTAATTTTTTTTATTTTTTCAATTTAAGAATTGATTTTTTTTAATTCTTGCAATTTGAGAAAAATATATATTTTAATCATTTTACTCATATATTTTTAGTGAAATTATCAAACAAAATTCACCTGTTCATGAATTTGTCACATAAAATCTAGTAATTATTAGTAAAAAGAATCATATTATATATTATTGATAATGCATACTTAATCAAATTTATCATTATTTTAAATATTATTAATGTTCCTAAGTGACTTAAATAAAAATTTGAAAATAATGACTAAAAAAATAATTTTAAATTTGAAGAAAAAACAAATTTATCACAAGTTTAAAAGATTAAAAATATATTTAAATCAAAATTAAAATACAATACTCCTTATTGAGTTTAAAATACAAAAGCAAATACACATTTTAAATTTTTTTATGTAGTAATCTTTAACATGTACTTCTTATGAAAATCCTAACATATTATCGGTGTTGTGTTAGGTAATATTTAGAATATCTCTTTGACTTACCATTTTTTAAAGAGAAAAAATAAAGTGTGTAGATTAATTTTACTTATTTATATATGCTCACATAATACTCACCAACCTAATGATACTAATTATGGTTACATCAGAGTAATCCAACAAATGTAGAAAAATCAAACACTAGCATGATCTCACTAAAGTCACCATTTGCCTCCAACTAACTGTGTCCTACTTTCATGAAAAACATGATTAATTATTGCAATCCAATTACTAGAAAATATGCAATAATAAGTTATATATCAAAAGAATCAACATATCATTAGATTAACTTAACTACAATCTAACAATATACAACTTACTACAATAGGCAACTTAAATCATGGGTCAATATATAACGAACTACATTCAATCTTTATTATGCATCATGTAAACAACCAACTAATTCAAAGCTACCAACTATTAGCTTAGGCTAACAAACACCTAACTCGAAGCTACCGACAACTAGCTTGGAGCTACCAATAACTAACTTAAAGTTATATGACAATTAGCTCAAAGCCACCTACAACTAGTTTAGAGCTATTAGACAACTAGCTCAAAGCTATCAACAACTCGCTTTGAGTGACCAAAAATTCGCTTAAAGTGATTAGAATTTGCTCTAAGTGATCCAAGTTATAGACTATCTCTAAACAACCACCTAAGCCCCCTTTGAGCAACCCCATGAGTGCTCTAAGCAACCAGATCCAAAAAACATATATGACTTCGAGAAAACCCAGCAACTCAAGAACAACCTCAAATGCTTTCAACCCACACAACAATACATGCATGCAAGCTCAAAATCTTTGAGTTATAACAACATGCAACTCATAAATTGAAAAAATGACACATGCAACAATAATACACCAAAAAGATCATTCAACCTTTCCTTCTTCTCCAAGAACACCAACTCCTTTAAAATCTAGCACTCAGTCCAAATTAAGCATACCAACAAATACCCAACAAGAATCAAGGTACACACAACACCACAATCTATTAACAATCAATTTATAACTTCTCTAACATCTTGGAGAAACAAGTCAGCAAAAAAGAGGGGAAGAGAGGAAAATCACATATGACTCCCAGACGAGGTCTCAGTTCCACCAACTTTGATCTCAAAGTTAACCACTTGGTTCAACTACAAGGGAAAAGAAGACAAAGATCTTTAGAAAAATGGGAAAAACAAGTTTTGATTCTCTCCACTCTCTTAAGTCTTTTAAAAAAATGAAGTTTATGAGTTCATTTCTCATGATAACCCCGTATAACCTTTCTTAGAGTTTAATCAACTTAATTAACATCAACTTACCACTTAACTACACAAATAAAGTAAACAACCCAAAAAGACAGTGTTATATGTATTTTTGTTTGAATAAAAAATAAGAAAACTATAATTATATTAAACTACATTTACACTTTGATATAAAGAAAAAAATAAGTAAATCAAATTCTTAATTTTAAATGTTCTTCCAAAGAAATTAACAATAATATTACTAGTTGGCATAGCTTTAGATTTGCACTTAAATGTTTAAATCATGTTAAAATAACAACTAACATAATTTTTATTAAATATTTAAATGTTTGATATCGTGATGCGAGATTGTGTTATATTAAATTTTTTTTTATTGATCTTTACTTTTTAAATAGAAACATCTAAATACGTTACTTTAGAATTGTTTTTAATTAAAATTAATTCCATTTAAAAATAATTTTATAAAAATAATCAATAAAAAAATATGTTAGCAACACTCTTTTTCTTAATAATTCCTTTTTATTATTAAATAAAATCGATTAAAAATTATAAATTTTAATGAATGTTATTAAACTAACACTAATCAAGCGTTGGAAGATTTTTTGTGATATAAAAAATATTAAAAAAATACCAAATAAAATTTCACTGATATTTCCTTCTAACAAATACATTCTAAATTAAATTAGTATAATAATAAATAAAACAAGTAATCCATTATATAAACAGATAATTTATAATTCAAAGTTACATCTAGTGCATCATTAATGCATTGTTATAGTGTCGAACAATAATGAGTTTCAATGGAAATTTATAGTTTTTTTTTACAGCTGGAAATTGATAGATTTAAATAATTACTTAATTCTTATGGTTTTCTAAACTTTATCTTTAGTTCTTATAATTAAAACATTCTATTTTAATTTTATACATTCCATTTTCATTTTTAAGTTTCCTTAGTTCAGTAGACTTTTTACCTTTTAGTGCCAATAACAAATAAATAATAAGAATGGGAAGAAAACAACAATAATATATATTAAAAACTAAAACATTTATCGATAATATAAAATCCAAAATGGAATAAAATTGTTTGATCCAAAAATACTATATAAGTTCCCGTGGTATTCAAATATTTTGATTAAAAAAATTAGACATTTGAAAATTTTTAATCCTTTAAATAAAATTATAATCCCGGTTAAGTTAATTAAAATAAAAAGATATAGATTAGTTTCGGTCAATAGTGGATGCTAATTAATGTTCGTTGGTTTGATTGGTATTGTAGTTAATCCTCAAAATGCAACAATTTGTCATGATTCTTTCATTAGACAAAATCTACTACTAGTAATGGAAACAACTTCTACCTAAGGTTATCATATAATTAGTTCCTCGATGTACTAGTCATAATATATACATATACAAAAATTTTACATCAACATCTAAAATACCAACACACACATATAGTAATTTGAGGGAAATGACTGTAATATAACTTAAGTTGTCAGTCAAACAACTATCATAAAAGACTATACAAAAATGGACCTCGAACTACGCTGCCAACTATCAACATGACCTCAACACCAACTCCGACGATAACCTATCTTTATTCTACTCTTATATTAAGTATGATTATCATGGTCCAAATACATGCAATAGATGCAAGAGTAAGTTAAAGTTCAAAGAATCAACATAATCAACATGGAAATAAAAATAACTACATTATCAACATAAACAAATCAACTTAATACAACAAAATATCAACTTACAACTTTCAACAAAATACATGTTTTCAACTTTAACAACATAATATGTTTCCAATCCAACTAGATCAATGGTCAATTGCGATACCAGTCCCTAATAACATGGTTTTTCATATGTCGTCACTTAAATTAAGAAGTCTAATATTTCTAATAGGGTAAAACAACTTGAGTGTGAGTATGTCATGACATTAGCTAACTTAACTAAGCCACACATGAGATTAACTTGTCAACTACCCTTCAAATATTACGCTCTTCCAGTACTTAGTTAGGGATTTTAACCCCATACCTTGTACCTTACTCTAAATTTGGTCACTTTATACATTTATGTCTCGATCTTGCCCGCATACAAATCAATATTGGTCACTTATAGCCAATATGCCTCGACTTGACCCACATACCACATCAACTAAGGTCCTAAAGAAGACTCAACTATCTACTTAAAGGGTTAACTTATTCCATTAAAGATTTTCAACAAACTCGCCCTCAAAGCATTATAACACAATACCCTCATAATGAAATATGCAACTTTTAAAACAACTTTTCCTCTATTTCTAGGTCAATCAAAATAGTACAACTTTAATGCCAAAACATTCTCAAAATAACTATTCAACAATATCATATAACCCAGCTCAAATTTCAACGATTCAATTAAACAACATGCAACTCAACTCAACAAAATCAATTATATGCTATCTTAGATCCATGTATATAGATTCAACATCATACAACAATATACAACATACAACACAACTCAATCATCATGTATCATGTAATAGGTCCAACTATCCTATACATGTTCACCAATTTTATCATAAAACAAGTTAAAATAAGGCAACTCATGCCTAACATTATCCAACTTGCGACCAAGGCCATTGAGGCAAGGGTCTTTTTATTTTGCCCACGCCTAACATCATTTGATCCGCACCCAATGTGGATTAGGTAGTGATCCTTAGGACCTCTTGTTTGGCATGACAAAATCCCACAACAAACTTCACGCTATCCTGAGATGATTTTCTATCCCTGTAGTGCTTGATGTCGATCCAAACAAGGTCAATTATCTCATCTCATGTTCAATGTCATTCAACTTAAGCTCAACATGAGACAATTCTCTCTTCTCACATCCGGTGTCACCAATCTTGCGCTTGACATAAGTAAGAAAGAGTGCCCTTGATTGAACTATGCTTAGTGCCACGAAAGGACACCAAGTGCGACTATGAGTTTAGCACATAATAAATCACAAATTTGGCCCTCCCATCACATAAAAACCAGGAAATCCAACATACAATACAAGAAAATAACTCTACACAACAATAATTACCACCAAGAACTTAGACGAACTCTTTATGTTTGGCAAGGAAGGCTTTAACAACATGTACAAAGGCCACATCGTATCGATGACTGCTTAACATGCACCAAAATCCAACGGTAGAAATTGCATTCTTGATAAGGCGTGAATCATAACATATCAATTGTATGAATAATGAAATAATTGTTTATTTTGGAACAAAATTAACTAACATTGTTAGTGCTAATAATTTTTATAAGACTTTTAAAATTAATTATTATTTTAATCGATATAGAAAGTACTTTCCATATTTCTTACTTGCCTAATGAGTATAAAAAAATACTTACTATTGAGTAAAGCATAATCGACATAGAAAGTTTATATTATTTACCAAATTATTGCTACTTTTTTATTTAAATTTTATTTCATATGTTATTTCCTTCATTTTTTGTTTTACATTTGTTTTACTTATTATTTATTTGAAACATACTAATTATATTTTTTTAATTCAAACAATAATAATATTAATAAAATAAATTACCCAATCTAATGCAGGTTACAAATTATAGTAGGTTAGGCGAAATAAAGCTTAAATTCAAATTCAGATATCTAAAATGAACTCAAAATTAATAGAATCCGATTTTTGTAGAGTTTTGACAATGTTTAAATTAAACTACTATTAAATTAGAATAAAAAGACATGTGTAATTGAATTTCAAAATTTAAAACCCAAAAAATGTTATACGGTGATAAGTTTGAGTCCAACTTTAAGATGCCGCAATCCTTTATGTCCTTTGAATTAAAGAAGCTGCGTAAGTGATGCTAGAATTTCACATGTGGTGTGAGTCATAAAACTGTTAAGAAATTCTGAAAGAAACAAAATAATTGCGGTAGAACGTAGAAGGCAGATAAAAAATAATTAAAAAAGAAAAACAAAGAAAGAAGAGAAACGTAACCCTAGAATCCGTGGACTATTAAAATTGGTTATAGCGTACGCTCACTACGAACACGCGCCTCTTCATCACTCTCTCTTCATTGTCTCCTGTCGGCCTCCTCCGTTCACTCTCTCTCTCACCGGATTTCAAAACCCTACAACCGCTTCTTTAACCCCAAATCAAATCCAGCGCTCGGTAACTACCTCTTCCTTAGATCTCCGATCATCAATTCCTCTTCTACTTTTCGCTCCAATCTATTTTTCATCTGCAAGCTGGGGAATCATCATTTGCGTGCCCTTTCATTTTCCATTTCAACTTTTTTTTTCTCCTTTGGTACGTGGAATTGTATTCAACTATTCGTAGAACGTGCACGCCAATGAATTGATGTTTTTATTCTTGTTCTCGACTCCGTGGAAAGAGAATTTTGAGTTTGATTGAAGATTCCGAGTTTAGCATAGTTCAGTAAGTTTTAAAGGGTGGAAATTGAATTAGAATATTTGTTTTTTTCTTCTTCTCCTTTCCCCTGCAATTCGCAGAATGATAAACAGTTATAACTTGAGGACCATCTCAGATAGAACAACTTCTACTTCAATGTTTCTTTCTCAATTAGCTTCGATTTACTGATATGTAATCGAATTCAGCATATTTGGGTATATAGTATTAGTCTTTGCTTATTCAACTTGTGTGCTTCTATCCCTCTTTCTGTTTATTTATTTATTTTTTATTGGAGTTTGTGACTCTAGCTACCTTGAACAAAGTCTCGGAATTCCCCTCTTGTTTCGGATTTACCACTTGTTTTGCACGATTCTTTCTATGATTTGTTTGAAATGATTTTTAATTTTTTTTATGGGGTCTATGGTCTATCCTATATGTAAAAGGGGTTTATAGTTATCCAATCTTCACCTTTTGGTTGATTTTAGTTCTTGAGTGTTCAATCAATTTGGTGGATTATTACTGAAGTAGAAGAAGAAAGAAGAAACAATTTTGCTCCAATGATCGTAATTATGTGTTTCAGTGTGCAACTGAGTATTAGTCTTGTTCATTGTTCAAGCTCTGTCGCCTGGTTTTTATCTTCATTTTTTAGTTAATGACGTGTTGTCTTGTTGATAAAATATCTCATTTAAAGTATTGTAGTTATCCCGTGTGCTCTATTTAAGAATCCGATGTTTTGTTGTTTTCATCTATGCATTTGCTTGCTTTTAGTCATAGCTTTTGCTTGTTACGTGCTATTGCATCCTAGCTGTTCTTCTGTGTTATAATATTATCAGAACTGTTTCAACTGATACTCTTCAGGTGTTTGGTATTCGGCTGCTGTCTTCTCCTAGCCGGTTCTGCTAGTTTTATGGAAACTGTCTATCCGTAACTGACGAGGTTCACTCAGGTGCTCTCTCTCTCTCTCTCATTTTGTTATACTCTTAATTTTGATGCATTTAAATCTAGGCAGACATCAAGTCATCTATTTTTTTAAAATTTTATTTGGCAATGTAAAAGTCTCACTGTGTTTGAGAACCAGCGGGTTACAAGACTGGATTAGCCAGTTGGTTCAAAACACAGTATGATGTGGGATACGGGTTATCCCTTCTATCCAGAATTGGCCATATCGTAGTATAAAGTGGTGGTCAGCAGGGTCTGACCCGCATTTATTTTGATCTTGTGACAAACAAACTAACAGAGAAAACAATGTTCTTGTTTTATGAAATGCTGCATTATGCACACTATTTTATACAATAACTATCGACTACATCAACTAAGCGTTCACTTGGAGTTGGCTGAACAGTGACTCAGGCACACAGCTATCTCTACCGTTTTCTATTCAGTCCAATTTCTTAAATTAAAATTTCATCCTTTGATATTTGGGTTGGTTTGTAACATTTTTGGAAGGGCCGCTATGAAATTCTATACCTTTTTCTTTGTATATAACTATAAACTACAGGGTTTTTTTTTTGCTAGCTTATGACGCCCTTACACAATGAAGATCTGTGTACCCTGTTCATTTATTTAAACGCTATTCTTTTATGAGTAGATTTATCCGTGTTCTCTATGTTGTATCCAAGTTTTCGTTTTGTGTGGTGATTGGTGAACAATTGTTAGAAAGATTTTGGACAAAAGTTATTTTTTTTTCCCTTTTTAATTATAATTTTTTAGCCTTTTGCTTATTTTGGACCATTGAATATCTGTTGTTTGACAATCCAAAGTTTTTATTTTTTGTGTATGTGTGCTTTTCGCTTTCTGATGCCATCTATTACCCACTTTTATTTATATAGGCATGCCAAATTTGGTCGCAACCATGTTTATTCTGGCAGATGTTCCAGTTCTAACCATGTGGTTCGTTGTGAACAGGATGATTGCTTGCATGGTGGGTTTTGGAGGGAGTCAGATCTCGTAAGGTTAATTTGTACTTGTAACTGACAAACACAATCTCAGCTTAGATGGATCGACGTGATACTTCAGGATTTGTCAGCGGAGGTGCATTACACACCTGTTGACACATCTAACCCCAACTTTGTAGATATACATCTCTTTTTTTACCCGGAAGACAGGAACACTGTACTGTTAAATTCATAAATAGGATTAGATAGTGTTTCTGCAGTGGTTTCATGGACTTGAGGTTCAAGCACTTGTTGGGTTTTGCTGCTAATCATTCTGCAAATGCATTCAAGATTTTGGGCAATTCTATGCAAGCTGAAGGAAGGGGAGGTGATCATCACGGTACAGATACCATCTTACGGCTTGATTCCCCTGGACCTGGTTCTTCAATTCCCTCCTATGTGTCCTCTTCCAAGGGAACAAAAAGGAAGTGGGATTTAATTGATGGATGCAAGGGTCAGAGAGTTGACTCTTCTTTGTCCCTTGGGCTTGGGCGTTCAACCAGTTCCTCAGACAGCAAGGGGAGTTCAGCTGCTGCGTGCACTGCTATGTCTTCAGCCAAAGATACTGATGAGGAATCATCTATGGATATTGAACTGAACTTTTCTCTTCATCTTGGCAGTGATAAGGTACAGAGCATGAAGAAGCCTGTTAATTCAAATTTGAAGACATTGGAGCTGCAGCCGAAATTTGATTTGGAGCTGAGCCTTTCCACCGGGCCATGTGAGTCAGATATTACAAGCGTTAATCTAAATCCATCACCTCTTCAATTGAATATGGAGATGCCATTTGCATTCAATGGGACACAAAATACAGATGAGGGATCAACTTCATGTAGTTGGAAGTCAGGGATTGTTCTGCCATCATCAAATACTGGTACTAGTTTTCTTTTAAATCAGGCTTCGGAGCAGTTTGATCACAGTCCCATTGTTGTGGACCTCTCGTCAAGCAGACCAAAAAGTTCAGGCACCTGTACTTCCGGGCTTACACAGCAGCAACAGCCACTACCTCGCCATAGTAATTCTAAAACGTGTCAAGTGGAGGGATGTGGAAAGGGTGCCAGAGGTGCTTCTGGACGATGTATATCTCATGGTGGGGGTAGGAGGTGTCAGAAACCTGGCTGTCACAAGGGAGCAGAGGGTCGTACAGTGTACTGCAAGGCACATGGAGGTGGCAGGCGATGTGAATTCCTTGGTTGCACAAAGAGTGCAGAAGGACGGACAGATTTCTGCATTGCCCATGGTGGTGGCCGGAGATGCAGTCATGAAAGTTGTACCCGGGCTGCCAGAGGGAAATCTGGATTGTGCATCCGGCATGGTGGTGGCAAGAGGTGCCAGAGAGAAAATTGCACCAAGAGTGCAGAAGGCCTATCAGGTCTTTGCATCTCACATGGTGGAGGGCGTAGATGCCAAGCTCCTGGTTGTACAAAAGGGGCACAGGGAAGCACAATGTTTTGCAAAGCACACGGTGGGGGGAAACGGTGTACAGCACCAGGGTGCACCAAAGGTGCTGAGGGGAGCACCCCCTTTTGCAAGGGCCATGGAGGAGGAAAACGCTGTACATACCAGGGTGGTGGAGTTTGCACTAAAAGTGTACACGGAGGCACCAACTTCTGTGTGGCACATGGGGGTGGAAAGAGGTGTGCTGTACCAGGCTGCACAAAGAGTGCTAGAGGAAGGACTGATCATTGTGTCCGCCATGGGGGAGGCAAGAGATGCAAGTTTGAAGGCTGTGGAAAGAGTGCACAAGGAAGCACTGACTTTTGCAAAGCACATGGGGGAGGTAAAAGATGCTCTTGGGGCCATCCTGGTTCAGAATATGGCATCGAACAGGATGGTCCTTGCAATTCTTTTGCAAGGGGGAAAACAGGTCTGTGTGCTCTCCATAGCGGGCTAGTGCATGATAAGAGGGTTCATGGAGGTTTCTCATTGGGATCTGTTGTTCAGGATCCTCATTCGAGTAAACCAGATGAACTTAAGCAGGTACTCGTTGACAAAAACATGGATATAGACATGATGAAAATGGGGAGTAGTCTAGGCAATGCTGCAACCTGCTCCGACTTCAAACAGTATGAAGCTGCTGCAACTGGTCATGTCTCATCTAGGGAGGGTGGTCACTTGCCAATGTCGGTTGCTGTTCCTGAAGGCAGGGTTCATGGTGGAAGTCTGATGGCAATGCTGACGGGGGGTTCTAGCCGTGGATCATGCAGCGGGAGAGATCTAGTTAGTGAACCATGTGAATCAATCAAAGGTTACCCCGTGCCCCAGAGTTGGATTTAAAGCTAGTTATCGTTTTCCGTTGTCGTTGTCTCCGTAATTAACAAATTTGATCAGCATGTTACATTGTTACTCCCTTTTATGTTAGATTATTGACGAATGGTTGTTCTGAAATCCTTTGAAATTGCGAGAATAACCAAGTCGTTTGACAATCTCGTGGAGGGGATAACAAGGTAGGAAATTGTACTTTGATTAGGTAGTTGGTCATGTTCTTTCTTATTCATCCCCCCTCTGTAAATATTATTACATCTGATGAAACATTTAGCAGGTTGTGAATACAGGTTTGCTACCTGTAATGTAAGGTCTGTCAGTGTGCCATGTATTCTATTTAATAATAAAACTTCACTGAGATT
Organism: Cajanus cajan; assembly: GCF_000230855.2. NCBI lineage: Eukaryota > Viridiplantae > Streptophyta > Magnoliopsida > Fabales > Fabaceae > Cajanus > Cajanus cajan. The sequence goes on from NC_138518.1 coordinate 76,096,613, forward strand.
GTATTTGTTATAATAATGGTTATATTTTTAATACATGGTGATGGTCACCCTCGAGTTTGACAACCATTTGACAGGCTACCGGGCTTAGGTTCCTCCCATTTGGCAATTTGTACTGTTATTATATACCTTCAGAAGACTGTTGATAACAGTGTATTTTCCTCTTTTAATTCCCCCAAAGTTGATAAATGGTTTGTAAGTTTTATTATTAACAGAAACTTTTTTGTGTATTGTTGAGTTATTTTGAAACTTAAATAAAATTTAAGAAAAGCGGTAGATGTTTAAGTACTAATAATGAATGTTTCATTATATTAAATGTGTAAGAGTTATAATTTTTTTAAGTTGATGAGAAAATTATAAAAATAAATTATTGAAATTTTTATGAAAAGTTTTATCTATAAAGCTTGAATTCGAGTGTAGTACTAATACTAATTCAACCAGTGTAATATTGGCAAGGTATTCTTTAATTCAATGTAATGTATCAAGATTTAAAGTTTGAATTAAATAAATTTGAATTTGAAGAAATGATATTGCAAAAGGATGAAAATTACATTCTAAATTCAAAAGAAGGTACATAATTTACTGAGGGTGAAAATAGTTCTTAAATATATTGTGTTGTATACTGTTTAGCAAAAGAAATTAATTAAGATTAATTTTATAATTTTTTTAATCTATTTATTAGTTTTTTTTAATAACAATTTAAGTTTATACTTAATATAGAACTGAGGAGTATATTTTTTCCCATCCATTTTAGAGTTAAACCGAATAAATTAGAATTGTTAATATAGTTATACTTATTGATTACATTTGAATTATGAGACAAAAATGTGATTATCTTGGAGGAGTAGTTTTTTTACCAAAGCATAATTAAGACAAGACGTCCATTAATTAAATATTAACGATTAACGATTAAACAGGAAAGTCCATTTTAGTCCTTGAGCCGGCCACCTTGATTTAAGTACCGTACAACCACCCTTCTCCGCATTGACCTTAGTCTGAGTCTTAGTCGATGGGCAACAACTGCAGCAGCAACAGCACTTACTCGCACGACCCTCCCCACCGCCACAACGGCATAGCCGTCCTCCCTCCGAACTCCACCCCCTCCCCCCCTCCTCCAGCGCCCTCTTCCCTGGGCCGCGTGCTGGGCCGCCCCATGGAGGACGTCCGCTCCATGTACGTCTTCGGGCCCGAGCTGGGCCGCGGACAGTTCGGCGTGACGTATCTGGTGACGCACAAGGCGACGAAGGAGCAATTCGCGTGCAAGTCAATCGCCACGCGGAAGCTGCTGAACCGCGACGACATCGAGGACATCCGGCGCGAGGTCCAAATCATGCACCACCTCACCGGCCACCGCAACATCGTCGAGCTCAAGGGCGCCTACGAGGACCGCCACTCCGTCAACCTCGTCATGGAGCTCTGCGCCGGCGGCGAGCTCTTCGACCGCATCATCGCCAAGGGTCACTACTCCGAACGCGCCGCCGCCAACTCCTGCCGTCAGATCGTCACCGTCGTCCACAATTGCCACTCCATGGGCGTCATGCACAGAGACTTGAAACCTGAAAACTTCCTGTTGCTCAGTAACAAGGACGATTCTCCTCTCAAGGCCACGGATTTTGGCCTCTCTGTCTTCTTCAAACCAGGTTAGTTAGTTAGTTAGTTAGTTACTCGCTGTGCATTGATTCTATTTGTGTTAGGTCGTGTTTGGACAATGGACATACAAAAACAAGAAGATAAAAAGAATTATGCTTTATTTTTTTCCTTTTCCAAATAATTAAAATTAGGGGAGAAACTAAAATCAGCATTCAGAGAATCTAAACGAAAGAACTTCGATAAAAGAAAATAGATGATCTACTGAGCCACTATACTATCACAAATTACCATATGTTGTTGAATTCTGTAGTAAATAAGTAAAAAGTCATAGATTGGTTGATACTCAATGCACGACCATTAAACTCTTTCTACAGTAAGTTAATTTAACTTGTTGGGAGAAACTTAATCCATTTTTACCTCGTTATTTTCTTCTTCTACTCTTAGTGCTTATTAGCAAGTTTATGGAAACAAGTGTTGGTGGTTGGTTGTTGCATTCGTTGACTTGGGGAGTGCTTATTGGGTTTTGAGAACAGGAGATGTGTTTAGAGATCTTGTTGGGAGTGCTTACTATGTTGCTCCGGAGGTGCTGAGAAGAAGTTATGGGCCTGAAGCTGATATTTGGAGCGCTGGGGTGATATTGTACATTCTGCTTTCTGGTGTTCCACCTTTCTGGGCAGGTAGAATTCCTTCCTTTTAACCAATGTTTAGAGCCTCAATTTTATTTTTAAATGTTGATAAGCTGGGAACCTCATTTCATGAGTCAAAACTATGCCGAATAGACATTATTGCATGATCGGGGACTACAGCTTGTTTATGCTGCAGCCAATTTTTCATGTGACATGTAGTTGAGTTTTATTAACTATATTTTATAAATTAAAAAACTCGGCTATGCTTCATGTGGAGATTGACTAAGAGTCTGTTTGGATATAAGCTTTAAATTTTCTTTTAAGAGTTTTTCTATTGGAAAATACTCTTTATTTTTAGTTGAGAAGCTCTCAAATGCGTTTCTAACTTGTATCTAAACAAATTCTAAGACTATTATACATTGTTGGGTATGCCTAAGCACTTAACAAAATTATTATTATTATTATTATTATTATTATTTAACATAGGCAGGATAGGTATGGCAAGGTTTACCTTATCTACCATCCAGATAATTTTTATTTTTGGAAAAAGAATGATAGGTTTTAGTTAAATTTAGGGATTCCCTCCCATGAGATATGGGTTTATTAATTTCTTTTTTGTTATAAATGTTTTCTTAACAATCTACAGTATTTTATTCTATTTATGTTGTTATGTTTTGAAACTTATGTGTTTAAAAAATTATGTTAACGTACCTGTACTTCCTAATTTTAAAGATTGTCATATCACTGTCATATGCATATTTACCTTACTCATCAGTGCAACCTAGTTGATGAGATATATGATGTACTTGCATGGAATTTATTATGTTAATAGTTGTAACTTGTGAACTTGTTTATTGGTGTTATGAATTAACTATCCATATTACAGAAAGCTTAGGTTATTGGGCGAGAATATGCAAATGACTTTACCCTTTTATAACATCTATAACAACTGATTAAACCTTCTGCTTTATTCTGAGCTTCAATGGGATTATGTTGGTCCTTTATTTTGGAAGTTTGCTTTTCTTTTACCATGATATACACAGTTTTGAACCTTTCCAATGTTTTTCACTTGGTTTTTTAATCTTTTATGTGAAGAAAATGAACAGGGTATCTTTGATGCCATTCTTCGTGGGCATATTGATTTTGCATCGGATCCTTGGCCTTCCATATCAAGTAGTGCCAAAGATCTGGTCAAGAAGATGCTGCGAGCTGATCCTAAAGAACGGCTTTCAGCAGTTGAAGTACTTAGTAAGTTAAATTCTACTCATGAACATAAATTGTTTTAGTTTTATACTGAATGTGGTTTATATTTTATTTTATTCATGCTGATGCTGAGGAAAAAAGTCTGGCATTGTTTACCCTCCTAGAGAGGTTCTGAACCTGTAGGATGGATAACGCTAAGATTCAGCGAGGCTGAGTTGTCATTTGATTGATCCATGATATTGTCAAACACATGGGGCTATTGCAATAGTATGATTCATTCAGTATAAGAAAAAGAATGAAAAATAATTGTAACAAATAAAACAATTCAACCCCCTCCCAAGAAAACGAAAAAATGGAAAACAAATGTAGGTTAGGACCCAACTATTCTTTCTACTAATTCCTGAACTTTAGATTTTCTTCTTGTCTCTTGTTACACCCCTTTGATATTATGATAACTTCGCACTTAAAAGAGTAGCATACAGGAGATTAATGTGTTTTTAATATTTTGCTTTCCAACTGATTGTAGGTTTTTCTCTAACACTAGCACATCATAAGAGCACTGAAACTATAATTCTTTTGGAAATTTACTTATTTGAAATAACCAGTCATAACTCATAACAATATTTTTTATATATGATGCAGATCATCCTTGGATGAGAGTAGATGGAGATGCATCTGATAAGCCTCTTGATATTGCTGTTTTATCCAGAATGAAACAATTCCGGGCAATGAACAAGCTAAAAAAAGTAGCCCTGAAGGTGAATTATCATTTATAAATTATAATTATTTATTTTGTTCTCATCATGAACATCACAATCAAACTTTGGGTAAAATATCTTTAAACTTCACTATATTGGAATCCTTCAAGATTCCAATAGGATATGTTAATTGAAAATCCATAATGTAAATGAATAAATATGGAGAAGGCAATCATAGCTGACTGGATCAAAGAATAGATGCTTTTGTTTCTGTTAAACTAATACTTTGGCTGCTTTTGAATCTGTTTCTCACTTGCCAATCTAACCATTCAAGTGCAATGGAAGCAGCAGATTATTTAATTTTGCAATAAAATAAATCTGTATTGAAGGATTTGGCTTCATACACAGCCTTTGTACCCACTTTCCAGAGCAAGTGACCAATGAAAAGTATTTTATTAATTTATTTTATTACAGGTTATTGCTGAAAACCTTTCTGAAGAAGAAATTATTGGCTTGAAGGAAATGTTCAAATCCATGGATACAGATAACAGTGGAACAATCACATTTGAAGAGTTGAAAGCTGGTCTCCCAAAATTGGGTAGTAAACTTTCTGAGTCTGAAGTAAGGCAGTTAATGGAAGCGGTATGGTTATTGTTCTCTTTGATTTGCCTTTGCGAAATGATTCTTCCAAAAGATTTGCACTCCATTTTATTTTTATAACTATTGAGAATGTTTAGAGTTTACATAATATTCATCCTGTCTCTCTAACTTTTGACCTGAAACACTGAGGTTTTAGACCCTACACAGAATCTGGTCACACACCATATTCTTCCTATAGCTAAGTATCTTTCGGAGCCCTTGTATACGCCATATATACAATTTAGCTCTCTGCAATCTTATCTCCTATCTTGTTGATAATCATAGCTAAATGCTAAACCAAGCCTTGTTATGCACTTATAAAGAATTTGATGCTTTATGCATCAATGAGCTGTGTGTAACAATTACTGAGAAAGTAGATGCCTAGATGGATAGTATCTTACATGATCTTGTGATTACTAGTCTGCTACTTCTCTTGATTTTGATAATGATTTTTGATAAACTATATGATCGTAATTATTTGGGTTTCAGGCTGATGTGGATGGAAATGGAACCATTGATTACATTGAATTTATAACTGCTACCATGCACATGAATAGAATGGAAAGAGAGGATCACCTATATAAAGCTTTTGAATATTTTGACAACGATAAGAGCGGGTAATTTCATTTAATTTATATTCATAATTTATAGTTTAGCAACATTACACTTTAAATGTTAATTTTATTGTTGGTTTTCTTCTTGCTGCTTCCGTATAGGTACATCACAGTGGAGGAGTTGGAATCTGCCCTTAAGAAGTATAATATGGGTGATGAGAAAACAATAAGGGAGATCATTGCCGAAGTTGATACAGACAATGTAGTTACTCTCTTTTTACCCTTTTTTTGGTTCCTTTATAATTATATCTGTCTATAGTTTTTTAACATAAACACATGTAACATAATCACACGCTGCTTTCTTCTTTCATAAAATTAAGTAGAGCATGTCTAGAATTTCACATGTCTATTTTTAACTAGTTAAGCTGTATTATCTAACAGGGCCACATCCTTGTTCTGATTGTTGGTATTAACTTGCAGGATGGAAGAATTAACTATGATGAGTTTGTAGCCATGATGAGGAAAGGCAACCCAGACGTAACTCACAAAACCCACCGACGTCTCAAATAGGCTCTGCAGGAATTGCCTGCTTTGTTGGCTTGAGTCTCTACACGTTTTAGTATTACGGCCTTCTATTTGATTGGGCACTTACATCATATTTGAAGGTCTAGTTAGACGAGTTTTTCTCTATTGCTTGAGCAGACATGAATGTGTATTGTGTACAAATCAAAGAAAAACAGATCAACCTTTTTTTCTCTCGTGAAGCAAAAAAATAAAAGGAAAAAGAAAAGATTTTATTCAGTTTCTGTACTTTGAAACACGTGATATGCTTTTTTTTTTTTTTTTGATGATACTCGTGATATGCTTTGTGTTCTCCAATTGCGGCTGGCCTTTCTGTGCTAGCCGTCTGGTGAAGTGTTCCAGCATCATCAGTCTTTGAGAAGTGAAATAAAGTCAATAATCATGATTTACCCATAATAACATAATAATTACTAATAAAAGTCAAGAGATTAATGAAATTTATTAATGGTATATTAATTGATGACAAATTCATAAAATACAATTTTAATGACAATTAGATTGTTTTTGGCAATTAATTTACTAATTGTCATCCAATAATTTCTTTCTAATATTTGTAATAATGAGCCAGTTTATTATTATTATTATACCTAATTACCTAATCCACGTTAAAAAAAAAGTTAATTTAAGTGATAACAATGAATTTGTCTTATTTTTTAGAATTATACTTATATTACTTTTCTTTTCTAACGAGTATTCATATTTTCTAATTAATTAGGGTGTACGTTTTATACAGTTCTTTTTTTTTTCTAATTGATATTCATTTTTTTTAAATTAATTAGAATGTACTTTTCAAAAAGTTTATAATTAATATATTTTATCGAATTAAGTCAACATAATTTAATTAGGAATATTTTAATCTAAAAGTAATATGACATAAATTGAGTCTTACACAAAAAAATAAGTAATTATTTTAAGTTGGATTTTATAAAAAAAAATATATTATTTTATTATTATTATTATTATTACTATAGAAATATAATATTGGTACGATAAGTGACTAACCTCTTCGGAGATGATAAAAATGCTTAAAATGAATTTTTTATAATATAATTTATTCTATAATTAAAGTCATGATTTAAACATTAACAACTTGTTTAAGAGGCATAAGTGGTACCATGTGTGTCATTTAAATATTGTAATGTTTATATATATATAATATATATATATATATATTCCTGAAGTAAGGTCATCGAGGTTAAAAGAGTTGTGGCATTTCCATTTTTAACTTGTCTTAAGCTTGTCTACAAACAATGATTTTTTTTCCTCCCCCTTTTGCTCCCTCAAATCTAATGGAATTGGATGGGCTTGGGAAGGCCTTACAACTCATCTTTTAGAAAGGAGAAGTATTTTGTGGAGTTCTTTATAGTTTTAAATTAAATTATTTTAAAACAAATATTTCACTGAAAGCCAAAAGATATATTTTTACATGGTGTTTATATTATATATTATATTTCATTATAAAATTATTTTTGACATCAAAATTATAAACTTAACTTAGTAAACTTAACCTTACTTTTTTAATTAAAATTAACTTTATGAAATTAACATCATCTTAAAAAAAAAAAAAAAAACTGTCGATCTTGTCCTGTCTCACTCTTGAAGAATGTACAGATTCATTTTACCTGCGACAGGGACGTGTGAGTCACAAGGCAATTGAGGGATATTTGCCTTAGGCTTCCATATTATTTAAGATCGCAAAAATTTATTTATATTTTTAATAAATTATTCATTATTAATTTAAATTATTAGGTAATTATTTTATCATGATATAATATATCATTTATTACTATTTTTATTATTAAAATTTATAATCATAAGATATGAATATAAACATTTTTGTAAATTATTTAAGTGAAATCTTATTATTTATTAAAAAATAAGAAAAATATTTTACATCTATTTTAAATTCTACCTCTTTCCACCCTAAAAAAAACTGTTGAAATTAGTAGAGTATAAATTTATTGAATAAATTTTTTATTATTATACAAAAAAGATTTTTTTGTGAAAAATTTTAATAATAAAATCATACCCATAACCAAAAAAAAAATGTATTAAATTAAAATTTGAATATAAATTTTTTCTTAGGCCTCATAATTTCTAGGCAGGCTCCTAACTTACAACACATTTGCTTTGTAATTTGAATTTAATTTTAATGTATTATTTAAATAATTATTTAATCATAAATTATTATGTAAAATAAATTTGATAATCTATAATAATATATAAAGAAACGATTTTTAAATTTTTTTAGATATTTATATCTATCTATTATATTTTAACATTTTCCACTAATGTATTTCTCAAAATAAAATACGAAAAAAATTATGTATAAAAAATTTAATTGTTCATTCTATTAACATTAATTATTTAATTATTTTTAAAGTATAAACTACATGCATCTTTTATTAAATATAATTTGATTCGAGCTAAACCATTCACTTGTTTTGTTTTTTTTTATCGAAGACAAAGTGTGTTTTCCATGCTATTTTAATAATAACAATGTCAAAAGTTATATTTAATATATGATCTTGATTAATTGACATTGTAAGAAATTAATAATGTATAAAATTTAAATTCATATATTAAAATACGTTCTAAGTATCGATTCTATTATCTTCGAATAATAGTTTAGAATAAAGTCCCAACAGGTATTAGCATTTTCAGAAGGACTATTTTATATATATATATATATATATATATATATATATATATATATATTATTCTTATATAATTTTTTTTACATATATTTTTATTCTTCTTTCTATTATTTATTATTTTCTGTGTACCAAAAACAAATTTGTTATTTTCTTTTCTATTTTTTTGCCACTTCAAATTCATTCCACATTTGCACTCTGTTTAATAAGACTATATTGCAATAAAAATGAGAAGAGAAGAAAGAGTTAAGGATGATTCTACAAATCATGCTGGTTTGATAGGAAAGATAGGGGGGGAAGAATGTAAAAAGTGATTTATTTTTTACTAGTTCTTACAAAAAAATTCAAGGAAAGTTGCATCTCATTGTATGTTGACAACAAAAAACCCTATAACTTGTACATGATAACTGGTTAAAATTATAATTTAATCAACTGAATTTTACAATTAATGGTTAAAGCTTAAGACAATCTATTCACACACAGAGACTTATTTATCATTTAAATCGATTAAAAGTTTTGAAACATATAATCATGTATTTTTTATTCATGAATTTTCATTTTAATTAGTTGAAAGTAGAAATTAATTGATTAAATTATTTTGACATATATGTTTTTCATTTTAATCAATTGAATTTATTAAGTAATCAATTGAATCGTATGTTTATATGAATTTTAATCTATTAAAACTAAAAATAATGAATTATTTCACTCCTCTTAAAACATTTTAAAATACGTCAGGCTCTATTGAATTGTTTTAAGAGCAAAAATAAAATATATTTACTCACTCTATCACTCTCTCTCTCTTTTTCATTCTCAACGTAACCAAAGGAATTTGTAACATTATTTCTCTCTCTCTTTATTATTATTATCTTTTTATAAATTTTTTTTCCCACTCTATTGTTAAATTATTCTTTCCAATAATAGAACGTAGTATCTTGTCGTTTTAGTAACGGTGGAAAGGTATGCCAGGCTGTCATCCCCTACGCAAGGCCACTATTAGATTCGCGTGTCAAAAGCATAGTTTTAAAAACCGGACTGGTCATCGAACCGGTTAAGGTATTGGGTCAGTGGGTTAAAGATTGAACCGGTGAGTCACTAGTTGAACCGCATGACTCGATTTTTATTAAAAAATATTTATATTAAATATATTTTATACTTATAAATTTTAATAAATTCATATCTTATTTTAAATTTCAATTTTTCTATCTTATTTAAAATTATTTTTATTTTTATTTTGTAAAAAAATACATAAAAAAATTACATGTTAAACAGTATATTAATACAAATTAAAAATATAAATAATATGTACATATATAATATGCTTGCTATTAATATCGCAAAATAATATATGTAATATTTACATAGATATTACATTATTAAATATATAATTTAAAATTAATAATATACTATAAAAGTTATTTAAGTTGTATATATCGCAAACAAATATATTAGAACAAGTAGTCATTGTTATATTTAATAAGACTCCTTGATTTTTCATTAAGAGATTCAATTTTCATTATTATTTTCGTGATTTATGGTCCCTTAAAAAAATTTTAAAAAAAATAAGAAAAAAAAGTGGTTGAACCGGTTTGACCCACTGATTCACCGGTTGAACCGGAAAATTGACCGGTTCAATCCGATTTGAAACGGGTCGACTGCATAACCGATCCAACTTCAGATTCGAACCGGCTGGATCACCAATTCCCGGTCCAACCGGTCCGACTGGCTGGGTCGGTCCGGGTTTTAAAACACTGGTGAAAAGTAAACGAATATAAATTATAAAATGAGAAAGCACCATCTATCCAATGTCATAATGCATCATCTTACACCAAAAACCATCCAATTCCAAATAACATAAAATCTCTACAAAATAACAAATACCCACAATATTTGGATAAGATCAACCCATTAATAATAATAATATTATTATAATAATGATATTCTTTTAGTATTAAGATAACTAACCCAATCTTTCATGTGACAGTGACAAACTCTTTAGACATTAAAACGCAATTACGAAATGTTGCTCAGATTCATTTGTTAAAATTTGTGATACTAGTAGCATTTTCACAATTGGAAAATTGAACTTATGGTGGAAATACTAATAAAATAATGAAGCACGTTCCACATCGATCCGGTTTGAGGCAATTTCGCGGTCCCCCAATACGCTATTGGAACTTGGAAACCATTTTTCCTTTCCGAAAACGAGCGCAACGACAACGCTCTCTTTCTCTCTCTCTCTCTCTCTGTCTAAACCGAAAACTCTTGCTCTGTTTTCTTCTGGCTTCGCTATGAGCTCAGACGCGAGTAGAGAACGAGGTGCACCAACCGTGGTACGTTTTTACCTTCTTATCCATCGCCACCTCTTTTTTTTTTTTTTTTTTTTTTTTTTTTTTTTTTTTTATACACAATTCAAACCCTAACTTAACCGCAAAGTAGGTTGTAATCGTTTTGTAATACCTCCGGAGCTTTCTGCGATTGTTTTTCGTCTTTTCAGATTTGATTTCCGTAGCATCGATCCAATCCTATCCAATGAATGCCTGATACATTAGTTATTGAATAGTCAACATTTTTTTTTTGTCGAATTTTACCGTAATAAGAGAATGTGCGAAGAGAAAATGAGATCCGCTGTTTCAAACTCGATCGTCAATGTAAACGCGGATCATTGACCTGGAAACGAGATTGGGTTTTGCTGTGTTATTTGGAAACTTATAAGGCACGGAGGCGATCACAGAGAGCATATGATATATTTTGCATCAGAAACTAGGAAAGAAATGCGAGTTATTGTGTGGACAGTGTGGTGGATATATGCTTATGTTGGTAGAAGCTTAGAAAATTAAGCTGAGAGGAGTGCTAGCGTGTAGCGACATATTCTCCTACACTCATTCTTTCACACTCTCTTGTATTAGTTAAAATTTATTAAAAAAAATTACAAAAAACCATGAGTGTGGTTCATTAGATAAGGAGTGAGATCCACTTAATTTTGTGATTTCCAATAAAACTATTTACAGAGATTGTATTTGAAAAAGTGTGTTAGAGATGGCATTTCTCTTGAGCTGAAACTTTTCCTGAACATAAACCTCAGGCTTTTTATACCTTAATGCATGCGGTCTTATGCAACTCTAGTCTTTTGTCGAATGGAAAATGTGCAATTTATAGGAGCTGTATGCCTGTGCAGAAGAAAAGGAAATAGGAAAACAGAAAGCATTGAGTATCTATATGATCTATTTTTTTGTTCTTGGCTTTCTCTTTTAACCCGAAGTTGGTTTTCTTGAACTTAAAGACCTTATGTACATGTATAATATCTGAATTTTCTCTGTTAACAGGTGGAACTGAAATCTCAATATAAACCACTTTTGTTTTTGGCATACCAGAGTTTAGGCTTTCTTTTTGGTGACTTGAGCTTATCCCCTCTTTATGTATATCAAAGTATATTTTCTGGAAGGCTGAAACAGGTCCAAAATGAGGATGCAATATTTGGCGCATTTTCTTTGATCTTTTGGACTCTTTCAATTATTTCTTTGTTGAAGTATGCCGTTATCATGTTAAGTGCAGATGATAATGGTGAAGGTAAGCATATTTTTCTTTATTATTATTTCAAATTAGGTCTTTTTTTTTTACCCCTTACTATAAGTATTGAGTGTGGTAACGCTAATACATTCACTTTTGCAGGGGGAATTGTTGCTTTGTATTCACACTTGTGTAGAAATGCAAAATTTTGTTTGCTTCCTAATCATCAAGCTTCTGATGAGGAGCTTTCTACATATTATAAACCTGGTTCCTCAAATAGAAATATACCACCCTCGCCTTTGAAAAGATTCATTGAGAAACACAAGAATACAAAAATTGCGTTGCTTATTTTTGTTTTGTTGGGTGCTTGCATGTTAATTTGTGTTGGCGCACTCATGCCTGCCATTTCAGGTAAGGGGACATTTTTATCCTCCCAAATGTTAGTTTGTCTGGTTGGACAGCTTATCTGATTGATGTTTTACCATGTACTTTTGTTTACCATTATATTAGCTCTATTTGTATTTCTGCTGATAAGAATTCTATCTTGCAGTTCTCTCATGTGTTCAAGGGCTGAAAATTGAAGCAAAGATTACAAACAATAGTAAGTGGAAAAAATGCTAATCTTACACGAAACAGTATCTAATACTCAAAACTTAAATAATCTAAATGAATTAAATTAATGAACTAATAAATTAATACAGACTATAGAAAAGAAGGTAACTTGGACTGTAAGATAAAATCATGGAATGTAACTCCAGAAAATGTGATTGTCAATTAAAATGGCTGAGTTAGGTCCTTAACCTAGATAACTGCCTCTTATACCCTAAACTCATTATATGGTGCATGGGTTAATTAAAAAAAAATTGTCTCTTTATTAGGTTCTGCATTGTGACTTGGTCCTATATTTCTTCCTTGAAAAATAATGTGCAATTTTGCTATCAAAACTTACATGTATGTCATTTCTCAGGTACAGTGTCTCTTATTTCTTGCGTTTTACTGATTGGACTCTTTGTTCTACAACACCGTGGCTCCCACAAGGTTGCATTCATGTTTCCTCCTATAATCATCGTATGGTTGTTGTCTATTTTCATGATTGGCATTTACAATGTCATCAAGTGGAATCCAAGAGTATATCAGGCTCTTTCTCCATATTATATGTACAAGTTCTTTAGGCTTACAGGAAAAAATGGTTGGACTAATCTTGGAGGAGTATTTCTGTGTGTTACAGGTCTGCATCTCTTTTAAAATTCAAGTTCTGCCTAAGCCTTATTCTTGCCAAATTCATTCAGTTTTTCTTGTCATTTCCAGGAACTGAAGCTATGTTTGCAGACCTAGGGTACTATAGGCAAGCACCTGTAAGGGTATGTGTGGCCAATAAGTATGAAGTTGACTTTCTACTTCATGATTAACTGACAATGTTCTGTTCATGATTGACCCTTCAAATAGATACCCCAGAATGATTAGTGTTATTTTACCGCAGGTTTATGTAAGGGTGGTGATAATTTCCTTTAGTCAGTATGTGTACCTAGTTGTAATATACTTTTCAGACTTTGACATATTAGATGTGCCCTATGATGCTCCGATACGATACGCGTATCGGATACGACACGTATCTGATACGGCGATACGATTATTTAAAAATATATAGGATACGATACTTGTAAGATACGTGTTCATCAAGGACCAATAATTCTATGTTTCTATATTAAACATGTTTATATATCTTATTTAGTTGTAATGGATATTTCATAATTTTTCAAAAATTTGAACACTTTATTGATACGTATCACTGATAAGTATCGGTGAAGTATCTATAAGTATCAAAATTGAATAAAAATTTTATAATATTTTTAAAGGTTAGGATACTTCATTGACACGTATCGGTGAAGTATCCAAGAGTATCGTGTCGGATACGGATACGTGAAGCAAATTGAAGTATCCGTACTTCATAGGATGTGCCTATTATGAGAGACAGTTGATGATATTATGCTATGCAAGAACCTATGAAAGAACTGACCATCAGATGGAAAGTCAAACCTTTGTTTCAGTATACATAATAATGTGCATGCATAACAAGTGAAGGAGTAAAGGGTTTGTAAGACTGTAGGTCAATGACATTTAGAAAGTGATTCTTGATTTGTTATCAAGAATTCTCTAGCCAAATTGGAATATGTGAAATCAAACTTTGAATTGATTTACCTCTTTAGTAATGTATGACATGTAATTTACCTCTATCCATGATGCTTGGCATAATAAATTGAGGCCTTAATAGTGATTCCTCATTTTAAACAATATGTCACAATTTTTAGATAGATTTTGCTTTTGAAAATGATTATCGTAACTGTTATTATGGGATCCCTGTTACCATGCAGGTTGCATTTTATTGTGTCATTTACCCATGTCTAGTTCTTCAATATATGGGGCAGGCGGCTTTTCTTTCAAAGAATTTATCTGCAGTGCCTATAAGCTTTTATGCTTCTATACCAGGTCAGTTAATGTAAATGCTAAGAATAAAAGATGTCTGATAGGCCTTCTTGTAAAATTATAGGAAAACATTGAACGAAGTTATCTGCTTTCAGAAGATTGAAAAAAATTCAGGGAATGGTATTGTGTGAACCTTAGTGTGACTTGACCAATTTGATTGTTTCATATGCCTATGGATTTTCTAAGTAGCAGTATATTGAACTGGTGATAATTTGGGGTTCTTTGAATGATCAAATGTGTTCTATCCTAGTAATATATGAAATTTGAAGTATTATCTTTTTATTCTCTGTATTCCGAATTGGTCATTATAAACTCATGCCACCATCGACAAGTATTAGATACAAGTTCCGGCAATGCTCAGCCAATTTATGTAGGACAGGTTTGATAGATAACTTTGAGATTTTCTAATCTAGCAGAGATATTTTAGTGCTTGATAGGTAGGTACCAGAAAATGAAATGAAAACAGACTGATTTACTGTATCAATATTGGAAATACAAACCTGTATCAGTGGGATAACAGGACTGGGTTTTGAAAAATACAAGAAACGAAATACAGAAAACAGAAAAGGAATGATAGTCTGGGAAGATTCGAGTGTACCCAATTCTCTCCCAATCCTCAAGTTAATTCCAGCCCTCCTCCACCTCGTCTCACCCCATACAGATACTCACTCCTGCTAATGCATCCCATTACTACTGCCACACAGGCAGTTAGTTATTTCTCTCTCCCCTTTAAACCTGATTTAGTAAATTGCACCTCATATATAATTAGGTCATCCTTCCTCTTGGGTTTCCTCTCATAAACGGATAAACCTTTTAAGTTATTTTGGGCCTTGGCTTTGGGTTTGCATTATTGATGAATTCTATTTCGGATGGATGTATTACTGCATATTTTTCTTCATTGCATGTTTCTAAAGACCCAAACTTTTTCTGATATTATAGAAAGTTAAGTTGGTTTCCTTACGTATTCTATTTCCATTAATTATTATAATTTTATTATGATTTCCTGTTTTGAAAAAGTGATATCTATCATTTCTTGCTTAAGGTTCTATATTGTTGTAGTGATCTGTAGATTAGACTGTGACATAAATTTTGGAAAATTTAGTCAGTATAATCACTATTTTTTTTTATCTGAAACTCAACCTCTAACTAGAATGTAATTGATCTTAGAAATAGGTGCCACTTTATTGCAACGATCTAAGTAATGTCACTTCTATTATTTAGGGTGTAAGTTCCTGTTCCTCGTGAAGTTGTGATAAAAACTGGGGGAATTTCTCGTACTGTGAACAGAAAACATTGAACTTCTTGTACTGTATTATTTTTAATGTATGGCAATTGTTGGTGAACAAATTGGTAGACACAGTTCCTGCTCCTATATTTTAAATGCTCCTATTTTTTCAACGTATCAAAGATTCAAAATATTGCCAATGGGTTTAGCTTAACACTAGTTTATAAGTTTTGAGCAAAAGCCTAACCAATGGGTTAATTGTCGTTAAAGTTCCTTCCTTGTGGTCTTGTAGTCTTTAACGCTTTTCTCTCATAAAAGGAACCATTTATGCAATCCCCAGATCTGGTTTTCTTAACTTTTCATGCTGTTATGTGCTGTGTACTACATGCCTTCAGTGGAATACTATATCTTTTAGCATTTGGGCCACTGTATGCAAGAAACTTTAATAGTAAATGAAGCTAAACAGTTGAGCTGGTAATAATGTCTTGCCATATTTTTATTTTTTTGAGACTGCAGTACTTGTTTTTGAGTCTCTAATTTACTTCAGAATGTTTTTATCATTTTGTAGATTTTCTATTTTGGCCAGTATTTGTGGTGGCTGCTTTGGCAGTAATAGCTGCAAGTCAGGCTGTCATCTCTTCAACATTTTCAATTGTCCAACAATGTCATGCATTTGAATGTTTCCCTCGGGTTAAGGCAGTACATTCCAGAAGGTGGATCAATGGCCAGACATATATACCAGAGATAAACTGGGTTCTTATGATAATCAGCCTGGCTGTGACAGTTGGTCTAGGAGACATGAACCATACAGGATATGCTTATGGTAAGTTGACAAACTGCAATTGATAGATTGGAGTATTGTAATTTTGGTTTACATATGATACACAAAATACAGTGCAGTTTGCTGACCCAGAGTCATAGACTCCTACAGAGATGAGTTTTGTGTCCAAATTACCTGAAAATAGAACCCTCATATTCTAACATGACAGTTCTATTCAACATATTCTAATAATACATAACTGCCATTGCTAATGATTGTTATTATTACACACATCTCACTATGTAACTTCCTGCTAATAACTGTTATGACCGCCCAAAACTTAGTTCCCATCATAAGTTGTGTAAAAACAATGTTATTAGAAATATCTATTTAATAATAGTTCATGGGGCTCGTTATATTGGTTTTATGTGTTAGGTTATTTATTTCTTTATGATGTAAAATAAAATTAAGACAGAATTACTTTCTCTTCTATATTATTTGATATTGAAATATGATAGAGTTATTATTCACTGACAATGTAAAAAGTTTTACATTCTTAATGAACCATACCATGCCATCTATTTGAAAAATAATTTAGAACTTTACTGGAGTCTAGAAGTCAAAATTAGTTCAAGATCTTTCAATGATCTGGCAACACAATATTGAATGCTAGGGTAAAAGCTACACTAACAGTGAATCAAAATTAGACTTATTTTACATGATTGATTGTGTTATGGATGGTTCAGTGACTGGGAGAAAATATGCTGATGTCCTGGGTCATTATATCATTCACCACTGTTTTTCAGCATACGATTGCTAATAATATCATAATTGTGTTTACAGGGATTGCATATCTGATTGTGGTTTTTGTGACCACATGTTTGACATCACTAGTCATCAACCTTGTATGGCATCAAAGTCTCATTGTCGCCCTGGCATTTGCTTTATTCTTTGGTTCGATAGAGATTCTCTTCCTGTCATCGTATTGCATGAAAATTCCTAAAGGTGGCTGGATTCCACTCGTGCTTTCTGCTGTCTTCATGGTTGTTATGTATGTGTGGCACTATGGTTCTCGGAAAAAGTATGTATTTGACATGCATAACAAAGTTTCAATGAGGTCAATCCTTACATTAGGTCCTAGTCTTGGGATTGTTAGGGTTCCAGGAATGGGCCTTATCTACACTGAATTGGCTACTGGAGTCCCTGCCAGTTTTACTCATTTTTTGTCAAATCTACCAGCTTTCTACCAAGTGGTTGTTTTTGTTTGTGTTAAGACTGTACCTGTGCCTTGCGTGCCACATGTGGAACGTTACCTCATTGGCCGAATTGGTCCCAAATCTTACAGAATGTATCGGTGCATTGTTCGAAATGGGTATAAAGACGTGTATACCCATGATAATGATTTTGAAAATGACCTGGTGATGAGCATAGCAGAATTCATTCAATTAGAAGCAGAGGGTTGTTCTGGAACTGTGGATGGTTCAGTGGATGGCCGGATGGCAGTGGTTAGGACATCTGGGAAGTTTGGGACAAGATTGCGAATGTTGGAATCTGCTGGTTTTGAAGAAGGCAGCAGTGCTGGTCTTCCTGGAGCTTTGACTGTTACTAGCAGTAAATCCCCGACATTAAAGAAGCTGCAGGCCATGTATGAGCATGAATCACCCGAACTCAACACTAGACGACGAATTAAATTTGAATTGCTAAACATAATATATAAAGATCCACGTGTCAAGGAGGAGCTCATGGAACTTGTAGAAGCCAAGCGTGCTGGAGCAGCGTATGTAATCGGTCATTCTCACGTGAAGGCTAAGTGGAATTCATCGTTTGTAAAGAAGTTTGCTATCAACCTCTACTCTTTTCTCCGAAAAAACTGCCGGTCCCCTGCAGTAGGACTAAACATTCCTCAGATTTGTCTGATTAAGGTAGGAATGAATTACCATGTTTAGCTTGAGTCAGTGACAATATTTTGTCTGGGGATGTAATTTATGCAAAGCCCGAATAGAATGCCCCTTGGGCTTTCACGACTGGCAAGATTATGCTACTTTGGCAGATTCAACTTCAATGGATTTCACTCAAGAATCTCCTCTTGCCATGTTTGAAGAAAGAGGCGCATCTAATTGCCAAGATGTTTTGATTTTGTGATGGGCCTGGCAAGGTATGTAAATTACTAAATTGGTTGATAAAGAGTTTTTTTTTTTTGGGGGGGGGGGGGGGAGGGGGGTTCCTGTACCTGTCTATTGAGTTTGAGCTTCCCAAATACACTTGGGAATCTCGTCTAGTTTTGTTGAATACTTTGCATGTAAGCGCCTTTGTACTTGTACGGAAATTTCTTCTGGTCGTTTTTGCAATCTTCCACTGAAAACAAGGAATGATCTGTATTTAGAACGGAACCATACATGAACTAAAAACGTGTCACGTGTCCCAGCATCATCTAGATGGTGGGTTGGAATTTTGGTTCTTTTATTTGTTTATTAATTTTTTCCTACTGTGAATTCATCTCTAGTTAGTTTCTTTTACTTCGACTAGCTGATTATTTATTATTTTCTCTAGATTTTGAATTCAGAAGCATCTATCCTGTTGTTTACCAAGATTTTTTTTGGACAAATATATAGATTTCAAAACAAATTTGTGAGCTCTGATGGAAAACTTATAGTTTTAAACAACTTTTACCAACCAGTTTCCCAATAATCAAGTTTTGAAGATAATTATTGAGGTAATTGATTGAAAGGAATGAATGTACACAACTTCAGCGACTAAGTTGTGATGCAACGATGCAAACTAATGCAAATGTTTCCACATTGTGAAATGCATATAATGATTTGCTCCAATAATGTGCAGTATATTAATTGATCAAGGCCCTCTGCAGTTGAATTTTCAACTGCATGAATCCCAACCATTAAAAATAAGTTTTATTCATTAAATTATAAAGTAAATTGTGAGTTAAGTTTTTGACTTCCATATGTTTTTAATCCCTTAAATTTAAGGTAAATTTGCTTTAAGTTCCTTAAATTTAAAATGGGTTTGTTTAGTTATGTAATTTCAAAAAATCTCATTTCAGTTTTTATACTCAAATTTTGTTAAAGAATTAAGTAAATATTATTGTATAAAATTTATCTATTAATGTTAATGTTAATCAAATATTATATTAAATTCAGTTAGTATTACATAATTGTTTCAATTTGTCACTTTTATATATATTATTGATTATTGATGATCTGAGAAATTAAAATAAGATTTTTAAAAATTATAAAAATAGTTTTAAATTTAAAGAATAAAAAATAAATTTATCTTAAATTTAAAGAACTAAAAACATATTTAAATCTATTTTTTTTTTACACTATCGGATTTTAAATTGTATTACCTAGCATGCAGTTATTTTATAAACATTGATGATCTAAATACTAACAATGTATAACACAATATTCAAAGTATAATTTAACATTAGTATAACACAATATTCAAAGTATAATTTAACATTATTTAGAGTACAATTGACCAAAAAGAAGTTTCAAACTCAAATTGATTACTATATTGTTAGTTTTAAAGTTTCACAATCAATATTATGTTAATTATCAATTAAAATCAATGTAATGAATTATAATAAAGATTATGATTTAGAGAAGTACAAGACAAGATTTATATCAAGATTTATATAAGTCTATTCTCATTTACTTGAGAATAAACATACAAATGAATCCAATCTTGTGAATATTTACATGAATCTGTCTAGATTTTGATGAAAAATTCTCATGATAATCGAGTTTGAGTTTAAAATTTTATTTACTTGTTAAAGTTGGGAGACAAGAGAGGATAAGAGCGAAAATGTCAATACTGAATAGCCACTTTTATCTTTGATCTCACACTCTCACTCCATTATTCATTTAACTTATCTTAATTTTTTTTTATATAGAAAGACCTTAGAACAAAGTCCTTAATCAAATGTTTGAAACATTATTATTTGTCTCTATAATAAATCTAATGGTGTGTTTGGATGAAAAATTTTACAAATTCAATGAATTTTAAATTATTGGTATTTGAATTACTTTGATTTCAATTTTTATCATTCTTAAAATATTTTGTTTGGATGAGTCAATTCAAATTTCTTAAATTTTAAATTGTCAGGTTGAATATGATAATTTGATTCCATCATAATAAAATTGATTTTAAAAATATATTTATATGTTGAGATTTTAAAATTAAATTTTATAAAAATAAATATTAATCCATTTTTAAATATTTAAAAATTTTAAAAATTAATATTAGATAATATTTAATAATTTTAAAAATATTTTTGAATATCCAATAATTAAAAGAATGAAGAGATAAGATAAAATATATAGGTGAAATAAGAAAACAAATATGAGGAATTTCAAATTCTTGGAGAATTTGAAATTCTATTATATGAAGGAATTTCACAAATGCTTGGATTTCAAATTCTTTGTAAATTCTTCATCCAAACAAAGCATTTCACCTCAAAGAATTTGAAATTCTTCAAATAAATGAATTACTCTATATAAATTTCTCATCCAAACACATCATAAATGAATTTCAATCACATATTTATATTACATTATATATCAATCAATTAAATAAATATGATTTTTAATACTACTAATATAAATAAAATTATACGTTTGAATTTTAATATTGTTTTTGAAATTCTTATGGATAAAAGAATATCATTTTTAAGATAACTAATGTAAAAATAAAATTATTACATATAATAATAATAATAATAATAATAATAATAATAATAGTAATAATAATATAAAAGTTGTTTAAATATGGTGGACGTATATAGAATATAGATTATTTTGTTGTTAGTTTGGTTGGTAAATAAATAGCTATGCGTAAACCTACCCTCAGCAGTGTACACCGTTAACCGAACCATTGGGATTTAATATTTGTGATCACTTTAACATTCTCATTGGCTATTCCTATTGTTGCAATCAAATCTGGTGTCCAAGTTTTTTCCAAAACCCTTCGTGCCCTTGGTCAGAATTCAACACCACAGCGACAACAAACGCTTTAAAAATTCTAACCAAGGAACAACCTTAATCTTGTTCACCTTCATTCTCTCTCTCTCTCTCTCTGGATGGAACAAACTTGAAGTGGGAAGAGAAGCTTCAAATCACATTCCCATAACCGAACCCTAAATATTTATCCCTTTCCGTTCATGTAGGGAACTACAGTAATAATTTGCAGGGTGGTGATTAGGTTTTTAGCCCTTGCACTTTATAAATGTTGAGTACCTCTTCTTCCTCTGTCTTTACCCGCTCCTTTTTTCCGATTAAGGGTTTTCCCCGACCTGGCTCACCTCTTCCTTTTCCTCGGATCTTGGAATCTCATGCCAGGTCTCCCAAGAAAGTAAGCATTTTGTGATACTTGTTCAAAAACTTGCTTCGTTCTTTTCTTTTTCTATTTTATGTTTGTTATTTAATTAGAAATATATGTTATTTATTTTTCAAAAATAAAGAAAAAGGTTTGGAATAATTCTTATCGTTATCCCAAATGAAGGTGGAATAATTCTGAGACCTATGTAATTCGTTTCTTTGTTGATGATTTTAATTTAAATTCTTGAAGCAAAGTAAATGACTCAAGAGGGGCATTTTCGATTAAGTTCTTTGTTATATTATGTGTACTGGGAAGTGGGGGCTTATGAGTATTTGTGTCACATATACCTCAAGTAATTGTCTGCACTTTGCACCAATTTTGCTTTGCTGTTTTCATTTTTTTTTTTTTGGGCTTTCCTTGCAGCGATTGAGTATTCTTTGCTTTAGGCCCGACCATCTTTCTCCAGAAACACCCCAACCTGAAGTTGTAGAGCACTATCTTCATGAGGAGTTGGTGCAATCAGAATTCAATGATTCCATTGTCACCAAAAGAGACTGGAAATCGGCCGTTCAGAAGGTCACATGTCTATTGTTTACTCTTATAACAAATGGTTTTCCATTTTCTTTGTTGATTTATTGTGATTGTGTTGTGCTAAAATTAAAACTATGACTCTTACCCTTACCCTATTGGAGGGGTGATACTTGGAAATAATAGACAAAACACTTTACAGCTTAATTGCTTGAGAAACAACTCTCTGTAGATGTGTATTTAGATTTTATTTACACAAACAACTACAATCATAGCCCTTGAATCAAAGTAAAATAATCTATATATAATATGTGTTTAAATTTATGAAACTAAATGATATTCAATTCAACAACATTACCCCCAAGCTAGAGCATATAAAAACCTTGCATCAATCTTTTTAGTTGTGACTTATAAACTATACCCCATAGTAGATGTCAGTTGCTCCAACAGACTGTACTTTGACTCTGTAAACCCATAACGGTACAAAGAAGATTTTCAGGTGGTAACTTCCCAAGTACCATTAGTGTGTAATGCAGACATCTGTTCTATCATGCCTTGACACCATTGTTGATGATAGAAAACTTCTAATATTGTTTATGGCACTGACATGGACATAGGACAAACAAGAGATAGAGGCATAACAGGAAGTTGATGATAAATCAAAGATTTATAAGTAGGATTTGGATTGTAAAAGTAATGAGCACCTTTTCAGTCAATGATATGGGGAGATATACTATCCTTTGGAGTGAGATCTAATGAAGGGGTAGTCAGTTGTGTTGTTGCTTGTGAATCATCTGGACTGTATCTTTGTCAAATATCCATGTGATGTTGCTGGTGATATACTTGAAAGGACTAATCTGTAAGAACATAGCAACAGTTGAAGTGATGCTCAAATTAAGGAACAGATAAGACTTAAGTGACTGGAGGGGAAGGGGAACAATAGCAGCCGCAAAGAAAAGGGGGAAATAAAATATCATGTCTATCCCTTGTGTATGATCATGAGCAAAGCAAGTACAACCTAATATGCATAATTGAATAGAGAAAATAGGCTCTTTAGGAAATAAAATAGAGCGGGGAAATTGATCTTTGGAGACAGAAATAGCATCTGATTGATGAGATAGCAGGATGTAGCAATAGAGGATGGACAATTTCTATTAAATGATGATGTTTGCATTTAATAACTACATTTTTATTGTGGAATGTGGGGACAAGAAGATTGAAGGAGAATAACTTTAAGTTGTAAAGGATGGGAAACGCGCAAAAATACACGAGCGTTATCTCAACGCAAATTTAATGGGTGCATTAAAATTGTTACGAGTTTTTGAACAAAAGGAGTTGAAAAACAATTCCAATCTAACTTTCATTAAATATAGCCTGTTGCAACAAGAATATGGCCAAAAGTAAAGTTTATAAAAGGCCTGGACAATCCTCACCTCATGAGTTAGCTTGAGGTTGAGTGAGACCCATTCCAAATTCAAGATATTATCAAAGCCTTTTGTAGATTTTTTGATATATTGGGTCGCTCTCCACTGTCCAAAAGTCTACTTGACCCTATGGCAATGCAATATGAAAAGCCTACCTGAATTTCCACACTAGATGTTTAATCCTAGGCATGAGGAGGGTGTGTTGAGATCCCACACTGGCTATAAATATGGCCAAAGTAGAACTTATAAAGGCTTGGGCAATCCTCACTTCAAGAGTTAGCTTTTGAGGTTGAGTTAGATTGAATCCAAATTCAAGAAATCTAATGTCACCAATGGACCCTAATCATCTGAATGAATAACAGAAAATGGAGACGGAACTCTTAATTTTTACAGCTAGGAATGGAAGTGCAAATGTACTCTTTTAGTTGACAAGATTGACGCTTCTATAGACTTAGAACCATAGTCTGAAGCTCGGATAGGTTAGGATGTCCTAAACAACAATGGCACATGATACAAGTGAATGTGGTATAGTAAACTGGTACAGTACTTGACATTTGCATCGGGTACAAATTGTCATTGTAGTGTTCGCTCGGGACTAGTCAAAAGGTTAGTGCACAGTCAGCTTGTGTTGGTGCTAGGGCTGCAGAACATAGTGGGATATTAGGATTTGATTGCAAGGTATGAGAGTTGAATCTCACATTGGAAGTATGGGATTCTAGTGTGGGGTTTATAAGAGATCTTGGCCTCTCCAATAATGGCTAGCTTTTGTGGTGGGGTTCTCCCAAAGTTGTTATCTTATGTAGTCAATCTGAGGAAGTGGCAGCAGGTTATGGAATTATGTAATCGATGATATATTAAGTGAATATCTGCTTTTATTTATCCAATTGATGGAAAGAAAAGAGAAAGAGGTTTCTTTGTCATGCCTAATGTTTGATTTTACTGTTGTACAATGTGCAGACTTACTATATATCAAGTGAACGTCTGCTTTTATTTATCCATTGGAATTTGTGGATGAAAAGAGAATGTAGATTCCTTTATCATCCCTAATGTTTGATTGTATAGACCTAGTTTATTTTATGTTATAAAAGTGAGATTTCAGACTTAATAGGTTAGGATAAGGTTTACTTAGTTGTATTTATGGTATATTAAAAAGTGGATTGATGTCTGTGGTGGTAACAGCGGTTCCTAGAGAATACAAGGTGGGTTTCATATTAGTGACTGTTGAGTGCTGTGAATGGTACCTGCATTACCTGGATTTTGATTTTTTATTTTAGGCAAATTGAAGGAAGAATGAATTAGGATTTTGATGTGGTGAATCTGTCATGATATCTGATATGGCTGAAGATGAGCAGAAGAGAAACCTAGGAATTACACAGTGGTTGGATTACACAACCAAGAAGATTGTAGTTTTCTGCTTATAATACATAAAAATGTTCAGTCATAAGAAAGCATTACGGCT
This sequence comes from Cajanus cajan, assembly GCF_000230855.2. Classification (NCBI taxonomy): domain Eukaryota; kingdom Viridiplantae; phylum Streptophyta; class Magnoliopsida; order Fabales; family Fabaceae; genus Cajanus; species Cajanus cajan. The sequence goes on from NC_138518.1 coordinate 76,121,880, forward strand.
GTTTACATAGACCTCAAACTTCTGTGAGAAATAGGAGTAAACCTTCAAATCCCATAGACTCTATTACTAAACCCATAAAGAAAACTTCAACAATGAAACAAGACCCACCAAAGTTATTAACATAAACCTGAACCCAATGGGAAATGAAAAAATTCCTAGATTATCTTCATGATTGAAACGGTAACATAAATACCCCTAAATTATTGTACTCTTGTGAAGTAATGAAATAATCCAGCTAGCACTAAATTTGAAACTGAGCTAAAATATTTAGATGATTTGATCTATACATAAACTAATGCTTTATTGATTATAGTGCATCTGAATCACACTTGTTCCTCAGTTAAATATATGAAGCTTCAGATTTTATTTGCATGTGGAAACATCAAACATGCATCATTACAACAGGCAACAGAGTATTATACACTATTGTTAATGAAATGCAAATTTATATTTTAAATGTTATCTTGTGTAAATCTGTTTACCTAAATACTTGATTTCTTTTCAGGCTGCAAATGAAGTAGTCAAGGTAATTGGTGATCGGTGGGTTGTGCCATGGACTGCAATGACTATATTACAAGTAAGTGTTTCCCAAACATCTAATGAGATGTGTGAATAAATTTTCTTTTATATATCAGTTCCTCAGTTAAAAATTTATGGTACATGTGATATAAGAGGCATGGAGATAGAATGTTAGTTGACCCAATTGAGTAGAGTTAAAATTCTAAACAATAAATTGTCAATGAGGTTGATAATGGTGCAACTTTATATGATGCAGGTTATGCTTCTATGGACGACTGCATTTTGGTTTATAGGATCTTGGATGATTCCTTTTGCAGCTCATATAACTGGCTTTAGCAAGGAGTCTTTGACATTTAGAGGACAGGCATTATACAGCCTTGTTACTGATGTGACTGAAGGACTTGCTGGAATTGCAATTCTTCTTCGCTGTCTTTCTCGATTTCGCCCCCTTCCACCTGACTGGTTCAAGTTTAGCCTGAAAGGGAATTGGCAATTGGATGTCATAACAGGATGTCTCATGTTTCCGCTTGTCAATCGACTCTCACAGTTTAACCTGGACCTACTACCCCTTTTGCCCTCAACACCAGTCACCCTTTCAAGTGTTGAACAATCAATAAGGGCAAGGGATCCTGTGGCAATGCTATTGTATGCAACAGTAGTGTCAATCTGTGCTCCTGTGTGGGAGGAGATAGTGTTTCGTGGTTTTCTACTCCCATCCCTTACCAAATACATGCCAGTGTGGTGTGCAATACTGGTAAGTTCAATTGCCTTTGCGCTTGCACATTTTAATATACAGAGGATGCTGCCCCTTATATTTCTTGGGATGGTGATGGGTCTGATATATACAAGGTCAAGGAATTTACTTCCATCAATGTTGTTGCATAGTCTTTGGAATGGCTTCGTCTTCTTAGATTTGATGAAATAGCTTTTCTTCAAAATTGTGGTTCTCTAGAGTCCATTGTGTAGGTAGAATTGCAGGAACTAGCATCTTTGGATCAGCATCTTCAGAAGTAAATGCATACTAGAACAGAACAGTACCCCGTTCGTGAACAAGTGCTTTTGCAAGGAGTAACATGAGCTGATGCCCTCTTACAATTGTACATTACAAGAAAACAGTGCCCCACATTTGTCCATATCTGCGATAAATACGTAGTATAAACTGACAGTTATTATAATTGAAACATTCTATTTTGAGTAACCCTTATGTGAACATTCATTTTGGGTAACATGATGTTGAAGGACGGTTGTACTATATATTCTTAATGAGCTCTTCCCTTAGAACTAATCTAATAATAAATTCAAGGTCATGGAAGGGGTTTTCCAGAACACTGCAGAATATCTGGTCCACTGGCTACATTGGCCGTTTCAATTTTTTTTTTTCCTTTTATGGTAGTTACTAATTTATAGGCACTAGTCATTATATAAACTCGGCTTACTTATTGTATTTTAATTATTTTATAAAGAAAATAAGAATTAAAGAATAAAAAAGTGCATCAGACTTGGTCTTTGAAGATGTTGGATTTGATAAATATACGAAATGAAGATGAAATGAACAACAGTTGTAATTGTTTGAATTGTATAAAATAAAATAAGACAAAAAGCACAATCAAATTTATTTTATTTCTCTAATGCCTATATGTTTCTTCTATCTTTTATTTTTTTTAATTTTTTTAAATATAAGAAATGAAACTGATAGAATTATATACATATTTAAATAATTATATTAGTGTATAACAATAAAATAGTAACGATAGATTCTTTACACAATAGATCCTATTATTTTATGCAGGCATAATCCATTTATAAGATAATAAAGTAATTCTTTAATTATTTTTATAACATATTTTATGTTATTTTGTATTAATAATAATATTTAGCATTATAATTTGAAAATTATTTTAAGAAAGTAATAGTTATAGTTATTAGTATGTTACCTTTTGATTTTTTTTAATTATAATATTGATATGACGTATTAGTGACATTTTTTTTTTCTTTCAAGTTTTGGATAATTCAATAAAGGAACACTTGTGTCAATTATTATTGATATATTTTTTTTGATCTTTTAAGAAAAACAATTTATCATTTTATTCTAACTCTTAAAAATGTAGAAAATTTAAGTTGAGAAAAAATATTTATTCATTTGATATTTGTCAAAATTTTAAAAGAGATTATTTTTCATGTATGACAAAAATACTCCTTGATAATTTAAAAAAAAAAAAAGAGTTGCAAATAAAAGAAATTATATTATTACATATGCAACAAATTTATTTCTAAAAAACAAAGACAAACGGGTATGCCTTTACTAGTAAAAATTGTAATCATTATTATACTTATTATGTCAAAAAAAAAATGACTATAGTTTAAAGTTTTTTCACAAATTAAGAATAACGATAAATATATCACTTTTTAATTTTTATTAAAATAGTTCTACTTTTTCTTTAAATGCATTACTTCTAAATGTAGTGGTTAAATAATTTATGAAAAAATAAGTTAGAAAAAATAATTAATATTATATTAAAAAGTAAGAATATTAGTCATTTTAAAATATTTTTTAAATATTAAAATTGCAAATAATATGAGACAAAAGGAATAACATGTTGAGAGAATTTATTTTGATTTATTATTATTATTATTATTATTATTATTATTATTATTATTATTATTATTATTATTATTATTATTATTACTACTCTCTTCATCTCATAATAATTACAATTTTATAGCATTTAAAAAATGTTCCAAAATGAATTGTTTTCAATTTTAAATATAATATTAATAATTTTTTTTCTTCTAATTTACCATTTCATAAATCATTCAACCACTTTAGTTAAAAGTAACACATTTATTGAGAGAGTGAACTATTTTACTAAAATTATATTAAAAGTAATAATTTATTATTATTCTTAATCGGTATGTAGAAACCTTAAATTGTTGTCATCATTAGATGATAAATTAATAATTTTAATAATAATAATTATTATTACATGATAATAAGTCTGTGATTTTTAAAAATATTATTTATTATTGTATTAAAATAATTACTATTTAATTATTTTTTTTATGCGAGAATCAAACTTGATATCAACAAATTTACTAAGCTAGACATATATTTAGTAAGGTGTATTTATAATTTTACTACTTAATGTTTGATTAGTATATATATTAACCGTTTATTAGTATTTGAATATTTATAATTTCATGATGTGAAAAATTAAAGAAAATAAGTTTTTATGCTTTGTTTATATTATTTTATAAACTATATTCTATAGAATAAAAAATATATTTTATTAAATAAAGTGCCAAATGATCTTAGTTTTGAATAGATTTGTTCCTGTGTAAGAACACTCTTCTTCTTGATCCTTCCTAGTTGCCTTCAAGTTCTTCTGAATCTTCCGTATCGACCAAACACTAGCTCCACGTGGTGGGGGAGGGTACCTGCACAGGCACTCCGACGATCAAGTCAGTGTTCGGTTTAGAGCAATAAATGCATTAGCGGGAATAGTAGTGTACCTCATTTATGTCACACCACCTGTATATTTATAGTGACATATGTGGGCCTGATGGGCCTTCATCCTTGGGAAATGGGTAATACATGATTTAACCTTAATCCTGTCTTAATCTGGTAATTAATGCAAAGTAGGCAGTTGGTTTGCCACGTGTTTATCATAGGCTCTTTCTTCAGGTTCTCGGCCAAACTTGGGACCGAAGGGGTGTTCGGCCAAGCTTGGGGCCGAAGGGGTGTTCGGCAAAGCTTGGGGCCGAATGGGTGTTTTGAATAGCTTCAGATCCCTTCTCTGGGTTTTTGGCTACTCACGAGACCGAGGGAGTGTTCGGCCAAGCTTGGGGCCGAAAGGGTGTTCGGCCAAGCTTTGGGGCCGAAGGGGTGTTGTGTTTCATTCGGCTAGGGCATTCCTTTCGGTCTATTTCCTGACCTGAGGGGGCAGTTGGTGTGGCTCCTTGGTTCGGGCCCCCCTCTCGGCCCATTGTCCGATCGAAGGGGTGCCAATTGGTGCGTTTCATTAGTTTGGACACCCCTTTCGGCCTATTGCATGACCGAAAGTGTGCTTACTAGTACAAGATTCTTTATTTTATTTTTTCTGCTTCCTTAACCCTTAGCGGTAATTGGTAGGCAACAAATGCTTTCTGATGCAGTCATGCTTCTACTTTGCATGTCACGTGCAATAAAGAGATGGTGTAAGTATTTACACAGAAACAGAAAGTATGCACCAACCAAAGTACGTATTGGATCCTTTTTGGGGCAACTTGTATTTTTGTTTGCTTTGGTTGGTATAATATAACTCTCATTCTAATATGCATAGGCATCTGTGCCCATGTTGAAGCACTTTGCTACAAGTTACAATGCATTCTTCTGCCCATACCCTCATGCATTCCCACTTGCCCAATTTGGCTACCATACGAGTAATATAAGAATTTGTTTCAATCATATCAAGAACATTATCTTTAACTTAATACATTAAGAACATTATCTTTAACTTAATACATTAGTTAAGAAATAATAAATAGTGGGACTGTGGGAGTCTATATGAGTTTGTTGAATAAAGTGTATATGGGTAGGTTCTACCACTCTGATTCCGATCTGCTGTTGAGTGCAAAATGCCGCACACCAGATTCACTCGTTCAGCACTAATGCGTGCGTTTACCCTTTTCAGATAATAATTTATGTGCTTATTATATTCGGCCACTGCAATTGTTCTCTTTTCCCTATTATTTAATCATATTATTGCTCAAAAGACTCAAAACATCGAAATAGGTAAATGCTCAAGGTAATACTTGAATACCAGCAATTATAGGATTACAACAAGTTTTTACAATGAAAACTTAAAATATAAGGACGAATCAAGTTAATTAAAAATAATTTAAAAAGAATTACTCATTTTTTCTCAATCTAACTGTTCTAGTGAGTAACTTTTCAAGGATATATATTATTAGTGACACAAATGGAGATCTACGTCGGCTTCTCGTGCTTTGACAAATTAAACAGTAATATATATTTGACATTAGGAAAACAATAGTACAAAAGATGCAACTAATATCCATGGTTTGACTTTGGAATGCGTAGCAACTTTTAATTCATGAAAAAAAAATATAAACAGTATGTGTTTCGCAGAAAAGTTTGAGTTATTTATATTGTGAAAATTTAGGTCAATCCAATACATTTGACCTAAAACAAATTTTTTAAGTGAGATTTAAAAAAAAGCAATTAATAATAATATTTTTTAAATAAAAATAAAAATGTTTTAGAGATGAGTATACTAAAATATACTTTTAAGAATATAAAAAATGACTCTTGAGTTATGAATCTTAAAAAAGTTATATAAATATCAATGTAATTTTTTTAAGAAAAAAAGTCAAAAGCTAGAACTTTATTCACTTCATGTTTTGATTGACGTATGCTTGACAATCAATAATGGAAACACGTTTGTATTAAAATAGGTAACACATATCTTAATTAACATGCATTTGATCTTATATATATTAGTACGTAGGAAAGCTAGAAGAATTCAAGATGATAAATCATTTTTATTGTTAAGAGATAGAAACTCAATAAAAGAATGATTGTTACTCGATGAAAGGAAAAGCTCCTTGTACATCACATGTAAAGGAGAAGCTCTTCAAATGATACAATATGATCAAACTTTTGTTTTAGACAATTAATAGCTGTACCAGCACTCATGCCATTAAATATTATGGGAAAATCCTTAGCCTTGGACTCATTTTCATTAAGCGGATGTTCATCCTACCTATTATAAAAACAAATGCGAGTAAGGTTCAAGTAGAATTGTCGATAACCTAAGCAAACAAGTATAAACGATTCAACCTAATTAAACGAAACAATCTTTTCAAAGGAGCAATATTTTCAGGCAAACCAACCACCTCAAATTTGTTTAGATGAAAAAAGAATCCTAAGAGGCTTTTATTTGAGGAAAAACATACCACGTGGAAGAAAAAGTCAAATTTAAAAAGAATTGACTTAATTAATAAGTATTGAAACACAACGAAGCCAACGGTACATCTACACAAGAATTCTTGTACCAAAAGTCTTATCGTCAATATAAAAGTCATACATGCAATATATTCCATTAACGCAATCTATTAGTAGTATAAATATATTGAAATTTTTTCTAATAATGCCAGAGTTAATTAACATGTCCCACTAATATGAACTAATGACGATATAAATGTAAATAGTACTACCATTTTAATTTCGAGAAGTTTGATTATAATAATAGAAAAGGTTGATAACTACGAAAATACCAACTAAAAAAATTGAAGATGATGACTAAAACTACATCAACCAAAAAGGTTAAAGATAACTACTAAGACAATATCAACTAAGTAAGTTGAAGACAATGATTATAATGATATATCAAGTAATAATGCTTGAGATGATGACCAAGAAATATAATACTAATAACCAATAAAATTGTAGTAAAGTAAAAGTACAATTTAATACATATAACATTAAATATTAATAGTCATGTTATATATTTAATGTGAAATCATGATTAATATCATAATTTTAATAAATAAAATTAAAAGATTAAAATTATAATTAAAATTTTAAAAATTACATATTAAATATTATAAAGAATTAAAAATACAATTCAACCTAATTATTTTAAAAGATATAGCATGCCTATATATGAAACTTGAGGATATTTTTTTCAAAACTAATTCTTTCAAAATCGGATTGATTATATGCATGGTCTCACGATATTTTTTTTCAAAATTTTCACTTTTTTATGTTTCAAACAATGGAAAGAAAGAAAATAGTTTTTTCCCCCTCCTTCTGTCAGTAACCCGCCTTTTCTGTAAATCGTGCGTTCCAAACAATGCGTAATAGTCATACAAAATATCATTTTGCTTTGATTTTATTTCTAGTTTATTAATTTAATATTTATACAAGTTGTGAAAATGATTTTTTATAATTATCTAGAAAAGAAAAGAGAAATGTTTATCAAACTGCACACATATTTAAAAGAACTTCATGACGAAGAAAGGAAAGAGGAAGTATATCAAAAGCAGAAATAATAAAGAAAACTGTCCAACCGACAAAACAACCGCCAAAAAATGGACACGTAAAACAGTGCATGCATGACTCACCAATCTTCTCCTTTAAAACCTGAACTCTTCCGAGACATGCCTCATCACATTCAACATTCCACTCCTACCCTCTTCAACACTATCAAATTCAGGTATTGCACCCCAAATCATACAACAACACCGATAACATAAAGGGTCCTTCTATATTTCTATAAAAGTTTTGGTTTTCTTTTTTGTCCTTGAGAACTTCACTTGAAAGAGATGGAACAGAAAAGCATTCTGATATCGGCTTTGGGTGTTGGGGTGGGAGTGGGAGTGGGGATTGGATTGGCTTCTGGACAAAGTGTTGCCAAATGGGGAGCCAACACTTTTTCCTCAAACGCTATCACTGCTGAGAAGATGGAGCAGGAAATGCTCAGACAAGTTGTTGATGGAAGACAAAGCAACGTCACTTTTGATAAATTCCCTTATTATCTCAGGCATAACATAAAAATCCTTTCCTCCTTAGTTTGTTTCCTGTTATATTTCTAATGTTTTGTGGATGCAAACCAACCAGCATGGTCTTATTTTATACTTAATCATTCATATTATATATAGTATTCAACTTTGCTTTGTTTCCTGTGATTATGGAAAATCAGCATAATTTGGTAGATCAATTGATAACCACTAACTAAGAAGTGTGCGGCATGCATAAATATTTGGTCGGAGTAGTTTTCTTTCTATTTGACGTGACAAGAACTCGTATTAGAAAGGCCATTTCCTGACCAATTACATGTATATCACATACAGGCTAGATGATTTTCCAGATTAACCTCGCATAATCTTGTGTATGGTGATTGTATATTATATTATATATAATTTGTTAAGAAATTTTATCTAATGATTGTGTTACTGACAAACAGTTTATTGGATTCTAATCCGTTCCATATATACCCTCGTTGTTGCACTTGATGAATCCTTGATTTGACAACTATATGAAACGATGAATATGTTATTAATTCAATCTCTGTTAGTGTATAACCCTTCACATCCTATGCGTGATAACTGATAACAGTGAACAGACACGAGTTTTGCTGACAAGTGTGGCTTATGTTCATTTAAAGCATGCTGAGGTTTCTAAACATACACGAAATCTTGCTCCTGCAAGCCGGACTATTCTGCTTTCAGGGCCAGCAGGTTAATTACTTGGCATCTGTTGTTCTCTATTGTTACTATTCTTTGATGTTTTTGTTGTTACTGTGAAGCTAACTATACCCTCATTCCTCCCTTTTCATGTCTTTTTAAAGAACTTTATCAACAGATGCTTGCCAAGGCTTTAGCTCATTACTTTGAGGCCAAGTTGCTTCTGTTAGATTTAACTGACTTTTCATTGAAGGTGAGTGAGTTAAGATGTTTTGAGTTATATGACTTATTTCTACTTCTGTTACTTATGTAGTCACGGTTGGCTTTCGCTTACCATTTGTGCAGATTCATAGTAAATATGGTTCTTCCAACAAAGAATCTGTAAGCTATTCCTGATTTAAATTTATCTTTTATTGTTTTTACTTGTGTATTCTTCCAACAGAAACCTGTCGAAGTACTTCTGTTTATCATCATAGATAAACATGCTCCTTCTGGATCTAAAGTTTGGCTGCATTTCTGGTTTTTTTTTTTTTTTTTTTTTCCTGTTTCTGATTGTAGTATTTCAGAAGATCCACTTCAGAGTCTACCTTGGAGCGGCTATCTGATCTATTTGGGTCATTTTCAATCTTTTCACAAAGGGAGGAACCTAAAGGTATAAAGTGATAACCTCTTCTGACCTTTGGCAAAGAGCTAGATTCATAATCAACCAAAAGCTTTGTCAATCTCTAATACAAGTTTTTTCAGTCTTGTTTTGGTTTCAAGAATAAGTTTTACTTTAACTGTTTTGTTTCATGTTTGCCAAGTATGATATCTAGTGGTTCACTCTCTTCACGGGACACTAATTCTCTAAAATGCTAGCCCGTAGTTGACAATTTGTTAAAAGCTATATACCAAAATTGGAAAATTATCATTGTAGTACCCATGTCGGATAGGATACTCCCTGGATACTTCCATTTATGTATCCGAAAAGAATTCAATCTTTTATATTTATTTTAATCTTTTATTCTCGAATACTTTCTGGATACTCATTAGATACTTTTATATGCATATTTGAAAAATATTCAAAAAAAAAAAAATATGCGATTTATGTGCATTTCAACATTCAACTTTTGTTTATAAAATATGAAGTATGTATAAAAAAGAAAAGACTAAGTTGTAAGACATTAGTAAAGGCATGCATCAACCACTTGATAATAGTGCTAGACTTGAATTGAAAGAGTTCTTTCTTTATGAAACAAAATATGAAAGTACGTTTTTTACTAGACAATGACAAAAGAGAAGAAGATAGTGATATAATTAACATTAGACCATAATTTAGTAAGGATGCTTTTGAATCATAAGGTATTGTATAGGACTAATATTAATTTAAGTTTTACCGAATGCTTTTATTAATATAGTTAATTTAATATGTGCAAAAACTGTATTTTTTTGTTATGATTACAAATATCTTTTTTGTAAATTATAATTATCATAGTTAAAATTTAATGTCTCTTTCTTTACCAATATTTTACATCTACATAATTTTTTCTAAAAAATTTTATTAACATGCAAAACGTATCGTATTCTAAATTTTTAAGAAATTGTTGCATCCTCATATCCGTGTCGTTTCATACCCATATGGTACCAAATATGGCTTCATAGGTTAAAAGGAGGCATTTAAAATCTACATCACTGATCAGGTGCATTTAATTGCAGGCAAAATGCACAGGCCTAGCAGTGGAGTGGACCTCCAATCAATGTAAGTAGAGTAAATGAACTATGTTGTGACTATGAGAACAAATACAACAATTTATTTACTATATTATTGCTTAGTATTAGCCTTTTGGTTTGCAGGGGGTCTGAAGCGTCATGTAATCCTCCAACACTCCGTAGGAATGCTTCCTCCTCTTCAAATATAAGTGGCCTTGCTTCGCAAACCAATCCTACAAATTCAGGTTAATTGGAATTTGATTTTATTCATGTACTCGTTATGATCTGCTGGAGATTTATTTTTAAGCAGAGGGACCTAACCAAGGAGTGCTACAAAGCATCAATTTAATAGAATGAAGAGGGGTGCATTTTCATCATGTTTTCTTGAATCCACAACCAAACCCATATTTTTAAGTTAATTTACACATAAATCAAAGTCATGCTTTCTAATTTGGAGTTACCATCTGTATCTTAGTGAGAACTAGTACAACGTACAGTAAAATTATTTTCATATTCCTTCTGCCATTGCTCTCTCCCATGATTTCTTATATTTTTAATTCTCCCATTAGCTCCTCTGAAGCGCACAACCAGCTGGTCTTTTGATGAAAAGCTTCTTATACAGACTCTTTATAAGGTAAACTACTTTTGATTATATCGAGATTTCGGCATCAGAGAATTATCAAATTGGACATGGCTTTTTTAGATCATATTCCTTCACAAATAAATCGATTTGATACGTGGAATTCACTTGCAGGTTCTGGTTTTTGTTTCAAAAACCTATCCCATTGTGCTATATTTGCGAGATGTTGATAAGCTGTTATATAAATCACAAAGGATATATAACCTGTTCCAGAAGATGTTGAAGAAATTATCTGGACCAATTCTGATTCTTGGTTCACGAGTTCTAGATTCTGGTAATGAATATGAAGACGAAGATGAGAAGCTTAATTCACTCTTCCCATACAACATAGATATCAGGCCTCCAGAAGATGAATCACATCTTGTCAGCTGGAAGTCTCAATTGGAAGAAGATATGAAGATGATACAAGTTCAGGATAACAAAAACCATATCATGGAAGTGCTTGCAGCCAATGATCTTGATTGTGATGACCTGGATTCCATTTGTGTTGCCGACACCATGGTTCTCAGTAACTACATAGAAGAGATTATTGTGTCAGCAATTTCTTATCATTTGATGAAAAACAAAGACCCTGAATACAGAAATGGGAAACTCGTTATTTCTAGCAATAGGTGAGACTTAAAACCTTAATTGCATGAACTATCTAAATTTGGCGACTGACTTTATCATTTGTGAAACAGTTTGTCCCATGCTTTGAGTATATTCCACAAGGGGAAAACCAGTGGAAAAGAAAAATCAAAATTGGAAGCCGTAAAATCTGAGGTTTGCACTACTTGTCATACTCATCTGTACATTAAGTTGTGAACGATTCCTACCAGGTTCTGATATGCTTTCAATGCTCTCTCTTTCTCGCTTTATGGACATAAAGATGCAAGGAGAGGAAGGAACTGCTATGAAACCAGAAGCGAAGTCGGAAAATGTTGCTCCTGTAAAAAAGGCTGAAGCAGATACATCAACTTCAGCGGAAAAGGCAGATGGTGAAAAACCAGTTACTGCATCCAAAACTACTGTAAGCCTTTCTTTTTAATCAAAATTTCTTCTGCAACAAGTTGAAAGAGTACTTGTAAGAGGTCTATTCATGTACACTCCATTATTCACTTTCAGGAAGTTCCTCCGGATAATGAGTTTGAGAAGCGAATAAGGCCTGAGGTAATACCAGCAAATGAGATTGATGTCACATTCTCTGACATTGGCGCCTTAGATGAGACCAAAGAATCCCTTCAAGAACTAGTAATGCTTCCTCTTCGAAGGCCAGACCTTTTCACTGGAGGCCTTCTAAAGCCTTGTAGAGGAATATTGCTGTTTGGACCTCCCGGCACCGGGAAGACAATGCTGGCAAAGGCCATTGCAAAGGAGGCTGGAGCAAGTTTCATTAATGTATCCATGTCTACCATCACTTCTAAATGGTTTGGTGAAGATGAGAAGAATGTTCGTGCTTTATTCACACTTGCAGCCAAGGTCTCCCCTACCATTATATTTGTGGATGAGGTTGATAGCATGCTTGGGCAAAGGACCAGAGTTGGGGAGCATGAAGCCATGAGGAAGATAAAGAATGAGTTTATGAGCCATTGGGATGGACTTTTGACAAAACAAGGGGAGAGAATCCTTGTTCTTGCTGCAACCAATAGGCCATTTGACCTCGATGAAGCTATTATTAGGCGATTTGAAAGAAGGTATAAATCTATGATAGTTCTCGACTTTAAATCCATCCTTCATCTTGACTTATCGGAGTCTTTCTCTATGAGCATGCATATTTGCTTGGGCGTGGATCACTGGAAGCGACAATTAGTTGTTTTCAAATCAATTTTGATGTGATTTTTTATTTAAACGTGGGTCATGGATGTGGAACCAAAATGCACTATATATTTTCATAGTGTTACAGAGAGGGGGAAAGCAGATGAGATGCAATACACAAGGCAATTATGGCATAAATTGCTATCTATAATATGTATGTATGAAATAAATCTGAATAACCTGAAGTCGAGTGATGTTTTTTATCGTTTGAATCTTCTTAATGCAGAATTATGGTAGGACTACCATCTGTGGAGAACAGGGAAAAGATTATGAGGACGCTTTTGGCAAAAGAAAAGGTGGACAAGGAACTTGATTTTAAGGAACTAGCAACTATGACAGAAGGATATACTGGAAGTGATCTTAAGGTTTTTAGTTTTTACTATTCTTTTATATTGTTCATAATGGACAATAACATCGTGTAACAGGTGCCTTTTGTTCTCTGAGCTTTTAATCATCCTATTTATTCACTGTCACAAACTGTCCAATGCAGAACTTGTGCACAACTGCTGCTTATCGGCCTGTTAGAGAGCTAATTCAGCAAGAGAGGCTAAAGAGTCTGGTAAGTGGCAACTGTACAATTTATTTTAATATCTCATATAATCCTACGGATTGTGTGTTCATCATGTTGACCTCTGAATGCTTTTTTTTTTTCTGGGGGCAGGATAAAAAGCAGAAAGCTGCAAAGGGACACAATAAAGATGTCCAAGATAGTCAAGGAGGACAATCTATTGTAGGAAATACTCGAGATGCTCTACATGGAGAAGAGGAAGTTAAACAGACAAGAGTTATTACCCTTAGGCCATTGAACATGCAGGATTTCAAAGAGGCCAAGAATCAGGTAACGCTGCTATAACCAATACAAACATAGTAATTCATACTGTTGACAACATTTTTTTTTTCTATCTGGTTCCATCATTAATAAATGATGTAATGGAGAGATGAGCACAAAAAATGAAATTGTATAAAATGTTCTACAATTTTGTTATACAAATATATCATTTTCCATGTAGAAAATATTATTTTATAGGACTTTTCATCAAGAGTAATGATCCAACTACAATAATTTATACAACGTTTTTTCTTCTATTTTTCTCCCTTACCTCATTATTGCATCATAAATTTCTTTCTGTTTCCTCTTTCTCTCTTGTTCATTGTACAAACTGTTGGACAATTTCCTCATATCTACCTTTGTGCTGATTTTAAGCAACTAAAAGTGAAAATCTTTTTATCAAAAAAGCATTTATTGCACCTTTGTATTTAGATAAAATATAAATTTTCCTTTCAATAAAACATTTCTAATTTTGTGACTGATGTTAACGAAGCCAACTTAAATTAATATGGTGTGATAAAATTGGCTTTTTATTGGAGTAGAATAGTCTAGTCTTGTTGTGATCTTAATATATACTGCATTATCTGACTTAACTTCTCGGAGTGCAGGTTGCTGCAAGCTTTGCAGCTGAAGGGGCTGGAATGAATGAGTTGAAACAGTGGAACGATTTGTACGGAGAAGGCGGTTCAAGGAAGCAGCAGCAATTGTCTTACTTCCTATGAAATTTACTGAAGCTGCAAAGTAAATTTTCAAAAACATTTTCATGGCTGCACCCTTTTTTGAATGATAGTGTTGGGGAACATTTTCCAGTGAACAGGCAATAATCTCTACATATTTTCCGAGAATGTCTTGCTGCTTCATTGATTCCCTTCAGCTTAGGAACTAAGCTATAGATACCTTTTGATATTTAGCCCATATGCTACGAATATGATTAGTTACTATTGTAACTTACGTTGTCCTTTAAGCGGTTAAAGAAAAAAGTGGCCCTTTAAGCGGTTAAAGAAAAAAGTGGCGCTATTTGTTAGCATTATATGTTGTATTGGTGTTTACTGAAACATGTAATGTAATACTAGAAATAAGAGATGTGATCAATGTTTCACAACTTCAATCTTAGTGAGGATGTAAAGTAACTATTATTTTGTCGACCGCAATGTGATGCTAATATAGTACACATGTTATAGCAATTAACAACAGGCCCCGTTATTCGCTTGTATTTGCTAATGAAGGAATAGATAAAAACAGAATTAGTTATTTAATTATGTAGGTAAGTTTCAGTTTCTGTTAGACTTTTTGTATCATCCTATATAAACTCTCCTATCTTTCTCATAAGATAACAAGTAAAGAGTATTATTCTGTTCCTTTCTCCTTTTGTAATAACTTGCTTCTTCTACTTCTCTTTTTCTTGGTATGCTCTGTTTTCGTTGTGAAGAAATTATCCTTTAAAACATTATCATTTCACGTGTCCATTATGATTATGAAAAAGCTGAAGCAAGACTTGGTTAACATTACAAACAAGCTTTATAGGAAGAACAGAAAATACAAAGAAATAGACAAGCCATAGAAATCAGTTTAAGGGTGAAAAAAAAGGATCAACGAATGGGAAAAGAAGGATTACGGGGCATCTACTTAATATAAAAAATAGCCATAAAACAATTATTAATATATTATGAATTATTTACTCGTGTATAAATAGTAGTATTGAAGAAGTATATCACCCTCTGACTGTAGCAAGTATATGACAGGGCAATAGACATATTCATTATTCAGCCACGAATGTGTGTGAAAAGGTGAATCGCGAAAAACCGTAGGTAGTGGTTTAGCTATTAATGAATGTGAGTGCCTCAGATTTCACATTGAAACAGTAGCTGTTTAACTAAATTTACTCTATTAAATATGACTATTTTTAAAATATTATTTATCTAATTAAAATTATATTTTTTAATCATTATTTTTATTCTTAATATCAAATTTTAAAGATGATAATTTAGAGATAAATTATTTTTAATATAATTTATTAGTGTGTAATTTTTTTAAAAAATTTATATTCAAAATTAAGAGTAATATACGGTCTCCATAAAAAGCAGCAATCATAAGATACCATGTATTTATTTCTTCTAATAGCTAACATAAAATATTTTTATTTATCAGCATATGATTGCTAATTCTCACAAATTATCATTTTTTTTATTCATCCAAATAAGGGAGAGCGTTTCTTTTCTTTTTGTTTTTATCTATCTATTACATTTAAATTTTTTCTCTCTATTTTTATCATTTTTATCTATTTCATTTTTTTAACTTTCTTGCATTTCTTTTTATATACTATTTTTCTTATAGATCGTAGTACTTATTTATACCAAAATGTAAATTAGATTTGAAAAACAATAATATAAATTTATAAAACTATGTAACGAAAACATTTTTTTCGTATTTAAAAATTCAGATGCATATTAGATAACAAGAATTGTATATGTATATGTAAAAGATAAATTGAAAAGAAACATTAATGTAACATTCAGTTATATTATATATATATAGAGGGGGGGGGGGGGGAAGGGGAGAGAGTTAATAAATAAATATGGTTAATCAAATATTATATATATATATATATATATATATATATATATATATATATATATATATATATATATATATATATATATATATATATATTAATAAAGTTATGTGAGAAAATATAAGAATGTGTATATGAGAATGTCATTTTGATATGAAAATAAAATTGTTCAATCTCAACGTTTAAATTAAAATAAATGATTTAGATAAAAAAGTTACTAATATTATTATTATGTATATTATCATCATAATTTTTGCTATCATCATTATTAATGTTGTTGTTATTATTATTATTATCGTTGTTATCTTGTCACCATTACCTACTTATAAATAATATAAATATCTTGTCACCATTACCTACTTATAAATAATATAAATTCATGTAATAAAATATTAAATAATTTTTTATTAATTTTATAAATTTTGTATATTTGATATATTTAATAAAAAATATTTTAATGGTTAGATATTTTAAATTCAACGTCATGAATTATTCGGTTGAATAACTATATTAAAAGTTACTCTTTGTTAAGTTTGTTAAGTTTTATCAAATAAAAATATTATTATATAAAAAGATTTGTTCATATATATAATTTTTTTATTATCTTCAAAATGTAATTAGATCTTGAAAAATGTTTAATGTCATATTTATAATATGATTTGAGTAAATAAAGATATCTAGTAAGGTTATTTTAATAAATGATATTTTTGTAAAAGAAATATTTATAGAGTTAATCACCTATACACTGTCAGTGTAAAATTTTTTTATACTGACAGTCAATCAGAGCCGTTAATAGTATCTTTTCATCTGCTCATTTAATTAAATTAAAATAAAAAAGGCACTATTAACAACTCTGATTGACTGTCAGTGTAAAATTTTTTACACTGACAGTGTATAGATGATTAACTCATATTTATATACCTAAGAATCCACTACTATAATCAAACATGAAAATTTTCAATTCCTAAAAAATTTATATGAATATTTCTAGGAACATTTATGAGTAACTAAACAAATTTTAACTATTATCTTAAATCATAATTTTCAAGATTTAAAATTCCTTAAAATCATGATTTTCATATATGATTTTTTTTGTCAAACGTTCCTTTAGAGTAACCTAATCTTCACCGAAATTGGGTAAATTAAACTTAAAATGGGTAACTAATGCAACATTTAATATAATTAATATTAATATCTATATAAATAATAAATAAATAAATAATCACATATAGTATGCAACAATTACATTTAAAAAATGTAAAAACTAAAAAATAGAAATAAAAAATATAAATGTACAAAAGTAAATTAAAGTTGAGAAAAAATATTAATGTAGCATTTAATAATAATACATTTTTACGAAATTATAAATATGTATATATTTCCTTATGTAATATGATACTATTATGTTAATATATTAATATTTAAAAAAATACTTTATATACTTTTTTATTAAAAAAAATGGATATATTATTATAATATAATACATTCATTTATTGATACTTAAAATAATTATAATAACTAGGAAGAAAAATGACACTCTATGTAAGTGGGTAGTTATTATTAATGGGATGAGCAGTTTTTCTTATACACATATTTTCCAATTTCATCCTCAAGAGATTATATTAATAGAATATATATATATATATATATATATATATATATATATATATATATATATATTATTTTTCAAAAAGTACATACAAAAAAAGAGTATGGTTTTCTTCTTTATTTTTTAATATGAGGAGATTCACTTACTCTAATGGTAAGTCTAGGTAGGCTTACATTATTTTATAATTCATGTTCTACATCAAATTTTAATGATAGATCAAATTTACAAATATTAAAAAAATTAATAATTATTTGATATGTATATTTTTAAATCAAAATATAAAATATTTTTATGATTATTCGCCAATTCGAAATAATAAAGCAAAATATTAAATAATTTTTAATTAAAAAAAAATTAGACCTACTTCATGTATTAAGAATTTTTAATTCAACGATTGGATCGTTGAAATTTGATATAGAATCTAAGACTTACTATTAAATAGTTTAACAAGACTTACTCTTGGAATAAATGGATTCATTTTTATGTTAAAAAAATTTAGTCATACTCTTATTTTATATTCATTTTTTCTATTAATGTATCTCTTAAGGTTGAAATAGGAAAATACGTGTATAAAAAAATTGTTTATCCCATTAGTAATAGATTTAATCATTCATACATTGTCAGTGTAAAATTTTTTACATTGACAATCAATCATATCTTTTAAATTATTTTATTTTACTTTTATTTGATTGAATGAGCAAATGACATGATATTATTAAGATATATGATTGATTGTCAGTGTAAAAAAACTTTACACTAGTGTATAAGTGATTAACTATTAGTAATAACTACCCACTTTTACTTTTTCATGGAGGTATGAAATGGTTTTTCTTGCTAGGTATAATTATTTTAAATATTAATAAATTAATGTATTATATTTTAATAATATATCCATTTTTTTAAAAAGCCTTATGAAGTAATTTTTAAAAATATTAATATATTAACATAATAGTACCATATTACATAAGGAAATACATACATATATATAATTTTGTATATAAATGTATTAATACTAAATGTTACATCAATACTTTTTTCAACTTTAATTTATTGCATAGTTATAGATATTAATCCATCTCTTAAATTTTATCTTTAAATATTATTTTAAGTAAGTTATAATAAATTATTATCAGGTTTTGTATGTATTTGAAAAATATTTTTAATTATTATCTTTAATAAAACATATGTAAAGTAGCCAAATTATAATGCATATTGATTTTATTGATTTATTTTTAATTATTTTAAAATTTTCTGTCAACAGTTAATTTCAGTTACTCACCATTTACTTATTGTATTTTAAAATTTTTATATTATATAGTAAGTTGAATTTTATTTACTAGAGATATACTGCCATAAATAATATCGTAGTTATGTTTAAGAAAACTGTAAACAAATAATCAGACCAAGTTGAAGGATTGAGTAATTTGAGTTGCTGCCGTAAGCTATTTCAGATACCAACTGAATTTGAAACGGACAATGTGATTCAAGTAAGCTGTGTTATTTTACTCTTCACACGAGTGCAAAATCCCAGTTCTATGATTCTTTTCGAA
Source organism: Cajanus cajan (assembly GCF_000230855.2). NCBI lineage: Eukaryota > Viridiplantae > Streptophyta > Magnoliopsida > Fabales > Fabaceae > Cajanus > Cajanus cajan. The sequence continues at coordinate 76,141,269 of NC_138518.1, forward strand.
TCTTACTCCTCAATCTGATAATACAAAAAGATGCAACTGTTGTGTGACATATTCCCTGCCCTTAAAAGCCGAATTATCACTGACTTAACAACCTTATAAAAATGATACTATAAGTAAGGTGCAGATACTAACGTACTAGAGACTAAAGCAAATTTTGACGTCCATATAAAGTAATTCTGAATGTCAACAATTCCTTTTCCTATTCTTAAAATTTATAGGATTTCCTCATAAATAAGATAAGTCTTTGACAAGGCCTCATAACTAGGAAAATGTTGGTTAAACAAACACGCAAATGACCCAACCTCATTTATTCTACAAAATCTCGTAATTGTTGCATAATATACGTGTATTAATGAAAACTTTCCTCTGTATACTTAGAAAAATGGTTGACTAGGTCAGCAACGAGAATCCTTTCACATTACAAAATCCTGTGTGTATTTAAGGTTGACCTGTTTCTTTCATGTTACGATCCTCAGCCGCTATAAGTGATGTATTTTCAACACCGAGCTCGATGTCGCAAAAGATGACAACAATCAACACTAAGGAGTAATGAACATAAAGATATGTTTTAAATATAACAATCTGATAGGAAAAATAAATTCTCTGCAAACTGGATCCAATTTTATTTAAGGGGGTATGAGTTGAGATTGATTGGTGCCCATGTTAGAACAAGAGCAGACATTCGATGGGGGAACCTATTAAACAGGTTCGGGATTGCATGAGTTGGAAAACACAATTACCAAGACTTCTATGAAAGCATTCACATGGGCAGAGTATGTATTCATGATGTAAATACAACACAAGAACAAGTCATCCATAAGCATATAGGATTTCTTGACGGGTACATGTAAGCCAGCAGAAAAATATATAAGATACTCTTCATCCACAATGTCTAGTAAAGAACCCTAAAAAAGTAAAACATGACAAGCTAGGGGTTTTAACTGATGATGAATCTAAATTTAACAGAACATTGATGAAACCCCACTACAACATATTTGTCAGATTCTAGTAACACTTCAATCTTTCTTTTTATCTTTCAAAGGTCCTCTGGGAATCTTGCTCAAAACCTTCGCATCAAACACTGCATATTGCTTCTTAATCTCGGCTATTGCCTTTTCACCAAAAGAGTCCACGTGATCTTCATATTTCTCATAGAGTACAGGCACAGTGTGAAGAAAAACAAAAGCTGTTTCACGAAAATATAGAAACACATCATATCACAGTATATACAATTCAAGTTAAAATATGAACTTTCAATGCAGCAAATGTAACGATAAAGAAACATTTCATTACCTATATAGAACAACGTCAAGAAGTTGGCCCAACTACCAAGAATAGAGAAAACCCATAATCCAGCAATCACCTGAATAATACAAATCAAAAACCATATTTATTATCGTCCTCCCCTAAACCGCAAGGTTATTATTAATCATTGCCTATACGAAGTCAAAAGATTATAAGTGAACAGAGCAAAAGTATGATAAAAGGAAATCAACATACTGATAGAAACTTCTTGAGATCCCTTCCAGACGCAATATCCCGCAACACCGCAAAAGCCCGGTTGATCTCCTCTCTAAGAGCAGAGGCAAATTCTAGAACAGGTTTCTCTGGAATGTGCACTTGTGGGATCTTTGGCGGAGTCCTAAGCAAAATCAAAACAAGCAATTTAATTTAATCAACTAACAAAAAATAGACACAATATCAGAAAGTGAAATCAAATTACAGGATTAAAACTTTACTTGTTGATAAAAGTGGATGCATTGGACCACAAGAACAACGCCGCCAGAGCAAGTATCAGGATGTGGCAAACCAAAGTGAGGAGGTGGTATTCAAACAATTCAAACAGAACCCATATGACTGTTGCAACTCCGAGTGCCGATGCTGATACCTTCTTATTTCTCCAGAGAAAAACATCAGCCGCTGTGGCAAAACATTTATTGAAAGTAAAATTCCGATTAATTTAAAACGAGGTAAATCAAGAAACAATATTATAGTCAAGACAAGATGAGTCCACAATCTTCGTTTGTTGAAATTAAATGCAAGAAAAATGCAAAATTAAACCAATACCACACACACTCTTCCATCGATTATCACAGCTAGGAAATTCGACCTTTTAGGGTATTATATTAATTGGGGGGAAAATAACACAAGGGGGGAGCACAGGGGATTGCAGATCTAAACCCCAAGTGCAATCTCAATCCTTTTGACTTTTGTCTATCAAAGTCATACCAAAATAAAGAGAAGAGAAGCAAGAACGACTACCGTTCCATCCAAGATCTCACTAGAACCTCATAAACCCTAGACCCATTAAAAGCCAGATGAAATAAACTAGCAAGAAACAAGTTTCTTGATTCAAAATTAAAGTAAGCAAAATGGACTCGTATCACAACTTGGGAAGAGAAAAAACAAGAAATGGAAGAAATGAATATCAGAGAAAACTGAAAAGCATAAAAAAGGGGGAAAAAATCGCATACGTTTTCCACCACCAAGAACATGGTGAATGGGCTTTTCCCTGCCAAAAAGCCTGAAAACCTTAGACTTGAAAGACTCAGAAGGACTTGTTTTGTCGTTGTCGGACTCAGAGGAAGACGAGGAATCGTGGTCGTGGATCTTCCCCGAAAGCTTCTCCAACAAGGATTCACTCTTGGGCTCCTCGTGCTCGTGATGCTCCGCCATCTCTCACAGTCACCGATCAATAGAACCGTCTAGAACGATAACAAATTCCCCTTTTCACCAAAACTCTATGTGAGTTCGCTAAACTTTAAGTAACCCTCATTTACTCCCACTTCTATCTAAATACTAATAGCCAGACCGCTTATGATCCATGCATCTCAGCCGTTCGATTCAGTGCGCCACACCAAATCCCGTGGACCGGGTCCGGGTTCGGAAATGCCTGACCCGACCCTATATGTTCCTCGTTTCGTAAGCGGCAAGGGGTCCCGCCCCAAACCGTTAGGAGGCATAATTTAAATGACATGAAATTGGACGCGTGGCACCACTACCGTCACCGGTGCTTCAAAGTCTTCAACAACGCGAAATATCGCCTTATTACAGCACACAGATCTGCGACACGTAGGATTTTTTTTGTGTGTGTGTGTGGGGACCACTATTACTAAATTCCCTTGTGCAATAGATTTGTTTTTTAAAAATTTACGATCTACTACTACTTAGCTATTAAGAAAATCGGTGGTGAATTTGACGAAAATACCAGGCCCAGCCCATCCCGGCCCATGATCCAAAAGCTTCTAGCCATTCATTTACGTTGCTTGTCTGAGTGTCAAATAGACAAAATAGCAGAATCTTCGCGAAGGCATGTGGGACCAGTATCCGGGATACGTGTCCCACATTCATGACAAAACCTTTTCAATTAGTCCACTAATAATAAATAATAATATTTGTATCATCGCATCACCTTGCTACTGTGGACTTTATTTTCAACAGGTCATTGCTCAAGTTAACAACAAATTACGCATATCTATAAAATACTTAGATCTGTCATAACCTTGTATATGTTGATGTTATAGCTGAAGGAAAAACCAATGCAAATTACACAGATCCTTCCTGTTTAATACCTAATATTGTTCTTTTCTTTGCATGGTGATTCATTGAAGAATAAATTTAAATGCATAACATTTAATATTTTATTAAGTGATACTTAATTCACCCGTTTTTAATTTAGATTGATGCGTCGCTTCTTTTTCTTTATCCCTTTCTTGTATTTAAAGATGGTGTTTTCTTGTTTCATTTCTAAATACAATTGTAATGTGCATCTTTTTTTTCTTCTTTTTCTTTTTTACATTTACAAGATAATGAGATGAGCAATACCTTAAACCAACATGTCAAACATGCACCTACTAATCATGCTCATGCAAATTGATGTCAAGTTGTCAAAATCAACATTTCTTCAATTGGTTTGAGCTGAATTGTCGCATGCACCACATAAAATTCACATTCATGCGATTGGTAGGATGATCAAGTATAGGGACCCAAAGGCGTTAACAAAAAAGAAGTTGTTGATCATTGTCCCAAATCAAATTTGGATATATATATATATATATATAAAAGGAGATATATATTTATTTCAAGGCAAATCTTCTTAAACTTATTTCACTTAATAACTTATTTTTTACATTAAATTTTAATCATTTAATCATTAAATTATAAGTTTTTAATACATAGATCAAATGTGAAAATGTTTAACATTTTGATACTTTGTTTTATTAATTTAAACTAACATATAAAATACATTTATGATAATCTGTCAATTTGAATTAATGAAATAATGTATCAAATAATTTTTAAATTTTAAAAAAATTTACAAACTTAATCTATGCAATAAAATTTTTTAATTCATCGGTTGAATCGTTGAAATCTTATGTAAAACATTAGTTAATAAGTATAAGTAAACTTACTCTTAAAAAAATTGAATATCTCCTGTATATATATTAGTGGAGTTGAGATACTTCGTTTCTCTGTTAAACATAAAATAAAAGCTAAGATTAAGTAATAAAAATATATTGATTCAACTGGTGTTGCAATTGATTCTCAAACATTAAGGTCTTTAATTTGAATCTTGAATTTAGGCTTTAGGATTTAATATTTAATAAAAATATTAATTTTAAATAATAAAATGGTATAATGATCTACTAAATATGGAGATCAAGATGATTATTGAAGGGAGTATCCCTTTATATATTAGTATATGTCTGTATGTATAAAAAAGGATCAAATTACACAAAGAACAACTCTTGATAAAGCTACTCTATTCAATAATTCATAGTGTATGTTAAATTTCAACGATCAAATTGTTAAACTAAAAGTTCTTAATGCATAAATAAAATAATGTAATGATTCAAATCTTTGATTCAATGTGATGATTAATTAAATCACTTTTTAAGTGACAACTCTATAATTTAAATACCTAACCCTATAATTAAAGTTCACGTAGGATCATATATTTGTACAAATATGTATTACTGCATTATATTAAATTTACTTAAAATTATAATTTACGTTTACATACAAAGATATACACTATGTGTACATGCACACATAACAATAATTTTGATAAATTAATGTATTAGACATACGGTAAGAAAAACTTAAAAAATAATGGAATAAAATAAGATAAATTAATTTAAATTGAGTAATTTTTTTTAAATGAAAACGAAGTAAATAATATTATAAAAACACTAAAAAAATTATCACATAGTGACACACCCTATAGTGACATCAAACGTGTTATTAAAAATTATCTTTACCTGCATAATATATATAATATATATTTATATATTGTTAAAAAGTATGGATATAGGTTATAATGACACATAAAATATATTGTTAAATCTCATTTTAATACTAAAATTATATGTTACTATATGTCGAATAGATATATACTTACATATATTATACTTATAGCAACACGTTTTATATGTCACTATATATAACATTTATTATAGTGAAACCGAATCAACTTAATGTATCTAAGCTTAATATATATAAAGGACCGGTTTGGATAATTATTTTTCTAATTTTTATGTATTTGTCTAAATTTTAAAGGATTTTTTTTTTCTTATTTTAAGAAATAACTTTCATCTACTTAAAAATCATTATTTTTTAAATTATTATTTTTTAAAAATATTAAATAAACTCTCCCAAAATTTATTAATCATTCGTGATATATTGAAGACAATATAATGGTTGTAAAATGGCCAACCCCAACTTACTTCTATCTCCTTTGCCAGCTCTTACTCAGTTATATTTTTGACCTCATGTCTCAAATATGCTTACAAATTAATTTCAAAAGACTTAGGCCTTCCAAAAGACACAACAACATAGATAATTTTTTTAGTGTAAAATAATAATTAGTTTTAATATAAATATTGCTATCAATTATTATATTTTATGTCTCATAAACTCATAAGACTTTTTTAAGTGAAGGTTAAAAATATTTTAATTAGTCATCACTAATTATATCAAATATCAAAGTTCATCTATTTTAATTAAAAACATATGATTATATATACTCTTTATAAGTCATTCATTTATTCGATGTGAGACTTTAATTATGAGAAATAATTAGATATGAGAAAATTATACTCTTTTATGTGATATTTTTTTACTCAATGTGAGACTTTAGTTTTAGAAATAATTAGAAAGAATAATATTGAGATAAAAAATATTACTTATCTATAGCAATATTTTTTTATTTGATATAAAACTTTGATTTTAAAAATAATTAAAAATAATAATATTAAAATAAAAAATATTACTTTATTTATAATAATATTTTTTAAAATAATCTATTTATTCAATATATAGTGATATTTTAACAAATATGACTAAAAAACATTACTAGATAATTAAAATATAGTAAAGGATCAATATGTGCACATTATATAGTAGAAATAAACACAATAGACAAAATATCAAACAAAACATAAGAACCAAAAGCCGAAAACAACAATTTCATTACTCCTGCAATGAAGATTACTAACTTAAGATGCACTGAAAAAAATTGCGGGTTATAATGCAACAATCATCCAATTGATCAAGGGAAAGGTAAGGAAAAGTAGTCCAAAGGTGATTTATATCTTATTGCTAATTTGATTTGCTAACAGCAACACAAGCAACCTTAGATCTTATCACCTAGTGACTAGTTGGAGGTAAAACATACATTTTTGGGGGCCTATCGGAACTAGGGATTAAGGGAAAACGATATTCCTCATTAGAAAGGTTACAAGAAGGAGATAGATCACATAATCTTTGCCCAAAGAGGGTTTAAGTGCCTAACAACTAAATATTAATGTACTTGCACGAGGGTGAAACAATAATAATAATATAGAAGAATGGCATAATTGTTACGACTTATTAGCCCTGTGTTTTTAACGCTTAGGTTAACGGTTTCATCCAATAATTATGCATAAGAACAGACATAAGAAAAGGCGAAAGAAAGAAAACATATATGCCAACTAGAGCAAACATAATAGCCAATGATGGGAAGAGAGCATGGAGAAAAACAATGACAAAGTCTCCGTCAAAGTGTCTACAGAGATAAACGATTTAAAATTTTAATTGATTAGTTGGCGTTTCAATTGATTAATGTGCGACTCTATCCAGTTCACCAACACATCAGTGCCAAGAGAATACCCCAAACGGGTGCAATTGATGTGCAGTTGTCAAGTTTTTGCAGTGGTTGGCTTGTCAAATATTTGCAACCCAACAATACTTCTTGACTTAAAAAATAAAGGCTAGGAACACCCTCTATAACAAATGCTTTCTTTTCTTTGTGTTTTATCGTGACTATGATATGGAGGAATCAAGGAAACACACAGGAAAACTTTGCAAAAAAATATTAACAAGAATCCCTATGCATAATGGAATTCTAATTTGATATACAGAGGAGCAAGGAGAAAATGAATTATTTGATTGTTCTAATCGATACCCAGAAATGAAAGCAATAAGCTTTGTATTAGCTAGTAAAACTAACGAAGATTAAAGTAAAATAGCAGGGTGTGCTGTAAAGTATGAAGTACAAGTAAAGGTAGAAACGGATTACCTTATTTGGTCTCAAACAAATAGACGCAGAAAGCAGGGAAGGCATGAGAAGCGAAAGGGTTGAGTTGCTGAACTACATGTCTTCTCTTATTTCAATGTGCTATGTGGTTTCTTGCTATTGGAGATGAACAACCTGGATCTATTCATGGACGATAATAATGATTCTTTGTGTATTTGTGTTGTGTAGCTTGACACATATGCCATAAGGATTTAGGATTTGTCTTTGATGTGAAAATAAACGTTGGATTGGAAATCAGTATTGTGGTCATTTAGAAATTAGAATAGAACAGTGTTTTTATTCAACAAGATTTTATTACATAAAGCTCATTTTTATTTTCCTCAATCTCTTAAATGGTAAGATTTGGTGGACAAATTGTATATGGGAATATCCTTTAGAATAAATGGGAGGCTGAAGTAGTTTGGTGTGAGATTCGCCCATCAATAACGAATATGCGTTTGCCTGTACCCTTAGTCCCTTACTTATCGCAACACTTCGACCCATAGGCCCAAAGCATAGACCAGCCCATATAATTCATGAAAACAAATGTTCCAAATCATGAAATCAATGTTACACAAAGTCACAAACACAGTCAGTTTGTATTCATTGCCAAGTACATATACCACCAATGTTTTAAAAATCTTTAAACCAATATTAATAAAACAATAATAATAATTAAATAATATTAGAGAAACATAATACCTTGACTTTATCATATTAAAAGTTAAAAATATAATTCTATTCATTCTTAATATTTAAAGTATATTATAATAATTAAGTTTAAGATTCAATAATACACATCAATATTTTTTAATAATAATAACAATTTTATATTATTTAGAATAGAAAAAAAAATAGACAAATGCTTTAATTTAATTAAAAATAAATAAAAATCAAATAATGTTGTATTGAGAATTTTTCGTTGACCCGCTGACCATTGTGAATAAGTTTTTACTAGTTTTTTCAATTTGATCAATTTTATTTGGTTCTTAGACCGATTTTTCTCCATGTAAATTTTGTGGTTTATTTCAATTGATCCGTTGATCCATTTTCAATCCGATTTTCAAAACACAAAGGAACTTTTTAACAATTATATTTCTTCTTTTTTGTTTTAGAAAAATAAAAATAACCGTTATATGGGCTAAAATCATCACTATGGATGATAAAACGTTCATACAGCGGAGATTTGCAAGGGTTACCCTAGAAAGAGTGGAGAATTGGCATTTATTTTGGAGACAAGGATCACAAACTTGTAAAGTGTCATTCTAAGTTCTTTTCCTTGCTCCTGAGCCAACTTGTGAATTTTGTCTTAATTAACTTGTGATACACTAGAGTTAAAATTTTTAATGAGTCAAGTTAGTTAAGTTTATTTATAAAAAAAAAACAATTTGTTAAAAATACATTTATTTATATATTTATATACTTTCGTACTAGTATTTTAAAGTTTTATTTTAAATTAATTTGATTCAATTGATAAATAAGTAAAAGTATTTATTTATCTTACACTTGTATTTTAATTAAAAAATTATATTAGCTACTTAATTTTTGTGAGTTATATATTTAAAGATATCTAATGAAATGAATAAGAGTTAATCACTTATACATTGTCAGTGTAAAAAAATTTTACATTGACAACCAATCATATTTTTCAATAATTTCATGTTAGTTATTTATTTAGTAAAATAAAATAAAATAATTTAAAAATTTTAATTAATTGTCAATATAAATTTTTTTACATGAATAATGTATGAATGATTAATTCAATGAATAATCGTATAAAAAAAAGAAGTGAGTTTTTAGACAATTAAATGATTTGATATCAACTTGATGAATGAATACATCTGATCCACTTTGACATGACGAGTAAATAGTAAAGTCAATAAATAACGTATGGTCGGTCACCCACGAGCCATATATACAAGCTGCACAATTCTCTCTCTTCTCTATATGAAGAGTTACAAAAGTCCCATTTAGGAAACAAGAGGTTTTGGTTGAGCAATTACTATTAAAATATAAATTCTCTTGTACGTGATTTGTAATTAAATTGTATATTAATTCTTTTATGTTATAAATATTTACAAATAAAGACTTCTATATATTTATCTTCAAATTTATAAAATGACTTTATTGACACCATGTGACACAAAACAAATACAAATTTAATTAATTGCACATTTAAATACGTATTTAATGATTGTTGATTCACATTTGAATATCTAGGTAATTTGTTGGCTCGGAGAGTTTAACACCAAAAAACGCTTTAATAGATAATGAATGAATTTGATATTACATCATAATCTAAAAATCTTAATTATGTCAATAGTTTAGTGAATATTTCTCACTTATATATTATTCAACATATTACACTCTACACAATGTGAGATTTACTTCATACTTACTTTAACATTCCTCCTAAAATGTGTGTCTCTTCTATATGGTTACACTTTATTCTTAAGTGAAAGCTTTTTTTTTTCATCTACGAATATTTAATGGTTGCCTACTTACACTATCATTGCATATCAACGGGACACATCCATCACATCTCTTAGGTGACTTTTCAATATAAGGATGATTTCATTATTTTTGGATCTTACATCAATCCACTCTTGACGTCCACAACCAGTTCCATTGCTTAATACTCATTTGAGCTAATTAATAGTCATTGATTCTAATATATAATTGTTAGGTATTCGAGGTTCACACATACATGTTTCCACATTAATGAGTTCAATATGAAACCAACATGCCTACTTACATTAAGTTGGTCGGTCATTTTTACTTATATATTACTTAACATGTCAAATTTTAACTAATATATAACTCACTTCACACTTGAACTCTAACATAATTATTTATATTTTAAAATGGGTGGATCAAAAAGAGATGTCTCACTTTTTAAATACTTAGGTATTGTATTTATAGCATATAAAAGTAACATATTTTTCAAGAGAAAGAAGTTATTTTAATAATAAAAAAATATATGTTTATATAAATTTAATGGTCGTCGTATAAAAAAATTTACAAATAAAAACCATAATTAATATGACCTCTAAGGTAAATTTGTAAAAAATAACAAATTTGACATAAATGATAGATTGTAATTGAATAAATGTAAAACTGTTTTACAGTATTGATGCATCACATTTTTTCTCTGTTTATTATTGTGTAAAAAATATTAAATTACACTTATTTTTTCAAATGAAGGAAGTATTATTCATATTTTTTTCCTGACCTAATAATTCACCTATAAAACAACTGTAAGGTGATGGGTGAAGTTATTTCATGTTCATTTTTTGTTTCTAGTGTGAATGAATATCTTGCTAGAATGTTATGGATTTTTAATTTGGCTGAATTTACACATCCTCCGGGGTCTACCATACAATGAAAGTGTACCTAAAAGTGTTTATGGTTTGATAGTTAATGCAGAATGAATATCAAAACGGGGGTCAAATTAAGACTAGCGATTGTGAAACCTAAAATGGATGGGGCGTCTCGCATATGATACTTAATTTGTTCATTGATTGTAACTTGGCACTAGTAAATGGCATGGTTTCTTCATCGCTATTTCAACTACTTCAAATCTCACACTGCAGCACATGCCTCCACTTTTCCTCTTCTCTGCTACCCTTCAGACCTGCAACCCTGAGGCTGAGGGTCCCCATTTTCCTCTTCTTCACATGTGAACTCAGGGAATATCTATAATTCATCTCCATGCTAGCTACTGAAATTTATGTTACAAAGTTTTCCAGAAAAATAACGACCGTATAAATTAATTATATAAAATTTTAATACATGTGTTTTTAACTACTGGAACACGCATAAAATTTAGGTATATTTTTTATGGGTAGGGTTGGCAGCACACAGGACCATGCATGATGCAGTGTACATTGTAGAGTACAGTACAATACAATTGAGCAATGGAAGACAGGCCCCATTAAGCACAAGGTAGGTAGGTCTGCACTCTGCACCCTAAAATAAAGGAGGAACTGAACGCTCTCTACATGCTTATTCAATTCAATAATCTACTTCTAACTAACAACTAAATAATACAATATTTATTAAATGATAAAGTCACACACTAACGTTTTTTTTTTCTTCTTCTTTTTACATAATTACTAAGCTCACTGCCCATATATAGTTCAAATTAATTTTGGATTTTTTTTATCCTAAAAAACTAATCAAAAAATTTCAAATTAATTTGAATTAAATTAAGTACACAATATGTTAAGTATTAAAGAAGAAAAATATTCAAGAGAAGGTGTTAATAACATAATAATTAGCATAGTAGTTAATCATTTTGTACTCTTATGTTGTACAAACCATTTATTTAACAAAATGTTTCATGTTTAATTTTTGTCATGTACAAAAACTCTTCATATCGATGATAATTACAATATAATAAGTGAAATTAGTTTTTAATACGATGGATCAAAGAATATTCATAGAGAAATGTGCAGATAGTCCTGATTATTTGGCATTTTCAAATAACTTGTCTAAAATGTTAATCATATAGCATTACTTTAGTTAATGGGTCAAATAAAAAAATACCAATATATGTTATATTTTTAAAATAAAAAATGAAGGTCCCATTCAGTATATAGTGTACTGCCCAAATTTAAGCAGTTGCAAATAAAGGCCACAACGATGGAACCAAAATGATTTCGAAGACTGGTAACCTGGTTATTTATTGAGACAGCCCTATCACAAATCAGCTTCAGAGTCCCTCGGCCAACAGATCCCAAAAAATTGAGGACCATAGTTTTCTCTCTCTCTTCAAATATGCTTTGGTTTTTCTTAAAAAAAATCCCGAAAAGAGTTATTTCAAAATATTTAAAATATACACTCTTAATATGTTAAAATATACTTAAATATATTTTTATATATTTTAAACATGAAATAAATTTATTTTTAATCTTTCAAATTTAAAATTAATTTTTTAATTCATATAATTTTCAAAAATTTTATTTTAGTCTTTATATTTCTATTTTGTTTTAAGTGATGTTTTAACAAATTTTTTTTTAGATCACTAAAAGGAAAAAATGACGTTATTTATAAGTATTATATGTTGTATTCAATTACTTTATTTTATATTTTTATAAGTTAATTGCATTAATTTTAAAAAGGTTTTTAAAAAAAGTTACTTTAAATTTTTAATTTTTAATTTAAAAATAAATTTATATATTTTATTCTTTTATTTTCATTATAAAGTTATTTTAATTATATTTATTAATATTTTTAATTTAATGGATTAGTTTATAAGATAGTGAGTTGTACTATAATAACTTATAAGTTTGGTTGTAGTTTTGTTAAATAGTTAAATGTAAATAATTTGATTTTATTGATATTGGTATAAGAAATGATCTAAAGATATTTGGCCCTATATATTTAGAAAAACATGTGTGAGTAGTGAGTTGTGTGACATGAGTAACCTGCAATGAAGGAAAGTGAGAAAAGAGAGAGAGAAGCCCTCCGTCTCTCCCGAGTCCCAACCATGGAAGTGTTTAGCCTCCTCAAATACTGGAAGGCACCTACTCCCCAGAACGACGCCGACGACGGCCCTTTCTTCGACTTAGAGTTCGCGCTACAACACGACGCTAATCAGACTCAAAACGACAACTCAGCCTCAGACTCAGACTCAGACTCGGATTCAGACTTGAAGCTCTCTCCCTCGCACGATTTAATCTTCCTGGACGACCCCTCCCAGTCCCAACCCAAACCTCACGTCAAGGCCTCGCTGCTAAAATCCGCCACCAAGTTCCGCGTCTTCATGTTGGGCCTCAAGAAGCCCAAGCCCCACGACGCAGAGGACAAGCCCACGGAGAATGTTCCTTCTGCCTCAGAGGAGAAGCGCTTCATGCGCAACTATTTCAAAATGGTCAAGCCTCTCTACGTCAGGGTTTCTAGAGCACCCAATGGGAACACTCAGAAGCAGGGGACTGTTCCTCTGCCTGCGGCTCTACGCAAGCATTTCGGCAAGGGCCCTTCGCCGCCGTTGCTCACTTCGAAACGCCGCGATGATTCGCTGTTGCACCAACATGATTGGATTCAGGGTGCTATTTTGCATTGCAAAAACTCTTTCAATGCTTCTACCGGTAACTTACTATTTTCCTTTTCCATTTCTTGCTACCAGTTATCATTATTTTTTAATCAAAATCAAAATAAAACAAGACAACATACAAAATTAATCTCCTAAATAAATTTCGTTACTTTAAAGACTTAATCTTTAATTTAATTCTCATTAAAATACCTAAATTTACCCAAAAAGATTATAAAAAAATAGAAAAAAGTTGAATGTATGACGATAATAATTCATTGTTTTTGAGTTAAAATATGAAATTTTAATTTAATTAAAAAATAAAGTTAATTATTTATACACTGTCTTTTTGTAAACTTTTTTTATACCGATGATTAATCATATCTTTTAATAATATTTTTTAATAATATCATGTAAAATAAAATAAAATAATTTAAAAGATATGATTGGTTGTTGATTAACTCACATTAAAAACCCATATTATGTATGTGTATTTTGTGAACTTAATATTTGGAAGGTAGGTAGTTAGTTGAATTAATTATGTAGTTGGTTGATTTATACAGAATGCGAGTCCTCTGAGCTGCCACGATCGGTGAGCGACACCTCTCCTGAAAAATGTAGGAACGACAAGTGCCTTTGATATTGAGTAGGAGAAAAAAGAACAAGTGCTAGGGACAATAGGTGTTTTGCTAGGGTGGCTCGTGTGTCCTTGTGTATTTATTATGTATGTATATTGTAAAGGTGTTGTTTCTGAATGGGATATTTTATGTGACTTTTGAAGCAACGGTGAAACTAGTAAAAGTATTAGGTTTTGTTTGTTGGTGTTACCTCGGGAACCTGGGTGAGTTGATAAAGTGGGAAAGATGGGGACATGAGCAGTGAAAGTGAGATCTGAATGGAGGAAAGGTGTTTATTTTTGACTAAGACACAAACTAGCTCTAACCTCAAACATGAGAAGAAAAGAGAAGTGGGTTGTAGAGGAAGAGCCATCTCTTTCACTCGAGCGTGCATGCTTTGCCTCTCCAACGTGTCTCATCTGATGCCTTTCAGGTATCGGAATGGGTGAATCTCTGTCTCTTTTCGCTTTGGGAATAATGTTTTCATTATCATCATTTTATCGGAACCAACAACTTCCAACATAAATTTCTATATAAATATTTTTTTTATAAATTAACATTAATTTATGTATGAAATAAAAATCAAATTCAACTCGAATTTAGATTTTTATAAACTTTTTTTATCATTAGCTACGTTTAGACAAAGAAGTTCACACTCACGAACTAAATCTCACGGCCATAAACCTAGGCCAATGGATTGTTGTTAATTTACGTGTGTTTTAATTGTAATTTAGGTTTAAACTCTTTTTAGTTTACAGTATTATTTAAGTATTATTCTAAATTTAAGGGAAAGAGAGATTAGATTGTTTTTGTCGTGAGATAACCTTACCTGGGACGAAATGGAAGGATCGACTCTTTTTCTTCTCTTTTTGAATTTCGGTGTGTGATCTCTTTTTCTGATTTCTATTTTGTTTGAATAACTACATGTGAGTTGTCCTTTTTTAATTTTAGGATTGGGCATTATCCATATCAACTTTATATGAATTAGTTTAAGTGTTGCCAAACTAAATTCAGAATGTAGATCATCATTCTTTCCGCATTAAACAAAGTAATAAATAATATTTTTTTTTAAAAATTGCACTTGCTTTTTTTTTTTTTAAGATTATACACATTTTTTTAATTAATTTTTAAGTGAATATTAATATTTCTTATTTATTTAACTGACATATACAACATCTTATATAAAATAATATCATTTGTGCATTAATAAGAAAAAATAAATTCTTAATATAAATATCAATAATTGAATGAAATTTGAATTCTTATTCAATTTTAACT
The DNA here is from genome assembly GCF_000230855.2 of Cajanus cajan. NCBI lineage: Eukaryota > Viridiplantae > Streptophyta > Magnoliopsida > Fabales > Fabaceae > Cajanus > Cajanus cajan. The sequence continues at coordinate 76,156,753 of NC_138518.1, forward strand.
CTTAAATTATATCCTAAATATCATGTGTATTGTGATTTAAAAAACATACTAACTTTATAAAAATTTTAAAGAATGAGTTAAGAAATTATTATTTTTAAAATTAAACAACAATAATTTTTTTTAAAGAAGACTGAATATTGTACATAATTCAAAAATGAAAAATATATGTGTATATGATTTGGAACATGATTTAACTTTTATTTTTTCTTTGTCTCACTTTATTGTACTACTAACATTTGTTTTCAGGGATGTGAGTGAAATGTCTAATTGAACATTGTCATCTCAAGAATAGATGATCAATTTAATTTAATATTCCATTCATATCTTGACAGAAAACAAATGATAGCTTAAATTAATTTACTTTAATAGAAACATGTAAAAACTCAAGAAAAATTAAATTAATTTGTTTAATTTTATAGCAAAACTTCAATCATGGAAATCTTCATGACTTGAATTTTCAATCAATTTTAATTGCTTACTCTTTTTCTAATTTAAATCCCAAGTTCTCAATTTTAAATTTTAGTTCTCTCACTACAATTCAATTTAAATAATAACAATTACTTTGTCAAATGCATATATATATATATATATTCCTTAAGCTTCCATGGATTTTTCACACAATATTATTTAATATATAGTCTATGTAGGCTAACCATTCTCAAACTCTAACCATCACCAAGTTTTTCTTACCCAACCCAAAAACATAACAATTTTCCTATCCACAACTAACCCAACTGAGTAACCTAGCTTACCAGTTAGAAGCACCAATCCAACTTATTGTTCCTTGAGTTCCTCTTTATTTTTTTTTCACAACATACACCATAGTTCTCTCCCTCTCTCTCTCTCTCTCTCCCCCCCTCCTTCTCTCTCTCTCTCTCCCCCCCCTCCTTCTCTCTCTCTCTCTCCCCCCCTCCTTCTCTCTCTCTCTCTCTCTTACTTCTCTTTCTATTAATCTCTCTCATTCATCCTCTTAAGGTTTAACCCACTCTTATTTCTAACTGATTATAAAACATGTTATAATTAAAATCGGTTTTGAAAATTAAAAAGTAGTTTTTAAAACTAATTTCGTACTTAATACACTTTTGTAGCTATTTCATTTTTAATAATTATATTATATTTAATTAAAATTTATTTTAAAGGTTAAAATTATTATTTTTTGAGTTTTCAAAATCAATTTTAGTTGTAACTAGTTATATAAACCGTTTTGAATATATAATTGATTGTGTAACTGATTATTTTTAAAATATTAAAACCAATTTTACCAAATCAAAATCGATTATAAAAAACCGGTTATAGTTTGATTAATATTCACTTATTTTATATTGCTAATTTTTTTATAAAGTTTTTAATTAACTATTTATTATAAGACCAGTTATTATAATGACCCTTACTTGATAGCACTAGCTAGTCTGATTGTCATTAAAAAAACAATAATCATGTAACGGGCTCCTTTAAACTTGTGTTGGGCTTGGAAATTGATTTAAATACCAAGCACTTCGGTGGCTAACACATCTTTTCCTATGTTTGCTTACTCAATGAAATAGGATAATGTTCAACTTCTTTCTCATGATTTAATTTTTATTGCTTCTGGTCACTAATACAGGAATTTTTTAACAAAATTGTAAACTCCTTTCATACTAAATATTAGAAAAAAACAAACCACATGTGATCTACTAAAATATTAACTAATTTTACTTTCTCTAATGATACTGTTCCAGTCAAAGGGGGCGTCTAGGGATCTTCTCCTAGGTCACTTTCCCAAGTCAGAGCATTTAAGTGTGTAACGTGTCGTCTTAGCTTTAGAGTTTTGGGTTTTATACTTTTTTGTTCATGAGCCTCGTGTGCCTCGTGAGCGCGGATATTTTTATGACAGTTTTTATTTAGGGATATTTCGTCATTAAAGATAAGATTTTATCCTCGATATCGGATCATTGCCTACGTATGACGATCAGATCAAATTTTGAACGAGACAACACACCTACGTAAAGGGGGTCGGATCAGATTCTGAGCACCCATATGGAGGGTTAGATCGGATTCTGACCGAGATGTTGCGCCTAAGTAGAGAAGTCACATCGGATTCTGACCGAGAAAACATACCTATGTAGGGGATCGGGTCGGATTATCACCGAAACGGTACAGATACGAATACCATTCTCAAAACACTATTTATCAAATTCTATTAAAGGGTAATTTCAAAAATATTATTTTATATGAAATTTGTAAAATTAAATAATATTAGTTTTTTCTTCTTCTTATATTAAATTCCAAAGGAATACTAAGAATGAGGAAATTTCTTTACAAAAATCAAATATTCAATAAATAATTTAAAAATAATCTTATAAAAATGATAAAGATTCAGGATAAACTTCTCAGAAAGTTTTATGGAAAAGACTAGGAGTAATAGTTAACAACATTTACCGTACGCTTTAAGGGATGTTGTCAACGAATATTCAAATGAGCAGATACAATTCAAGTGCATGTGAATTCATTTCCAACGACTGTGGATGAAACATTTCTGATCATGAGAAACAACCTACAGAAATTAACTATAAGCTCTTAAATTTTCCAACATGCACGTACGGTACAAAACTATAGTAGAATCCTAATTAACATGTTTCACAAATAACATTGCAACCTAAATATCAACGTTTCCAAGACAATTATCACCATGCGAAACCAAACCCGTGGTAACGTTGTATACAACTGTACAATTCATCTCAACCACAACCTCCCTCGGAAAAATATTAAGTATCTTCACCTTACCATCGATCCTGGTGTAGCTGCTTATATTCAAAGCTTGATCCGCGAGATCTCTCTCGAAACTTGGAATCTCCGAAAGCTTGTTAGCCATGATCTCCAACGTCGAGTTTATCTTTATGGTTCTTTTAGGCTTGGCCTTACCCGAAGGAGACTTACCCTCACCAATCATCGTTCCATCGTAGTAGAACGTGGTGGTGGAGTTTCCAAACCTGAAGGTAAACGCGTTCGTATTCTTCACGGTCATGTCAGCGAGAAACGTAACGTTGTTGATGGCACCGCTGGCGGAGGTTCTGTTGTTGAGAAGGGTAACGGCGTTCAACCTCACCTTGGGTTCTTCGACATTGTATACGGTGAAGCCCAAGACTAGGACTATTACCACGAGTATAATAATAAGGGCAGTGACGCAGCCAAAGCACAGGATGAAGTTTCTTATGCGGTTGTTTTTCTTGCGTTCTTGTTGTTGATTTTCTTCAGTGCTCAAGTATGTTGATGATATGAACGGTGCTAAGGGCTTCAACTGCTGATCTGGGCTTAGAGCCATACCTATTTCTGCTGCTTCTGGGGATCTATAGTTGCTTTTATTGCTACTATACATAATAATGCTTTATTAGTTATTATTGGGTTATGGATACTTCGATCCATTTCTATTATGTAATGTTTTCAAATGGTTGATTCTACCTTGATGGTGATGGCCTTTATTTTTTTTTTCTCTCTCTCTCTAAAAAATTAAGATGAATGGAGTTTGGGACTCCTAATACTAAAACTAATTTCTTCAAATATCTAAAATATATTTAAGGAGGTGATCTTTCTTAATAAATATTTTTTCAGACACATGGATTAGAGATTAAGCTCGTGATTTTATATATATTTTTTTCTGTCATAATTATCTTTAAATTCATGAGACTAGAGATTAATTTTACTTATTATACTATTAAAGGTTTTATCATACGATAAAAATTAAACATGAAATTTATTATTAAATAAATTATCCTTGCAACGAGACCACTAGTTTAAAGTATAATAAGGTTACGTTCTTATTGTTTTGACTTTTAGGTATTTAGCATTAAGAAACGATAGAGTAAGTCCATGATTGATGTTTTCCTGAACGCGTTTCCAGTATTTGCACGGCTTGACTGTTGACTAAACTGGGTCTTGTTTAAACTGAAGGCAAGAGAATGATTAAATTTATAGTCATGAATTAAAAATGGAGATGATGATTTAAGATAAGTGACTTTGAAGGATTCTAGAAGGAAAAGACATCCAGCTACAGCAGAATGAATAAGAAATGCAGAATATGGAATCAGCAAATGCATCATAAACAAATTAAATTAGGTCCAGTTTCTTGCCACTACCTTATCGATTTTCGCCGGTTGTGAATATGACATTTAAATATGTTTGATTTAGTCATGAAGACCCAGCTTGGGCCTTTGGAAAATAATCTCTTAACACTTCTCGGGGAGGGAGAAGAGCTAAAATTGAAGTGATCAGATTCAACCAACAGAATTCTAATGTTCCAAGTTACCATAAAATTTCCATCTGATTTCCCTTAATTGGTGTATTAGTCAAAGAGACATTATAAATCGTTCTTCATAGACCGCATTTCATTGGTTCTCTTTTTCCCAATTCAGAAAACACTGCTGAAGTGGAAAAATAACTAGCACTTTGTTTTGGCCCATTGGGCTGGCATTTTGCACTTGACCCGTACATAGGGCTGCTTTTAGTTGTCCGTTTACTTATCGTACTATGCATGCTCTTGATCTCCTGATACGCCGCACCTTCCGCTCTCAAATCTCAATTGCTCCACTCCACCCTATCAGGGATAATAATGATAATAAAAATATTGTCAATAATATATGACAAAGAACATTAATAATGTGTTTGATAATTTTATAGTCATAAATTCTCCTGTCCTGCCTGCAAATTGAAAAATAACAACTAATTACTTCTCAACAAACATGCGTTAAGTTTTTTTTTTCTCTAGGTTTAAATATTTTCTTCAACCTGTCAAAAAAAAAAAATCCTCAAAATAACTCATACTTTTTATATAGAAATAGATTATCAATGAATCAATAGAATCGGCCCAATAAATGAATGTCAATGTAATATGCACAACATCCTAAGTTTACACTTTGCTAAACATAAGGGGTCTTGCGGCAAAAGAGCGGTATAAACGCAACCAATAGAATCTAGAGGTAATATACTGTAAATTAATTATTTTTTAAGATAAAATTTAAGTACAATATTTTTAAGTGCTCGTAATGTTTTCTAATTAAAATTAGATTTTCGTCTAGATAATTCACTAATTAAAACTTGTCATATATTACTAAAATCAAATTATAATTATAATTGCAGAACTACCACAACACTGCTTAAGAAATAATACTTAAGTTTTGGACATTTTCACGGCACCATTTTATACCCATCTTATATTCTTTCTTTTTTCTTCTATTCCTGTAATATCATTTTCTCTCTTCTCACTACAAATGAAAGGATGTTAAATAATCATTATTCATTGCATATTTACAAGAATTATGAATTGGGCTTAATTGGGCTTTTCAGTAACTTACTTCCAATCCCTGTTTACTATATTTGACTTTTTTCATCTGTTTTGTAAATTTTAAAAGGCGTATAAAGTCTAATGTAATAGTTACACTGGTAATAGTCACCACCATATGTTCTTTACAACTTCATTTCAGTTTACAATAATTAACAAGCCCCTCCTCCATTACGCAGAAGAGCTTTTGCATTTAGTCTTTATCTCAGGCACACCCATTTCAAACGTTGATTCATATTGCATTCATTCAGGATGTGTTTAAAACATATTCAAAGACTTTGCTGAAAAAAATAAAAGGAAAAGATTATACCCAAATAGAACCTTACTGAACAATTTTCACGGTGAAGCCTTCTATACGATGGGCATTAGCGGATTTTTTTATGAAGTAAAGGTGGCTCATGAAAAGTCAGCAATCAGCATGGACCCCAATTGTCAATATACTTCTGATCAGGTTTGTAACCGTAGCTAGCTTTAACATTAGCATTGACCAGACAGCTTTAGCACATTAACATTTCATCAACTCAATAATAGTTTAATTCGTGCGTCACTAATTTTCCCAAAATGTATATGACTAAATAAATAAATAAAGATTAGAACTATCGGTCCCTTTTAAAAAAGAAAACAGTATACCAGTCTCATTTACAAAGATATATAGTCCCCTTCTCCCCGCTTCCCCGTTAGGATGCAAGCAGAAGCAGAAATGAGTCATTTGCTTCACTGAGTTTTCTAGAATTCCCTGAATCCCCTTGAAGGAAAACCAGGAAGTTAATCTTAAAAAGGCATTCGAATTCCATTCTCTAGTCCCCTTTAACCTCCTATTATCTTTTTCAAAAATGTCCATATCTAATTCACTGTGGATGTATCTGCCGATATTCGACGTGGCTCCACAATCAGGTCAACATCTCTCCAATGTAGCTGTATCGCACTCTAGGTGGTAGACGGTATAATTGCGCTTATCTCTTTAGTTATGTCGCCACATGTATACTGAAATGCCAAGCAATCTCGCTGGCTGTATGTACAATGCTTCACATCTATACAAAAAGGTTTTAGCTGTTGAATATAATCAATATAATCTTGCCACGCCAAAAGTTGCTAAAGTGACGGGTTTAAGTTGTGACGTGACCGTGCTAACTTTAAGTACAGCTGGGAGTGCTCCGTCCAAATTGCTTAGAAATGCTCCTTGTGGAACTCAAATTTTGTTGAACCCTTTTCATTGAACTCAAAGCAGAGTTTGCTAAGTTCTTTGGCCAAAACTGGTGCGCCACAATAAAATACCCCTGATCCCAATCATGATAACCATAGCGTCGGTAAAAGGGAAAGAAAGAAAATATTTTTTAGATACGTGAATAAAAACAAGATTAAGAAGTGAGAGATAGAAAAAGTCTTACTTGATCTGTTGAAATAATGACACTGAGAAAAATAAATAAAGTCTAACGTTTACCAAAATATGCTTGATGGAGACTGACTCACCTATTCGTCCATTACAGTGCTTGGAACACATTTTAGAGAAAACCTTCTTCCAGTTAGGCCTAGCAAAATGGGTTCGCACCTGATAGTAGAAATTCAAAGAAGCAAGCTAAGGTTTTAGATTTACTCACTCCCGACCCGACTTAGACATTAAATGGTGATATCCATAGTGTATAATACATAAAAAAAAAAAATGACAAAAAAGTGAGGGCTTACTCTAGTGCCAGAAACAATGTCAACTCCATTTTTGGCATGGTTGAGTGCTTGCACCATGGTGATAAGGGCGGATCTAGCATCCCCTTCCTCGTATACGCTAGTCAAGTAGTTGTGCATCTCAATGACACCCTGAAATCCATATTTTGACGCTCAACATTAGCCATTGCAAATAATTCTTATTCATCTTGCAAAATACAAAATATTCTTCAGGAGGAAATATCAAAAATAAATATTCTGTAATAACTAAATACCCTTTGATCAAGCTCTGCTACTTCATTCATGACTCCTTTGAACCAATCAAAAGAGCCTTGCTCTCTCGTAACCCAGTAGAAATAAGCGTTGGTAGTCTTCAGTGTTTTCTTCCGTTTTGGCGCAATTTTATTAAGAGATGGTGAATCAGTAGTACTCCCAGCACTAAGGTCTGAACCTTTGCTAATATCGGAGACTGAGTCCTGAATAGAAGAAACCCTGATTGTCATATTTTATCGTACTAAATTTGCATGCAGATGTTCAAATAATGATCAGTATAGCAATTCGTATACGACCCATCACACTAACAAAACACAGTTAATTGATATATATAACATGAATATGTAATTAATACTAGGTAGCGCTGGAACTCACCGCCATCTCCTCCATTTTGATGATGTTGTTGAGAAGATCTTTCAGAATGCTGATGAAAGGTGTTGCTCCTATCCCGAGACCGACAAGTAACAAAACATCGTATTTTCTATAATCTTGTGCCGGCGCACCGTAAGGTCCATCTATCTTTAACTTCGGCAAACTATATCAATGGTTAACAAGAAGTAGGCGGGAAATTAAGTATAAATTATTTGTCCCTACACCCCCAGGACCGAAAATTAGAAGGCCAAAAAATATGGCAAGCGCAATATGTACCTCTTCTTAGTCGTTTCATCAGCCCTGAGAAGCCCACTCTTCCCGGATACAGGAGGCTCACAGGCCTCAGAGAACACCCTTTTAAGCTCCTGTGTCCAATCACCAAGTTGCCTAATGTGAACACTCAGGTAGTCATCGCCAGGGGCTGAGGTAATAGAGAAAGGATGCCTGTCATATATATTGTCACATGTTACTGTTAGATACCGATACTAAATTACTAATTGAGCAAAGATGACACAAGTTTCACTCTGAAACAAAATGGAGATTGCTAATTATTGTTTATAAAATGCAATATCATTTCTCTTTCCCCTTCTTTTCTTGTTCAATAAGCCTGAGCATGAGGGGCAAAAGTACTATCCTCTTGATCTCTGTTTTATGGATACTAAAAAATGCACAGGTGGTTAATTTTCCCAACTTCATATCGTTTTTCATATTTCTTTCAATTCAATCCATACTCCAAAAAATACACCAAGCATAATATAAATTGTAACACCGCAACATGCAACATTTAATGTTAAAAATTAAAATGCAACTTACCACTCAAACGGAGAAACAGCAGGACACTGTACAAACATGTATTGTCCGCTCTTGTAGCGAAATTGAGGAGGCTTAGACATTTGCAATGTGAGAACATTTCCAGGATATATGGCAACCTAAATATTTTCCATGTTTAAGAAAGAGGGGGGAAACGATGTTAACATATCGTTCAAATTAAATGACTGCAATTTATAAGAAGTCATAGAGTCAAGTGCGGTTTTTAAGGTTTTGGATTCCTGGTTCTTGCAGGTTTTAGTTTACTTTTTATGACTCTTCTGTCTGGATGCTCACAATTAACCAAGTCCAATTGTACTTAAGAGTAGTCTATACAAGTAATAAAGCTATATTTGTTATGGAGTTGAAAACTATTTTCAGAGCCCAACTCTGATCGGTTCACTTAATTTGCTCACCTTGCCGAGACGGACAGTATATAAACCAGAACGGAATAATCTGAGTATTCTCTCTGACGCATAAAGCAAAACTGGAACCGCAAGATACATCCATGTCTGAAAACGGAAATCAATGCATAAGTAACTAATCACCCGTAAACAAAGCATTTGATAGATATCCTAATTAATTGAAATGTGATACTAAAAATTATATACCGTTTTAAGGTGCCATTCATGCACGAGGTAAAGTTTTATTCCGTGGATGACGAGGAGGACATAGACAATGACAAACAGATGGTGTGAATACCAGAAGGCATTGAACCCAGTGAGCCTACTAAATGGTTTAGGCAGCTTAATGAGATTTCTGCGGAACCATTTGGTTGCAAGTGTAAATGCTATTGTCATAAAAATCACCATCAAAATTCCAGTCACACCCTCGACGCCTTTAACTAGGTCTCCATAACTGGGTTTATGCTTACCAAATACACCTTTCAAATACGTTTGATAATTTTCTTCAGATGACCTTACAAGTCTCGGAAAATCACAAGCAAGGTGATCCCCGGCATGAAGTATAACACCAATCACGATGGCCCCAGCAATTGTCTATAAGAATCAATAAGTACAGAAAAATTTATTATCATACATACACTTTAATATGATAGTTGCCATTTCCTTTCACAATCTCGAGGATGCTAAACATTAATTTTAGTCTTTTACCACTGATCATTCATCATTGCATGTTTTAAATTTTAAAAGTAGTAAAAAGTAAAAACATAAGAAATCTGATATCACAATGTAAAGGACCAAAAATGACATTCGAAATTACAGTTATTGGTGGCGTTACTGTAAATAAATAGTCAATGGCTTAATGCTCAACAGGTTTCCCGTGGCATTAGTGCGTACCTTATGAAAGTTGATGTTGTCATCAAAAGGTACAGCGTGTCCCAGCTTGGTAGACCTGAGCCAAGTTATGGTGTTTCTGCATACGGGCAAGAGTATAAGTGCCATGTTCAACTTTAAGGTCTCAGCCGCACCTTTAGCCGTGAGAAGACAGTAGCCCATGATCTTAAATGCATCTTTCTGCTTGTATTGAATAAACTTCCACGTGAACAGCCCAATCATTATGCAAACCCACAATGTTAAAACCCAAAGTCTCTTCCAATTCTCTTGCAAATAGTAGAGCAATCTGCGGCTCATTCTTCGTATAGGACTTTTCTTCCTTAGACCCTGTAGGTTCTGGCTCAAAGCTTGGCTTGTGTAGCTTAAAGCTTGGCTGTAGTTGAGGTACGTGTCCTTTTGTAAAAGAAGCGTCTCCAATTGCCACAGCTGCGATGACATAATGACCATCCAAAATGCCGCAAAACTATCAGAGGTTGAATCGTGTAAAAGATGTTTCAGCATTATTAGCATTACAAGAGCAACAGAATGCATCACGCGTGCATACGTGTTGAGTAAGGTGTACGCGAGACTAAGGAAAACTACTCAAGAAATTGAATTCACAATGTCTGTCCAGAATGCTGTTGGTCAGGGAGATAACCCCCTCTTCCCTGTCCGCTGTTTTATCCAACATAAATTAGCAAATGCTAATGGTATAGTGAGTAGTGACCCTTTTCTAATTTATCCCTCGTATATCGTACTTATTATTATTATTATTATTATTATTATTATTATTATTATTATTATATGTAAATAAGTATATATCCATTATTTAATAACTTTTTATTTGTTTTTTTTCTTATCACGTATATATATTATCTATTATATATTTATATCTATATTTTTTTTCCCTTATTCTCTCTTAAGATGTAAAAAATAGCACAACCTACAGAAAACTAATAATATTTATGCTTTAAGTTCACAATTGAGAAAGGAACGAATGAAAAGGGGAATCAACCTGTGAACAAAAATAATATTATTCTCACATGCAATAACACTTTTTTTACTTTTTATCTTCATATAATTCATTTTATCTTACACTTATATCTTTTCTCTTTGCTATAAAAATTATTATGAGACTGATATTTATGTGGAAATAACATTTCTGTACGAAGAATACTCTATCAAGGATAAGCATGTAACAACGCAATTCCATCAACTCCTAAATTTTCCTGCTACCGTTAAACCATGTCCACATTAACTTGTATCTCTCTGAAATTTAGAGATGCCCAAAGACAAAAAACGGTACTGGCCAAAAAATTATAATGGATATTTTCTGAAAATAATGTTATATTGGTCAAAGAGGTCCTTGTAATAATTTATATTAATCACCCTCTCTGCAGGAATTGAGTTTCTAAAATAACAGCTTAATTGTATTAAGTACAAAGGAACAAAGTGGTTTCTAATTTATTTTACCGATAAATTTGTTGACACAGCCAAAGGATGAGAAATAAATTGCATATTAAGTGCACCTTATTACTAATAATGTACCTTTTTATGTATTTATTGATGTTATGATGTTGTTAGTACATCATAAATTTAGCAAGCAAGTGTGTATATATTAATAATTTATAATATGCCTGATTTGTCTTTCTTTTTCTTTTTTTCCCCTTGTGCACGGCTAACTACTCTAGAAATGTCGTGTGATTTGCTCAATTCACAAATTCGCCCAACTTTTGATAAAAGATAAGTGCGGTCCTAGTCCAACACTGACAAAATTAATGTCCACAAACCTAAGTAGGAGGACTACACAAACAAGGATTGTCAACTATAATTTTTAAAAGTATTTATTAAATTTCTTAAAAAAAATAATGAGTAAAAAAAATCATAAAAATACAGACTTCATATATTAATAACTTTTTTTTACAGCATCATATATTAAAAACTTCAAAATTATTTCTGTCAAAAAAAATTAAAAATTATTTTTATTTAATATTTTATAAAGACACTCGTTAGTATTTGCTAAAAAATTTGCCTGTACAACTTAAAACCTGTTTAATGTGACATTTAATTTTTTTAGTGATACTATATTTTTACCTTATTATTACTTTATTTTCTATTTTTAAAAATATCTAAACAGCAAATAAATCCTTATACATTTAGAATTGCGAGAGAAATTGTTCTTATAATATGCCAAGCAAAATCATATACAACAGGAAAAAAAAAATGCTTGCGTAAGCAAATTATTTTGAATTCTTAAGTGCGTTCAAAGTGAATCCCATTGCACCATATCACATTTGAACAATTCATTGGCATTCTACTTCAATGATACAAACCTTAAAAAACCCATATTTTTATATATTTACACTTAAAAAAAAAATTCATTAAAATATTTTTAAAAAACAACAAATTAATTTTCTATTTATAAATAATTTCTTTTATGTTAGGAACGGTGTTTAAATTTAAGCAAATAGTCCTACCCGCTATATTAGCTATAATGGAGAAAAATAATAATAATAAAATTATATCTTCATAATTTAAAAAACCTACTTAAACAACTTCATTGAAATTGCTCTTTTGGAAATTTTTAATGTCACCCACAAACCAAAACATTTAATACGCTATGAACACCACATACCATTTTTTTTATATGCACTTAACTGGTGTATAAAGGATTATTTCCGTTCTCCACGCAATCCACACTACTCATTAATCATTTGTATGATTTTTTATTTTTTTTTTATGAAAAGAATGATATGAACACATTATTTTGACTATATGTATGCATGTGCTGATAAAATTAGAATATATAATGGAATATAAAAAGACTTCCCACCTCGATGTAGCCAAGTCCTTCGGGGTCTAACTCTTCCATGATGAGAGCTGCATATTCTTCGGCCTGCTCCTTCAATCTGGACAACCTATTTGCAGAAGCGCTTAACATGATGATCTGTCATCAATAGGCGCGACAGGAATTGGTTAATTAAAAAATTTAATGTAAAAACTTTTTAAGTTTTAACTGAACATTACGTGTAATAAAAAAACCATATTTGGGACAAAAGAAAAACTTCAGCTTAAATTGACGACTACGCCCCCACCAACTCCACTGAAACCGTCTTCATTATAAATTCCAAGAATTTGGTAAAATCAGAAAAATGAAAGCGCCATATGTATGACTAAAGCCGAAAAAGTAAGACATAGTTCACTAACTCTTGAATATACACCAACTAATTAATATTACGTTCTAGAACATGGAAAATGTTATAAGTGGGAACAATTGAATATTGGAAGCAGTTAATTTAGTAAGCATTAAATTAAGCTCAACCAATCCAGCCTAATGTTGATTTATTAAAACTCAAGTGGACACCATGTAAGCAACCTATTACGTCCATAATATGAAGAATATCACATTAATTAAAAAAATGAGCATTAAAATTAAAATTCGCATGCAAACATGAGAGATATAGTTTCGGTTTGGATTTTGGAAATATAAAATTAAAGTCTTCTATACCTCTTTTACTTCTTCTTCGGTGATTCTCCCATCTTCGTTCTTGTCCACCCTGTGAAGACAATAAAGATTGATTTTAAAATATAAACTATAAAGCACGTAATGATCATAGTTGCATTACAACTTACAAGCAAAGAAAGCATCAACGCTTTGACGGACATTTAAATATTAAAGCAAATATACGGTGACATTGAACAATGATACGTTTAATTTGTCATTAGGCATCGCGGAATTAATTAAAGAATGAAAAGTAAACAGAGGAAGATTATTTGTCACTAATTAAATTGAACTTGAACAGCAACAATAATTACATGTCGAAGAAGATCTGAAGCCGCGAATCAAAACTCTGATCGGTAATTTGCGACCAGAATTCGAACAGTTCATCCCTGCTGATTTTGTCAACTCTCAACCTTCGTTTACGACTCAGAGCATCAAACAGTTCCAGAGCAAATTCCTTCGAATCCTTCATACCTTCAGCACAACACTCTTTAAGCCAACAAAATAAAAAATAAAAAAAAAACAGTAGCAAGCAAAAGAAAGAGTACGTGTGTGTGTGTATAAATATATAAAGGTGCAAAAATGGAAGATCTAAATAACTATTGAAAATCCAATGCAATGAAACAGGGAGGGAAAAGAGAACTCTATAGGAAAATGAGTCAGATGATTTAAACGAACAATGCGAGATTTGAAAAAGAAACGGACCTATGCATTGAGCGAAATCAGCGCGATAGAGAAAACCGTCCTTGGCGAGCCTACTGAAGTTGCTCTGCACCTCGTTCCACGCATCAACGCCGTTTGATTTACTGCTGATAAATTTCAGACCGCGAAGTGCTTTCTGCGCGCCGGAGCGCGTGCGATCAAGTTGAGCGCGTTGCTTCCGGAGAGCGCGAGCCGCCAACGCCGTTTCGAATCCGGCGCCGGCGTTAGGAGCGGAGGAAGACGAAAGCGCGCGCGAAGCATTGCCGTGGCTCCATGAGAACCTTCGCAGCTCCTGCGAGAACTGCCTCGCCTTCGCAACCGCCTCCGCTTTCAGCTCCTGCGAGAACTGCCGAAATCCTCTCGACGAGCTTCGCCGGATCGTCGGCGACCGCGTGACTGACGCCGGAGTTTCGTATCCGCTGCCGGAGACGCTGTCGTCGATGTTAATGACGGAGGCCGGCTCGACGCTCCGGAGAACGATGGTGTCGTCGTCTTGGAGATCGAGAGTTACCTCCACGAACTCCTCGGCGGCGGAGTTGGATTCGGTTCCCGGCGAAGTTCCGGCGCTGACGGTTGCTTTCCCAGGAACGGTGTCGGACGCCCATCGGCGTTCGTGTTTCGGAATACCATTCATTGATGAGACAAAAGGAGCGAAGGGAATGTAGGGTGGGCGTTTAAGTATCTGTTTTATTCTGTAGTCGAATTTATTTTCCTAACGAAAGGAATGTAAATTATTGGGCATGGAGTGGACTAGTGGTTGAGCAAAGTTACGAGTAAAATAGCTTGTTCTGGAAAGTTGAGTTCTGAACAGAAAAAGAAAGAGAGAACGCGTTGATAACCTGAGAGAAGGAGCTGAACGCGTAAAGGAAGATATGAGAATGAGAAGGTAAGCGTAATTATATTGTTAATGGGGGGGACCTATATAATAGGAGTGATTAAGAGGGAGAAGAGAATAGGATGGAATGTTTATAAAGTAGTAAAATAATTATATGGAAGAAAATAAGGCCGTGTATTCATATATATTAGTAGTGTGGGACTTGGTGGCTAAATGGAGGGCAGATAGAAAAGATAAAAGGGGTTGGGTTGGGTTGTGTATGAGCACTAAGGTCTATGGCTTTTGTTTTGTTTTATAGTTGTGTTCTGTGGCATGACGCGGTTGGAGTTGGAGTGGCTTGGGTTAGAGACAGAAGCAGTGTGTGGGAGTGACGGAGTGGTGGGTTGGAAAAAGAAAGGGAATATCTCTATTTTACGCGAGTGGGACCGCTGGTTCCAGAGGTTTTGAGGCGACGGCAGGGATCACTTTTGTCAACTCCACGCACTATCGGACTCGATCTCCTTTGTCCTTTCACATTTTTTAACCTTTTTTTATACCATAATTTCTACAACCAAACCAGATAACGAGAGAAATCTATAATATAATGAAATAACAAATAGATACACAAATTCTACATGTGAACGGATTCCTAAGCATACTAAATTTCGTTCAACTATTTCGATTTAAGATCTTGTTTTCTAAAATATTTTGTGCAATATTTGACGATATTAACTCAATACAATTAACTTACACGTTGAAATCAAATTTTAAGTTGTTGAAAGGTGAATTAACATGAATCAAAGTTCAAAGCAATAAAGAGACTCGATTGTATGAAATTGTTTTTAGAGCTTTTAATGAACACTTGAAAGTAATATATTACAAAAGAGTAATGTTATTTGGTACATGAACTTTTCGCCAAAAATTGTACGAATGTCAACTCTTTTTTTTTTTTTTTTAATTGGATACTCATGTGATTTTAAAAATAAATATTATTTTTACCGGAAATCTGCTGTAGAGCTGACCCGCCAGGTAAGATCGGTGAGCCTCCTTCACCGGTACGTTGATGCTCCAAGATGGGGGTGGTACCTGCAAAAGAGACTCTTATGCTAAAGTTAGGGTTTGTATGAGTGTGAGTCTCGTATAAATAATTCACGTACCTTGGTGTGAATTAGGGTTGTGTTGGGCCTTGGGCCCGAGATCAGTTATGATCTGATTAGGATGACGAGTTGACGTCACACAGCGCGTGTCCGAGGTCGTCCTGCACTGTGGTGCCGAGCTCGGAGCTCGGCTTCGCAGTACGGATAGTACACTAGCCCCCCGAGCTCCGAAGACCGTAGGTCGAAGAGTTAAGACCGAGCTCGTCAGGGAGCAGTGACCTTTCGCGTATGCTTGCTTGTCAAGATGCCATGTGTTGCAACTGTCGCCTCGTTCTCGAGAACGTGCAGGCGGCGTGGTAACAAGATTGTATTTTTATCTGTTTGATGACGTTGCCTCTTTGGGCCGATGTGGTATTCCGATGTCCATGTTTCATGGCCGAGCTGAGGAACTCGGAAATGATGAGTTTACTGCTTGGTCAGGCTGGTAAACCTTTGATTGAGTCAATAGATTGGTGAGGGACAAGTCGGCAACTTGGCTGGCCAGTACACTTGCCCCCCAAGCACCGAGTGATGTAAGAGCGAAGGGGCTTCTGAGGAGCTCCTAAATTTGTTGTTTGAAGGTTCGAGCTCGACCTTGGTTAAGAAAATGTGATCTCAAGGTTTGGACTCGACCTTGGCATATCAAGGTTCGAACTCGACCTTGGTTAAGAAAATGTAGTCTCAAGGTTCGGACTCGACCTTGGCATATCAAGGTTCGAACTCGACCTTGGTTAAGAATATGATCTCAAGGTTCGAACTCGACCTTGGCATATCAAGGTTCGAACTCGACCTTGGTTAAGAAAATATGATCTCAAGGTTCGGACTCGACCTTGGCATATCAAGGTTCGAACTCGACCTTGGTTAAGAAAATGTGATCTCAAGGTTCGGACTCGACCTTGGCATATCAAGGTTCGAACTCGACCTTGGTTAAGAAAATATGATCTCAAGGTTCAGACTCGACCTTGGCATATCAAGGTTCGAACTCGAACTTGGTTAAGAAAATGTGATCTCAAGGTTCGGACTCGACCTTGGTATATCAAGGTTCGAACTCGACCTTGGTTAAGAAAATATGATCTCAAGGTTCGGACTCGACCTTGGCAAGTCGTCATGGTTAATGTGCCAATACCGAAAATGTATGGGAATGGAGTTGCTTTGTTGATTTATTTCTAAGGTGTGCCTCGTTAAAACCTTCCTTGGCCAAAAACCCTTTTCTTTAGTGGGAAAAAAGGCTGAGGAGGAAAAAAGAGTACATCACCTGAATTTATAAGTTAAGAGAAATAAAATTTGAGGTGGGTGGAATTTCAAGTTCCAAATTTTCCTTTGGAGGGGTCTATTCTTGCTTTTCCCCGTAATCGCCAAACACGGTCGCCAACTTTAAATGTTCGTGGCCTGACCTTGGTCTTGCTTTCCTTGTGGTTTGTCGCGAATTGCCTTGCGGAACTCGGCATGCTCCTCCATCTGGATGTACCCAGCAGCGCGAGCTCGGAGCTCGTCCATGTCGGGAGGAGGTCGTCGGCAAAGGCTATTGACGAAAGGTCCTGGCTTCAACGCCATGAGCATGGAGTGCAGTGCGACCTCGGGATTCAGATTTTGGATCTTTACCGAGATGGCGGCGAATCGTTCCATGAACGTCCGGAGTGGCTCGTGTCACTCTGTCTGAGACTGGCCAAGGCAGCTGATGTTATGTGATGAGGTCGGCTCGTTGCATATTATGCTGTCAACCGTCTGACCAGGGTGCCGAAGCTGTCAATTGACTCGGCAGGTAGTTGGGTGTACCAGTTGAGCACGACCTCTTTGAGCGAGGTCAGAAAAACCCTACACAATATAGCATCATTGTTAGTGTAGAGGTTTACCTGTGTCGTATATAGGTCGATGTGTTCGTCGGGGTCCGTCGTGCCATCATAGCGATCGAGGTGGAGAGGCTTCCAACCCTGAGGGAGTGGTGTCTCCATGATGCCATCCACAAAGGGATGACAACGGAAGGTTGCTTGACCCCGTGTGACATGAGTTGGGGCTTTGCTGACTTCATGGACCGACTTGTTCGTCGGAACATGAGACCGGTGCGCGGCAGGTCATGGAGTC
This sequence comes from Cajanus cajan, assembly GCF_000230855.2. Classification (NCBI taxonomy): domain Eukaryota; kingdom Viridiplantae; phylum Streptophyta; class Magnoliopsida; order Fabales; family Fabaceae; genus Cajanus; species Cajanus cajan. The sequence goes on from NC_138518.1 coordinate 76,174,688, forward strand.
GGTGCCCTAGTCGCAGTTCGGGGCTGAGAGACCGAGTGCCCTTCTTCCTCGTGGAGGTTGCTCGCCTCAGGAGGATGATCAGAGGGGCATCGAGGGAGCTGGGCGCGAATCCGCTCGTTTTCTACGCGTAGTGCCGCTAGATCTGCTTCATTGGCGGTCCGCATCGCAGCTAGGTCGGTTTCGTGCTGGGCACGCATGTTTCGCAGATCGGCGTCGTGTTGCTGCTGCATCTGTTCGACCTGGTCGATCAGTCTCCTCAATGTGGCTTCGTTGTCCATGGTAGTTGAGTGGTTTGCGTCGTCTGTTGCGCGTCTGCTATGGCTTCTGGTGAATACCATAAGCGTGGCCGATAAGAGCTGTCTTGATCGGCCCCACGGTGGGCGCCAAATGTTCTTACCGGAAATCTGCTGTAGAGTTGATCCGCCAGGTAAGATCGGTGAGCCTCCTTCACCGGTACGTTGATGCTCCAAGATGGGGGTGGTACCTGCAAAAGAGACTCCGATGCTAAAGTTAGGATTTGTATGAGTGTGAGTCTCGTATAAATAATGCACGTACCTTAGTGTGAATTAGGGTTGTGTTGGGCCTTGAGCCCGAGATTAGTTATGATCTGATTAGGATGACGAGCTGACGTCACACAGCGCGTGTCCGAGGTCATCCTGCACTGTGGTGCCGAGCTCGGAGCTCGGCTTCGCAGTACAGATAGTACAAATATAATTAGAAAAAATAACAAAAATCATCAGAGATTCTACGTACATGAATTCGTATATTAAAAATCATATTAAATAGTATTTCCCTATTACAAAAATTAATAAGGGGAATATTGAAATTATATTTCACCGGTTCATCAAAATATATTTACATATTAAAAAGTATTATACATCACAATTTAACATTAACATCAAACACTAATTTCTTAAAAAGTATTAATAATAAAGCAAAATTCTAAACTATAGAATAAAACAGATTATTAAAACAAAAGTAAATACATAATATCCATCTAATTACATCAAATCTCAAAGAGAGAGAAATTAGTCACACATAGCCACAAGAATAAAAAAGATTGACGAAGAAATAAAAGAGACGAAGATTTTAAGCTTTAAGAAACTTTTAACGTCACTTCAACCATGAAGATATCTTTTTATAAATAATAATAAAGTACATCAAAGTTATTAAACTAGTTATTATTTTTGTCCTTACTTCATAAGTATCATGCACATTTTTGCTTAATGAGATAGATGGTTTTTCTAAGCAAGATTTTGGAATTAGAACTAGGAAAACAAAGTTTTTTCTTCAAAAAAAAATTTGATGTCTCATCGAGTGAAATTCCTTGACTTGGTCTTCAATTTGTTGACTCCTTAGTTAAGTTAACTTCAAATTTAGCTTAGCCAGATTGAATTTCAACCATAAAAAACCTCCAAAATCTTCCTTCAAAAAAATTTATTTAATCTACTAAAGAGAGTCCAAAAAGTGTAATTATCTTTAAAACTAAAAATAACTTGAATAAAAATAAAGACCTATAAAAAAAATGAGATTAAATAGAAGCAAAAAACACACAAAATAAAGAAGAAATTGAGATAATCGCTAAGATTTTATTACTTAAGACTAAGTAAATCAAGCAATAATCATTGTGATGTATTACTTTTCTTTTATAGATTATATGATGTTTTTACATAATAAAAAATATTTCTAAAAATACTCTAACTTTTCAAAAACAAAATTTAAATACATAGATGTTATATAAAAATTAGAGATGTCAAAGGATCGATTCACTCTTATAACTTACTAAAACATAAGTTTGTTGGGTTAAACTAACTTATTTTAAGGGTTAAAAAAATATCAAACCAACCTATGTTGGGTTGGCAAGTTAAGTTAACCTACAAGCTTTTTTAAAATTATAAATATTTTTTATTGTATTTGTTTCAATTTTTCAATTTCTATGATCAAATAAAAATTAAAAAAGAGAAAATATTATAATAATAAAAATTACTAATGCATCAAATAAGTTCATAAACAATATTAAAATAAGTTCACATATGTAGGACCTTAAATAAGTTTATCAATTATAAGAAAATAAATACATAATACAATCACAAATAAATTTTAATAAGAAAATGAACGATTAAATAGATAATATGTCATATTAATAATTAATATATCATGTCATATTGAATATAAAAATACACTAATATAACATATTGAGTATTATTTGATACACATTTCAAATATCATTCCATATGAAATTTATGAAATTTATGTTATGAAAATGAAAATGACAAAAAAAATGTGAATTTATCTGTTATTATTATCTTTTAGTGAGACTTTAATATACTTATCGTATTTTTCTTATGGATCTTATTTTTATTTGTGAGGAGAAAAATAAATCAAAACTTGAACTAAGAAAATCATATTAGCTGAAAAAGACTTGTATCTTACTAAAGTTTTGGGTGGTGATGGAGTTACCATGGGCAAAAAGAGCTCGTCCAAAACTTGCCTTCCATCGTGAGGTTGCCAATTATACCATATGGTACCTCAGCACAATCCAAATAATGTCATCAACCATGAGTCCACTATAGCATTGAGCAATCATAATTATTTTTAAATAGAAACAAATTAAATTGGAAAAATAACTAATAATTAATAGAAAAAAATTAAAATTATTGATCTCTAATTTAAAAAAACTTGTTAATTAGTATATAATCAATTAAATTAATGTAGTTGCTTGATATAAGTGTAGGCATATAAGTAAGCCAAATCACACATACACGTTAGCAAAATCACACACACACATGAAAAAACAGACACCAAGTGATAAAATGCTTTTATATTTCATAAATTTGTATTTTTAAGACAAGTAAATATACGACTCTATCCACACACAAAAAATGTCATTAAAATCTTTTTTACCCCATTATTTTTGGGAAAAAAAAAATTTCGTCACAATTCTTTAACATGTTTTTTGTTTTAAAAATCATATCTATAATAATTTTGATTGATTAGTAATGTAATTATTTTTACATTAAAACACATGAAAAACTAAGTATAATATTTTTACCTTTTTTATTTGTTTCTTTTCTTATTCCTCTCGTCAGTCAAACAAAGCATAAAATCATGCATGCAACAATGGTGTTCTCTGTCAACTCACGATCGCATCATAATTTGACCTTTCTGCATCTACAGATCGGCGAGAGCTACAATGCATGTGAAATAAAACAAAACGTTATATTTTATGATATTTGAGTATTTTTAATGGTCATACATTATTTATTTTCTCTTTCTCTAAAAAAAAAAAAACATGCGCAGATCGATCACTTTTTAGTTGCTTACATGCGCAACTCTTGTAATCAGTAGTGATGCTGTTTAAATTTTAACATATAATTAAGATGAAACTTGTGTCAAAGATAATCTTAAAAGACTAAATTTCAATTCAATTCTCTAAAATTACAAGCATCATCTCGTTATCTTTCCACAATTTTAATCATAGATTAATTGCTATGGGAATAATGAGTTGCAGTGATTGGTCTCAGCTTTGGCGTGTGTTTTACGAAGAAGGTGTCAAAAATCAAAATACCATTTGCTGTAATTTTCATGACGAATTGATCGATGGTACGTGATAGCGAATTGATACCTCATGTCATAACAGAGTCGTTCATGTGAAATGCATGGAAGACTGGTAAAACACACACCAAATATATGAATGACAATTTGATGTAAAATGGCACCAATAAAACATTGACTTTAATTTTAAAAAAAAAAATATGTCGGCTTTTCCAGCTTTTTTTAACATCTATACAAAGGAGAAAAGGACTAATTATTACATTGGATATGGTAAGGTTCTCTCAAATTTCTAAACATTGCAATAGCATATGGATAGTTAAATTGAAGCTCTTACGTATCGATTGAACCACACACTTCTTCATACGGATAGGGATATTGCACTCTATAGGTCCTGAAGACTCGACTATACTTTGTCCCGCGTTAGAGTCTCATATGGATCTAAATTTTTAAAATATTGTAACAATTAATGTTATAGTTCATGAATAAATAACATATGTACTAACTTTTTATTTTGTTATTCAATTAATAAACCAATAAGTTGGTTGACTTTTTTATAATAAATATTTTAAAAAATTATACCAAGGATTTAAATTTTTAATTAGTCATCGGTGTAAAAAAATTATAACAAAAACTATAATTTTGTTAGAATTCACTCTAATTCCTTTTTTTTTATCAGCAATTGACAATTATCACATATTAATTAATATTGATAATGAATTTTCCGGTTTTGCAGTCAAATAAGATAAACTTTGAACAGACTCAAAGCGACAACAGGAAATGGATAAAAGGGCGTGGTTCCATTATTTTACCAACATTTATTGTAAGTATCAGATCACAAAATTATAGTAATATATACCAATTGTAGAAGAAAAAATCTAACAGAATATTTAAGGCCAAATATGGATGAGCATGAGGTCAGATTCGATAAAATTTGTCAGTTTATTTTACAAAAGAAATTATTTGACAATTGTACTAAGTTATAATTAGATGTATTTCCTGTTGACTTTGAATTTAATATGAAAGATTCTATGATATGTCCAAGTCCAACTAAAGCTCTAACTTGTACCATAAGGCATCGATCCTTTGCTTTTGATGTAGAAAATCAATGCCGGGCACAGAAACGTTAACTCGTCGTTCATATGGAAGAGAAGGAAAGAAAGTAAAAGACAAAGGGAGATGAAGAAAAGAAAAAGAAAGCTCGTTTGACAAATATCACCCCCACCAACCACTTTACCATAAAATATGATTATAATACAAAAGAAAAAAAATGAAGTCTAAACCCATTTGCAGCTGTTTGACGCCAATTAGTTTATTTTCTCTACCACATGTACAGAACTTTGAAGAACCACACACGCACTTTCACCTAATTAAAATTACTATTGACTTTGCCACCGTAACTATTGTGGCATTGAAGTGAAAAAGGGTTTCTTCATGGTAAACTCATATGCATCAATATTCCTGTTAGAATTTTTGGAATATATATCAGATGGGATCATTCAGTCTTGGTTGGGAAACTAGCACTATCACTCCAGGAAGTTCACCTACTCGCTGAATTTCGATTCACATTTATTTCTCTAGACTAGAGACCAAAGACACAAAGATAGCATATATATACAACTAAACCAGACGTCTCCATGAGTCTAATATGTAAAATATAAAAGATTTAATTCATGGAACATCCATTCTTTTATTTTTATTTTCTTGTTTTCATCAATATAAAACAATGCTATGAAAAACTCAGCTTAAAAATATTTCCACTCTTCACATAATAATAATAATAATAATAATAATAATAATTTATAAATATAATAAAGAGAATACCACCTTTTATTCTTTACTTTTATAAGACAATTTTACTCTTTAATTACTTTCTAAATTACCCACTATATATTTAATTAATCATTTAACTATTATCTAAATTATCCACTATTTTACTCTTTAACAATTCTCTAAACTACCCATTACTCCTACTATTTTCGTAGACTCTTAAAAAAGATAGAAACTATTATATTAAATTGTTAGAAGATATAAATTATTAAAATAAAATAAAAAAAGTTAACAGACTGGGAATTCAGAATAAGATGACTTGGTCTTTTGCGCCTAACTTAAGGGACGGCATAAGATTACTTACCCCATATGTCATTCAAACTATAGCTGTTCCAAAGTTTTGAAATTCCTTTGAAATATATAATGTGGTCGTTACAAAATAATAATATATAATATGAACAATAGAATGAAAGATATGAAAATTGCAATGTGTTTTTTTACTGTCTAAATAACTTGGTTTACAAACAATTCTGTGATATAATGATCACAATTTATATATATGGAATAAATTAGCTTGAATAGAAGGGTATTGGAAAAGTCTTTGGTCAATTCGTGGGAATTACTTTATGAAAAAGTTAATTGTAATAAAAGGGTTCATATTTGAAGAAGGATCACATGAATTTTGGCTATGGACTTTAGAGGCAGCACAAAACACGGGCCACATATAAGTTGGTCAAACATCATGAAGTCAATCATAAGTGGAAACAACGCAATGACATGAAAGAGACGATACATTCCCAGGTGGCGGGGACTAAATATGATGTGCTATTTCTTTCTTTATTCGTTTACAGAGTGGAATTATATATAGACATGATCTGAATCGCTAACTGGGAGGTAAATTTTGTGATTTGCACTTTTAAAATGTCCACATGTGTTTTGGTGAACTTTCATACAATAAATTATATAATTAAAATTTAACATTATATCATAATTCAAAACTTTATGACATTAAATTAATAAATCTTTAATATTTATATACTATTCAATATATCATTATCGTAGTTATGTGAGGCTTACACTTGAACTCCAATAACATATTAAATATTTAAAAAATATCATTATTTATAATAATAATATTTTACTCAAATTAAATTATTATTAACGAGAGATATATGTAATCTAAAACGATATATATATATATATATATATATATATTGAAAAAAGGACTTTATTTATAATGTTAAGATGTTGTTGAGTTTTAAGTATCACATTTGATAGCAAACATAAGGTAATCTTAATGGAAGATGAGTCGCTTTCATTTAAAAATAATAATTAAAAAATGAGTCATTTTATTTTTTAACAATTGATATTATAGAATTCTTGACATAAAGAGTGTGAATTCAATATTAGGTATCAGAAGTAAGTAGTTTCAAATTTATAAAATTCATCAATAAATTTTTTTAATTTAACAATTAAATTATTAAAATTTAATATATATATATATATAGTAAACTATTAAGTAGAGTGACTTGGTTCTCACAGTCCTTTATTCCAAGAGTTATTTTTGGAGTAACTTGATATTTTTCTCTATTCATCTTTCTACCAAATTTGTAAAATGATAATAACATGATTATAATATTTTTCATAAGCACTTAATTATAAATTTTCTTAAAAAGAATAATATTTTCTAGTTAAAATGAAACACCTGAGTAAAAAAGAATAAAATTTACGAACTAGTTAGAATGCAATAAAATTTCAATGTATATAAAATTAATAAATTTTAATAATAATTACAATAAAGTTAAAGTGCTTATTTGTAAAGAGTAAAATTTAGGAGACTCGGTACCCTTTTCCTTTCTACTTTGAACATACAATTGCATGTTTTTCTCATTTATGTGAATTATAATAATAATAATAATATAATTTAACATATTCTTTTCAATAAATACTTCATTATGAATTAAAATTCATGTTAGTCTCACTAATGGATTGTGTCTTACTCTGTATTTAGTCAAATTATATATTAATAATAAAATTATGATTAAAATATCAAATAATATTTTATAAATATTCATGTTTATGATACACACCTTTAGAGTTTCCATATCCAATTAAAATATTAATATCTTCTTCATTTAATTAACTATTCATTTAAAGGATTTTTTTCATTTTTTTTTTGTCTCTTTAATCATTACTTACATTTCATCAATGAACATTAAAAACAATATATTTATAAATTACCTGAAACCTAATATTCTATTAAATTGTTTTTGAAATTAAAAAAAAACGTTTTAAATATTTGTATTTTATGTTTTAATTTAATTTTTATTATAAATAAAATATATTTTTTATAAATATTTAAATAAATACTCATGTATATTTTTATGTTTTTACTTATAATTAAAATTAACCTTGTTGTTAGTAAAAGAAACTTGTAAGTTCTAATGTCACAAATACTGAAATCATGCATTGCTACATATACCATACATAAAAAAATTAAAAACAAAAAGCAGGGGAAAAAGAAAGGAGAGAAAGACAGAATTTGGGGATAGGTGGGCTTCTAGAATGCCATTACGTATAAAGCCCATATAAGCCAGGGGGCCACGAAAAACCTCCAAGTCAAATGCTCACCAACTCCTATCTTTACAAAATAAATTGCTTATAGATATAAAAGAAGAAACTATAATGCTATTTATTAAAGTTGTTAAATATTATTGAGGTCTCCAATTTAAATGCGACTTTACTTTCTTTCATATGATATAACTTCTTCGTGTAATCAATTACCAAGAAATTAATATATAAGGACTAATGTGCTGTAAAGCTGAAGTGGTTTGCATTGGCATCCACTTAGAAACCATGCTTTTTTATTGCCTCCCTAATCTCTATCATTTTCTCATACTTTCCATTTGTCCATTGCCCTCTGGATTCTCTCACGTGCAACTAAAACATAATATTTCATTCCTTCTACAAATAATTATGATAAATAGTACTGTAAGCTAAAGTTTTAGTAACTAATTAAAATATGCACACTTTTCCTCCATGTAACTTCAAATTTAAAAACAACAGAAAATTAATCATGTTATGGTTACATAATCAATTAGTTTCTTCTTCTTCATTTTCAGGTGTGATATCGTAAAATGATATTATTATGATGAGGATTAGTATATTTATTTAGAATTTCCTTCGTCCTCGTTATGTATATTTTCTATAGAAACCATCATCTTTGTATTTTCATTTTTTCCGTTGAACAGAAAATTATGTGAGATATTTTGTCCGTTCAACGGAACTTTAGAATTTGGGATGGCTAACCCCAGCGTGTGGTTCAGCGATAGAGATTGATCCATGTTTAAGTAATGTTAAGGGTTTGAATCCTGTCTTGTGTATGCAGCCGCATTAAATTTTAAGGTCATCTATCTCACCCTTTGAGGTGTCTCCAACGTAGCGAGGTGATTAGTCACTGCTATCGGCGGTAGATACTCCAGGGACAAACCAAAAGAAAGAATTTGGGATGGCTCTTAAACAAATATACCCTTAAAATTTTAGGAAACACTAAATATAAACACTTAGTTATAACAAAAATTTAAACTATAATTAATGATTTTATGTAATATTTATTTTAGAGCAATTCCATCACAGATTCTTACGGGAGTTACTTACCAATAAGATACAATTCTTATAAGAAATTCGCATTGCAGTTGATGAGTGTTGACAAATCTTATTTAGGTTAAGGAACAGTGATTACCAAGTTGTAAACAACAAAATATCATATTTATGAGATAGAAATACTATAATTAGATGAATGAATATTGTTGTTTTATGTGTAAGAAGCGATATATGATAGAATTTACAAATTAAAGTTAATTCATTTGCATTAAAATAAATTTGATGTAAGATTTTAAAATTTATGTGATATTGTAAGACTTACAAATTTAAAGTAAGCAACCACTTAGTTGAAGATGTCCTTATAATTTATGGTTGATGTAAAAGCTTTTTATACATAATAAATGTTTATTAAATTTTAATTATAAAACTTTTCACTAAACTAATTCAAATAAATACATCAAGCTTTTAGTTCAACTTTATTACTTTAAATAAGATTTTGGATTAGTCTTATAAATAATAAAAAATGTAGTTGAAGAAAAAAAATTTCATTAAAAGTGATCAACTAAATTTTTTGACAAAAATTAATGTACTTATCAAAAAAATAGGTTCATTCAAACTCTTGTTTGAGGTTGAAAAACTTCTTTTCTCTTTCTTTTATGAGCTTCGAAATCTTTTGAGCGAGTGAGATAAATAGTGTAAAATATCTAAATTTCAATGCTCAAGTTAAAAAAAGAGTAATAGTACAGATAAATAATGTAAAAATGTAATTTGTCTATCTTGTGATCAAATCCCATATTTTATATACTAAAAATATATTGTTAATTATTAAAATTTATAATGAAGACATTATTTATTAATGATAATAACGAATTATTCAAGATATTACATTTTATTTTTTTTATTGTTGGCATGTGATAGATCATGTATGACATTTGACTTTATCCTAGAGCACTCCTAAGATTTTCATCTCTTTCCGAAGATATTCATATAGGGTAATTTCCTATTTGGTTTAATTAGTCATTGAAAAAATCTTTAATACAGAAATATATAAATGCACATAGAGTCGCTTACAATCTCAATAATAGCTTATTTTGCTTTTTCTTTTAATTTTGTATTATATCCAATAAAATACAAAATACATACGTCTTTCCTTATTTAATCTTTTCGGGTGAAATCTTTTCATACTAATTACTATAGCAATGTGAACTCAATATTTAATCATTATGGACTTTAGTATTGCAGTCCTATCCCCTTTATATCAAAAGTAATCCTTGATGATGACTTAATTAATAGGGAGTATGTTTGTATATTTGTGGATGAGGGGGTTGAAACGAGGAATAGCTTGAACCATTAATTTCGAAACCCATTCATGATTCAATATAATCATTTGAATAATGAAGAGAGAGCATATCGCATTGTTTAATGAAAACACAGTGGAAGGGAAATGGACACAAATAATATAGTTGCATAATGTTGTGTTCAAAGTGAACCGAGCAAAGCATTATTGAGGCACCAAAATAAGCCTAAAAGAAGGAGCGTACTGAAGGGTTTCAGGGCTCCAAATATTAATTAAACTATGATGTTTTGATCACTTTTCCTAATGAGAAAAAGTTGGTGGAGCAACCACAACATGAAATGTTATATATAATAATATTTTAAAAAGTATTATTATAAATATAATATATATATATATAAGTATAAGTCTATTTAACATTTAATTACATATATTTTTAATATTAATTTTAAATAAAATTTAATATATATTATGTATCACTATAATATATATCTATATTTTTTTATTAATATAATAACACATTATAGTTATAACATAAATAAAAGTAACAAGTATTCTTTCGTTATAAAATATGTCACGCAAGATAATTTTTTTTTTTTAGTGCTGTACCAAAAATGCAAGATAACGAAGTGAGAACAGCGCATGCAGTGTAGTAGAAGTTGTGTTGACATTGACTGCGGCACTTAATGGAGAATCAAGAAATATACGGCATAAATAATATAATAGAGTTTAACATAAATTTGTAAAACAATACTATAGTATATATATTTTTCTTCTGCACAGTAAAAGTGATTGATATGAAGGATTTAAGGAATCAACTTCTATAACAAAGATTATTCATTAATAAAACTCGTAAATATTGTGTTCATGACATGTCTTAGTTATATTTTATAGTTTGTTATATAGTATCAAAGATTATACAAAATATTACTGCACACGTGTACAGTTTGAACAGGTCCTTCTATAAACCTAGTCCACGCGTTTGGAGTGGATATCTTCTCTTGTGGATCCATTGGTTCATTCAGGAGGCAAGGGAGGAAGAAGGAGTTGCATGAACCAAGACTTTTGTATTCCATGGGTCTCACAATGTCAAAGATAATAAAAACGAATTTGTCATTATATGCTCAGTACCAAAATGTTCTCTTCAATGTGAACCCGCGTCTATCAAAGGGGGGTATTTCAAATATAAAAAAATAAAATGAAAGAATAACATTGGTTTCAGAAAAAAAAAATTATAATATATATATTGTATTGTAAAAGAAATTCTAAGGAGTTGTTCGAAAGTGTTATATATATATATATATTTTTTTTTTTTGGTTCCTGGAGTCCTGACCCCAAGATTTAACGCAGTTACATACATATAGTATGATTCAAACCCCTTACCTTACTTAAGCGTAGATCAACCCATATCGCTGAATCACACGCTTGAGATTTCAAAAGTGTTATATTTAATATAAGTAGTTCCATATTGTACTTTTTAATTAAAAATTGAAATTTATTCGACTTAGATATAAAATTGTAATTAAAATTATTGCTTTATTTTTATAAAAATTAATCTCATAAAAATAAATTAGATCTCTTTATTAAAAAATATATATTATTATTCAAAATGATATATCTGTTTTCACAAATGTCACAAATATTTACACAAGAACGAAAATTTCACTTTTTAAAAAAAAATAATTATAGGTGAATTTAATGCGACCTCTTAACAACTTAATCTTTTTCCGAAAGATTTCATTTTAAAACATCTTTAAATATTTTTAACTATAGTTCATAAGATTTTATATAAAATATTTTAATAGAAATTTTATTTGTAATTATAAAAATAACTTATTTTCTGTAAAAAAAAATAAACTTATGATGTATAAATTCTTTTTAATTTGCTAGTTTAAATTTAATAGAATTTCGATTTATTTTCAAATACAACACTATTACCACATAATTAGTGAAATGAATAAATAAATAAATAAGAGTGAACTTACTATAATAAATTATATTTAATTGTGTGAAAATATCTATAAAAAATACTCTTTAATATATAGTCTAACATGTTATTAGTTCAAGAAAAATTGAACTTTGATTGTTTGAATAAGGTATCAAATTTGAATATTATGGAAAAAAAAAATATGGTTGGGAGATGAACTCTCACTAAAACTAACCAATTAGATTGGTTGACAAATAAAAAATTTAAAAAAATAATGTGTTGCACATACAATAATATCATATCAATCTTTGTGTTTATCTTTCTCCATTACAATTCACAACATTTGTTGCATCTCACACTTCTCTCTTTTTGTTGTAAAATTTGTTGTATAAATAACATTTATAAAAAAAAATATAATCTAAAATGCAAACATAATCGATAGCAATGATAGTTTTAAACCATTCATATATTTATTTGGTATTTAATGACACAATAAAGTTATAACTTAAAATCTTGTTAGATCGATTTTAGTGGATTTTAAACTATTTATGATATTCATACATTTTAAAATGGAATAGTATATCTTTTAATTTTTTATTTTACTAAAAATAAGTGTTCTAAATTAAAAATAATTACCATAAAAAGGAAAGTTTTCAGTATTTTTTGAAGTTAAATATTTGTTCCAAAATAAAACTTGTCTCTTGATTATTTTTTTTTTAAAAGTCAGTCTTTTAAAAGAAGGGAGAAATCGTAAAATTATTTTTAGCAAAAAATTAAAAAATGGAGTTAAGTATAGATTTTTTTTAGGAGGATGCTTATTTTAACAAAAGACCAAAGATATATGATACTCATATCTTTTAGAAGAACAAAATATAAATGATATTTTAAAAATATTTATCTGAAAAAAATTAATGAAAAATCTTAAAATATAGTAAGACAAAGTATATTTTTATACGATATTGTAATACTAGCATCGACCTCTATGACTTAATGCAATACACTTACGTTAGGATGAATTTGTATTTTTTGTCAAGCAATCTAACCTTATTTTGGGAAATCAAGTTGATTTATTAAAAAATTTAATATATTTCAATTTTGAAAATAAAAAATGAAACATAAAATATATGATTAATATATATCTCAAATAACGTTAATGTAAATTATATGATTAAACATGTTCCAACCAAACATGAAATTGTAAAATGGATTCAAATAAACAAAGTGGAACTAAATGGGCTTTCACGCTAGACCTGTGAAAGTATGACAGGATCTCTGCAGGCATTTAAGTTGGGCATCAAACATCTAGGGCCCAATAAAGCCCAACAAGAGTTTTCGTTTGTAAGCAGGCTTACGGTTTTTATTATTATTTTCTAAGAGATAATCAGGTTTACAGTTAAAAGAGAATGTATCTTAAAAAAAACGTGTTAGTCAAGACATCCAAATTTACGCATTTTTATGTCAAAATTTGTCTAATATGTAATGAAAATACTTAACATCAGCCGTCTTAGCTCAGTGGTAGAGCGCGTGGCTTTTAACCACGTGGTCGTGGGTTCGATCCCCACAGACGGCGATTTGACACTATATTGTGTTTTTCTTATTGATTTCTCACATGAATATTTCAGTTTGAGTATGAACATTAAATTGTTCAAACTTTTTTTCCCAAATTATTTTTATATATTAAAATAATAGATAATTCAGTTCGGCCTTGAAATATGTGATTACGATTGGTTGAGTTTTGATTTGTAATCTCTTATGAAAATGTGATAATGATTTAACTGATAAATGCATGAATTTTTTAAATAAGGTTTTTCAATTTATGTTTGGTGCATTGAAAAAATTTAGTTAGAAAAGCTAATCCTACCGTGTTGTGTATGACAAAAATAAAATAATCATCAATAAATTGTTAACATAATAAAAAATTATTTATATAATTTTTTTTAGTACTTTAATCAACCAAGTATCATGCAACTTATAAAATTTATAATCACATGCATCATCTTGTATTAGTAAGTTGATGACAGAATTTACCAACAAAAAAAATGTATGATTTATATAACTAGAAATTTTGGAATATTTAATTTTTGTAAAAAAATAATTAATGACCAATACTAACATGTGACCACAGTACTTAGATGGACAAAAATAGTATTATTTCTAAAAAAGAAATCTAATAGTAACATTTTAAAATATTTTTTTAAAGGATGTTTATGGATTAGATAGATTCAAATTTAAGAAGAAAGAAAAAACAAATTCAAACTAACTCAAAGATTTGGATTTTAATTTTTTAAGTTAATCTAATTAAAATTGGGTTGGATTGGGTTGATTCAAATCATCATATATTACCATAAAAAATAAAATATTATATTTTTTAAGTTTTTTTTATCTTAACTTATTGTCAATTTTATATTAATAGAAGGTGAAAAAAAATACTCTTTTTTCTTTAATGACTAAGTTTTTTTTATTTAAGATGTAATTTTTTATAATTATCATTTTGCATGTTATTGATTTTTTTTATCCCAAATTATCATAAAAAAATTAGTTGATAAATATAACCAAATTTAAAAACTTATTAACAGAAGATAAAATTATTAAACTACTAGGGTTAACCTAGTGATTGAATAAGAAGGAGTTGAGATAATTAGAAGTATGAAATTATGATATTTTTGTAATTTTTTTTATCTTTACCAAAATAGAACATCTAAATTTATTAATCTTAAAATTCTTTTAAAAATAATTGATTGTCCAGCATGGTTTAGATTATAATGGGACAAGTTTAAAAACCAAACCAATAATTAACTATATCAAATCTAGACTAGTTTAATTGATAGTTTGAATTATCATATTTATCTTGTACCACCCTTACATTTTTAATATTATTACTACTAATATTTTAGTATGTGTATTTTACATATTAAATTTTATGATATGTATGTAAATTTTATAATAAATTATATATACAAATAAATATTATATTTAAATATTTAAATTTATATTTAAAATTTATATAAATAAATATTTTAATATATAAATTATATTTTTAAAATTTTATTGGGTCTTATACTATCAAATAATATAAAATTTTATTGGGTCTTATACTTTCAAAATGGAGCATAAATAATATATTAATGTTTTTTAGGCGTATAAAATATATAACTAGTTAATATCTTGATTTCGGAATTTAACTTGTTTGAAATGCCGGTACTTGTTTGGTTGTTGGTTTTTTAAGTTAGTTATATATTTTTAAGATGATTTAAAGTATGTTTGTATACAAGTTTTCTCTTCTAAAAAAATACTCTTATTTTTTAATGAAAAAAACATTTTAAAATACATCTAAATTTGTATCTAAATAAACTCTTAGTGATATATATGGGAATCAATCACCAAAAAATGAACAAAAGGAAGGTGACAATTAAGATTGCGCAATTGTACGTTACTTAGTGAACCTAATGCAGTGAAGCTAAATGAATGTTCATCTCCTAAATACTAATTGTTGTTGCTTGTCTTGTGTGGTCGTTTTGTTCTTCAAGCATTTTTTAAGGAACCTATGTGTAGGATTTGGTAAACTTTAAACCTAGCTTAGCCACCCATAGCCTCTGGCTTTTATCGAGGGAAAAGAAACAAGTGGAGAATTTCCCCTAGAAACAAATTGCTGGTTTTAGATAGTTATTTACACCCCCTTGCTTAATTTGTTCTTAGTGGAACTTCACGTAAATCCCACTTTCCTATTCTAACAAGTAATATATCTCGTCGAAAATATAGGATAAAATGTCATTAATTATGGTCTTTGATGGTATAGTGATTAGGTACTGAGAATAGGGATCCTTGTGTTATGCCACCAACTTTTTGAATATGGCCACAACCAATAATACTTTTAAGTAAAGGAAGGAAAGAATCTTCAAGTTCGAGTTAACATGTGATAGGCCAACTCCAATAGGTTTAGTTCACTTAAATTGACTTAAATTTTAACACATATATATATATATATATATATAATGAATAAATTATTTTGATTAAAAATTAAAATTACATTTTTATGATTTAATTAGTTAGAAAACTATTTCATATGTAAATGAAAAAAATTACGCTAAACATATTATTCAAAGTAATTACAGAAATCTGTACGTAAATACAAACGAGTCATTTGGTTGGAAAGGATAACAACTATGATAGCATTCTTTGATCACATAAAATAAAGCAGAATAATGTGTCTCTTAATTATGATATTTTGGTTGAAAATGTTTAAAGCATTGTTTTAGTTGGATAGCAACAGTGAAAACACTGCAGCAGTGAAGAGCATCTATAATATGTAAATCGGATTCGGATCCTCTGACTTTGAGATATCAAAGTTATGGTAACTTAATACATTTCAATCGTTGGATTTGTAATAATAGATCAGATTGTGACACGTGTACAAAATATATTTTAACTTAAATGTACACGTGTCACAATCTGATCTACTATTACAAATCCAATGGTTTAAATGTGTAAAGTTACCCTAACTTTCCCCCTCTAAAGTCAGGAGATCTATTTCCATGTAAATCGTTTTCTGGGGAGAAAAGAAGAGAAGAAGTGTGCAAATGCAGGCTAATGGTTTTCGTATGCGGCACCTGTAAGTGGAAAGCCGTGTTTGAAAAAGAAGCAAAGCAGGTAGATATAGGTCGAGATAACATAGCAACATGCAGATTAATTATGACGCAAAGACAATATATATATCACATGCATGTGTAGGAATAGTTCCCGAATTTATTTTAGATGAAGTTCGGAGATAGAAAAAGTAGATTTCTGAGAAAATACGTTTTTTATTTTTTATTTTTATAAAATGGTAGACACACTTTCATAAAAACACAAATTTGGATCAGATTTTGTATTATTTATACTAACTCACAAAGGTAAATAAAAAATAAAAAAAAAATTGCTCTTATATATTTGAAATGGTATTAATAACACGTGTAAGAGGTGAAAACAGAAAATTAAAGAACGTTGAACAACATCTCCAAATTGTTTCTGTTTTTTATTTCTAAAATACCTATTTTAAAACTTAGTATTTGGATGAGAAATTAATTACTGAGGAGTATAGAATTATTTTAAAAAACAATTTTTTTTAAAAAAAAAGAGGTTTAATTATCTTTTATTTATTGGTTTAGTCATGATGATATTCATCTGACTCCAACCAATCAATTAAAAATTTACAGGTTTGTAGTGGATAAGTTAGAATTTTGTTTAAGGATTTAATTTATAATAAATTAATTATTAATTTTATCTTTGAACTATGTTTTTTTCTCTAAACAAATAAAGTTATTTAAGTAATTTTAAAGTATTGAATATCCGCTACTAATTAACTAAGATTCATTTTTTTTCAAAACATTCATCTTCTCACAAATTTCATTATTCATTTTTAAATAAATAAAATATAACAACATCATGTATTCTCTCATAAATTCTATGTAAATCTTCCATTTTGTGTATAACTTTTTAATAAGTTATTTATTATGTTTTTTTTATTAAAAAATATATATTTGTTTATTAGATAGGAATTACTATTTTTTTTATCACTTTTCTCATTAACTTAATAATAAAAATAAAATAATTATATATTTTTTTATAAGATATGATATTTTTATAACTATTTAAATTGATAAATTATAAAATTGCATTACTAATATTTTAATACGATTTTTAACTTCTACGTATGACAAATTATTTAAGAAAAATAATGCTATATATGTTTTTTTTATTGTTTTCTACTTTATTTATATGTTAATTTTAATTATTATTTTGATTGTTAATTTAATTTGTTTTTACTATGATAAATCATAAAAGGTATATTTTACACTTGTTTTGTATATAATTTAATCATATGTAAATTGTTAATTTGTTATTTTAAATTATATATAAAATTTTAATAAAAAATATTTTGTAAAAAATATTTATACTTAAAAAAGTAATATTGTAATCAAACATAAATTTTTTTATATTTTCTTAATCTTTATGAGTAATCAAATGAATTTTGGTTATTCATAAGAATCATGATTTTTAAGATTTATAATTGGTTACAATTATATTTTTATATAGTTTAAAATTTCTCCCCTACCAAAGTCTCCCAAGTGTAATTGTTGGGAATATGATGAGAGAAAAACTATTAAAAAAAAATAGTAATGGGTCACCAATAAATCACCAATACCTTGGAAGAGTTTTTTAAAAAATATTTTTTAATCCCTATAGTCTTACTTACTTTACATTTTAGTTTCTATAGTTTAAAATAGACATTTTTGGTCCACATATTTACATTTTTTAATCCATATAATTTAAGATAGGTTTTTTTAGTTCATATATCTTAAGTTTTTTAATTTTATTAGTTTTTATTGTTAATTTTTTTTAACTTTGTCTCTTTCATGTTGGTATGATAAATATATTAATTCAATTTTATGTATCTGCTGTCAAATTTATTTTGTTGGAATCACTTTAAATTAAGTCTCTAGAAGTTTCATATCTCTTTTCTACTCTTTGACATTCATTATTGAGATATTAATTTTTTATCTTCAAAAAATTAAAGACCTCTATTATGTCAAAATAAAACAGAAAATGTTAAAAAATAATTATGGAAATTTAAAAAAATATAAAATTGTAAATATAAAAGTGAAAAAATTATTTAAATTATAAGAACTAAAAAAGATTAAAAAAAATAAGTATATAAATTAAAAAAAATCTATTTTAAATTATGTAGATTAAAAAGTAAAACAAATTCAGCTATAATCACTAAAAACATATTTTAAGTCTTAACTCTTTTTTTTTTTTAAACCAAAGAAAAACTTTATATTAACAAAAGAAAGCTACGATGTACTGTGCAAATTCAAAAGTACGATGTACTATGTTCTCGTTTTCTTTTTAAATTCAATCTTACATCATACATAATTACTTTATTTTATTTTTTTATTAATATTTTATATTAATGATTACGGTGATGAATCCAAAATCTCAAAATCTTAAGTTAGTGAAGGTAGTTATTTTAAAAATAATTTTCTCTAATCATTATCATTATATACAAAAATAAAATATAAATATCACATATTAAATTAAGAAGTGTAAGATATAATATTTTAAAAAATATATTAATAATTGAATTAAAATAAGAATAATATTTATCTACCTTGATTATAATATAAGTCTTGTTTGATATTCATTCAGATAAAAAAGAATGGCATGAGATGTTCATGCATGGTAATGATAATGATAGGAATATATGTTAATTTTAGTGACACAGCTGCCTACTATTTTAAGCGATGTCGATGAGAACGGAGATGGCTTCGTTAGTGAACAATACATGATAAGATTAATCTTTTCTTTTCTTTTTCTTTTCTTTTTTTCTTTTGTGAAATGATGTTACATTATTGTTTATATGGATTATGCCTATGGCGTAGAATAGTTACACCACTCACACTTCAAAAATCCATTTTATTGAATTCAACGAGTTTATACTTTCTTTTATTTGGAGTGCAAAAAAACAAGTTGCTACAGAAGTGTTTGAACATATTTCAAATTTTAAATTATTTTAATAATCCATTATACAATCAGTTATTGTTATAATTAATTACATTTGTAATCATTATTTTTATTTAAATGAGTGTGTTGAAAAGTAAATGCGATCAAAATCAATGTTTACGTAGTAAATCCATGAACAAGAGTATAAAATTATTACGGAAATAGCCGATAGTGAAAAAGTTGTTTAGACATCGAAGGATAATTTGAGAATAACATTTTTTTCGGGGAGGGCAAAATGATAGAAAAATAATCATAAATTTCAATTTTTTAGACGTATGAAAATGATTTATTTGAAAAAAGAAATAGCTGATGTCGCCAACACATTGATTATTTTTTAAATAATTTTAAAAAACATTTGAAATCTAATGATTTCAATTGTTGCAAATACACTAGTTATTTAATTATACTTATTAAATACTTTAAATTATTAAAATATTTTGAATAAAAACATTAATTGATTTTACGTTTTGTATTTATATCTTTAATAATTATTATTATTTGTAATTAAGACTAGTTTATATTTATATTTCAATTATCAATATTATTTATTAAATACGAACCATTACTTAAAATAATATTTCTTTTTGGAAATTTTTAGTTAAAGTGTTTATATGATTTTTTTAAAACTTTTTATTTAATCTAATTTTTTTATTTATTCAACTCTTTTAACATAGAAATTATATTGCTCGAAAACATTTTGAGTCAGTTTTTTATTATTAGAGATCACTTTGACTTCTTGTATAATTTAATTTTTTTATTTAAAATTTTTGTTTATGAAATAAATTTTAATATTTTATAATAAAAAATTAATAATTAAAAATAATATTGTATTATAGTTTAAATTATTTATCATAAATCTAAAATACAATTTATATGTTTTAAAATACCTATTCATACAAAACTTAAATATAATTTATATACTTAAATATAATATTTATTCATCTATAATTTATTATTAACTTTTGTACATATAATAAATATTTAAATTGTGAAATGCACATAGTTAAAATAGTAGTGTTGAATAATTCAAAATTAATTTATCAGAATTATGGTTTCTCAACTTTAAATTAATATTTCAGCCTCTGTATTTTTAACACAGCACTTCTTACTTTGCAGTCTGAACTGTAATTTTATTTAATCGTGATTGCGATGTCTTTAATAATTAACAGCAACAATGCCCCCTCTCCTTTGCCGTAATAATTTGTAGAATATATATTACGTGCAATTTGCAAAACGGGCCCATTACCGTCCTTTGCTATGTTTACTTACGAAATAATCAAAAGAGAATTTAGTCAAAAAGTTTAGTTTGGAAAATTACAAATTTAGTTTGATCACTCTATAGCTCAGTGGTGACGATGAGTCCTATAATTTCAATATGTTCCCTTTTCCGTCTCTTTCGCATTCCAATTTCAAACCCTTGTCGCCCCACGCGTCACCATTCTCCAACACTCGTTACTTACTAAGGATTTCCACATCCACTGTTTTTTTCTCAAAATCTCTTTTCACACGTGTGTGTACATAATTTTAACAATAGGTAAAAACAATGGATAACTAAAGTCATTCATCTAAAGTGCAAAAAAAAAAACCTACTTAAATTCGTTTCTATTACATATAACATTAATTCTTGAGTCAGCATCATATAATATCGCGTGTATTATTTTAGTGAACTATAACTTCTATAATTGATCCCCATGACTGAATTAATGAATTTGTTACAAACCCTTCTACATGAATGATAAGATGAAATTTATTTTGTACATTTATCCCGGATCCTGAATATATGCGAAGATCTCAGTCTAACTGACCTACCTTTATTTTCCGGTAAATTTTTAGATCAAATTTAGATTTTATCTCTTAAAGGATTCTTTTTTTCATTTTCCCTATTCACTTGAGAATTTAGATACTACTTTTCATATTTTATCACCATACAAATCTGTGTAAAGAATGCTTCTTCAAATATGATTATTGAATCTCATGCATCAATCAAATTCTCTTACAATTACTATTTTTCTTCATCATTTAAACATTAAAATATATTTATAAGTAAATTTCACTCTTCATTGACTTAGAGTCTAAAAGTGAATTACCAATAAGATTAAAAGCAATATATTTACGGCATATTTGACAAAAAAAAAATTAGAAGGTTCTTAAATGTGTATATTTGTTATCAGATCAATTAACTTAATAGTATTTACATGTTTGTTATCAAAAACAAATAAACACACGAATCTCGTCACAAATATAAATTATGACATAAACATTTAATACAATACGACTAATGTCTAATTTATATAACATTAGAACTACATACACATAAAAAAGAATTCCAAC
The DNA here is from genome assembly GCF_000230855.2 of Cajanus cajan. Lineage (NCBI taxonomy): Eukaryota > Viridiplantae > Streptophyta > Magnoliopsida > Fabales > Fabaceae > Cajanus > Cajanus cajan. The sequence continues at coordinate 76,196,704 of NC_138518.1, forward strand.
AAAATAAAATATGAGTAACGCAATAAAGTATCTAAATTGGTATATTCACTTTTTTAAACAAGTTTTTCATATTTTTCAATGATAATAAAACTAATAAAAAGTGAGAACATAAAATTTTCTATTATATTTTAAGTAAAACTTATCTAAAAGTTAAAAAAAAATGATTTTTCTCTAATAATATTAATGTGTCTATCCATAAGAAGACAACTCAAGTATCTAAGTTGTGTAAAGTTGTTACTTAAAGTATCCAAATCAACAAAAATGATTTTTTTTAATTAAACACCTAATTAGAAATATGTGACATGTGTTAAACAAATGTCATACAATGACAATATTGAAAATATGTTTGATATTTGGAACAAGAAAAGTGTTTATACTTCATAACTTACGAGTAGGCATGGTAATCTAACTCGATCATGTGAATACTCGTCCAAACTTGTCTCAATTTGGACGAGGAAAGCCCGTGTTGATCGGTTTGAGTTCAGGTTTGGATTTTTTTCAATTGATAAAATTGGAGACAAGGGCAGGGACAAGGATATTAATACCCCTACTCATCTCCGCCTCCGTACTCGCCCCCATACTCGCCCCGCCCCAGTTAATAATATAATTAAAAAATTATTCTTATATATATAAAAACTAAAATTAGAAACTTTTATATGTAAAAAAATTTGTATTATCTTATTTATTTATTTATTTTTAAAATCTTTTCATATTTATTAGAAATAAAAGAAAAAAAAATGATTCAGAAGCGAGGACGGGGCAGAGAAACCCGAAACTCATCAAGGACGGAGATTGATACTCAAATTTTACTCTTAACGGGTATGGGAGCAGGGGCAGAGGCGTGGAACATAAAACTCGTCTCCACCCCGCCCTGTTACCATGCCTACTTACGAGAAGTTACTTATATAAACAAATATTCTTATAATTCTAAATAATTATGAAACAATTGTAAGATCCATTTAAATTTTTAAGAGTTGTACTGCTTGAGTGAAAACTTGTTGGGAGTTCTTAAATCTCATTTGACATCATAAGTCGCAATAAAAAGTAGTGAAGCAACTCAACTATAGTTGCAGCAAGATGCTCTTAATTAAAGTAAAGGTGTGAACAAATGTGAATGCAAGTGATGTTTACCAAGTAGTCATTTAGATGTAGTGGTCATATTTCAAATTCTACCTAATAGTAGTTTTTTTAAAGAAAAAGAAAATTACAAAAGTAAAAGTGAAGAAAACAATGCATCTGGTCCTAAACCGTGGAACTTTTCATAAAGACACATAAGCGTTCTCGTCGCACACTAGCCTCCAAAAGTTGCAATGTGCGCAACTGCTAATAGACCCGTATTGTAGAGCACACTTTTTATTCATCGGAAACGTGTCCATGGCAAGTGCCGTAAACACGTAGACCATGTTACTTGTTCCTATAAATATAACATAAAAAAACCCCTTAGAAATATTGCACCGAACGCCAACTAGATAAGAGGCCGAAGTGAATAGTGAATAGAAAGAGTTAGAGCAGAGAGATGTTTCCTGGGTTCAAATTTCTATCAAGAGCAGTGCATGAAGAACTAGAAAGTGAGCATGATGGGGAAAGAAACAAGTACCCTTTAACAGAAGCAAGTTTGTGCACGTCCCTCACACTAACAGTTTGGAGAAAATCCCTTGTGATTAGTTGTAAAGGATTCACTGTCATCGATTCATATGGAAATCTGGCGTATCGGGTTGATAATTACATCGTGCACCCCAACGAACTCATTCTTATGAACGCTTCAGGAAACTCTCTCCTCACCATGCGCCGCTCCAGGGTATCTATCTTCATCTTTCTTCTTCCTATGCATTTATGCATAACTTGATTAAGCGCCAACTATTTATCGTGTAACTCTGGAAGTGTTATGAATTTGTAAGTTGTTTTTATAATTAAAAGAAAAAAAAAATATGGTTGAGTTGTTTTGACAAGTTAGGCTGTTGAGGTGCACGTGGAAAACAAATTGGATATATAAATTATTTTCATAAAATCTCTCTCACAAGATAAGTCCAAACAAAATTTAAGTAAGATCTTTCCGGCACACTTTTATGCCCATAGCTAATTAAGACATGAAAATAAAATGGCAAAATTTATCATTGCAAAATCACAATAAAGACATAGGGAACAACCATTATTGCATTGCACTAACTAAAACTTGTGAATGATATTTTGACTGTTATATATAAAATGGTATTGTTGATAACATGTTGGTTTGATTTGATTGCAGAAGCTAGGATTAGTAGATAGCTGGTTTGTGTATGAAGGAGAAAAGGGGAAGCAGGGCAGGAGTAAGTCAAGAGAGAGTCCAGTTTGTTGTGTGAAGAAGCGTGTGAATATTTTAGACGGAAAACCCAAGGTTCAGGCCTACGTGTACCGCGTAGCCTCGGATTCAGATAAACGACAAGCGGCGTTAACGGTTGAAGGTTCCTATGCACATAGGACGTGTAAAGTGTTGGATAAGTACAAGAGGGCCGTAGCTGAAATCAAGAGAAAGGAGGCCAATACCAAAGACGTCTCTTTCGGGATAGAGATTTTTCAGTTAGTTGTTCACCCTGGCTTTGATCCTACCTTTGCCATGGCACTCGTTTTACTACTGGATCAAATGTTTTCATAATACTCTTCATAGAGTAACACATTTCTAGTCTCTGTATCAGTATACCATTTTCCTCGAACGGCACTGTAAATCAGCACACGAGAGATATATAAAAAGAGAAAAAGCATTGAAATACTATGTTTAGTTTTACATCATCCAACACTAAACGCGTGTCAAGCAAGAAGCTACAGAGACAGACAGTAGCTTCCACATTTTTTTTTCATTTTTATGTGGAAAAGCTGCTGTAGTAATGTCACATACATTCACTTCGTGGAACCAAACATGTGGTTAATCTGTCAAAGCATATGTTACTAATGTTAGGATGAATTCATTTCCTACCTATGCTTCAAGAGGCTGACTTTGCAAACAGTTCAAATCATCAGACTGCATCCTCGCTATAAATGTAAAAAGAACGAAAACCTTTTCAATTCAATACATAACGAATAAATAATACAAGCCTTGCCCAGCAGCACATAATGCATGAGGAAGGAATTCTATCATTTTACCATATTTCTAAAACAAGGTTATATGCAAATGTTGGTGGGCACTGCTGAAAGTTACACCTGCACATAGCCGCGAACCTAGCATTAATGAATTTAGCAATTACAGCAGGGTAAAAAAAAAGTATAAGAAGCATATTATAGAATGATAGTTGCATGCAGTTCATAAAAGATACGACAGGACTTAATCTCACTATTGCTTCGTACTCTGCGGTAAGCAAAGAATTCTGCTGTTTTATACACCTGTTTTAATGTTACAACATTTGAATCATGTTTGGCCCTGAACAGAACGCTAGCAATAAATTCATCGTAGGCTTGCAGCCACAACATAACAATATGTACAAAGCAGCTTTTTACTAACCTAACACATGCTAATCACACAACAGCTGCCAGCTGCTGATGTGTCTACAATCTAATTGTTTGATCAATCTGTGTTGTCTCGTCCTCTTTTCCAATCCATCACTACTAATTTTCCAACCTGATGCTGACCATCATAAGCCTTATCCAAATCCCTTGCAGGCGGGGGCATCATACAATGTTGCTTCAAGATGCTGGCATTTGTACGTTTGTTTTCCACAAACGAGTCCCTAACTTGTTTACTAGGTAATGACCTACTTGATTTTGAAATAGGCCATACAATGTGTCCTTTCTTAACATTATTGGAGTGACCACTGTTCTTATTCTCGACTATGGAATGCCTTGGCCTCTTTGAGGGAATTATATGCTCCACACTTCTGGCCACCATGTCAGATCCGATCACTGAAATTGATCTTGAAGACATTTCTTCAAGTTTCTCATTTGATTTAAAATGGCAAGCTTTCATGGCCTTGTGTGAAGTTTTCCTTTGCCATCTTAAAATTCCATCTGAGCTCTGCCTCGGTGAGTGAGTAGCAATTTCACAGAGTGTTTGAGCAGCAGTTAATATTCTTGGGCAACGCTCATCTGTCACAAACAAGACTGTTAAGCAAGAGGTCTTAACTTTTTTTTGGTCACAACAGGAGGTCTTACTCTACTAGAAACTACAGATGTACAAAAAAATAGTCAAACAAGTGTACACATGCAAAATGTGTTGTTCTCAGTGACAACATACCATTTTCTTTAGTATCAACTTGGCCTCCAAATTCTGTATTTTCAGGAAAGAGATCAGTCAGATGATTCTGCAAGAGAGAGAGAGAGAGAGAAGGGGGAGAAGAGAAGACAAAAAAGGAAGTATGGATAAACAATAACAAATTCAGGGAGCCTAAGAAATTTTTTTACCTGCTTTAACCTTGGAATCTTCTGAACATGATACAGATGATGAAGAATCCAACTGATGGAAAGGAAGGTTAGCAAATAAAGATTGGAAATTTGTTTTGTCTGAACTACCAGATGAAGGAACAAGGCTCTGATCATAACTGAACGAATCAAGGTTTGTGAAGAAACTGCGATCAATATTTGTAGAGCTAGCAATGACACCTACCCTCGTCCATTTACCTTGGCACATGCTTCTACTTGTTGATAACTTAACTGTGTCGGAATTAGTTCTAGAATGACCACCAAAAGCATGTGACCATGGAAAGGCTGGCAGGCTTGGTCGACGAGATACCTGCTTTCCTGATCGTTGGTCATTACTATTTTTTGTGGTAATGGCAAGCTTGGACACATCAAGCAGCAAAGACTCCAAATCCTGGAATGGATGGAGTGCAATTTGTTCCATAACATCCTTAGGTTGACGTAATGGGAAGTCAAGTGGACTAGTTGTACTTTCTGTTTCACTACAAGGATCCTGGATATGAAGCACAAGTACAAAGTGCCATTAACATTATAAACAGTTTAATTATTAATGGAAGTAAATTAGTATAGGCATAAATAACCAAGCAAAGGCAAAACGTTTCCATGACTGGAGAAGCCAAATATGATGATGCAGCCTATTTTGTAGCATATATGTAGCGATTCATTAAAATTCAAATACTATTTTATTAAAGTCAAAAAATGAATGTCTACTTGAAACATTTGATACTAACCTTCTGATAGGAAAACATGTCTGTTGTGCAAGACTGCTCTTTATCCCCATTACCAACACTTTCAACTGCACAAACTGAGGTCAATTGGGAAGTGGACATTTTCATGTTGGACGAGTAATTGATGTCAGACATATTTTGGGACTGAATAGGTTTTGGGAACTGAAGGATAGAACATGCCTTTCTAACTGAACTCAAAAAACTTTCATTCATACTTGATGTTTTCTTCCCTTTATCTTTGCTTAAAACGGGGCAGTCAAAAGTGCCCTTAAGCAGCTCATTTAATGGTGGTTCTTCCATAAGCTTTGTGATATCATGAAAATCATGTTTCAGTCCATACAACCCTGGAAACAGTTTCCAAAAATATCCATGCAAATTAAATTAGTAATCAAAGTTATACAGCATACAAGAACGCAAAAAAAAAAAAGTATTCTGGTAGAGAAGCTGAGCTTTATTAAACTCTTAAGTATTGATAAAACAGCTTATATTTGTTTCTTCAAATCGTAGATTAATGATGCGGTGCCAGAACATACATCATTTGCTGATGTATGGCTGCATGTGGGTTAGGTATTAACAATCAGACATATAGCTAACTGATACAAAATCATATTACTAGGGGAAGCCGTAATTCTGATATTCTTGCGTAAAGAGATGGCTCAGAAATGAATAGTGAAAATTATAATTGACTAGAATAAATGATACGTTAAAGTTCTAAAAGTGCAAATAGCTGAACATTAATAAACTGAATCAACAGTGGCTCAAATATAGCCAAAATGATATTGAATTCAAGATTCAAGAAAAATAATGTAAAATGGTGCAATTCTCAAGAAATCAAGGTGTTATTGCAAGACTGTGGTTCATGTATATCTGTTATAAACAATATAAGCACGCCTGATTGCTTTCAAGCTGGATAAGCACATAACCAAAATAGGCCTATCATTACAACCACAGTGGTAAAAGCGCCTATCATTACAACCACAGTGGTAAAAGCAAAGCCTCAGTTGCATCATGAACTTAGTTTTTAAATAGAATACACAATGTATATCCACACAGCAGAATAGTTCCGTAAACAACTTCAGATGAGTTTTCTCAAATATTAAATCGAATGACCTGAATTGATAGATAACTGAAATAAAAATGCAACACACGAATCAGATAACAAAAAGGTTAAATGAAATCACAGCTAACGTTCAATCAAAAATTCACACTATGCAACATACACAGTAAATAAATAAATGGAAAAAATAAAGCTCACGAAGAAAGGGAAACTACAGAAGATTTATGAAGAGAACGATAGGCCTAACAATCATTTGACATACCAAAAAAGTTGCTCCCTCCACAAGTAGAACTGAAGATTGATGCACCCATCTTCATAGTGGATGACTCAAATTTTGCCTTTGCAGAAGGCACTTTAAAATTCCTCTTATCACCACGCTTGTTAGGATTGCTCTTTTGCTTTGGCAATTGACTTTTGTCTACACCAAAAGATAGTCAAGGAACCAAAAAAGTTAAGAGCATATAGATAGAATTTAGAAAGCCAAATATGGCTTATTTGGGGGCAAAATACCTGGAGAAGTACAGTTTAAATTATGTGATCCAAGTTTATCAAAAATGTCCTTTGACTCCTCAATTCCATTAAGGCTGAAAGAATCTTCTGATTGGGACATCCGTGGCCTCTTTGAACATGAACTATTACTCCTGTTTGATTTTGATGTTTTTCGTTGTAATGGTACTCCTTCTGGTCTGGAAGTAATTACAGGACAATTTTTGCCATTACCACTAGGTGCATTTTTTGACGCCTCTTCACCCTTGAGATGGGGCAGTTGACTAGAATTCTTAGAGAGTTGAGTTTCTATAAATTTATTGCAGGAGGGAAACTCAGCTACAGTTTTTATACTTGCAACATCTGGCACAATAACAGTGAGTCGATAAAGTCATGTAATAATGAATAAAAAAGCAAAAACGAGTGTGTCAAAAGTTAAGACTGAAATTAATAGGCTAAACCCAAACCCAAAAAAGGGACGATTCAACCAATACAACATGCATCCATAAAACGGATATCAGATACCGTTGGATGAATACTTAAGACAGTTAAAGCAACAGATATTTAATAGGATGAATACTTAAGACAGTTAAAGCAACAGCTATTTAATGTTAAACGGATATCAGATAGCATTGGATAATTACTCAAGACAGTTTGAGTAACAGCTATTTATTGAAACTTAAAAAAAGCAAAGTGTGAAAGAAGCACATTGGTTTAATATCGCCACTTGTCTGCGGGATAACTCAAATCCAAGCATTGAGCAAATAGAGTGAGCATCTCCACCACTAAGCATAGTCCTCCCAACACTTTATACAATCCAACAACTTCCTCTCTCATTAACCGGAAAAATAATATCAAGATGTTTCCATATTCAACATCAAGCCCAACATTCTGTTATCCATCTAATGGATGTCATACACAAGAGTAAGAATTCAACCTTCTGTTATCTATCTAATGGATGTTATTGACAAGTGTAAGAATTACACGACCGTAGCCTAGTCAGAGCACTTCTCACTAGGTCCAATTTGAGTTGTAGTGAAGTGATAATTACGAATATCACTGTCGACTGTCGAAGACAGTCCAACAACTCATAAATTATAATCTAAATAATGGAGAAAGCAACTTTATCGTAGCAATTACATTTTCCCAGCTTCTAAATTTGCATTATTTCATAACGGGTAAGACCACCAGTAAATAAACAACAAAATAGCACAGATCAAATCACCAAAACCACAAAACCAACGACACATACAGCAATAACAAAAAAAAAGGCAACACAAGGATTAGAGAAAGATAACTCGATGACGTAAACAAGAAAATAAAAGAAACATAGATAGAAATTGGGGAAAGAATAATGAGAGAGAAACCATTTGGAATGAGCGAGAAACCCTCGGATCCCATCAATTTGGGCGTGGCTGCGACGTCAAGTGGTAACGGTAATTCGACGGCGTCCATGGACGGAAACCTAAATCCCTTGGTGAATCTGGTGGCGAGTGTGCACGCGAATTTGGAGCGAAGAGAGAGAAAGTGAGTGTTTGGTGCGAAGGAGCATGTTGCGGCTGTTGATGGATTTCTAGGGCAAATTTTGGGATTCAAAGATCGCTATATATAGTTTTCGGGAAATGGTCTCAAGTGTTCCGTCGGTGGGGAATATTCCGGTGAGGGCAATCCCACATTATTTAGAACAGGCTTTTAAGTTTTATCTTCTTTGTGTTGTTTTTTTTTTTAACTTTCTTGACGTGGCATTATCCATTTTGTTCATACATCAATTAATGTAATAATATATTGATTCCGGTTTATTTGGCAAATTAATATAATACTGTTGTCATTTTCCTTCTGTTAAAAATATATTACCTCCCTTTTTATATATAAATAATTAAGCTAGCTAATTTAATTAATAATTTTATAAATTTATATTTTACTATAAAAATATTTTTTGATTTAAATGATTTAATTAGTGATTATATTTAATAGTATTATTTCAAATTCATAAGTTTCATCGGTAGGGATTGATCCACGCTTAAGTAAAGTCAGGGGTTCGAATCCTGTCTTATGTATGCAGCCGTGTTAAATCTTGGAGCCAGCTATCCCACTCTTTGAGGTGCTTCCAACGTAGTGAGGAGATTAGTCACTGCTATCAGCGATAAATACTCCAGAAACGAACAAAAAAAAAATCATAAATTTCATCAAGTATTGTTAATAAACCTTAATGCATCTACTTGCATAAGAGTCAAGTGTTTTATTAATAAATTTAATTGTAAATATAAATTTTTAAAAAATTAAATGTTAATATACTTTAAAGTGATTATATGTTTCTTAAAATTAAAATAAAAAATACTACTTGTTTTTTATATAAATTATAAACTACTATGTTTGATACTTTTACTTACATTTATAATTATTATTTTGCAAAATATTTATAACATTATTTCCAAATAGTTAATGCTAAAAAAAACAACTATTTACATAATTGATGCATAAAAATAATTATTTTTTATCTATATAAGTTACTAGGTTAGCAAGATATTAAAATAAATAAATTAGGATCAAAGATTATAAAAAATAATTTAAAGATTCAAAGATTATTAATAGTGCGGTTATTTCATTAAAAAGGGTAATTTAACTTAAAAAAATAGTAAAATTTAAATTTTATATATTTAAACAATGTGATTATGAGAATTTATATATTTAAAAAATAATGAAAATTGTAAGCAACATGTTAAGTATGGTTAAATTTTGTATATAGTTAAAAAAAATTGCTAACCATGAGACATTTTATACCAAATTGAATGGTTGAGATTGTTTGGATGTAATTTACATTTTTATTCTTATTTTAAAAATGTGAATTGATGACTTTAAAAGTTTTTTTTTAGTGGTTGATAAGATGATGCAATCATTATTGTCGATATTTTTTTTATATTTTTTTAAGTATAGTGGTTTTTTAATTGTAGTGATTTTTTTGTTGTATTGGAAGATTCAACAGCACAAATAACTTGTTCATGGGGTATTGGGATTGAGAAAGAGAAAAACGATGATGTTAATTAAAAATTTTATTAATTGTAGTTGTGACAAAGGTTATTTTTGTAATTGCAAGCATTGATATTTAAATTAAACAAAAATTATTATTTTTAAATATTATTAAAATTTAATGTAAAATAAATTACTTAATAAAATATAAAATTTACTGTCTAAGTGACAAGATATTTGCACAAGTGTTTCATAGTAGAAACATTCAAGAAATATCTATTTGTCAAAATGCCTAAATTTATTAGTCACTTGTGAATTTGATTATATGTTAGTTTATGTTTGATATAAAATTTGAATTAGTTGTGCGACATACGTACGCATTTTCATTCGAATATTAAATCACTTATCAAAAGACATTGAAGCGTTACCATCTCTTACATTCTTGATGAAGGTAACAAGTGTGTTGATTGGTTAGCTAAAAATTGAGCAAAGTCTAATATTTCTGATCTTGATCGGTCACAATATCTTCTATTATACTTACTGATATGAGAGCTTTCAATACAAAGGACCTTATATTTGGATCTATCAGCCAATTCTATCATACTCATTGAATCGACCACTTGTTATGCAATAATGAATTTTCACACACATATTTTCATAATAATAAAATATTTTTTTTTGCTACACACATATTTTCACAATAATAAAATATTTTTTTTTGCTTTATCCTTAAGTCTTTACAATTTTGTTTTTAAACATCATTAAAAAAAACCTTTTAAAAATGAATACTAAATACTTAGTTTCCTCTTTCATATTACAAATCATAAAATTTAAAATGAAGATATTTATGCTAAAAATTAATCTATTTTGTTGAAAAATACGCAACTTAAATTTGTAAGAATACGTTAAACATGTACAGTCAAGACTTGGGCTATTGTTGAACCTCCTTTCTTATAGTCGTTGAGCACTAGTAGTGTTCAGGTATTTTGATATTTAAGTAACTAAATTTTTTAGTAAGAAAACATTATTAAATTGTATTATTAATGCAACTGGAAGTGGGTGTTTAAAAGGAACGTGAATAATAATATTGTTCATTTTAGGTGATATTATAAAATTACTAGATTAAATCGATTTTTTTGAAAAATCTTCTAAATATATTTGGTAATGCTTAAGAAATATATATATTTAAAAGTTAATAAATTAAAATAATCTTAATTTTTTAATAGAGTTGGCTATGTTCATTTTAGAAAAATATTTTTAGTAAATTACTTAAATAAGAATACGTGAAGTTTATAATATATTAGTATTTTAGTCTGTCTAATTTATAAGATAAATATTTATTAAATAACTAAAAATTGTAATAAATTATATATAAATAAATATTATATTTAAATATATTAATCATATTTAAAATCAATATAAGTACATATTTTAAATGTACAAATTATAATTTATATTTAAGATAAATATATATTATTTTTAATAATATGTTTTTATTTATTTATTTTTTTTTAATTATTGATTATTTATTTTAAAAATATTAAAATGTATTTCATTAATATATATAATAAATAAAAATGGATTAGATAGAAAGTTAAAAAGCAAAGAGTTAGACATAAATAATTAATATATTAAACCTAAGATTGAATCATTTAGACTTTACTTACTTCTGACCCAATTAAATTAGTTTAAACCTTAGAATACAGATTAAAAATAAGAATAAATAGAAAATTAAAAAAATTTCTCAAAACATTTGTATCAAAAAATAATTCTTAAAACACTCTTATATAAAATAATCTTATATATATATATATATATATATATATATATTTTTTTTTTTTTGGTACAATAGGACTAAAAAATCAAACTAAAAATCCATGGAAAAGAGAGATTTGAAACACCAGCCAGTAAAGGTATTTGTATTCGTGGAGGAGGGGATAACATGTTTAAAAGAATGTTAATGAATATATTATTAGTATTTCTCTTGTTAAAGATTAAATTGGTATAATTTGAATCATTAAATTATGAAAGAAATAAATTATTATATTTAGTTCAAGATTTTACCTATGTTTATTATCTATTATATATTTTTTCTAAAATATTTTTAATTTTATATTAACGTAAAGTGATTTATTTATTTATTTATTTTGAATGACTAGTTATTTATTCTTATTTAATATTTAACTTTTTCATCACGTTTGATGTCACAAAATAAAAATTAAAAAACTAAGAAATAAATAGAAACAAATATAAAATTAAAATTAAAATAATAAATAAGAAAACATGAGATACTATTTTTTTTATATCCCATGAAAATAATAAAAGTTAAACTTAATTATGTTTTTAATTTATGATGACCGAATTTTGATTTAAGTTAATATAATTTTTTTATATTTTGTAAATATTGATTTTAATTTTTATAAAGTACTTTTATTCTTTGTAAAATGAATATTTTTTTTAGTCATTAAAAAATATTTTTCTTTAATTATCATTCCTTCAAAATCTATAATAATTATTTTTTATCTTTAATAATGATTTTAAAATATATAAATAATATTTATTATAAAAATTCAAAAAACTTTTTTAAAAGATATTATACACTATGATATCACTATAAATTATACATAACATGAAATTGTCATTTAATTTTTTTTAATCAAATATATAAGTAGTTAATAATAATTACAAAATAACGAGATTATAAATAATGATTCTAAATTTTTTTATAAGATAAAAATTAAAGAAACTTTTTTATAAAGATTAAAATAAAAACTTACTTATTTTTTAGAAATTAAAAATATATTTAAACTTAAAATTTATTATCAAATGAACAAGTCAATTAGTGCAAAAATGTTTTTGTTTTTTTAAAGTAAAATTGTTTTTATTGAAAAATAGATAGTCTAAAAAATAATAAAGTTTTAACGAAAAACTTAATTAAAAACTATTGATCAATTTATCAAATAAAAAAATAAAAAAATTTAAGATCTGAACTAACTATTCAGATATGGAAGAGAAAAGAAAGAAAGAAAAATTAAAGCAGCCGCGAACACCCAGGACAACGAACAATATAATTAATTTGATTAGATTGTAAGATTGAGTATCTGACGAACACACGATCTCTACTATGGTCAGTTGATCAGACGGTGTTGTGGGGTTAAAATAAAAGAGATGATGTGGCGATACATTGCACGTGCGAGGGGTTGGGGGTCCCAGTGGGAGTGGCTTAAATGTTTGAGATAGAGTTGAGTTGAGGATTCAGGAATGTATCCATAATCCATAATCCACGGGAAGCAAAGTAAGGAAGGTATCATATTATTTATTAATTATTAATAAATTAATGTGTTTTGCAATATGAAGAAGGTGAATGTATTTGTCCTTGTCACCAACTAGGCTAGGGTTCGTATTAGTGGCCACTCCTCTCCGCCAAACCCAAAGAGAAGAACAAACCTACAAAAACTATTCCCAACTCCGTTTGTCATTTGCGTCTCGCCAGCGGGAAACGGCGGCTTTATCAATCACTCCCTCCCTCGTCGTTTTCCCTTTCTCTCTCTGCCGCTTTATCTTAAAGCCTAAGCGAGCAACTTTCCGTTCTCAATCCGATCCTTCCTTCGCTGACCCTTGTTTTTGCGAATTCTCGCGAGATGGACGAGAACGTGCTCGACGATATCATACGGAGGCTCGTTGCGGCGAAGAACGGGAGAACGACGAGGCAGGTGCAGCTTACGGAGGCGGAAATTCGACAGCTCTGTGTTTCCTCCAAGGAGATCTTCCTCAGTCAACCCAATCTTCTCGAACTTGAGGCTCCTATTAAGATTTGTGGTATATACATATATATTTTTTAATAATTTCGATCGTTTTAACCTTGCTTGTTGGTTTTAATTGAACGGAAGGCGTTGGGGAAAGTGTCACGCAATTCTGTTTATTTCGTTTTACACGAGGATTGTTGGTGTTGTTGTTTACTGGGAATTGAAATTAGCGAACGGCTAGGTTTTGGTGCATGAATAATTGAATGTGTAAAGCTTTTAGGTTATGCCTCTTTCGAAGCTGTTTTTGGTGCCTTGAGTTCGAAATAAGTCTTTTAGGTTACTCGCGCATTTGTTTGGTTTTCCTAGGGCTATTAGATGGACAGGTTTGAAAGTGGGAGAGAGCAAAGGGAAGTGTGTTGATGGCGATAGATGCTGCTACTTTTGATGTGTTGGGATAGAATTAATGGCTTCTAGAGTTATACTTCAACTGGTGCATTACTAGTTGTGCAAAATAATTTTCAATCAGTATGTTGTTTATCTGTCAATGAGTCAAATCCCTGATAGGGCCAATAAGGGGGACCGAGGCTAGACGATGGAAGGGATTGGTGCCTTTTGGGGTTGTAGACAAGGTGCCCTTTCTGTTGGTCATGTGCTGACTTGTGATGTTTTTCTGGTATGGGCAAGGGGCTTCCCTTGATGGAGTTTCCATGAAACTCGGTTTAAATGGCCAATGATTGTAAAAACGTCAAAAGTCTACCCATCTAACTTTATTTGTCATGAATTTATATTTTAGGGTTGCGGCAGTAGCTGCCACATTCATTTTGTTTGTGAAATTTAGACCTTAGAGCCTGTTTTCAACTTGTTATCATGCTTTTGCATGCAACGTTTTTTTTTTTTTTTTTTTCAGTTTTATTTAAGTAGGAATGTTGTGCTCGAGTAGTTGATTTATGGAAAATTGTGTTGAAATGGTTAAACTATTTACTGTTTTCTTCTTTTTCTAATTTTGATGCCTTGTTTCATCATGTGTATACTTTTTGGCACCTTTTTGGTTTGAGGCGTTAAAAGCCCCAGAACCTTAAGGTTACCTTTTTTTGCTTTTAAACACCTTGTTATCTATAGTGGATGGCATCTGTTTTAAACAATTCATTTGCAGGAGATGTTCATGGCCAATACTCAGATCTTTTAAGGTTGTTTGAATATGGGGGATACCCACCTGAAGCAAATTATTTATTTCTTGGAGATTATGTTGATCGTGGTAAGCAGAGTATAGAGACAATATGCTTACTTCTTGCGTACAAGATCAAATACAAGGAGAACTTCTTTCTTCTCAGGGGCAACCATGAGTGTGCCTCCATCAACCGAATATATGGTTTCTACGATGAGTGTAAGAGGAGGTTTAATGTTCGCATCTGGAAGACATTTACTGATTGCTTTAACTGTCTACCTGTTGCTGCTCTGATAGATGAGAAGATCCTCTGCATGCATGGTGGACTATCGCCTGATCTTAAAAACTTGGATCAGATACGGAATATTGCTCGTCCTATTGATGTGCCAGATCATGGTCTTCTCTGTGATCTTCTATGGGCTGATCCTGATAAAGATCTTGATGGGTGGGGAGAAAATGACCGAGGTGTGTCATTTACATTTGGGGCTGACAAGGTTGTTGAATTTCTTGAACAACATGATCTTGATCTGATATGCAGAGCTCACCAGGTAATGAAACCTGAAGTTTGGTCAATTTCTATGATTTTATTGCTACTTTTGGGTTGATCATCTATGGCTATAGGTAGTATCTTTTATGGTACTTCTATCCTTATATACTAGAGTTGGGCATGCATGATGCGTTTGCTACTTATTACTCATTGTTAAATGAAAAATAATCACATGCATCAAATATAAATTATGATGACTGAGAATCAAGGGAAAAGAAAGAGATAGGATGAATGACATGATGAAATTTGGTTGAGTTTTGACCTCACAGATTAAGTACTATTGTAAGTCTATGTTTAATACTTTAATGCATGGTTTTCTCGTAACAGTTTGGTTTTTCTCTTTCCGTTATGTATCACCAACTTTGACACCTTGTTAATATCAGGTCATTTCTATTTATGTTTAATTAGTGATCCATTCTTTAGTTGCCTATCTTTGTTGATGTACTTGTATTGTATTGGGTCTTTATCTGTATATGCCGTTGCATCGGGCGTTTGCTTGGCTCATCAGTCTTATTTTTTTTTTAATGAATTGCTGAGTCTGTTTTCATATTTTCCTTTTAAAAATTTTGGTTGTTTTTCAGGTTGTAGAGGATGGATATGAGTTTTTTGCCAAGCGTCAGCTGGTGACAATATTCTCCGCACCAAATTACTGTGGTGAATTCGATAATGCTGGTGCTATGATGAGTGTGGATGACACCTTGACATGCTCTTTCCAAATACTTAAATCATCTGAAAAGAAAGGGAAAGTTGGATTTGGCAACAACTCATCAAGACCGGGAACTCCACCCCATAAGGTAATAAGATGAGAAATATTTTAAGGCCTGCTCTTGTTCATTAATAACTTACGTATTTCTATTCATGCATGTAAATCTATGTATTTATATGTTAAATGCAAGTATGTAGCAAACTTGAGTTTTAATCAAGGCAACTGTATCATAACTTCTAGGTCTATATTAGCAAATATGTAACAACCTACGTGTATAATTTAAGTTGGTTGTTGCACATATGATGGATGAATCAGTTAGTGTGGGTTCATGTGTATCATTACAAGTGACTTTGACAGATGATTGGTAGTTTCAAGCCTTAGAGTAACATCATCAGGGGGATCTTAACGATATACGTTGTGTATCATTACGGACATCATTTCTGTTGAAGTTATCTGTTTGAAAGAGATTCAAGCCTATCTGGGCTTTGCCCATAAATACAGTTCACAATTATCATAGGTTTTTAAACCAAAAAATATCCAAATCTCTCGCATGGCTTTGCTCTTTGGAAATGAGCCTATAGTTGAGTAACATATAGTGCAGAGCCTGTGTTGTGAGGGGGCAAGAGAGTGAAATGGCTATTTCAGGGCATTTTGTGTTTGGAGTGAAATGTCTATGCTCTGTCTTTGGGGCAATATCTCCTAACGAGCTATACACCTTTACGTGGTCAGGGAGTTCACGTTTTTGTTGATATTCAAGGTCCCGTAGTTGTCTACTAATGCCGATTCCTTTTGGTAAAGCCCACCAAAGAGACAGATAATGATGAATAAAGGTGAAGAGAGAAGAGTCGCACCTTTTGCACAAGGGTTCAGTTTTGTAGGTGTTTAATTTTCTTCGTGAAATTACTTCAACATTTACTAATTTTATGGCATGAAAAACTTCAGAATGTTAAATAGCTGCCTTCTTTTTCATCCCTATCATATCATATGCTTACATATCTTATTTAAAATATGGTGAGTTCCAATCCCTCTGACCCTTTTTATACAGAGAATTAATTAACATTCCCGAGGTGTAGAGGGTGAATGAGCTGGATGGAGGCTTTCATTCTACATATTAGGTTAAAGGCTTGTCGTTCTGCTGCCTGGCATAATTCACAACATATAAAGCATGACGCCTTTCCTTCCTTGGCAACGAAACTAAAGACAGTCTGGCAAGGAACAAGGCACTTTATTGTGCGACTTCGATTGACCCCCTTCCCTTTTTTTCCTTCCTTCTTTATGATAGTTTTTTTTTTTTTTTTTTTTTTAATCTTCTTTATGTACAATGCAAATTCAAACTTTATAAGGAGAAATCCTTAATATCTTATTTTGTTGCGAAATTTAATTTAGGTTAAATTCAAAATTTCAACCCTTTCGTTTTTCTCCTTGCACTAAAAATTATTTGTTATAGTTTGCCATTACTTAAAATGGTGTGAATTAACCCTAAATTTTGCACTGTTTTCTTAACCTTTATAAAAAAATGATAATTTGTTGTGGTATATATATATATATATATATATATATATATATATATATATATTTGTGTGTGTATATGTATATATTGATTTAAATATGTTTTTAGTCCTTATAAAATGAATAATTTTTTATTTTGATATTTGTAATTTTTTGTTTTTTTATCCTTTTAAATTTTATGAACATTTTTTTGGTCCTTTGAATTGAATATTTTGGCTTTGATTCATGTGAGATGTTTTTCTTTGATATATATTCTTCTAAAATATGAAATTATTAATTTTTGTCCCTAACAATCATTTTTAAGTATGTAAATAATAGTTATTTTAAGGATTTTTTTATATCAATTTTTATAGGTGTCAAACGCTAATTTTATATAACTAGCATTTGTGAGTAATATATAGGATGATCATTTAATTTATTAATAAAAAAATAATTAAAATAGAGACTAAAATTAATAATTCTAGTTTTAGAGAAATAAAATAATTTTTTATAAGAACTAAATCAAAATTTGTTAATTTTACAAGAAAAAAAATATTAAATATATATTTATATATTTTTTACATTTTAGTGACATTATTTTTATTGCTTTCTACATGATTTCTTTTAATACTATGATATTGATTTTGATTTTTGGTAAAGAATGAATTTACTGTTTCATGTATGAATTGAAAATGTAGGATTTTTTTTAATGTTGTGATTAAAAAAAAGTAGGGTGTCAAATACTAATATTTAATTTAACCCCTTATTTTATAATTGCGTTCACTTTATACTGAATTTGACAGCACAAACAAGAAGAAAAAAAAAATATACTCGTGTTGTCCCCGTCCGTTACAATATTTAAAAGAGATGTCAACATATTAAGAAAGTGTAGGATGTAACTTGAACGATGTTACAGTAGACTAAGAGCGTGTTTGTGCGTGAGTTCGTATAATTGATTTTACATTAATGTGAGGTGATTTTATAAAACTGATTTTAAGTAAATTCAGTTTAAAGTAACAATTGTACTCGTGTTTCTTTACCCGAGTAAGAAGAAATGTGTTTCCTGAGGCTCATTTTTATGGGATTGGGCTACTTTAAAGGAAGTGTATAACAAGTAATTTTATTAGTTGATGATATTTCAACATATTTATTATTTATTATTTTCTAAAGTGAATTGTTTCCTTTAGAGGAATCATATCTAATTATCTATTTTGATATCCTTGTCTACTACTAGTTGTTTTGTTCATCTTTAGATTTGTCAGATCTTAACCTTACACAACCGAATTTGTCACAAGTCATGAATACAAATTAACTACAAAATTTGCTTCTCTTTATGCAACTTCCAAGGTAGAAGAACCCTCTTCCCACCCCTTCTTTCTATTTATGCTTTAAATTTTAATTAAAAACTGTTGTCTTTTCACGTCATGGTTAGGTGTTTCGACAAGTTTAAGTTGCACTATAATCTATTTATGGTCATTCCTTAACATTTAACATGATTAGCAACACAGAAAGAAATAGGACAAAGATGAGAAAATAACGTATCAAAAGAAATAATTGATTTTGCTTTGCATTTTACAAAATAGAACCATATGTATGAATAAGTTTTGTTTAATTTAGACCATATCAGACCAATTTCCTAAAGTAAATCCGAAGCCCGATTTAATAATTGTTTTAAAAAAAAATTTGGTGTGATATTTTTATTTGTATGGTTTTCATCTTCTCAATTTTATTTTTTCAATTTATTTTGGATTGTATCTAACTCCTAAATAATCCTAACTTCTATTACAATTTTTTTTAAAGTGATGTTCATGAGCTAGATTGGTTCAAATTTATGATAAAATTAAATTTGAACCAATATTTTTAAATAGTATGGATCTTTGTTTTATTCTTTAATAAATTTATCTACCATCAATATAATTATTATTGTCATCATCAATAGTGATAGAAATAATGATGATAATATTAATTATAATGACAATAATTTTAATAATTAAAAAATATTATTGACTTTTGTAAGTAATAGAGATAATAATATTAGTAATGATAATGTTAATAATAGTGATAGAAACAACATGAATAATAATTTCATAAAACAAGTTTATAATGAAACTTTAATTTTTATTGTATTTTTTTTAATTATAATCCAATAACAATCATAACAAGTTTTCATGTACTTATTATAAAAAGTTTTTCATTTGAAATGCCAAATCAAATTATATTAGTGTAATTTTTAATAATTATTATATTATTCAATAATTTTCAATTAAACAATATTTTTTTAAAATTCACCATAAGATTATTTATTTTTTACATAAGGCTTGTTTGGTTGAACTAGCTTTTAAGTCTATTAAAAATTTATAAACTAGTTGAAACTTATAAGTTATAAGCTAAAAATTGAAAAATTGAAAACTAATAAACTAATTAAAAATATTTTATAAAAATAATTTTTTGTAAAATAATTTTTGTTCAATAATTCAAAATATATATTAAATATTAACAATTCAACTATTAAATCAAAATATTTAAATAACTTTTAAATTAACTTTAACTATCCATTGGATAACTCTTTGGATCAAATTTATAATGTGGAGTAACTCTACCAACAAAAATTACTATTGGGGAAACTTGATCTTTATCCTAAATGCACACATGCATAGAAACACACCTAAATGTGCAAAAACATATATAACGCGGAGATGAACTGTTTAGGGACGTGCTTGATTTCTACTGTGAATGATAATTATGGTACTACAAAGGAGATTAAAAAGGATTATTATTATTTTTTTTCTTTCTGAGATGAAGTGAAATAAAAAAAAGATGAATCTAACAAAGCAGCGATGAGTGAGCGCGGAGAGTGTGGGAGCCAAACTTGCAAAGAAAATTTAAGAAAAGGAGTGATGGTGTAATAATGAATGACATATAATGAAGTGAGAATTGGATCATCCATGAAGTGCAAATCGGTAGCCTGCATATGGTCCGGCACGCCCTTCCCTCACCGCGTCACCGCCGTCGCCGCCCTAACCGAACCACCAACGCCGTCCTTCTATACCGCCGGATCCGATGGCTCCGTCATCTGGTGGTCCCTCTCCCATTCCAATCCCACTTCCCCGCCGGTATTTCAATTTCCCCGTTTCAATTTCAATTTCCATTCTCTTTATTTCAATTAACAAAAACAAATTACCATTTCTTCTTCAATCGTCGTTTTGCAGCAAGTTCAGGCGGTCGCCGTGTTGTGCGGTCACGCCGCACCGGTCACCGATCTCGCCGTTTGCAGTCCCATCGCCGGTGCAGAAAACGGTTTCGGTTCAAGTACAAGTAAATTCACTGCGTTGATAAGTGCGTGCTGTGATGGTTTTTTGTGTGTGTGGAGCAAAAACAGTGGTCATTGCCGGTGCCGGAGGAAATTGCCACCGTGGGTGGGAACTCCTCGCATAATTCGAACCTTGCCTTCAACTCCGAGATACGTATGTATAGCTTGTTCTTTTGATGATTACTCTGTTATAAATGAAGGTGCTATTGATAGAGAAACTCAGCCTAGGAAGCCCTCTAAGTGCACTATTCTTATTGTGGACACGTATTCGCTTTCCATTACTCAAACTGTGTTTCATGGAATCCTATCTATTGGTCCCATTAGGTTTATGGCTCTGGTGTTAGGCGATGGTGAGAAGAGGAACTCGGTGTTTGTGGCCGATTCGGCTGGGAGGGGGCAGATGGTTTTGATTTCGGAGGATGGAGGGGAAAGCTTGGCGGCTTCACTTGGAGATCAAGGTCAATTGGAGAGTTCTTTTTGCTATGAGGGATTGAGTGGTGTGGAGAAAATTGAGTCGGTTTTGACGTATGGAAATCTTGTTGCTTTTATATTGAAAGACAGGTGTGTGTTTAGGTTGTTGAATGGTGATACTGTGATTGGAGAGGTTTCTTTTGTGGACAGTCTGTTTGGTTTGGATTGGGGTTCTGCTAAAACATATGCTATTGGTGGCATTTTTCTTGAAAGTGACAATGTGGGGAATGCCAATGAAGATGGAAATTCAATTACAGTACAATTTGTTCTGTGGAATAATGTAGGTTATGCAGTTATATATAATGTGTCGTATAAGAATGATGTTTTTCTTTGTGAACCCCATTCTGAGATTCCCGGGGCTTGTTATCAACCTGACGTGAGACTATCTGTTTCTTTCCAACAAGTAAATCGATATCTTGTGTGCATCAAGTCAGTTTGCTTTAATTATGAGGACCCTTTACTATGGAGACCGTTTGCCACAGTCTGGTCACTGCACCATTTTGATGATGAACCTGGTAGATTGTACCGTCAATGCAGAGTTATCAGTGATGGTGTATCTTTCTCAAACTGGTTTGAGAAGTCTACTCAGCTCAAGGGACTGGATGGTCTAGAGACTACACCTACTTTTGGTGCGAGTCCTAGTTCTGATGATGTAGACAACACAAATGTGGATAGCACAAGTAATTATTATGATTACAAAGGGAAGGTAGTTTCTTCTTCCATGATTATCTCTGAGAACCTCTTTACTCCTTATGCTGTTGTATATGGTTTTTTAAGTGGAGAAATAGAGGTTGTGAGATTCGATCTGTTTCAAGGGATTTGCTTCGATGGTGCAAGTTCCAATCCTGATGAAAAATCAACTTCATGCAAACAGTACTTCTCAGGACATACGGGTGCTGTACTTTGTTTGGCAGCACATCAAATGATGGGTAGTGCCAAAAGCTGGACTTTTAAACGGGTTTTGGTGTCTGGAAGTATGGATTACACAGTTCGTATATGGGATCTTGACACTGGCAGTCTTATTATGGTAATGCATCATCATGTGGCTCCTGTGCGTCAAATTATTCTTCCCCCTTCTTTGACCGTGCATCCATGGAGTGATTGCTTCCTTTCAGTTGGAGAGGATGCATGTGTTGCTCTTGTTTCTCTTGAGACTCTGCGAGTGGAGAGAATGTTTCCTGGACACATGAACTATCCTTCTAAAGTTATATGGGATGGAGCAAGAGGTTATATTTCATGTCTCTGTCAAACACATTACGGAACTTCTGATGCTACTGATGTATTATACATTTGGGATGTAAAGACAGGTTCACGCGAGCGAGTCCTACGTGGGACCGCTGCGCATTCAATGTTTGATCATTTTTGCAAAAGCATAAGCATGAATTCCATATCAGGCACATTGCTGAATGGAAATACATCAGTCTCTTCATTACTTCTTCCAATAGTTGATGATGCAAGGTTCTCTAATTCCCCCTTAAATCGGTCAGACAACATGCTTACTTCATCAAGATCGTCACCAAATATTTCAAATATGACTGAGCTGAATTCTTCCAAAACAAATGCAGGTAAAGGAAATTCATTGAAGCCAAAATTGTCCTCTCTGACTGGTCTTTTGAGTAGCAAGCTTCCTATCAAATGCTCTTGCCCATTCCCGGGGATTGTGTCTCTGTGTTTTGATCTTACATCATTGATGCTCTCTTATCAAAAGAATGAGTCCATGGAAAATGGTGGTGGCAAGCCAGTGAATATCAATTTGAAGCAACAGGGAGCCCAGGAACAAAATCCCAGCCACCATACTTCAAAAACTTTTGAGGGTCATGACTTGATTAGCCTATTCGAAGAATACTTACTTCGATATAGCTTGTCATTTCTGCATTCGTGGAGTGTAGACAAAGAACTTGATAATTTGCTGATAAGTGACATGAAGCTGAGGAGACCAGAAAATTTTATAGTAGCTTCTGGTCTGCTGGGGGATAAAGGGTCATTGACATTGACGTTTCCCGTTCAGAGTGCTACTCTTGAGGTAATTTGGACTACGTGTTGGAACTTATTTTCTTTTGTCTCATTTCAATAGTACCTGAGACATTAAAAACCACATTTCAGCTCTGGAAATCATCATCTGAGTTTTGTGCAATGAGATCATTGACGATGGTATCCCTTGCCCAACGTTTGATTAGCTTGTCTCACTCTGGTTCAGCAGCCAGCAGGTATAGTGGCAATTATATTAAAAGCAATAGAAAATCAGGTTTTTGTACTTCCACATTTTCTTTGCTTTTAAATGAAAATCTTATCACATGTTTGTTAATTTTTTCCTTCGGAGGAAACCCTTTTTTCTTCTAAACTAAACTTATATGTGAAAGACACATTAAATTTAAGCTTTAAATCCTATTTGAGGTTCTTCACAAACTGGGAATATCCATTGTTTTACCTATATTGTTACAGGTCTGTGTTATGGATCTAGTGCTTAGTTTCTTTATGTTTTGCAGGTGGATTCTTGGTATTATTTGACACCTAACATAGTCTTGCAACATATAAATATAATTTCATAAATAAAAAATGACGAAGAACAATAAAAATAATAAAAAGATAAAAATGCCCAGATTAGCTTGCCCCCTCCGAGATATTTTGAATCCTGCATTCAGTTATCTGTTCAGTTGGTTAATGAGACAGTTAAGTTTGATATTTTTATGAATCTTCTAATAAAAAATATTTAGTGCATTTTGGCTAAATAGTAGTAGGCTTTCAATGTCAGGTTCTCATGATGAAGTTTCTCTCCTGTTGTTCACTGTTATCTTATGCATTTACTTTCTGCCCCCTAACTAATTTGACTTTTACTGTTTGGGTAATGGTATTTTTGTGCAGTTTTACAACGTGTTTTCCCTTTTTAATTCTGAATTCTTTAATTTTTCAAATAACTAGTCTTAATTTCTTTTCTCAAAATGCACTTAATTAAAAAAATGTGCTGATCATTGATAGTATCATATGCAGTGCTTTAGCAGCCTTTTATACTCGGAATTTCCTGGAAAATTTTCCAGATGTGAAGCCACCTTCATTACAGGTTGTAATATGTAAAAGTGCTTTTATAATTTTGTAATTTTGATCTCAATTGATTTTATACGCCCTATATTATTTGCGAGCTTGTGGAGAATATGTTATAAATTGGGATGCATCATGCAGCATTAGGCATGAACCAACTCTTAATAAGGAGAATAAGGTTTGGAGGGAATGTTCCAGAATGAATAAACAGTAGTAGGCCAGAAGTTTACTTATAGGTGGTTTCAGGGACAGTGAGGAGGTTAGGTAGTTAAATTGGGGAAATTGTATTAGGAATGTATCTTTTTGGTAAATAACTGAAACTAAGACTTTCTATGGGAGAAGGGAATGCTCCTTGTAAAAGGATTATTCCTCTTGTATTCTGCACTTTGAATACAAACATCATTCTTTCTACCTTTCTATTTCTTTCTTTCCTATTCCTTTTCGATTCCTGTCAAGCCTTAGCCATTTTTCTGTTTTAGAATCTTATGCTTTATTTCTTTTGCAATGTCTGTTAATATATTTAGCTTTTTGTTCAATTTGAATTCCTGAAAGACAATTTTTCTGGTGTAGTGCTGCACCACATCTTAGGAAATATGTATCACTTGAATTCATTTTTCAAAGAGAAAAAAAGCTGGTAGCCCAAAAATCCAAAAATTATATAGTTTAGAAATTTACTGAAAGGAAAAGGTTATTTTAAGCCAAGATATGAGTGTGGAAGTTTGATGCCAACAGCTATGAAGCATGAATATTCCAGAAATAACATCATATGTGTACCCTAGTGGGAAAAAGACTTTGGTTTCTGTATGTACAGTTGACATGTATCAGGTGCTGGTACAGTTAGGTATTTTTGAGGGTACAACCGGCTGTAACACAATTCATAAATCCTCTCCTCTCCCCCTCCCATAAAAATTGCATCATTTTGCAACAATATTCCCTAAAACATAAAAAAGAGGCAGTTGGGGGAAATAGGTTGTTAAACCAGGGAGAAAAGCCTCAGTTAATTCATAAACCCTTTGAGCACAAATACTGGTTTTAAATTTTTAATGCTAAACAACCAGTTGGCCATTGGAACTTACATACATTACGTGTTTCTTGGAAAAAGCTCCTGTAAAAGGGAGTTTATTTTATGAGCTGTGTAAGGTTGTATATGCCTTCAAAATATTTGTGGGTTACAATTATGATGCACTTTAACGTCAAGGGTGAATACATCCTTACTTTCTCAAATGAGAAACAAAGTCACTTTAGAGGAGCTTGGTCCATGTTTCTTGAATGTTGGATGTAGCTTATAATCTGGCGATGTAGTCCATTTGCTTTGCTACAGCATAACATTTTACTAAAGATTTTTTTATTTGTTTTGTAGTTCCATAAGATGATATTACTGAAAGGATCATTTCCAATATTGGATTAGTATTGTAGTTTGTCATATTACGTGTATTGTGTAGTTGATTATGCTCATGCATCGTGTGTTAATAAAAAAACTTCCCAATTACTTGATATCAAGTTCTTAAGGCTATCCTCTTTTTACAGCTCTTGGTGGCTTTTTGGCAAGATGAAAGTGAACATGTACGTATGGCTGCACGTTCTATATTTCACTGTGCTGCCTCTCATGCTATTCCTCTGCCTCTATGCAATTCAAAAGCCACTGAGTCACACAATATGGGTTCCCGAACTGGAAGTAGAGACAAACATCTAGGAAATATGACAGAAGAAAGCATATCTCCTAAGGCAGAAAAACAAGGAATTTCCCAAGATGAGGAATCTAAGATACTTGCTTGGCTGGAGTCATTTGAAGTGCAAGATTGGATTTCTTGTGTTGGTGGAACCAGTCAGGATGCAATGACATCCCACATTATTGTTGCTGCTGCACTGGCTATCTGGTACCCTAGTCTTGTGAAGTCAAGTCTTGCCGCACTAGTTGTTCATCCATTAATGAAATTGGCTATGGCTATGAATGAGAAGTACAGCTCCACTGCTGCTGAGCTCCTTGCAGAGGGTATGGAGAGTACATGGAAAGAATGCATAGTCTCTGAGATTCCTCGCCTGATTGGGGATATTTTTTTCCAAGTAGAGTTGAGTGGCCCATCTTCCAAGTCAGTGACAGAAATTTCAGAAGCATCTTTTTCTATTAAACAGACTTTGGTGGAGGTTCTTCTTCCAAGTTTAGCTATGGCTGATATACCAGGCTTTTTGACTGTGATAGAAAGCCAAATTTGGTCTACTGCATCTGATTCACCTGTCCACATGGTGTCCTTGTTGACTCTTATAAGGATCATGCGTGGTTCTCCGAAGAATTTGGCTCAATACCTTGACAAGGTTTGTAAAGCTACATGTTACTAGGTTAGGACTTACCTGATTTTCATCAATGTTTCGGATAGATTTGTCTTTTTGCTTCTAGTTCTAGGTTGATTTTTTAACCTAACTTCATGTTTGTGGGTCAATATCTGCTTCAAGTTGCTCATTTATATTTATTTCTTGTTGATTATTTTTCAATTTTCATTTGCTAGATGTGTATCCTTGAAATTAAGCATATTAGAATTTCTTATTGTGGTCTAGTTCCTTTGGGTGAATGATTATGATTTAGAGAGAAATATATCCTAAGAACATTTGGTAAGAGAGATAAAATACTTTATTTAAAATGTGAATTTTATTTTTTAAGATTTTTATTTTTTAATATATATAGTTTGATCTCAGATGTGTTTATTGCCAGTGGTAGAGGAAGACCAAAAAAAAAAAAAATACAGTCAAAACAATTAAGAAAAACTTGAAGGTTAATAATTTGCATACATACATGATTTACAAGAAAACATTATAACATCCTTTGGTCCATGTAACTAAAACCACTAGTGGGGAAAAACCTTTGTTGTTATCTATACATCTTTACATTTAATAATGGGGATATCAATTGTTTGTGTACACATCTCTTTGGATTATTTTACCCCTATAATTACTCCAAATCACTTACCCTCCAATTACAAACCACTTACTATTGGGCTAGTTTAAACTTAAAAAAATTTATAAAAAAGCAATTTTTTAAGAAGTAAATAAGAGTTGCTTATTGAAAAAAACAGAAAATTACTTATTTTGAAAATAAGCAATTTAGACAAACACATCAAAAAAGTAGAAAACGGCTTATTTTTATTAAAATAAAAAAGCAATTTTCTTTAAAAAAATTTAAACAAATGGGTTCATTATGTAACTTCTATTATCTCTATTTTTTAAATAAATATATAGAGATACCGAGTGCCTCTTTGTCGGTTCTTTATTTTAGATCTAAATATGATTTTGTATGGATTTGCATACTTAGAATGAAATTCCTATTCTTTATTGCTGTTCTTTTCTATTCCTGATGGTTGGGAGCATAGTGATTCTCTATTGGGAAGGGCTATCATCTGTCTGTACTGGATCATGCACAACATAGGATCTGCCAGTAGTTTCCTCTGCCCCTTAAGATTTAAATTTCGTACTGCTTACTTGTTTTGAATCATTAAAGCATGAATTTTTGTGACAGTGTGTCAGATCTGCAGGTGGTCAGCTTCATTTTACAGACTATAGATCCTAGCAACTCAGTCATGCGGAAGGCATGCTTCCAGAGTTCAATGACAACTTTCAAGGAAGTTGTACGTGTATATCCCATGGTTGCTGTCAATGATTCATGGACCAAACTTGCAGTTGGAGATGTGATTGGAGAAGTTAACAACGCAAACATTAGGGTTTATGATATGCAGAGGTATTAGGATTCAGGGGTTGGCTGTAATTTTTTAAATTGGAGTGGGTTTAGGCTGAAATGCTTAAATACATGAGAGAAGCACACTTGATTTTGTGTCATTTATATGTTGTATGCAGGGTGGGAAGGTCAAAGAAATTAAATAAGATGGAAGTAGAATTAAAATTTTCAAGGGAGAGAATAACAATACTGGGGATATTTAAGGGGATAAAAGGAGATTTTGGTGGTTCTATACTTACTGCGTAGTTCCACCCACCCAATTGTATCCTAAGTAACTGACTAGTAATTTTCATTTACTGATCATTTTATTCTTCAAGGTCATATCATCAAGAAAATGATGGAGAAAATCACCAGATCAAATACATTCACTGACATTTGTAAATCATCAAAGCTGTTTTAATTTCCATTTTCAAATAATGCAACTAAAAATGTCCATTTAATACCATGGGTAGGCTACAGATTATATAGATCAATTTTTAAGACCTTTAGGATTGGATGGACTGAATTAAGAATTTATTATGGACCTGACCTACTTTCCCATTTTATATGATCATGGCATTTATAGCTTGTTTCCTCTCTTTTAATCACTCTCGCTCACCATCCTGTGATTCCCTTTTTGAAATATCTGATTCAAAATGTTTTTTGCATGTTTTTCTACTCTGTGATATCTGAAGAGATAGTCGTTTCCTAAAATGGAGAGCCTTCATTTTTTTTATGCAGTGTGACAATGGTAAAGGTTTTGGATGCAAGTGGCCCTCCAGGACTTCCAACTCTGCTCACAGCAGCAACATCAGGAACAATGTTGACTACTGCAATTTCAGCACTGAGCTTTTCACCAGATGGAGAGGTACCGACTACTGACTGATTGTGATAAAAGACTTGACTACTTAGTGTTTCATGATATGATCTAGTTGGCAGGTTTTGGCTTAGCTAAACAAATAATGATATATAAAAATTTGTTTTTATTCGGAATCTTAATTTCATCAGGCAAACTATAAACTCTGACATGTGACCTAAATAAAGGCTATTACTAGCTTCAGGCCATATGATACGATACTAATTACTTTACTGTTGTCAACTATGATCATGTGATTAGTAAATTCAGTTTTGAGATATGAGAAATACTTTGACTATTCATTAGAGCAAGGAGAAATCCTAACAACATAACTTCCTGACAGTCTTCCTTGTGTTCCAACCTATTTTTGTTCACTATATTTTCATGATTTTGTTAAGATAAAAGGGACTTAGAGTAGTTACTAAATAGAGGGATATCATGGGCCAAATCCATCATGTCTATAAATAAGATGATACCGGGTAGAGGGGAGAAATTCAGATTAGTAAGTCTTTACGGGAATAGAGCAGTAGCTTTGTTGTAAAAGGGGAAACCCTTGGAAGAGAGATTGCTCTCGTATTTCTTGTTCTTTTCATCCTATTCAATAAATTTGTCTTTTATCTCCCATCCCTAATTCTTGGTTCCAACTTCCAAACATATTTAACTTTGCTTTCCATGTTGGTTCATCATGCTTGTTCGTACCAATTTAAACCAGGCGAAAAGCTTTATTCCACATATCTTGTATTTTCCCAAAATCTGAGTGCTATTTTGTTTCTTTTTGCTCATTTCCAATTCCAAAACGGTTGTGTGAACCAGAAAAAGCAATCTTGTGTGAGCATAGTCCCTATGGCTACAAACAATCAAAAGCTCAAGATAATATTAAAATAGTTTCCACACAGATTTCAACACAGTTAATTATTATTTAATACATTCTGTGCTTTTGATTGATTTGCCTATAGGCACTGATCTCATTAAAGAATTGCTCATGAAACAGTTAGATTCCTCTTCCCTCTCTCCCCCTACATATAAATTGGTTCAGGGAATATTGCTATGTGAAGATCAGTATATCTCTCCCTCTCTTAGTGAGCTAACCAATTTGCCATTTTCATTCAAACATTAGGTGGTAGTTGTTTTTATTTCCTGGTCTAGAAAAGTAGCCAAATTGCTAGATGTAGTTGTAGTCTGTGAAAAACTATAGGTGAAACCATTAAGAAGGATATAGAGGTCAATGGTTTTTCTATAGGCATGTTTTATTACAGAAAATTATAGCATCATTTGATCCATGTAGCTGACATCATCTAGTGGGAAAAGGCTAGATTGTTGTTTTATGTGGAACATTACATATACTTTGAATTTAAAAGAAAAGATTCAAAAACTTGTTTATTTTGATTCAAAAGGATAAACGCATTGGAGTACACAGGTACCATGCATCAGAAGTTAGATATAATCATGTCCAAATCTTATTAAAAACCTTTGTGGAGATTATCAGGAAGTTTGTACAGGTGTGGTTCAGTCTTATTTCACTCCACTAGGATCAAGATCAAATGAACATCCATTCTCTTTCTGCTGGACAAAAAAGATATTTGTAACCTTTTAGGAAGTAATGATCAAGCAAGACAAATTCTTTAGTTCCTGTCATTCTGGTAAAATAAAAAAGGTTTCCTAATTATTCAATACAACTCTCAATAATTGCATCAACAGACCTCCCTATAGTGCTGTGCATCTCCCCATATGCCAAATATTTGATTTCTTTCTCTCTATGAATTTATTTGCTTTGAGATTGGTACTTCCTGTTTTGTAACCTTTCACAAAGTAATGATCAAGTAAGACAAATGCCTTAGTTCCAATCCTTCAGTAAAATCAAAAAAGGATTCGTGATTATTTGATACCACTGATAACAATTGTATCACAGACCTCCCTATAGTTCTATCCATCTCCCAATTTATGCCAAATATTTTGTTTCTTTTTCTCTATTAACGTATTTTCCTTGAGATTGGTACTTAATGTAAGCATCTCAAACTAATAATTCTTTCCCTCCTGCACTTTGAACATTTTTCACTGATAGGGGCTGGTTGCTTTTTCTGAACATGGGCTGTTGATTAGATGGTGGTCACTGGGATCTTTCTGGTGGGAGAAACTAAGCCGGAACTTTGTTCCTGTTCAGTGCACCAAACTAATCTTTGTTCCTCCCTGGGAAGGATTTTCACCTAATTCATCCAGGTCAAGCATAATGGCCAATATTTTGGAAACTGACAGGCAGCTGAACTTCCAGGTGTTTTTTTTTATATCCTTTTTCTTTTGTACTGAGATCAAACTATTTTATGTCCTGCAAATGAAACTAAAATGTGGTCTTCAGCTGAAACTGATGCCCGAGGGGAAGATGCAATGAGTTGTATAAATTTGTATTTAACAGGAAAATTCAATCGCTAAGTTAGTTGAAAGCATGCTAAAATACATTGTTGGTTGAAATGCATGAATACAAATGGTAATTGGTAAATAGAATAATAGATTGGTAATCTGGGATGAAAGCTTTTCTATTTATCACCATTTTTAATTAGGGCAAGGCCATAAAGTCATCTACTATGGCCGTAAATCTATTTCTTCTAGTTTATAATGCTACCTAAATTTCCTTTTGTAGGATAATGCGAAGGATTCAAATCACGGGGACTGTCTGAAACAATTGCTTCATAACCTGGATCTGTCCTATAGACTAGAATGGGCTGAGGGGCGGAAAGTACTTCTTACAAGGCATGGTCATGAATTGGGCACTTTTCAGTTATAAGCAGTGCTGACTCTTTGAAATTCTTGCTGGGAATTTTCATTGATTTCATAATTTTAGTGGTGGCTATCAGCAACAGAAGATTTTTTATTAGCTCGTACTAGCACACTGTTTGAGGAGGTATTCATTGGAGCTCTTATAATTGGACACTGTCACTGCCTTTGTGAAGATTTATCGAGATCAACTTGATGGTAACATGAACCAATTAGATGGTCTTAGTGTGGCTTGAGATAAATTTGGCTATCTTTTGGATAAAATACTGGGAAAAGGAAGAACTGAGTCTTACACTATATAGGAACCGTTAATTAATTTGCAGTTAGGGACCGAATAGTTACAAAAGTTATTCAATATGAATAACCACTCTCTGACTATTTGGTCACTATCTGTGAATAAGTAGTTTGTTAAGTCCCCAAAGAAAAATTGGAAATATTAGCCTTCATAGGTCAATTTGAGCAATCTTTTATATGTAACTTGAGAGAAATTATGTTGATCTGTCCCCAATTTTACAGAGAGCACCCTCCCCCCTCTCAAATTTTGTACAGGACTCTGGCTTCTCATGTAGTTTATTTGAGGTTTTATTTATTTATTTATTTTTTTGTGATGATCAACATTAAGATTAATATGGTCACATAATATTTTGAGTAAACAAGGGAAAGCAAATAAAAGAAGTCCATGATTATATGCGGTAGATATGTGTAGAAATAACAAAATATATTATATATTAATGTACCTTTGTGCCTTCTTCAGAGAGCGAGCTAAATTACTATAATGAAATAGTATGAAGGATCATTGTTGAGCTCCACCGACATTCAATATAGGACTTTAATTTTAGGTCTCGGTAAGATACGTAAGAAGAGGAACCGCGTGAAACTGCAGGACTTGTTTAACCAAGAACAAGAATAATGAGAAGAGTAGATATTATTTAATATATAAGAAAGATTGATTTAGATCATAGTCATTCATAGATCAGTTTCAACTAGGCAATGTGTATTTCTTTAGTTCTTCACAAAAATAGCGGATGGACTATATGGAGCTGCTTCATGGCTTTAAGTTGGTTAAAAAAAATACAATAGCTCCCTTTAGTAGGGTGGTTCACGAATCATTTTATAAATTTGATTTGGTTTAATGAATTGTTTTTTATATAGCAGATCGATCCGATTTTTTCTATAGACTACTCGGATTGTTTCTTAAATGAATCAGTTTAATGTAATTCTATCAACTTTATATTCGTATAGATCAGTTTTTTTATTTATTTTTATTTTTTTATAAATCGAATTGAACTGCTTTATTTGATTAATTGAATCGTTTTTGTTTTTACAGAGAGAGATTAGATTCAATTTTTTTTTTCCTCAAAAACGATTCAATTTTTATAATTGAGTTTTGATTTTGATTTTTTATTTTTTATTCTCATCTCTTAACCTTTGGACAACGTCAATAGAATCCTTGATCTTTATTGAACCGTGATATTTAGTTGCCAAAATTATTTAAATCGGTCTCCCGCAGACATGGGTTGTCACTAAACGCATTGTTATTATACCATGGAATTGTGTACCTCTTTTTCTTTTTTTCAATTTTATAAAATGCCACCTACTCTGGATTTTTGCCAAATCTACTATACCTAACTATAAAGCTATACCCCTTGAATGAATTCTTTCTTCGAAACAACATAACTAAAATATATTTATTTTTACATAAAATCTGAAATAAAAATAATTAATGCATATATAATTTATAATTAAAAAGTTTAGGGGAGCGAGCTAAGTCGTTGCTTTTCCATCATTAGATGAGTTCAGATAATAGTTAAGTGAAATATTATGAAAATTATTTATTTAATGAAAAATTCTATAATTTTCGCTATTTGAAAAAATATTTTGAATTAGTAAAAATCACAAAATTAAAAATGAAATTAATCTTCAATCAAGTGTATGAAATATCCATGACAGGATAAATAATAAGTGATTTAAATAAAATAATAAATTTTTTTAAAATTTTACTTATTTGTTTTTAATTTCATATATTAATACAATCATAAGTTACACTTTTACAGAGAAAAATAGTAATTTACTCTTTTTTCTTTAATTTATCGGTTAAATTTTTCATGTAATTTGATGAAATTTATCTTTTAGTATTTATAATTAAAATATTTTATTTTATTTTTTAAATATTATTTATATTTCATAATTTTATAAATTTGATCTTATAATCCTTATAAAGATGAAAAATAAAGAGTAAAGGCGAACAAAATAATATGATAAGAATTAAAATAGAAAATTTTTATAGAAACTTAGATGTTGATGGTCACCCTTTGCAGTTGGCAACTTAGCTGAACTGTCGGCGGTGGATAGGCGCCCCACATACATGTACAAAATTCTAAACAAACTCCAGTCTTTACACGTTTAACTGAATTTAAAATTTATAAAGAAATTACGTACCATAGCTTAACATAGATACTAACACTAAAAATTAATACATTATTTCTCTACACACGTCTAGTAAAAATTTTATTTTTAAATGACACTGAAAATAATAAATAAGTCTATGGTTGTATTATGAATAATTAAGATTAAAAACATTTAAATTGTGTAATTTTTTTAAAAACCCGTAATCATTTTTAAGTGATTACATAACTTTAATTTTGATCATGTATTTGTAATTGTAACTGTATTAGTTTCATATAAAAATAACTTTCTCAAAACATTTACTTCTATGATTTATATTTTAAGTTCATTCTTTTATCCGGCATGTGAATTAAGTACATTTTTAATAAAATTCCATTATTTGAACGTCAAATATCATCATATTAGATATTTTATATATTTATCTCCATTTCTTACATTTTTTTATACATACACTCGTTAAAAAATTTATTAAAAACAAAAGAACAACAAATGATGTCCCAAATTTATTGTTAAAAAATTCTTTTAATTTTTAATAGTTTATGTGTATTTTTTTTGGGGGGTAAAGAATAGTTTATGTGTATGAAACACGTATAAGGAGTAATCCTATATCTTACAACTTTTTCTACTATTTTATACTTTAAAGTGAATTAGATAATATCATAACATAATATAAATATATATAAATGAAAATATTATTTTTAATATATTTTTTTTAACTTTTTATACATTATTCATTTTTAAATTATAAATGTTATATAAAAAGTATGTTTAATATTTCTTTCTAAAATTTATGCATCATTTTATATTTCAAAGCAAAAATAGAACTTTAGTCTTTCTATTTTAATTTTGTTCCATAAGTTTACAAGTTTTAGTTTTTCGTTATTCTATCAAGTTTTTATATTGATAGTGTTAATTTTGGATTATGTAACATCTCTTACAATTTGTCACATGTTATTAAGTTGACTAAATTAGTAAAATAATTTAATAAAAGGACCAACTTAATTTAATAGAAACATTTTAAGAGACTAATAACATGAAACCTTTTGAAATTAGAGGATAACACTAAAACCAAAAATTAAAGTGAGGGGCCAAAATTAACATAAAATTTTTTACAATAAATTCTCAACAGACAAAAACCCTTAAAATGGACCAACTTTAAAGGGAACTAAAATCTTCATGGTCGAAAACCCACTACAAGGCAACACAAAATATAATACAAGTGACCTTACAAGGTAAAGCTTAATGTTGGATAAGTCTTAAGATAAATTAATAACTTTATAAGAGAACTAAAACCTTCACCAGGCAACACAAAATACAATAGGTGGTTGACTCTACAAGGTGAAACCCAACAACAAGCCTTTAGGGGCAATTGTTCTAGACTTAAGGGGTCTCTTTAAATAAATTTCTTTTAAAATAAAAAATAGAAGAAAAAAAATTCATCATAAGATAAAATCAACTTATATATGGATGAGTTAAAAGTAATATTTCGAAGAAGTTAATAGGAGAAAAATTTTATAAGTTAGTTAATATATAAACTAATTTTTATTTATAAAGAAATTTATTTTATTCTTTCTTTTCATTTTTCTATCCTAGAAGTGTTTGCCAAGATCAAACAATTTCTTAAGTCAACCCAAGTCAAAATTTTCCTTATCGATACAAGACAATAGAAGCCGAAAACAACTAACACTGCAGGGAGAGGATTCCTTCAAGGATATGTGGATAGCTCAAAATTCTTGATGATCTCTCTTAAAGATAACTTTGATAGTAAGAAACTAATTATCAACGTATCATCACATACCAAGTATCACTTAAAATTAAATCCTAGCCATTTATTTTTTGTTTTATTAACTTAAACATCAAGTCTTTTTATATAAGTAATCTTAATCTATTATATCTGACTTGAAAATCGTTTAAAGATCAATCATTAACTCCTCAACATCTAACTTAAAAAGATTTATGAATGAAAGATCCGTATTTTCTTAGATTTAGACAATAAAAATAGTTATTAAAAATAATAATTGATTGTAATTCAATATATGGAAATAACACATTTTACCAAAATTATAGCATCAGACCACCCAAAAATGGATTTCCAAAGAAGTTAATTATTTCTTTTAGTACGTAGTACAAGAATTGGTAGTCAATATTCAATTCTATTTCTTGTTTCAGGATTGAGGAATGAAATATTCACTCATTACTAAAGAGTGGAAACAAAATAAAAGATGGAAATCAGAAAAAAAAAAGGAAAAAAGAGAAGTGATTGTTTTAGATCCGTATGATTGCTATTGCAACATCAAGGCTCTTATAATTTTCACCATCGCATCGCAAATTACAGTGTATCAACTATCAACCGCAATGTTATAACCACAACAGCAACTAAAAACGCCCCCGAAACCGATCGAGAAGGAGAAGGATTAAATAGGAACTGGGGTGGCCAGTATCTACATTAATTGTCCTTAAAATAGAAAAATCAATTCAGAAGTTTGCACTATTCATTAATTAGTTACATAATGGAACTAAGCATGTGAAAAACCATCAGTGAAACCGCCATCAAATGCAAAATGTTGGCATTCAAGTCCAATCAGTTTCTCAAGATCGGAGGTAGGAATCCAACCATCACCAAATTGAGCACCTTCATCATCCAACCACTCAAGAAAATCATCCTCTTTCTTCAAGTCCATGCATTGTGGCACACTTGGTACAAGTCCATTATCTTTCACCACCAAAGGTGTCCTTGATGAACAATTCTTTTGGTGACGAGTGGTTGGAGGAGGAACTATGGTATTGTTCTTCCTTGTGGTCCCAGCAAGAGAGTTTCTTCGAGTTGGGTGTGGATGGCTGTGTTCAGCAGTGTATGTTACCAAGAAAGCAGAAGGATCTAAGTGGCTCCTTTCAACTTGTTTCCTGGCCAAACACCCTTTGGAACTGCTGCACCTATAGTAGCTTCGAGGATAGGGTGAACCCTTTATCGGTTTCTGTCCATATTTACGCCATGCCCATGCATCATCAAGACCTTCTGCTGTTGTCACCTGCTTCACCACACTCTTGTTCTGGCTCTTCTTGCTGCATACAATTAACCACATCCATGTCATTATTTACTTTTCACCACTCACACCTCTTTGAATAGATGATCCTAACTACCTGACCAGCCTTTACATAATCAAGTATTCTTAATTTTTTTTCTCGGTAAACATGTCATATGAAGATTGGCCGAAACTATAAACTACCTAACAGTTTCTCAAGTGAAAAGACAGAAATTCTATGATATAGGGTTTTGTCTGTTATTCAGAAATTCTTCCATGTGATCATATGTATATTTAAAACAGTTATATATATCGATGTAAGAAGAAAAATATTTACTATATAATTAGTTGATATATAGTGAATGGAGAATTAGTTTAGGTATAACAAACCTTTTTTTGCATTTAGGTGCTGCGGGAACTTTTGACCCTTGTAGAGCTACTTTCTCTTCTGATGCTTTGAGTTCTTTGACCTGTTCGGGTTCTATGGGGATAGGCAGGGAAGTTTTAACAATGGTGTGTGGTGAAAGAGGGTGAAAAACTGGGTAGAAAGGTTTGTAAAGCTCTTCCAAATCATCAAGGACCCTCGTGGTTTCTGAGAATTCGGGAAAGGTATCAAGCATCGCATCTTGTTCAGAGAAGAAGTAAGAGAAATCAGGGTTTGGATCATCCATGGTGGTGGCTTCACCGGTGCTTCCTCTCACAATAGCTTCCAAATCCCAGTTCCTCAAGGACGCAAATTCATCCATCAACACCAACTCAACTAGGAAATTAAACTAAGGTATAGATATATGATGAAGAACAAGCAATGAGAAAAGAACGAATGAAGGGTGACTTTAAAATTTAATTGGAAGTCAAGAGATTTTGTTTTGTTTTTTTGAAGACATGTTAACCAAATGTTTGGCTTTATATAGATAAATGAAATGGTAACCAGTTGGGTAGTGTTTTGAATGTGTTCTCTTTTTTGCTTCAAAGTTCAAATTGGCAATAGTATTTCAATTGGGTTGACTAACCATAAAGTCAAAATGATGAGAGCAAGTGGGAGTGGAGAAGGGATAGTTTATTTTCAGCATTTCGGTGCTGATCTAATAAATACATTGCCCAACTTTTGCCTTTATTTGGGGTTATAAATGACGGTGTGACAGTGAATATATAAAGACAATTGAATCAGTCTTGCGGTGAAGTCAATTCAATACAATTTATTCATTAAAAAAATAATTCAACACAATTTGGTTGGAGGATCTCGTACGTAAGGGGCCAATTATTTGAAGTTTATTATTATTATATATTAATATAACTAGCTAGATATTTGTGTATAGATTAAGCTTGCCCTCACTTGGTTGCTTGGCCGTTTTTCTAAAGCGGCTGAAAATAAAAATGTGGATCTAAAAAGTAATTAAAGCCCTAGTATGAATCGAGTTATATTACATATATAACATATTTTTTATAATACTTTATATAACACTTTCTTCACATTAATTATATTTTAATACTTTTCCTTTTTTCTTTGTTTATCCATTTTTTATTGTAAAAAACATTAAAGATTAATATAAAGTACAAGCCGTACGAATATGATCATGTTATTACGTCATGAATACATGCGAGTTTAGTTAGAAACTTATAATTTTCTTCAATATCGATCACTTGCTTTTTATCTGATTATTACATTTCAGTTTGAAGGAGCCAGTTAATTTTTTGAATTGCTTTCGGGGATGGGTTTAGAAAAAAAAATAGTTTTGTGCATGGTTTTAGAATTTAGATGTAGTCAGATGAAGTGAGCTTAAAAAATTAGTTACATATCACATACGTTTCTAGGTCTTGGAAACGATGTCATAGGGTTATCACACTGTATATAGCTCCAACCCTTGCTTAGATTTGAGACCACACTACTCTGGCCACGATGCCACTACCATACTATAAATCCAAGCTAGGATCCTAGGAAAACCGAACTTATTCACTTCTTTCTTCATTGTCCTCTTTAAACATGTTCCACACATTCATCACAAGATAATATATGATATTTCATTCACTCTAAAATTTATAGAGTACACTGGGTGGAAGAAGAACAAATGTGGAAAGAAATAAAAAAGAAAGACAAAATAATAGATACGATAAGTGATTAAAGAGATATAGAAAGAAATAAAATAAGATAAAAGATATTTTTTTACAAAAAAGTTTACATTATATTTTAATGTAAACGTAGGTTTATAACCTTTTTAGGCAATAAAATATATGAAATTAACTATTTAGCAAATAGTTTTATCAAGAGTCTTGAGCTAATTTATGTTTAGTTTAATTTCTTTTATAAGTAAAAGTTCGGCGAAATACATATGTATAAGCAGAAAATAAGTAGTTTATAATTTGTGAAGAAATAATTTTTTTTTAAAAAAAAAAAGAACTTTTAGAAGAGTTAATTCAAAGAGCACATGTAGAGTTTTTTTTTATTAGTATTTCATTTTGAGTCTCACATATTGTTATTTACATGTATTTTATTTTCTTTTTATTTTATTGTAAAATACTCTTACTCTCTGTTTTATTTTGTTGACAATCTTGTTTTCTAAAAACTCTAATTATCTATTTTTCCTCTTGCAAAATTGTTTTTATATTTTTTTCACTTCTTTTGATTATATATTATTTTTTTAGAAAAAAATAGTATGTTAATATAATCGTATGAAGTGTTTATTGAGTGTTTTGGCATATATAATACCGTTTGAATATTTTTTAATATAATTTAATTAGTATTATTAAATTTTGTCTAAATAAATTTTCATGTTTTTTTTTAAATATTATCGAACAACATATAGTGACTTAAATATTTTATTATTTATAGTTTAAATTTAATTTTTGTTAATTAATATTATTTTCAAATCATCATTAAATAAAATCTTATTAATTAATTAATTTTTTACATTATAAAAATTATACTTTCAATAGTTTATTTTTTTATTATTAAAATAATTTTACATGATTTTTTTATTTTATAATATAATTTTTATTGGATAAGATAACTAATTTGGCAAGTATAACAATTATTGTAAATAGTAAAGAGAACATAAGTTCAAGTTATCAAATCAACATAGACTTGAGTTTATAATTGTTTAATATAATTCTAGTACTAAATAGATGTATAAAAGAAATTTAAAAATTATTTAAATTGCAATACAAAAATTTATAGAAAAGAATGTAACAAAGTGATTAAGAATTTGAATTTAAATAATGATAAGAGGAGCCAGAGATTATTTCATTAGCCTTTTTCATGTAAATCTTCCTTAATTTTCATACAATGTTATATACAATTCATTCAACAGGCTACAATTATATTTAAACCTTAATTTCTTAGACAAAAATTTATATGTTATTTAAGAGAAATCTCAATTCATCGGTAATTATTGTTAAATAATCTTGCATTAAGGTCAATGATCAAAAGTCAATTAATAAGATTTATCTCAGTTCCTCGACAATAAATGTTATCAGCTTTTTATCATAATTCCAAAAGAGTTTTTCAACCTCAATTAAAACTATAAAATCATATATTGATCAAAATACACATTAAGTACAAAGTAAAAACAATTAACTGAATAAAAATATATATTGAATGAGAACACAGAATATTACATGAATACAACAAAGTCTCCAACAATAAATAATTTAACCACTCATAATAAAAGATTATATAAGAGAAAAGAGATTTTTGATTGACCTGTAATTACAAGAATACTTTCACAAAAACTCTCTCTAATCTCTATAAAATTATGCTTAAAAGATAAAAATAATAGATATACTTACTAAAAAAAATCCAACATAAAATAAATTCTAATATATACTACAACTTGTTTCAGAAATCAAGGGAATACCAATGAAAAATTGATATTTCACATCAGAATATTTTACATTAATTGTTTAATAATCAATGTAATATAAAGTGTAATAATATTTTTGAAAATATGTCAATTATATTACATATGATGTAATACATCAATTGTAATATAATCGATATAGAAAGGGATATACTAGATGAATTTTCATTTGAACCAATACAGAAAAAAAGTATATTATATTAGTTAAACTACCGATGTAATATGTCTTTTAAATTTCTCTAACGCATAGTATTTTCAATGTCGATGGGGTGCTGGGCCCAATGTGTTTGTGTTATTTGTTCCCTCTTCTTTTTGCTTTATTATTATTATTATTATTATTATTATTTTAAGATCTACGAAGGGGAAGGGACATGGGAGGCTGGGGATTTGGTTGGAGTGATGGAGGAAGATGCGCTGTGGTTGCAAATCTGGACAACGTCTACAAGAAGAAGGTTAACAATGGTGAGGATTAATAGAGGAGGGAAAGGAGATATAAAATATCACTACAACAACATAGACTTTTAGTGACAATAAAAATTAGTGTAAAATCTTTTATCAATATTTTTATATTAGTCATTATATACGATGTTATTAAAATATTTATCGATAATTATTTTACATACTAATAAAGAACCTTATAATAATCAGAAAAAATATATAAGTTTTTGTGATATTTTTTACTAGCATTTAATATTTTTTGTTAAGCTAAAACCCTAAATTAGTCCCTTATAATATTAAAAAAAATTAATTTGGTTTCACTTTAATTTTTTGTTTCAATTTAGTCTCAATTTATTTTAAAATTTTCAATGTGGGACTTCCGTCCAAATTTCACAAACGGCGTTAAAGATCCGAGAGAATCACGCCCGTGATTCCAAATCATGACCGTGATTTTCACGACCTGGGAATCACCTGAGATTAAGAGGTGCGAAAAGAGGTGGTGAGAATCTCGACCGTGAGAATTACGCCCGTGATTCTCTTGGACCTTTAACGTCTTTTGTGAAATTTGGACGGAAGTCTCACATTGAAAATTTTAAAATAAATTGGGACTAAATTGAAACAAAAAATTAAAGTGAGACCAAATTGAAATTTTTTTAATATTATAAGGAACTAAATTAAGGTTTTAGCCTTTTTGTTATTGTCAGTAAAAGTTTAAGAAATGTGGGACTTGTAAGATGAGGGTTGTCCTCTACTTATATATTCTTTAATTTCCTTAGTTTTTTCCAATACACTCTCTCAAGTTTAGTACTATTAAGTTTGACAATGGTGAGTAATCTGATACTAACTTAGAATAGTAAGTTATAGGTTTAACTTAACCCTACAAAACAAACTTGTAAGGTGAGAGTTATCATTCACTTATATACTCTCTTTAATTATCTTTTCTCTAGTAGATGTGAGACTTAAGTTTTTTCCAATAAATAATTATCGCTAATAGTAAATTTTGATATGATGTAGATATATATTTAGTAACTATTATATATTAGTTATTAATATTTTTATTAAATAATGAAATAAAAATAATTAATTTATTATTGTTAAATAATTATCGATAATAATAAATTTTGTTATAGTAAATATTGATAATGAGAGTGACAACACATTTAAAGAGGAGATGCCTATAATTTATACCATATATAAATTAAGTCAATCATATTTTTGATATATTTAAAACATCAATTTTTATATATATGAATCATCTATCAAATAGGTTAATATATAATTCTATATATGTAATTTATATTAAAAAATAACTTTTAATCTTGCAGTAAATTTTAATAAAATATTATCTAATTAAAAATTATTGACAGTGTAATAATTAATAAATATTATATCAATGTAATTTGATATATATATATATATAAAGCTGAAAAAATACACATTAAACTTCCATTAATGTAACATGTATAGGAGATTAGCTTTACACTAACGATATAATATACGTCATTCAAACCATAGGATGCATTTATAGTATTTTAATTTCCTTTATTAACAAAACTATTAGTCAATAGCATGTGTCATATTTTAATTTGCTTGATCGGTATTTATGGACAAATATTTGTTAAAAGAAATTATCTCTTAAATAAATATCAATATTTTAAGAATTACTCTTTAATTTCTGAGGAGAGAATACCCTGGTTTCCCATAGTATATTAATTGTCTACTAATTAAATCAATAAATTATAATAATTTGTATATAAAAAATTATCTATATTATACATATAAAAAATTTAAAAGAATTATTTTGGCCCCTTGAATCCGTCTCATCTCTCCCTAATGCCTTATGGTAGATATTATATATCGTAGAAAAGTACTGTGAGAGCACAATTTGTCTTTAAGAAAATAAATTG
Organism: Cajanus cajan; assembly: GCF_000230855.2. Lineage (NCBI taxonomy): Eukaryota > Viridiplantae > Streptophyta > Magnoliopsida > Fabales > Fabaceae > Cajanus > Cajanus cajan. The sequence continues at coordinate 76,239,750 of NC_138518.1, forward strand.
TCCAACACAGCTAATTAATTGCCTACTAATCCATAAATGTAACATATGTGTATGGGCAAGTTAGGAAGTAATATCTGTTCCAAGATGGCAAGATGCAGTGATATTTGAGGGTGGGGGGATGAATGGTCTTCAATATTGTGCACTCAGTGGACAAAGTAGAATAAGAAAAAGAAGCACCAAATATTTGTTTGTTTCGTAAAACACAGGGAAACTACTGCATGCAAATGTAGACTTTTATGACCAAAATGGTCCCTTTAGTACACTTCGGAACCATCAAACATTACACTTTCATCATAGCCCTATTTTATGACTTAATCGCTTCTGCCTGTTCACAACACTCTTAACTCTTAAGAAGCTAAAGGGAAATTCTAAGTATGGGAGTTCTTCTTCATGTGTCCCATTCTTTCTCTCAGAATTCTGAGTGCCGGTTTTAAACGACCAAAATCACACTCAGAAAGTGAAACCTAAAACGAACAAAAAAGTTATTTTAGGGATGATGACGGGTCAATTTATTTTGGGAGAACAAAAGCAGAAATCTAACTTAAAATAAGAGGGAAAAGAAATATATAATTTGAATTTAATTTCAGTGTAAAAAATTTTACGCATTCAATCCATCAAAAATTATAATTTTTATGACTTTTAAAGTAATTATTATAAAAATAAATTAACTAATTATCTATGTGAATTGTGATTAGATGATAATGTAAAACTATTATTGTATATTTATTAAATTCTATAATTTACCCTAATTTTTATTTTATTTTATTTGTTATATTCTCCTTATGTGTATTACCATTTTTCTAAATAATAAAAATATTATATAAAATGTTAAAATAATATATATATAAACAAAATAATGATGCATCACGAACATCTTTAACTATTAAACTAACAACATTAAGCCAACAATCCAACGTCACAAAACTTCATTGTCAACCATGCAAAATCCTAAAATCATAACACCAAATGTCACTATTGTAATTACTTAAATTGACACAGAAAAAATCATCATCAACATTAGAGTTAGAGCTATCTACGAATGACAACTGATGAAGATTTTCGCAATCTCTCCACTTGGCAAGCGGACCAAGTTTCGATGTAGTATTTAAGTATCGTCCTCAGGGATTTGAGAATTTAGTAATTCTTACTCTAATGATTAATATAGAGATGTTGATATGATTGGAAGTGAACTAATGTGAGGCAAAATTAAAAAGGTAATGTAAAAGTTATAAGAACAATTATATGAAACAAGGATTGGACCCTAGAGCACTTGCTAACTCCTAAATTTCCTTAAAATAAATATGATTTCATCTTCATGACTTCCACGTTCATTTAGTAATTCAACAAGATCCCTCAAAATTGAATCCTAAAGTAATTAATCTAAAACATGATTCCTCTATGTTTTATGATTAACACTTTGCATTAAGAGCAATGACTTGAACAAGGTGACTAAACAAATCAAGTCTATTCCTAGAGCAAGAGATGTTTAGGTGCAAGATTCAGTTCGGGTTTTCAAAAACGTTTTCCAACCGGATTCAAAAACCAAAAATCATACAACGGGTGATCAAGCCGATATAAGCATTAAGAGAAGAATCAAACACAAGTAATGAAAATGAAATGCATATATATATTTAAGAAGAAGAAGAGTTAGTAGTTACATCTAGACCAATCCTCAAAGATTTAGCCCCTCATGGCCATTTACAAGATCAAAGGAGTGGAAGAAGAAATTACAAAGGAAGAGATGAAGAAAAATGAGTTGATCCTCGTTCCCAAGTGATCCAGCCTCCAAATCTTCGTTCCCACTCTGTTCTTTCTTCCTCCTGTGCTCCCCGCTCTTGTTTTTCTCTTTGTTTTCGTCTCCCCTTTTTCCTTTTCTCTCTCCCCTGCCCTTTTATAATTGCTAGAATTAAAACAGAGTAGGCAGGAAAGAGAAGAATCCGCTCAGCGCCTTGAAACGGCTGAGCGGATTGGGAGTTCTTCACCATGAAGAAACCTCAAGGGCTGAGCGCCTTAGATCCGCTGAGCGCTTTAGAGGCAGAGAGCACCCCTTGTTCCTGGATGAAATCCGCTGAGCGGATGGGAATGGCTGAGCGGATTGGAGGCAGAGAGCATTCCTTCTCCTCCAGGGGCCAATCCGCTGGGCGCTTCAGAATGGCTGAGCGCCTTCAGTTTGGGAAGTTCTCTGACTTGAATCCGCTGAGCGCTTCAGAATGGCTGAGCCATTCTTCTCCAGGTTTCAAAACCTACAAAATAAGCACCAATTTGGATCAAAGGCTTCCTATTCTCTATACTAACATTAATCAAAAGCACCTCTTTGATTCTAAGCATATATAGATCAAAATAATATCAATATGTACACAAAATGTGCTAGATAAGTGTCCCAAGCGAGTATTAAATCAAACTAATTAGACACTTATCAAGCTACCCCCAACTTGAAAATTTGTTTGTCCTCAAACAAAAAGTCTTAACTAAGAGTATAATATAACTAGTTTATATATCCAGTGAATCACTAAAAGTTTCACCCAAAAAATATGTTAATGCATTTACATGATTTCAAAGAATCCAATGAACTTGTTTACAAAATCCAGTGAGTACATGTTACAACAAATGGTGCCCACATGATAACGAAAATTATGAACCTCAAGCACACTCAAGGGAAAAAATCACTCATCTTCCATTGTTTTCAACCCAGAGCACTCAAATTTCCTCACCAATGTGTATCTCTCAATGATATGTTGTGATGGGTGAGTGTTTCTCTCATTTCATGCACTAAAAACACGCTAAGTCTGATTTGTTACTCGTCTCCCACAAGTCTATTGTTAAGACTAAGCATGGATCACTAAGGGCTTAAGAGGGTTGTAATGTGGCCTGGCTATCAGAGATTTGGTTTTTCTTTGGGAATCTGAAGGCCTGTTTGACAAGAGACATTCTCACTCATATGGGTTAATTCCAAATTCTTGCACTAACTTGAACTCTCTTGACTCTTTATGTTTCATCCCTCTTTTTGATTGAATTTACTGGTTCCTTCTCTTTCAGACTGTACACAAATTGATGAACTGATAACAAGGAACCTTGATTATAAAATTAACTCTAAATTTTTTTTTATTTTTTATTTTTTTTTAAAGTAATGGATATACACAGGAAACACACTTTGCCTGTACAATTCAGCTCCAACCATATGATCTCTTCATACACGCTACCCCCAACTTGGTTCAAAACCCACTTGTTTCATGAGAATGTCTCTTACCAACAAGGCTAAGGACAATCATGGTTTTTCTTTTTAAGCTTAGGGGTTCTGTTTAGGCTCAAAACTGTTTGATTAAAGGTTTATGTAGTTCATGGGTTGGCTTTTTGGCTACTGGCTACATATAATAAACAATTGCCTTAGTAAATTCCAAGCATAGCTTAACTGTAACTCATGGGAGACTCAAACAAAACTGACTGCATGAATCAGTGATGACTCTCAATGATTGAATTTTAACTGTTTGGCTCACTCCCTCACACGACTTGGTTAAGTGCCCTGGATGTCAACAACTTCAGACTCATTTCAATTTCACTTGAACATACTTGAAGCACACAATTAAAGTCAAAAATGTACAACCACTTGTGCAACAATGTAGATTTCCAGATTAGCAAACAATGCTCATTGAAAACTTGAACCATGAAAATGCTCATTCCAGAAAGATTATCAATTTGATTCCCAAAAAGAATTTTGTCATCACCACAAGTGGACACAAAACACATTAGATACTAATACGATATTTGCATGAAAGCACAACAGAAATCAAAAGAGAGAACTTAAAACTTACCTTGAATCAAAGAGAATGATGGTGTGTGTGAAAGAGAAGAAAGCGAGAGAAAATGAGAAGACCAGGTTTGAAAGTGTTGGGAATGAAAGACAAATAAAGGGATAACTTCTTTTCTGTTCTTGGATTGGTCTTTCTCAATTTTTTTTTTGAGGCGCTCAGCCCTTTTTAGGCGCTCAGCCATTTGGGTACAGAGAGCATTATAAAGAAAAGCGTTGAGCGCTTTGAAAACGCTCAGCCATTTGATGCAGAAATCTCAACTAAAATGTTTTGCTGATATGAACGGCTGAGCGCCTTGAAACGGCTGAGCCGTTTACCCCCTGTGAGGAAAATTTATCTACAAAGTAGACACTGCAGCCAAACGGCTGAGTCGTTTTTAATGGCTGAGCCGTTTTGTTAGTTTTGTAAACTTACCTGGAAGAAGCACATTTTGTTCTCCTTTCACACTCCCACTTCCAGTTACCTTCAATAAACTATAAAAAGCATAACACAAGAGAAGAGAATGTTGAAGGAACAAAACATTTGATAGAATGCATCATCAAAACATCAAATCACAAACTCAACTCTTCAAAAGCATAACTACATATGTAAAGTATTAAACTAAAATGAAAATGAGAATTCAAACCAAAATAGCTGGGTTGCCTCCCAGTAAGCGCTTCTTTATTGTCATTAGCTTGACACTTCCTGTATGACCATGGCTCCTTCAGATGAGTAATGGTGGTGAGTCTTTCACCTCGCCACCCAAATATTGTTTGAGCCTTTGACCATTTACTACCCAAATCCTTCCGGTGGCAGGATCTTCAAGTTCAATAGCCCCATATGATTTGACTTACTTGTAAATATATAGGTGAGTCCACAAAACACAACAAAACAAATATATCTATATATTATAAATATTCACAAACTAAATTATTTACAAAATTACAAAATCACAAGAACAAGAATTACTAAATAACACCAAATCCCCGGCAACGGCGCCAGAAACTTGATGAAGATTTTCGCAATCTCTCCACTTGGCAAGTGGACCAATTTTCGATGTAGTATTTAAGTATCGTCCTCAGGGATTTGAGAATTTAGTAATTCTTACTCTAATGATTAATATAGAGATGTTGATATGATTGGAAGTGAGCTAATGTGAGGCAAAATTAAAAAGGTAATGTAAAAGTTATAAGAACAATTATATGAAACAAGGATTGGACCCTAGAGCACTTGCTAACTCCTAAATTTCCTTAAAATAAATATGATTTCATCTTCATGACTTCCACGTTCATTTAGTAATTCAACAAGATCCCTCAAAATTGAATCCTAAAGTAATTAATCTAAAACATGATTCCTCTATGTTTTATGATTAACACTTTGCATTAAGAGCAATGACTTGAACAAGGTGACTAAACAAATCAAGTCTATTCCTAGAGCAAGAGATGTTTAGGTGCAAGATTCAGTTCGGGTTTTCAAAAACGTTTTCCAACCGGATTCAAAAACCAAAAATCATACAACGGGTGATCAAGCCGATATAAGCATTAAGAGAAGAATCAAACACAAGTAATGAAAATGAAATGCATATATATATTTAAGAAGAAGAAGAGTTAGTAGTTACATCTAGACCAATCCTCAAAGATTTAGCCCCTCATGGCCATTTACAAGATCAAAGGAGTGGAAGAAGAAATTACAAAGGAAGAGATGAAGAAAAATGAGTTGATCCTCGTTCCCAAGTGATCCAGCCTCCAAATCTTCGTTCCCACTCTGTTCTTTCTTCCTCCTGTGCTCCCCGCTCTTGTTTTTCTCTTTGTTTTCGTCTCCCCTTTTTCCTTTTCTCTCTCCCCTGCCCTTTTATAATTGCTAGAATTAAAACAGAGTAGGCAGGAAAGAGAAGAATCCGCTCAGCGCCTTGAAACGGCTGAGCGGATTGGGAGTTCTTCACCATGAAGAAACCTCAAGGGCTGAGCGCCTTAGATCCGCTGAGCGCTTTAGAGGCAGAGAGCACCCCTTGTTCCTGGATGAAATCCGCTGAGCGGATGGGAATGGCTGAGCGGATTGGAGGCAGAGAGCATTCCTTCTCCTCCAGGGGCCAATCCGCTGGGTGCTTCAGAATGGCTGAGCGCCTTCAGTTTGGGAAGTTCTCTGACTTGAATCCGCTGAGCGCTTCAGAATAGCTGAGCCATTCTTCTCCAGGTTTCAAAACCTACAAAATAAGCACCAATTTGGATCAAAGGCTTCCTATTCTCTATACTAACATTAATCAAAAGCACCTCTTTGATTCTAAGCATATATAGATCAAAATAATATCAATATGTACACAAAATGTGCTAGATAAGTGTCCCAAGCGAGTATTAAATCAAACTAATTAGACACTTATCAACAACATATGTAAATGTGTTTGTATGTGTCAACCTTATAAGCTATTTATTTTGTGACTTGACTCTTTAGGTTAGGTTAACTTAGCCCATTTTATTTTTTATTTAAATTTTATAAGGAAAAAAAATATTGAGCTAAATAAGTCTGATAACCTAAAAACTAATGATTGAACCAAATTAGTTCAATTCTTTTATGGGTCACTTTTTTCGAACTTTAGCCAGACTTGTGTGAACCATTTTTGATACCCCTGATCAACATCAATCTCATATCACCATCTAAACCATGCACCATGATCGTTATAGTTTCCCTTGCCAATTAATAATCTCATACCGTAAGTCGTAAATCAAAAGCACACTAAAGACCCCATCATGAGCCACAAAGACCTTTCACTTTGTTAATTGCATGCTACACGCACCACCTAAGCAACATTGTGCATGTCATCATTTCATTTCAAACCTATCCACCACAATGTCACCTAAAAGTTGTTCCATCTTCAACTACGAGATGATACCAAATTGTTTGAGTTTTTATTCGTTATCAAGTGTGTGTTTCTTTTTAGGGTTGATGCAATGGATTAACTCACCTAAAATAGGATGAGGTGAGATGGACTAACTTACTAAAAAAAAAAATAAGTTGAAAAAAATTATTTATCTTAGCTTGACTCACTTTAATGATTTGATGAATTGAAAATAGTGGATTAATAAGTTAATTCACTTTCACTTCACTTATTTTTTTTTAATTTTAATTGAAATATTTTAATATACATTTTCACTTCAATCTATAATATTATTATTTTTTTGTAAAATTGATTTTAATGGTTATATTTTTTCTTGTAAGAGGCCAAAGTAAGATATATTTCTATTAAAAAAAAAGACACTATACATGAAAATGTACTAGTGAAAAATATGTGATTAAAATAATATATTTCTATTTAATATAAAATTAAAATAATTACATTAAAAAAGAAGTTAAGTAATATATATATATATATATATATATATATATATATATATATATAATTGATCTTATATAAATCCACCACAAATGTATTTTTTAAGAGCATTAAAAAAGTGAATTAGTGAGTTAATTCACTAAATTGACATATTAAACAGTTGGATATATGGGTTGGATAGGCATGTTGATGAATCTATTTATCTAACTCAATCCACACAAAAAATAAGTTGATTAACTTATTAGATTTAATCTAGATTGTCATTTCTAAATCTTTTACTGAACGTACGTAATATATAAAATATATATCCAATAATATGTGAGGTCTAAAATAAAATTTAAGAGAGGATTTTTTTTTTAAATGAAAAGGGATATATGTCGAGTCATTTTACAAATATGTGAGGACAATTTTTGTAAATATGAGATTTTTACTTTATAAAAATAAATAACAAACATTTTTTTTAACAAATCTAAAACTCAAGCTTAAGCTTTGGATCGGTCTTTGCTATACATGGTTGGTTACATCTTTTTCTTGGATATTTGCAGGATATGGCCATCTTTCTTGCATACAGTTGTGGATAAATTTTTCTTTCATGTTCAATAATAATTTATGTGCGAGTTTGTCATTTCCTCATACATATGTCTTTTTTTAGTGATTTACTCACTATTTGTGTTTTATTTTTATATTTTCTTTATTTTTGACATTTTTAACATTTTTTTTATTTATCTTGATAAAATTGTGTGTTTACGCGTCACGAGAGTATGTCGTGTCTTTATCTCTTTTTACTTTATTTGTTTTTTTGTTTTGTCAACGTTTTTTATTTCATCTTACATTATTTTATTTTTCTATGCCTATCATTATTTATTCATTTATGAATATTAATTTTCTTTTAAAATTTTTAATTATTAATTTTGTAAAAAACAATCAAAAATATAAATTAAATTAAATTAAAATTGAGACAAAATTGCGGTATAATTTTAGTCCTTTATGTATTATGATTGTGTAATTTTTTTTTATCAAATATCATGTTAGAATCATGCCAACACATGTGAATGTCATGTCAATAAATGTGTCAAAATTGTTTTAATAATTTTTGTGTTAATTTGTCAATATTACTTCAATTGCTACATCATCACTAATATGTCATGTCATAAAAAAAACCCATAAATAATTAAACAAAAATTATACAATAAAAAATGTTAGACTAAAAATGATAAAAAAAATTTTTAAAAAAAACCAAAAATCAACAACCCCAAACCTTATTAACCAAATCAAATCTAAATAAAATTTGAATCTTGTCGATCAATATCAAATAATGAATTAATAAATAAAAATATTATTGAAATACAAAAAATTATTATAAAAATTTGTGGTGAGAACTCTATAAAAATCAAGGATGTTGTTGATAAAAAATTTATACAATTTTTTAGTTGTATAATATCTTGAATGAAAAAAAACTTGATTGTATTCTACACAAAATATGGACAAGTATTGTTAGGAACTTTATTTAAAATAAATTACTTAATAAAAGTTATTAGGTTAAAATATTATTTAATATTCATATTTAAAATTAATAAAATTGTTTGATGAAATGTATTTGATATTAAAATTAAAAATTGACAATGTTGATATCTTCTGATATTTTAGCTTATACATTACATAAGATAAATGTTTAAATGTATATATAATTAAGATTAAAATTTGTAACAATTGGATACGTTTTTTAATATGTTATATTATAATATAAAAAATTAATACATGAATATCTTTAAATTATAATTTAGATCTACAATTCACAATTTAAACTATTAAACAGGACCAATTTGTTAAAGATAATATATATATATATATATATATATATATATATATATATTAGTATAAAATAATCTAATGATTTTTGTAGTGATTTTTTTCTTTTAAAAAAAGTAGTAGGTAATTTATGTTTATTTATATGCATGAGAACTGCTTTAAAATAGCTTCTGATTTTGTAACAAACAAAAAAGCTCCAATTTTTAATAAGATTGTACTATCGTAGATTTTTTTTAGCTTCTAATTATGATGAAAATTAAAACAAACGCACGGGAAACTATCAATATAGATAAGTTGAAATATCACCAATTAATTATTTTTTCAATAACATCGGATATTTCTTACTGTTACCTTCATGTTCACTTACATTGAATGAGATAAATCTAAAAATGAGACATTTGACTTCTACAAAATCAGCAACTCACTTTAAATGTTAAAGTAAGCAATATCATTTATTCTTAAGAAATCAATAGTGAATTTTATGTACTCATGCATAACAAATTATGAGTATGTTATTAACCATTGATTTTCTCTTCAACAAATCAACGATAAAGATAACTTGCTTTAAATAGTAAAATAAATAATCTTAATATATATATATATATATATATTCTTAATTTTCTCATTAATAATTGAAACTATTTACTTTATCTTTATTCATAAAGAAGAGTATTTATTCTAAAATAATATATATTAAGAACGTGTTAGGTAAGATATTCAAAAAGTTTACAAACTCTTTTAACTATCTTATAAGCTAATTTTACCAAAATAAATTTATTTGTTACAAAAACTTATTTAGAAACTTATAACTTGTTTTTATAAACTAATTGAAGTAGTTTGTAACTATAAGTTCTTAGTGATTTTTTTTCATCCTTATTAATTTATTTGATATTTTTTATCTTTTTTAATTTTAAAATTATTTTAATTAAAAAATTATACTCATTATCTAATAAATAAATACGTCATTTTACAGTAATCAAATAAATTAACTAATCTTGTTAAATATTTCTAATTCAATCAATTAATTTATGAATTTTTAACTTTTTAACTACTAATTTATAAACATTCAGCCAGGTTATGAAATACATCCTAAGTAATATATCAATAGACCAAAAATAAAATAGTAGAGTGTTAAGACTAACACAACTTGCTTGCGGTCCTTAAACAATGACCATAATTTAATAATATTATATTTATTTCTAATGAATTAAACCGCGACTTCCTAACTCCAGACCGAATATTTTGTGTAATATATTAAGAGTTAATCACTCCAAACCGAATATTTTGTGTGATATATTAAGAGTTAATCGACTCATACATTGTCAGTGTTAATTTTTTTTTTCATTAACAATCAATCATATCTTTTAATAATATAATATCATTTACTTATTTAATTAAATAAAATAATTTAAAAGATATAATTGATTGTTAGTATAAAAAATATTACACTAATAGTATATAATCATTAACTCATATATTAATGTGAAGACTAGCCAACTTGGTTGCGGGCGTTAAACAGTAACCCAACTTGCTTGCAGTTCTTAATAAGTGGCCATAATTCTGCGTGAACATAGCATTATCAATTCAATAGTTAACTTTAAAGAGTGATCGGTGGCAAGTAAGATAAGAAGAAATAATTATTTATCGTATAATAATTTACTATCTTTGTTTATATATATTAAAAAAAAATGAATGAAACTTTTATTTGATTCTAATAATAAGATAAATGAATTTATTTTTAAATATATTGATTAGTAATTATCTTTTATACTCTTAATTTATTATGAGTTTATTAATATATTTTTATTCTTTCTTTTTTTTTTTATTTATGAAAGTGAATGTATTTATTAACAACTAATACTATAGTTCATGTTCATTGGATAAAAAATATATTCCTTAATTTTTTAGTAGTGTCATTAAATATATTTCTTTCTGTTCATAATAAATGTTGCGTTAGGAGAAAAATTAAGACAAAAAATAAGTGTCATGCTAACTTTTTAGTATAGTATTAATTACTTAATTTTTATTTATAATCCTAGCAATATATTTTAGAAAATGATTATTGTGTTGTATCATTTCTAACAAAAATTAACTACAAGATTAATTTTGTAAAATTACAATTCTCTTTCATCTATTAATTAACTTTTATTGATTTGTATAAAATAATATAGGATACACTTATTATGAGACAGAGAAAGTAACTACCAACTATACTATTTAATTCTATAGGTATTTTTGAAATAAAAATTTAAATTATGACAATATTAATTACAACTAACTAATTTAACTTCTTTGATTGGTTTTGATAAATTAGATATTTGTTTATGATATATAACAACAATATGTAGTATTATTTGACATGTCAACAACATATGATAATCTTATGCAATCTCTTATCTAGTTTGTCTAGTACATTTTTCATCTAGAGGAGAGAATTGAGTTAGGAAGCAACAAGATAAAATAAGCTCTAACCTCTCTCTCTCTCTCTCTATATATATATATAAGGAGAAATTCATTTATTTTCAGAGCAAATTTACCTAGATTTGTTTAACTCAATAATTCACATTCTATATCAAATTTTAATAATTTAATCATTAAATTAAAAAAATTTCATATATAGATCAAGTCTACACATTTTTAAAAAAATTTAAATATATTTGAAACTTTGTTTCGTTAATTCAAATCATATAAAATATTTTTAAGATTATACATTAATTTGAATTAATGAGATGGAATAACTGCTCATGCCTCAAATGAAATTTACTTTTTAATTTAACATGCTTTTGTACATTAAGAACTTATAATTGATAGTTACTTCACTAAAAACTCATGGTGTGTAAGTATCAATTTTTTTTTGTAGATGAAGATAAAATTGATAAACTTAAAATTGCTATAAATTTATCTACTCAAGCTTTCAATACAAGTTTGATATTGATGGGCAATCACTCCAATGACAATTTTTTTTTATCTTTTTGTTTTGATTATTTAAAATTGTACACTTTTCAATTAAATTTAATATTATATACATGATGATTAGTTTGATAATTTTTATTTTAAATTAGAGATTATTTTATATTAATTTTTTTAATTAATTTTTTAAAAAAAATTAGATGGATGAATGAATCAATCCATTTAGTTCACTAACCTGTTGTGGATTGTGAATTTAGGATTTAGAGCTTAAAGTTTATATTAAGTCAAATCAATCCACTTAAAAAAAATAGTTAAAGTAAACCAATCCAAACTAACACATTTTAACAAATCAAACATATCATGAAGTCGAGTTTATCGAGGAAACACAAGTTATAAGAGTGCAAATGGTAATTCAAACCGACCCTTATAGTGTGTTTGGATGGGAATTTAAATGGAGTAATTCATTTATTTGAAGGGTTTTAAATTCTTTGAGGTGAAATACCTTGTTTGGATGGATAATTTATAAGAAATTTGAAATTCAAACATTTGTGAAATTTCTTGAAATAGAAGAATTTCAAATTCTCCCAAAAAAGTAAGAATTTGAAATTCCTCATTTTTTTCTTCTTCTTATTTCACTTATATATTTTATCTTATCTCTTATCTCTTCATGTTTTTAATTATTGATATTCAAAAATATTTTTAAAATTATTAAATATTATCTAATATTAATTTTAAAATTATTAAATATTTAAAAATTAGCTAATATTTATTTTTATAAAATTTAATTTAAAAATATCAACATATAAATATATTTTTAAAATAAATTTTACCATGGTGGAATCAAATTATCATATTCAACTCAACAATTTAAAATTTGATAAATTTGAATTGACTTATCCAAACAAAATATTTTAAGAATGATAGAAATTGAAATTAAAGTAATTCAAATACCAATAATTTAAAATTCCTTGAATTTGTAAAATTGTTCATCCAAACACACTATTACTTTTTACTAAAAGTTATTAAACATGTTACTTTATAACATGCAACACTATCAATTTATCCTATTTGGTACCCATAGACACTATTCTTTTGTCCACGCGTATAAAATAAATGGTCAAGTACTCTTCTAATTCATGTAAACCGGTTTGAACCAAGGTTAATGATAGGTCAATTTCGATGTTATGACGTGATAGTTAACTCGCGTAATATCAACCATCACACTACAAATATGTGTTGCTCATAATAATGTTCATATTGCTATATTTATCTCACATGGTTTAACTAACAATCTCAACTAAGTTGATGCCCAAATTACATTTTATAATACCTGAGTGGAAGTGTTGCTTAACCCTAAGTTTTTCTAAATTAAAATTAATAAAATCTAATGAATGTAAATTCTATTCCAAAAATATAAATTAGAATACACAAAATACACAAATTAGAAGCATGAATTTGATTCCCTCGGTTATCTTAATTAGACATTCTTAATCTGTGCTCTTATCTATTTGGATGTAAATTTCACGTGTTGATCCTTCAATTAAAAAAATAAAAATAAGCAACAAATTCTCAATTATTTTAAATTACCTTCCTTTTAAAAATTAGGATTGCCCTAATGATGAGATATTATATAAATACATAAAAACTTACATCCGATCTTTATTACTGTCATAATCTTTTTTATTGATGGAAAAATAAATACCTCCCTTTTACTTGAACTTCACCTTTTTTTTCTAAATTTTTATATAATTAAAATAAAGTACACACAATTAACAACCTGTATACATATGTTCCTTTTGAAAAAAACAGTGGAACCCTGTTGAAATTTTTCCATGTTAATCCACTATTCCTGTGAGTGCACACTACACAGATAATTTTAATATCCATTCCAGGGCACATCGCACTTATCAGATTTTCAACTTACAACAAAAAATGCAAATTAAGTTTCATAAAATACTATTTAGATGCTGTAAAGACGTTGATATAGCCAACCAATGAAAATTTACCTATACTGAACTCAGAACTGCCCCCATTTCTCTCCCAAAATATAATGAATTATAAAAAGGCCGAGAAAAAGACGTATCAAAATTTCAGCTTCTCTTTGACGCCAATCGCACTCTTTTCCCTTCGATACAAAACTTTCTACTACCTGTCAGCTGCAATCAAGCATCAAATCGTGTCAACCTGGAGGACGATGCAAGAAATTATAATTGCACATTATTTGCACGGATATTACCATAGCATGGAACGCCAAGAATAATAACGAATAAGTGCACGAACTCCATTAAGAGATGATCCCAGATATATATTAGTTAATTATAACTTCATTTCAAACATCAAATATTTCTATCAAGAAAAGATTGTGGTTAAGAATTTCGCGTAGTTCTCCACAACCCCACTTAGTCCATCCACAAATTTTTGCCAGATAATTTTCACAATAATACAAGAGGATAAAAAATAATATTACAATTTAGCCCTTCTGAATTTTAATGTTTCATGTTTGGGGAACTTTAATATGTAAGTCGATCCAATTTCGATTATTCAATTAGTTTAAGACTTGTTAAAGTGAAAAAAGCAATCTTTGTGGAATTATAATTTTATACTGCACATACAATTTGGTGTGTTTGCCAATACCACCACAATATTTGATTCAAAGTGAATTGCTTAACTGTGATATAGAATTAAGACTAAGGTAGCCATACCTTTTGCTTTAAGTAAGATACAGCCTCTCTTTTCGAAGAAAAATCAGACAAAATTGAAGATGAATGCTCATCAATAAGAACTTTGAGCTGTTTCAGTTTCAATGATTCTCCAGGGGCCTGTAATTAAGCAAGTAATCAGCCATGAATTCACTAAAAAGGGGAAAAAATATTTGCAACACAAGAAATAGGTCTCACCTGTTGTAAAATCTGTTTGCACAACTTTTTCAGCTTCACTTTGCATGCAACAATCTTTTCTACTTTAATTAAGTCATCATGTGCTTGTTTTTCCAGGGAATCAATGTCAGCAGAATCTTCATCACTATCATCAAAGGATGTCTTTTTGCCCTGAAAATAGCAGCCAGCTACTTTCTTGGTTCTATCCTTGATGCCCAGTCCTTGCTTCCCTGTTGTGGCTTTCTCCTGGCATAACAATTACTATATGGTTAATTATTACACCTTTTAGGTTTGGCTATGAATTATTAACACAATACAGCATTGAAGTTTAAGATATCAGTCGAGCATCTCCAGACCCTTAGTATTGAACATCACATTATATTACTGTTATCATTTAACAAAATGAAATATAGAGCATGTAAAAAGTACAATGGGGATAAGGTCACATACCTGGACTAGATTATATAGGTTTTCTTGATCCTCTTCGAAAAACTCAGTTCTCTCTGCCCTATTTTTGACACTTTCAGCTATCATAGATCTTTTCTTCTTTAATTCTGCTCCAAGAAATCCACCAGAGACAAAACCATATTTGTAGCCCCACCAATTTGGAGGTATAGCAAGACATTTGCTTCCTATACCAATGCAGTAACCAAATATCATGAGTTGTCAATTAACATAAATAGCACATAAACTTCTTTTCAGTTTAAGCTTATACCGTCATCTTCAAAAATTTGAATTTCAGATGTCTTTAACATGTCGAGTTCACCATCAGAATTATCAGTACCCCCAGATATGTCACCCTTTTTAACCTATCACCAACATCATAAACAACCTTGTATTAAATATAGCTGAAATAAACACTTAAGAAGCTTAATTAGCTTAACACTTAGATTTGTAAAATTCACCCAAAAAAAAGCTAATACTTAAATTTTAACATTGAAGTAACAAGACTTTTCAAAAAGAAAGAAGCACAAGGGGCATTGATTTTCAAGCAACGACTGGCGCAATAAAATTTGAGGAGATAAAAATCTATGGTTTGCCTCTGTCGAAATTAAGTTGAAATGAACAAAAGTTGTGAATGGTGTAGTGAATGGTGTATCCACTAGTCACAGTTGGAACTTACAAGAATTCCTTCAAGATCCTTCAAGGAATATTGTGAGACGAGCTTCCCCCTCTCTCTTCTCGTGTACCTGAAACATAGCAGCAAAGTTAAAACCATGCAGAGTTGAATCTAGACTAGACAACATCATAAATTATAAATAGGAGACCGAGAGACAAACCTTCCCTGTGGTCTTGTAGCTTTGGAGACAGAATTGTCATTATCAACAGGAACCCTAGCCCTGGTTTCCACCTTATCTGAGTTTTCCCCAATGTCTGTCACAGTTCATAAATACACAATGCTCAGAACACATTCACACGGGAAAATCAGAGACGAGCATGAATGGGATTATACCTGTGTCATGGGATTGCGGCGCTTGCTACTCGTCATGCAAAAGAGGAAGATCTCAATTAAGACGTAAGAGGGAGGAAAAAAAAAAGAATTGAAGGGACAAAAACATGAGAGAGAAACATACGACTTTCAATCTCTTGAGGATGTCATCAAATTGAGTGGTGTCGAAGGCCCAGTTGTTTGGCTTCTCAAGGCCAATACCTGTTTGAATTTAGAAGCGAATAAGAAGAAGGAGAGAGATAAAAAGGAATGAAAAAGAGGAGGAAGGAGAAGAAACCAATAGTGTCCTGCTTGTTTTTGACTCGAACGTATCCTTTGATACCCTGCTTTTCTTTTCCGAGACCTTCTCCTTCTTCCCAACCCTAACATCAACATAATAGACTTAGATCAAATCAAATTCAATGTATGTGTACGACGGAGAGAGGGAGTACCATTTGCTTCATCAGGCGAAACGCAGCGGATTGCCTGGCGACACCGACATAACAGAGAGGGGTTTCGGGCGCCGCCATGCCTCCGCCTTGCCGCACACCGTCTACTTGCTTTTGCTTCTTCTCTTTCGATTGCTGTGCTGCTGTTACAAACCCCAAACGAACCCAACTGAAAGTCCAAACCCCTCCTAACTCCTAAGTCCTAACCACTACTTACTTTTTCTTAGGGGCTTCGTTCCTCGCTCTATGGGCTTTCCTAGGCCCATTTCATTCTTCTCTAAATAATCGGCCCATATCCTATTACCTCTTCGCCTCTGAACACCAAAATGACCCGCGCTTTCCTTTCCCCTACCCTCTCCTCCCATTTACCTTGTTTGATAAACCAAAAATGAAATACAAATCAAAATTATTTGCTAAAAATAAATTTAATTTCTAAATAATAATTATTATATAATAATTGTTTTACTTATTATTCTTAAATACAAATTATATATAATTATCATGTAAATATATTCAATTACGTTTATATATATAAGTGAAATTGAGATATTTTGTATATTTATAAATTTTATTTAAATAATTTTTTTAAAAAAATAAAAATAGTGATTTTGGATAAAAAAAAGAAATAGTAAAATATTTATTTTAGTAGAAGATGTAAAAATTGAAGTAATTAGTAATAAGAAAGAGAAAAACAAATACTATCTTCAATAATGTTTTTAGAAGTGGTGATGTGCAGTTAATAAATAAAAAATAAAAAATCAAAAAAATAATTCATGTAATTATTCAAAAAAAAAAGTTAATTGAAAAGATATAATTACAAATTATATATGTATAGAGAAAGTTTTTGTATTTTACCTCTAAATTTTAAGTTATAGCTATATCTTTTATCCTTCTATTTTTGTTGATTTATAGTTTTAATTTCTTTATTTTAAAATATAAATACTTATTCTCTTATTTTTTAAAATATAAAATTTTATTCCTTTTATCAACTTAATATTTGTGTATTATTAAGTTTTGATATTATCGACTGATTTATTATTACTAAAGTGATATGATATTTAGTAATGTAATGTATAAGAATAAAAATTAAAAATAACATATAAAATTTATATATATATATATATATATATATGAGTAATTGTTATTTATTTTATTAATAAAAAATTTATTTATATTTTTTATTTTTTATTTTTAAATATCATATTATTGCGTATTATATTATTTAAGTACGAGTAAATATTAAAATTTAATTATTAATAAATGTTAATTTGATGAAAATAATAAAATTTTATATTTTTAAAGTTAAAAAGATAAAATATTTTTATTTTAAAATAGAAAAAATAAAATTATGATTTGTTAAAAGTTGAAAGAGCAAAAGTATAATTTAACATAAATTTTATATATTTGAAATCAGTAACTCGAATTCGTTACTGTACGGTCAAATTTTGCTCTTGACTAACTAACATCTTTCTCATCTTTTGTTCTAATTTTATCTTTTTGAATAGCGTATGTTTTATTGAACTACACAGTTCATCTCGCCTTATATTTTATCATTTTCGTTATGATAATTATTGATTTTTATTTTATAAAATAAGTTAGACTTAAATACGTTTTTAGTCCTTTAAATTTAAGTCGAATTTATTTTTAGTTCCTCAAATTTTTTTTGGTTCGTCCCTGGAGTATTCACTGCCGACAGCAGTGACTAATCTCCTCGCTACGTTGGAGTTCCTCAAATTTAAAACTATTATTTTTAGTTTCTGTAATTTTTAAAAATCTTGTTTTTATCCTTTAAGTCATTAATAATGTATTTGAAAGTGACTAATTAAGACAGTTATACAATATCAACCAGATTTAATGTAATATTTTCACTCATAAAGATACTAATAGGTAAATTTTATATAATAATATTTAATAAATTTTTTAATAAAATTTGAATATAAGAATTAAAATAAATTTTTTTTAATTACAGTAACTAAAAATAATAATTTTAAATTTAAAAGACAAAAACAGATTTATTTTAAATTTAAAAGATTAAAAATATATTTAAACTAATAAATTATGTTCACTGAGGTAGGACTTTATAGCCGCTACTGATTGGTTTGGTATCTGACACATGGACATTTAAGGTAGTATCAACCACTTTTTTTGGTTTAGTTTTGAATTGCCAATTACATATCATCGACGGAAAAATTGAACACAGATGTTTAGCTTGAAGCTTTGTAACTTGTAAGTGAAACTGGGAAACTAAAGAATGAGGCCGGAAATTTCGTGAAGAAAACTAAAGACTTATGCTTCAAATAGTCACTACAATACTGTTTATGGAGATCTTGTAGCCACTCTTGGCTGCTATGTTTTTCGTTCGAGTGACTTGTTCTCATGAGATGGCAGGTTTGACCGTGACGTTCTAGTGAATAAATATTCTCATTGACCATATGAATTAATTCATTAGCATTTACTTTCAACAACTCGCTAAGAATATGGCTGCGTTCTAAGGTTTCTGTATTAATTAAGTATAAGTGGATTTCTGTGCTGAGGTTTTTTTTATCAACAAATTGGAATTTGTTGGTCAAAAAACCATGTTTATAGAGGAAATCGTCAGTTATGATGGTTAACGTTACGAGGAATGAGAATTAAGGTTTTCCTCAAGTCAATGTTTGGGCTTTGGCAATTGCAATTCAAACGTGAATTTTTTTAGTTGTGCACTTGTATGGTAGAGTATTTAATTAAGTGTTGAAAAGTTTGAGTAAGACATTCTGATTTTTGAAAACTGAAGGAGCATGCGGAGGAACTTAAGATGTGGTCAGATTTCAAAATATATAGAGGCATAAAAAATAATCAGAATCGTATCTTGAAAAAATATTAGGAAAAGTAAAGACCACAGAACTAGATTAAATTTCATTTACAAATTCTCTCTCATAACTAACATCTCTTTTATCGTGATTATTAACTATTTGATATTTGATTATGTAATTTTGTTGGGTATTAAACTTTCTTCTTATGCCAAGAAAAGACCCAAAATTGAGAAGTTTATTTAACATCTCATTTAATTAAGTTGAGAGGAGGTCTGAAGTTCAAGAGGTGAAAAAGAGGGAAAGTCATAAATTATTTTAAACACCAGCACTTTGAGAGAGAATGAGAAAAAATTATTCTCGTTTTTACACAAAACTACAACTATAAAATCGATACTGCAGATTCGTTCACCGTTAGATCAGGCTGAAAATTTGATAGCAGGTCCGAGATATCTGGTTCTTCATTTTGAATGGTTGGATTGTTGATATGAAATCTAAGTTGGGAGATATTTAGTTCACACTATAATTATGTATTTGGATCTTTGCATCTTTTTTGGTCTCTATTTGTAAGCTTTATTGCTTTGTTGTTTGGCTGGGTGTTAGCATTGATTTGTGCAGTTGATTGAGATTCCTTTGTACTCTTCGTTGATTATAATGGAACTATTTCTTTGGTCTAGACAACTCGTGATTTTGACTCTTGTTTTAAAGGGTTTTTCATGTTAAAATCTTCATATCTTTGTGTGTGACTTTGGTGATTTATTATTGTTGTTAATTAGTTGTTGCTCTTCATAAATTTTTGTAATTTAGAAAAATTTATTTTCACTGCGTTAACTGTTTGAATTTGCTATGTGTTGTTATTTCCCATCAAATTCCACCATCAATTTTTTTTTTGTCTTTTATTTATGTTCTTCCATCTTTATTTAGTATTTTCCCTTCTTTTTTCATTTATTACTTTCAATCTTTAAAGTTTGTATTTTTATGCATAAGAAAGATTACAAAGTTAATCTTTCATTTTTTTCTAATTTATTGAACATCGTAAGCCTATTTAATAGAACTATTCAAGAATTTCTTGCGTATTCTGTGTGAATCCGTTTCGTGATTTCGTTTAGCGGCAAAAATTAAGATTACTAATAACAAAAAAAAATGGTTTCTTTACTATTTTGGTATTTATAATTTCATTAAATTTTTAGAATTAAAATTATTTTATTTTATTTTTTATAATTTATAAAGTAATGGACAACGGAGACTTAATTTAAAAAAAAAAACTTAAAGAGAATAAAATACAATGTTTTAATTATAAGAATTATATATATATATATATATATATATGTGAACTATACGGATAAAGGAATAATTAAACCTACTTTAAATTAGGTTGTTGCATTGAAGAGTGCAGATTCAAAAACATAATAAATGTAGTACCAAGGAAATTAAAAAGTGAAAAAGCGTTAAACGTATACTGATCCATCGTCGTCAAATGTGCTAGGTTGAATGTTTATTTTGAATATTTTCACTTCTGACCATTGACTGTCATGAGTTATTAAACGTCAATGCAATGTTTTAATGCCTAAAATAGCATATACCAAAATTCACATTAGGTGAAATTAATGAGAAGACTTGGCCATGTATAATGGTTGTTTATTACGTATATGAACGAAACTATGTATGGGTAGGTTTGAAGAAATTGCATTTTTGGAGATTATTAGTTGGTTTTTGCAGAAACAAACAGCTATTTTCTTTCATAAGTGGGGCTTAGAATTTAGTATATGTTCGATTCAGCTATATGTGTATAAATCCAAACTTATTTAATTAAGAGGGGTGACGTATAACAACTTATATTAGTATATATATATATATTTATTTATTTATTTTATGTTTATCTCTTCATTCCGTTATTTATTATATTTCAATTATTTTCTTTTTTTAGTTGTAATATTTATTGTATAAATATTATTTCTCTTTAACTAATAATAATAATAATCATAATAATGATAAAATGTATGTGAGGGTTTTAATCTTCTTCACCTTTTTTTTCTTTTTCTTTTATTAGATTCTTAACTTTAACTTTAATGTGCTCTACACCATTTTTGAACTCAATGAAGGTCCAATATCTTCTCTCCTATAAGTGGTTAATTTAAATTAAATAAATTATTACTTTATTTTGACAGCTAATTAATAATATAAATTTATATTTAGTTTTGATTTCACATTTTATAAGCAATACTGTGAAACATTTTTCAAAAGGAAAAAATGGATTTAATTTTTAATAACTTGTTTCCTGAAAATAACAAATTATAAACAGATAATTTAAAATTTTTGTCAAAGAATAAACATGTCTCATATACGCCTAACTAACCCTTTAATATCGTGTTGTTTCTACGTTATTATTATCGTTATCATTATTATATAATATTTTTAAATTAATAATTAAAAATTAATTTATATTTGTGAAACGTAACTTTTGTGAGATGAGAGTAATTATTATCATGTCAATAACTATTTGATAAATTTAATAAAGTATTTAAAAATTAAATATTGAATTATCCATTTTCATATTTTATATAATAAATGCTTTTTTAAAACTATATATTTGAGAAATTAATTAACCCTATCATTATCATATTTTTCTTCCTGTTCAAACATTCTAGCTCTTAAGGAACAACCAAAATTTTGTAATTTGAGTAAAAGGAATTTTCAAAAAAAAAAAATAAAAAAAAAATCTTATAAAAATATTATTTTTATTTCTCTTTTGCAGTTCTTCTTTAATTAATTAGAAAAAAAAAGTACATTATTTCTTTAATTATTTGAAGTTTGTTCTTTTGTATTTTCTTTTTCATCTAATTATTATTATTTCAAACATGTAAACTTTTAAAGGAGAAGTTATAAATTTTAGGCTAAATATCTAATTTAGTCTCTCATAATAATTAAAAATTTTAATTTGATCCCATTTTATTTTTTTTTTGTTTTAATTTAGTCTTCAATAATTTAAAAATACATTAATATTGGACTTCCGTCCAAATTTTACAAACGATGTTAAATATAGACGACGTGGATGTCACATAGATATATAGGTGACAATGTTTCCTCTTATGCAACCTTACCACTTATGCATCTACATGATATTCATGTCGTCCATATTTAATACCGACTGTAAAATTTGGACAGAAATTTCACATTAACGTATTTTTAAATTATTAAAAAATAAATTAAAATAAAAATAAAAGTGTGATTAAATTAAAATTTTTAATTATTATAAGAGACTAAATTAAGTATTTAGCCTAAATTTTATGATATAAATGAGATTATTTTTGAAAGTGAATTTTGTGCTGGGCGGTCGAAACGGAAATCACATGCGTTGAATTGAGAATTGGGAAAGGATGGGTGGAAAAATAATGTTGACTAATCGTAAGTCATAAGTCATAACCATACCATCTTTTCAGGTCAAGGCCACCCATGTGCACATTAACACCTATAGCTCTTTCCAACTCCCAGTCTTCTTCTAAGACCATATTTCCAACTTTATTCTTCTAATTTCCTTCTTTAAATGTTAAAAAGATAATATCATATATAATACTTGTATTATATTCAAAAATATCTTTATTATTATTTATTTATCTTAAATACACGCATCAACAAAATAACTTGAAAAAAAAAAAAATCAAACATTTATGATTCTCGTTAGCTAGTATTTGATTATGTGCATTTCACATGCTATATGTAAAAAGGATATTTTTTTAAAAAAATCATATTTTTTTAAAAAAAATCATATTTTTTTAGACATTTGTACTTTTTATTATATATTATTTTTTCTATCATTTTATCAATAATAATTACCATTTTATCTTATAATCACTTTTATTTAAAATTACTTTATATTTATTAATTGTACATTATCTCACTTGATCCACATATTGTAACTTTTATTATTTTTATTTTTTTAAAAAATAGTTATATTTAACTAAAATTTATAATAAATTACATATATAAATAAGTAATATGATTAAAAAATAAGTAAAAGATTAAAAGAATATATAAAAACACTTTTACTAAAAAATAACTTCTACAAACGTTCTCATGAATGATAGTAATTCATACTTAATATATAGGTGTGAATTATTTTTATTGATCATAACAGTATAACTGAAAATATTGAGAGACACTTTTTTTTTAAAATAATTTTTATTATTAAATAAAGTTTATTAAAAAATATAAAAATATTCTTATTGAAAAATAAATTTAAAATTTTTTCATTTATATATTTTATCATAAATCTAAAATATAGTTTATATATTTTTAAAATATTTATTTATATATTCAAACATAATATATATTTGTATACATATTTTAAAAAAAATTATATAATAAACATTTAACTTGAATTTTGAAAAACTAAAATATCGGTACTATTCTAACTTCTATAACTAGGTTAGCCTAATAGTTGCTAAACATTTCAAAGTCATTCAATTTGAGTTAAACATTATTTTCCCTTTTTCCGT
This sequence comes from Cajanus cajan, assembly GCF_000230855.2. Classification (NCBI taxonomy): domain Eukaryota; kingdom Viridiplantae; phylum Streptophyta; class Magnoliopsida; order Fabales; family Fabaceae; genus Cajanus; species Cajanus cajan. The sequence continues at coordinate 76,263,621 of NC_138518.1, forward strand.
ATTTACATCTTTGAATTTTTAAATAATTTTTTTCAAGATTTTAAATTTTTGTGTTATCGATTTTAGGTAAATTACTAAGTTTGGGTTGAATATAAATTTTGTGATTAAATTTATATATGAGTTTCTGGATTATTTAGGGGTTTATTATTTTAATTTTATAAAAACCGTCTTTTTTAAGGGTTGTAATTACCTTTAAAAAAAATCCTTATATTTTGTGGTTAAGAAATGATTTTTAAAAAATTATTAGCTCTCCAACCACAAATCTATCAGGGATATGTTAATTCCAAAAATTTAGGGCTTTTTTTTTCATTTTTAAAATAAAAACTTATTTAATAAGAGTAGCTTTTGACAAATACTTTTTGAAATAATTTATTTTCCTTTTTTTAAAACTAAAAATCAGAATATTTTCAAATTGTTTTGATATTTTACTCTTCAATTTTCTATTACTCATATTAAATTTTAAAATACAAAAGATTAATATGTTTTTTTTTATAAATAATCTAGAGACACGCATATTAATTTAATTATTATTTTTTAAATCAACCTTAATCAACCTCTATTTAATTAGTGTTATAGGACTTAGAAGACTTGGAGTGTGTTTTGTTTTCATTATAAAGCTTCAATTATAAATTTGTAATAATTTTCTGCTTATAATTATAATTCCATTATCTAAACGTGTTTTAACTGTGAAAAATATTATTGATGGATGATGTAGGAAAATACATTCTTTGTACGTTGCGGAAATAGGGGAAAAACAATAAGGCCGCATGTATTTAACAATCATCCATATGGTTGCATATATTTAACAATTTTTGATTGTCTGGTATTAATTTATAGAAAACAATTATTTTTTATTACCTTGTTCTTAATTTAGATAAAAGTTAAACGTAACGGTAAATTGGAGTATAAATGACTATTGGGTATGAATATTATGTTATAAAATCATTTATATATTTGTATTAAAAAAATCCTTAAAATTTTGAACTATTTAATGAATCCATAACATAATATAGGATCAAGAAGCGAATTAGAATTCAATCTTTACGGGTTCATGTTTATATATATATATATATATATATATATATATATATATATATATAATTATTCAAGCGCGGGACTAAATTAAAAACATAAAAAGTAACATTAAGTATACGTAGCTAAATTTTGCAATATTCAAGTTTCAACTATAGAAAAATGGTGTTTAAGCATATGAGATCCATTTTGAAGTAGTACTCATGCACATGTAACTGTCTCAAAGAGAAACGATTTTATGTTTGATTATGTAAATTAAGGATATGGAATGTGTGCTTAGGGTCAGAAAATGTATTGTATTATACCATGTGAAATTTATGCTTAATTAATAGTATAAAATGGTTGTGTATGTACGCAGAGCAGTTGCATTTGTATTAATGTTTGTTTATCATGGTACTCGGACATATTAAGGTTGTTTATAATTAATATATATATATATATATATATATATATAATTATCATGTAATAATACTGTATTAATGACATAATATTTATTATTAAAAATTATCTTTACTTGTATACTATAAATATAATAAATGTTAATATATCATTAAAAAAATATAAATACATATTACAGTGACACATAATGCATGTTGAATTTTATTTAAAATCATCATTAAAATTCTGTGTAATTATATATTAGATAAATTTATATTTATATATATTATATATATAGTGATATTTTTTTATATTAATTATTGTTTGTAATATTCTTTTATTTTTTGTAATACAATGAAATTTTTGTTACTTTTTCTTATGAAGAAAAACTTTTAAAAAAAATTGCATATTGAAAGACACTTTAGAAATATAAAAGCTATTCATTTATGTTAACTGAGTATGATAAACGTGGATAAACTCTGAGATCCATGCATGTATCCAGTTTTTCTTTTTGTACATGCATGTATCAAGTTCAAATCACTGAAAAAACATTTTTTTCGTGGTCTATCACGTACATCTATGATATCAAAATAAAATACAGCGTTTATATTTAACATGATATGTATCAAAAATTATATTTAACATGATATAACTTATATAGGGGTTTCAAATATTCAATATCAATAGGTTGCGTATAACTATTTATGCGTGGATATAAGAAGTGTTGAACAACATTAAACTACGTTTATGGAAGTGGATAATTAGTTTTGTCTGTGTGTTCTTTTAGTTATATTAACTAGTATCATAACCCGAATTTATATTTTTTATAGTCTCGACTTTGAATTTGTATTTGTAATTATGTTTTTGTGTTCCTTGTAATGGATTAGAGTACCTTTTATACTTTTTTTTAATTTAAATTTCTCTTGCTTATAAAAAAAAATAAAAAATTATACGTGGATATTTATCGTAAATTATAATTATTTGATCACATAGCTATGTCAAATATTGACTCGGTTGCCTCTATAGCTAGTTTTTTTTTTCAAACCAAGGTATATTTACCAGTCAAAAATTAATAACTAATTTCTCAAAATATTAAAATTCATCTTTAAGAAATTGTTTTGATAAATATTTTCATTTACATAGACAAGGAATTGAACCCTCACATATGATAATATGTGATTAGTTAAGTTGATATTTATTACAAATTACATTTATAATTAATTTTTTTAACTATAAAATTAGTACAAAATACATATCTATTTAACATAATCTATTTTATATCTAAAATTAGGTTTGAATCCTAAAACAAATTAATTAAGAGATATAAACTGTTAGTATTTATATCAACCTGTGTTTGGTTATAATTATTCAAACTTTTGTGCTGCAACTGTAATATTTTGCCCTTTTTTAAAAAAAATAAAAAGGTAAGTCCACTCTTTATTGAAAAATGTTTCTCATATTGAATATTCTAGACTTATAGAATGAAATGACACTCAAGGAAGGGATTCATATAAGTTAATAACACAGAAAAAACAATAATATCGTACTAAACATGTTTTACGTTGAGATTATTTTGGTCGGTTGTTTGAAGTTCCATGAATCACTGATTTGATTTGGAAGTACGAAACAGAAGGAAAAGTTAGTGAGTTCAACTACTCCAGTTTTCATATGGGTATTTATTTATCTTTTTCCACACTCATCTTGTTTCCTCTATGTTGGAAAAATAAAATAAAATAAAATAAAAATGATTTGAATGTATGTCCTCACTCCTCAGTGCCCACTGCTTCCATTGTCCACCAGAGAAGCATGTGTCTGGCACCCCAAAAGAAAAGAAAGATTTGTTTGGTAAAGTGTTGGGAAGCTCCAACTCAAAGCATGAATTTGTAGAAACTTTTTGGCAGCAAATTAATATTTTATGCAAAAATTTGGTTTGCTAGCATATGCAATAATGCAAAGTAGAAACACGCATATCATTAAAGTTAGTTCCTCTAGAACGAGTGGCGGTGTAGCTAACATGATTTGGTTGTACTCTGTTTTCATTTAATGTTGATACACGTCTTCTCCAAACAAGGGGACCAGGGATTACACACTCCCTCCAATCTCCATCACTATCTTATTAATTAATATAATACACTTAATTTTTTGGCTACTGTTGTTGTGACCATTATGACCACCACTCCGATTACCATAACATGTCATATCCATTACTTATTATTGTTATCATTTCCATTACCTATATCCCCATTTGTGTTGTTCATAATCATGATCACCACCATAACTATGTAATTATCTTCCCTCCCTCCCTATGCACCTCACGATCTGCAAATAATGATCACAATCACATAAGCATACTTTGAACCAAGTTGCAATATAATCTTGAGCCCAATTTTAATTTTTTTTTCTTCTTTTAAACATATTCACGTACATTTTCAGTTATCCAAATCAAATTAACCCAAATTTAATTAGGATAATTTAGTTTAAGTTTTGTCAATTTGTTTAAACCAAATAAATCCCGGAGTTAAATTTTCTATTAATATTGTTTCTACCAATGATTAACGGGCGGTTAATCATACTAATCGTTGATAAAAAACCATATTTCAACTTATTCATAATTTATTATATTATGCTTTATATTATTTATATTATATATAAAGGAGATAATGGTGTGTAACTACACTCATTAAAAAAATTAATTCAAATTGGTCGGTAAAAAATTATAAATACTTTAAATTTAGAGAAAAATAGTAAATTTAAACATTAAGCAGAGTAATAATAAACTAATAAAGTATAGTTTGAAAACCATAGTTTAAAATGATTTGAAAAATTAATTTTAATATGATAATTAAAAAATGAAAATAATATAATTCAATATTTTAAATATAAAAAATAATCCATATATATCAAATAGGAATCTCTATCTTGCGTGAGTGTTTTTGGAAAAAAATTTTCGACAAAAGAATTTGTAAAATTTTTTATAATCTCTTATTTAACTTGGTTTATATTTATCATAATTATTTATTAATTAAATATTAAAACTTTAAAATAAATTATCAATAAATAATTTTTTTTTACAATATAAATTATTTATTATAAATCTAAAATATAATTTATATATTTAAAAATATTTATATATAATTATTTTAAATCTAATTTATATATTTAAATAAAGTATTTTTATATATAATTTATTATAAATTTTAATTATATTATATATAATAAATATGTATGTGCATTCTACATATTCAAATACTATTTATTAAAAATGTTAAAAGTACGTATTATAAACGATGAATGTCTTTGAGTGGATCGGAATTTATATTATAATCATTAATAAAACTAGAGTGTAAATTATAAATGACTAATTATAATTGTGTAATAAAAACTACTTCATCTATCCTAAAAAGAAAAGTGTCATGTAAAAAATAAAAGTCTCAAAATAAATATTATTTTAAACTTTTTAATATACTATTATTTTTTATTTATCTATGATAATATATTTTAAAAACATTGTTATGTTGCATCATTTTTAAGAAAATAATAATAATAATAATAAAGTTAATTTTATAAATTATTATTTTATTTCATCATTTTATTAATATTTTTGTTTGTATAAAAAAGTTTTGAACAACATTATATGTTAGAAGAAATGTATAAAGGAGAAATGCTAATGAAATTCACTTAAATGTTTTTTATTATTGATTGAAATTTACAAATTTGAGTAAATTTTACTAGTAAATTATGTGAGATCCATTAAATGAAAATATTTGATCATAAAATTTATGATTTTTAATAAGTTTAATTTAATAATAAAAGAAATGTCAGGAAAAGAGTAATAAAGAAAATGTGGTGAGGATTATACACGTGTAACTGTGTAAGATTGTGTTGGAAAATTTGGACTTGAATCCTGAAGTTTATGTTTATGTAAGCGTAAGCGTAAGCGTAAGGCGTGTCTTCCAAAGTCCATTGAGTTGAAAGAAACAAATTCGAAGTGGTATCTTGCTAGCTCTCACTACTACAATTATTAATAATTAATAGTGGGTCATGTCATGTCTGCGTACCAACTCTGCCTAATTTTCAACCCAAGAACTCTTATTACCTTCGTGGGAACCTTCATTTTTTTTATCTATTTATTTGGACTATGAGATTCCTCTATCAAATTCAAAGATAAATTTGTGCTCTACATGCTATAAATAAGCACCCCCTCTCAGACTTGTTGTTCATTGCAAGACATTGATTTCCTCTGTAAAATATCCATAGCACACTCAAAAGGCTTTTCTACCTGACTTAGATTTCATTGATTCTTTTCAATACATTGCTACATCATATTCTAAGGACAATTAAACATAGACTACATGGGGTTGATGGCCGTTGACCAAACTCACTTGTTGTCTAAGATGGCCACCGGGGATGGGCATGGTGAAGCATCCTCATACTTTGATGGATGGAAGGCTTATGATAAAAACCCCTTTCATCCCACTCAGAATCCTAATGGGGTTATCCAAATGGGTCTTGCAGAAAATCAGGTACAATTACATAACTTTGGATATAAATTAATTATTTTTTCATGTTAACTAATTCTAATTAATTCAATTATCTTAAATTTTTGCAGCTTACTTCTGATTTGGTTGAAGATTGGATACTGAATAACCCACAGGCTTCTATTTGCACTCCAGAAGGAATAAATGATTTCAGAGACATAGCTAACTTTCAGGATTATCATGGTCTACCCGAGTTTAGAAATGTGAGTTACAAAATAATTAAAAATTTGTCCGTATTGCTCACTCAATGTATTATGAAGTTGAGTTTGATTAGTGATATTTGATACACTAACTAAATATGAATTAAAAACTTGTACAGGCTGTGGCTAAATTCATGTCTAGAACAAGAGGAAACAGAGTCAAGTTTGACCCTGACCGTATCGTTATGAGCGGTGGAGCAACTGGAGCACACGAGGTCACTGCCTTTTGTTTGGCAGATCCCGGTGACGCATTTTTGGTGCCTATACCCTATTATCCAGGGTAAGTCTTCAATTCAATTTCACCCTCCTTTTTCATTTTTTTTTTAATAAATATTATTCGTTAATATTTTTTGGGGACATAAATTTAGAAGAAAATGATGGATGAAGCATGTCGTGACTTTTTTTAATTAAAGTAGATTTGATCTCCACTGAATCGCCTTTCTGTTCATTTAACATTCCATTATTTAAGTGCATGGTGGAGTTCAGGATAATGATATTTGATGGCACTAGCACTACTTTTAAAAGGGAATAATTTTGCAGTTTCAACTTTCAACCTTCATAATTTGGAAGTAGTCAACGATCATATATATATATATAAAAAAGCCTTAAATTAAGGTCAAAGTCACACACCACAATCGTATAGCAGTTTGACCATGAACATTATTTGATGCATAAACCATATATATTTATTGACATTTACATTTTAATGTGTTTCTAATGATAAGCTGAATTTCCTAATGCAGATTTGACCGGGATTTGAGATGGAGAACAGGAGCTCAACTTGTTCCAGTTATGTGCGATAGCTCAAACAATTTCAAGTTGACAAGGCAAGCATTGGAAGATGCTTATGAGAAAGCCAAAAGGGATAACATAAGAGTAAAGGGTTTACTCATAACCAATCCATCAAATCCATTAGGCACAATCATGGACAGAAACACACTAAGAACAGTGGTGAGCTTCATCAACGAGAAGCGTATCCACCTTGTGTGTGATGAAATATATGCTGCAACAGTTTTCGGCCACCAAAATTTCATAAGCATAGCTGAAATATTGGAGGAAGACACAGACCTAGAATGTGACCGCAACTTGGTTCACATTGTTTATAGTCTTTCAAAGGATATGGGGTTCCCTGGCTTCAGAGTTGGCATCATATACTCTTACAACGACGCTGTTGTCAATTGTGCACGCAAAATGTCAAGCTTTGGGTTGGTGTCTACACAGACTCAGTATCTTTTAGCATCAATGCTATCTGATGATGAGTTTGTGGAAAGGTTTCTGGCAGAGAGTGCCAATAGGTTGGCACAAAGGTACAGGGTTTTCACTGGGGAATTGATGAACGTTGGCATAAAGTGCTTGCAAAGCAATGCTGGTCTCTTTGTGTGGATGGATTTGAGGCACCTTCTCAAGACGCCAACTTTAGAGTCTGAAATGGAGCTTTGGAGAGTGATCATTCATGAAGTTAAGATCAACGTTTCACCTGGATCTTCCTTTCATTGCACTGAGCCAGGGTGGTTTAGGGTGTGCTATGCTAACATGGAGGACATGGCTGTGCAAATTGCTTTGCAAAGGATTCGCACCTTTGTGCTTCAAAACAAGGAGGTCATGGTGGCTAACAAGAAACAATGTTGGCAGAGTAGTTTGAGGCTGAGCCTCAGAAAATCAAGAAGGTTTGAAGAAATCTCGATGTCACCTCACTCCCCCATACCTCAGTCTCCTCTAGTTAAAGCCACAATTTGAGTTGGCATGTTTCTCTGTGCCCTTTAGAAGAAATAACTGATACGAAGATTATTGATTTTCTGATTTGTTATTTTGGCAAGGTACATAAATGCTGGATTTGATCTTTTTAACAACAATAACAGGAAAATCCTGATATTGTTTATGTTACCAACATCAGTATCTGTGCCTTGCTTCATAGAACTTGTGCTGCATGATGCATGTCCCTTCAATCTTAGGGGAATTTTTTCTTTTTTCACTTGCCAAATAATGGGTTCAAGGTGAAAAAAGTTTAGAGTTTGTAAGGTTATTTGTTTATTAGAAGAGTCCTGAAGATGTCTGTATTTCACTATTTCTGTTACTGAAATTGTAAGGTCAATGATAAATAAATTGTTATCAAAGGATCTTCATTCTTCAATACTCACGCCCTTTTCTTTGAGACAAAAGAAAATCTGATATTGCAAAATGACTTTAAAAAACAAGCATGTTCTTCATTTGCCAAATATTCTGTTATATAAGGATTAAGGACATTGATTCTTGAATGGAAAATAATAGCTCGTACTATTCCACTTTGTACAAAAGACTCCTACATGTTTTCCTCTTCATTTGTTAAACACTACCCGATAAACATTCGTTGGAAGCTCCTTAAATCAAAAAGTGATAAATACAAAAAAGATGAATCATATGTTACCTTTTCGTAGGAGATGCTCGCTTCAATTTCAGGAATTCTTTTCTTTTTTAAGCAGCTTTTGACAATTGTTAATACTTATCTCAGAAGAATGAAAATTATAAAATAAAAAGAAAGTAGATTGTATTTTACATTAAAAAGAAGAAAAGCATGTCTCCTTTGCACTGTCAGTTACGTGTAAGTGTATAATTCCTGTCGTGGATGATACAATTTTTAAGTATTAACTCCCACCAACTGAGTTGGCCACGAAGATAAAGTGAAGTTACAATTTCATGCAAGTTAGATATCGATAAAGTTTCTAATTTCTGTTAGCAAAGGTATATGTATTAAGTGTCCGTCTCAAACAGGATTGTAGGTGGAAAAAAAAGTATACACAAAAGACATGCAAATGGTATAGAGAAAGAACAGACAGTTTTTTTTTTCTTTCGAAAAATAAGAATAAATCTCTACCGTTTATTAATATTACACTAGTTTCTCTTCCATTTATTAATATTACAACGTCAAAAGCACACTTAACCAGATCAAGATGTTAGAGGTATTATTTGAACAGATATATAAAAGCAATATGGTGGCCGGTGAGCTTTATTTTTTAAACTTGGTTAATTATCTCAATCTTAAGATGTGCACTTCATAACCACTCACTGTCTTACATATAGCACAAACTCAAGGATAAGATTTGAAGCTGTAATTAAGAACAGTTTTCTTAAACAACCCAAGATTAGTTAGACGTTGGTTCCAAACACCATATATGACGAATGACATCACTTTGTATACCCTGAAGGTTACGGAAATACTGAAAGCCAACCATGGTAATGGTATGATTAGATGTGACACGAAGGATGACCTAAGCTAATTTGCATTTAAATGGTTGTTTCTTTTCTTGCTATGAACTTGGGTTAACAGATGAAATCGCCACTGATTATTATAATAGGGATAACATATTTTAGAATGGATCACATCATTGATGACTGTATCATCTTAATAATAAAAAGGCTTTAATTAGTTACAAAGAGTTCTAGGATCTTTTACGTAAGCAGGGGATTCATATTTCGTTTACTTCTTGTTATTGTCAAAATCTGCACCTAAAATTAACAGAAAATTATCAGAGAGCTCGTCATTCAGAATTTAATAGACCCTCGTACACTTTCTATTTCAAGTCGTCAAGACAGGCCGTTGATTCTTTCAGTTATTCAATATTAATTGTTAGTTGATTAAGATTTCAAGAAATGTTGATCATTTTGTTTTTCTGTTATGTTTTACAATGACGGGATTACATGTGATTTATTTTTAAGAGCACTAATTTAGTAAATTATACTTCATCTCTATGTAAAGAGTAATAACGTGTTCGAATTTTATTATCGTATTTACAATATATTATTAATAAAATAAATAATAATATTTGTAACTAGGGGCGGAGGGAAAGGGGATTGGAGGGCATGATCCAGTCCAATCTCTCCATATTTTTCAAATATATTTAAATTGTTACAAAATAATTTAATAAACCCTTACATTTATGAAAAAATATATTAAAACTATACATGAGAACCGTCTGTTTGTTGGTTGACATTTAATAATAATAAAATATATATATATATATATATATATATATATATGATAGACAATATAGTGTGATAAAAAGAAAAATAAAGATAAATTATAAGTAATAATAAAGCTCTTATGATATTGAAGTGTGCACGTATAATTATGTAAAATTGTTTCATTTATTTGATTTATTTTTTCTGATATACTACCTTTAGTCTTATAAATAATCATCTTCCATGAAAATAGTCGAGTTAGTTAATTTTAATCAATAATATCACAAACTTAAATTTTATTTTAAAAATATGCATGGTATTAAATAGTTTAAATAATAATTATATTTAATGACATTTCTTATGGTATTTTATTAGTAAATATCGTCATAAATTAACGGTAAATATCATGATAAATTAATAAGATAAAAGTAATGTAATAAATATGTTTGAAAATAAGTTTATGTTTCATATAAGTTAACAAAATAAAAGGAATACATAATAAGTCATGTTTTTAACAAGTCACTTTTTCTAGTATAGTGGATGAAAAGTTGAACTAATTTGACTTATTTTTATTTATCTTTTATAAGAAAATAAATTATTAGTTCAACTTAAGTTATTTGATATATTGGATTAAGTTAAATTGATATTATTTATTTTAAATTGTCCTTTTTTAAGCTCTTTGAGTCATCTTTCGTATATTTTATTGTCTTATTTAAAGTTGTTTGCTTAAATTCTAATGCTAATTCTTTGCTTAATGAATTCGAGATGTGTTCTCCAAGAAAAATACCTCACAACTTCCGATTATTAATGAATAGAACATTTAATAGAGTTCATTTTAGGAGCCTCAAATTATTTATGAATATTTATAAATACTTACAAATATTTATAAAATTTATAAATAAATATGTGAACAAATATGAAATAAATATATGATCCATTTTTATCAAACAAGATAAACTAGGAAAGATAGCTATTTATATCTATCTTATCCTGTTATTTTCTATGAATAGGAGATTTGTTTTTAAAAAAGACTTTAATATTTCAGTTTTAGACATTATTTTTACTGAATAATTAATTATCAACAAACTAAGAATACTTTTAAAAGAAAATATTAATGGGTACACATTTCTTGAAAAAGTTATTTCCTGGATTATTTTCTATTGTTGCAGATAAAAATTCAAATATTGAACAAATGAGTGTTTTCTCTGAAACTGGGTGGAGATGGGTGTGGAAGTTAGACCTCGCTTTCAATGGGAGGAGAATTTGCTACAAAATATGTTTATGATTATCTCTAGCTTCTATCCAAACGTGGGGGTAGAAGATGCCTGGAGATGGGGTCCTAGAAGTTTCTTTATTGTATTCGACACCTACAATTTACTTATTTCTTTGGATCAACTCATTCTGGATGAGGTGGCAGATCTTTTGAGCAAGCTTTGGTCTTCTTTTGTACCTCCTAGGATTATTTTCTTATCATGGTGCATACTTCAAAATAGAATCTCCAGATAGATCAATTGATTGTTCGAGGAATGACCTTTTCTGATCCACAACTATCATGTCCATTTTGTTCTAATACTTTGGAATCATCACAACACTTATTTCTGTAATGTGAATTTTTCAGAAATGTTTGGTATAATGTTTTTATGTGGTCAGAGATCCACTTGGAACTTCTGTCCTCTTTGGGTCAAATATTTTTCCTCCTCAGGAGCATGTTTCTAGGTAAAGCAAAAAGAAAATGGAGGGATATTTTTTGGCATGCAACAATTTGAGTTATTTGGACCAACAGGAATGAAATTGTTTTTAGAAACAAATCAGTGTTGCATTTTGATTTTCTTTATCAAATTAAAATTACTTCCTGGCATTAGTGGATGTATAAGAATGGTTGTAGGCTAGATTTTACTTTTGCATCTTGGTGCATTGACCCATGTCTTTGTATTTTGAGGAGTTAGCTAGTGGGTTATTAATGTATATTTTTTTGGATTTAGGCAATTTTGCTTATGGAGATTCTTATTCTACTTTGTATATAACTTTTGTATAATCTCTTTCTTTTGTTTTACTAATATATGAGATGTGTTTTTTTTATAAAAAAAAAAAAAAAAAATTAATGAGTTTTTTTTGTTATGATTTATTTTTAGGAGTACTAATTTAGGAAGGTTTTCCCCCCAAATATACTTAAACTTTACATAATGAGCGATGATATAATATAATTACAAATTTCATTCTTATATTTCTTTATCTTTCACATATTTTGTTTGTTTGTGTATAGAACGACAACACACGGGCTAATTAGTTTATTCTTATGTATGCCACTGGGCGGTGGTTTGTCAACATCAAGAATTTAAGACAGCAAAAAAAAATTATAATCCAAGTTTTCATGGTTAGATATACATTGGAGAGTGGACAAGGTCACACTCGATGATGCTATGCTTCATTGATTATTATCTCAGCCCCTAATGCACTGCAAGAGTCACTAGGTTGAAGACCTACTTGATCCTAAACAGATTATGGGTCAATACTATTACAAATAGAAAGACCTATTAGATTTAATTAGAAGGATACGAAGCACGTGGTAGAATAACATTTACACGGAATTCCACCTTCCGATTCACTATATAAACGGGGAATGGGGTGTGACATAAGCATATATTTTTTGGTTAGTTTGGTGACCCTTCCTTCAGTGGGTCAAGCTACGAACCACAAATTCAAAGCCACACTCCAATTTCTACAAATCAATGTCACTTTCCAAACCCTTTTTTAAAGCTGAAAATCCCATATTTACTAATATTATAGTTAAAATAATATATATAAGTGAGAGATTAACATTCACTTAATCAATTAATTTTTTTAAGTTAAATCTAAATTCAAAATTCGTATCAAAACTTACTAAAAATTAATGTTTATTATCAAAACTTATTAAAGATTAATATTTATTATAAGCTTATTATAGTGTTAAAGAAATTGTTAAATGATATGATAAAATAGTGTGTATAAATAAAAGTAGAACAATGATTACTTCCGAACTACTTTTTAAGGTTAAGTTGACAAGTTCAAATTTTGAGATAAAGTCTCACTTTTATAATTAAAATAAAACATAAATACTTTCTTACTTGATTTTATATAATAATAACAATAAAATATAAATTTAAAATCTTATTTATATTATCTCAACTCCACTGCTAAATTATATATTTTCTTAAACTAAACTGGCTTAAGCATTTTAATTTCATTACATATACAACTTAACATTCATCGGTTGTTGAGGCAACCCTACCATAAAACTTGTTAAACAAGAAGACATGCTTCCAGCCGCAAGCTACCTCTAGATATTATTAGGTCACTGGTTTTGCCAACAAATTTAAAACCACGAGTCAATATTTTTATCTTCTGAATATAAAAAAGTCCCTAATATCGTCATCATATCTTAATTTAGATGATATAACCCTATGTTCAACATCAACAATTCAATCTTATCCCAAGAGAGAAGGTCCAAAATGTTACGGTCACCCAGCATCAATACATAGAGTAGAATACATCACATAAATTCCCAGTTGACAAGTATGATACAATTTTTAAATGGAAAATCGGTAACGCATGATTACCATATATTAATACTCTCACCCAATTACTATATCATATATATTTAAATTTTATAATTTGCGAGAGAAAAAAAACAACACTCTTATTATATATTATGTAGAGATTATTTAAGAATTATATAAATTTTTAATCTATCAAAATTATAATCATTACATCAAGATTTAAGTTTAAAACTCTGTAAATTCTACTTAAAATCATGTACATTCTACTTCCATCCTTTGTTATTAAGTCAATTTCGGTGGCAGATTCAATATTTTTTTTTTACATATTTCTTTAAATCACACATCAATTTATTCATTCATTCAAAATCTAGAAGCCTATTTTGATACATGATTAATCTCTGGATGTCTCAAAATATAATTTACACAGAAAGCATTCCTGAAAAGATGAGTTATATCAACAAATGGCACAAGCATTAGGGTTCTCTTCAGCACTCTGAACATAATAATATGTAGTCATGTGGGGATTGTAAGCTTTGTAGAGCTTGACAAGCTCCTCAATTTGTTGATTTGGATCTTTCTTCTTATCATCATCTTTTTTCTTGTTGTCATCTTTTTTGCCATCATCTTTTTTGTCTTCAACTTTCTTTTTCTCTGGCTCTTTTGCCGGCCCAACAGTTAAAATTTCAGTGTGCCAACTTTTTCTCAATTTGCTCACAACATTCACAGGGTCTATGTCACCCACTACAGTCAGTTTCTTCTCCTTCATGTCCATCGAAATCGAATCGATGCCTGCATACTCAAATTTCACAAACAAAGTAATTATCCTACTTGCATAGTTAAATACGACAACATCACCAAATAGTAATAAGCCTTGAATAAACTTTTAATCTCTATAATATATTTTTATTTTTATTTTGATTCTTCTAAAAAACAAAAGCTATTTTAGTCTCTATGAATTTTTTGTTTCATTCGTTATTTATGTTATTGTTTCAGCCGCTGTCAAATTGTTATTTTTTTTATATATAACCCATTCTTAAAATACTTTTTTTTATTATAGACCATGTTATTTTTTTCCCCAACAATTATAGACCATGTAATTTAGGAATCATGAAATCTATTTTTTAATTTCTATAAATTTCATCATACTTAACAAAAATAAAGATCAAAATGAAAAAAAAATATATTAAGACCAAAACTTGAAAAAGGAGTGAAAAGCTATTCAAGAGATTAATAAACAAATATCTGCAAGCCATTTTATTAATCAGCGTTCACTGTTATCAGTATTGAGTAGCAACAAAATAAAAGTCCATTCCTGTAAATAAATATATATCTTTTCCTTTTTAATATTGACGATTTGGTTTTCAGAATATTATGGTTGATAGTTTGGTTTAATGAAAGATTCTCACAAACTAGTGGACAAAATCATTCTATTATATATATATATACGAGGGGTTATAATCATACTGGTGTAATTTTTATTAAGTATTATACTGTTCAATAATTTTATATTAATTAGGAATTATAAATTTAATTATTAAATTAAAAGTTTATATCTTGAAAAAATTACACTAGTATAATTATAATCCATTCATTTTTGTATATATATATTGAATGCTTCCTTTGGTCCCAATAATTTTCTGATATTTTAATTAATGATTGCATTGATATTAAATAAAAGAGACAACTTAGATACAGTGTTTAATGTTTTATTGAAATTAAAATTACTTATGATATATTGTATCTAATTCTTGTCAAACATATTTTTTCTTTAAATTTTGAACTAATGCCAAAATATAAATTCTTATAACAATTTTAATGGAAACCAAAAAGACAGACTAAATTGGTGAATCCAACTTAAACACCACTTTCTGCGTACCTGATAGGCTAGAAACCGATTTCATGGCCTTCTGCTTTGCTTTGTCATCGTGCAAATCCAACTTAACCACCACTTTCTGCATCAAAACAAAAGAAAAACATCCAAAACACTTAGACAAACGATACAACATTTCTTTTACAACAATAACAATTTGAGCATAAGATCTCATGCAAATCATCTATTTTTTCACTAAATCGTCTTTAGTGGGTTACTAGTTACTAAACATGTTAAACTTTCTCTGTATTGTTTTGTGAAGTGTTTAATTTCTTCTGAAAAAATAAAAGCCAAGGGAAGAAGAGATGCAAAATTATAATGTAACAAAGATATGTATATAGTATATTATAATCTGCACCAACACAGTCATAGTTGAATTAAATAATACATATGAAACGAGTTAGAAAATGGATATGATAGTAATAAAACAGAGTAGGGTGGGGGGATATAAATATGAAAATCTACTTAAACAAAGAAAAAAGAGGTATTGTTCAAAATGAAAAATGAAAGAATCATTAGAAAGGGACATATGAAAGGCAAAAACCTATAAAAGAGAGAAACAGAACAACATTAAGTGGTGCTCTTGCATAAAAAAACAGATCAGGAAAGCTCACCTTCATTTACGGTTGGGTCTAAGTTTTGACGATCACTGAAGAGTTATGATAGTATTTTATTTTGAAATAGTCAATGCGAAAGTGTGAAAGAGAAGAAGAAGAGAAGGAAGGAGCAGAGAAATATGCGATGCAATTTGAGTGTGTGGAGGATGGACCAACTTTGGCAACGAAGGATGTTATATAAATCCAAAACAAGTCAAACAAATGCCGTATTAGTTAAATATTTGATCCAATGAGAGTGTTGAGCAAGGAACCAATGAAAGAATGACGTAAGAGATGGCCTTATATTAGCCAAACAAATCAATTTTCTATCTTCGACCTTTCGACAGGAGAAAGCCTTGACGAAGTCTTTCGTCTTTGCTATGACCTTTTATGAGTCATGTTACATGCCTACGCACTTGCCTGTAGGGCCATAACAAAAGAAAAAACATTTTATGTGATTACTCTTCATATTTAAATGTGCATTTTATGTATTATTTTCCGATTAATTAAAAAATCTCTTAATAATTTCAAAGTAGTTTGTTTTTATCTTTATATGTATCCTTCATTCATGTGTCTCTTTGAATCCATTATAGTTAATCTCTATGTCTAAATAGAATTCAATAAAATGTTAAAATAAATTATCTATAATTATTAATATATATATGCAAAATGTTTGTTTAATATGAATTTAATTATAACATTTCATATATTCAAAAAAATTAATATTATAAAAATCAACATTTCTCCTATATATCACACTTACTATGCTTAGTTTGATATCAGTATACTTGCAAGAGGATTAATTGATTGTCATTCTATAATTTAAGTAAAATATGAAATTAAAAATAGAAAATCATATTAGTTATTATATTGACAAAAAAAATTAGAAATCACAAAATTATATCGTTGTATTTTAAGATGATTAATTGAATGTAATCAAAAAATTAAAATGAAACTTTTTGCTTTATTTTTTTTTTGTAATAATTGTTTTAAAATTTAGAATTATTTTATTTTCTAAATTTAAGATTTACAGTTTAGGTTTAGTTATGTTAAGTAAAAACAATTTTGTATCGATTCACCTACTAGATATTATAAATGATGAAAAAGGACGGGGGGCGGTTCAAATATAGAAAATAAATATAAATATTACGCTCTGTTTCTTTACGATGAAGACCTGTAGTTCTTTGATGTAAAAGAAACTAATAGTATTAAAATCATTGGTCTCTTTCTCTGCTATTGAAATGATACATTATTAAAAAGTTATTTTAAACAACAACGTTTTAATTGTTAATTTTATTTTATAAATGTTTTTATAACTAAAAAATATAACTCATTTTTACTGAATCAACTTATTTTTAAAAAATAAAATAATACTTTCGATCATAATTCCATTCCCAAGTCAAATATTTAAGTATTCAATCTCGATTCTTAATAAATTAAGAAACATATCAAACAATTGTGTTAAAAATGTTCAATGGTGTTATTTTTTTAGTTAAGTGAACAAGTATTTAACTTTGGACATCCTAAAAGATTTCTTTAGATATAGGATGTAATTTTATTTTAGTATGTTTTAATTCAAAGCATACAGTAAATGTTTTTATTATTAATTTAAGGTCATTGTGTCTAACAGTATTGATAAGAGCTTATAATAAATACTTCAAATAATTTATTAATAAAGAATTACTTACAAAGGTTAAAATCATTTTATTAAGGATTAGAGAGGTCGAGGCATTTTATATTTTTAATGATTATACAGATAAATATTAGAAAATGTAAAAAAATATAAAAAAAATTTTCATTTAAAGATATAAAGATCCACTAAAAAGTAGAAATCAAAATAGTGCTTACTAAAATATATCCCCTTTATAATAGGTATAAATATTTTAGAAATAATTTTAAAAAAAAAATTAACAAGAATTTTGTACTTATTTATAATGACGAATTAAATTATTTTAGATTTCGATACATTTTTTAGTCCTCTTAAGAGTTCAAATATCAATTTTATCCTAAATTTCAATTAAGCAATTCGAGACTTCAATTGCATATTTACGATCTTTAAACTAAATAAATATTTCAAGCGACAAATCAATAATTTTTTGTTTGCTTACAATGATCTGCCTAAAAAAAGTTTAAATTATATATATATATATATATATATATATATATAATATATATATATTTTAAGTTCGTTCCTGGAATATCCACCGCCGACAGTAGTGATTAATTTTCTCGCTACGTTGGAGGCACCTCAAAAGGTGGGATAGCTGGCCCCAAGATTTAATGCGGCTGCATACACAAAGCAGAATTCATATATATATATATATATATATATATATATATATATATATATATTTAAGTTTATACGGAATGATAAGTATAATAGCGCTAGTTAGACTTCAAACAACATTCCTTGTTCAATACACTTATATTACTTTTGAACTTCAAAATCAACATTGGTCAACAAATACTCTTTCAATCCTAATTTCTTAGGTGGAAATAAAACCTCCTTATTGACATTTAACAAAACAAGTTGCATCAAGTGATTTTAACCCATAAAAAGTATTAGAAAACCATGTTCATTTATAAATACGAATCACTGAGAGCTTTACTTCTATTCAAAAATTAAGAAAGCATTTCTCAATCACCATTAAAATCATAAATCATGATACGAATGATCAAGTCGTGTCAATTTGAGTTTCATTTTGCAAAAGCAAACCTTCATTTCCTTTCATTTCAAATTGAGATTCAAAACAAAATTGAAGCAAAACTAAGTTTACAAATAGACCCAACTGAATCAAAAAAAAAAAAAAAAAAAAAAAAACCAATCATTGGACGAGTTTATTAGATCCTATATCCCAAGTCTCAAATTCTCAACTGAAAATATGCCTTTCTTGGGGGCAGGCTTGAAATTTGATCGAGTGTGTTTGTGCAACTATGTTTAACGTAACTCAAAAGTAACACTACACTTGCTTTAACTTTTTCCGTTGATATGTTTTTCAAACACACACTACCTCTTGATTTCCGCAGACAGAGCTTCCTACGGAACACCCTTTAATGGAAGAACAGTTGTAAGTAGTAAATTGAGAACAAAAATCACATTCCTGGACAATAAACGTAACGTGTAAAGGCAAAGGCTATCTTAAAATTATTGAGAAAATTCATGGACGCCGTACGGCGCATGATCAAATCCAAATTACACATTCCAGTTGAAAACTGCTGATAATTCCATGTGACTGAGAATATAATAAAATTTATTATCTCTCAAAGGAGCAATGCCTACTCGGATGACGACAGATGGTCACTCATAATATAGCCGTAAAAGAAAATAAATTACAGGATGATGTTACCAAGATCTGTACTAGACAGCAGCTTCGCCTTGCAAGGATCCCCGAGCAATCTCTAGGGCCTCCTCCACAGAAGTTGCGTTTTGAAGTTTGGCTTTATCAATCAGAGGCTGACTTCTTGCAAGTTTAGGCAGGAGTTGAAATTCCTGAGTTAAAGAAAAAAACAAAAACTCAGCATTAGGTTTTCTCTTTCCATGAGCCAGGCAAGGGCAAAAACAATAAAAATAAATAGGGTTTATTGAACAAAAATTTCAGTCTTAGATATAGAGGGAGAGCCACTATCAGACTAATTTTGAATATAAATTCTGTGATTAATGAGTGTAATTTTATAGAAATAGGACTTAGGACCTATTTAATTAAACTTTGTAAACACTTACAAGAGAAGAAAATAAGATTAATTGAGTTTTTCCCATAAGTTAAAATCAACTTCATAACTCAACTTTTAATGAACTTTGATCATTTAACTTCTCCAAAAGCTAAAGATCATGTTTAGTTTATGAGAGAAACTCAAATAATTTTACCTTTTTATTTTCTTTCCAACAAGTACTTACAAAAAAAAAATTCAAATGAACTGAGCCTTAATAGAGCCATGTTAACCAGAATAACTGCTGAACAAGTGTTATTCTCTCTAAATGCACTCAACAATACCAATAAAAACTAAAGGGACTTTGCCAATTTTCTATAAACATGCCACTATATGTTATGGCAAACAACCTCAAATGTATCTATAATATAAAATCTATCATCCATAATCTATAATATATATATATATATATATATATATATATATATATATAACTAAAAAGGGATAACAAGTTCATGTCTCCACATTTTTTACTTACTCTACCCCTCATCTATTAACGCATCTGCTTATTCTCCCATTCTCCCAATAATCTATTTTTTCTCATTTGCTGCCCATTTTTAACTAAAGGAGCATTTGATCCAAGAAACTTTTTACTTTCTCAAGAATCTAAAAGTGGAAATGTTAGTTTCTAATGTTTGGTTTGTTATTTAAAAATAACCTTCCTAGAAAACATTATTTCCCAAAAATGTTTTTTTACAACAGTATTTCAGAATTGTTTCTATTGGGGAGGTGGAAATCTAACATTCCCAATTTCAAAGAAAAAAGACTTATTACTTTAAAAATATCATGTTATCTTTATTTATTTATTGCAGCTTATTTAATGCAAAAATCATATTTGATTCCAAGATAACATTTATAAATATTTCTAAAAACAAAACATTTGTGACCAACCAAACAAATTTTAATCATTCTTGAAAATCATGATTTTCAAGATTTATAATTCTCATGAATCATGATTCCCGGACACGAAAAATTATTTTTGTACCAAACATCCCCTAAGGGTTATCTAACACTAACACCTTTATTGAACATTTATAATCCAGTATAATAAATTTAGATGAAAATTTTGTTAATAAATTAGTTTAAAAAGTCATATATAAATAAAATAATTATAAAAAAAATAGAAATGGTATGTATTAAGCAAAAAAGAAGAATTTAATTAACACAAATCAATGTATGATAAAATAAAAATAATAAATTATATTTATGTCTAATCTAAAAAATTAAAAAATGCAAACAGACAAGAAGAACCTTGGGGCTTGTCTTTCTGCTAGTGTGAGTGTATTTCTAATATCTATTACGCTGTAAATGTTGAAAAATAGTGGCAATTAGCAAGTACCTCAGGGCTTCCACTTTCAAGAAGAACTCCTTTCAGCTTACCTGTGCAGCATCAAGTAATTAAATTCTAAGTAACAGCAATTCAAAGATCAAACAGGCACACGTATGCATTCAAATATAAACATTACTGCATGCATGCATATACAAGCACCGCCCCATAAGCTTGCAGATAGCCCACAAAAGGAGGGGAATATTACCGGATTCAATCCAAAAGTTAGCTATTTTAGGATCAAAATTTCCAATTTCAACTGTTTCCCCAACTGTCAAAAGAAAAATAAATGATAAGAGCGACAGGAGAGAAATTTAAAATTAAAAGGAAATAAAAGGTGAGGCAATGACATTTATCTTTAACTATATTTACCATTGTCTCCAAAGAATTGCCACCATACTTTTCTAGGGCTCCCTTCATATTCAAAAACCCTCGAGTAGAAATGTGGAAGATAGTCATACCTGAAAATCATTAAATAAATTCAGCTAAATCAGCAGGGCAGAAAAAAATGAACTCCAAAGATTAATTGCGGGAACATATAATCCAACATACGTGTGAGTTTGCGCACTGAGTAATGCTTTCACACAGTGCTGTGCAGAGCGTCGGGCATGATCTACATGTTCCACTCGAGCAACACGGTCATAGATCTGTCCAATTTTCCATAAACACAAATGTCAGATAAAAATGAAAAGGTATTCCTGAACTGATCCAATCCAATGCAAATCACAAAAGCTGAAGTAAAAAGCCTTAAATAAAATAACAAAAAACCAAACAAAGTGAAATAATTGAAATTTTTAATTGAACTGGATTGGAATTCGTGTGATTTTCTTCAGAACCCATCCAATCCCAAGTCAAGCCAAACTTGTATGTATATATGTAATTTTATTTATGATATTATACTAATCTTGTTTGTATAAATAGATGTTTATGAAAGGCTTAATTATATTTTTAGTTCTCTAAATTTAGGGTAATTATTTTTGTCGTTCCCCAAATTTAAAATTTTTGTTTTTAGTTCCTATAATTTAAAAAAAAATTGTTGGTTCCTAATATATTCTTTTGGTTCCCCAAACTTAAAACATGTGTTTTTAGTCCTCTAAATATAAAAATTATTATTTTAGTCCCTCAAATTTAAAATTTGTCATTTTAATTTCAAAAATATTATTTTAGATATTGTATTCAAATTGATCAAAACCGAACCATAATTTACTTTTATGATCAGATCAAGTGACTTCTTTTTGCCTAAAAATCTATCTAAACTGAACCGCGAATGCTCCTAGAATGAAGTAAAAAAACTCAACTCAAAAGCAAAGTTAATCCTGTACCTTTAAAGGGAAAGCTGCTACATCACCAACAGCAAAGATTCCAGGAGTGCTAGTCCGAAACAGACCATCAACCTGAAATACAAGTTACTGATGCATTTAGACAAAGTTCTTCAACCTATTATTTTGGCCTCCCTCCAAAATTTCATCAGCAAATGTGGGTATCTCTAACAGAACATGGTCTCCCAAAATTGATGATTAACACGTTCAAACACTATGCTTCACCAAAAAGGGAAGAGACAGATGGCCATGTGGGAAAGAGGGTTCATAACATACTAGAGATATTAAAAATACTCATGCAATTCATAATCTTTTTTAATTTTTGTCAAATTTTATTCATTGGCCTCACCTGTATACCACCAACATCTGTATTCAGCCCCACCCTCTCAAAGGGACTCACAGCAGGTTTTGCTCCAATGCCTATAATAACCTGAGAACCAGAATAAAAAAGTAATTTTAATTCCTCTATGCTTTCTCCCTCTAGCCTAACATAGATCTAAAACCTCTATGCTTTCTCTAGCAACTCATGTATTACTAAAGTAAATTTAAACAAGAAATGACCTGCAGATATCAGAGTAAATAAAAGTATAATTACCGTATCTGCCTCCACAATGGATCCATCTCCAAGTTTCACACCAGCTACATGTCCGTTAGAACCAGCTTCCAAATTTTTTATGGAAGCACCCTGGTGAATTTAATATTTAAGATTTAAAAGAAATAGAGAAGGGAAGGGGGAGTTTAGAGAATAGAATAGTTGCACACGAGCACAATACCAAACAAACCAATTGCTACTAGTACTTACTAGTTACAATAAAGGAAAGAAAGAGAGAACAGAGGAGGAAATACCTTCAAGATTTTGACTCCATTCTTTTGATAGAGTTCTTCATATCTCCGGGCAAGAGAAGGAGTAAACAGTCTTTGCAAAAGGTGATCTTCTGGAAATATGATCTACTTTTTATGGTAATACATATTTGTGAGTCAGTAGGTCAAAAACTTCACAAAAGGAAAATTGATCTTAAAAGCTAAGGATATATGGTTAATGACAACATATGCCTGGATTCTCAAGATATCCATGCTTGTCTTAACTCCTATGGATCCTATGTCACACTTGCCTATCAAGATTTGAACCATAAAATAGCGAAAATGAGGCTGAAAGCATGATAATAATCAGGCCCCTAGGTAGAGCAATGTGAACAGGCATAAACGGCACAGGAAGTAACTGTCATGCCATGCCCTGATATAATGTAGGAAATTTAAAAAAACAAGTTACTAGGAAGACCTAAATATCTCATAAAGTCGTAATTATTATTATTATTATTCACAATTCAGCACATAAAATAAAGTTTACTTAATGCAAGACTTTTTAAAACTTTATGCAGAGGACAAAATGAAGAACTTCTGCTGGCATAGATGAACACTTTAACAGGTAATAATGGATGTTGGACCAAGAACTTTGCATTTTGAACCAGAAACTAGATAATGAAATAGGATGCAGGAAAAACACATACTGTTGTATCAAGTTTCCAACCAACAGCAGCAGCAGCAACCTCCATTCCTATATAACCACCTCCGACAACTACAACCTTTTTTGCTTTTTCCTGGAAGTCAAAAAACAAAAGATACAAATCATAATGAGCAACAAAATGCATGTCCGATTTTTTTTTTTTTTTTTTTTTTCTGTATTGACTATTGAATATGTTTTCTGAAAGTAACCTTGGTGAAAAATATGCAAAAAATTGCAACTTAACTCAAGTTGCATGAAAGAATGCTTGAGAAAGATCGTGAAACAATAATATATTCAAAGGGAAAACAATGTAGATTACATATTGAAAAAAGTATAATTTGAAACACATATATCAAATGATAGTAAGCACTGCAAGAGATCATCTACCTCAGGTAAAATTAAATCAAATCATTGAAACGTCAACAAGTCATGTTAAGAGGGTATAATGAATTACCAATGATAGAATCAGTGCATCAGCATCTGCAACTTCCCGGATATAGTGAACACCAGGTAGGTTTCCCCCAATTTTCTCTGGAAACCTAACAGCAAGATAGTGAATAACTCAGACTTTCTGTACCACTTTTTATGGAAACAAAAGAAGTGAACTAAAGTAAATAAACTGATACCTTGATGCTGTGCATCCTGTAGCAATAATAAGAGAACCATATTTCAGAAGTTTTCCAGAACTTGTCGTCAAAGTTTGCTTCTCAATATCAATATCTTTTACTGGATCTTCATACAACATCTGGACAGGCAAAACCAACAGCATAAAACTCAGCATCTCACTAACTTTAATAAATGAAAACAAGTACGAGAATTGTTTCCTGCCTTACACAGCTATATTAAATGAAGTTTCTACCATTCTATTTCAAGCAATCCTATCTCCATTGTATAACATGCACACTAAAACAGTGTCAGCAAATGAGCAAAATAATGTCGAAAACTTTCCCACTCTTTGTTTTTCAAACCCCTTCCCTGATCAAATCAAATGCAAAAAAATCCAACAGCATAAAATAGATTACCTCTATCCCATTCTCCTTATACCACTCTGGAGTCTGCCTCTCTCCACCGGATCCAACACAAGTGTGAAAACCCTAAAGAATGCAAATAACAAACAAGATAGCACAATGTGAAGCCAAGGACAATACAAAATGGCAACAACAACAACATATTTAATTGCAGAATATCTGAGTAATCGAGGAAAAAATTCTTACAGGAAGGCGCGCTGGTTTCTTATCTGGCGGGAACAAATACGCTTTCGTCAGAGCAGGACGCTCGTAAGGTGCGTATGGCTGATTCATCAAATTCAATTGAAAATCATAAATAACAAGAAAAATAGATCAAGTTCGATGTGTGAGCAATTTCAAGCTAGAAAAATAGAGCACCTCTTTGGTCACAATACAGAGGCGACCATCGGCCATGCCGTGCTCGACGAAAGTGCGTGCAGCATATCCCGCGGAATTTCCTCCGCCAACAATCACGTACCTGCGGAAACAGACAACGGAGATTCAAAATCGCGTAATAAATAAAAGTGAAACAGAGAGAAGAAGCGTTAATTACTCGCGATTCTCGTTGGCGAAGGCGGCGTAGCATCTTGTGAATTTGACGGAAGCGGAAGAAGGAGGAGTTCGAGTGAGAAAAGGAGTTCGCGGACGCGCGAGAGAGAAACCTTGCTTCAGCGACAAGGAGTTGGATATCGCTGTCATTGTGAGTCTGCGAACTGTTGCGCGCAATCAGAAAAGAGAAATCGGTTATGGAAAGTGATACTGCAATCAAATGCTCTTACACTAGAGTTTCAGTACCTGAAGGAGACGGCATGGGAGCGTGCCTTTATATGTGAAATTTATTATAATAATGTTTTGATTTAATTATTGAAGGGGAAGTGTTAAGGTGGCTCTAGAAGAGGTCGAAGGGGCATGACGTATTGAAGCCCTCCTGAGTTTTAGAAATGCGATTCGAGATCGTCTTTTCTAGTGTGCTGCGTTTTCTCCATTGGAGGTCATTTCGCCCCCGTTACCTTCTCCTACCCAACGTGTCCTTCTTTTTCTCAACAGCGAAGAACGACGTCGTTGAGGACTCGGGTACAACCGGCCCTACCCGACCCAACCCAATTGCGGCTTGGGTTGAATCTATTTATTAAGATCAATACAGTCCAAGCTATTCTTCTTCTTCCACACCATCTCTTTCACTATATGTACCGTATTTCGATATGTATGATAAATAATTTTTGGCAAATAATATTAAAATAGAGAATCGAAATGTGGAAGGCCAAGTGCGTGATTCAAAATCCTTTACCGTAAGTTGTTCAATGCTTTTCATTTCTCACTGTACTATTGCGATATATAGAGTAAATTCACTGATATATTTTTGTGTTTTTGTTATCAGTAATATTCATTTATTAGTATACCTCTCATAATATTTTTTTTATTTTTCAATACAGTAATGTAATTCTTTTATTTTAATTAAATTAATTTATAATTTTCAATTTAATTTATTATTTAATATGCTATATATAATTATAAGAAAAAGTTATTCATGACTAGTTGGACTATAATTTGACTGCAGTTAAATTAATAAACTGTGAATTGATAATTTTAACAGTTTAACGATGTGTGGTGTAAAAAAAGGGTTAATGATGTGTTCAATTTAAAAACATTGAAAGCTATATTATGTTAAATATGGTGATTCTATGTCACCAATTAAAAAAAATACGGAGAAAATAGACTAAATTGAAATGGTTTCGGTCATATATTTTTTTTAATACATTTTAGTTTCTTATTTTTTATATTTAGATTGATTTAATATTTTTTAAAATAGTCATTTTGATATTTTTAATTTTGTGATATAATTTTAAATTAATTTTTAATCAACTGTTGGGGTAAAACTTATAATATTGCATCTCTCTATATAAAAATTATAAATTTTAATTAACATTTAAATGCAAAAAAAAAACTATAAACACAACAAAAATTATGGAAAAAAATATATCTCATAAATAATTAAAAAATAATGTGATTAGATTTTTAAAATTTTTCTATTAAAATTTTTAACTTATTCACTCAACAACTTTCACTCCTTCCCAATTGACACAATTGAAGAGATAAGACATTTATTAGTTTTCAAACACTCTCGTTATTAGTGTTTCGACATAAACTTCCGTTTAATTAAAAACCTCCCTTAAATGAAAGTTTTAATTGGGGAGGGAAAAATGTCGGGCTTTCCAAATGACA
Source organism: Cajanus cajan (assembly GCF_000230855.2). Lineage (NCBI taxonomy): Eukaryota > Viridiplantae > Streptophyta > Magnoliopsida > Fabales > Fabaceae > Cajanus > Cajanus cajan. Next base: position 76,290,795 of record NC_138518.1, read on the forward strand.
CGATTCAAATAAATTCTACAAAAAAAAATAAAAAACATAACAATATTTAAGAAACAACAAGACAAAATTCCAGCATAAAATTTTCACCACCAATAATCAGAATACAAATCAAAATTCTATCATCATAATTAAACCAAGAACACTAAATATAATACCAACGTCAAAATTCAACTACCAACAATATCAAAATCAATTAAGAATCAAATTACAACATCATAATAATATAAAATTTCAAATAAAAGTAATATTGAAATTGTACTATCCGTATTGCGTAACCGAGCTCCGAGCTCGGCACCATAACGCAAGCCGACCTCGGACACGCATCGCGTGACATCAGCTCGGTACTTAAGCGAATCATAACTGATCCCCGAGGATCTCGCCTCAGACGAGGTCCGTTATCTAATCATATTACACCTCATCTCAGGCCCAAGGCCTAAAGCAACCCTAATTCACACCTAGGTACGTACATTACTTATACGAGACTAATACTCACACAAACACTAACTTGAGCATCGGAGTCTCTTTTGCAGGTACCACCCCCATCTTGGAACACCAGCGTACCCGTGAAGGAGGCTCACCGATCTTACCTGGCGAATCACCTCTACGGCAGATTTCCGGTAAGAACATTTGGCGCCCACCGTGGGGCCGATCAAGACAGCTCTTATCGGCCACCTGTATGGTTTTCACCAGAAGCCATAGTAGACGCACAACAGACGACACAAACCACGCAACCACCATGGATAACGAAGCAGCATTGAGGAGACTAATCGATCAGGTCGAACAGATGAGGCAACAGCACGATGCTGACTGTTAAGTCTCAATTTTACCTCTTTTTGACGAGACTTATTGAACAAATTCCACTCATCCTTTGAACCATTGCAATATAATTGTTCTCTTTTTGGTTCATTTTGTATGCAGATATAACTAACCCAAATTCATCTAACAATACCTTAATCCACCTCATTTTTTGTACAGGTATTGAGCTAGAGATTTGAGGATTGAAGATCTTTTGGATTGGAAACATAAGGAGCCAAGGAGCAGAGCAGAGTGTCTGCGCCGGGCGTAAGATGACGCTGCGCCGGGCTTGAGAAGAACAGAGCAGTGGACTTTTGGAAGTTGTACATGCGCCGGGCGCGAGACTCCACCACGTCGGGCGTGATCGAGGCAGAGAGTACCTCAATACTCTCTGGAACGAATTGCGCCGGGCTTAATAGAGAATTGCGCCGGGCTCGCTCTAAGGCAGAGAATGCTTGAAAGTCTCTGGAAGACACTGCGCCGGGCGTAAAAAGTAATTGCGCCGGGCTTATAACGAGGCAGAAAGTGCTCAGAAGACTATGCGCCGGGCGCGACAACTTATGCGCCGGGCGCAGAACCCTAATCTGACCTCCCAGGCTCGTATTTGAAGCCATTTTCGAGGGTTTCTCCCTCATTCACACATTGGGCGCGTTTTGGGAGCTGTGGAAGGGATTCCCGGAGCTTGGAGCCGTTCGTGTGTGGGTCTTTCCTTCGGTTCTTCATTTCTCCCTTCATCTCTATTTTGTATTTACCCTCTTTGTTGAGTGGTTTCACCCATTTTTGTGGGGTTAGATGTAACCAACGAATTCTATTGTAATCCTTACGGTTTTTATGATATATATACATGTTGTTTCATTCATTGTTGTTTATGTTTCTATTCTTAATGCTTGCTTTGGATTTAATCTCATTGCATGATATAGGTTCCATTGGGTATTGGAAAATAACCCTTGAAACTAGCTCTGAAACAAATGCCTAGTGGGAAATGTATCTAGGAATGGAGCTTAGCCCATTAGTAGTCTTAAACCCTAGCCCGTAATGCGGATGTAGATATTGGGTACTCAAGGGATTGATATTCAATATCCACATCTAGGCTCTTGCTCTAAGGGATTAGGTTTGAGTAAACTATTGGGTTGACTAAGCAATGAATTTAACAAGAGATTAAGGATTCATTAGTTTGACGTTTGGTGAAATCTGACCCCACAATCTCACAAAACCATAAAATCATTTCTACCCTTTCCACTCACAAACCAATATTTATTTACAGCTTTCATTCCAATAGTCTTAACCTTGAATTCACATGACAAATTATAAATTGGAATTATTCTTTAGTCACGAATAGTCAATAAATGCTTATTTTACCTTCTAATCCCTGTGGATACGATATTTTTACTACTTGAACGGCCGGTATACTTGCCGTGTTTGAGACCGTTGATAGAATTAAACAAATTTACAAATATTAACAAAAGTGTTTCAACGGAATTCTCAACAAGTTTTTGGCGCCGTTGCCGGGGATTAGAATGGCGATTTAGTATTTGTAGCTATTTGTGACTTATTCTTTGTTTTTATTGTTATTTTTATTTGTGTGTTGGTAATGAATTGTTGAAGCTAACCTGTGCGCTCTAGTCCTCTACTTTCTCTTGTATGCAAGGAACTGTGAACTAGATTGACCAATTCTTCTGAGCAGTTGTTGAGCAATCCTCAGATTGAGCACAAAGCAAGGAGGAACAAGAGCAACAGGAGGAGAAGGAAAGTAGAGCACTTCAAGTTGGCCACCGTCAGGCTCGGGACAGTAAACAAGCGCTTCCTGGGAGGCAACCCAGAGATCTGAACTTTGTTTTTATGTGTTTTGCAGTTACTTGTTATTTTTAATTTTGATTGTTTATTGTTGCGTTATAATTGTATGTTATACTGGTTCTAGGACTTGTTGTGTGGATGTTTATGTTCTATGCTATGTATGTTGTATTATGTTGTTTGTGTTTGATATTATGTGTTAAGTGTGTGAATCATGCTTGAGTGGATAGATTTAAGTTGAATTTGTGAGGAGTGTGAGGAGTGAAAAATCTAGGTGAAAGCTTCAGAGTTAATCACGCCGGGCCTGTCTTATCCACGCCCAGCGCACCTACAGTAATGTGGTCTCTGTCAAGACACACGCCAGGCTCAATTTATTTTGCGCCCGGCCTAGACTTCATTGTAGCACTGGAACGACCACGCCCGGCGCATTTATTGGCGTGCCGGGCGCATTAATAGTTAGGTGCTCCAGGGGTTAGCCAAGCCCGGCGCGCGTAGCGCATTCACCACTGGAAGGTCTGAGCATTAATTGCGCCGGGCCTACCATCTGCCATTCCCGGCGCATTAAATTCTGGCACGTTGTAACCCTAATTGCGCCGGGCGCAGAACGGCACCGCCCGGCATCATACCAGAAAGGGCAAACTTTGGGTTTTTACTGATATGGCGCCCGGCGTGGGTAATTTCACGCCCGGCGCGACCGCGCAGATGCCACCCGCGTTTCACTTCCGTTTCTCACAACAACTCCCTTCCTAACAAATCCTCTCAACTCCCTCAACTCATCTTCCCTCTCCAGCCTCCCTCTCTCAACCTCCCACTTCACATTCTCAACTCTCAAATCACATTTCCCTCTCTCAACTCAGTCTCACAACCTTTTTCTCCGTACTCCACCTCAAGGGCACGCAGCTTCTTTTCTTCTCAAGTGCACGCGGCTTTCCTTCTTCCTCCACGCACTCCACCTCCAGTAGGTTCACACTCAACATTTTCTTGTCTGGTTTTGCAGTTTTCCTTCTTCTTTTTGGGATTTTGGGGTGTTGTTATGGGTGCAATCACGCCAGGCGCGGTACCCTCGGCTGAAGCTGCGAAACGGCCCGTTCAAATTCCAGAACGGCCCGTTTTGGACTTTGGAACGCCCTGTTCCATGTCCAGAACGGCCCGTTTCGGTATTTGGAACCGACTGTTCCAATTCCAGAACGGCCCGTTTCGAATTTAAGAACGGCCGTTCTGATCTTGGAACAGCCCGTTCTGGCCATTTTTTTTTCTGAAAACGCGTACTCGCGCCCGGCTTAATTTATTTTTTGCGCCCAGCGCAGTTGGTTCCAGAGAGTCCTCCCTACTCTCTGCGCCCGACGCAATTATGTTTTGCGCCCAGCGCACGCGCTTCCAGAGAGTTTTCTGCACTCTCTACGCCAGGCGCATGAACTCCTAAGCCCGGCGCAATTCCCCTCTGAAACCCATATTTTGGTTGTTTTTAGTTCCGTTTTAAATTCCATTTCCAGTCTAGGGCTAGTTTCCTTTTCGGTAAATTGCACTGGTCATCCTTATATATTTTTATGCTCATGTCTGTCTGCCTGGGATTTCTATTGTTTATTTTCTGCAGATGGCCTCTTCTAGCAAACGCCCGCGCCAAAGCAAATCTGGGCAAACTCCGCGCAAACCGACTCGGCCTTATTCTGATCTCTTCCTCACCGAGCGCAACGAGAAGCACTTTGAGTCAGTTAGTGCGAAGAAGTTCATTCTTGAGAGGAGAGTCGAGTTAGAGCCAGGTGAGGCCCCTGAGTTTCAGGCCGAGCTACGCCGACGCCGATGGGGAACGCTCGGTTCTTACCCACTCCCGGCCAACATAGCAGTAGTCAAGGAGTTCTACGCCAATGCCCTGCGATTGGAGGAGGGCATTGCGCCATTTGTTAGCTATGTTAGGGGTGTGCGAGTCCCCTATGACGCCCAGACGATTAATCAATTTTTGGGGACTGCGCTGAGGGATGATGAGGAGTCAGAGTATAGCAACTACACCATGGAGACGATGGACCCCGCTCTAGTAGAGGCTGCTATCTGCGTACCTGGACGTGGGTTCCACAGGAACCGATCTCAGTTGCCTCTCCACGTGAAGCGCCGGGACCTTCTTCCAGTGGTCAGGATCTGGTCAGCCTTGGTGCATGCCAACATTCTCCCGTGCTCCCATGTATCTGACCTGCACTGGTCTCGGTCCATGCTCATGTATTGCATTATGACTCAGAGGACCGTGGACCTGGGCGGCATTATCTGTATGGAGATCGCTAGCTGCGCCAACTCCGCACCTGGCTCAGCACTAGGACACCCATCCCTCATCACCCAGTTATGCCAGTTGGCAGGGGTGGATGTCCACTCGCCACCATTTGAGGGTCCTGGCAGGGCCATTGACAGCAGATACATCTCTGCCTATTGCCAGGACCGCGCGCCACCAGCAGCCCCTGCCCCCGAGCCTATTCATATTGCTGGGCCCCAGGAGGACGTACCCATGGATGATGCTGCTGCCTCAGACCCTCCACTCACTATCCATCAGCGTTTTGACGCCTTGGAGGGTCGCATGGCCACATTCATGCAGCGCCAGGAGGACCGCCTGGATACTTTCATGCAGAGGCACGAGGGCCAGATGGCATCACTCCACCGTGGACAGACTTTCATGTTTGATGCCTTCAGGAGATTCACACTCCACTCTGCCCCTGATTACCAGTTCCCCACCACCGCTGACTATCATGCTTACACGGGGTGGCCTGGGGACCAGGCTCCTTTCTTTGGGGGGGGTGGAGCTTCCGAGGATGCTGGAGGTGCTGCTGAGGAGGGTGGAGCTGACCCCGGAGCTGCGGATGATGACCAGGCCCATGATGATGCAGATGGAGCTGGCCTTGGACCATTTTAGTTTTATTATTTGTTGTCATTTAATTTTTCTGTTTTTCAATTGTAGTTATTTAACTGTTTTAGTCCCAGAACCTTATTTTATATATCCATTTCTTTTTGGTGATTACTTTGTTGGTTCTTTTTGTGAATATTCTGCTTTAGCATGGTTTTTGATCTTGTTGATACTTGCTTTGCTTGTGGTTGATTCTGGATTGTAGTTTGCTTGATGTTTATAGTGTTTGTACCCTGGACATTTTCAAGTCACATTAGATCTTTAGTTCATGACTAGTTGCATACGGGTTTCAATGTTGATCATAGAACTGAGCTGAGCTTGATAGTTTGTGGATGCATAGCCGGGTGAGGTTTGAGCCTAAACACTGATGAGTGAACTACGCTTAGGTTGCATGATAGACTTTGCTTGAGTTTCCCTGGTGGTTTGCTTATGTTATGCACTTATATGATCAAGGCATTCACACTTCCATATTTTGTTAACCATCTAAGCCAAAAAGCCATATCCATTTTCCACTTGACCCATACCTTCCTAAGCCTAAACACCATACCTTCCACTTGTCCCAAACCATGAAAAATTAACCATAACCCTTGCTTTGGTTAAGAGAGCAAACTGAAGACATCAAATAAGTTGGGGGAGTTGAAGAATGGGGAATTTTGGGAAGAAGAAGTATATGGTCAGCCATTACAAAAAAAAAAAAAAAAAAAAAAAAAAAAAACAAAGCAAAACAAAAACAAAAATATTAAGATGCAAAAATGTAAATATGCATCTCATAAAGGCTAATGGCTTGGATCAGGTAAAGGGCAGGTGCCAAATTGTTATAATGGGGTATGGAGAGGGACATCATTGTAAAATCTTATTTGCTCTCTTAAGCTATAGCACCTTCAATCCTTGAAAAACCATAAAACTGCTACCGCTTGACCCTGCTTGACCCAGATTGCCCTAATAAAGACCTTGTGATAAGTGTCTGCATTTGTTTTACCACTGGTTTCATTTGGAAACGAAGAGCAAAGTTGAATTATGTGGCGTGAGTAGTAGACTAGAGAGAAACACTCACCCTGATACACTAGTGTGCATAGAGAGAAACATTTTCCTAGTGAGGATGCATACACAGATAGTCATTACTCCTCTCAGCTCTTTGATCTCTTTTGAAACCTTTGTTTGCACCTTGTCATGTTCTATTGCAATAATTGTGATTGGAAATTCATCTGAGGTTCATGCTTGCGAAAAGAAGATACAAGTGAACTAGGATGTAGAAATTGACTCACTTGCATTACTTGTTATCTGCTAGATTAATTACCTTTTGCTTGAGGACAAGCAAGGTTCTAAGTTTGGGGGAGTTGTTAAGTCTCAATTTTACCTCTTTTTGACGAGACTTATTGAACAAATTCCACTCATCCTTTGAACCATTGCAATATAATTGTTCTCTTTTTGGTTCATTTTGTATGCAGATATAACTAACCCAAATTCATCTAACAATACCTTAATCCACCTCATTTTTTGTACAGGTATTGAGCTAGAGATTTGAGGATTGAAGATCTTTTGGATTGGAAACATAAGGAGCCAAGGAGCAGAGCAGAGTGTCTGCGCCGGGCGTAAGATGACGCTGCGCCGGGCTTGAGAAGAACAGAGCAGTGGACTTTTGGAAGTTGTACATGCGCCGGGCGCGAGACTCCACCACGTCGGGCGTGATCGAGGCAGAGAGTACCTCAATACTCTCTGGAACGAATTGCGCCGGGCTTAATAGAGAATTGCGCCGGGCTCGCTCTAAGGCAGAGAATGCTTGAAAGTCTCTGGAAGACACTGCGCCGGGCGTAAAAAGTAATTGCGCCGGGCTTATAACGAGGCAGAAAGTGCTCAGAAGACTATGCGCCGGGCGCGACAACTTATGCGCCGGGCGCAGAACCCTAATCTGACCTCCCAGGCTCGTATTTGAAGCCATTTTCGAGGGTTTCTCCCTCATTCACACATTGGGTGCGTTTTGGGAGCTGTGGAAGGGATTCCCGGAGCTTGGAGCCGTTCGTGTGTGGGTCTTTCCTTCGGTTCTTCATTTCTCCCTTCATCTCTATTTTGTATTTACCCTCTTTGTTGAGTGGTTTCACCCATTTTTGTGGGGTTAGATGTAACCAACGAATTCTATTGTAATCCTTACGGTTTTTATGATATATATACATGTTGTTTCATTCATTGTTGTTTATGTTTCTATTCTTAATGCTTGCTTTGGATTTAATCTCATTGCATGATATAGGTTCCATTGGGTATTGGAAAATAACCCTTGAAACTAGCTCTGAAACAAATGCCTAGTGGGAAATGTATCTAGGAATGGAGCTTAGCCCATTAGTAGTCTTAAACCCTAGCCCGTAATGCGGATGTAGATATTGGGTACTCAAGGGATTGATATTCAATATCCACATCTAGGCTCTTGCTCTAAGGGATTAGGTTTGAGTAAACTATTGGGTTGACTAAGCAATGAATTTAACAAGAGATTAAGGATTCATTAGTTTGACGTTTGGTGAAATCTGACCCCACAATCTCACAAAACCATAAAATCATTTCTACCCTTTCCACTCACAAACCAATATTTATTTACAGCTTTCATTCCAATAGTCTTAACCTTGAATTCACATGACAAATTATAAATTGGAATTATTCTTTAGTCATGAATAGTCAATAAATGCTTATTTTACCTTCTAATCCCTGTGGATACGATATTTTTACTACTTGAACGGCCGGTATACTTGCCGTGTTTGAGACCGTTGATAGAATTAAACAAATTTACAAATATTAACAAAAGTGTTTCAACGGAATTCTCAACACTGACCTGCACAATATGCGTGCTCAGCACGAAACCGACCTAGCGACGATGAGAACCGCCAATGAAGCGGACCTAGCGGCATTACGCGCCGAGAACGAGCGCATTCGCACCCAACTCCCTCGGCGCCCCTCTGATCACTCTCCTCACGAGAGCAACATCCATGAAGACGAGGCACACTCGGCCTCTCAATCCCGGATCGCGACTAGGGCACCGATTTCACGACCCGCCATGCACCGATCTCATGTATCGACGAACAAGTCGGGCCCAGACGCCAGCAGAGCATCCACTCATGCCACAGAAGGCCAAGAAACCTTCCGCCGACATCCTTTTGTGGACGGCATCATGGAGACCCCACTCCCTCGTGGATGGAAACCTCTCCACCTCGACCGCTATGACGGCACGACGGACCCCGATGAGCACATTGACCTGTACACCACCCAGGTAAACCTCTACACTAACAGTGACGCTATCTTGTGTAGGGTTTTTCCGACCTCGCTCAAAGGAGCCGCACTCCACTGGTACACCTAGCTACCCGTCGGATCCATCGACAGTTTCAGCACCCTGGTCCGGCGATTCATGGCGCAATACGCCACAAGCCGACCTCATCACACAACCTCGACCGCCTTGGCCAACCTCAGGCAGAATGACGATGAACCTCTACGAACCTTCATAGAACGCTTCTCCAGCATCTCGGTGCGGATCCAGAACTTGAACCTTGAGGTCGCTCTGCACTCCATGCTCATGGCTCTAAAAGTCGGCCCCTTCGTCGACAGCCTATGCCGAAACCCCCCCCCCCCCCCCCCCCCCGTGATATGGACGAGCTCCGTGCTCGCGCGGCTGGGTACATCCAGATGGAGGAACACTCCGCTTTTCGTGACCAGGTTCGCGGAAAAGGTCCAGCAAAGTCAGAACAAGGGCATAAGGACAAAATAAAAGTCAACAACGATAGCCAGTTCAAGAAGTCAACTAGGGCAAACAGAGGAGGGAGATACGACTTCTACACTTCCCTAAACGCACCTAGAGTCCACATCCTGGAGGAAGCCAGCAACAACAACCTGCTCGCCCTTCCACCACCAGGCCACACTCCCAACAGCACCGACAAGTCCAAGCACTGTCGGTACCACAGGAACCATGGTCACACCACGGAGGAGTGTCGCACACTCAGCGATCGTATCGAAGAACTCATTCAGGCAGGCCACCTCGGCCAGTACGTCCAGCAACAACAGGGTAACCGAGGCGGCTACGGCGGTCGAGGACGAGGCAGAGGCCGTGGTTCGGGAGCTCGCACTGACCCACACCCGGGTCCCCAACAAAATACTAGCGGCGCAGTGCAAGCCGAGATAAGCCAAGAGATAGAGTCGGCTCCCTTACGGGGAGTAATCAACACAATTGCAGGTGGCTTTGCGGGGGGAGGCGCCAGCAGCTCGGCTCGAAGAAGACACCTGCGAAGCATCAACTGCGTCCACTCTACCACCTCGGCCCCGCATCAAAGCTCACCGCTGATCTCTTTTTCTGACGAGGACTACGCTGGCGTCAACCCTAACCAAGATGACCCCATGGTCATCGTCGTAGAAATAGCCAACTAGGAGGTGTAGAAAGCATTCATCGACCAAGGGAGCTCGGCCGACGTCCTGTACTGGCCAACGTTCCTAAAACTAGACGTCCCCCACTCTCTCATACAACCTCACACTGAGCCCCTAGTCGGCTTCGCAGGAGAGCGAGTTCACACTCGAGAGTACGTAGACTTACTGACAACTTTCCGAACACCACCGATACAAGGCGGGTCATGGTCCGATACCTCCTCGTGGAAGCCAACATTTCCTACAATATCATCATCAAAAGGCCCACCTTAAACCAACTCGGAGCGGTAGTGTCAACCCCACACCTCACCATGAAGTTCCCGGGCAAGGACGGTAAAATCATCTCCGTCAAGGCTAATCAGAAAACGGCTCAGCAATGCTATGCCGAAAGTCTGAAGGTCTCCTCGTCCAGCAAGCAAAGCAAGGGGGATCCCCCCACCGCAGCTTCTTAAGTTTCATTTCTTTTTTCAGTATTGAACAAAGTTGTGCACTCTTTTCCCGCCCCAGTCTTTGACTGGGAGGGTTTTTAACGAGGCACACAGGCATAACAAATAAAATTACTCATTTTGCTCAATCCATACTCTTATCTTTCTGCTTATATAAAAGACGAAAACGAACCTTAAACGCGCAAATGCAAATCCCAAGGTCGAATACGAACCTCAACACTCTCGCTAAAGGTCGAGTTCGACCCTTAATTAAATAGTCCATCTAAATTCTAAGGTCGAATTCGAATCTCGGTTTATTAAGGTCAAGTCTGAACCTTCGCGAAAATCTAAGGTCGAATTCGAACCTCGGTTTATTAAGGTCAAGTCTGAACCTTCACGAAAATCCAAGGTCGAATTCGAACCTCGGTTTATTAAGGTCAAATTTGAACCCTCGTTAAAATCTAAGGTCGAATTCGAACCTCGGTTTATTAAGGTCAAACTTGAACCTCCACGAAAACCTAAGGTCGAATTCGAACCTCGATTTATTAAGGTCAAGCCTGAACCGTCACGAAAATCCAAGGTCGAATTCGAACCTCGGTTTATTAAGGTCAAGTCTGAACCCTCATTAAAATCTAAGGTCGAATTCGAACCTCAGTTTATTAAGGTCAAGTCTGAACCTTCATGAAAATCCAAGGTCGAATTCGAACCTCGATTTATTAAGGTCAAATTTGAACCCTCATTAAAATCTAAGGTCGAATTCGAACCACGGTTTATTAAGGTCAAGTCTGAACCTTCACGAAAATCCAAGGTCGAATTCGAACCTCTGTTTATTAAGGTCAAATTTGAACCCTTATTAAAATCTAAGGTCGAATTCGAACCTCGATTTATTAAGGTCAAACTTGAACCTCCACGAAAACCTAAGGTCGAATTCGAACCTCGGTTTATTAAGGTCAAGTCTGAACCTTCACGAAAATCCAAGGTCGAATTCGAACCTCGGTTTATTAAGGTCAAGTTTGAACCCTCATTAAAATCTAAGGTCGAATTCGAACCTCGGTTTATTAAGGTCAAGTCTGAACTTTCACGAAAATCCAAGGTCGAATTTGAAGCTCGGTTTATTAAGGTCAAATTTGAACCCTCATTAAAATCTAAGGTCGAATTCGAACCTCGGTTTATTAAGGTCAAGTCTGAACCTTCACGAAAATCCAAGGTCGAATTCGAACCTCGGTTTATTAAGGTCAAGTTTGAACCCTCATTAAAATCTAAGGTCGAATTCGAACCTCGGTTTATTAAGGTCAAACTTGAACCTCCACGAAAACCTAAGGTCGAATTCGAACCTCGGTTTATTAAGGTCAAGTCTGAACCTTCACGAAAATCCAAGGTCGAATTCGAACCTCGGTTTATTAAGGTCAAGTCTGAACCCTCATTAAAATCTAAGGTCGAATTCGAACCTCGGTTTATTAAGGTCAAGTCTGAACCTTCACGAAAATCCAAGGTCGAATTCGAACCTCGGTTTATTAAGGTCAAATTTGAACCCTCATTAAAATCTAAGGTCGAATTCGAACCTCGGTTTATTAAGGTCAAGTCTGAACCTTCACGAAAATCCAAGGTCGAATTCGAACCTCGGTTTATTAAGGTCAAATTTGAACCCTCATTAAAATCCAAGGTCGAATTCGAACCTCGGTTTATTAAGGTCAAGTCTGAACCTTCACGAAAATCCAAGGTCAAATTCGAACCTCGGTTTATTAAGGTCAAGTCTGAACCTTCACGAAAATCCAAGGTCGAATTCGAACCTCGGTTTATTAAGGTCAAGTTTGAACCCTTATTAAAATCTAAGGTCGAATTCGAACCTCGGTTTATTAAGGTCAAACTTGAACCTCCACGAAAACCTAAGGTCGAATTCGAACCTCGGTTTATTAAGGTCAAGTCTGAACCTTCACGAAAATCCAAGGTCGAATTCGAACCTCGGTTTATTAAGGTCAAATTTGAACCCTCATTAAAATCTAAGGTCGAATTCGAACCTCGGTTTATTAAGGTCAAACTTGAACCTCCACGAAAACCTAAGGTCGAATTCGAACCTCGGTTTATTAAGGTCAAATATGAACCTTCACGAAAATCTAAGGTCGAGTCTGAACCTCGCGCTATCAAGGTTGAATTCGAACATCGGTTTATTAAGGTCAAATTTAAAATCTAAGGTCGAATTCGAACCTCGGTTATTAAGGTCAAGTCTGAACCTTCACGAAAATCTAAGGTCGAATTCGAACCTCGGTTTATTAAGGTCAAATTTAAAATCTAAGGTCGAATTCGAACCTCGGTTTATTAAGGTCAAACTTGAACCTCCACGAAAGTCTAAAGTCGAGTCCGAACCTCGCGCTATCAAGGTCAAATCCGCACCCTCATGAAAGTTTCAGAAAACAGACATCAGAATGCATACACAACGGAAATCGAGCACAAGCGCAACTCAATCGTTTTCCCTCAAAGTTGAGGTCGAGTTCGAACCCCAACACCCTCACCTATGATCGGATACAAAACCTAACATATTAATCTAACGACGAGTGCGAACTCTCAATGGGTCAAACATATGTCTCAAAGCACGCAAGTGTCGAAAATCAGACGAAGTCGCAGATGAAGAAAAACACATATATCCATAGAAGCAAAGTTTCCAAGGTTTAATACATCAAGTCAAGAAAAGGAAAACATAAAGCAAAAAAGAGAACACGAACGGCCTAGGCTGAGGCATTTCCACTCGAACTGTCATCGACATCATCCTCCCTGACCAGCCTCCCAAAGCGGACGACCTTTTCCACATGCAAGGAGGAGAAGTCGAACCTGGGAGCCAGGAGACGTGCCTGACGAGCAGCCTTTTGAAAGCCCCTCTTGTGCTCCATCACAACGAAGCGTTCGACCTCCACGAGCCTCTTCTCCATGGCTGCTTTCCCGCCGCCAGCTCCGCGAGCTTTGCCTTCAAGGTGGCAATCTCGTCCTCACGGCCACCAAGAATGACCTCGCTACGAAGGCGCTCCTCAGCCGCCGCCGCCAACTCTCCCTTAAGAGAGGTCACAACGTCCTCCAGAGCCCGCACTTGGCTGCGAGAAGACGTCACCTCATCCTCCAAAGAGCGAGCCGCGCTCCGAGAGAAGGCGACGAGCTCTTGCAACTCCCCCACCTGGGAAGCATAAGCCTCGTTGGATCGTAAAGCGATCTCAAGAGACTTCTGCACCCTTGCAAGATCGCCCCGCGCAGACCGAAGCTTCACCTCCTGCCGCCTCGCCTCACCAACAGCAACACTGAGAGCTTTGTTCTCCTCCCTCAGGATCTTATTTGCATCCTTCCAGGGTTGAAGTCGGCCCCTCAGCTTAGCCAGGTCCTCTTGCTGCTTGGCCAGGTCCTCCTGCTGCTTAGCCCACCTAGGCTTCCAGTGGCCCAGAATGCCCATAGCCCTCTGTAGAAGGACCTGGGCAACGTCGAAACTATCCTCGGGGCCGACCTCGTCTATCAACCCCTGGTCCTCGGAGCTCAACGCGCCCTGAGGGAAGAACTTCTCGGCGGTCACCCCCGCGCTCCACAGCGAGCCCATGTCGGCCGAAGCGCTCACGTGGTCCAGCCGCACTTTTTGAAAGGCCCTTTCCGAAGCGATGGGTTAGGTATCGGCTCCGGGAAACCCCCTGTGACGAACCAGGCGGCGGCGCCGAAGCTGCAGCGGTGGGTGGGGGAACCTCACGGCTCGGACCCCTTTCACGAGCCTCAACAGAGGCGGAAGCCGGCGTCCCCTGCTCGGTATCTGGAGGGTCTGCAATAGGAACCTCTGACCTCGCCTGCGAAAACCACCCCCATGTCAAAAGATAAAATAAGGTGGCATACGAAAAACCACGAACGTCAGGAACACTACTTACCTCAGCAGCAGGAACAACCTGCTCGGTGACCAGAACCGCCACCTCGGCAGCCTGGATGACCCGCCCGGCAGCCTGTGTCGCCACCTCGGCAGCATCTCCTGCCTGCGAAAGACGGGCCTAGGTCAGAACACAGAAAAATACAATAAACGACACTAAAAAAGCAACAGTAACAGGGTTCTCACCACCTTGGCAGCCCGAACCACCTCCTCAAAAGCCACCCGAGGGGACTCCTTCGACGGTGGACTCTTAGTAAGGTCCACCGCACTCGCATCAGCGGCCGTGGAGGTCACCTCCTCGGCGTCTGCAGGGGCAGAGGTCCCCTCGACCTCCCTCGCTCCCCTTTTCCTCTTTCGGCTGACCCTTAGAGGGGGAACATCCTCCTCTTGAGGCTCGGGGACCTCGAGTTCTGTGACATTATAGCGATGTTTGAGCTCGTGCCACAAATTCTTCCCCATGATACCTACAGACAAGAAGCAAAACACATCAGCAAAAGAAAGCTACACAAACCCCAAGCCACCAAAAAAGAAAATACTCACTCTCCAAACCCCTCTCCCTGTATGCCGAGTTCGCAAGCGACAGAACGAGCTTGCAATCCAGCGGGCGAGGAAGTGCAGCGAGGTTGTCGATAGCGGCCACCTCCGAGGCCGTCAGTTTCACCTGGCCTACCCCATGAAACCTAGACGGTTTGGGGCACCAGTAGAAAGGGAATTTCGGCAGCCCGCCGAAATAAAACGCCCCATCCTCCAAAGGGTCAACATTCACAAGAGCAACCCGGAAAAACTCTTGCTTAAAATTTTTATATGACTGGGAGTAGAGGGTAAACAAACCCCCATCCCTACTCCCATTCAAGGACAGAATGCCATATGGCGGAACGCCTAACTTCAACTGATAAAAATGAAGAAAGACGGGAAGGGATACCTCTATCCCTAAAACTGTACACAGGACTTGAAAAGCCCTCAAGAAACCCCAACTATTGGGATGCAACTGGCAAGGAACCGCGTTGACATGGTTCAAAAAATCACACTCAAACTGAGTGAAAGGAAGACAGACACCTAAATCCCTAAAGAAACAATAGTACATATAGAAATGACGAGAATCGGTAGACTTCCCCATGTACACACCCTCACCAGCCTGTCAGGGTTCAAGCTGGATCATTCGGGAGATAGAAGGGTCGCAAACCCTGCACGACCTGGCGATCCTGTTGACCTCAAGAAAGGTCCGAAAGACACTTTGGATGCCCCCCACCTCGCACTTGACCCAGTCATAGCCAGGAATGCCCGGCTCAGGGCCCCGGGGCGGATCCCTCTTTTCGGCGGTGGCTTTCCCGGTAGCCACCGCCTTACCACGCGCCTTGCCCTGAGAAGGCGCAGAAGAACCGACACCACTTCCCCCAGCCATGAACAAGACAAGAAAGACTTGAAGAAGGATTGAGGAAGAAGGAAAAAGAAGACTATAGAAAGGAAGTACGTGGTACTCTCCCTCAGAAATTAACCCTAACAGTGACTGGGTTACCGGAAACGGCGGCGGAAATGGAGAAAACGGAGACGAAAGACGAGTAGAAAAACGAGAGGAACAGCGCACGCAAGAAGCTGAAAAAGCGAAAAGTGAGCAAAGTGAGAAGCGAAGAGGGGCGCATGAGAGAAAAGAAGGTTTTCTCCCAAAATTCAAAACGGCCATGCCACGTATCAACCTAAGGGCACGCCTGACAACGCAATTAATCGCAAATTCATCATTGCATAACCGTCATTTCCCATGACACGCCACTTGCACGTTTCCGGGAAATGAACAGTCGCGACACGTGTCACCACAACGAGCAAACGTACGCGAGAGGTCACCTCCTCCCAGCGAGCTCGGCCTTAACTCCTCGACTTACAGTCTTCGGAGCTCGGGGGGCTAGTGTACTATCCGAACCTCGATATGCCAAGGTCGAGTCCGAACCTTGAGATCACATTTTCTTAACCAAGTTCGAGTTCGAACCTTGATATGCCAAGGTCGAGTCCGAACCTGAAGATCACATTTTCTTAACCAAGGTCGAGCTCGAACCTTCAAACAACAAATTTGGGGGCTCCTCAGATGCCCCTTCACTCTTACATCACTCGGTGCTTGGGGGGCAAGTGTACTGGCCAGCCAAGTTGCCGACTCGTCCTTCACTAATCTATTGACTCAATCAAAGGTTTACCAGCCTGACCAAGCAGTAAATTCATCATTGCCGAGTTCCTCAGCTCGGCCATGAAATATGGACATCGGAATGCGACATCGGCCCAAAGAGGCCATGTCATCAAACAGATAAAAATACAATTTTGTTACCACACTGCCTGCACGTTCTCGAGAACGAGGCGACAGTTGCAACACATGGCATCTTGACAGGCAAGCATGCGCGAAATGTCACAGCTCCCTGACGAGCTCGGTCTTAACTCCTCGACCTCCGGTCTTCGGAGCTCGGGGGGCTAGTGTACTATCAGTACTGCGTAACCGAGCTCCGAGCTCGGCACCATAACGCAAGTCGACCTCGAACACGCACCGCGTGACATCAGCTCGGTACTTAAGCGAATCATAACTGATCCCCGAGGATCTCGCCTCGGACGATGTCCGTTATCTAATCATATTACACCTCATCTCAGGCCCAAGTCCCAAAGCAACCCTAATTCACATCTAGGTACGTGCATTACTTATACGAGACTAATACTCACACAAACACTAACTTGAGCATCAGAGTCTCTTTTGTAGGTACCACCCCCATCTTGGAACACCAGCGTACCCGTGAAGGAGGCTCACCGATCTTACCTGGCGAATCACCTCTACGGCAGATTTCCGGTAAGAACAGAAATCAATTAAAAACACTAAGAAAACTATTATCAATTTTATGTAACAAAGAAAACTAAATTAAGAGAAAAGGGGAAAATAAGTACCAAGATTGAGAGCAATAAAAAATAACGAAATAGAGAAAAAGTCAAGCGATAACACAACACTCAAACTCACAAAACAAAACAAAAACATATGAAACGAAAACAATAAAAGAGAAATAAATCAAGGGGGTGTATTACGATACTCAGAGTCAGAGCTTGGTTAGAGTCGGTAGTTTCATATTTTCTTTTTGAAGACAATATAAGCTTTTTATTTTAAAAAATAAACTTTTACAATAATACTTGAGTATAAGATTGATACAGTTGTTTTTAGATCATCAATATCAATGGTTGAAAGCTAAATAAATACATGAGTCCTCAATTTTTTATTTTAATATTTTTTTATTAATAAAAAATCATCATGTATAATGAAAATCTTAACCGATTTTACCAAAAAAAAAAAACCTTAACCGATAGTGATATGTTAGACATTAGAGAGTTTATGTAATTTTTATATTATTTAAGAGCAAACAATCGGGATAAATACCTAGAATTTTCTTCAGAATACTTCTTTCATTCTCAAAATAATATTCCTTCCGCTTTTTATTCATAGTCGTTTAAGATTTTATACGAGATTTAAAAAAATATTAAAATTTTAATTTTCAAAAATATTTATTACTTACTTTCCTATTCTATCTTCTATTTTTTATAATATTTTATTATAAATATATTATCATTTTAAATGTAACATTAACTTCACATAAGTAGTTAAAAAAAAATAAGTAGACATTAGAACTAAATAAACACATTATTTAATAAATATATATTAATTATCAAAGATAAAAAAAAATTAATAAGTCATTAATTTTAGTAAAATGATAATGAAAAAAAAATGACAAATTCTGACCAAATGACTATGAATAAAAAATGGAAGGAGTAGTTGATCTAAAACTTCCGCTTTATTATGAAACGTCTGAAATTTTATTTATAAATGTTTAATAACGCGAGATTGTTTCAACTAAGGAGAGTTGGATGTTTAAGCATTTATAATGTTTAATCTTGTAGTTGAGGAGAGTTAGAATTTTTGAAAAAGGATAATGATGAAAACATCGACAGACGTCAGGTAATGTCTTGCACGTCTAATTTGCCGCCTTGCTGATATAAATAAGCATTCAAATCGAGCCCAGTATAACTTATTGACTCGTCCTATCTTATGCGCGTTTAAAAGAAGAAAAAAACAAAATATGAGATTCCAAGAAGAATGATAAATTTTTGCAATAAACTTGATTATGCAATTCGTAAGGTAAAATAGTGAATGTGTGCATGATCATCGCCAGCATTGAAAACACGTTTCACCTAGAATGGATGTACATTGGAAAAGTAAGAAGAAGAATAAGATGGAGAATGAATGATCTATATGGGAGAAAGAAAGGAAAAAAAGGGAAAAAGGAAATGGATTGTGTTGGTGTAGAGTGTAGAGTGTAGAGTGTAGAGTCTAGAGAGCGGGTGTGGACAATTTGCCAGCTTGGTCCAAAACAACAAGAAACTCGGTCCTGCTCCTGACGACCCTGTGAAAGACTTCCCGAATCTGCTGCTGCAAGGGTTCCAAGCCTTGATCCATTTTTCTACAGATATCGGCGAGTTCCTCCACTTGCTTCTTCACCTCTTCTAAACGCTCCGTTTCAGCGGGAAACTGAAAGGACTCAGCGAACTCGATGAGGGACTGCCCAATCTTTTCCATCCGTTGCATCTCCTCCAGCAACCCAACGCTACCCTTCTTCTCCTTCTTCTTCCACTCCTCCGCGATCTTCTCCTGGACCGACACCATGGGCTGGGCCCACCCCACCTGCCGAGGCAGCGGGAAGTGGGTCGCCAGCCCACTCCTCTCCTGGCAGGGAACCGCCGCCACCAGGGCCCACATCACGAACACCAGAACGCTCCCCATCACGTACACCGGCTGAGCCAGGCCCGACGACTCGTTGCCACGTGGCGCCGCCAGGTTGGAGAGCATGGCGTGGATTTGCTTCGAGGCCGACCAGTTGCGGGCCATGCTCCAGGAGAGGGAGCGGGCGCCGCGGTCCTTGCCGCTGTTGCTGTTGCTGTTGCTGTTGCTGTTGGTGTTGCGGCGGCCGAAGGAGCGGTTGCGCTCGGTGGCCTTGGCGGTGGTGTCCTCGTGGAGCATGGCGGCCAGGAGGGCGGTGAGGGCCTTCTTGGCGCGGCGGACCTGGCCGTCCCCGAGGGGGGAGTGGTCGAGGGCGGCGACGGCGATCTCGGCGAGGCGCTGGAGGTTCTTGAGGGCGTCGAGGCCGAGGGTGACGGCATTGCAGACGTCGAGGGACTTGACGACGCGGTCGAGGAGGTCCGGGAGGAGCTTGTCGAGGGGGGGCTTGGCGAGCTGGGAGGGGTCTCGGCCCATGAGGACGACGGCCTTGAACTCTGCCTCGCAGCATAGGAACTCGTCGAGGAGGCGGCGGAGCCAGCCGATGGAGAGGAGGGCCTCCGCGGAGGGGTCGTCGGCGCTGGAGGAGAGGAGCTCCGAGAAGCGGTCCCCCACGTGCTTCTGGAAGAGCTCGAGGTCCTCCAGCTCCTGGTCGTGCGTCCCGTCCATCGACATCACCTGGTTTCTGCGGATGCTTATCCTCCCCAGGAACGATCCCTGGTTGTTCTCTGTTGTTGCAGGCATTTTCCTATTTCCTATTTCCTATTTCCTGATTATGGATGCGAGGGAACAAGTCAACCTGTACTTGTAAAACATTATAAGGTTGCAACTTATTTATCAGCGACTTTTAAGGTTGCCGTTGCCTCACACACCTCACCGTTTCCTCTTTTTCTTTTTTTGCTCTACCCCTCCCTCCTTCATTAATTACCCACCGTCTCATTTTTACTTTTTACTTCTCAAAACAACCTCCTAATCTAACACAATTTTCATCCATTAAAGAAAGAATCCACTCTACAACTTTGTCTCACCGACCTTTTCTCAACAATAAACTTCCTTTACTATTTAAATTCATCTCATTCAATTTACTTCTAATTTTTTTAAAATATTTAACATATCTTTGGATCTAAATCAATACTAACAGCATCGATAAAATTAAGTGAAAGCCCAACATTTAACATTTTGAAGAGAATAAAAGATAAGATTTTTTACCAATAAAAAATACAATACGGAACTCAAATTTAAGACTACGTGTAAGTTATTCTAACTTCACCTCTAGGACTGGTTCTAATAAAATAGAATAATAAAGTTAGCATCACTAAACATACCATAATACGAATTGGGGGTTCAGTTTTGACACCGTCTGGATTTGGAGCAACATTTCTGATTTTGTGATTTTGGACTTGTAGCCAAAGAGTCCAGTCTTCCTTTTACATGATGGAATGGGAAGTATATTTGTATTGGTTGGTAATAATTTAAATCATTTTGATTTGAATAAGGAATATTTGATTTCGTCATATACGGATATAAATAATAATTAATTTATTAAATAAGGTAAAGAATGGTGGTGGATATACATATGTTTACTTTAGATTTTTTAAAATTTAATTTATTTAAAACTTATATAATTCTTACTCTATTTTAAATTTATATAAAAAAAATTTAATTAATATGATATTGTAATTGTTATTTTATATTTATTTTTTAATAATTTTTAAAAAAATAAATTTTTTGAAAACAAGTATGGATATATTTGATATTCAATAGAAACATAAACGAAGACATAAATCTCATTCATACCTATCAGATATGGAAATAAAGTATAATGTAAGGTAATAATAACGAGTAGAAGGATAATGAAACTCGTACTCATTCTATTTTGCTATAATCCTTGCTTATATATCACTTGACTCACAATGACATTGTCATATAATGATATTGAGTGAACTCTTATTTTTTTAAAATAAAATAATTGAAGATTTGTAAAAAAAATAAACAGGAGTTGTTGTTTCTTTTTAAAAAATAAATAAATTTAGACAAATACATAAAATAAAAAAATAAAAAAAACTTGTTTATTTTATTAAAAATAGTTTGAAAAAAAAATTAAACAAACCAACCGAATTTTTGGTATCACCATCAAGTCCGCAAGTCACAAGCAATTGTTACTCCATTACATTTTAAATCCGTATGAAATGGAAAAAAGATGAAGACAATTTTAAAATATTCATATTTATAAAGCACGATTAACTAATAAAAACCTTAGTAGATTTAAAACTAGAAGTCCATTAGTAGTCACTCACCACATAACACAATTATATAAGTAGTTGGACGATGCAAATACTTTAAAGTGGAACACAAATACTTGCAATCGCAACCAATATCTTTCAAAATTGTGTCGTCTTTCATATACGTTAAACAAATATAACAACAATTATTAAAATAAAAAATGAAATATAAGAACAACAACAATCATAAAAAAAAAAAACGACTGATATCATAAAAAAGGTGACCAAGTCATGACTTAAATTGACGCGGTTTTGAAGGAGTTGAAAAAAAAAAAGCCATTACAATTGTCATATTCATTATGATCAAATTATCTTAGTCTTGCAATAATACAATGATTGGGCCATAGGGTCATGTTGAATATCCCATAAATATAAGGCGAATTATATTTTTGTTTATAAGATGAGAATTGAATGAACCAGATGACAAAATCATTAATATATTTAACATTATACTCCTTCTACTATATATTTTGTTAATTGTCAAAAGTTAAAATTTATTAAATTAAAATAGATTTATTAAATAAAAAATGAGATCACAAAAATATGTAATATTCAATAAATTCGATCAATACAAATGGATTTCATCATTTAGAGTATTTCTGAAGCTGAAATTCAAGTTTTGAGATGAAATAATTTGATATTGAAATGAAACTTTTATTATTTTAGTATGAGGATTGATTATTATTTATTACATTCATAAAGCATATATGAGCTTCTAGAACTAATTTTAATGGGAAAAATACAGAAGAAGAGAGAAAAACCAAGAGAATTAAGTTCCTGCCCAAATAAACAGGTCCACTATCCTAGATCCACGATGACAAGTGAATAGGTTCGGTTGAAATCCGCTACATCTTAAATTGGACATTGAGTTCCTGCCCAATCAAAAATATTGTAGTCCAGTTCGTTCAAGAAAAATTTATGATAATTGGACAAGGAATTTAGATGTAACCACATCCAGCTTGAAACGTTATTTGGGTTTATCTCTTTATTTTATCTTCTAAATTTTGATGTTGTATGTTTGTATCATGTGTGTTCATAAGAATGTGTGCGAAGTAAAAATGTATAAAAAATACATTTTAACCTTTAATTTAAATTATAATATATATCATAAATTTACTTATTATATCTTGCACTTCCTTCGGACTGTAATATTTAATGTTTTACTTTTTATTTTTAAATTTTGTTTGTTTTACGTGATTCAAGTAATATTAATTAATTCTTTTATGTATATTTTTATTTAACAATTAATATTTCTATTCCATAGTTATAATTATTTTTATTTTACATATTTCTAGATATTAAATGAATGAACTTTAAACTTAATATACTAGTATTAAATGTTTCTTAAGAGATATACAAAATCCTTAAAACATCTTTAATGGAGAGTGTTTGTGATGTATATTATTAATAAATACATGTGTTTATTAGCAATTTTTTTTAGAGTGTGATAAATATATGTGTAAACTAAAAGTGAATCTAACGATAAATACTAAAGATATTTGGAAAAGATAAACCTATCATTTTTAATTTTTTTTAGACTTTTTTTTTTCTTTTGTAAAGCAAGTTGTGTAATTGAGACAATAACTTATATTTATAAAATGTTTTTTTATATATAAAATTTATTTTGAAAAGCTGAAACTTTGAAATTTATAATTGTTTTTTTAACAGTTTTCTTTTATTTTAAGATGTTTTACTACATAAAAATTTATCTTTTTAGTTATATATAAACTAAATTAAACATTTTAAAATTATTTTTCAACAAATTTACACAAATAATATTTTATTATAATTATAATTAATTATAATAATAATTAATTATTAAAATAATTTAATTTTCATAATTTTCTCAAACATGCTCAGACAAAATTGTACATATCATAATTGATTTGCAAGTAAATTAATATAAAAATTATACCGTGTGTAGTATTTTTTTTTATCTTTTAATTTATATACATTTATTATACTTGACCAATCAAGTAAAATCTAATAGTTTTCTATTATAGTTATATATTCTTTCAACACAATGATTTCTTTTTCATTTGATATGGGATGCAACTTATTTGAAAAGTAATTTTTAGTATAAATATTCTACTTAATACTTTATAATATATATAAATTTCAACTATATAATTATTAAATAAAAAATC
Organism: Cajanus cajan; assembly: GCF_000230855.2. Taxonomy (NCBI): domain Eukaryota; kingdom Viridiplantae; phylum Streptophyta; class Magnoliopsida; order Fabales; family Fabaceae; genus Cajanus; species Cajanus cajan. The sequence continues at coordinate 76,314,183 of NC_138518.1, forward strand.
TTATCGAATAGATAAAACCTACAATTTTTTTTGCAAAGTTTTTAACTATTATATTGGTACTTCATTACATAAATCAAATTAACATATATTGATAAAAGTATAGCATATATTAAAAACAAATGATACACGATCTAATGTAAAACCCTTGCTGACGGTGGGACGACGTACATATTTCATATATCTAGAGAGCATTTCACACTTCAATTTCACAGCTTACAGTAGAATCCTCTAGCCAATATATTATTCAGTATTCACGTACGTGTGAGAAAGACACATAAATAAGACCGTTTCTTTCAGAGTTAAGCTAGCTCAATTCTTTTGACTTGATTGGCTTTTAATTTAATTAAGAGTGAATAATTCTTCATTAATTTTATTGTTGTGTGACTAACGTCAACAAATAATACGATTGAGTGATTGACATCAACAATAATACTCTTTCAGGTCTCTATAATTAAGACCTCTTAATTTCAGTTTGAATATTTCTCTTTACTAAATTCTCAATTCAATACGGAAATTATAATAACAATTATTATGAAATTAAATATACATTTTATTATTAATCAAATTAACTATTGACACCTTAATATCAACATATAAAGTCAAACTACATGAATCGCTCCCCATTTAATTATTTACATTTTTTTATCATTTACATATATCTCGAAGTAAAATTATTTACAATTCGTTTACTCAAAAACTAGTCAAGTAATACAATGGTCAAGCAAGAGATGGAAAAAAATTGACAATAATAGTGACTCAAAGAATAACGAAAATAATAATAATAATATAATAATTAGAATATTGATATCTAAAAGAATATTTATCATATTAATAACAAATATATAAAAGGTTACTTTTTTAGTAATCACCTTGGTTACCACGTTTTGTTGACCATTATACTCTTTCATTTTAAAAAATTAAAAAAAATAATATTTTTCTCAAAATCAAGACCTTAAAATTAGTTGACTAATTATAACATTAGATTAACTTATATTTATTACTTAATTTTTATTTTATTTTATCTTTAATAGAGGCACGAAGTGCCTCGACCATATTAGTCAATAATAACAATAGCAGATTATACGATATTAATGATGATAGTAATTACAAGTCTTTTAAGAAGTAAAAAAAGTAAGTTATTTAATTTTATAATTAAAAAGTAAAATTATCTATAAAAAAATGATGCACAAATATTTTAAAATTAATTCAATTTTATTTAAATATATATTCTTTGAGATCAAAATTCAATTTAGGTTTTCCAATTTTGTAAATTTTCTTGCACAACTTAATTTATGCTTAAATTCAATTTTGTATATCCTCTAGAATTAATCGGAATCCAATATAATCATTTCATGAGCCTTCACACCTTGATCAAGATTGGTGTGCTGTGTGCTCTTAAAATTGAAAATCAAATTGAATTATTAATCTCATGTTATTAAGTGGTCAGTTTTATGTTGATCTTATAATATGTTGAACATCTCAAATCAATTAAGAATAAAATCATGATAATATATATAAATAAAAATTAATTACTATTTTACAAGTTAATTTTATAGAATTGAGTTAAGTTATTGTATATTTTTTAAAAATAGTATTAGAATTCATTTCTAGACAAATTAAGAATAAGATTATAATAATGTATATAAGTTGGGAGAATAATTCCCACTTCCTCAAAACTATAATAAAAGTCTATTAAGTTAAATTGTGATATACATATAGATAATTTACATAAATATAAAGTAAATCACTTTGAGATATTCAAGAGTTACCTCTAGAGAATTCAAGATTGTGATATAAGACCTAGGTTTAGAATTAAGTTACTCAAATTATTTTTTTTTGAACATTTTCATTTTAGATGACTACTAAATTATTTTAAGGTATATTTCATACAAAAAACAAAATCAAACACGTGTTATTTTCAAATTTATATCTAATATAAAAATTAAAGAAAAACTTGCACCTACCTCAAACATTAATTATTGATTTAAAGAAAGGAACAAATATTCTAAATACTTAGATGATATTTAATGAGCTTATATTGTAAACTATTATAGCTATTTAATTAGTGTTTTTATTATTTGAAAAGTGGGGACTTGGAATTAATAATATATAAATATATATATAGTAGCCAGAAAAGGTATAATGATTGTTGATATTAAGGCTTTGCAAGAATTTCAACTCAAATAAGAGCAGCACTCATGTTGCCCATGTGTGGACCACCAACAGACAAGCAGTGACTTAAAAGTGGAATCGGGGGTGTATTGGTGACTCTGATTTGGATAATTAGATGTACAAAGCTTTCGCCAGGACCACTTAATCACTTATTATAACCACACAGACGCAAACACTACAATCACATGTATTTCTTTAAAGGTGAAAAGTGCTTTTCCTTACATGAGATTTTTTCGCATAACTTGGAATCAATCCCATATCAATAAAAACTAATTATTTTGCTTCAACCTTGATTCTCACGTGTAACCATACATATCCTATAAAGCGGCCTGATATCGCGTTTCAATGATACCTCCGTCGAAAGGACTTATTAGTTATGGAGGTGAGATCATGTTGCTATTGCACAATGACACTGCCTCTAAAACCAATGAACTACCCTTCTCTTCTTCGTCCTAATACCACCATTTTACAAATAAATTACTCAATTCGTTTCTTCACCTTCAAAATCTATGATTGGATATAAGACACTATATATGTATATGAGTGTAGTGGAATAAGTGGATATTTATAATCAACTTATTAAAAATTACCTTTGACGTAATTTTTAGAATTGTTATTATTAACAAATTTAATATATAGATTATCCTTATCCATGTAACGCATCAGTAAACACGCGTATAGCTCAGCACACAGTTTTGCTTCCCTTCAAGTAAGATAGGATCGTTTATTGAGTTTTACTCTTCACTAATAAACAAATATATATATATATATATATATATATATATATATATATATATATTAATTCGGACAATAACTTTTACAATATAATATGCATAAAAAAGCATTACACCTGCACTTATAAACTCTTAAAGGTAAGTTCCAAACAATATGTACTAAAGAAAAAGGAAAATATATTATCAACATATATAAACTAAAAGCCTTATTAACTTTCGGAATGCATGCTTATGTATTTAAGCTATGATCCACATAAAATTGATTTAGATATTGCACCCTGTCCTCCATATGGGAACAGATATAATATGGAAAGTAACAAAAACAAACAATGAAACACTCCGAAGATATGATTAATTTTTGGCTAACTTTTATTCCATGAATTGCAGTTGAAATATGAGCTTCAAAAGGAATCAGAGGAACTTTGAAGGAACTATATATGATACTAAATTTCAACAAATCGAACTTTTTTGTTCTGGTATTGACATTTTTTCTAGTGAAACCTAGGGGCAGTTTGAAACATAGGAGTGCAATCTGCTTATTCTTAACTCTAGTTTTGGAGTGAATTAAAATCCCAAATTTTGAATAGATAATTTATAAAAATCTTAGCATGATTACATGTGACTACTGTAAATACCTATAGTTCTCATTCTCCAAGCCAAACCAGTGGAGAAGTTATGACAAGAAATGAAGAATGAATCCCAATCGTATAATTCTAATGGATAGTTATGATTGAAACCGATTAAAACAATATAGACTAACAATTATTCTTTTCATTACTATGCTCCCTGTATATAATTTTGTTTGAAAAAACTCATAAACATTTTATTTGAATTTATTTTATGTTACAAGTGTATGTGAGAATATTTGAAAAAACTTATAAAAATATCTCGGACAAGTTATAAGATGTTTTTAAATTTTTTTTTTCATAAGCTTTATATAACTTATACGGAGTTTATGAAAATACCTACCATTGAATCTTGCCAAGTCCAAAACATAACAAGGAGCTTACAAGTATTTTTATTTTTTGGTTTCTTCCTCAAAATTATAAGTTTATAATTTTTTTTTATAGATTTTTAAATTATTTAACATTTTGTTAAATAAAAAAAAAATTTAGCTCCAAATTTTAGTGTGCATAATCGTCAAATTAATACGAAAATATTCAATAATTGGATAAATGAATTTAATCAATACATACAACAAAATTATAAAAGAAATAATTTTACCATGAGTTTATTTAGGAGTAGATGTATATTGTTGTGATAGAAGGCTGAAGTCACAAAAAAATTACAATTTTTTTACGCATGATTGTTATGCAATAGGCCCACATGATTTATTTTCATGCGCGCGAGTATGCTCCTTTACTTACCTTTTTAAATGTGTTACCCACAAAATTAGTATATAAACATATACGTGCCAGCAATCTGTGACTAGTGATCTTTTGAAATACTATTCGGATGTTGAGCCTATACAACATGATAGATCAATAAAATTAATCTAACATTTTACCTTAATTTATCCCATTTTCACATATCACATTTCATAGATTTCGTATTCATGCAATACAATTTACTTTGTCTTGGTAGTGGAATGATAGCATGCAAGACTCAAAATCTTGTGCCAAAGACGTGAAATTTCAAGTTCTCTTTAAGGCATATCGAGATTTCTAGTAGAATTGGATTAAGTTTAGAACTTTACACTAGCCGACGGTTATTAGTGCATTAGTTTAGTACGGCATGTCAAACGTTTAATCTATTTAAAATTTAAAATGTGAAAAAACATAGCTACTATGTGAAAGGGGGGAAGGGGTGATTGATGCGAATGAACCACCACAATTGATGGGAAAGAGGAGAAAGTGACATTTGCTTGTATGATTAGCAAGCTGAAATTAACTTTGATAGTAATATATAAATGATTTTTAAAAGAGACCTTTGGGAGGAAATGAAAAGAGTAAATGATTATACTTAGCTTTAAGGAGGAGCAATGGAGTGGAATTTGGCCCTACCACTTGGATTTCTATCTAGTGATTTGCGGTGAAAAATAAACACACAGCATTGCTAGTTATTTAACTCATCCATGATATGTCTCTACCACTGCCTCTTCTACATAGCTATGGTCGTATTTCCGTCTCCAATTCTTTCTCAACTATAACTAATTATATTATCAAATTAAAAGTTTCTTATATAATGAAAAAAAAAAAACCCAAAAACTCATTTCAACTAAAAATAAAACATATATAAATAGTAGACAATTCTCTTATTATAAACCGATATTAGTTATATAACTAAATAGAGTTATCCTAAATCTCTTAAAAGAGTCTTCCATTAATAATACATGGATCAAGTCCAATAAAACTATACATACCAGACATATTAGGAAAAGAGAAGTGTTAGCAACATACTTTATAATACAAGAAATTATTCAATGGTCTTTGATCACACGATTTCTAACCGTTCTTTACATGACATATAATTAAGTATAATTAATTTTTTCTTGTAAATTGAACAACTTAAATATATGTCATACTCCCTTAACACTCACACTCGATAGTTATAATTTATTAATAAAAAAAATTTAAAAAAGAGAGATAAAGTTATTACATAGGTTGTGTAACTCATTAAATTTTGTATTTTCAACAAATTTCAATAATTTAATAATATGTGTTTAAAAATGTGTCAAGGAGTGTTAGCTAGCATTTCTCAATAGAAAAATTATAAGTGTCATTTATCCTAAATTATTAAAAATGGTCATCTACTATTTATCCAAACACCAAGTTAGGATGAACTGTTGATTATTCTTAGTTTATCAGGCTACCTAATCACTCGTAGATTAGATGTCCAATTTTTAATACATAAAAATGTGATAAAAAAGTAATCTTCACCTTATAAATAGATTTTGTAAAGTTTATTAAAAAATTATGATATATTGATACACACCTGTAGTGACACATTATTTTTTACTAATTTTTTTTTTACCTACGGTATAGAAATAATATATGTTAATATAATTAAAAAAATACAGGTAACAACTAAAGTATAACATTTTATATATTATTAAATCTCATTCAAAATTAACATTAAAATTATGTATAAATATATGTCAAATAAATTTATGCTAATATATATTATATTTATATAATATTTTTTATATGTTATAACATTTTTTATAGTGATAGCATATATATAACAAATAAATTTTAATCATTTGATTGTAAAACTGTATCTAGATTGTGACTATGGTATTAATAGTGCATGCACACAAACTTTCATAAATTTAAACTCACATACATAATCTATTTTTGTTGGATTTTATGTTGTACATATTAAATATATTTCTGTTGAATTTTATGTTGTACATATTAAATTTAATATAAATTAGTAAAGTAAAAGTAAATTTTACATTAATTGATGTAAACTATTGTGAAAAAGTTATATCTATCTATCTATCTTATTTTTTAACCAGTTAACGTATAAAATAAAAAAATAAAAACTAAAAACTTGTATACTAATAAAGCAAAAAAAAAAAAAAAAAAAAAAAAAAAAAAAAAAAAAAAAAAGAACTTTCAGTCTCCATCTTGCCGATCATTCCCGACCATTGGGTTTGTGATGGATCTTTGGACGCATTCACATGGACTCTTGCCCCTGCAAAGGAGATTCGCTAGGACTATGTCCTGTTTCTGAAAAATAACAGGAATAACGAAATTATTATCCAATATGAAAACGTGTCGGCGTTTCGGATAAAACCAAGCCAAGGTTCAACGAGAAAACGGCTGAAGAAAACAAATCCAAATATCTGGTTCAAGTTCCAAATTTTCAGTATGCCCAAAAATTAATTAGAAGAATAGTACAGAAACGAGAAAATGAAATTCCATAAATGAAGTACTGAAGCTTATATATTACTTATCAGAGTTCCAATTCTTTTGCTTTTGTCATATTCTGTTAGATAAGCATTACTTCTTTTCACCCATCAATTTTATATACTTACGTGTTTTTTCATTCTTACGATCTATTTATTTATTATAATATTAATCAAATTTATATTATTTAAATTAAATTTAAGTAGTCTTTTATTCTTTTAAATATTACAATTTTCTTATTAAATTTTCTCATTTTTAAAAAGTTATAACTTAATCTTTTTAAATACTTAATGACAAAAAATACATGATTAAAAATATTTATTAATCACAATTGAGCATGTAAATTAATCCGTGTAAAGTTATTATAACTTAATTTTTTAATAAGAAAATGAATTTATTTATAAAATTTATTTTAACTTAATTGGAGATCTTGAATTACAACACAATTATCTTTTTAAAATTGAAAAAATTGAACCAAAAACTATGACATTTAAAGAGAGTAAAATTATATTTAAAATTTAAAACTATTATATATTTTAATAAATGAAATTTTATAGTTTGTGTTTAACAAAATTATTTAGTTTCGTAGAGGATAGTTGTGATATAGATAAAATAAAAATAAAAATTATGATACTAAATAACTCTTTTAATGATTAAAAATATCAATTATATTGTACTTATATGGTAGACATATATGTACTATTCTATCATATTAGTTATAATATATGTTATTTTATATAATATGAAATTTTTTCTTAATTTAAAGTGTATGATAATCTTAATTATCTTTTTTAATTAACAAGGAGATATGTTTAGGTTATTTGTTTTTATAAAGATTAAATGAGATATGAACTTTTAATCTAACGGTTGGATTTACAAAACTTACATTTAATATAAAGTTATTGAGCGGTATAATATTTAATAAAAGTTACATCAGTATAATTATAACCTCCTTTATATATATATATATATATATATATTAATTGTTTAAAGTTTGAGAGTGTAAATTATCTAATTAAACTAAAATTTCTTGAGGTAATTTTCCATAATACAAAATTGAATACCATAATTTGTAATTTAAAGCCAAATTCACTATTATGTTTATTTATTTTTATTATAAGCATTTTCTATTATTGAAAAGTTGTACGAAATTCAAACTGGACATATGAAAAAAAAATTGGAAAAAAAAACTAGTTGTTTAAAGTTCGAGAGCGTAAGTTATCTAATTAAATTCAATTTCTCGAGGTAATTTTCCATAATACAAAATTGGATACCATTATTTGTAATTTTCCTTTTAAGTTTAACGTCTGTTTTTTTTTTTAATCAGTTCTGTGTTTCATATGAAAATTAAGGGGGAAACGGACACCCTTTATGAATAATACAGGTTATAAGTTATTTTTGTACTCTGCTTGTATTTTTCACATTTATTTAATGATAGGGATTAATTTAATTATGCACCAGACCTGTTAACTAATTAATTCTTCAATCTATAAAGACTTGACGGGAAAAATTGATATGCAAAACTTAGGACTTCAATAAAGCTCTTTCTGAAAGGAAAAAAAAATGGATAAAGAAAATAAGCCCCTTCTCATTGCTTTGCAAACTTTATATATATGGACAATCATAAACCTAGCTAACTCATTCCTGGTTCATGTGCTGTACTGTCGGTTTCAAACATTTCATTAATACATAATTGTTTTCACCTTTTAACATTATATTGTTTGTCTTTATACTAAAACTGAGACCTGGTAATTAAGAGTATTTAATAACAATAAATTAATTATCTTTATTTTATTATTTAATAAAAATATTCATAACTATTTATCATTAAAAATATATTTACATCACATCAAAATTTATTATTAGCAATAATTATTTGTTAGAAAAAATTTAAGTCTCACATCGACTAGAAATAAAATAATTAAAGAATATATAAGTGATAACTCTCAACTTACAAGTATGTTTTATAAGGTTGAGTTAGGCCTATAACTTACTATTCTAAGTTGGTATTAGGAGATAAGATAATTAAAAAAAATTAAAGAATATATACTTAGAAGATACTTTCATCTTCAAGTCTCACATCAATTAGAAATAAGGTAACTAAAGAGTGCTTGTACTCATCTTACAAGTCCTAAATTGACTAGAAATAAGATAATTAAAGAGTATTATAATTTTTTTCTTAAACTTTTAGCGGCAATTTTAAATGTCAGTAACAAATAACACAAAAAAGTTATACACTTTTCTCGACCATTATGAAGGTCTTTACCAGCATGTAAAATAATTGCCGGTAAATATTTTAGCGACACTGTATATAATGACTAATGTGTGAAATGCCGGTAAAAGATTTTGTAGCAATTTTTATTATCACTAAAAGTCTATTTTATTGTAGTGTGAGTTGAATTTTTATTTTTATTATTGTAATTTTTTATTAATAAAAATATTATTCGTCTGTTAGATAAACCAATCCATTTTTTTTTAAAATATTAATGAGTGGAAATTTAAGATGTTCATTCGAAGAGGTAGTGAAAAGCTAGATGGATAACTTATATGCATGACAACTAAAAATTAATTACTAAATCTTCTTCGTGAATGCAGTATTTCACCACCACACTGTAAAAAGGGGTCCTTACGAAGATAAAGGCATCGCCTAAGTGAAAGGGGTTGTAGAAAGGAGAGAATTTCTTACATTTATCTAGAAAATTTATAATCTTATGGGAAATAGTGAATATTTATTTAGATATTCTTGTGCATATAAGTAAGAACTATCAAATGATGTTAAAAATTTTAAATACTAAAGTTAAAATATAATATATAAGTGAGAGATAATTTTCATCTCACAATTTAATTTTATTAAACTTAAATCCACATTTTAAGACTTTATTAAAGTTTATTTTAATGGTATTCAACCACTTTCAAATATTTAGTTTTCCTAAAAAGTGTTTTAAATATTTCATATCAAATGATAATAACAATAAAGTATATAATTCAAGAATAATTTTTATTTATAAGTTAATTTTATAGAGTTAAGTTAAATTTAAACTCATTTAAAATATTCAATTCTAATTATATAAAGATCAACCTTATCTTAGAAGTCAATTAACATGTTTGGATTGTCATTTGCTGCCCTTCAAATGAAGAACTTCACTTTGCGAAGGAAATGTATAAGCAACAAAAAGATACAATTGGTACAAGTATATATTGGCCTCAACTTGTTTCCAAACACACACAATAATGTAGGATTGAGTTAGGCATGAACTCATTGTTAAGAGTTTATTTAAATAAATTTCTCAAAAAATACTTCTAACAAAAAAAAAATAAATAAATTTCTGCAAAAACTAAAACTTATATATAAGTTAATTTGTAGTTTTTTTTTGAAATATTATATGAGAGAATTTTTACAAATTAGCATGTGCAGAAACTAATTTTAACTTATAAATTTTTTTTTCTCATAAAGTGCTTCTAGAAAAATTTATAATAAAAAAAATCCAAAGATGACAACTATTCAAATATATTTTTCCGGTGTCAATATAAACGAAACTAGTGATAATGTATAGTTGGTGAATGTCCGAATAATCGTCCCCGTCATTTTCACATTGAGAATCCACTTGCTCTATTGATATCATGACGATTCTGTATAGTTGCAGCAGACAGGGAGAAGGAGGTGCAGAAACAACCGGCAATGATAATATTACTATCTCATCCTCTCCTTTTCTTTTATACCCATATTTGGTGACTATAATTGGAAGATGGGGAGAGGGGCTTTAGTTATAGTGGTATATGATGAGGTTTGGTTACGTAATTCCACTCGCATGTACGTAGAAAATGGTTAGACACTAATCAATAGCTAGCATTAGAGTTAAGTTGATGGAATGTCATTGTATGGTTAGATGGAGCTGACATTGTAGGGTTAGATGGAGATGGGTCCCTTGCATGGACCCTACAACAGGTTCTCAATGTATGTCGGCTAGGGCATGTACTTCACTCACTTTTAAAAGAGGAAAGAAAGAGAGTCTTAACTATTGCACACAAATCCCCATTAATTTGATCAAGCCAAATACGAGCCACTTGGGGAACAAGAATAGAAAAGAAGGAAAAAGATTACGACACAGCAAGAAGCCTAGAATTATGGGTCACCACTCTTGCTGCAACCAACAGAAAGTTAAAAGAGGGCTTTGGTCTCCTGAAGAAGATGAGAAACTCATCAGATACATTACAACTCATGGCTATGGCTGTTGGAGTGAAGTTCCCGAGAAAGCTGGTTTGTGTTTTTCTTCTTTTTTTCTTTTTAATTAATATTTATTCAGGACAGTTGCTTTTGTATCTAAACAAATTTAAGAGTTCTGTACAATTAGTTTTATACATTAATTTGGGTACACCAAAGTGACCAGATTCTCAATAACACTATCGAAATCCTTAAATTTTTTAGAATACTAAAGAATTTCTTTGATGATGATGATAGAAACTGACATCAATTTTAATGATTAAATTTAAAAAACATAAGTCTTGTATATGTAATATTTTTCATCTGTGCTTGGATTTCAGGGCTTCAAAGGTGCGGCAAGAGTTGTCGCTTGAGATGGATTAATTATTTGAGACCAGATATTAGAAGAGGCAGGTTTACACCCGAAGAGGAGAAGTTAATTATAAACCTTCATGGGGTCGTAGGAAACAGGTTTGAATTACACTATATTCTGTAGTTCTACCCAGGATTTTGATCAATCATATATAATCAGTTCAACCCTTTCCTTGTTTGCTCTTCTTGCAATATCTTCTGTCCAAGTGTCATAAGACATGCCTTTTATTTTTCGTCACCAATATATGGTTGAATAACTATCTCATTGGCAAAAAAAATGAATTTCGGAAAGTATGAAATTAGTTGAGTTTTCTGGAACAAATATTGGCTATATACGTGATTAATTTTATGTATTGACTGAATAATGAGATATCAAGCAGTTTATAAACTAAGTTTAAAGACAGCATTGTACTTCTAGCCTCCACGAGTTCTACCTAGCTAATTGTATTTGATCTATACAAACTATTTGAACCGATTATAACCCATATTTTTAATTCAATTCAATTATTTAAACATATCATATAATTGACTTCATTTTCAATTATCTCCATCTCTCATCATTTACTGAATTTATTTTTCGTATACAACTCAAAAATATCTAGAAATCAAAATTAACGACAAAAGTTGTCCCATATTTTTATATACAAAAAAAAAATCCTTTCTAAGTAAAGGCTATATCTAAAGGAGCTAAATATCGAGCCCTGAGCTGCAGTTTTAGGGTTAACCAAATAATTCTGTCAATTGATATTTTCTTGTTCACTTTTAGTTTGTACACCTTCATAGGATCCGCTACCCTCCCACCATCACAGCTTTATATATAGATATGTATACTTCTTGAAAAAAAAAAAACATATATTCTTAATTTTCTCTTTTCAAGTATTTCTCGACCTAAATGCTTCCACATTTTGATTTTATGTAAATTATATATACAAACTTCTGCTGATTAAGAACATAAGTTTATCTTGGTTTGAAGTGTGGGCTAGCTTCTATTAATTCTTGAATTTGCGAAATGCAGATGGGCTCACATTGCAAGCCACTTACCGGGTCGAACGGATAATGAGATAAAGAACTATTGGAACTCATGGATAAAAAAGAAAATAAGAAAGACTTCGGTGTCATCAACCACCATTGCACAAAGTATCGATCATAATCCTTCCCATTTCAACTTCAATTCCAATGTACTAGACCACTTTGCCAACCAAGATAACCTACAAACAAAACCACCAGTTCAAGAAACCTTATTTTCCTCAACATGCCCTTTGTTCATGTTTGACACTAGTTCACTAGAAAGCACAGCAACAGATCACTGCAATAGTGTGAGAGTAGAACCCTTTCAAGACGCTATGGGTTTGAGCACTGAAACATGGAACTTAAGCCACCACCAGGTTCAGGCACTTCCTCCTATTACCGTTACTGTAGGCTTGGACACCACAAACTACTTGCCGCCTTTGGTAGAGAACGTGGATAACATGGTCCCAATTGAGGTACAATCTTGTAACATGGACGAGCATGGAGATATAGCACTAGAGTGCTTGCAGAGACAAGAGTTAAATGAATGGGTGGAAACACAACAACAATGTGCTAACTTTTTGTTCTGGGACAACGTTGATGGACAGCTTGGTGGGGAAGAACTAGCACCAAATTCATCAAATGTGGAAGCAAATAATCTTTCTCCTTTTCCTTCTTCTTTGTGAGATAACAATGATTGTGGAAGGTGTCCCCATTTTTTTTTCTCTCCCTTCTTATTATGACCTCTCTAACTAGCTAGGAAGACATTTTCATCAAATGGTCCAGGCCAGGCTTTGTGAATTTGCAGAGATGCATGTTTTTCTTTTGATTGCTGATTTGTAAAGATTGTGAAATGTGAGTGAATTGAAGGTAAAATTAAATGTGTTGTATGTAGGCATTCGTGAAGTTTGATTTTGTCGGGTGTTTTGACGTGGAAGGGGGAAAAATAAAGGTGATTGAAACTAGCAGAAAAAGTTTGATTTTGAAGATATGTAAAGCATCTTCGAATTGCTAAATATTTGACTGTACATGTGGTGGATTTTGAATGAAAATAATGCATGGGTTTTGCCCACTCACACACTTTTATAGTGACTTTGAAGATAGTACGTATAAAGTATATCTTCCTAGCAAAGATATATGTTAAAGCATTTTCTATTTTCTGTATATATTTGACTGTGGTGGTTTTGGACGACAATAATGGGTTTTCAAACTTTACATTTTACATGTCCTTTTATACCAACAACCTGTCTGTGGAAAAGACCAAAAGTGAAAAAAACATTGACTTATCATCACATGCATGTCCCCCAATGCCCAAGTCCCAAAAACACCAAATGCAAAAGCGAGAGAAAAAGAGATTCTGGCTTAAGGCTGTGCTGTGCATGCATTGATTTGTTTCCTTCTTGACAGTTGCGGGTTGATTAGGTTAAATCAACAACAACAATAATGGCCATTCAATACGCTTTATTATTATTATTATTATTTATTTATTTATCAATTTTACTAGTTATTGTCCTTAATTACATTAACACTCGGTTCATTTAACTCTCTGAAAGTTAAAAAGATGTTATATATGTATAAAAGTTTTAATAAAAATTACAGTGAAAATTTGCTTAGAAAATTAAAAATTATACCTTTTAATGCCTTATTAATTTTTGATTCTTTAATCATTATTCTACATACAATGATTAGCAAAACCATTTTATTATAGTGTGTATGTTTAGACAATATTACATCGGTTCTTTTTGTAAAAAAACAATTGATATCAATAGTATAATATGTCATCATTTTTTCTCTCTATAAAATGGCTTAGAGGAAATATTCCAAAAAATCTCAGTTTTTTAAAATGGGAGTTGTTACGGTACCCTCAAAAATCGAGGAGTTTCAATACATTCTTTTATATAAACTCATAAAGAATTAAAAAAAATTAATTTAATTATAAAATGAATAATTCAAATTATATTTATAAAATGGAAAGTAAGATAAAATTATAGAGATTAAAATTATAAGATTTCAATAATGTTAATTACAAAACATTAAAAAAGAAAAGAATTAATAAATAGTAAAAATAAAAAATTATTAAAATTACAATATAAAAATTCAAAAATTTAAGATAAAAAGACAAAAATATATTTAAAAAATTATTAAAATTAAAATTTAAAAATTTAAAAATTTAAGTGAAAAGAGAAAAATATACTTAAAAAAATTATTAAAATTAAACTATGTAAATATATAATAATATTATTACAAATAAAATTAGAATATATAAAATAAAAATAAAATAACTAAATAATTTAAAAATTGAAAGAATTAAATATCATAAATATTATTTAAATAAATTATTAAAAATATAAAATATAAAATAAAATTGTAATTACAACTGTACCCGTACCCTCTCAAATAACATGGCTACTATAGAATTTCTCTTTTAAAATATCATTAATTATTTTTAATGGAGTCTCTTTTTATAACTATGTTTATTCCCTCTGCAAACTTTAAATTTAAAATCTTATTTAATTAGTACACTGAGTTTAGTTTTACTTGCACTGATAATAACTCTTGTAGATTTCAAATCTCAATTGAAAAAATTTAAATAGTGTCTACAAATCAGTAATAATGTGTTTGGATGAATGGCTGAGACTTTTAAAACTCTTTTTTTTTTTTTTATAACCACGTTATTAGTACATAATAATATTCATTATTTACTAGCTAGCTTTGTCATGAATAATTAATATTTCCAAACTCGTGTTTGAATGCTTCAAATGTGCTTTTACACATTTTTTTTTCTGCATACAGTTTTTACAAACTAAAATCAAGTTTACTCTTAAAAGCACGATTCACTAAACGTAAAAATAATATAACTTTTATATAGTGAGTTAACAATTTACGTAAATTATGTTATTTAAAAATTAATTTCAAATAAATTACTTTATAATTATAACCGATTAAAATTAAGTTTATAAACACATTAAAATACACTATAGCGTGTGACAAAATTATGATAAAGCTGTGTTTGAATATATGACTTTGTGTTTGAATAAGGATTAACTATTGTTTGAGGTAGAAGTGAAAAAAGATCACTTTTTTGGTTAATATCAAACCATGATATACAAACTATAAATTTAGAGTATGATTAGCAAGGTATTTCACAAACGTATAAGCTTTTTATGGCTATTTTATAAATTAGTTTAACTAAAATAAGCTTATTTAACAAAAAATTTATTTAAGAATTCATTGTTTATTTTCATAAACTAACTGTAGAGGGTGGAATTAAGGAACGAGAGGAGAAAGTTGAAGGTGATGGAAGATAGTCTCGTAGGAGAGAGAAGAAGGAAGGCTCCCTAGGAGAGAGAGGATGTGTTCGGGGCATTTAGTGTGATATTGATCATTTTCTAATTAACAACGAGAAACTATTATGTTGCTCAAAAGTACTGAGTTTCTATAGTTACAACTAATCACTACTTGACATGGGTCTAAATTTTTTAACTTGTGAAAAAAATTAATTACACTTAATTATAAATTATATAGAAATTAATTAAAGATTATTTATTCTAAGATCACCTAATAATTTTTTTTTTCTAACGAAGTGACTAACAATAAGTAACAAAATGACTAAATTGGTTAAAAAAGTATAACTTTATAAATTAATTTATGTATAGTTTTCATTCTTTCAAGGACTATGTTGAATGTTTGTTACAATTTCAAGAATCAAAATGAAGAGTTCACTCCATTAAAAAAAAACATCAAATATATGAATTACATACCTATTAGATTATAGACTTAAATATATTTTTAATTTTTATAAAATTATTGAATTTTGATTTTGGTCATGTAAAAAAATTATTTACTCTTCACCTTTGTAAAATTTGAAATAGTTAGTTTTGATTTTTATAAACCGAATAAATTTTAATTTTAGTCTCAAATTACTTTTTAAAATTTTCGTTCATCTAAAACCTAAAATTATTATTTTTAGTCTTTAACAATCATTTTAAAATAAATAGATAATAATAATAATAATAAATAGATAAATAACATTTATTTCAACAATATATTAAAAATTTATATATTACACACCGACACTATAACACATAATTATTGTGAGTGTTAGTTGATATTGTTACTTAACTTTATGATAAATATATAAGTAGTTAATAAGATTAAATAATAATAGAAATTAAAAAATAATTTTAAATTTAAAAGAATAAAAATAATTCTTTTTATAAGAACTAAAATCAAAAGTTATTACATATGTAAATCTATATTGTATTAACACATTTTATTATTCTCATTCAAACAAATATTTAATATATTACTCGTCTGTTGTATGCTAAATTAAATTAAAATATATATAAAAAAATGTGAATTATATATGTTAAATTCAACAAATATACATTATTAAAAACTTTTTTTTTATGAAATGCAAGATAATTAATGTTTGTAATTAAAAACCAATTTATACACATATAAGAACATTAACTAATAATTATAATATAAATAGTAAAATAATTTATATATTAATTTGTGAATTGTTGCATTTCTAGTTCAACACTTAAACATGAAACAAATTAAATATACCTTTGAGATGAGTTAAGCTTTAGTAACTTGTTGATGAGCCACATGAAGCAAATTAAATATAAAATGGAAGTTAAAATAGAGATACAGCCACATCCCACACCTATTTTCTTCTAGTTCCTTCCATTGTGCTTCTACACCATCCAAATCAAAAGGTTGTTACGTTTGTCAAAACCACATGATTGCATAGTTCGAGAGTGTTATCACTAAAAATTGTGGGCTATCTAACAAAAGAATATTGAAAAAAGACAACAAAAAATGTGTAAGAAGGAAAATTGCAAATTCCATTAACACGAAGAAAGAGAGGCTAAACCAAAACGATAGACCGCTTCCTCTGTCCAGTGTCTAGCTTGTGCTTTTATTCTCCTATTAAATTTGTGAAAAATTTAATAAATCCAGCAAATAGCAAGGGCATTAAATTTTTTTGCTAGTCATAGGTTTTGTGGAAATGAATCTTGCGATTTACATATTTCATTATCTTGAACTTTATTTCATAAGAAATAGCATAACCGAGTTCGAAATCATTATATACTGCTTAAGATGGAAATGAAGATGAAGTTTTAGGCTTAGGCAGAGTTACTTACCCTACAAAAAGTGTTGATTCCAGAAGAAAGGTGAATTTTGGGTGAGATTAGGCACTTACATGTTACAAGTATAAATACCTCCATTCAGCAGCTACATGTTTATAGGATCTGAATTTTATTTTTGCTTTATAACCCACCAAACAAAATTGATCCACCAGAGGAATTTTCTAGTTGAAGTAGCATACTCTTTCATAAGTTTTCTGTAAAAGAAATAATTAAAACTAAAGAATCAAAACAGAGCACTTATGGTATTAGAGATAAACAGGGCCATTGTTGTTGTGCACTGCCAATAGGTGCCCAAACAGCAATATGTATTGCAGATTGTTAGGAACAAGATACATATTATATTAGTGGGGCATCTCTCTGAACAGACAAACTTGATCTACAAATGTGAGAGGACCATGGTGACAAGTCGCAAATTCAACAAACAAATTCAATGTGACTTGGCAGAACATGCATCCTGCAGTTAGAAAAGGAATACAAGTGCTCATATATGACAGTAATGATGCAATGAAAATAATTTTAGAGAATAATGTTAACAAAGAATTAAGAAAACAATAAGAGAAAAAAATTATTAAAAAAAATGACATGCATACATGATACATCACAGTTAAGACAGGAGGGCACAATATATCCTTTAAGCAAAGTGAATATATCAATTTCAGTAAAAGTGGCACTTAGCTTGACCATGCTTTCCATGGATAACTTTTTCAATAAAGAAAAACGACAAAAAAAAAAAAAAACAGAATACAATTAAAAGGAACAAGAAATTCTTTGACAAACATACCTCGTGATAGTATCCAACAGATGCACCCTTCCGGGGTAATCCCTTTGTATACGTGCAAGCAGACTCTAGTGGTTCATGCAGTTACACATCTTACCATTAAATTTAATAACATTTAATTTTTAAAATTAGCTTGTTATATAATAATAAAATAAAATGAACCGATGAGAGACTTATACATATATGGAATTGTATTGCTACAAGAGAGATTGCGGAGAGAAAGAGAGGTTCAGCTTGTTGTAGTGACAAAGAAAGGTTCACGTTGCTGCTAGAGAGAGAGAGTGCGTGATTCAGATGGTGAGTCTCGAGAGAGAAGAAATATGGGGGAAAATTGCTTGGAGTTCAAGCCAGAGAGAGGTGAATTTTGAAATTTTTAGAAGAACTAAATATATTTTTTTTCATCACAAAGTTTATTTTTGTATTAGTAAAGTGTTATACATTTTTCATTTTCTTAAGTAATTTTCATAAATAAGATAAATTAGTATAATTTTAATATTTATTTGTTTTTACAAATATATTATTTCAAAATATAATATAAATAAATAATTTAATCGAAATAAAAAATATAAACAAGGAGCCCAAGTTCCAAGTGTGTTTGTAGTCCATGGGTTAATGAACCAATACGAGCCCATTAATAGGCCCACTAATGTTAAAAGCGATGAAAAGAGAAGTTAGGGTTTATAGGGAAGTTGGTAAGAAAGGGATAACATTGTGGAAGTATTCGCAGAGCTTGGTTTCCCAGCCTCCATTCCCTCCGCTTCCACCTTGTAACAATGGTGCGTCCTCGTCAAATTCTTACTCCTCTGGAACGTAATCACGATTCGTTTCCATCATTCTGTTCAATTTATTTCTCTGACTTAAACATTTGCGTGCGCGTTTATTTGTTCAGATCATTCCAGAGAAGAACCGCAAGGAGATCTGCAAATACCTCTTCCAAGGTAGGTTCCCCAACATTTATAACGATTCATCTTCCTTCGTTCGTTGAATTGAATTTAACCTTTTTCTCGGTGTGCAGAGGGAGTTTGCTACGCGAAGAAGGATTTCAATTTGGCGAAGCACCCTGACATCGACGTGCCGAATCTGCAGGTGATTAAGCTGATGCAGAGTTTTAAGTCTCGCGAGTACGTGAGGGAGACCTTTGCTTGGATGCACTACTACTGGTTCCTCACCAACGATGGCATCGAGTTTCTCAGAACCTACCTTAATCTTCCTTCCGAAATTGTCCCTGCCACTTTGAAGAAGCAAGCCAAGCCACCTGGCAGGCCTTTCGGTGGCCCATCCGGTGATCGCCCTAGGTATTCTATTTTTAACCCTAATGCTCGGATTGTATTATTGTGTAATTTGATTGAATAAGATGATAGTGCAAAGCAATAGAGCATGTGTTCGTAGGATGGGAGAGATGAGTGTTATGTAAGCTAATATGTGGGACTAACTGAATTTGAGAGAGCTAGGGATTTGGATATAAGCTACTAACTGAATTAACTCTAGTTTCTGTTGGTTGATTGTGATTTGTGGCTGATTTATGTTGTTTTGAACAGGGGTCCACCG
Source organism: Cajanus cajan (assembly GCF_000230855.2). Classification (NCBI taxonomy): domain Eukaryota; kingdom Viridiplantae; phylum Streptophyta; class Magnoliopsida; order Fabales; family Fabaceae; genus Cajanus; species Cajanus cajan. The sequence goes on from NC_138518.1 coordinate 76,334,009, forward strand.
CGCTTTGAAGGCGGGGAGCGTAGGTTTGGTGGTGACAGGGATGGATACCGTGGAGGTCCCCGGGGACCTGGTGGTGACTTTGGAGGAGACAAGGGAGGAGCTCCTGCTGACTACAGGCCCTCTTTCGGGGTAATCTTATTGTTGCTGCATTTCCTCTGTTGTTTAATGTTTAGTGTAATTATGATTGGTATTCTTTGTGGCATAGTTTGCATTATCATTGTTTGCTGTATTTCTTTAGGGTTTAGATTGGTTGTGTTTGATGTTATGTTATGTTTTACTTTATAGGTTGCTTCTGGTGGGAAGGAATGATTTATATCGTAGTTCAGTTTGGATTTGTTTCTAACTTATAGAGCTTTTTAACTTAATAAGTATTTGGTTCCAAGCACTTGTAAATTTATACGTACTTATGGGGAGATATTTCAGACAAGTTGAGATGCACAAGTTAATATTAGTATGTGCAAGAAGATCGATTCATTTTGACTTTTTTTATTGTTTTTTTTTCTCTCTCTTAAGGGTTCTTATTGAGAAGTTTATATAGTTTTCTATGATGTGACTTTTATTTGTTGTGGAAAATTTGAAACCAAGTCCTGTGTTGGAAACTCATGTACATGTGTAGTATTTACCTCATTCAGACATTGCAATTAAATTATTTTCCTCCATTAGCTTTGTTTGCAATTTTGAAAGCTTGATTTTTAATTGATCAATAGTGTCGTGATTGATGTAGCAGAACCGAAGTTTTTGGTTAATGTTATGGTAGCTGTGTATGTGAAGCATATTAGTTCTTCTAATGATCATAGCTATGATTGCATGAGCTTAGAACATTTTTTTGGTGTACACCATGCTATATAGAACATTATTGTTGTTTTTTCATCTATCAATTGGTTTGCCTTATTGCAGGGTCCTGGCGGAAGGCCTGGCTTTGGCCGTGGATCTGGTGGTTTTGGAGCGCCAACCAGCTCAAATCTGCCTTAAGTATAATGTTTTCTACTTTATTTTTTGTTTAGTTTTCTAGAAAAATGTGTCTGTAGTTGGAGTCAATGATAGATTTCCCTCTTATAGATTTGTTTAATCGGCTTGACACTTTATATTCAGTTTTTTGTTCAGTGAAGATTTTTGAATTTTGAGTGTTTCTGCTAATTTGTGGCTCATTCGTTGGTCAAACTTCTATTTTCGTTTTCTTCCCCATTTATTGTTCTGTCTAGAACTCATTCAAATGCTTGCGATTCTCCCTACTCAGTTAAATTTGGGTTGAAACTTGAAACTTTCGTTACAACTTAGCATATTTAGGAGAAAGGGTCTATTTGGGTAAACTTATCCAAATTCACTTTTAGGAGAGAAATATAAAAAAGAAAAAATAAAATAAGTTTTTTAATGAGTTAAAATTAGTTTATACATAAGTAATTTGTAGAAGCTCTCTTTTTAGCTTATTCAAAATCTTATTTTTAAATTATGTATTAGTTGGTTTTAATTTATGTAGAAGTTTATTTCAATTTTTCTTATTTTTCTCTCTTAAAAGTGTTTTTAGAAAAATTTATTTAAATATGGATTAATTACTAAAATTTGCCTGCCCATGAAGTAAGACAGAATAATTAATGCATAGTGTTTTAAGCTCAAGTTATATTAGAAAGGCATATGAAGTGAACCCTTTATTACAAATATTTGCTTGAATACATTATTAACTTTTAACTTTCAAGTTAATTATATAACATTAAAAAAAATTACACTGGCAACTTTTAGTCTCATTTTACGCCCATTGAGATGTAATCTGCCCGAGATTTTTTCTTTTGCAAAAGTAGTCGTGACTGGGGTTCCGCAATTCTACAGGCAATACTCTACTTTCTGTAATGTTGTGTGATGCGGGTGAGAGCGTTAACACTTGAAAATGATGCTATTTGTGCCTACGAAAAATTAGTTTTAGTTTTTGTAGAATAGTATTTGATTTTGGATTGCCCCTAAGGATTTATGTGCAATGTTAAAACATCGGGCAGCGTAAAAGTTCAATTGATCAGTTTATGAAGGCTTTGTTTGGATTTGAGGATGGAAAAGGGGGAGTGGAAAAGGAGAGATTTGAAGGGAAAGTGAGTGGAAAGTGAGGTTGTTTGGATTAAGGGAAAATGAGTGAAAAGTGTAGAGAAAGTTTGTGAAAATTTGTAAGTGAATTGATTGATGTGATAGATAAAAATAAATTTTTTAATTGATAATTATGTAAGATTACTATTTTGCCCTTTGGTTAAAAAAAGGTTTTTAATTATTATAATTAAAAGATAAATATATAAATTTTAACTTAAAAAATATTATAAAATATTAATTTAAAAATAATTTAATTTAAATATTTGCTCTAAATTTAATGATAGATAAAAATTAAAAATTTAATATATGAATATATAATTTACACTTTTTTCGTTAGATTAAAAATGAATATAATATTATTTATTGTAAATAATAATAATTACAATAAAATTATATTAATAGGTATAATTTATTAAAATAATAATAATAAGAATAATAATAAATATTAGAAAAATGATAAGAATCATAATAAATAATAATGATACTAATTATAATAAATAATAATAATATTAATAAAAATGAAAATAATAATATTTATAATAATAAATAGTAATAACAAAATATAACAAAATTTGATACCCAGAACGAGCCGTTCTCAGACCAGAACGGGCCGTTCTCAGACCAGAACGGGCCGTTCTAGGGTTACAAATTAACCCACAACGTCCATCTATGAAACGGCCCGTTCCAAAACTGGAACGGTCCGTTCCCAAAGTGAAACGGCCCGTTCTGAGTTCGCATTTTGTACATAAAATTCATTTTTGGAACGGGCCGTTCTGGGTTCCACCGGAAGCGAAAATACCCCGGCATAATCGATTATGGCTGAGCATAATCGATTATGCAAGGCCATAATCGATTATGTGGCCAACCATAATCGATTATGCTTCCTTCGTATAATCGATTATGCATGCATGGAACAAGGCATTTCCGGGTTTTCACAAATCCTACGTGGCTTTCTTCTCCTTTCTTCGCTTTTGTGCGAGGATAGCAACAGTGTTTCTCCCCCTTTTTCTTCGCCTTTCCTTTGTTGCAAATCACCGGAAACAAACACCCACTTTCCTCGCCTTTCGTTGCTCGTAAACAGTACATCACCCGAAACAAACACTACCTAAAAGAGAATAGTTTGCTTTAATATAGATAATGTGCAGTTATTAAAAGAGAATCTATACATAGAATTTATATAAATAAAACTATTTAAAAGTAACATAATAAATAAATTAAAAGGTAAAAGAGTTAAAAAAAAAAAAAAAGTATCTCTCTTTGTGTATAGATTCCGGTTTTTGGTCTTAATATTAATCGAGGTATTCCTTGTGGAGCTGCATAAAAACCTCATACATTGTATGCGGTTTGTGTACGTGCATAGTTTGTTAAGTACACAATTTGTCACTTTTAATGTTATTAAATCAATTCTTCTTATAAGGAGAACCCTATATTTGCTATGCTGTACGGTGCATTCCGTGGTACACATTGTACATATTATTGAGAGAATTCTGTTATTATGCTCCGAAGTGATTGTCTTATCATGACATGATTATTTATTCGCACTAATAGAATACCATGGTACTCAAGCTGCGCCTTCTTGCTTTGCTTGGATCTTCTAAGCACATTTTCAGAGTTTAAAGCGAGTGAAGTCTATTCAACACCCATGTTACATGTAGCCCTAAAATACACACATTGCTTTGTGTTTATGTTAATAATAATTCCAATAAATGGTCACTATTTCATATTCAGGTTCAGGCCGATGCTTGGGCAATAACTTATGTTATGTTATGGACAACCTCTTCAATCGTGTCTTTCATATTCGAAGAACATAAACATTAGCTACATAAACTATACTTAAATCTCTTTAATTAGATTTAACGAAATTTTATCAATGGCTGCCATGATCTTTTGGCCTTACACAACCTTTCCTTATGACGGAGTAAGACCTTAATAGAAGGAAGTGAATGTAATGTCAAAAGATAAAGAGTTTTGATCGAAGGTAATTTCATTAAACTTCAGAAGATGTGTGACCGTACTCGTGTTCTTCATTAGACTTCTATAGGCTCTTATTCTCTCCATTTTTTTTCCTGCTGCATATCGTGAATTTTGTACCATATAACTAACGTTTGATATATATGTAAAATTTGCAGGAGCCATGTTTTTCTGCTCTGAAGATAGATGCATGGTACTTTATAACTCTATTCTCGTCCACCACTTGCACAAAGAATGTCTGAATCTGATGTATTATGAAACAAAGTCAAACGCTGATCTTCCACTTTCGCATGCCATTTGCACCAACAATTTTTTGCTTCAAGTTTTCAACCAACAAAAGTTGCATTTGTGTATTCATATTTCACACATTCAATGAAAATCGAAACACAAATCCAGCACTTGAGTCGACGATATCCAAATCCTTTCATCCACCACACCACACAACAGACACATACTAAAAAATATTATGAAAACATTTCACATAAAAGAAGAATTGAGATTTCCAACAAAGAAACAAAAGAAGTCTCTTGAGAGGTATACACGCTATCTCGGGATAATTGTGCACACTTTATTGTGCTGCGTTGGCCTAAGCCACCAAAGCAGTCACATAAGTTTCGATCGAGGATCACATTTTTTATAATTAATTTTGTTCATTTCATGTTCAGTTAGTTCATCCATTTCCTTTTTACTCTTTCTTTTCACATCATAAAGTACTACAATACGTGGTATACTTTCAACCAAGATACACGTTTTACCATGCAACTTATGATCACATGCAATTCGTGAACTCAGAATGGGACGGGGTTCTGAGGTGTACGTACCTAAAAAGGGAAAGAAGCCTGGTCTTGTTTCTAGAGGTTTAACGATGCATGACTGTAAGAAAATTAGCAAACATCTCGTGACAAATCCTATGCTTTTGGAGATCACGTTACACTTAAGCCTTTTACAGGTAGAATGATCAATAGCCAAGTGGTAAACTCATGATATCGAAAACGCCATTCTAAGATTTTTATAAAAAGCTTCATTAAAACACACTTATCCTACAACTACTTTTTCCTTTTTGATATGTTCTACAACCACTTTTTGTGTATGTGTCAAAATTATCTTGCAACAAATGTTTGATCCATGAACACAAGTATCTATATTTTTTTATACTAATTGGGTGGAAGGTATTATTTACTTTCCCATCATCAACTAATAATAAACTCAACTAGTGAAAAATGATATTTGTTGTTTGCTATTGGGTAACTTAGATAGGAGCAAACTCTGATTGGCTTTGTAATTTTGATTGGAAAGGTGACGACCCTTAGCTCTTTGAGTTTCAAAACTGAACATGGCCACAAAAGGGTCAAGCTCTTCTGCTGCTGCTTCAGCTTCAGGGGATGCTAAAATCAAAAGGGTTCTCACCCATGGTGGTAAATATGCACAGTACAATGTGTATGGAAACTTGTTCGAAGTGTCCTCCAAGTACGTGCCTCCTATTCGCCCAATTGGTAGAGGTGTTAATGGCATCGTCTGGTAAGAGTTTTATTTCCTACTTCAGTTAAGTGCTGAAATATTTGTTCATAGGAGATCTCTTATTAACTAATGATATGCCTAAAATATAGTGTACAAGTGACAAGTTGAGTTTGGCCCAAACTAAGAAAGCATGAGAGTCTATCTTAACTATTATTATTCGCTTATCGAATTGTTATCAAACTACCGGTAGATATTCAATCTTTTAAACTTTATGTTAGATGCTCGGTTCTCAACATGATGAAGTGCATGTTTGGATGCGAGTTGGGAATTCATGTTCTTTAGTAAATCTATGTCAAAACTTCTGTAACAACACATGAGCAAGTAATAGTTGTTTCTCTTAGATGTGGATCAAAATTGACATGAGTTAGTTCTCAACACATTCAACGAAGTTGGGTTGGAGATTTTACTTTGACCGATGTTTTGACCAAAATATAGTAGTATATGGGAAGTGTGTTGAAGATCTCACAAACTAGTGATATGAATCAAAATATAGTATATAGTAAGAGTAAATCTTACCTTACAAGTGGATTTTGTAAAATTGAGTTAGGACAGATACACTTTCTTAAGATTTATTATCTGTTTGGAACGATTTTATGTTCACTTGAGCAATGTTTCTTCTTAGTGCTGCTGTTAATTCCGAAACACACGAACAAGTTGCTATCAAGAAGATCGGTAACGCATTTGACAATATAATTGATGCTAAGAGGACATTGAGAGAAATCAAGCTCCTTCGTCACATGGACCATGAGAATGTAAGTGTTCATTTCTTGTTCTGTTCCTTTTCTACACTCCTTGATGTACTCCTGCAAACTGAGGAGGTGGTTTTTCAAATATAATATTCCTAGTAATCACGTTGCAATTGTTTTTATAAATTCATGTGATATTAATCTCTGATGCATTGATCTGTCAAGAAAGTACAATATTTAGCATATTTTAGAACTGGCAAACCCCTGAGCTAATTTCCACTCAATAATACAAATTTTGTTTCAAAAACTGTTACTAGGAAGAAAGATTTTAAATATATGTCAACGGTAAGAGATGATTTGTCCTTTTTCATTTCTTCTGCCACAAGTATTGTGAAAGATTTTTTTTATACATGATTTGTCTTTGCATGCTGTTTATATATAGAGAGAATTTACCTAACTCGATCTTATTCAATTTTTGATCTCCTAATGTGTTTTCTTCTACATTTCTGAAGCTAGTTCTCCACTTATAATTGTTTGAATATTTAAAATTGCTTTTATCTTTCACAGATAATTGCCATCAAGGATATCATACGACCCCCCAAAAAGGAGACCTTTAATGATGTGTACATTGTTTATGAATTGATGGACACTGATCTTCATCACATAATTCATTCTGACCAGCCTCTTAGTGAAGACCATTGCCAGGTTTGGCTCAAATGATAGTATTGGATCTTAATAATTGTTATTTTCAATCTCTTAGAGCAAGTTCGTCTTTATATTTTCTAACATAATATCTATCTACCTCTTGTTACAAACAATATGGACACAGGCATATAGCCCTTCTACTCTTCTCGAATGTTAGCAGATTTTAGTTTAAATGTTTGAATTATGAACATGCCTTCACTTTGTAATAGATCATCTTCATCTTGAATTATGAACTGAGTTTGAAATTAAGCATGGAATTGATAATTGAAGAAACTTGTGCAGTACTTCTTATACCAACTGTTACGGGGGCTGAAATATGTGCACTCAGCTAATGTTTTGCACCGTGACCTTAAGCCCAGTAATTTACTAATGAATGCAAACTGCGACCTTAAAATTGGGGACTTCGGTTTGTCAAGGACAACAACTGAAACCGATTTCATGACAGAGTATGTTGTCACAAGATGGTACCGTGCCCCGGAATTGCTCCTTAATTGTTCTGAGTATACCTCTGCAATTGATGTTTGGTCTGTTGGGTGCATACTCGGTGAAATTATGACAAGAGAACCCTTGTTTCCTGGGAAAGACTATGTTCACCAACTAAGGCTTATAACGGAGGTATGATTTTGGTTTTGGTGCTTCTTCCAATTTTGGTATGCTCTGCTTAACCATGTAAAGTTTCTAACTCATGTATTGCATATTTGCATTACCTATATCTATTATCTGCCATTACCTAAATGTATTGAATGTTGTTATTGTCAACGTATGAGAAATGCTTATAAGCTGATTTTATAGTTGGGTGTAAATTAATTAATGGCTATAAGTTGTAACACCATTCATACATTCTGTTTTCCTTGTGCACAAAAGTTATTAGGTTCACCTGACGATGCAAGCCTTGAATTTCTGCGAAGTGATAATGCCAGAAGATATATTAGACAGCTTCCACAGTACCGGAAGCAAAAATTCTCAGCCAGATTCCCTAACATGTTGCCTGAGGCATTGGACCTGTTAGAAAAGATGCTTATCTTTGATCCAAACAAACGCATTACAGGTATGCACTATTACAATCGTTTTCTTAGTAAATATAAATGATCTCATTTGTTTCATTTCATGTTTATGTTGTATTTTCATTTATTTGCAGTTGATGAAGCACTATGCCACCCATATCTTTCATCACTTCACAACATCAATGATGAGCCAGTCTGTCCCAGGCCATTCAGTTTTGATTTTGATCAGCCATCATGCACTGAAGAGCACGTGAAGGAGCTCATTTGGAAAGAATCAGTGAAGTTCAATCCAGATCCACCCTGCCAGTAATTCTTTCTTATTTGTATAAATGTAACAAGATGAACCTCTTTCCCCTTAAATATGTTGCCTGTGCATCGCCCAAATGATTTGCTAGGGACAAATTGAAGTTCTCTTTCTTGTAATCTAGTCCTAGACCAATGAGGATATGGAAACAAATTTCTCCTGGAAAATGGGTAATCATTAGAAATCCAGTTGGATGTTACAGGCCTTTATAAGAGTAATAAAAATCTGTGTTGTATTGTGCTGCCTCGAGTTTGCTTTAAAGTGTGTCATGGAGCCTCTTTCTTATTGCATGACAATTATCTTTAAATGCCGCTTTCCAGTTTAAATGTTTGGATATGACACCATTTTTTACACGTCTAAATGCCTGGCTTTCACGCATAGTGATTGGTGATTCTGTTGAGTGTGGCAAAGTGATATGTAAAAGTAACACTAAAGAGTTGTTAATCATAATAAGTTTGCATAACGAAACTATCTCCCTTTTGAATGCAGCAATAGCAATCAAATAATTGTGTGATCGTTCCTTCTACCTGGTACCTACTTATGTTTTGCAAGGTTCAGGCAAAAAAAACAATGAATTTCGTGAAATGACAACGAAATTGTGTATTTATTGTTGACTCATTTCTGTATCATTGTTCTTCTTGTCCCCCTGTTCAGAGTCTTTATAAGTACGCAATGTTTTAAATACAATTTTTAAGTATTACATTGTTTGCTTTGGATTGTTCCCTTGAACTAAGCCATTCCTTTTACACTATTATCATAAATTCCTTCTGTAAGTGCACGTTTGGACCTTGACATCTTCGATGGGCAACCTGTCTTCTGGGAAGGTACATGCCCCTATCTTCTCTTCTTGGTCTGGCAACAGATCACACGGCGTAGGTTTCACATCACTTGAAATCCCCGCAACATCAGCGCAAGTCCATGGAACTTTTTTAGCCTTCTTAGCCAGTTGAATGGTTACATTGGATATGCAGATTCCAGTAAAAGGGGCACCCGATATACCCTCCAACCTTGCTGCCATAGTGACATTCTCAGCAACCATGTCACGATAATTAATGTTCTGAATCACAGGAAGTGCATTACGATCATAGTTGTCATCAGCGTGAGAGCCATAATTTCCTGTCATCCAAAATGCCCATTTCATGGTTTTCATGGTCATTCTTCTAACATATATGTCCTTGACATAGCCTCCTCTTCCCACAGCAGTTTTGATCCTGACCCCTGATTCTGAATTGATGGCTATAATGTCCTCGGCCCTCACATCTTGAATCCCACCAGACATTTCACTCCCTAAAGCAATCACAGCACTGAATGGAGAAATACAAGTGAGTCTTCTGATCACAAGTTGTTTTGTTGGCATTCCATATGCTATACCATACTGATCCCAACCACTCTTCACAGCCACACAATCATCCCCGGACACTATATAACAATCCTCAATTCTTGTGTTTGTGCAAGAGTCTACACCAAAACCATAAAGCTTAAGTCAGTTTGGCCAACATAAAGTACTGGATTATGAGCATGTTTGGATATAAGCTTAGAAGAGTTTTTCTACTAAAGTTATAAAAAAAAATTCGGGTAGAGAATCTTTCATAAACAATTCTAACCTGTATCCAGATAGGCTTTATGTACTATATCACCATAGTACTAACGACATGGTAAGGGTACATGGTTCTTTTAGTTACAAGGATTGTCTCTCTTTACATTATTACAATATTACTATAAGACTTATTTTAAAGAGAATGTGGGACGTGGTATGATGAATTAGGTGGTACTCAGTGTTGAAAAGTCCAAATTGGCAGCTGAAAGCAGAAATCAATTTTGGCAGAAATCAAACTTTGAAAAGTCAAAATTGGAGGCTTGGCAGAATGCAAAATCAAATTTGGCAGGCAGACCACCGAATTCCAAATTGGAGGCACCGAATTTGGAGCGTTCACACTGCAATCGTTCCTTATAAATAGCAAGCCCCTCCATTCATTTTTGTATCCAACGAAAGCATAAACACATAAGAAAATTGAGAGAGAGAAGCTCTTAATTTTTCTGGATATAGTTGGGTCGTGGGTTGTGAGTGGTTGTGAGTATTTTGAGAGATTGTGAGTGTTTTGTAAACACTATTTATATTTCCCTTTTCAGTAAAATATCTGCAGCAGCCCGGAGACGTAGGCAGAGTTGGCCGAACTCCGTTATCAATTTTGTGTGTGCTATTAGTCCACAATTATTTTTGCTCCATTCTCAAATCTGAAGTTACGGGAAAGATCAGCGTAATTTTTCTTAACAACTGGTATCAGAGCTGGTTGTTTCTGTTAAACTTTGGCAAGAGTACTATTCATGTGAATAGTATTTTTCGTGAATAGTACTATTCACGTGAATAGTGAATAGTTCATCGAAATTGCTGGAGAGAATACTGTTCATGTGAATAGTATTTTGTGAATAGTACTATTCACGTGAATAGTGAATAGTGTAATTAATTGGTCAACGTTACCAATTTGTCGGCAGAAGCGATCCGAGAAGTCAGATTTGAGTGGGAGCAATGGCGGCAGATGAAGGAAAGGTGAAAATTGAAAAGTTCGATGGTTCGGACTTTAGCTTTTGGAAGATGCAGATCGAAGATTATCTGTACCAGAAAAAGCTACATCAACCTCTCGAAGGAAAGAAACCAGAGGGCATGAAGGATGATGAATGGTTCCTTCTTGATAGACAAGCCCTTGGAGTTATCCGCTTGACATTATCTCGTAATGTTGCTTTCAACATTGCAAAGGAAAAGACCGCAGTGGGTCTTATGACGGCTCTTTCCAGTATGTATGAAAAGCCGTCAGCCTCAAACAAAGTTCACTTGATGAGGCGGTTGTTTAACTTGCGGATGGCGGAAGGCGCATCAGTAGCGCAACACTTAAATGAACTCAGTACAGTCACAACCCAGTTGAGTTCAGTTGGAATTGAATTTGACGATGAAGTACGAGCATTGATACTTTTGTCTTCTCTACCAGAAAGTTGGAATGCTACTGTCACAGCTGTGAGTAGCTCATCGGGAAGCAATAAGTTGAAATCAGATGATGTTCGTGATCTGGTTCTCAGTGAAGAGATCCGACGGAGAGAGTCGGGTGAATCCTCAACCTCTTCAGTATTACATACAGAGTCAAGAGGGAGGGCTCCAACCAGAGGAAATGGACGTGGAAAATCAAGGGATAACAGGTCCAAATCCAGAAATCATCGTAGTTCTAACAACTCAAAAACTATCAAGTGTTGGAACTGTGGGCAGACCGGGCACTACAAAAATCAGTGCAAAAATGCACCGAAGAATCAGGAGGCGAAAGCAGAGGCAAATATTGCTTCTACCTCAGGAAGAGATGATGCATTAATATGCTCTTTGGAGAGCAAGGAGGAGTCTTGGGTGTTAGACTCTGGAGCATCTTTCCACGCTACTTCGCAGAGAGAATTCTTCGAGAATTATGTTCCCGGAAACCTTGGTAAAGTCTACCTTGGTAATGAACAATCTTGTGAGATTGTTGGTAAAGGTGTAGTGAAGATTAAGCTAAAAGGGTCTGTATGGGAATTGAAGAATGTCAGACATATTCCCGACCTGACGAAGAACTTAATCTCAGTAGGCCAGTTGGCCAGTGAAGGCTACACAACGACCTTCCATGGTGATGATTGGAAGATTTCCAAGGGTGCAATGACGATTGCTCGTGGTAAAAAGAGCGGTACTCTTTACAAAACAGCAGGAGCGTGTCATTTAATTGCAGTTGCAGCAAATGACAATCCCAATTTATGGCACCAAAGACTTGGCCATATGAGTGAGAAAGGGATGAAGATCACGCACTCTAAAGGAAAATTACCAGGTCTTCAGTCAGTGGAAATTGACATGTGTGAAGACTGTATACTTGGAAAGCAGAAAAGAGTCAGCTTTCAGACAAGTGGAAGAACCCCAAAGAAGGAGAAACTCGAGCTTGTTCACTCCGATGTGTGGGGTCCAACGACTGTCTCATCTATTAGTGGGAAGCAATACTTCGTGACTTTTATTGATGATCACTCTCGGAAAGTATGGGTATACTTTCTAAAACATAAGTCAGATGTATTTGAGGCTTTCAAGATATGGAAAGCCATGGTTGAAAATGAGACAGGATTGAAGATTAAAAAGCTTAGAACCGACAATGGTGGTGAATATGAAGACACCAGATTCAAGAAGTTCTGCTATGAGCACGGAATCAGAATGGAAAGAACCGTGCCTGGTACACCGCAACACAATGGTGTAGCTGAGCGGATGAACCGAACGTTGACTGAGAGAGCCAGAAGCTTGCGTATGCAGTCAGGCTTACCAAAACAGTTTTGGGCAGAAGCAGTCAACACAGCAGCATACTTGATCAACCGAGGTCCATCGGTACCATTGGAGTATAGAATACCAGAAGAGGTATGGAGCGGAAAGGAGGTAAAACTCACACATCTTAAAGTTTTCGGTTGCGTAGCATATGTGCACATCAGTGATCAAGGCAGAAATAAGCTTGATCCCAAATCGAAGAAGTGCACTCTCATCGGTTATGGTGAAGATGAGTTTGGCTATCGCCTATGGGATGATGAAAACAGAAAGATGATCCGCAGCAGAGATGTTATCTTCAATGAGAGAGTGATGTACAAGGACAGACATAACACTGATGCCAGTAACTCAGAAGAGAGTAGGCCAGTGTATGCAGAGGTGGATGATGTCCCAGAAAGTCCTATAGTTGAAACTCCTCAGCCAGAGGAATCAACGGAACAAAGTTGTGAACAACAATCTGACACACCAGAGTCTTCAACTTCAGCTCCTGTGAGGAGATCATCCCGGCCTCATGTACCTAACAGGAGATACATGAACTATATGTTGCTGACTGATGGAGGTGAGCCTGAAGATTATGATGAAGCATGTCAGGCCACAGATGCCAGCAAGTGGGAGCATGCCATGAAGGACGAAATGAAGTCTTTGATCTCAAATCAGACGTGGGAACTAGTTGAGTTACCTAGAGATAAGAAAGCACTTCACAACAAATGGGTGTATCGAGTAAAAGAGGAGCATGATGGCTCCAAAAGATACAAAGCTCGATTAGTAGTCAAAGGATTCCAGCAAAAGGAAGGAGTTGACTATACAGAGATTTATTCTCCAGTTGTGAAGCTCAATACAATCAGAACAGTGTTGAGCATTGTTGCTAGTGAAGAGCTCTACCTAGAGCAGTTAGATGTGAAGACTGCATTTCTTCATGGAGATCTAGATGAGGAGATATACATGCACCAACCAGAAGGCTTCTCAGAGAAAGGAAAAGAGAATATGGTGTGCAGGTTGAAGAAGAGCTTGTATGGTCTGAAACAAGCTCCAAGACAGTGGTACAAGAAGTTTGATGGCTTCATGCACAAAGAAGGCTTCCATAAGTGCAATGCTGACCACTGTTGCTACTTCAAGAGATATAAGTCCAGTTATATCATTCTGCTACTTTATGTTGATGATATGTTAGTAGCTGGTTTAGATATGGATGAGATAAGAAGCTTGAAGCAGCGATTGTCAAGAGAATTTGACATGAAGGACTTAGGTCCTGCAAAGAAGATTCTTGGAATGCAAATCACGAGAGATAAGCAAAGAGGGATTTTGCAGTTATCTCAAGCAGAGTACATCAACCGTGTTTTGCAAAGATTTAACATGGGCGACGCCAAGCCAGATAGTACACCTTTGGCTAGTCATTTTCGCCTATCCAAGGATCAGTCTCCTCAGACGGAGGAAGAAAGATATTTTATGGCTAAAGTTCCATATGCTTCAGCCATTGGAAGTTTGATGTACGCAATGGTCTGTACAAGGCCAGATATTGGCCATGCAGTGGGAGTTGTTAGCAGGTTTATGTCGAATTCAGGAAAAGCTCATTGGGAAGCAGTTAAATGGATTCTGAGGTATCTACGAGGCACCACAGAAAGGTGTTTGCACTTTGGTAAAGGTAAAATAAAGGTGCAAGGATATGTAGATGCAGACTATGGAGGTGAAGTCGATCACCGAAGAAGTACCACCGGTTACATTTTTACTGTTGGTTCTACAGCTGTTAGTTGGATGTCGCAGGTACAGAAAATTGTCGCTTTATCCACTACAGAAGCTGAGTACGTAGCAGTGACAGAAGCCAGTAAAGAATTGATATGGCTTCAGGGTTTGTTAACAGAGCTGGGATTCATCCAAGAGAAGAGTGTTTTGCATAGTGATAGTCAGAGTGCAATACATCTGGCAAAGAATTCAGCATTTCATTCTAGGACAAAACACATCGATATCCGTTATCACTTTATCAGATCTCTGCTAGAGGATGAGGTGTTAACATTGAAGAAGATCTTAGGAAGCAGGAACCCAGCAGACATGTTGACAAAGGTGGTGACCATTGACAAACTGAAGTTGTGCTCAATTTCAGTTGGCCTGCTAGAGTAACAGACCAAGGAAGGCTGCTGCATTGATTAAAGTGTGAAGACAGATTGAAATCAGTCTTCAAGTGGGAGATTGTTGAAAAGTCCAAATTGGCAGCTGAAAGCAGAAATCAATTTTGGCAGAAATCAAACTTTGAAAAGTCAAAATTGGAGGCTTGGCAGAATGCAAAATCAAATTTGGCAGGCAGACCACCGAATTCCAAATTGGAGGCACCGAATTTGGAGCGTTCACACTGCAATCGTTCCTTATAAATAGCAAGCCCCTCCATTCATTTTTGTATCCAACGAAAGCATAAACACATAAGAAAATTGAGAGAGAGAAGCTCTTAATTTTTCTGGATATAGTTGGGTCGTGGGTTGTGAGTGGTTGTGAGTATTTTGAGAGATTGTGAGTGTTTTGTAAACACTATTTATATTTCCCTTTTCAGTAAAATATCTGCAGCAGCCCGGAGACGTAGGCAGAGTTGGCCGAACTCCGTTATCAATTTTGTGTGTGCTATTAGTCCACAATTATTTTTGCTCCATTCTCAAATCTGAAGTTACAGGAAAGATCAGCGTAATTTTTCTTAAAACTCAGGATTACTGATAGAATTCTATAACTAAGTTGTATCATCTAGGAAAGGATTTGGAGATATTTTCTAACTTACCAGGGTTGATTCCATCTGTATTTGGCGATGTCACAGGAGCAAGAATTGTGATTCCTTGAACAACAACGTTGCTACATTCAAATTCTTATATTAATTTGAAGACACAAAACAATATGGTTTGTAGAGTCCATTATTAAAGATAATAGATATAACCAAGAGAGGAAAAAAGATGAACCTGCTGTATACAGGATGGACATTCCAAGATGGAGAATTAACCAAAGTGAGATTGGATATCTGAACATTGTCTGAGTACATGATTTCAATCAGGTAAGGCCGGGTATAACTGAGCTCCCCCTTGTGGAATTTTTGCCACCACAAATCACCTTGTCCATCTAATGTGCCATTGTCACCTTGAAAGTAGAAAAAAAATTTGAATTAAATAATTAAATAAGCAAATACTCAGGTGGACAGACTACATTTCTAATCCCAAATAAGTTTCATTTGATTACCAGTTATGACCACATCTGTGAGGTTGGTTCCAAAAATTAGGCTGCTAAACCTTCCACCTTGCGTGTCCCTCCCTCTGCCATAAGATGGCAGGGGATCAATCACTGGCCAATCATTTTCATCCTAATACCATAGTTTTAAAACAAACATAATATCAATACATTGAATATTAGAACAACATAACACTAGCAAATTAACCTGCAAGAATTAAACTATTAGACCTGAGAGCCAAGAATCACAGCATCCTTGTGTAGGAATAATGTGAAATGGCTGGTGAGATTGAAGCTTCCAGTTAACCACCTTCCTGGGGGAACATAAAGTTGAGACCCACCACTTGATGCATACTGACTCAAATGATCTATGGCTGCCTGAAAGGCTTTTGTGTTCAAAGTTGTTCCATCACCAACCCCTCCAAACTCTTCCAATGAGGCACTATAAGCTCTGCAGCTCAAAGCACAATACTCAAAGTAGTCCACAACTGGTGCTTTTCGGCTCTCTACTACAACCAGGTTTGGCCAACCAACCAAGATAACAAATAATAACAACAACACGTCCATGACCTACAAAATTTCACATGTCAAATATGATTCATATGTATCAAGATGTCAATGTAGATGTTGTTCTACTTAATGCTAGGAAAAAAGAAAATGAGGGTTAAACAGTGTTGTTCTTGTACCTGAATTTTGTTTAGGGGAGAAAATAGGTGCGGCTTTGAGCTATTGGTATGTTTACATGGGGAGAAATTGTGGGTATATATATACATGCATTTATATAATAATTATTGAGGGTTATATTTTGCTTTCATTTTGTGCTACCCCACAATATATATATAACTCTTATTCGTCATGTGAATGAGATAACAGGAACGTGCCTTGTAAGGTGACGTTTACAAATTTCGCTCGACAAGTTTTTTCGGATTCAATTCAATAGCGTGTGAAAAATCGCAGAGATGAAGTTTGAACATATTGTAAAGATTGCGTTACTACATTAAATTTCAGTTCATGTAGGAGCTTGAAGTATCTAATGGAAAACAAGTCGTCATAATTACATATAAATTAGATCTACGAAAGTAAAAAACATAAAACGTTTTCATTATTGAGTTGGAAGTGTGATGATTCAGCATTCAGCATTCAGCATCTGATTGTGGTGTACCGAGAATTGAGGGAAATAATGAATTGGCGTGCCAAGTTTGAAAAGATACAATCCATTATTAGTGTTGAGCGCACTGCAAGTATATATATATAAATTAATGTAATGTGGCCATTTTTACTATTTTCAGTTTCATTCCACATTGTTTTGCCTTGCATCTTTTTGATTTGTGGTTCTCCTTCTCTAGCCTCCCTCTGACATGCAAGGACAAAATCATGCATGTTGTAGCGTGCATCAACCATTGTCTTTTCTTCCACTTCCACTACATAAAAATATAAACATGACTTATATTTGATACCCTCCACTATTACGTTTATCCTTAATATTTTTTTTTTTAAAGTAAAATAGAGTGGAAGTATGGTGTGGACTAGGAATAACGAATGGTATTGGGTGGGAAATAGCATTCTTTTGTAGGGCCCACATGGTCACGGAACTTTGTCAGAACATGTCTGCATTACCTTCCATTGCCAATCCGTGAATATACTTCTAATCGCAGAAACAAGACCGTGATGCTGCCAATGTCCACGTGCCCAACTTCACGGGCCAAACTTCATTTTCTTGAGGGAAATCTTTTGTCCACTTTTTCTACTAATGTATTATTTCTAAAAATACTTGTATTTATTTATTTTCATTATGTAACTCATTTTTCTTATATTTCTTTATTTTCTTTTCCTATTACAATGTCTTGAAAGCGTAGCTAAGCATTTCTTTTGGCTCAATTTACCCTTTCCAATACTACAACTCAACTATAACTTGGGTTGACAGCAAATTTTCTTGCCCCGCAATGAAAACCTTTGAATATGGTTCCAAAGCCTATTTACAAAATAATAATTTTTTTTATATCTTGTTTATGTTGAGGTAAATGAATTTATGAATGGAGCGAGATTGGACTGTGATTATGAGTGTCTCTTGTGCATCGAGAATAGCCTCACTTATAAATATATGAGTGTCTCTTGTGCATTGAGAATAGCCTTACTTATAAATATCTTGTGTCTATTCATAATAAATCACATTAATTCAATTGATGCACTTTATATAGAGTCATACCATCTTGTATAGAGTTTTTTTTAGTGAAAAATCACATCATTTTATTTGCTGTCGGATATGAAAAGGCATTACATTCTAATTTGTATTTTCATGAAATAACACATCATTTTAATTATGTTGATGTTTATTCATGTATGAATAATCACATCATTTTACTTTTTGTCTATTTATGTAAAAAAAAAAACTTATTTTCTAATCCAGATATTTTGAAAAATGTTGTATCCTCCAAACATAAGCCCCTGAAACATTTTCTGACCTTTTAAAATTATTTATAAAAAAAAAACATGTTAGTGACAGGTGTCAACTTTTTAAGCATTCGGGTGGATTTTCGGCTATTTCTTTTGAAAGAAATAACATTGCTCTTATTATTTAATTCACATTTCACTTCACCTTGGTTAACATGTCAAATTTTGAGATTTAGGTCACGTTGTCTTACATGCCAAAGTGTAAATGCATAAAGTCCACAATTCAGCCAGTGCATTGGGTATGTTTTAATTCTCTATAAATAGGAATTAAGTCTATAGACCTAGGATAACATGTTCCATTCATTCTTAGACACCTAGGAAAAAAAATAATATTTTTTAGAAGCAAAGCCAATTGGAAGTTATCGTAGGTAAAGAAGGTCAAGTTTAGAAAGAGAATGATGCATCACATTTTAATCAAATACTAGTTTAGTTTTTTATATAATGAAGTTACCTATATTTTCTTTTTGGTCTACAATTTTGTTTTGAGTTAATTACCTATAGATTATCAGTGTAAAAAAATTTTATTCAGACAACCAATCATATATTTTAATATATTTTAATAGTGACATGTCAGTTGTTTATTTAATGAAATAATAATAAAATAAGCAACTTTAAAAGATATGATTGGTTGTCAGTATAAAAATTTTTACACTAGCAATATACGGATGATTAACTCTTTTTGTTTTAAGTTCAATCTTCGATGGGCTAATACTTTCTTTTTATCCAAACAATGCGATAGGCTAATCTCCTTTTTTGGTCCATGAATGGACTAAATAAAGCCCAGAGATGTACCCATTTATATTCCTCTTATTTGTTATGTATTCTTACTTTTGGGCCGATCAAACATACTACCATCCATGGGAAAGCCGCTAGACCTAAAGGCAAAAATAATTCTAATGTGATCAGATTGAGTCCTCAATCCTTAAATTTGTCTGTATGAAAGAAACTCCTAAACAACATATTCAGACACATGTCACTAAAAAAAATTACATGTGAATGATTTTTATTGGATAAGCTTCTCTTAATATAGTTTTTATCTAATAAAATAAATTATTAATACAAATATTATGTTTGTATTAACTATTAATTTCTGTTAAAAAAATATCCATGCATGCATGAAAATAATTTAACACACATCCATTTTGTCTATTAAGAAATGATCAATATTTTTGTAACAAAAAAAGTGATCAATATTTCTTTTAGAGCGTGTAATAATTTTTATAAAGGAGTGCAAGGCTACAAGGTTTCTCTTTCTCATCATTAGATTATTTGTACGTTCACATGTTTCTATCTATTTTGTGTTACTGAGAGCATTTCTATTCCTTCAACTTAGAGTGCATAATTTTTTCTGACTTGCAACAAATTGTATGTATGATTGCGGACCTTCATTTAGCTAGAGTAATTGTTCTTAGACGACTCAACAAATAATTTTTTTTCTCTGATAATATATTAATTACCTTTTCATCATGCATACTATACAAACAAAGGTTTCTTAATTAAATATAGAGCCCAGGAGATGCTCTAAAATTGAAACAAAACGTGTGGATACGGGTTTCTTAATTAAATTTATCATGTCCTCCCTTCCCGAGGTTTCTTTGTAATGGTTACAGGATGTCATGGGCCTATGTACCCCAAGGCTTATTTTATTAATACTTAGTTTTCTGTTTTTGGGCCTCCTCGGGTAAGGAGAAAAAAAATCATGAATGTAAAAGCTACAGAGATACAACTTTTTCAAATGCAGTTAACATTCAACACTTGATCTTTTGGTCGAACCAGCATAGTATATATTATTATATTTTCTTTAAAATATATATAATCAATTAAGAGCACACGTTAGTATATTTCTCTCGTGTAACTCACTTGTTTCCCATTTTTCTATTTCTCTTTACATTTCTCATCATATATATTACATTCACATCTTCTTCTTCTTTTTTTTCTGTTTTTTTCTCCCAACTCTATATCTCATATATCCACTCTCTATCCAACTCAAAATAGGGCGAACCCTAATAATTTTTCATCGATTAGTTATTTATTATCATGATTGTATGCTCTCTTTTTTCTATTACAAAAAGAAACTACATCTATATTCTAATTTTCACAAAATAATTATCAATAATATTAAATATATTAAACTGAATTTAAATATAAATAAATAAAACTTAAATATATTTTTAGTCTCTATAATTTTAAAAAAAATCTTACTTTAATTTTTATATTTAAATTTTATTAAATAATTTGTTAAATATTATCGTATAAAATCTACATACTAATATTTCTATTAATAAAAATATCATATTAAATCAGTTGATACTGTATAACTATCTCAATCTATCAATTTTAAATATATTATTGATAACTCAAAAAACAAAGATAATATTTTTAAAAATTACAGTAATTAAATAAACAATAATTTTAAATTTAGAGTCAGAAACATATTTAAGTGAATAAATAAATAAATAAACTTTTTTCAATTTCAACGACAATTAATTATAACTATAACATCATTTTCAATATTATATTAGTTCAATACGTAACTTAATAATTAGCTTGATACTCATAATTTTTTTAAGTATATTATATTGACACTCTTGAAATTTGATGAGATTATACTTAGCCTTTTTTTTTTACTATTATACTTATCTCTCTTTAATTATTAAAAAAAAAACTATATTGACACACCTTCACCATTATATTACTCCTTAATTATTTAAAAAAATATATTATATTGTATCGTCATATAGGAGAAGTTGTTGTAAACATTAAAAAGAAATGTATATGCAATTTCAAGAAATTCCGGTGGATATTAATATAATTTACTCTAATTTCTAAATTAATAAGTTAAAATTGGCTAACATTCACTATAACAAAATTTAGTATTACTGAAAATTATTTAATGATAATAAATTAATTATATTTATTTTATTATCTAATAAAAATATTAATGATTAATATGTAGTAGTTACTAAAAATGTATTTATATTAAATTAAAATTTATTATTAGCGATAATTATTTATTAAAAAAAATTTAAGTCTCACATTAACTATAAATAAAATAATTAAAGAGTATTTAAATAGAAAATAACTCTATCTTGCTTGCAAGTCTCACATCTCTTAAGAGATAAGATAATTAAAAAAAAAAGTCAAATCTTACATCAACTATAAATAAAATAATTAAAGAGTATATAAATAGAAAGCAACTTTCACCTTGTAAGTACAGGATAATCATCATCAAGTCTCATATTAAAGATAAGATAATTAAAAAATATTCTGAATCATTTTTTAAACTTTTTTTAACAATAACAAAAAATATTAAATATATGACAATTAAAAAAAAATTCAAGTCTCACATCGATTATTAATAAAATAATTAATTAAAAAATAAAATATTTAAAAAATAAAAAATAAAAAATAATTAAAAAATATTATGAATCATTTCTTAAATTTTTAGTGACAATAATAAAAAATATTAAATATAAGACAATTAAAAACTTATACTTGGCTCCATTGAGGAAAAGTAAAACGGAAAGGGGAAAAAACTTGCTGAAATTAAACATGATCTTGGAGAAGGTATAGATCAAGTGCGAATACACCGAAGACAAAGACTTCATTTTCTGGCTAATTAACCATCATTTCGTTTTCAGTGTAAGAACTGTTCTGAAGCAAACAGTGTTGAACAATCCTTTCTATATATGCAAACACATCAAAATATATATATATAGTCACAGCTTCACAAGAGAGAGACAGTGTGGAAGTGTGCGGGTGGCCGATGTTTTTACTTTCTGCTGGAATAAACGACAATGAGGAAGAGAACAGAAAGAACCCCAAAAAGTTGTAACCTCTAAATAAACCTGATAGTCCTTGTAAAGTGTAGTAGTGATTGTGGTGACAGAACTATAAATAGAAATTAGATCATCATAATGGAAAATTAAAATGGAAGTGTTAATCATGGGTTAATTACTACATGATCATAGTTAACTTAAAAGGAAAGTTAAAACCAATTTGCAATAATGAAGTGAATAAAAATTAAAGCAGAAACTCCGAAATCTCAGACAAATACATCAAATCATGAAGTTGTATTGTAGATATAATTAATGAATGTTTCTATATATAGGCATCAGGTAGCTTTAATTAATATAAAGCATCTGTTGAATTAAAACGTTAAGCGTCAATTGAATTTAAATATAGATTGCGAGAAAGATCGACCATGCTGAAAACTGAAAAGAAAATGAATACTAGCAATACATTTTTTTAGTAAGACAAATGAAATTTATTAATATCTTGTAACCAACCTAGCACAAGGTGTACGCCAAAGATTAGGAACAAGATGAGAAAGCTACGCAAGAAAAAGAGAGCTGAGCTTAGTGCAATGCAAGGCGTACATATGAAAGCAAACACACTTGAGCGACGTAATTAACCGTAGAAAGCACACACACTGATGCATTATTTTTTTACGACAGTAATTAATGGCACACGTCCAATCTACGACACAAGTGAATTTGAACACGTGACATTGTTTACTTTTTATTATGTAGTAGTACTCGGTTGTTGATACTCCCCTTTTTCACGGAAGGCGGCAGCAGCAGCACGAGGGAGATGGAGATAAAAATGAAAGCATATCGATCATTTGTCTCCGAACAAGTACCCAAGAGAGGAGTGTCCACCCGGTACCGATTTGACTTTTGTTGAAGGACGATTCTGAATCATTGTGAATTTGTTGATGTGTTAAAGCATTGATAAAAAGAAAAACGAAGAAATGTTAATATGACTCATAATTGGTAATTAAGAATTATGATATCATATTGTATATATAGAAGATTAATCACGTATACGTACGGTTAGAATATTGTTTCCCAAGTTTTGGCCTTGAGAAGAGGCAGGAGCATTGGGGGGATTGTCAATGCCATAAGGTGGCAATGAAAGTGGTGGCTTTGGGTTTGGGGGTGGAGGCTGATGACATGACTGCAGCTCTTCTGATCCAAACAGGTAATTCAGGGTGCTTTGGCCACCACCACTGCTTTCACCTCTTTTCATGCTAACTGCACTTTTAATTCACACCCCTTCAAGATCTCTGATACTGCTACATCTGAAACCCTAGATATATATATATATATACTGTCCAAGTGCCCAGCCTCCTACTTTCTTTCAGGAAACAAATAAACTACAGCTTAATTTATTGAGTTGTGATGAAGCTTATTTTCCAAGAATTCTTTTAGAAGAGATAAATTTAAGAATGGTAAACATCATAAATTAGTTTGAATGTAAGACACTCATCTTTATTTTGTTAGTTATCCAACTTTTAGAGTCTTATTTTATCTTAGAGTTGTTATAATTTATATCAAATTTTATTAAAATTGAACAATAATTTAAAAATAGTCAAAATATTTATATTATATTATATTTTAAAATATATATTATATTATTTTTAGTTTATAAAAATAAAATATCAAATCATCTTGAATTAATATAAAATTTTATATATATAATCTCAAAAATAAAGAACTTTTAATCTAACGCTTGAATTTATAAAATTCACATTAAATATAAAGTTATTGAGCTCAGTAAAAATTACATTGATGTCATTTAAACATTCCTCATATATATATAATATTAAATAATAAAGATAAAAGGCATGCATGAAAATTACAAATAATTTTAATAAAAATGAAGAGGTTAATTATATTTTTGATATATATATATATATATATATATATATATATATATATATTATAATCTTAAATGAAAGAAGTAAAAAAGAAACAGATAAAATATTAAATCTACATTTAATTGTAGTTTTAAACCTAGAGTGCATTTCGGTATTTGATTTAATTAACTACTTATTCGATAAATTATCACATAAGATCTAGTATTGTACATAAGTTCAAGTGAGTTGTTTTATTGAAACAAAATAAAGAATTTATCTTGATAAATTTTACCATGAAATTTATTAAAATAAGTTTAAAAGAACTTATAAGGATAGTATAAATTGTTTTTATTTAAACTATAAAAATATCATTTAACTTTTCTAGATATCTGTTATTAGTATTCTTTTATCATCATAAATTAATATCATTCATTGCGTTCTCGTTTATGTATAATATATTTATTTCAATGAAATGGAGTTTAAATTTAAAATTTTTTGCTTGGTGCTCCGATCTTAGAATTAGGCTGATAGTTGGTTTACGTGATAAATAATAAAAGTGCGCTCCCCTTTTAACTTTTTCTATTGTGTAAAAGGCAAGGCTTTGTTTGTGGATGAGTAACACGCGGTGTTAACGATAATTTTGTGCACTTTCTTCTTTTGGTTAAATCTAGGATATATATCTCCCGTCAAAAGTTAATTAATAACTACTATTTTAGTATGTGAATGTATAGATTAAACATATAATAAATTATATATATAGATATTATATTTTAATATATAAATTATATTTAAAATTTATATAAATAAAATATTTTATATTTGTTATAATTAATCTATATTATGATACAATATCATTTTTTTATCTATTGATAAATTTTTAAAAAATATTATAATTTAATTTGAAATAATTATAATAAATAAAAATAAATTTATATTAATTAGAAAAAATTAAAATATTTTAATCAATTTTTTTTAAAAAAATGTTCTTGCATAAAAAAAAATTGTTTTAATATATAGGATTTGATTTTTATATATTAAAATTTATTTTAAATTTTTGACTAAATTATATTGTTGATCCACCTATTATCATCAATTCATAATTTTAGTTTTATTTTATTTTAAAATAAAGATATTTAACCCTTTAATTTTAAAAATATAAAATTTTGATAATTTTGTAAAATTGACATTTACCAATAGTTAAGTTTTAACATTTATTTATATTTAATCTGACATTTAATAACATGATATTTGAAGAATAAAAAAACTAAATAAATAATATAAATAAAATTTATTAATAAAATAAATATCAATCACTCATTAAAATAAATATAAATAAAAAAAATTACATATTATTTTTTAATTTTTATTTTTATATATTACATCACAAAATATTATATCATTTAAATGATGATAAGTATTATACAATTATAAAATGTAACGATGAATGAATATTATAATGAAAGTAAATATAACCATAATTTATCAAATGATTTTTATTTTTAAGAAATGTCTTGTATACATGTAAATGAATCTAGTCACCAAGATTATGTTAATATCTGCTGGACCTAATTAGTCATTATTGTCTTTTATAAAATTTACAGGCCAAGTAGTGCATGTGCATGTATCTCACTTCATATGAGCCTGGTTAAAGGGACAGTGGCCAGGTGTGCAAGTAGGTTGGAGTAGCATGTTTGATGAGATGCCACCATTAGTCACATCCCTTTTACTGCGTCATGGATCATGCATGTATCTCTTCATACATTCACAATGGGGTCCATGGAAATGGATCTCCTGACTTTGTGGAGGGAAAGTTAAGATTTCAACCGTTAAATTTGTAATAAATGATCAGATTGTGACACGTGTACATTTAAGTTAAAATATATATTGTACACGTGTCACAATCTGATTTATTTTTATACATTTAATGGTTGAGATGTATTAAGTTACCATAACTTTCTTTTCCTAAAGTAGAATCCGGATCCGGGGTCCATGGGATTTGCCGCGCGATATGGTTAACACAAAATAGCATTATATATACTTCAAGTGTGAGAAAAAAAAAATCGATATTAAAGAAAAAGATTAAAAAATAGTACGGTATATAAGATAGATGTAAAAATTAAAGGTAAATTAGATTTTAAATGCATATTTTTTAATCATGTTATGAAATATAACTATTAAAAATAGTGAGTAATTTTCATAAAAATAATAATTAATTATAAAATAGATATTCACCTCTTAATATAATTTATTTCATGTATTTAAGATCATAATTAATACAAAATAGTACACACTATCAATTAAAAATTGAATCAATAAAAAAAAGGGTATGCAACACTTATTTTATATAAAAAAAAATATAAACTGGTCATTTTAATTTTTTTTTATAAATAAGAATAATGATACATATATGGATATTCTACACTATTTAACACATTATATATATATATATATATATATATATATTTATATATATATAATAAAATATGATTTAAAAAAATTAAACTACAAATAAGTGTTTTTAACATATGAGTGTAATTATTATATCATTAGTCGTTTTTACTCTATAAATAAATTCATGTTCACACGATAAAAATATATTTATTTTAAAAGCACGTTACCCTTTTCCGTACATCATATATATAACAGTTGGAACGTGCAGCATTTTTCCGTATGAAAGGTTATGTTATTAATGACGGCTTTAATTTGATGCAACATTTTACTTTATATTTTTATTGACTTTAATGATTATATACTGTAATTTATAAAAAAAAAACAATAATATATGATTTTTATGATAATAATTGGAAAATTCAATGAATTCTAAAACAATTAAAAAATTAAAAAATTTATGATATATATAATATGTAATTAAATAAAAATATAAAACATTTTATCTAAAATGCATGCATGACATGATTATTAAACTCATTTTTATTATGTTAAATATCATATAGATACTAAGTTTGATTTTTCTAAAAATAATACTTAGAAAAAGTTATATCTCATGAACACATGTTAATTAATTCTATAATATTGTGTAAAATAAGTTCAAAATGATCACCCAAACATGTGAGTAATATTCGAAATGATCACTCAACCTTTTAGTAAATACACATAGTAAAAATGATTGAAATGATCATTTGGTGAAAAAAAATTTTTTTTACACATTACTAAATATTTTTTATTTATTTTAAAATGATTGTTAAAAACAAAAATCAATGACTTTAAAATTTAGAAGGATAAAAATCAAAGAAAATTATCTTACAAAAATCAAAACCACAATTGTTGATTTTGTAAGGGAAAAAAAAAAGAATATTTACAATTTTTTGAAAAATTGATATATAATTTCTTTTACAAAAGTCGAAATAAAAAGTCATTTATTTTAAAACAATTAAAAATATATTTAAATTTTATATACGGTTAATTTTAGTAGATTAATTAATAATTATTCGAAGAGTGTGAAAGGTTTCAATGATGAATTATACGATGAAATGAAAGAGACGAGAGAAAATAGTTTTTAAAAAAAATAGTTTAAAAGAGGAAAATAATTTAAAATTTGTGTATATTAAAAGAGATATATTTTATATTGGATGTATAGATACTAACAATTTAATGTTTATTATAAAAAGGATATACTAACATAAATAAGTGTATCGCTTGATTTTTTTAAATTGGTAAATTATTATTTATAATGATATATTATAGATCCCTTCTGATATCAATAAATAAATAAATAAAGGATGGAAATACTGCTTAGTTATTTGATAACATGTCAGCTTAGATGTATTTTCATTTGTATTTTTTACTACCTTTTAGTTAAAATTAATGTTTCACCTTATAATTCACATAATATAAACTCTCATTAAAATAAAATATATAAAAAAAATAGATTACTGAGATTGAACTTAATTTTTAATTAAAAAATAATATAAAAATACTTATAAAATTAGGTCTTAGTTTTGTCCTTATAAAAATAAGAACGAATACTAGTATATTGAAATTAATTTCGTTCCTTAATCACCATAAAATATTTAAAATTTTTAAAAATAAATTACTCCTTTAAATTTTTTTATTAAAACATAGTATTATGTGTTTTCATATCGTACCTTTAGTTTTGAACGTAAGGAGAGAGAGAGAAAAGAAAACACACAACAACAACAAAACTAATGCATGCTTATTATAAGAATGTTATTAACTTCAATTATTTTTTTTATTTTTTTTTTAAGGCATTTCATTCCATGGGCTACTTTTGACGTTAATGGAAGATAGTCTTAATTTTGTGAAACTTATTATAAATGAGAATAACTTTCTCTACTTTGAAGATTACGTGGTTGATTAGTGGTGGTCTGAGCATGGTTAAGGTAGGTGATTGGGTTCCATTTTTAAATACGTTTTTTGAAAAATTAATTTATATTAAAAATAAGAATTATACAATTAAATTATATAAGAAAAATATTGTTATAAAAATAAATTAATCCACGATAAGTGATGTTTCTGTTTCTCAATAAAAAAAATTTAAACTTATTTGTAATTTAGAAAAAAAAAATCAATAATATTAAGTATAAAAAGGAAAATATGATATATAATATAATATATTATGAACTTATTTTCTTTAATTTATTTTATTATTAACAAATAAGGATCACCTTGTAATTTCTTTTTTACATGTTATCATTCACTAGTAGAAAATAAGTATATTACGTCACCCCTTTTACGTCGGAAATACGAAAATCCGACGTAAAAAAAATGCGGTGGCATTTTTGTAATTTTTGCGAACTTTTTTACGTCGCACCTGGTAAGGTGCGACGTAAAAAGTCCAATCTACGTCGGACCTTCCCAGGTGCGACGTAAAAAGTCCAATCTACGTCGCACCTTCCCAGGTGCGACGTAAATTTACGTCGCACCTTCCCAGGTGCGACGTAAATTTACGTCGCACCCTACCAGGTCCGACGTAAAAAAGACGCAAATTTGAATAAGAGAGCGCGAGGCACACCGCGCGCATTCACTTTTCATTTTTTTCTCTGTAAACCCTCTTCCTCTTCGTTGTGTAA
Source organism: Cajanus cajan (assembly GCF_000230855.2). NCBI lineage: Eukaryota > Viridiplantae > Streptophyta > Magnoliopsida > Fabales > Fabaceae > Cajanus > Cajanus cajan. The sequence goes on from NC_138518.1 coordinate 76,362,911, forward strand.
GTCCCTCCGCCTCCTACTCCTTCGGTCCTTTCTTCCTTATAATTTTTCTATCATTCAGTCTCCGTTCATACGACAAAAACAAGCAGTTTGCGTTCATACGACTAAATGTGTATTTTGAACTTATTATGTGTGTTTCTTTATATATTTTGAGTAGGAACAACCAGTGGCTGAAGCCAAGCCTGAGGAGAACAGAGAAGAGAAGCGATTCTGGGAAGAAAAGCGATTTCTGGGAGGAAAACGCAGAAGAAAAGCGATTTCTGGGAAGCAGAACGGGCCGTTCTGCAAGGAGAACGGCCCGTTCTGCAAGGAGAACGGCCCGTTCTCCAAGCAGTATGGGCCGTTCTCCAAACAGAATGCCCCGTTCTGCAAGGAGAACGGGCCGTTCTCCAAGCAGAACGGGCCGTTCTGCTGCATTATTTTTCTTTTTTTTTTAAAATTTTTACGATTTTTTACGTCGGACCTGGGTATGTCCGACGTAAATTTACGTCGGTTTTTGACCCCCGACGTAAATTTTACGTCTCCCGCTTCTACGTCGGACGTTTCCCTGACGTAAAAACCCCTAAATAACCGACGTAAAAAGGGTCTTTTGTACTAGTGATTGTTAATTTTTTTCTTTCACTACAACAAATTGAGAATTCAAGATGAATGTTTAAAGATAAGCGATCAAATACTATTATTTTATCTTATTGTCATTTACTTATTAAAGGCCCATAGTATGAATCATAGGTCATAATTTGGTTTTTTTTTTTTATATACTTGTCTAATTGTTTTGGTTAATACATGTTGCATAAGAGACAACCTTTTGGTTATTCAAATGAAAAAGAAATAAACAAATCTCAACAGGTGTTTTTGATCAATATTTTTGTTGAACATCCTGAAATTTTTCTTCAAAATGTAAATTTAGATAATCTAGATTGCAAAACTAAAAAAATGAAAAATTATATAAGAATAATGAAGAGTTTGGTATTTTAGTTGAAAATAGTGAAAATAAAAATGATTATCATGATAAAATTTAATATTTTAATGACAAAAGGTTAACATATTCATGTTGGGCAACCTAGTCAACATAATTCATCAAATATTTATGATCTAATAACTAAAAATAAGTTTAGAAGTGATTTAGAATATGAATTACTAAAAAATGGTATTAAATAAGATGTCTATTATGAATGACCATAAAAATAATTTTGATATCCTAATATATTTATAATAAAAATATAAAAATAATACTTAAATAATTGAGAATATCATATATTTTTTTTATGACTTTAAAATATTTAGGATCAACTCTATGATTAAAGTAACAAAAATCAAAGAACTTGTTATAGAAATGAGATTTCAACCATTTAAAGGGTTTTTCTTTAGATGAATTCATTAAGAGATAAAAATACTAAAGTTTTGTTTATACATTGTACCAATATCCTTTTTACTTGTCAATTTTTTTTACTCTTGTCATAAGTATTTTTTTAACATACTGCATTAGAGATTAATTCATTCATAGTATTATGTCTATTATTACGAAGAAACTAGAGAATTATATTTAGTCAATTACACTACAATAAAATAGACTTTTAGTAACATTTAATATGTCTTTTAGTGATAATAAAAATTGTTACAAATTCTTTTACCGACATTTTACACATTAGCCATTGTATGCAGTTTGCTAAAATATTTACCGACAATTATTTTAGATGCTGGTAAAGACCCTCATAATGGTTGAAAAAAATGTATAACTTTTTGTGTCATTTGTTACTAGCATTTAAAATTGCCACTAAAAGAAAAAAAATTATAATACTCTTTAATTATCTTATTTCTAGTCGATGTAAGACTTGTAAGATGCTCTTTAATTATCTTATTTCTATTCGATGTAGGACTTGTAAGATGACTACAAATACTCTTTAGTTATTTTATTTCTAATTGATATGAGACTTAGAAGATGAAGGTTATCTTCTAAGTATATATTTTTTATTTTTTATTTAATTGTCTTATCTCCTAAATACCAACTTAGAATAGTAAGTTATAAGCCTAATTCAACCTTATAAAACATACTTGTAAGGTGAGAGTTATCATTCACTTATATACTGTTTAATTAGTTTATTTTTAGTCGATGTGGAACTTAAATTTTTTCTAACAAATAATTGTCGCTAATAATAAATTTTGATGTGATGTAAATACATTTTTAGTGGCGATTATATAATAGTCATTAATATTTTTATTAAATAATAAAATAGAGGCAATTAATTTATTGTCATTAAATAATTGTCGGTAATACTAAATTTTGTTGTAGTGTTACTTGAAAAGTAAAATAATCCATTAATATATTTTAATCATAAATAAAAGGCTACAAAATTATAAATAAATTTTATTAAAAATTTGAGATTCACAAATTTTTCAAATTTTATAATATATAAAGTTCACCTGATAATAAAGAATGCTTTAAAAAATATGTTAAAAAAATACTACATGCAATTATGTTGAAAGAATTATAATTGATTTCTACGATGCATGCATTGGTTGCACTATAAAGTGGCTAGAAGTTGTAATGGTGATGTGTAAAAGAGATCACAAGTAACCGGAGATCGTATTGTAAAAAAAAAAATAATAATAAATAAAATAAAAAAAGAAGAAGAAGAAGATCGAAGTGACACCTAATAAGATATGTAGTGCTGAATATTCAACAAATTAACGGCTTAAAATCACCGATAAGATGAAATATCTTGATGATTTTTTTTTCGACAGTCTATATTATAATTCAGTATTTATCATTAAAAATAATTAATATTTATCATAGATCAAATGTATATAAAATGAATATTTTTCTTTTATCATAATTTATTTTATATTTATGATAGAATTCAAAATTTATGAAATTAATTAAAGAGTACATATAATTATCATTTATATCAATCAATATCGATAATTTAATACAAATTTATATTAAAGTAATATAATTGACAAATAAAAAAGTAAAAACAATGTAATTTTGGGGTGAATTGTGATTGATGAAACATGTTGAGGTGGGCCTAACTTTATGTTGGTTCTGAGACATTAATGGGGTTAAATCGTGATAATGATCGGTGCCACTGCCACTGCCACTAACCTAATAAACTTGAATAATAGAGGAGGTAGAAAGGGTGAAATAATGGTGGGGTATTCTTTGGAAAGAAGAGAGAAGACATTAGAGTTGGGTTGGCAGGGATCTTGTAGGGCACAGGTAAAACTACGCAGGTTTCAGTTCAACCAAACGTCAAAAGTCTTTGTCAGGGCATATACAATGTCTTAGTCACTATGTCTACACCTCGTACTCATTTCCTTATTTCAATATACACACAAAACACATTCCGCCCAACTTTACTTTGTTAATTAACTTTTATGTATGTTTAGTGAGATTATATTTATATATCTAATTAAATGGAAATTAATAATTTTAAATAATTTTTATATATAAAAAATTAATATAGGCGTACCATAAATATATTTATTTGAGAAAATTCTGTTCAAATTAAATAAGATTATTAAAGACAATAATTTATTAATATTTATGATTCAATTTTGAAGTTATTAATTAAGTTGAAATAATTTTTAAATTTTTAATTTTAAATAATGATTTTTATCTATTACTATTAGTCAATTTATTTGTAATATTTTTTAAGTTAAATCTGATAATAATAATCGGAGAGAGTATTTAAAATCAGTTCCGAAAATCGATGGTAACAAAACTGTTTCACCTTTAAGTTTGCCGATCAACAATTATTAGTTTTTTGTCTAAAGTTGTAACTAAAGTAAAAAGGTTCATCATAACAACTTCACTCATACAACATTTTGCAACCACATTTTTCAAAATTCTAAATTAATTTATTTAAATAACATCATTAATCAAATGCAAATTACAAAGTGGTCCTGCCTGAGCTAATGATGGTGTTAATTGGGACAGTTTGATTGTGTTGGAAAGGATTTTTGTTGCTTGGCAATGATGAACCTCCAATTAGAGATGAGATAGGGTACCTACAAAAGCAAAATATATTAACCTCTTTAAATATGGACTATGATTGAAGCTCTTCAATGAATATCTGGCTAGCTAGCGCTGTAAAATGTATTATCTACATTTCTTTTATTTTTATTTACATGGTTTCTTGAATATCTTCAAACAATATTAGTTACTATTTAGCCAACAAACATTCAATGCTTCTTTGACCAGCTTTCCCCAAATAATTATTCTCAGCAAGCTGCTCCTATTACGTCCTTTAATTATTAGTGACCCAACATAATTTTCCATGATGATTTGGCATTACGTATAAACCTCAATAATTACATTTTATTTGTTCTTTTTTATAATTTCTTATTTCTCTATCTATGAAACGGGAACTGCAATTTGTGAGTGTTTGCTTATTATATTCCGTCCTCCACATGGAACTGGAATAAATATAAAAAATAGTTGGTAACTCATAAAAGGAATTCTGATATGCATGGTTGACTGCGTGTGCACATGTAAAATTTTGTCTGTGGAACATACAGTATATGAATTTCATAAATTATGTGGAACTTCTTTCTTTTTTTCAAAGGGAAAGAAATTTGATTGTGCAGCTTTACGAGCCCCAACACTATCTTTGATAATAATTTGTGTTCAAGAATCGATAAACTATATAGACATGAACATAGCACCTGATAAAAGTACACTAAAAAATGTAATGATTTTATTCTAATCTTCTTTCTTTGACAGATATCTCCCACCACACACTACATCTTTATCTATAAGGAACCATGAAATGATGACAAAAGGGACAGAAAAAACCCAGTGGAGTGTCTTGTATAGTTGTATTCTCTCAACCGTCGCTACCTGGTTATTTTCATTATTTTGATTTCCCCATATACGACAATTTTGACTAACACGTAGTTTATTTATTATATATATAATTAAATTATAGTATAATTTTTATTAATTATTATATTGTCAATAGTTTTATATTTTAAATATTAAATTATAATTTTATATTATCTTAAATGTTTATATTAAATTTTGTTAAAATTTAACAAAAATAAAAAAGATAATCAAATTATCCATAGTATACTATAAGAGATATATAATATGTTATTGTAATTTGATCCATTTTTATATATATAATGTAAATTATATTAACTATTTCACTATTTAATAATTTTTAATTAAAATTTTATTTCAAAATTAATTAATTAAAAATTATTAAATAGTATATCATTTGATGTGACTTAGGGGGGTGTATTGGATTAGGATTTTAAAGGACTTTTTTAGTTAAAAAAAATCCTGCGGATTTTAAAAGACTTTGCAGGATTTTCATGACTTTTAAGATTTTGCAAGATTTTACAAGACTTAAAATCAGGATTTTAATGGATTCTGCAAGACTTTTAAATTAGGATTTTAATGGATTCTGTGGGATTTTGTGGAGTTTTGACATTTGATAAGATTTAAAAAAAATTATACATTCAAATTTAAAAAGAGTCAAAGATAAAAATAATAAATAAAAAAAATAATGTCTAGATAAATAATAATAATAATTCTCTATAATATTCTATCCTCTTTTTATAGCATCCACTATCAATTGTAACAATTCATCGGAATCATCCTTAATCCAAGCTTCATAGTTTTCTTTCTCTTTTCATTTTTCTTTATTATTTCCTTGTGAATCTCCCATTTGAATTACTAAAACAATATATGTTAAAAAATAGTTATATAAATAATTACGGATAATAGACAAAATCAATAAAATTATATTATTATTTTTAGAAGCACACCATCATACAAGATCGAATATATTTTTGCTATCCAAATGGATCAAATACCTCAGTTATTATAAAAAAAAATGTAAAAACGAAAATATAGAAACATAAGATAATTTTTTATATAAAAAAATTAGTATATTCGATACTGAAAAAATATTTAGATATATAATTTTTTTTTATATAAACAGAAGTATTTAGATATAGAGAATATATATATATATATATATATATATGATAATTTTTAACGATATTTATAAATATAAATTATTCTAACAAATATTTTAACAATATTTTCTTTTTTAAAAAATAAGTTAATGAAGGCATAAATCCTAAACCCTAAAAAATTAGATATTGCAATGTCTTATGTTAATTTTCTTTTTTTAAAATATAAAAAATCTTAATTTCATAATATAAAAATAAAAAAGAAAATTTCATAGTAAAAAAATAAAATAATTGTTGAGTCATAAAAGGAGGAGGGATAAGAGTAACAAATTCAAGGGAAAGAGAGAATTCGCAATTTTTATGCTAAGAGGGTTCTTCCCCCTACTAAGATCCATTTTTATCTCATTCTACTCACAAAAACCCTAACAAATTCATCTTTTATATATATATATATATATATATATATATATTGTTGAGATTATGATATCAATTTCATCTTTCACCTTTTTCTTTTCTTAACGTGTGTCATAAAAAAAATTACCACTTAAAAGTTAAAATTTCAAGTATTTTTTTGTGTTATATAAAGGAACAAATTCAACTACATAGAATAAAATAAAGTAAGTCAATTAAAGAGAACGAACAGAAAAATAAAACAAGTCAATGACACTATCATTTACATATTAGAGTTTCACAAAATAGGAGAATGGTATGAGAATAGTATTATATATGAGCAATGAACAATAGTGTAGTATTATTAGTAGAGAAAAAATGGAGAAGACAGGAGCATAGAAAAAAAAGATGAAAAACTCACTTGAAAATTCTTAAAACACTTGAAAAATCATTTCAAACAATCCTTCAAAATCCGATGGGTTTGGATGGGATTGTTTTATGAATCTGGTATTTATAGATAACACTAGAAAGTCTTTCAAAATCCCTCTCACACAACAATCCTTTAAAATCCTTAAATTTTTGAATACCAATAGATTGTTTTTAAGTTGTAAAAAATCTCAAATGAATACCAGTGGATTTTAATGGACTCTTTAAAAAATCCTAAAAATCCAGATTGAATACCACTGGATTGTTTTTAAGTGACATAAAATCCTGATTGAATACCAATGGACTTTTTTACTCAAAAAAAGTCTTTTAAAATCCTACGAAATCCTAAACCAATACACCCCCCTTATTGTTTTATGAAACCTAGGATTTAAAGTTTGATTTTCTTTGATAATAGTAGGAAAAATTATAAAGATAATGTCAACCAGGATTAAATATAAATTTCCATATTTTTTCTATACATCTTCTTCTTCTTAATCATTAGATTAATCCAAATATGATTATTTAAAACTTGATTTAAATATATTTAATCAAAATATTTTTAATTTTTAATTCTCATAAAACTTTATTTGTTTATAATCTTATCATTTTAAAAAATAAATAGTTTTAATTCATCTTAGAAATCAACTGGTACTTAATTAATTTTCAGTTTTCACTACTAGAAAAATATTATTTTTCTTATGGATTTTTCCACAAAAATATTCGTAGAAATTTTCTACGATTTTTTTTTGCAATAATAAATTTACAGAAACTTTTTGTAAATTTATTTGCAAAAAATAATTTATAGAAATTTGTTACAATTTTTTTTATGAAAAATAACATACAATAATTTTTTACAAATTTTGCTACAATTTTGATTATCATAAATTATTTTTTCATGGTAAAAATTCGCAAAAAAATGTGGTAAGAATTTTCTTTTATTTCTTGCAAAAATAAATTTGCAGGTAATAATAGTAGAAAAATTTCGGAGGTAATTTTTTCTATGGATTTTCTTACAATTTTTAATCCGCAATAAAGTTTTTGTAAACTTTGTAAAATGATAATTAATTTTAATATAGATAGTATTGTCACTTTTATTTTATAGATTTTGTTGTGTCCTTAAAGATCGAAGACACCCTAAGTTAATCACCGCCAAATCTAGATCAAACATAAAAGTTTATTTATTTTAAGTTTCACTTTTTGGTTATATATACTCCTTATGTCATTCTTTGACTCAATATTAGACTTTAATTTTGGAAAACAATTAGATATTAAAAAAGTATATCTTTTATGACATTCTTTTACTTGATGTTTCTAAGTTTCATTTGTAAAACTTATGAATAAAAATTTTCAAGTTTTATCCATAAAACCTGAAGGAAATATATATATATATATATATATATATATATATATATATATATATATATTACATTTTTTAGACAATGAATGTCCTTATGGATATAAACATGAGGGACCGAACTAAATTAAATAGATTTTGTGTGATCTTTTGAGATTTTTTGTTGTTGTGTTTTTCTCATCTTTGTGTGTACAAAAAATAAAATAGAAGCTTTTTTGTTCCCAACAGAGGTATCAAAGCCCATGGTTCGTGCAACCTATGTAATGCCCCAACAAGTCCTTAAACTTTACAACTCAACGACTAAAACAATGAAAACGTAAAACTAACTAAGATTACTATCCAAGCAATTCCTAAATATACATACACACATGTATGTATGTATATGAAACTAGCTAACTGAAAACATAAATATCTCTCAATGGAACTATAGCATAGACTTTGTAAATATATACAAAACTACATCAAATCCAATTGAAAGCATAAAAATCCTAGTTGTTAATCAAGTAATAACTACAAGAGAATTATAGAAGAGTAGCCAAATCCACACCACCATCCTCCAACATGGCTCCCAAAATGTAATCCTCCTCCAGCCTAATGCGTCGTTATACATTTTAACTAAGAGATATTTTACAACACAAAGGAACAATCTGAGTGGCTTGACTTTGTCGAATCAACTTAATAACGTGATCTTTTTGAGTTTGTTAGATTAATAACAAATTTTGATATAAATCCACAACACATCATGATTTCTCATATTTTGTCACTTAAATTAGGAAAGTCTAATATTCATGACATAGTAGAACAATCTGGGTGTGAGCCTACCACGACCTTATCGTGTATAAATAAGTTTCCTAAGATTAACTTGCTAACTACCCTCTAAATCTACACCCCTTCCAATACTTAGTTTGAGATTTTGGCTATCAACATTGTACCTTACTCAATTTGGTCACTTTGTACATGTGTGACTTGACCTTGTTCCCATACAGATCTACATTGATCACTTTATAATCAGTATAATTCGACCCAGTCCTTATATTATTTTATATTAGTTGTTTTATACACGTGTGACTCGACTTGATCTCTAGGATCATCAACTAAAAATTTAGAAGAAACTCAATATTCTATTTTAAGAGTCAACTTCTCAACAAGGTTTTCAATAATTAGGCTCGTAGAGTATCACAACATTGTATCCTCATAATAAGATATTTTTTTAAAACAATCATCTCATTTAGTTCTAAGTCAATCAACACGACTAAACACAATACCTTAAGCATTCTCAACACAATTGCTCAACACTACACATCATACAACTCTCATTACATTCCAACATTCAACAATAACTTACAACTTTCAACAGTTTTAACATCCATATATATCATCAAAGATCTAAGTATAAAACATTAGAATCATACGTCAACTTATATCATGTGGGCAATCTAATATACTAACACGTGTTTAACACTTGGTCAATAAAACAACATGTTTTTCACTAGGCATCTCATGCCCAACATCTCTTTCTATGCCTGACATCATTGAGGCAAAGAGCCTCTAATTCACCCACTCCCAGTTGTCAAACTACTCACACTTAATGTGAATGAGGCAAAAAGTCCCTATATTGTTGTGATTAAACTTACATCTCCAACTTATTTCACGGAAAGAGTCTTTGTCCGACTCACATGTAACGTTACAACATTAATGTCTAACATTATTTAGACAAAGAGAAAAATCGAAAAAAATAAATGTTTTGTAAATGAACCATTAAATTTAATGACTTAATTACAAAAATTGTAAAAAATAATTGAAGGATTCAACTACAAAGTTTTACAACTTGAAGACTATTTAACAGTTCAGAGACCTATTGATGTATTAAACCGAATTATTAACTTTTTTTTAGTAATATTCAGTATATTATTTTATTAGTGAGAAACACGATTTTTATCCCCAAAATTATGGGTGTTACATGAAGTTTTACCGAAACAAAACATACTTATTGCATGTGTTTATAATCTTTTGGTTAGAAGAACTCAAGAATATTTAGAATCACGGTTAATGATGTGCATTGTCCGTTTTGCTGCTTAAGATAGTAAATTAGGAAATGGGAAGTACATAAAGAAATCGTAAAATAAAAATAAAACTAGCTAAAACTGATATTGTATTTGATTAAACCTGTTAAAGAAGACCAAATTGAGTATCACTCCATCAAGGAGGCTTTAGCATCGGTTAGGTGAAAGTTTTTTTTTTTTTTTTTTTGAAAATCAGTATGCTGGATTGGTTCTATTTCATGACCACCCACTTACTTAGGCCTTGTAGCCCATTCCATAGTCGTATCAGACTCAAAGGCCCAAATTCACTGCAATGTATTCGCTCCTAAAACCACGCCGGACAGGTTTCCAACAAAGTTCTGTATAGCAGCAAAAGTTCTCAGCTGACATCATACTTTGCTCTCTACCCTGTTAATGTTCACTATAAAAAGAAAATTCATTTACCAATGATTTATTATTTTGTGAATTATTGTTAGTATAAACTTTTATTTTTATTTTTATTTTTTATTTTTACAGAAATCAAACTATTAGTATAATTATTACTATCAGTTTGTTTACATGATACTCATCTCTCCAATTATACATGTTGTATTGCTTTGTAGTTTGTACTATTACGATGTTTAGTCAATTAACATAATGGTTTTCTATGCACTCATTTTACTTACATTGAACTTTATGATGCGTGGCCAAGTCAAGTTGGCATGTTTTCCAACCCAAATTCTTATAAGCACCAAGGTCCACCGTACTATCTCAAACTATGCGTGCTTATGAAAATTTTTGTTTTCATTCTTCAAACACTCAAATCTATACATTGATGCCAAACTTATAGTAAATTGATCCGAGAGGACACTCTTAAAAGTACTGAAAATTTGCAGGAGTGCTCCGTAAATTCCTATAACTGCAAGTGAGATGCTACTTGTCCCTCCTTCCAATATTAAATTTCTAGCAAGATAATTCATGAATGTATATAGAAACTCGTAGATTATGATTCATCTTATCCCCATTTTCGCAACACACCACCTACGAAAGGTGTCAATTAATTTCATCTCAATAAGCACCAAGTTGAATGAATGTCTGTTATGCCCAGTTTTCTCAATAAAAGAACTAGTCACTTGAAGGCATAACGAGCTTTTTGTAATATTATATCTACAGTTTGTAATTTGTATTAAATTTTGCAAAGGCTCTATCCCTTCTCCAATTAGCCATATCTGCAAGTTAATATCGGGTATTAAAAGAATTTAGTTACTTCCAATGCTGTCATGCTGAGAAATTATTGCTAGCTAAGGTGTAGCATCAAGGGTGCTTAGAAGTAGAAGAAATAGAGCAGATAAATGATTTATTCAAGCAAGAATTTAATGCGTAAACTTCAAACCTGGGTGTCTCTTCGTGAAACCTGCATAGCAGCAGAAACAGTGACAGAGAGAAATGATTTTTTTTATCCAGCAATAATACTTAAATCAAAACTTCAAGCTTTATCTTGGCACTGTCAAAACTAAATCAAAAGGAATCCAGAGAAACAAGGTCAAAAACAAAAAAAGTGTATACTAGAAAAGATGAGAATGAGCAACATGCTTTTATAATTCATTCTATTATTTAATCCATGTTTACTCATTACTCTTTAATTGAAAATTTTCAGTGTAACAAGTAGCTTTTGTTTTTTGGATCTTTGGTCATAGTAAATAGGTAGGTAGCTCTGATTCATAGCCTCTAAACATTTTATAAGATTGCTGAAATTAACACTCCAAGATCAGAGTGCAGCAGTAAGAACAGCGACCTTAAAAAAATAATCCTAGCATACAAACTAGTTATCGCGAGCTATACATACATTCAAGACAGATATTCCACAATAGTGAGCACCATGCTATGCATACATCTATGACAAATATTCCACTCTCCTTCAAAGTAGGTCAACAAGATACAGTAAATGAATGTGAAATTTGAAACTAGTTCTCCAATGAATTAGTATTTTGTAGTATACTTGGAATCCTAACAAAGAATCCGTTTAAACTCAGGACACCAAGTCTAGGATTTCGTACGTGTTCCTATTTTCTCCTTTCTAGTTTCCAGTGTTTTTTTTTTAGAATACTATCAATCCATAAACCAGGAAACCAGCTCGTCTATATCTTATGATGCTAAAAATAAACCATAGATTCAGGAGATTTAATTTGTTGGTCAGCTTAACCTAATTCTGACCCACAAAACTACTTACATATAGAATTGGACCAATAAGATTTGGCTTGATACTTTCAGTCAATAAGCTAGGCCATTTGAGCAGAGCTATTACTAATAACAATCTTTTCGATTACAGTATTAGAAGTTCCATAAGTTATTTTCAACCTATCACTTTCTTCAATATGTCTCCATAATTCACAATACAATGGTTAAAATCCTATGCAAATGCCGAGTCAAATCTAGGGATTGTTAATAAAAATAGGTTGGGAGACACAAAACCTACACCAAAGAGCAGGTAGAGGAAATCCAAGATAGTGCAGCGTCCATTCCATAATTTACAGAACTTCCACATTCTTCAATAATAATAAAATAAAACTAGTTACTTGAAAGCATAACAATTATTTATTTATTTATACATATTATATCCATCTATTATCTATCAATCTCTCTATATAAATATCTCTCTATATAAATAGTTTTCTTTTATAACTTCAATTAAATTAAATTCTGCATAAGGCTGTATGTTTCTCTTCTTTCCAGTTAGCTATATCTAAGTTAATTTGGGCATAAATAGAATTTAGTTAATTGTGTATCCTGATATGTTATTATTCGGAGGACAGTAGTCTCTTGACTGTTGAGGGGTAGCTAAGACGACTCGAGTGTCAAACGCATGGATGTCTACTCTTTTGACAAAATTCCACATCGGGTGGAATAACAAAAAACAATTAAATTGCTTACGCTATAAAATTAAAGTGTTGGATAAGTTTTACACTATGTAGCCGTGTGATAGAAACAAAGCGAACTATTCTTTCGCCTTTTACTAAAGAATACCGTGTTTCTGTTACTCAAAGCGGCATATGTCAATTTTTGAAAGAGTCTTCTTTTAGGAGGCTCTGCAATTTCAGTTCAATGATTGTGGTTTTAATTTTTTGGTTTTTGATTTAGATTGAGTACAATGTATACATAATATAATATGCCTTATAATGTTATTACTCTTTCAGTAATCTAGTTTTAGTTATTTGTGTTTTTTGCTAGAAAAAGAGGTCAGAAAATTGGTTGAATCAAAGCAAACAGCCAGATTAACTAAGGAAATTTGTTTTCTTTTGCTGCAACTCAAATATAATAGAGCAAATTAATGTGATTCTAGCACTAGTTCCCTCTCCTTTTTAGATTCATGAAACTGAGCTTATCTCTCTTTTAATTGTTTATTCCTTCATTTTTTTTTCTTCTCTTTTTCTGCCTTTCACATTTTAGGAAAACCATTGAATCAGAATCTGAGCTTATCCCTCTTTTAATTGTTCATTCTTTCAATTTTTTTTTCTTTCCCATGCCTTTCACATTCTATGAAATCAGAATCCGGGCGGCAAACAAGCTCAACTGTATATCCCTATGTTTTGATGTCGTACATAACACAACAATACATAATTTTTTATTATACCATCGGATTCAGATTCATAGTTCCAACCAATATGTTTGGTTATTGTGATCAGGAAACAATGTGCTACCACTAGTTACAAAGTAATTATTTTATCAATTTCATAACAGTATCAGATATCAGAAAGAAGTTGGATCCATTGTATTCATGAAACTGCTTGCCTTTTTATGAAACCATGAATCAAACCAACTTATATATGATATATCTATGTGTTCCTTATTAGTCAAATTGAACATGCTATTGGTGGGCTTAACCTTACGCATTAAACCAACTTGAACTGATTCTATATTGCACAGGCGACTGAGTGGTTGGCGAATACTTAATAACATCCTTTATTAAATATCTTTACTCATTTAAAAATAAGTTTTGAATAATTTGTATATTTTTAATTTGCTAATTTTTTATATTTATTTTAATAACCAACACAAATAAAATTATTGGTTAAAGTATTCACCTTTTTTTTTGTTATCAAATATTTGAGCCATTGGATTCACAGATTCATAGATTGATATATTAAAATTATTGGATTCATAGATTGATACGGCTGTTAAAGAACACAATGCTACTATTTGTTAGAAGAGATTTATAACATAATATGACCTCCCTCTGATTTTCTTTCCTCCAAAAGAATCCTTGTTTATTAACAGGTGTATTTTTCTAATTTCTAATCTCATTTACACGAATGATGTTGTTTGTCATGGTGTACTTACCCTGAGTGAACTGGGATAATATAGAGTGAAAAAGTACCAGAAAATTAATTTAACTAAGTTTATCTATTTAGTCCCACATTGTTCAGCATTATAAATGTGTATAATCTATGATACTTTAAATAACTGGCAGCTGGCACCTTAAAAGTCACTTACCTGGATGGGGTCAATGGATGATCATTAAGGTCCATGGCCTAAGCCTGTGGCTTCCATTGCACTTTGGAGGGGTGCAAGCTTAAGGTCTCCCTTAATGGGAGAGCCTACTTCATTATTTGTGGCAGTGGGGACCTGCGTTCGCGCGGTCCCTTCCAGCTTCAGTTCAAGAATTTTTTTTTTAGGTATTTATTTTTTTATTCAAATTATAAGGATTTTAGTTTTTGTTATAAATGTTCTAATAGTTAACTAAATAAATCATGACATAGGTACGGAATTGCTAGATATATATTATTAATATTCTATAAGCTGAATAATTATGTATTATTTTTAGCCTAGTGTTTTGCGTTTGAGATTTATGGTTTTATTCAGAAGAATGTATTAAAGTTGTATAGTTCATTTACCATCATGGATAACTGTGAAAATCAGAATTGTCGTTGAAATTCTAATGTAGGTAATTTTAAAACCTTTACTAGCTTCTGTCGTATTGTAGGCTTCGGTAGCCAGCTAAGAATCATGTCTAATTATTTTCTTCTATTTTAACAAGGGGAAATAAGGAGATATTTACATTAATTTTTAGCATTTGTATTTTTAAATTTATGATCAAGATATTAAAAGAAAAAATAAATAATGCAAGGAAACACATTTATAAGTTATTCTCTAAATTGCTGAAATGTCTTCTGTTATGCAGGATTCTGCAGTTTCAGTCCAACTTTCAAATGCTTTTATAAATTTAATTGAAACTCTTGATATGCAATTGTAATTTAATTATTAAACTGCAGAATTAATTTTAGAGAAATTTATTTACATCGTGTTTCTTTTTTACAGACTGCAGTTATATAAGGATGCTGAGTTTAAGTATGTTTTTTTAAGTGTGTTTGACTGTTTGTGATTTATTTATATCCAAGAGTGATGGTCAATCGAGGTTTTAATACAATCTCTAGGCCTATTTTCTACTTTAAGCATATCCATTTCTTGTCATCTCTTTTCATTTAACATGAAAAATTCGTTTTTACTCATCTAACTAAAACCTCTCAAGGGTAAGTGCATATTTGGGAAGATTGTTTTTAGAAAAGTTATTGCTCATTTTTTAAATAACTAAACGTCAAAATACCCTAATGACTATTCATGAAGATAAAAAATTAGATGATAGTGATGTAATATACAAACAACAAAATCCGTAGTCATTATTTAGTCCATATTCAAACTTCAAATGACTAGTTTTTATCCTAGAGAATGCAAAACACCAGTTGATTAGACTCAGCAAAGTCTAGAGCCAACTTTTTTTTTAATAACAAAAAATGAACGAGATTATAATCAGTTGAACATAGCATATAAGGAATGCTCTTCAAGACTAACCATTACAACAACATATTCAAATACCAATGGCGATTCTTCAAGAAATCTGCATATCAGTGCAGTAACATAGTGAGTAAATGAAGTTTTTTCTGCAGCATTTCTACTTAAAGAGAAGAAGATTAGACTGTTGCATAACTCATGTTTACTCCTTCATCTTTAATTGCGAATTTTCACTATGCACTAAATAGTTCTTTTCTCTTTTTTTTGATCATTGGTCATAGCAAAGAGGTAGCCTTGATCATAGCCTCTAAACCTTCTACAGAATTCTTAAAATTAACACTCCAATATCATAGGGCCCTAAAAACAACAATCATAAAAGAAATCAACCAAACATTCAAACTAGAATCCCAAGCTGGAAAACACAAAATATTCTTTAAACAGTATAATTGTAAATGCGAAGATAAGAAAGTGAGATGGAAAATGAAGTATTCATAATATGTGGGTGAGGGAGGACATGACATAAGTTCTCCGGTCTTTTATTGCATGAGGGGTAGTACAGATGACTGGAGTGGAGTCTAAAATTCTGATCAAAGCCCACATCGACTGATATAATAACAGCTAGTAAATAGCCTATGATATAAAATAGAAAACTGTCTCCTGAATTCAACACGGAGCCGTGTGATAGAAACATAGCGAACTATTCTTTCGCCTTTTACTAAAGAATACCGTGTTTCTGTCACATGAAGCGGCATACGCCAGTTTTTGGAAGAGTTTTCTTAAATGAAAACTCTGCATCTCAGTACAAAATTTTGTAATAAAGAGAAGGTCTGTTGCCAAACTTGCTGGGTTTATCAAAGAACAATACTCTGCATCTAAGTACAAAATTTTGTAATAAAGAGAAGGTCTGTTGCCAAACTTGCTGGGTTTCTCAAAGTATAATATTGTTAAAATGATTTTAGCATATTAAGTTTAATTTGTTTAATTTCAATTATATTTAATTTTGAAATATTAAAGTTTTAACATGTTAAAACATGTTTTGACAAGTAGATAATGGCATAAATTTAATCTTTTTATTTAAATAATAAAAATAAAAAGTTATAAACATATAAAAATTTATAAATAAAATAATTTGACTCTAATATGAATGAGAAAGAAGATATAAATATATAAAATATTATATATAAAGTAATTTGATTCAATTTTTCTTTTTTTCATAAACTCATGAAATTTTGAAATTTAATAAAATTAAATCTATTAAAATTTATATTACAAAATTTTGATTATTTTTTTAAATAAAACTTGAAAACATTACATTTCTATTAAGTTTTTTAAAAGAATCTCAAATGTAATTAAATTTTTATAAAATCTCTTAAAATTTATAAGATTTTTTTTTATTTTATAAAAAAGTGGTATAATTCAATACACTTCCTTAAATTAAATCATGGGACCACCTATTTTAAATTTAATTTGTTGGAAAGCTTAATTCAATTCTAACCAAATGTTCTATTTTTATATTTAGAATTGGAAAAATCAGACTGAGTTTGATACTTCCTGTCAATAAGGTAGGCCATTTTGATGGATAACCAATGTGTTATTATTAGCAATATCTGTTTCAATTTCACAATAATAATATCTGTTTCTACGGTCTCTAATTTCCAGAGCCACGTTTTGAGTTTTTTGTTTGGGATTTCAGATATTAACGATCCAAAATCAGTGAGTGCTTGAGCGACACTTTAATTAAAAGAAATAAACTTAGCATTCAATCTAGTTGTCCCAAGTCTGTAAGACTTTACAGGGTTATAATAGCACACTAAAGACTCTCAGGGCAGTAGTTTTGTATTAAGAAAGTAAAATGAAAAATCAAAGCATTCATAATCCATGCCTCAGAACAGTTTCTTGAGTCTTGCACGGTTCGCAGACTTAAAAATCTGTTGGCGACTACACTTCTGACTAAATCCCACATCGTGTGGTATACCAAGAAGCAATTAAGCTGCTGATGTTTAAAATAAAAGGCCTTTGGCTATTATTTCTAACGGAGCCGTGTGATGAATACAACGCGAACTATTCTTTCGCCTTTTACTAAAGAATACCGTGTATTCGTCACTTACAGCGGCATACGCTTATTTTTGGAAGAGTCTTCCTTAAGAGGACTCTGCTATTTTAGTTTAAGGATTACATGTTTATTGTGTATTATTGAATACAATTGAGTTATGTTGAAATTAGTTGGGCAGACGATCAAGTTTTAACTTTAATATTTTTCTGTGATAATTAGAAAATTTGTTTGATTGTTTCATAATCAAATTTGACTGTATGATGAAGCTTGAATTGCTTCCTTTGGGCTTTCTAGAATTGCTTCCTTGGGCTCTTTAAAAATTTTGTCTATAGTCCTTTTTAACAAGGTGCATCTGTGAAGGTAAACTCAGAGGCTATTTTAGTAATGCATTTGTTATGGTAAATTTCTAATTTTATTTTTCTAATAATTATTCTGTTACAAATTTCAAATATAAATCATGTCAAAACAAAAGTTTTGATGAAACTAATCCATGTTCTTTTTATTTTAAATTTAAGCAAGCCTTGAATTAATTAGTTGAAACTTAAAATTATTGAGTTTTTAATTTCTCTTATTTACTATTCTTGACAGAGATCATCAAAGAATAAAAAAAGAAAAATAGTTATAGGCAAAATTGTGAATAAAAAATACTAAAGATAGTGGTAATTATATTATTTAACCATTTAGACATGGATTAAGATTCGATTTGTCAATTTGATATATAGTTGCGATTGGTGTTATCAATTTATTCTTACATGAACTAACTCTGTTATCAATTTATTCTTACATGAACTAACTCAGTAAAAATGATTTATTTTTTCTTATTAAACCAAAAAATCGATGAGTACTTCAATAACATGATTAAAAAAATAACTTTTTCAATAATTAATCTGAAAATTTTGTTTTTCCCGCCTTTTGTTGATTTTTTCCTTATTCAAACAGCCAAGATTTGATTATATAGGGAGGGATAAGGTGTTTGCTTACTATGTTCTAAAAACTGGATTTGAGTAAAAAAAAAATTTGGTTTGAACTTTGGATAAAAGAATGAACTACACTAGTGTCTAGCTTAAATAAATTGCAAAACTGATTTTCAGAAAACTCGATAAAAAGTGATAAAAAAAATGGGTAAAAATTCACGGCTAGTAAAATGAACAATGTTTAATATGATATTATTTTGATATTTTCTTAAAAATAAAAATAACTTGAGTGTTATAATTTTATTTTATTTTATTATAATTTATATGTAAACTTGTTATTAATAAACATTGTTTTTTATTATTAAAACTTAGACTTAAATATTATGATTTATTTGATTAAAAAATGTTGCTCGTACAACAAATTGTATTACAAATTTTACTACTATGTAAGAAAAAGAGAGAAAAAAAGAAAGAAATATGACATGTAATATGTGATTATAAAAAGACAAGGATAAAATATTATTGTATGAGTTTTATGTATACTTTTAATGTTAACCTTTTATGTATGATATATAAATGAAACATCTATATTTAATTTAGACTTTTATGTGTAGTTTTAATGTTAACAATACATAAAATATTTTTTTTTAGTTTTAATGTTACAAATTTATAATATTCTATTTCTGTGTATTATTTAATTATTATTATTTTACTTTTTTTGATTATATTATTATTATTATTATTTACCAAAAAAATACTTATTATTATTGTTTTATTATGAATATCCAATTACAATTCAATCACAATTAAATCAATGTTTTTTATAATTTAATTTGTGGGCATTTTGATTCTTAAATCAATACGTTGAATGCTTGATTGGATGATCGAGAGGATTTTAAAAACTTTGCCTAAACAAGTGTTCATTATATGCTGTGGAAATGACTTTGGAAGTTAAAGTGTCCGGAAAAGGATAAAATTCTTTATTTGACTAATTTCTTAAGTGCATTCATAACAATAAGTTGAAAGCTCATAAAAATTTAATATTGATGATATCGTCAAAGGTGTGTAAGGACCACAAGTAAAGATTACTCATTGTTTGTAGTGTGCTTAAGTTTCTCATGTCATAAGTATTTATGATGTTTAGGATCAGATAATCTATTTTACTGGTCTTAAAAAGATCATGGTTTCTTGGTGTAATGTTCTGATTTTACAATGTGATAAAAATAGGGAATTTAAAAAATTAAACATGAATGAATAATATTAGGTAGGAATCCATGACTTCTTCTTTGGAAAGCATTATCCTACAATCATTAATCATTATTAAATGTGTATAAAAAAATCCTTTGCTTATTTATTCGCCTTATGTCAATAAATTGTCAACACCAACCTTAATTTCAACTTAAGCAATAACTTTTTGCATTTTATAGGAAAAGCAAAGCAAAGAAGAAAGATAACTTCCTCTTCATGAAAAAAAATATTAATTTATTCTATTTAATAGATTAAATGATTATACATATTATTCAAATAAAAAAATGTAAACAATTATGTTAAAGATGTTTAACTCAATTGATTGAATAATGTATAAGATGTCATAACTTCTTGATATTGTGTTGAATTCTTACTATAATATTGTATATTTTTATCAATAATTGTGTTTCATCAATAACTGTGAGTTGTGTTGATTATATGGTGTGTATTATTTTTGGAGTAGTTGTTGAAGAACTATGAGAGTTAAAAAACTCGTGAGGGGTTTTTGGGTGTTTAGAAGGTTTCTTTGAGTAGAGGTCTAGTTTGACCATAAGAAAAGGAGTATATAAGATTTCTTTTTAGAATTAAGTTACATAAGTTCATTTTTAAGAAATTCTAGAGAGATAAGTTAAAAAGAAATTCTTTGGAGGCGAAAATTATTTCATCCTCTGACCTTCTTGTGAGTGAGTGATCCATTCCTCAAGGAATTGACTTGTTGCTGTTGTTGATTCAGGTTTGTAGAGTTAGATGCGGAGTTTTCCAAAAGAGCTTGGTTGTGTTCTTCCTTCTCGTTCCTCTCTTTTAGTTTGGAGTTGAGGTAAAGGAAGTTAAGAAATTATTTTTGATGAGTGGTATAAGTTGCATGTGGTTTGATTGTTATCAAATGTGAGTATGTTGATGGATTTTCAAATGATATGGTGAAAAGGGGCTAGTTTTATGTGCTTTAAGCATGAGAGTAAGGAAGTTGATAGTTTGATCTTTTTTGCTAATTGCATATTGTCATTTTGGTGTGGAATAAGTTGTTGTTGGTATATATGAATGACACAAATTGTTGCATATATGTTGGAGTTTTTTGGATTTTAGGTGGTTTGGAGGAATTTTGGAGCTTTGCTTTATACAGAATTCACCATCACGCTGAGCACACCTTCAAGGCGTCGAGTGTAATCCCAATAGAGAAATTTCATCTTACTCATGTTGAGTGCAGAATTGGTGACGTCAGACGTGAGAAGAGAGAATTATCTCAGGTTCAAACCACATCGGACAAGGTTTGAATGGCGTTGAGTGTGAAGTGAGAGAATTGTCTCGAGTTAAAAGCATGTCAAATGAAGTTTGAATAACGTTAGACAAAAGGTGAGAGATTTATTGTTTTAAAAAAGATATTTTCGATTACAAGATCTTACAAAGTGCAAGCATCAAATGTAATTAATAAGTGTGTGACTTATAATTCTATTTTTGTTTTTCTTCTCTTTCTTTTGTCTCGTGTTAATTATACTTTCATTAGAAAATTGTCTTTTAGAAAGATAGGTTAGGATAAGTGCATATTGAGTTCACTTATTCTAAATTTTTATGCTCTTAAAATCTAAAATCACATTATTTTAATTATTTTTTTAATAACTTTACAGGATTTATTCACTCCATCTATACTCATTCACTTCTAATTTAAAGTAACTTATTCTTCTCCCAACTTAACGTTTTCTTCTTTTTTTTTTAAAATAATTTTTTCTCCTCTCAAATTCAAATGAACCCACCCGAATCGGATCCACCCGCTGCCCACCAAAGCATGATTCAGTGATAGAGATAGATTGTTTGTTAACTTTGTTGGGCGCAATAGAAAGCAGAAAGAAAGATGGAGGCAGAAAAGGGGGCAAATATCACAGTTTGGAATCTGGAGAAAGTAAAAACAGAGTGGCGTCAATGTCATACAATACAATTGGACACAAAGGGGAGGGGAGAAGGGATTCAAATTGTTGCACAGATTAGATTATTAATAAAATACTGCTTTTATATTGTTCTGACATTATTTCATTACCTTCTTCTTGCACCATTTTATTTGATTTATTCTACACTAAATATTCAAATAAAGAAAAACAATTTTTAAACATGTTTGCATGATTTTATTTGATTTTATTCTATATATATATATATATATGTTTTTTTATATAATAAAATTATATTTTTGTATAAAAAGTATTCTAATTTTTTGTATAAAAAGATTAATCATCACTTTTATTTTTTTAATTAGAGATACTGTTATCTATTTTATTTCTTTTCGTTTTCTATTCAAGTAAACAGGAAGAAAATTTTTTACTGAATTTTTTTTTTTATTTTAAAAAATGACTAAAATAACACATGTTCCAATTTATTTACAGAAATAGCACCTTTTACTGTTTACACTCAGAATTCAGTTCCTGGGAAACCGAATTCTGAACTTCAAATTTTTTTTTTGTTTTTTTTGTTTTTGCTCAGAATTCGATTTCCCGGGAATCGAATTCTGAGTAGTGTTTAAACTTTTTTTTTCTTTTCTGTTTGTAATTCGGGTTGTGTGTTAATGTTGTAACTAGAACGGCCCATTCTCCAAGCAGAATGGGCTATTCTGCTTTCACGTGTAGGCTGTTAATTTTGAAACTGGAACAGCCAAGTAGAACGGCCCATTTTGATCCATTCGTTTTGTGTGTATTTTTTCATCCGGAATGGCCAGTCGTTCTGAAGGGAGAACGGGCCGTTCCAGATCCAGTTTTACACCATGCTCAGATTCAAAAACGCAAAAAAAAATTAAAAAAAAAATTTACTAGCTCAGAATTCGGTTCCCCAGGAACCAAATTTTGAACGTGAACAATGAAAGGTGTTACTTGGGTAAATAAAGTAGTACATGTGCTTTTTTGGTAAATTTTTTTTTTAAAAAAATTATTTTAGTAAAAAATTCACCGGAAGAAGATTTTTTATTTTTTTATTTTTATTTTTTTACCTTTTTCTCATTCTTATTGAATAAACTTAAAACGATTTGAAAGACAATGCACAATATTCCTCTTTTCCTTTCCATCTATCTTGATTTTTTTTATTTTTATAAATGTGATATCTTACTTTTCTAAATATTTTCAAAAAGTTTGTAAAACACATTTTAACCCTTCTTTCCTGTATTTTACCAGCTCTTACAACTTTTTATTGCAATGGATCATAGGAAAGAAAATGAGTTTGTGGGTGAAGGTTGAGGGCTGGTCGGTGCCATGATTTTTTATTTTTTATTTAAATGTTTTGGTGATATGGAGCAATCATGGATGGACATCTATCTTAACTGGCATTATTAATGTTTCTGAAATTTAATGTCATTTTGATCTTTAAAATTGTTAACTTAATTCTTATTAATGTTTCCATATTAGATAATCGAGTGAGAACACGTGTATGCGAAAGTGAAATATAACATGTCACGTCACGTCACATGTTATTTGTTAATAGAATTAGACGATGATGAAAGCTAACTACAAGGATTAACTTGATTGTAAAAATTTAATTGTCATTTTTTCTCTCCTGTTTCTAAGGACTGTTATAACAATGTTCATAAATTCTTTCATTTATATTGAATGAAATGAAAAAAAAGAATTGTGAAACATAGAGACACGAATCCAACTAGGTGAAATGACATTGATATGAGTCTGAGAAATATAAATTAAAAAAGAAATCCTTAAATTGGCTCCTTGTAGAGGTAGATCTGGCGTTTGCTCAAGACTCAAGAGACTATTCCTAGCAGTAACTGCAACACTAAAACAAAAATATAAACCAATGACATTGCTTTTATTTTTTTGTCTAATTTTTCATATGATATGATATAGTTATTACTTATTAGTGAGTATTGGGAAGGGAAGGAAAGAAAAACCGGCATTGGATTCGTTGATTTGGCATCCCCTGAGACATGGGCCCCAGAGGATTGGCACACTGAAAATTTATATGTATGAGTAAGTGTGGAGTGGGAGGAGGTATGTAATGTAATATAGGAAGTAGGAAGAGGCGGTTGCATTGGTGTGGGCTTTGGAGGCCCTCATTCCAGTCCTTCACAAAATGGGAGAGAAAGAGACAGAGAAGGCAATCTGGGAGCAGATGAGAGGCCCTCCCATTGCCTCACACCACCCAACCATACCCAAGATTCTACTCCTTCTCATCCTCTTCGTTTCCCTCACCTACGTAGTCTACACGCTCAAGCTCGTCTCCACCTCACGCGCCTGCAACCACCTTCCCTTCGCCACTCAAACCGACCCCGAGGACCGCACCGCCCTCCGCCACGTCGTCTTCGGCATCGCCGCCTCCGCCAAGCTCTGGAACCAGCGCAAGAACTACATCAAGCTCTGGTACAGACCTAGGGAGATGCGCGGCGTCGTCTGGCTCGACCAGAACATCACGCCGGAGCCCGACGAGGACTCTCTCCCGCCGGTGAGAATCTCCGGCGACACCGCCAGGTTCAAGTACACGAACCGGCAGGGGCACCGGTCGGCGATCAGGATCTCGCGGATCGTGTCGGAGACGCTGCGGCTGGGGCTGAAGGACGTGCGGTGGTTCGTGATGGGCGACGACGACACCGTTTTCGTGACGGAGAACCTGATTCGCGTTCTGAGGAAATACGATCATAACCAGTTCTATTACATTGGAAGCTTATCGGAGTCCCACTTGCAGAACATTTTCTTCTCCTACAACATGGCCTACGGTGGCGGAGGTTTCGCCATTAGTTACCCTCTCGCGAAAGCTCTCTACAAAATGCAGGACCGTTGCATTCAGCGTTACCCTGCTCTCTATGGCTCCGACGATAGAATGCAGGCTTGTATGGCCGAACTCGGTGTTCCACTCACTAAGGAAATCGGTTTTCACCAGGTCCGTAACTCACTCACTCACTCTCTTGTATTAATTATAAATATTATTTGTTATGAGTGTTTTTTTTTTTTTTTTTTTTTTTACTACTGTCGCTGTCTTATAATTTTGCGTGGTTGTGTTTGTTTTACTAATGTATGGGATTGCACTGTTTTGTCGGTTTTGTTTGGGTTCGGTGGTAGTGGGGACTGCTTCCTGTTTTCACTGTTCCGTAATGATGCCGACGGTTCCAGCGAGTGAGTTAGCGCGTTCCGTTGGATTCTAACAAATCGCTATTTTTAACTATGGATTAAATGGAAAAAAAAAAAAATAGAAAGTTTGCGCGTCACCAGAATTCCTGAAACTGGAAATTTTGGTTTTACTTGCCGCTATTCTGGATCCGAGTAATGACTGAATCGCCTCTGTCGGTGTCAAATCGCATTAATTACATTTTTCTTTTTATATTTTTGTTTTTCTTGCCACATTTTGACTCTGCATTCAATTTCTGCCTTGTGAGATTTAATTATCTGCGTTCGCTTGCGGATGCTTTACACCTCCCATTAAATTCTTTTATTCGCCTCATATGTTAGACAAATACTAGTACTACCAATTCAATAATAACTGTTTTTATTTCTGAATAATTAAATTATGATAAGAAAAAAGAGAGTAGGAGAGATGAATTAAGTGCACTTCATAATTAAGAAAATTAAGAGTATGAAAATTTGACAACACTAAATATAATTTTAAAAGTTATTAACAGCTTATGTATGTATATAACAATATAAAGCATGTTTAGATCACCTAGTGTACAAGTTGAGTGGTGGAAAACACGGTGCTTCTGCATTTGGAGTGGAATCGATGTTTTGACTTGTGTTTGAGTCAAATTTGTGGAAGTAATTAGGCTGATTGATGAGAGATAGATATACATATAAGAATAGAGTAGGTTAACTTACGTTAGAATTGAAATATATATGTAAGGCCGGTCTAGACTTTTTAAAAGCCTGTATAACTTATTAGTATATTTAAAAGATTATTTTACGTTGACAATGTTAAATAAGTTAATTAAATATATGTATAAGTCTTTTTAGAATTCACATAATAAAAAATAATTTATTCTATTATTATAAAAATTTGAAATTCAAAATAAAAAATTAACGATAGATGAACTCAGTAACACTTATATAAGAATGTAAAACATTTAAAATGTTTTTAATTCTAATTCTAATTACTCTTAAAAGAGAACATTAATTTTTTTAATTAAAAAAAGATCAATAGTTAGACTTTGACCGTTGATAACAGAACAGTAGCATTTGGTTTTGTTGAAGAAAGCATCAAAGTGTTGTTATAAGTTATAGAGAAGGCATTGTGATTTCTGACAAGTGGCGGTGATTTATTGAAACAGTACGATGTGTATGGAAACCTGTTGGGGCTTCTTGCATCTCACCCCGTGACTCCTTTGGTGTCACTGCACCACCTTGATGTGGTTGAGCCAATTTTCCCCAACATGAGCCGTGTACAAGCCCTTGAACGCCTCACCATACCAATGAAGCTTGACTCGGCAGGCCTCATGCAGCAATCCATCTGCTACGACACATCCAAGAGCTGGACTGTCTCCGTTTCCTGGGGTTTTGCTGTTCAAATATTTCGCGGAGTCTTTTCACCGCGAGAGATGGAAATGCCTTCAAGAACATTCTTGAACTGGTATAGAAGAGCAGATTACACTGCATATGCATTCAACACGCGTCCAGTTAGTCGAAATCCATGTCAGAAGCCTTTTGTATTTTACTTCTCCAAGGCAAAGTACAACTCTACAATGCACCAAATAGTTAGTGAATATGAAAGACATCGTGTCCCTCATCCAGATTGCAGGTGGAAAATGGCTAATCCTGCTGCTCTTGACAAAGTCGAGGTGTATAAGAAGCCAGATCCCCATCTATGGGACAGAGTAAGTTATAACTTCCTACATATTACTCCAACTCTTGCTACACAACTAAATTAATTGGTAATGTCATAGTTGGATCCATAAACTATTGTTGGCTTACTAGTTATACTTTGTTTTGATATATATTTTGGCAGGCTCCAAGGAGAAACTGTTGCAGAGTGAACAAGTCCAGAGAGAAAGGGACCATGGTGATACATGTGGGCATGTGTAGTGAAGGTGAAGTAAGCGAAACATAACGGCGACATGTTAGTGATAAAATTGTAGCATGTTACATTAAGGGAGGAGGATTCTGGTGGAGTTTATTGAAAATCTTATTTCTTTATTTATTGGACAGCTCATTCTCATTCTCACATTGTGAAATTTTTCTCATTTTTTTTTCTCGGGTTCGCCGAAAAGGGGTGAGAGTGAGGGAAAAGGTCCATGTACAAAAGATTTGTTGTTTAAACAAAAATGTAGAGGGGATGGCGAAGGAGAAGGATAATTTGTAATTTACATGTTACTAATTAAGAGAATTTAGAAGCTTGCGTGCTTTAAGTAATCTTTCTTCTTTCAAAGCTAATACCTGTTCCTACGGACTTGTCTATTTTAGAACTAATTTGTTACCAGAGTAGTAGTTTAAGCATATGATTAGGACTGGATAGCTTTAATCATCCTCACGTGTTTACTTTTTAATATTAAAATAACAGAAATTACGTTTAAAATCTTGTGTAAGGAGTTAATGAATTTTATTACGAGTTATTATTATTTTCTCTCATAGATCTCTAGATACGAGTTTGCGATCCTGTAATAGTACTACAATGAATACGGATTGCTAAAATAAGATGCTACTTGCCTTGCACACTACGGTGTGTTGTCTTCTATAAGACAGCTGTTGAGTCACATGATGAATCAAAACAATGCATTTATCAATTAGTTGGAATCTTTCAGGCATTATGGGGCCGTTTATTTCGTATAATTAATAATTTTGATAATACAATTAAAATGTGTATCAAAATGTCATTTTTTTTTAATTATCAATATGGGTTTTGTTTTGGGTACATTATCAAAACGTGTTCAAGTGTAAATATAGTTAAGGCGTGTATTAAAATTGAAATTTATTACAACTTGTATATTTTAATAAAAAGAATGAGAATCAATATTTTAACCATAAAACAAGCAAGCAATAATAAACACGCAATCAAATAAGCTTTTGTATATTAAACCAGAGGCTCAACAATTGCAGCCCACCAAAATTAATGAATAGAAAAATGCCAATAGGATCTTCAATCTTGTAGATTGAGGAATTAAAAGTTGTCCTTATGGAACCCACTTTTCGCCTTCAGCTTTGAGCTGTCACTAATTCATCACACGGCAGTCGCTGCAACGTTTAAGCAAAACAAATAAAAGTAGTGATTTCAGAATGTGTTTGGATTTAAATTAAAAATAAAAAAAAAAAAAAGAGTCAGGCTACCATTGATTTCAAAAGCTAATAATTCTTAGCTTCTTAAACAAATAAAAGTATAATTAGTTTAATATAAGAAGTTATGAAATATTATTATTTTCAAATGCAAAAAAGCAAAATTGGTTTCTTTTTGTGGAAAAAATCCTTTAAAAGGGAACTTTTTTCCCTGTAAGAGATCTCAAACGAGTCCACAGCCACTGTTTTTTTTAATCTAAATTTAATTAATTAAGTTGGTAGCTTGTCCTTTAATAATGGAATCTCCCCAGTCCCACACCACACAAAATGATGGTTGTTTCCAAACCTACCTTACCCTAATGTATTAAGTGCTGGTTCATACTCTAATTAATTTGTTTATTCAATCATTTTGAATCTTTAATAATTCCTCTTACTCATTAATGTCTTTGTACCAAATCGACCCTTTCCCTCACAATCCCACACGACAAGGAAAGAAATTTGTTTCAAACAACCAGCTTTTACACATACCACAGTTATTTTCACTCCTTTTTCTTCATTAATTTTACTTTTCACTTTTAATAAAACACACATAAAATTATTTAACTATCGTGACCCCTCACCCGACTTCACTTGTTTAATTACGATACAAGTTACCTTCTTTTGATAAAATCAAATTAATTATTAAAAAATTATTTTTAATTCATATCATAATTAATTTGATTACTGTTAAAAATTGTAATTAAATAACTTAATATTAAAAAAATAAATTATATTGTAATTATTTTAATTTAGACTAGAAAAAGGTAACTTGTATCATAATTAATCTGATTACTCTTGAAAAGGTAACTTATTGTATCATAATTTCAATTACTATTTATAAAAATAACTTGTATCATGGTTATTTTAACTAATATTAATAAAATTATGATTGTGTGATTTATGTTGTATATCTAGTTCAGATACCCAATGAAAGTAAGTTTTCATTGTGTATTTGAATCGAATGTATTGTTTCCTTTTATAAAATGGGGAAAAAATGATATACTCGCCAATGATATGAATTTAACGAAAAATAAGGTGAGAATACCGGTGCTTTATGGACCATGTTAAGCCCATCTTTCGTTTGTGTACATTTAGGCCCAATAGATTTAGGCATCTGGGCTCATCCCAAAGTTGGAAGCCATTCGCGTCATCACCCCGCCGCTATTGCTCACAGACCCGTCCCACTAAAAAAAGAAGCTAAAAATGAGAGACATTACTCACCAGTCTGAACTCTGAATTATAAAAGGGTAATTTCTTTCTTCAATTTATAAAAAGCTTTGCAACCATTCTGGGAAAAACTAATTAGTGACTGTTTCACAAATTTTTTTTTTATAAAGAAATTATAAAAGGGTAATTTTATTTTATTTTATTTTTTATTTATTTATCCGTACACACCTGTTGCTCATGTGCAAGAAAACACAATCGAAGTCTAGCTTTTAATTGCATGCAATTTCCGTCACAAAGCACTAGCTCTTTTTATCCTTTTTTATTGTGTCAATACAAGTATATCTCTGTATCAAACCATTGCAGATACCAAAGTGTGGTATGCATCATCACTTTGGAATGTGGATGCTTCATAAATCCAAGGTTCCTGGCTAAAAGAAACATTAGTTCATTGGCCTCGCAGTTACCTCAAAGTAAAAATAAAGCACATCGTTAACACTTAACACAAACCATCAAAAAGTTTGGCAACTAAATAAAGAAAGGAAACAATTGATGTTGATGAGACTGACATATTCATGCATCGCGAGTCATTGTCAAATTTTATATATTAATTTTCTACTGCTTAAGTATTTTGGTTATCTTATGGGTAACCATAGTCGAGCATTATCAAACTTATATATTATTAATTGCAAATGGGGTAGGCCCAAGCATGGAGATGCATGTATCTAATTCCCACATAATTCATGTGAAGCGTGATTCTCATGCAGTGATCAGCTCCCGGAACAGTATAATATCAAATATACACAAATATTTTTTCTCACGTACCTTATGAATTTCAAATCATTATATTCTTCTTCTCCTCTTTACTCTACATGATATTTATCCTTTTGTCTATTCTGGATGAGTAATAACATATAGAGATGTCAACACGTCAACCTACCGACCCTCGTTAAAATAATTATTTATATAAAAGTGATTCACAAGAAAGGCTGAATTATAATTTATCTGTTCAACTGCATGTAAGAGTGAGACTTTCTTTTGTTCACTGTTGTCTACAACAACCGGCTTGTAAAGTTGTGAATTTAAACCTAACTCAACCCTACAAAACTGGTTTATAAAGTGAAGGTTGTTTTTCACTTATATATTATTCAATTACTTAATTTCTAGTTAATGTGAGACTAATTTTTTCCAATACACTGAAAGTTAGAAAGCTACAATTTGCCCCGCAAATTTTATTGGTTTTGTTCAAAACCCAACAGACGTATTTGGATGAAGTAATTTTTATGGAGCTGGAGCATCTTATTATTATTTTTTAAAAAATTTCCATATAACTTAGTTGGATGATTGAGTTAGTTTTTTTTCACAAATCATACAGTAATTTAATAGAACATATTTATGTTAAAATTTATATATGTTCTGCGTTGAGAGTGCTCGAGTCTAGTTTAGACTTACGGAAAATATGGCACCTCTAACTTAAATACTAACTCGCTTTATTCTTCTCACTTTTTATTAAATCAAACAAAGGAGTAGCCTTTGAAATAACTTGAGAAAACAAGCCTGACATAAAAGAGTAAGCTCAAGTAATAAGAAAACAACAACTAAAAATGAAACTACAAGGCATGATGGTACACAAATCACAACTAGACCAACAAAACATACCAATCCAATTAGATTAAGGGGAGGAGAAACGAAGAATTTACATGTCTCACATTGGTTAAAAAAATAGATAGAGAATAGTAAAGTACTAATGTATATAAGTTGAGTTTTTAGGTATAACTATCTAAATTTTTTTTTTGGACAATATATATAACATCTCTCAGGCTTTAATTAATGCTAACTAGCCCATCCACATTCTCCTCCTATTGGGGCCATCTACACAATTTAATATTCTATTGCATATAATAAGTAATTTGAAAAGCTACTATAATAGGTGGAATTTTAGAAAATCTCATATTTCTGTCACTCCAATAGATACCCTTCACACATGTATACCTTAATTTGTTGCGGTTCACTTGAGTAAACTGCGTGGCGTAGAGGTTGGTGAAGTAGTCGCCAAAGACAAAGCTACTTAGGTGACTAATAAGTTTCTGTTACACGATGTTGACACATTGAGAGAATCTAAGAAATAAATCAATGTGTATGTCAAGAACTTGTTTGTGTTGCTGTCAATGACCAAAAGTCTTTGTAGGCATCGAATTCTGAATATTTAATTAATTTCACAAGTTATATATAACATCCAAACAAATTATTTTAGAAATGAAGGTGATTGAATTGATATAATTTAATGTGTACACATTTTCAATTTTTTTTAAAATTCTTCGTTCAAATACAAGGGTCAGTGTTTAAATGCTTGACGGAGTGGTTGACATATGACAAGGAAAGAATACTTTTGATCAATAACCAACCACCTGTGCTCGAATTTCTTCCAAAATATTTGGATTCCTCGAGGTTAACACTAAGAAGTATAAAAATAATAATAATAATAATAATAATAATAATAATAATAATAATAATAATAATAATAATTGATATTCTTCAATTCCTGAACAGTAGTATATAGTCGTGTTTAGAGAGAAAAGTCATAATTGAGTAAAGATATCCACCATAATTAGTTGTAAGTGTAACCACATCTTATTACCGAATAACTCAAGATGCTCTAAATAGGAGAACAAATAAGTGTTTCAATTGCTTGTGACTTACCAATTTAATGCTATTATCTTTCAACCACCAAACATCTTGTCTAAAATCAAAATCTCTTGGCAAATCTCAACTACTGCAGATTTTTATTATGTTTTTAATTTTATAATTGCATTCTAAAAACAATTGGAAGAAGATTTCTTAGACAGTTATTATAAAAGTCAAATTAAGCAACCAATATTGTACAGAGAGTCTTGATCCTGTAGAAACAAATTAAGGTGGCCCTCTGCTGTAAATGAAAAATAAGAGAGGGTCAGAGGGTATATGTGCTTCGATTTGGTGAAGCTATACTAGAGAAAGATTACTATTTGTCAACATTGAATTTTTTAGAAATTTACTTTCTTTGCAAAACACCGTGGTGTAATATTTTAACAGCATTTAACTGGAAAGGGATCTAAGCACCATCAAAAAAATTTAACAGGATAAAATGGATTAATAAAGTTGAAGGATCAAGGAGATGACCTATATTTTGACCTTAATAAAATCAGTGATGTATTGTTGTGTGCTTCTTATTTATCTCATCTCATCTAAAATTGTTTTTAGAGAACTTAATTATCAAAACCATGTCCATAATGCAAATTCAACCTAGTTCACACTCACTTCATATTGGCCCTGTATGAAGTTTCCAACATGGCATAAAGCGCAATAATCTAACACGTGTACCAATAAAACTTTTAAAAAAAATAATAAGACAAAAACAAATATGGGCCTTTGCGACTCAAGAATCACAAGCCCAAGAAAACAAAAAAAGAAGAAGAAATAATTGACCTTTGACCTTTAAGGCAAATTGTAAACAAATCCAACATGAAAAAAAATTAAATCCAAGCAATACAATAGAAACTATTACTCAAAAAATGGAATAAAACTAAAATGGTGCACAAGTCATAATTGGGCCGAGAAACAAAGATACCAACTCAACTGAATTTGAGAGAGTGTTGAAAAACTATAAGGTCTTGCATTGGACAAATAAAGAAAAATAAAAGTGTATATAAACATAAAGGAGTTGAGTCTAATTGGTTTGAATCTTTGAAAGATGCATTCTCATGCTTGTTAGTTGTTACCAATTCAACCTTAACCACACCCACTCTTATTGAGCCTATTGAAAATAGATAAATAAAAAGAATATTAAATTATTTGATATTCTTAATAAAAATATTTAACTCTTAGGTATACAGAATTAAAATAAAATGATATAACTATGAGCTGCATCGGTTTCAACTTATCTAAGGATTTTGTTATTTAGTTTTGTCTCATTTAAAAAAGGAAATTAAATATACACGAGTTATTTATGGCTGACGATACAGTAATGAAAAGAATTAAATAAAGAGGAGTGCAGGAGTGTACAATAGGCATGTATATATACAGAAGCGACAACGAAGGGGCTATAAATACGTATGAATATCTCGTTCGTTCGTGCGAGTCTGTTCATCAAGCTTTAAACCCAAGTTGCGTTCATTAAAGAGCATGCATGATATATACATCTCATCTTAAAAAACCCTAGTGCCTCCAACACTCTTGTAAAGATATCATTTTAATGGCAAAAAAGAAGGGGCACCGTTGAACCAATCATAAAATAGATAATATCATAAAGCAACCAATTATTATTGGCACAACAAATCGCACGTCTTCTTGAAGTGAATAAGGGACCACAACCACCAAATTATCTTCAATATATATATATATTTTTGCAAGTCTTGTTATTAGCATCCAACCAAAACTGTGCAATGAAAATGATTTATTGTCCTTTTTACAATATTCCTTTCTTTCTTCCGTCAATAAACTACAAATAACCTCAACCCTAAAAAAGAATTTATTTTCCTGGGGGTGCCCCATCAACAAACATGTAACTTCATAAGAAGAAGGTAAAACAAAAAATAATTTTAGAAAATTAAGGGTAACAAGAAAAAAAATCTGTATATAATTATATATAACCTTGCATTGCATCATCAGTTGAAGATTCAAATTCCAAAGTAGAGGTGGAATGGATACATGTTGAGTGTATATATATTATGTTACTAAATTTCTATATGAAAGCATTAATATATTATATATATAACTTTTATTCACACAATATATTTAAAAACTGATTGTAGTCAGAAATTGTAATTTCAGCTAGCTGTGAAATTAAGCATTAATATATTATATATAATTAAGTATGTATTGTGTAGTATATAATTAAATAAAACTAAAAACTAAGCTTTATAGTATAATTAATTTGAGCGGGGATGAAATGTTATAGCATGTTGTAAATATATGGAACAACGTCCTGGATGATTGAATATAAATATTTAATTTGGTTGTATATGATATGATATGATATCATACCAAATCATGAAGCAAGTGTGTCCCCATGAGATTTCTATACGGCATGTTTTGTCCTTCGCCGTCCAAAAGAGAGTACTGAACTGTTTGACACTCTTCAATCGGATCCCGTGCGTAGAACTGTGTCGCTGCTGGGAACGCTAAACTCACCCCGCTTTCACCGTGCTGCTGTAACCCTAGCGTCAACGACACGCCACCACCGGAGGAGGACTCGTGTGTGTAAGACGAAAAGTTCAGCTCCACACACCCGAACGTCTCCGCATTATTATTCATTCGCTCGTCGTTTTGGACGCTTTTGCCGCTCTTCGTGTCGTTTTGGTTGTTTACGATGGACGACACGCACTCTGAGTCGATTCGAATGAGTCGACCCTGCGTTGGCTTCTCATCTGACGCCTTTTGATCCTCTTCGGGAATATTCTCCGACGATCCTAATGCTACGTCGTTTTGTTGCTCCTTCTCTTCTTCCATGTACATCTCCTCCACCATCGGCTTCCACAGCCTCACCCTCGCGTTAATAAACCAATTCGAAACCTAAATTAAACACCAATTTTCAAATTTCAACTTCATTGCCGTGCATGGAATATAATAACAACTATTTATTTAGTTACGGTAACATAAAATAAATTTTTCGGATGCTTGTGTAAATTAATAGATACGAAAATTAAATCAAACAAGATATTAGCTAGATACTTATATATATATACATAGACACGTGCCTGGCTTCTGGAGAGGCCGGTTTGGCGGGCTAGAATGTGTTTATCAACATCGCTTGGGTACCTGCAAAGGTTTTCACCCAAAATATATATATTAATTAAGAATTCATTTACATGTGACCTTCCATGGCACGTATGAATTACTAGTTGATTAATGATTAAAGATAACTGTAGTGGAGAAACGGGCCCTACGTAGTAGTTGAGAGGAAGAAGCAAATGGGAAGATTATAAATTAAATGCACGAGAGGGAAAAAGAAATGATTGAAAATAATGTGACAAAATACCAAAAGATGGAATCTGAATGGTGATGCACAGAAGCTACCAAAATTAACGTGTATTCACTAATTAGTTTTTCGAGCATGAATGATTGAGATTCTGCACATGAGAAACTCACGGTACCATCCACTGCAATCGTTGTTCTCATCTATTGGTTTGGAGAGAACATTGATTCCTTGGCAAAATCAATTTTGTCGCTTACTTGTTATACCGGAACTTCCATTTCATCATATATAGCCAGCAATGAATTAGAGAAGAAAAAATAATAATGAGTAGAGGGTAATAGAGAAATTACGGGTGGAGAAAGTGCTCGAAAAGCCAAGCCCGAAGCACTGAAACGGAACGTTCGGGAAGGCCACGTTGGGGTCTCCAAGGATGAGTTTCCATCATGCTAATTTGCTGAAAGGCCCTTTGTTGTCTGAGTGATTGGTCAATGATTCGAAGCCTTGGTGTTTCGCCCCTTGTTGTGCCTGGTGCAACGGGATCTTTCTCTCCCATGGCTTTTCTCGTGGCTTGAATTTGATCCATGATTCCATCCTTCAAACACCTGAAATGTCTAGACATGGCTTTCAAAGCCAAGGCTGAGTAAACTGTGGCTGCCCCATTACCCGCCACTGCTTCAAAGGAGGAGACCACAGCCTTCATTTGGTTACAATAGTGCTTGTATCTTCTATCAACCTTGATCACAAAAAGGGTAGACAAAAGTGAAAGAAAAGTAATGTATAAAAATTTCACTTTCAAAGTTACGGCCACCTTATTAGAATTAAATGAAAGCCTTTGGAACAGAAGGAAAGCAAAGTTGCTAAGAAAAGGTAAAAGGCAAAACCATGGGGTTTGGGTTGTTAGGATAATAAAAAGAAAAGGCTCAATTGTCACGAGGTGGCATTGATGAAAAAGGCCCGCACCCGCTGCTTAATTAGTTCAAGAATCAAAGTGGAAAGACCCCAACCCCATCAACCACACCAACGAAAAAGTTAAGAACATGGATTGTGACGGGTAATTCACTTGAAGTAAAGCCATGGTTTTTAGTTTTTACTCACTTTTTCCACATCATGTGGAACGGAACAATCACACAAGAGATATTTCCTTGCCAAGTACAAATTAATCTCTTAAATGAAGCCAAACAAAAACAATAACATTTGAAGCATATGTACCTCTTCCAGCAACGAGAGGAGCCTTGTTTTTCTCTTCTGCAGTTCCACGAACTCTAAAGAGCTAAGAGAATGGTTCTTTGAGGAACCACCACCACCCTCTTCCCACTGCTTGTTCTTTATCTTTGCTACATCATTTTCCTTTGTTCCTAGACTACAAAACTCGTTCAGAAGCTCCTGAGCAGGAACCAAGAACTTGGAGTTCTTGATTAGAAAATGTCCCTGATAAATATTCACAGCTTTGGAATTGGTACTCAAATACCCATCTTGCAACATTTGTTGTTGTTGTTGTTGAGCGGTCACTGATTTTCCAAACATCCCCTCTCTCGAAACAAAATCAGAAAGATGCTGCTGATGGCTTGTTTGTCTCAGCTCAAAAGATTGCAACCCGATGCTTGATGGGTTGGTTGAACTAAGAGAGAGTGAAAG
The DNA here is from genome assembly GCF_000230855.2 of Cajanus cajan. Classification (NCBI taxonomy): domain Eukaryota; kingdom Viridiplantae; phylum Streptophyta; class Magnoliopsida; order Fabales; family Fabaceae; genus Cajanus; species Cajanus cajan. The sequence continues at coordinate 76,399,985 of NC_138518.1, forward strand.
GCCTTGACTAGGCCTTTCGTTACCTTCACAAGGGAATACGCACCTTAAAGAAGAATCATCGACCATTAACCTGTTCTCTTGCCACGGGGCAGAAGAATCATGGCCACCACCCACGATTAAGTTCTCGCTACTTGTCTCGGAAATCCCTGATGTGAAATCTTGCTTATTATTATTATTATTACTATTATACTCATGATGGTTATAATAATTGCTGGAAGACTCGTTCATCGTTTTGGAAGAGGAAGGACCTGCGTGTTGACCTGGTTTTCCGAAGAAACTTTTCCACATGGCACCGTTGCTTTCACTACTGTGTGGCTGAAGATTCTTGGAAAACCCTATCATCTCCATGCCGGTAGTGAGATTGAACATTTCTGGGTCGGTGACAAAGCCTTGGATGTGGTTCATCAGATGCGTTGGGTTATTTGATGACACATCAGAGTAGAAGAACCCCGTTGATGAAGCCATGTCCTTGGATTTTTCTTCACACAATTCTCGAGCCATGAAAATAATTAACCTCGAGTATTGCTTTCAGGTCTTGTTAATCTGTGTCGACCTTGGATGTGTTATCATCAAGGTTGGTTATCCATCCCACAATACAACTCAGAATATATCCCTCCTCTAGAACTGAGTTAAAAACTGAAGAAAGGAAGAAAATAGAAGAATTTGTATGTGTACATATATATTGCTTGTTTCTAAGTGAAGCAATTGAAAAAGTGGAAGATCTTACCTTAGAGGAAGATAAGTAGAATAAGAAGGTTAGGGATCAAAGTGGTGGTGATGTGTGGATGCAAATTGATGAGAAGAAGTGGGAGATGGTTTTGCTCAGTGTTGTGCTCTTGATGAGGGAACCATGAAAATCAACCTAGGAAGAAAGATGAGATATATTTCCTCAGAAATAGAAGAACAGATAGAGATGATGATGACCTCCATGCTATGATCATCATTCATATATGCCTGCTAGCTACTATCTTTTCTCTCTCTCTCTCTACCTATGAACAGAAGCAGGGTCAATGCAGTAAGATATATAAATAACCAAAACAGTCTTCGTTCAATTAGAAAGAGAAAAAAAAATCAAGGAAATTTCGTCAATTATTTCGTCCTTAATATTAAAAAAATTCTACAATCACGAAAAATTTATCATATTATCTTAAATTGAATACAAAGTTGAGTTTAGTTTTAATGACTATAAAAAGTTTTGTTTTAACAATTATTTATGCATTGTTATATTATTTAATAATTTATATGTCATTAATTACTTAAATAATATAACACATTTTTATATAATATTAATGCATACAAATTAAACTAAAAATAACTCATTTTTAAATAAATAAAAGGGAAAAAATAACTAACCTTCTATGCAGAGTAAACATAACATGGACGCAACATAAAGTAACGATCGTCCTTTGTATATAAACTACAAGCCGCCGAATGAGTTTTTTTTTTTTAATTTTTAATATAGACATTTTTCATACAACCTCTTAAAATTTGCATTTATGAATTACTCTTTACTAACACTGATTTTTTAATATTGGAAAATTTCTAAGTCCCATGTCGACTAGAGATTAAACAATTAAATAATACATAAGTGAAAAGCAACCCTCACCTTATAAGTCGGTTTTGTAGTTTAATCTCTAACATTCACAATAATAAATATTATTTTTTTTACAAATAACTGTAATTTTAAAGATAATATCTTTTTTCTTGACCGATTTTTTGGGTTCATTGACTCAAGTGGTGTGCTACAGGACTTTTTTTTTATTGGTACAAACTTGATTGTAAGAAAAATATTTTTTTGCATACATATACTCTTTCGTATCGGAAAACTAAAGATGCATGATGAGCACGGATGAATCTAGCGATAAAAAATTAAGAGTGTATGAAAATTTAGAGTGGATTGTTATTATTTGATTATAAAAAATAAAAAGAAAATCATTGAAATTAACCAAAATACGAAATGAGCGTGAATTATGTAGTTGATTTGCATGGTTTAAAATTTGAGAAGAAAAAGAATGGGGACAGGAAATAGGGAAATCTTTGTAGGGAACGAATCCCGAGATTGAAGTCATTCCTAAGTAAAGTGTATTACAGGCTTTTTCAGATGGGTTTCAGTGAGTGAGGAGGATTCTATTGGATGAGTTGGTGGGCCCTCCCTATGTTGTCTTCCTGAACAAAAGCTAGCACACTTATTCTCTTCTGTCTTAGTAACAGAGTACTATCCATGCTATAGGCAAGTAAATTTTCATATATTTCACCATTGTTCAATTTATTCAAAAATCTTGTAAATTCATTCAATATCAAGTCATTGGAATCTAATCATTCCAACAAAAAGTTTTTAGATTTTAATAACTAACCTTGAACGTTAATACGAAAAAGTGTGAAGTGAACTAAATACACCCACGCTGAGAGGGAATTGAAAAGTGAAAAATGTAGGTATGCTTGGATAATTGGATTTCTATAATGTTCCTAAATATTGGAAATGTTTGGTGAATTAATTCGTGTAAAATCAAGCTTGCACTTTTTGAGGTGTTAAAAAAAGAGTACCATTCTTCCTTAACTTAGTGCCAAGGGTGACATGAGATTAGTATTAATTTTAAGAGAATATCTATATTTTAATTGGTAAAAATACCAATACTTATATTCGTTCTCGCTAAATATTTAAAAACTATTCTTTAATTCAAACTAATTATTCACATTTTAATTAATAAAAAAATCCGATGAAAAATCAATAAAAAAGTCTTAATGTCTAATTATAAAATTTTACAAGCAAAATTGTTAACTTAAATAAAAGAAAATGGTTAAATTCTAATTTATAAAAATATTTTGCATGCCAAACATTTCTTGAAGATTAATCCAATAAGAATAAGTTATATGTTGTACCTTGTTAAACAAAAGCAAATATTCATATAATTAAGTTAAACTTTTCATAGATATATAATTATTCATATTTTTTTTATTTTCATAATAATAAAAAGTTTCAATTAGTGTAAGATATAATCTTATATAATACTAAATTCAATCACTGATCTCTTAAAAAAAATTATCATCTCTTTAAAAAAATTCAATAAAATTATAGATTACGACCTCTTAAATTATTCATATATATTCAACATATTTGATAAATAAATATTGTATTCATTACTGAAAACAAAATTTATAAGCATGTATTAAATCCGCTAATATTCTCAATTGATCCTTTCTTTGGATGATATATTGAGATGAGGTGATTCTATCTTTGCCCATCTAAATCTTATTAATTGGTGTATTAAAGTACTCCCACCCATCTCTTCCTCTCTCCATTTTGCATGGGAGGGACCGCATCCTTTATTTTTTTTATTCATCATCCAAACATGTCCCTCCACGCGCATCTGCTTTCGCATGTACTAGTACTAAATGTAAGTGTCAATTAATGCTATAAGTACAATTATTAATCAATCATGATTATGCAGATACGAAGAAATGCTCTTTTTCTTCTTAACTGCATCAAGAGTTTAGTGAACATTATTACTAATTCCCATTTGCAGTGTAGGTTACCTTTATCTAATCCAAACGATTCTAAGAAATAGATTTGTAAAGAACAATTAAAATGTTGTTATACGTGGTATATATAAGAATCATATATAAGGCATATTTAGTGTTTGTTCATTTTACATTTTGGTGGCCATTATTATTGGCAACTTCTAAATTTGCATTTCCTCATTTCCAAATTCCAATCGGAAGCACCTCCAAGTCCAACTGTGTTTTGCATCAAGTCAATGTTAATGTTCTAAATTTTCGTGTTCAAAAGACAGATTTTTTTTTTGTTGTCTTTTTGGTGATTTCTATTTTAACATGCACGAAAAACAATGCAACTAGGTAGATTTGGAATCAAGCATGCATGTGTACTGCGCAATCGTAACCAATGTTTACTAATTTTAGTTATATTTTATTTTTATTTTCACTTTTAGACTTTAATTTTTTTCTTTTAATAATTTGGATTTTCGGATCAATTTTTTTTATCAAAAAAATTTCAGAGACTAAAATTAAGTAAAATTTATTCATAAAATAAAAATAAAAATTGACATAAGTTCTCAAACTAAAAATATATTTAATTTTTTAATTAATTATTTAGCTTTTATACTTATGTCAACTTTGAGTCTTTATATATTAAAATTTTACATTTTAGTCTTTGTTGTTGGTGTTTTTTAAATGTTGCCACACAACATAAAGACATAAAGATTAAAATGAAAAAATTATTTATATGAGAATTAAGATGTAGATGAAATTATATGGTAATTAGATGAAATTATTAAGAGGGAAATGGAAAGAAACGCGCGAGAGAAGAGAGTGGAGAGTGGAGAGTGAAGGTGGGTAGGGCACCCCACCACAGCTTTAAATATTTGTCTGTTAAAAAGCTGGTTGATATTGGTATTGGTATTGGTATTGGTATTGGTATTGGTGGTCCTCTACTCCTCTAAGGCTCTAAGTACGAGGGGCACCTTTCTCCGCCGCTTGCCAAATTTCTCTTCTCCCATTACGTCACCCTTTTCTTTTTTTATTCTATATATCTATATTCTCAAATCAATACTCCATCATCTTTTTTAGTAATTATGTTCGCTTACAATATCATTCTTTCTAATATAAAAAATTTAATTACATTTTTTATTATTTATATTTATATTTTTTTTTAAACTTTGTTATTAAATTTCAAAGTATACATTTTCTAACCTAATTTTAAAATTTTTATATATTTTATTATATTATTAACTAATTTGACATCATTAATAAATTGTTAATGAAATTTATTAATTGTTGATGTGATTGTTGACTATTCACATATATTAAATATTGATATGAGATATTATTTCACATCATTATATATTTGTATTATGTTACTAATTTTTGGTTAATAATTGACATATTATATCAATAATTATTAACACATGTGTGTTAATAATTAATATATTATTTCAGCGATTAATTAATAATATCAAAAAATTAAATAATAAAATAAAAATGTATAAAATTTTGAAAATTTTATGACAAAATTTTAAATATAAGTGGTAAAAACTAAAAATTATAATTAAACTTAAAAAATGTGATTTATAAGAAAAATTATAGTTCAAAACTAATTCATTTTAAACTTATTTTTTAAAAAAATTCAACCACATACTAAATGTGTTGGCATGGATGTTGTTGAACATACTTTTTTTTTTTTTTTAATTTCTTTTTACTAATTTTCACCCAAGTTGTGATGCTGATTTAGGTCACTATGCGCACTATAGGCACTCTGCCCGTATGCATCCTACTCCAGTAGTCCCCCGAGCAACAACAACACCCTCTCCAACTTGATCTTGTCACAAATAACGACTACGATTTTAAAATAGGATCTGTAATTACTGGAAAAAAAATACTCTTTCAAAGTATGTGATTTTCAGATTAGTTATTCTCGTTCAAAGTTTTCGGTTTTTATCTTTGAATTAGTAGTTATACAAAGTACATTAATATTTAAGTTAGTAAGTGTTCAAAATGTATAAATATAATTTGAAGAATAAACGTCTCTTTTAAAAATAAAATACAAAAATATAAACATTAAAAGATATATTCCACTACACGCGAGAGTAATAAAAATTATTTAAAACATTTTAATTATTGAATAACAGCATAACCATATGTTTTGTTTTACTCCATATTTCATTTATTATATCCTGTACAAGAATAACGTGAAATGAGTGGTTTTGTTACATTTTTTTTCCAAAAAAATATTCTAATAGCAATTAAAACTTAATTAGGATGGTAACAAATTTTAAAAATATAAACCTTCGTCATTTTAAATTGAAACCTTAGTCCACCTTGCTAGCTTTAACAAGGATAAAGAAAACAAAATCTGACTCTCATCTATTCCGATGCCATGTGTAGGAACAAGGTGATTAAGGATTTAGTATGAATTTCCATATGTTTTATTAGCATAAGTTTGAATCCCATATATAACAACACATTCCCTACACACACAATTTGAGAGACATAGCATAAAAATTATAATTTCTCTTAAAACAATTATCATCCAATATTTCTAGTAAAATTAGTAAAATAAATCTCTTAAAATAATTATCATCTAAGATTTCTAGTAAAATTAGTAAAATAAATTTTGGACACACATCCAACATGCATACATTAATAAACTACACGATTTTTTTTTGTAAGTTACCAAAAGCATAAAACATTATGGACACAAATAAGGACAGAGCTATTTGTAAGGGTAGGGGTTTTGACATGAGAGATAACAAAGTAGATAAAAATCATACAAGAGTCAAAAATGTTATTTCTTTATACTGAGAAAAATGAAGGAAGCTAAAGAATCTTCATCCTTTTTTTTAATAGAAAGATGTAAGAAAATTGTAAGTGTGACAAGTGATATATATTAAAAGAATAGTATTACTATTTCAAGAGTATTGTTGGAGTTCAAGTGTGAAGTGAAGTCCTATGTTGGTTAGAGTTGCATATGTTAAGTAATATATAAAGTGAGGAAGACTCACCTACCTAATGCCTTAAGGTTTTAGGTTATGTTGTGATGTCAAGCTCACTTGTATTCCTAGGAAGACTTTCAGTATAAGCCGATCACCAGTCACTTGGTCGAACCATCAGCTTTGATACCAATGTTGGAGAGTTTTTAACATCGGTAGTGAGTAAGTCACATAAGTGAACTTGACACCATAACATAACATAACTTAAAACCTTAAGGCATTAGGTAGGTGGGTCTTTCTCACTTATATATTACTCAACATGTCCAACTCTAACCAATGTGGGACTTCACTTCACACTTGAACTCTAACAAGTATTTTATTAATTAATTAATTAGAACAGCAAATGTGTTATTTTTTTATATATAAATTTAATGGTTATGTATGTTGGTAAAAAAAAATTATATTGTCAAATTAATAAAAATTATTATTAAAATGACTTTTAAATAATTATTATAAAAATTAATAAATTTATAGTATAACTTTTGCGAATATAAATTTATAAGTAATAGTAGTTTAAGATTAGATACCTGTATAAAAATATTTTATATTTCATAGATTTTTTCTCCTTTTATATAGTTGATTAGTCTACACTTACTTTCCATCCTAAAAATAGGAGGGTTGTTAATTAAGTCGATTTTAAGTATTAATAATACTTTTAAATTAAAGCTTTCAATTTTCAGTTTCTTAATGAATGAGTGCTCCAACATTTGCTTAAAAGTAATAATAAAGAAATACTATTTTTTCTTCGATGTTGTTTCCTATCAAAAGTAAGTATATGTTAAAAAGGAAGAAAAAATAATGTAGTAGTAGATTTTATTTTTAATATAACTATGATATTTGTCTAAAATAGTCACTCTTAAAAGTAGTAATTAATCATAGTATGAGCTCTAAACAATTTATTTAAGAGACAGAAATGGTTAATAGTTGTTAATGGTGTTCACTTGGCATGAAGCATAGGGAGAAGGAGAAGGTTAACTTACACAAATACGCAGGTCTCTCCACAATAAGAGGGTCAGGAGGAGAAAAAGGGGTGAATGGGGTACTCCACAAATGACGGGGGTTGTTATATATATATATATATATATATGCGAGTACGAGTATGTTGTGTTCAACTCCGAGTCATCATTTTCTGCCAAATATGCAGGCTAGGTTTGAAACTTGTAACTACGTGCCTCACAACCAGCCTATCTATTCTAGGGTGGTCCTTCTTCATATTCCTTTATGCATATAAAAATAACCTCTTTTAAATCGTACACACAGGCATATTTGTGGTTACTAGTTTGGACCATCCTAATCCTACGCACTAGGGTTACTGCAGGTAATGGCATGCAATGCAAGAGCCCAAGAGAAAAATCATGCAGCTTTTATTAATTACCATAGATTGAGAAATGCATCAACTAGAGGAAACCAACATCCCCAAACCATGCTGCTAGCTTCCATCATTAATATTAATAACATTCTTTGTCGCCATACCAAGAGAATCTCCAAGTTTCGCCACTGTGCCCCATGTTAACAACATCATTTCAATTCTCTGTCTTTAAATTTCTCTACTTAATTACTCTCTTTATCTCATTTTATTTATTATTTTTAGAATTATTTATCATTATATCAAGAAAATATTCATTATTTTTCCAATAATATAATATCCTCAAGAAATAAATGCACCATAAATGTGGAGCAATAACTGTATCTTGTAATTATAAGGTTTTTTAATCAGATAAAGTTATTTTCTATATCGTGAAAATTAGTACAATTAATTTTATATAAGATACATATATATATTAATTAATGATCTAGCACTACAACAAAATGAATTTTTAGTGGCATTTAATATGACCTTTAGTGGCAATAAAAATTGCTACAAATTCTTTTACCGGCATTTTACACATTAGTCATTGTCTGCGGTGTCGCTAAAATATTTATCGGCAATTATTCTAAATGCTGGTAAAGACTCTTATAATGGTCGGGAAAAGTGTATAACTTTTTGTGTCATTTGTTACTTGCATTTAAAATTGTCGTTTAAGAAAAGATTTATAATACTCTTTAATTATTTATTTCTAATTGATATAAGACTTGTAAGATGAGTACAAATATTCTTTAGTTACCTTATTTCTAATTGATGTGGGACTTAGAAGATGAAGGTTATCTTCTAAGTATATATTTTTTTTAAATTTTTTTAATTATCATATCTCCTAAAAACCAACTTAGAATAGTAAGTTATGGGCCTAACTCAACCTTATAAAACATACTTGTAAGGTAAGAGTTATCATTCACTTATATACTCTTTAATTATTTTATTTCTAGTCAATATGGGACTTAAGTTTTTTCTAACAAATAATTGTCGCTAATAGTAAATTTTGATGTGATGTAAATACATTTTTAGTGGCCATTATATAATAGTCATTAATATTTTTATTAAATAATAAAATAGAAGCAATTAATTTATTGCCATTAAATAATTGTTAGTAATACTAAATTTTGTTGTAGTGTAGTACAAGTCTACCCTCAGAATATATTAGTCCAAGCACGCTTTCGCCCTATATATATATATATATATATATATATATATATATATATATACTAGTATACTACCATTTGCTAGCATATATATCATTTTATGTGCCAAAAAAATGTTACAGACTTTTATGCGCTGTACCACTTGCTAATTAATACTCTTAGGAATCAGACTTCCATGGTAGAAGGCAGTAGGAATTGCAAAATAAAATAAAAAAATTAGAGTATTGGTATGACCATATATGATCAGACAGAACCAAAAGTCTTGAGATCAAGAAAATCTATTTTTAATATCATTATTCAACTAATACATTTGCCAGTATAATAATAACCAAGTATTTATAACAGAGAGCTTATAGGAATAAGATATATGCTGAGCATGGAAGCAACACAACTTCTAGACTGTAATAGAATTATATATTAATCCTAGCTAACTAACTTCAGTTACACAACCTAATAATAGAACATTGGATGCACGCATGGTTTCTGGCACATGTACCTGTGTGATGAGCTTTATTAAATACGTGCATACTAGAGCTGAAAGTTTATATGCAAGCTAGTATTTGTGCTTCAACTTCTTATTATTGTTTGTCATGTTTTTTATTTATAAGTTGTTTTGAAGTGATTTTGTAATTTTAATCACTTTATAATGAGAAAAATGAGAGGCAATGAGATGAGAGGGTGAATCACAGTGAGACCGAGGAGTTAGAAAGTGAGAGGATCGGGATCGGCAAGACACAAAGACTAATTAAAATGAGAGTGAAAGACAAATAGTGACATGTTTTAATTTTTCACTTTTTTCCCGATAAATTTGAAGTTGAATCAATTAGGAACATATTTGAAAATTGGGGACAGGTGAAGGATGTTTTCATCCAATTGAAGAGGAATAAGGGGGGAAAACATTTTGGTTTTGTATGTTGCTATGCAATGAATGATCCAAACTCAAAGGAGGTTGTGGCAATTATGAACAAGCTATGGATAAAAACATACAAATTAAGGACTAATTTGTCGAGTTCAAAAATGAGCCAAAAGACCCCAAGGAAGTGAAGCCGTACATATAAGAGATTCAACAAAATATCGACTATACCTATATATGCAAAGGGTTTTCATATAATGATGTGATGGTGGACAAAACAAAAATGGTGTGGATGCCAAAACTTGTCATGAAAGTGCGGAACAAAATAAAGACAGGAAAGAAATGACTTCATAGTAGAAAAATTCACTGAAACACTACAACAAGACTTGTTAAATTGTGTTTAACACCACCAACAATGAATTATTAGGTACTGCTAGTTATGCATAAAATTCATCCAATGTTAAAATGTATTTCTACTTCAACTCACGACCAACCCAATAAAAAGTGAGTTAAATCAAATTTTAAGATTTTTTTTAATAAGTAAAGTGGTGAAAGAGACTTGCTGGCTATTGATGCTTCTCCATCTTCTTTCTTTCTCTATCAACCTTTGTTTGCACCTTTTTCCAATTCCATATTTCCTCTTCCATTTGTTGTTTTCTCTTGTTTCTATCTCTTCATATTTTCCTTTTGATTCCTTGAACAGTTCAATCAAACATTAATACGTACAAGACAGTAAAATCTTGTTTAACACCATTGGAAATGGATTATTACACATCTTAAGAAAGTGAGATTAAAGTCTATCTCAATCTTACATAATTTGTTTGTAAGATGAATATTATTTCCCCACTTACATATATTTTTATGACCTTATTCCTAATTAATATAAAATCTTTAACACACCTCCTCACGTTGAAGACAGGACATTTTAAGCGTCAAATTTACGGGACTAAATAAATGTGATTGATATAATAATAACTTGATAGTTGATGACCTAATAAGTTTAACAACACTCGCTAGAATAGATTCTATTATGCTTTGATACGTACAATCTTTAAAAAGTGGATTTAAAGCTTAACTCATTCTTACAAAATTAGTTTATAAGGTGAGAATTATTTTTCACTTATATGTACACTATTAATATGATTTTATTCTTAGTCAATATAAAATCTTCAACATTACATACAACTAGTTATGTTTAAAACTTATCCAATGTAAAAATATCTTTTTATTTTAATTCAAGGTCGACCCAACAATATGTTAAACTTAAAAAAATTGGGAGATTTTTTTCAATATATGGAAGCTTTTTTTGTTAATAAATGTAACATTTTTACTTTATAAAAATTAATAGCAAACACTTTTTTGTTTGTAAACCTAAAACTTAAGTTTTAATAGTCTTATCATAAAGTTAACCTTGTAATGATCTGACATATCACTACACTAGTATAATACAGTTACTACATAACAGAAATACTAAATTGTATTCAACTATCATAGGGTTCTCATGCAGTTATTACCTGGTTATTCATTCATTATATACATGTATAGGGACAAAAAATATAAAAACAGTTCCTACATATATGGTTGAGCATAAATCCCCTTATGGAGTGACATATATACCATGTACATATATACAATTTACATTAAAGTAAACAATATAACACATGGATAGTAAGATATGATGACCCTATAATTTTTAGATTTGTTAATTATTAATTATTTTATATTCTTAATTTATTGTGAAATTTATAAATGGTACACTTCGCTCATTTTTGGTAATATAAGTAGATGCGTTCATTGACTTATTAAAACTATAAACACTTGGTGAAAAAAAATCATTTCTTAAATTATTTGTACTACTATTAAATATAATTATACTTAGCTGTTTCATTTTAGTTATTTTTAAAATAAAAAATTGATTTTACGATATTATTAATTAAAATTAACTATTTTTATTTGTCTTAATAAATTAATTTTTATAATATATACATATAATATTTTATACTTCCCCTAGTTGCACAAAACATAAGTCTGATTATTAACACAAGTGAAGTCAGCAGAAGTGATAAAAACCCTAAACAAAACAGTTTTTATCCTCGTCATCTTGTCTTCATTCTCGACATGTGTCTTTGTGTCTCCATCTTTACTTCTAAATCCCGTCGACTAATTAATATGTTTCTCATTGACGAACTACTTGTAGTTTATAATAATAGTTTTTCTTATACATTTTCATAACATTTTATTTATTATTAGCTAAAACTTAATAAAAATATAATATTATTGAGTGAGAGTTCATAAAATAAGACATATAATTTAAACAATTTTTAGTCAACATTAAAAAAATATATTTAAAATGTACTAAAAATTGTTATAATTTCCCACATATAAGTTACGTGCACACTTTGAGAAGCTTTTATAAATATTTCCTTTAACTTGTACATGAGTTTCCAAGTTGAACCCGTCCTTTGGTCTTGTCACCAGAAGATTGTGTGAAGAGTTTTTGAAGAAGACAAGCTTAATGAAAGCTACCCTTTATTTTTTTATTCGCATGACTTTCGTTTTCTTCTTGTTTTTCTGCTTTAAATTCCAATGTGAAAGTTAATTTTTCTAGTTAGACGGTTGCTTGAGATAAACTCACCTTTTTATATTATGAAAATATTAGTATGTGGGGATAATAAACAAAAGAAGGTTGAAAAAGAGGATGAAATGCTAGTAAGAAGTAAAACAAAACCACCCTCACTTTTCGATTTTCATTGTGTTCTCCACTTATTGTAGTTATTGCTTCACTTAACTTGTCACACTTTAATTAATCACATACAGTCAATTTTTTGTATATTTTTTTTTGGCAACCAATTTTCTGTATTTTTAAGTTTTCCCTTTGATGAATTTATTTTACAATGAAAAATTAATTAATTTAATTAAAAGTGTTATGATGAAATATTTAAAAACAAAACAATTATCCAAAACAAGGTCTACTGATAAGAATGGACTTTTTATGAGCTTAATTTTCCAAATTTAAACTTCTATTTTTTTGTAATTATTTTTATAATTTGAAATAAATAGCAATTGAAAGTATATTAATTTTTAATAAATTAAAAAAATGACAATTTGCTATATATTAATTTTAAACATAAAATAAAATATGTATTCATATAACATTAATTAACTATTCCCACCTCTAAAAAAATAGTTTTTATACAGTAGTATAAATATTAACTAATTCTCAAAAAAATAGTTAATTTAGCTAATGAAAATATTTTTTTTTAATCTATCTTTTTAATTACCCTTAATATTAATGAGATGTACTCTTTGTTTTAAATAATATTTTTGGCTTTAATTCTTTTAATTACTTTCATTGGTAATATATTTATCACTACTGATGATTTTTATGGACTATGAATATAAGGAGGCAAAGTAAAGTTCCCAAACTAAAAAAAATAACTCATAATTAAGGATATTCTTTATAATTAATTAAATCATTATATTAAAAATATAGTAATTTACACTTTTGACCAACACAAATGGTGGTTTACGAAATGGTGTTGCAAGTTAGTATTTTACAAATTCTCGTGGGAGAGGAGATTCTTATGATCCCTATAACCATCCATAGTCCATACCAACCTGGTTGGCCAAACTAACTAATTAATTCTAATTACGGAATTACCCACATCATAAGTTTGCCTTCATGCTTACTACATATTGTTATAATTGCTCAAACATATTGAAATTAAAGCATATAGTTTCGTCATAAATTATATTTGTATAACTTTTTCTATAACAAAGTAAGAAACAAGAAAAGAAAATGTGAGAAAAAATATTAATATAATAAGAATAACTAAATTAATTAATATCAACTTGCACAGAATTATTCTGCTTTAATTAATGATCTCGTGCATAAAATTTAAATATATAATTGTATTAAATATATATATATATATATATATATATATATATATATATATATATATATATATATATATATATATATATATATATATATATATAAAGAATTTCATCATTCATGATAATTTTATTTAACTAAAAAAAAAATACATATCCTGAAAGATATATGTTGTCTGATGATTTATAGTGAACCAATATTATTACTTACTACAAGGTGTTACATTTTATTTTACAACATTGAATACTTTTTAAACAAAAACATAATGGTGCTCAAGAGTTACGTCATTAGGCGTTGACCAAAGAAGATGAAAATAGCATGAAGTTGTTAAACTCAAAGATTTATTGCGAATCAATGTACATATTATCCACAACCAAAGTCGTGAGAGGTGTTCTGGGGAAAATTGTCCTAGGCCCATGGAGAGGTCCACAAGGAAGGCCCATAAAGAATTCAACAGGAGAGGGGGTCAACGGGTCGTTGGAGACACATGGACCTATATTACACCTACTAAACTTTCCAAATCCAAGCCCGTAGCCCAAAAGGAGCGACAGTGTGAATCTGCAAACTGGATGAAAAAATGAAAACCGAAACTAAGGTTAAAAATATTTTCTTTACCAATATTGGTTCTCATAATTGTCCGAAATTTCAACTTAACTTTGAATATAAAATAAATTATAAAATATTTATTTTATATATATTTATAATCTCCAACATAAATTAAACATTATTTTTTATGATAATTATTTTATGATTAATCTAAAAAATATTTTCTTATTTAACTTATCCAAACTTTCCACCTTGACTGACGTAGTGGATTTAGAATAAAACATGTTAATTTGATGTTTTTTTTACCAGTTGGCCTACAAGAAATTTATAAAAAAAAACATTATAGAAAGAGACACACATGTGTGTGTATTTTATTTTTTTAACTTTTACTTGTCAATTTATTTTATAATTTCGTATAAAATTTGATGAATGTAGTAACAACAATTATGACAATAGTTTACTAATACTAGTAACATCAATGATTTTAATGTGGAGAGAGATAAAATTCATTTTAATAATCTCTCTCTTAAAATAAAACTCATTATAGAAAGAAAAAGTAATAATTTTAATAATAGGTGATGTTAATAACAATGTTCATAGTAACAAAATTTATGAGTCTAAGTCCTCACAATTTTACTTTTGATTATCACTTAAAAGATTTCAAAATTATTAAAGTATATACTGTTATAAACTATTATTTCTTCACTTTTTTTTTTATTGATGTGGGATATTATTTGTATAACAACAATCCTTCTCTCAAACAAGAGATCTAACCTCTCATTCAGCAAAAAATTGTCTCTATATATCTTTTTATCTTATATTTTATCACATTTTATCACTTACCACTTTTTTTTATTATAAATTATTAGTTGTCATTAAATCCAACCAGATTCTCATTTAGTAGAATTTGTCTTTGTACATCATTTTATCACATATTTTCTATCACTTATTACTTTTTGTTATAACTTATTGGGTGTCACCAAATTCAACAAGGCTCTCATTCAATGAAATTTGTCTTTGTATATCATTTTATCATTATCGTAATTTGGATCACGACGGGAATGACATAAAAATATTTTTAATGAAATTATCACTAATATTTTATTGTGAGGAAAAAAACATTGAAAAAAAAACCTTTTAGAAAATGTGGTCATTAAAACTAGAGTTGGACTCGAAAGTCAATTATGTGTAGGAAAGTATTGACACTTACAACACCCGTTAAAAATAATAACTTTAATTAATTGTGCAAAATTATATAATTTTCTAAATATTTATTTTACCCTTAAGAAATATTTTTTGATCCTTTAATTAAAAAAGACTATATGTGAAATAAGATTCTTTTGTATTTTTTTTTTGAAAAAAACTTGGATAATAATTTAAGCTAACAAATGATTATCTTCCATGGAAGCAACTCATTTGAGTTGCTTCATGTGTTGAAAAATGAAAAAAGTGGTCCCTAGTGTGTCATGTCCGCATTAAGCAACTAAAACACAAATTTACTCCAATGGTAAGAAATTTTAAGAAATCCAACTTTTAGAATTTTTTCTAATTATTTATGAACCAAATTTAAATTTTTATTAAAAAGAATAATTACACTACAATGAAAGAAAATAAATTACGAAAAAAAATATAATAAGTAGATATTAAAAATAAAATAAAATAATAGTAAATACATAAACATTATACGAAATTAAATTTTATCATTATTATTTCCGAAATGTTCCCAGATATGTTCAATAAGATCTGGTAAGAAACGCTTGCTTCAGGAAGTAACTCTCTCTTTTCTTCAAGCAACTCATGTTGCCACGTTAGAGTCCTCCAATGACAAGAAACCGGAGTTTGAGTTGCTTCATGGGACAAGCAACTCCCATTGGAGTTACTCTTAGTCCTTAAACCCTTACAATCAAATAATGTCAAACATAAAAATATGATTCAATTAACATTATTAATTGATGCATATTTATAAAAAAAAATATATTTTATAAAAAGATAATAATTTTTATATATTCTTTTAATTATCCTTAAACAAGAATTTAAGGTAACAAATGATTAGTCACTAAATCTTTGCAATTAGATATGTCAAGATTAAAAATGTTATTCAATTAACATTATTAATGGTTGCACATAAGAATAATTTTTAAAAATAATTTTTTTTATTCATCACCAAAATTCATGATAGTAAATGACTATTCTATAAACTTATATGATTTAAGTGATATTATTGCTACTCAATTAATATCACACATTACATAAATTAAAATATTTTTTTACTATACACATCCTTAATTTTATTATGCTTGAGTGTTAAAGAAAAATAAAATGAACATGACCCTCCTATTAACATAAAAAAAAAATAAAAAAATGAATAGAACCCAACTATTAACAATATTATTTTACTAATTTTTAAACTGGCGACACAAAATAAAGAAATGTACGTACTCCTAGAACTTAGAAAACCATGTCTTACTATTTTTTACATAAAGAACAATTAAATGCTAAACAATTACCAAATACCAATATTCATATAAAATGGAATATTAACATGTAATATGAGTTCACTGCGCAATAGAAGTAAAGAAAATGCAATGAAAAAAAGGTGAGATAAAGGAAAGAGGAATCTCAAGTCAAACAAGCCAAAGAAAAAGTAAACTTGAAATCATACATCCTCTAAGAAGCAAAACAAAACTCAGATTGCTTGGAAAAATGACTGATGGTATGTGTCTGGTTATACAAGCAATCAAGCCCACGCAGCGTGAATAGCAAAAAAATCTCTGGTGATGGAACTGTGAATCTCTTTTTATAATTTATAAGAGAATTTGCTTGTAACCAAATCTCTCCCTTTCACTTTTTTAGCTAACGACCTTTATCCACTAACCTCATTTTTTTTATACTTTTTTTATAGATGCTATGTGACTGAAGCTTAATTGTTCTATTCTTTGAAGAAGTCTTCACATTATCTCCATTTTATATATTAAAACTTTATCTCTTTTCAAAAATAATAATTTTTTTTTATGAAAACACTAATATCTTAATTTTACTTTAGTTATGAAACAAAAGACTTTAAACAAAGGATCTAATTTCTCATTTAAGAAAATTTGTCTTTGTATATCATTTAATTACTTAATCATTTTTTGTTATAACCGATTTTCTTTTTGGTGATTATCCTAAATGTCTTTCAACCATTGAAATATTACATGTTTTATAAATTATTTTTTTTTCTTCTTATTTTATTGATGTAGAATATTATTTATATCCCAAGACTTATCTAGTATATATTTGTTGTCACATTTACGAGTGAACTTGAACCTAAAAGATGATAAATTGGGCGGGAGAATCTGAATTTAAATTTAAATTCGAGTCTATTATAATAATGATCATTTTGAAGAAAAAAAAAACTATAATCAAACCCTCATTAAGTTTTATATTTAAGCCCTTTATTTACTTATCGAGAAACCTAACAAGATTGCATTATTTTTGCTCTTTTCTTTCATATAGTTTACTGTAGTTTGTAGAGTTTAGAAATGGAACAATATTGTTATGTTTCACGACATATCAAGCTTTCACTTAACCTGCAACATTATAATATTGACCCTTTTCCCTTTTTCTTTGCAACATATTTGCAAGCATATATCGACTCGACCAACCAGACATAGGCATCTACCACTTCCCCATTTGTCAGTTTAATTATCATGTCGCCATCGAGCATACATGTTTGTTGGTCGTTTGACTAGTACTATTGATGATGGAAACTCCAACTGTGCAAAAGCTCTTGTTTTTTACTTCTCCTTGATTGATTAGAAAGGCTGTTTCTTCCCTTTTTGGTGAAAATCATTGATGATTATATTGCATGTACTGTGGTTAACTGTTACACCTATTTGACCATGGTTTCATAAATAAGCTAACACAGTAAGTATCCGCATACCAAATGCCCCACAAGTCCAGTTCCTTATCTAAGCAAGATACAAAACTCAAGAATGGTGGAGGTTTCGAATCTCATACTTTTTGTTGAAAAGCAAGAAATATAAAAAGAATCCGCAATCCTCAGTAAAGAAACAAATTATATTCCCACAGTTAAACCTCCATTGAAGTTATTCCCATATAACACAACCGATTGAATATATTCAATAATCAACATAAACTAATTTGCAAGGAAGATATTTAAGCATATATTCATCCTCGTCAACGTCATTTGCCTTGCATTCAAAGCTATTCGATGCTCTACCGTAAAAAAAATTATCCTCATGTTGAAACTTCCATTAACTCAATGGAACAACTTAACCTGCCACGAGTTGCTGAACTTGGTAAATTTGGCTCACCTTAGGAAGTTGGAAAATTGAAGGCCAACCATACCTTCACAGCATTCAACTACCTTGAACTCGTGCCCAGGAGTTTACATTGAACGGTTAGAAACTTATATTTCTTCAATGAAACTACAAGAAAATAACACGGAGATTATATTATTTTCTGGGAAATATAAGTTTGGGAGCAATTATGAGATATTTTCTGAAGAAAACATGCATTTTCTAAGGAATAAATTTATCTAACATGCCCTGACAAATATATGTTGAATTATTTAGGAACATGCCAATCAAAAGCCCAATATGGCAATGAGAACAAAGACCAACGAAACTCAAACAACTAAGGCACAGTTTACCTGTATAAGAGAATAATGCAGCATAGTGACAAATATGAGATCCGTGTAGCCAAAGGAATGATAGTATTGGACGGAAAATTCATAAACTTCACTCCAAGACATAAATTAACAGAATTTCATTCTTTAAATTAGAATTTTGAAGCAGATTGACATCAAAGAGCAGAAATCAAGCATCTAAAATCATAACTGAGAGGCCCACAAAAGACAGATGGTTTGCCTTAAGAGTCACTGACAAGTTAACCATATTTAAACAGCAACCTGGCATCTGAAAATAGAAATGGCCATACAAATGTAATGACCTCATGCCACCAAGTATTACTTACAACAAAATTTGGTGCTCAGTGAAACAAACGAATTTTATTTTATATTTCACTCTGACAAGTCAATTTCTATCAGAAATATTTTGAGACTTGAAAAATTACTCCCCCTATCCCATTTATTTAGTGGTTTTAGCCTTTTTTTTTCTTTCCAAAACAATTGTTTTAGAATTTCAATAACAAATTAGATCTTTTTTCTCAATTATACCCCTATTTAATAAACATTTTCTCTGCTAACTACTCAATTTTTTTTACCAAAAAGGGGGCTACACTACCAATGAACACACGTGTATTAATTCTACTAATGGGATATTAAATAAGCGCTTTATAGTCCAAATTTGTATCTATTAAATATTAATTAGTCCACGTGCATTAACCTCAAACCAAGATGGAAGGAGTACAAATGAAGCTCAACATGTCTTGCCACTACATGCATGAGGAAAGTGGAGCAATGTCATTAATAAAATAACAGACTGATTTTCTCCAAGGTATCTCATAGCCACTTTTATCGGTTCCTTTGAAAATGTCATCCATTTACAAACGAGGGCAAAATTATGACCAACCTAAGTGTAAAACATACAACATATATGAGTTAAGAAAAGGAAAAATGGTTCGAAGTACACAGTCAAACTATAAAATATGGAACGAAGTACCCAGCCAAACTATAAAATCAATCTCTTTGGTTATTTCGAACAAAATAGGAGGTGAAAATAAACAGTGTTATCTTCTAGCCAGAGCATGAAGACAATAAATCTAACTAACACGTTTCACACAATTGAATTTGCACGTCAACTACCAGGGTTTGCAGAAGATTTAAATACTGATAATCATAGAGAAATCTAATAGGTATGAATATGAGAAGGTTAAATGGTGAAATACCCAGTAATTTGCTGCCACTTCTTCCACCGTGGAACAATCTGTCATCAAGGGTTCTCAGCTGATGTAGTTGTAATTCGTAATTGTCTTGTCCGTTCTTGCTCTCCATTCCTCTTCCAAAAAGCCCTTCTCCACCAAACTTCAAACCCTCTTTGAATATTTGGGCAATCTTCACCAGAATTCAAGAAACGGTTAAACCAAGCAAGCAAAATTTCCTGTTGCCAGGAGAGTGGCAGAGTGAGAATCGTGTTACTAAGACCATCCTCAATTAGATGCCTATCAAGCCCCTTGGATGCCCTTCTCATCCAACCAAAGTCATCATAAAAGGGCACCAGCCATGTTTTTAGAAGCAAACACCTGACATCTTTAGAAGCCAACAATTGTCCTTTCCCGATTCCCACAAACAACCTTGCTGTAACCCTGCTAACCTCAAACCTGTGAACTGCTGGCACTTTAGAATGAGCTTCAGCTAAATCTGATTGAGACGCCCATGTCTTCAGGAAATCCTCAGCAATCTGTCTGTCAACTAAAATATCCAAAATCCAATGCAAATTATCCGCTTGTCGGGCAATTTGACTCACATCCTGCAGGTCTGAAGCAGCAGCCTGCAAAAAGTGGCGACGAAGTAATTGCAGGCAGTCATCACACGCTAAGTACAATGACTCCTTCCGAAGATCATTCTGAGAAGAATTCTCACGCAGCATCTTTGACACTAACCCTTTCATCTCCCGCCTGGCCTTCTCATCCTTCCCTTCAAGAACCACACGAATAAGCTTAAGAAGAACCTCCTCATTATCACTCCCCTCTTCATTTCCATTAGCAACATCCGTCGAAACCCTCTTCAAAACCTCCCCAGCTCCAACTGCTTCAAGACGAAGCTCAGACAGCAGTGACGCCACCTTCTCCTCCTCATCCTCCGCCCACGGTGCCGCTTCCAAGTACTCCAAACAAGACAAAACCCCAGCATCAAACCCAATCGCAGCCGAAACCTGAGAAACCACAAAAAAAACAACTCGTTCTGCCTCACAAAACCCCAAACAAAACAAACAACAAGGGAGAAAAAGGCATGTAGTAGTGGTGCAATAAAAAACCAATAACCTAAACAACAGAATTTCCATCATAAACAGTTAACACCCTAAATTCAAAGTTTTCCTATAGTCTGAACCTAACCCTAACCCCACAGTTTCATTATATTATTATCCACTATCCATCCAATAAAACAGAACAAAACACTAAACTGTTGCATCCCACCAAAATGCCCCATATAGATTAGGAATTGAAGGCAAGAGTAGTTCTTAAATACTCTCATCCCTTGTTCCTCATAGTCATATGCAGTAAACCTAAGAAATAAACGATATAACGGAATTAAGGTTGTAATAATAAAAAGCAAACAAACAAACAAAGGCGTTACCTTCAAGATACCGAGAACTCTGGAGACATCTTCCCTCATGAGCTTCTTCCTAAGATCCTTACAATACATCAACCTCAAAGTCTCGATGTAGACCTCGACGTCATCGCAATCGGCGATTTCAACTTCGTAGGGCACCGGCGAGCGCTGTTGCTGGTGCTTGGTCCAGCGATCGGAGAGCTTGACGGAGAAGAATCTACTATGGGCGACGAGGATTTGGCGATGGACATTCATGGAGACGGTAATTCCATCTTTGGAGCTAAGAGTGAGCTTGATGTCGCTGGAAACGGCGTCGTTGAACTGGTTACCGGGGCTGCGAGAGCCGAGGAGGTCCGAAATGCGCTGCATCATGAGAGCGTGGCGATCGAGGACCTGAATTTGGGGCTTCTGGAGGGAGGAGGCGGCGGTGTTGTTGGGAGGGATCTGGTTGGGGCGGTGGTGGATGTCGGGCTCGCTGGCCATCATTTCGAAGAGGGTTGGGCTCGATCGGGTCTTGTCGGGCGGGGGGGACATTGGGTTGAGGAGGCCCGCGGTGAGGGCGGAGTTGAACTTGGAGAAGCTGGAGGGGAAGGGGTCCTGGGCCTGGGCCTGGGCCTGGGCCTGCTGGGGCTGGGCCGAGTGGTGGCCGTTGGCCGTTGGGGAGGAATGGGCGAAGTCCATTGTTGGGATCCTGTGGGTGTATGCGGAGGGAGATTGGGGCAATGCAGGTTCGGGTTGAGGTTCGGTGTTGTTTGGAGAGGCGGAAGCTGAGATGGTGGTTTGGCGATACTTGCGTCGTTTGGGCTTGGTGGGCTGGTTTTGAAGTTTGAGGAAAGTTGTAGTTGTCGCTGCCATCCAATGTTGTTCTTCTTCTTCTTGTCTTTTAGCGCATTGCAGGAACGACGCAGGAGAGGAATTAATAAATGGCGGTAGAAACGAGACGTGTGTGTGAGCTGTGAGGTGGGAGTGGGACTCGGATAAAAAACCCAACACTCGCATTAATTGCTCAAAAATAAATGCCTTATTCTCATGCCTCATGCCTCATGCCTCATGCCTCATGCCATTGCTACTCTAAACTCTAAAGTCACATGCACAACACACATTCAAAAAATCCTCAATACTAGATGAGATTGAGATCAAAAGATTCAAAACTACCTACAAGTGCCTCACATGTTATCATCATCCATCACATCTCACTCTGCTATCCACCACCCATGTATATATTATTATATCTCCTCAAATATTTTTTTCATTGTTTTTTAATATTTTCTCAATCTTATATATTTATGTTTCTTTGTGACATAATTGATAAATAACTTTATATTTTAAATATATAATCAAAATTTTATCTTTAATTAATATATATCAAAAATATATGCAGGGAAATTTAAAAATTAATATGACTAAAATTACCAATTATTTTATAATGTTATAATATCAAGTATAATTATTTTATCTAGCTATTTAAATAACTTTATAAATTTTACCTCGGGTTTTTCTTTCTCTGTTTTAAAGTTTCTATGCACAAATTAATAAATATAATAATTTTCATGACTCTACAATAAATATATATTAATTTTTTATTTTTACTTTAATAATGAAATTATATATTAAAAAATTCAACAATTTAAAAAATGTTGAAAAGACAATTATATGCTCTAATTACATTCTAACTCTTTAGATAAGGATAATTTTGTTTACAAAAATATTTTGTTATGATAATTTATGTGATTAATAATTTTTTAAATGAATACATGTATTACCTTTAGAAATTAATAATATGAGATAAAAGAAAATAATTTGTAGAAGATTAAACTAGAAAGTAATTTCAAAAATAGAAAAAAATTTAATACTTTTGTATTTCTAACAAGTAACTAAGAAAAAAAAAACACTGTAAAAGAATTTTAGGTTATTCACCAAAAATGCTGGTTTATTATTACTCCATTATTATTCAAAATGCTTGCTTAATGACGGCATCATGACATCACTTTAAATATTGAATTCAATAATAAAGTATATGAGGCATTTTATGCTTTATCAGAGTTCGGTCGTACATCTTAAATTCTTATCAGAGTTAGTTTTATTATTAGTGTATTTATTTCATTTAATAATCATGATATAAAATATTTATCTATGCTTAATTATTAATCTTAAATCGTTGGTTTTTTTTTCATTTTTGTCTATTAAAATTGTTGTTTGATTAATTATTTTTAAATTAAGTAAATTTTGCATTGTTTTGTTGTATAATATATAAGTATAATATCTGGAATCAATCATAAATTTCCAAATATTTAAATAAAATATAATTCAAGACTTTTATGTGTGTGTAAGTAAATTTTGCATTGTTTTGTTATATAATATAATAGTATAATACCTTGAATCAATCATAAATTTCCAAAGATTTAAATAAAATATAATTCAAGACTTTTATGTGTGTATTAAGTTTGTATATTTGACAATAATTATCATAAAATTTATATATAAAAAATTAATTGTTAAGAGTGCAAATTTTACACTGAAAATGTATATTAAGAGTTATAAATATGAAGGGAAAAAAAACAGAATGTAAGAATAGATTTTGAAGGAGATTTTTTGTTTTTAAATATCGAGAGAAATATAATACTTTTTTTGGTGAGCTTTGAACATGATTTTTTTTAATATTTTTAGTAAAATAAAACGAGAGTTTAAGAATTTGAAGTAAAAATATAGTAAAATCAATTTTGTATAATCCTAAAATTGAATAAAACTTAATTAATTTGAAAATAAAAATAGAAAATCATACGCAATTTTAAATTAAAGAATTAAAAGTACAATTAAACAAAAAATTGAAAATGCTTTTAGCATTCAGTTGAACTGGCCCAAATTATACAAATTTGTATGTAGTGATGCTCCGTATGCTTGAACTAATCATGGTGTGGATAGATGTCACAAGCTAATAACTTGGTTTTTTTATGGTCAGCTTTTCTTTTCGTAAAAGGAAAAAGAAACATAAGTTATTGTTTTTCATCATCGCAAATTATCATTTTAATATCACAAATAATTAATATGATTTTGTTTTGAAGGCACGTTTGAATGATAGTTGTGGCCTTGTGGCTGTGCAACGAGAGGATCATCTCCCGCCGCATCGCAATATCATTCATGTCTGCTTCAACCTATAATATACTTCTTATTAAAAATCTAATAATTATACTTCTTATTTTATATTTTATCATTATATATGATATTTTGTAAATTAAATTACGATTACTTATAATCTACAAGAATAATAATAGTTTTAACATTATTATGATAAATATAAATAAAAAATCAATATACTGTTTTTTTTAGTAAAATTTAAAAATTAAAATACATTACAAAGATATAAGATGGAATGGACAAGGTTACATACATGTTTGTATTCACGTCCAAAACGTGAAAAACCACGTTTAACGTTGAAGCTACACATCACGTTTTGAACGTGAATGCAAACACGCTCTACATTCGACCTAACTTATCCCTAAATGTTAACCAGATTAATTTTTTAATCCTAATATATCCATAAATTCAATTAAATTCAACAATCTATTATTGTCTTTGATATTAAATGGGATGACTCATTAACTTTTCGATCCAATTATTTTATCTAATTGAGTTGGTTACGTTTTCATAATATTGTTTATATAATGTGAGCAATGAACTTGAGAAATCAGATTTGGAATTTGGAATTTTAGTTTCCTTCATATGGAGCATTTGAGTGAACTTATTTGAATATGTGAAAATGGCTTAGGTAAAAATCTTTTAATCAATCTCAAAAAACCATAATCAAATTCATAAACAAAGTTTAATTTAATAAGAATTGATTACTTAAGTATTTAATTAAGCAGATTGTGTTTACTACGGTCTATGGCTTTAAGCTCACGTCACTGCTTACAGTGTCATTGTCCGGCTCTCACTTTAGCGGCCACTGCTGCTGTTCTGCGAGCGTTTTACTTTTCTTCTCAGCTTTGTTGCCATCTGTTAAATGTCAAAAGGTAACAAATTAAATTATTCAAACACCACTTTTAAATTTAAAAGTAGCTGCGCGTTGTGTTGTGTTGAAGCACTTGTATTGTATCTTATATCCAAACAAATTCTTAAATTTTGCTTGGCTAATTTTTTTAAGTTAGATAAACAAGTTTCTAAAGAAATTAAATACATAGATTATTTTAATTTATAAAAAAATAATTTATTTTATTTCTTATTTTCTTCTTCTATAAACATCTAAGAAAGAAAAAGATATATTCCAACAAATCTTAATCATAGTATAGTATGATGGGGTTCACATTCTTCTTCTAGGGGAGTAAGCAAATCGCAAAAATTACAATCCAACATTTCTAGAAGCAAGTTGTCCTCGTCTGTGAATTTGGGTCCCTCGCTGGATACTATTACTAGGACAGGACCTCCTTTTCTCAATTTTATTGTGCCTCGTTACTATCCTTCAAATTTCAAAAATAGTCAATAATGGGCTCTGGCCCACATAGGTTATATTGCTGGCCCAATAATTTAATTATCTGCGTCTTTTCCCTCCATAGTCCATAGAGAAAGACACCCAAAAGGCCAAAACTATTCACCGTGCAGGGTTTTTCCTTCCCTCTCCCCTCTCTTCTAGTTTTGCTTTTACATTTTAACACTACACCTAGAGGAACACTCTTTGTTACTTAATATATCATCTTGTCTCTACAAATTTGATTTTTTTTTTAATTCTAGTCCTTAAAAAATAAAAAATAAAAAGTTGTATTAGACCTTATAAAGGGACAACTGAGGGATTAAAAATACTCTTTTTTTTTTTCTTTCAAATATAGAGATTAAAATGAAAAAGTGTTATACTTGTAAAAGAAAAAGTTGGTCTGTGTGAAATTGGACATAATTCTCTTAAGAACAGTCTTAGATTTAAAGTTTGTAAATAGAAGAAATATTATTGAGATGAGAAATTTTAGTAAAAAGTATTCCAAAATTTTTAACATAAATGAGTCATCCGAAAGAAGCATTTATCTTTTATATTTTAGCGGAATGAGGAGAGAAAGAGAAGGAGCCAGACATGTTGTGAATAAAAATTCCCCACTTTCTTGCACCTAATCTAATGAGAATGAGGCATGAAATGTTGCATAAAAATTGAGAGGAAAAAAAGGCATGCACTCAAGCACTGCCTCATCTGGTGGAAGAGGATCATTTTGTTTCACATGTTTTTAAAGAGAAAGAAAAAACAGCATTACCACATGCTCCGCCCCTTGTTGAAAAGGAGCAATTGCTGAAGCACACATCATAGTTATGTATGCTTGCCACCACTATTGTCATGTACTCATCTTCTGCTCTAAATTCCTTATTATCCACATTTTTTTTACTTGCGCTATTACCCACATACACCCCACCCATCTCATGTCGCAATTTATCTTATCTCAAAACTGTTCATATAATAATGATCGATAAGTTTCCTATTTTCTCATCTCTCACGTTACTTAAATGGATTAATTAGATCTATATATCTCCTTTTATAATAAATAGGTTTGTGCAAAGTGTGATTATAATAATAATAACTACTCTTGGTTTAAAAATAATGTTAAAATTCATATATTATATAAAGAAATAGTTTTTTTTTTAATTAAAGAAATAGAGTTGATCTTGTACCTAATGGGATGACAATGTTTTATTTCCGTACTACAAGCTGATTCAAGCAACATTACATTTATTTACCTCTTCCTCTTATATTGAAGAAACCTTTCAATATCTTTTTTTTATGTAGCACTACTTTCAAGATTTTTCTATTCGGTATTTTTCGTTCACAATTACTGTTAAGTATCAAAAACATAAAAGAAAAAGCCCACTCTAAAAGATGAAAACATTTATAACAAACACTTGCATAATCATTTGGTTTTGGGCTGCACTTGAATTTGCTATACTCCTCTTAATATAATCAGGCCCATACACTGGTGTGAACCACGAACGAAAGCAACCCAAACGAGACCGGGTAGAAATTAGGATGTAAACGAGTATAGATAATCCATGAATAAATCGATTTAGCGAGTTTGGATTTAATTTTTTTTTAAGTATTTGGATTAGATCTGATTAAACCCAATTAAAATCCAATATTATATGGGTGAGTAACAAGTCATGTGATTATTAACCTATGATCCGATCATATATAATAAAATATAATATAATAATAATAACAGTTTTGTCACTCTTAATCAATAACAATTTTTGTATTTTTAGATTGATAATATTATAATAATACAACATATTTATTTTATATTAATATTAGTTATTTGAGGTAATAACAATGTAGCAAATCAATAAAATTTATTTTAGAATTTAATTTATATTATTATTTACTTTATGAATTGATAACAATGTATTTATAACAAAATATTAAAAATTTAATATCTATTATGAAACTAATATTTTAGTTTGTACAATGCATAAACATGTTTATTATATATAATATAATTAAAATTTATAATAAATTATATATAAAAGCTTATATTTGAATATATAAATTGTATTTAAAATAACTATATATAAATATTTTTAAACATGCAAATTATATTTTAAATTTATGATGAATAATTTGTATTGTAAAAAAATATTTTTTATTTATTAATAACTTATTTTAAACTATTAATACTTAATTAATAAATAAGTATGATAAATAAAATTGAGTTATATAAATGGTTATAAAAATTATTACAAATCCTCTCATTGAAGAAAGAACCCTAAAATTATTATTGCATAAGGTAAAAGTTAATGTTTAATATATATGAGTTGATATTTAAATTTTTACAATAAAATAAATAAATTTAATTATGTTTGATCCAATTGACTTAACCCAACTCAATCTATTTGTAATTGGATTGAGTTTAAAAAAAATGCATAAACTCAATTTAATCCAACTTATTGAATTTTGATTGATTGAGTCAAATAACATATTCACCTAAATCTAGTCTAATTCAGCCCAGTTACATCCCTAAACCCTAAACTTGCTTACATCCCTAATAGAAATGACAGTTTAACTTTCACAATAGAATTTGAAGGAAAAAAAAAACTTTCGAGGGATAATTAACGTGATAGTGAATATGGTAGTTCTAATCACGTAGGGTGCGAATGTTTTGATTCCAAGACTCCGTTCCATTAAAGACATTTTTTTTTCTTTCCTTTTTGTACCTCAAGCTTCATGTCAAAGAAAATATCGTTAATGTGTATGGATGAGTGTTTGTAAAAATGATTTTAATGAAAACGATCTCAAAAGAACATGGTTTATGTTAAGATTTTTTTTTCTGAAATTAATAGTAAAAATTAGTAAATGTTTTAATTCAAAATTAATTATGGACCTATAAGTCTTCAACGTAGAAGCAAATATATAAACATTTACTTAAAATTACTTTAGTTGGTATTTTAACATCATTTTGAATCATCTAACAAAATTTGCAGGGTGGGATGCCTCAGTTCATAAAACACAATTTAAACCACGCACAAACAAATTTCTTTTCGTACTTTGATTCTTATACATATTTGCTTGTGTACTCTTTTAATTGAAAAGAATACCATTATGATTCAAAAGTATGCTTTGTGACAATAGATAGAAAGGCAAGAAAAGAAAAGAAGCATTAAACAACTGAAAGAGAGAACACCGTAGACATAATTTATCAATCAAATAATCATTAGATAAATAAATTAACAAGGATAAAGCGAAGACAATGTCTCTATGGCTCTTGGAAAGAAATCAGTTTAATTACATTAATTAAACAATATTGATTCTCATTCATTTTTTATTGATTCATTAATTAGTATCTGATCTCTCCTGACAAACCATAATTCATCATGGGAGAGCATATTACCCTTATTGGTTATTCATTAAAATCAAACTTGATACTAAAAACATTATAATAATTTATAGATTTTTGTATTTCTTAATTAATGATTAAGGTTGGATATTTAATTTGAACATAAAAACTATAATTAAAAGTACTGATTTCTCTTTATAAAAGTTGAGTTAATGAAAATAAGTTATAAATCTTTAATAGACTAAAAAAATATCTTATGTTAGGAAACTCATTCAGTAGAACAAAATTTAATGTGATTCTTTAACCAATTAATTGAGCTACTTAGAATTTGATGATTCATATAATTTTATTGTGGCAGTCATCTTATATTCTTATTTTACTCTTTCTTTTCTTTTCTTCTCAAAATTTTCTGCTATATAGTATTTTATTGTAAAGCCAGGCAGGATTCTACAAGGAGTACGGTACAAGGAAGGTACAGAGACTTTTTGAAAGAATCTAAAGACACCAACAAACAGCCTCTTTCAACTTCTCTGTGCCACTTTCTACGTATCCTGGCCACATGCTCTTATACACAAACACAACACATTATTATTGTATTTATTTTAATTCTAGCCACTATGGTACAGTACAGATCACTTATTCACTTTAATCCAATTGAATACTCATGCAAGCTGTAAAAACACACACAACTACCACTATCTCTTCTTTTTAGCTACCGCTTAGCCGTGCCAATGTCAGTACTTCAGGTTTTTTGCTTTTATTTTTTATTTCTCTGTGTTCTGTGCGTGTCGTTAAAGCCACATATATAAAAGCAAACGGTATTAGTATCATACTTTATACTATATAGTTCATAATAGTAATATAATAAAAAAATGCTATGTACAGTACAGCTATCACATATAGGAAAGGACTTTTCAGATTAGGTGGTTATTTACTTATTTTCCACTCCATCACCAAATATATTATTCACTTAATTAATTAATTATTTCTTTTCCAGAACGATGCAGCAGCCAACAAGCATATGACGGCTCCCGTTTTGCAGTGAAATAAAACACCATGAGATGGATTATGGAATAATGATTAGTGTTACAATAACCATGGTTTAAATCTCGGTTGAAAAAAATTCAAAATTTGATGATGGTGTCTAGATTAAGATTGCTCAAAAGCAAAATATATATGTGGGAAAAAAAATTGATACTATTTCGATAAAGAAGACGTACTAAAAAAATATATAACGGTTATTTAAGTTTAAGACACTTAAAAGAATAATTTGTTTCATTTTAACTTTAAAGTTAAAATATATGTGTTCGTTTGCATTAGCATCTTGGATTCTTAAGAGATAAACTTTCAAAATATCATAGTTATCCTCATACCTTTCATGTAAGTTAATCACTTTTCCGTCAAACTAATTTATTGAGCCTCCATTCTCTGAAAATCGATTGGCTCAAGAAAATCGACCTAAAGAAGATTAGCTAAGGGAGTTGGAGTTGGAGAATATCAGCCTAAAACTTTGAAAAATACACTTAATCGAATATGATCTAACTGATTAGCTTAACTTCTTAATTGGTCATTCCTAATCGAATTTGGCACCCAAAAGTAGAGTTACAATATTCAAATAGAAGAAAAGGATAGAGGGGGAAAGAAGAAAGGGCATACATATGGCCATTTTGTGCGTACCATATTCCCTTGCCTGTCTTTATTTATTTTTTAATTTTTTTGTTCTTGATGAACTTGTAGACATTTTCTGTCTACATCACCAATCATGAACGTGCTCTCACATGTTAATTTTAAGAGTTGATAATAGGGGATGCATACAACCAAATCACACATGCACATATGTGCAACTTGTTGCACATTATCCTTGTCAACTCTTTTTTTTTTTTTTTTAAGGCTTTTGTCGATTGTCATGAGGCAAAGACAGTATCTGACAAGCATATTGTAAGGCACCGATATGCTCGCGTCTTAAGTTTTACTTTTAACCTAATGGCAGGCAACTTCTGAATCTTAGATTAAAGGTTTTGGAATCAATAGGGACAAGGCAATTAAAATTAAGGATAATTTTTGACTTGGCATTCGTCATATAGAGGTCTTGAAGCAATTAAAAATAATAATTATAAGGCAAGTGAGAGAAAGAGGACTAAACATTGTTATTAGTCTTCATGGTTGGATTTAGCTGGCTCTAATGATCTGTTAATCTTATCCCCCAAATGCCAGAGGAGAGGACATAACCTGATAAAGGGTTTTTACAGAGGATGGGGTGAGATTGGTATATGTGAAAAATGGAGTATATGATATATGAATAATTGAGTAAAGGTGGGTGTGGACCAATAGTTGTCTTGGCTGCATCAGACACCAATTCATAGAGATTAGCAATGTAACACAATGCAGCTTATAGAACCCTCCTCTGCTCCACTGTGAGTGTGGCCCCAGATTCTAAATATTCCCGCTCATCTTATTTCCCTTGCAAACCAACCAATAATAAAAATAAAAAAGACAAATAATTGATGATATAATCCAAGACCCATTGTCAAGGATTCTAGACTTTTTATTTCAATTTTTAATTTTGACTCTGTCATAGAAACATATAATCGATTGATATGTGAACCCACTTTCATCCATCTTCACGCTCAAGCGTTTTTTGGATAAAGTAATTTTCCAAGAAAAAAGAGATAGGCTCTTTCGGTGTGTTAAATAAAGCATTGAGTTCATAGATATATAATTAGTAGACTTTCGTTCGATCCATATGATTATGTTGACATGTAAACAGTTATCTCCGGATATTCCTTTGTGGGAGAAATGAAAGAGATTAGACGATGAAGGGGTTTGTGAAAGTCGTTAGTTTAAGAATGAGAAGATTAAGCAGCCTATATTCTAATGTATGAAAAGAAGAGTGATGGAGAAAGGTGTAGAAGGCACGACAAGTGACACCCCACGAGAAGAAGCAACTATCGATATCAGTGATTTTATTTTATTCATAATTGGCGTTCCCACCATGAAATGTTTTGGTGCCTCAATTTCAACGCTATTTGCGATTTTGAAACATGCTTTAACGCATATGGAAACCATAACGAGACTCGAGTCCTGGGGGCCCTTCAATTATTGGATAGATGCTATCATTCGTTTAACGGACCACCTCCCTCCTCTTCAATGCATCTTTCTCCCATTTTGCAACCCCAATACACATAATTCACTATTTTCTAATGTTATATTTCTTATGATTTTTAAATATATGTTTAACACAAATAATTTTATTTTATAATTTACAAACATAAGACGCTCCTAATTTTTATTTTATAATAAATAAGTGGATATACAAAGAATCTATTATAGAGTATTTTAGAATTATTCTATTATTTATCTGCAAAGAATGTTAACCAGATAAAATTATTAAAAATTGAAGTTTAGAACACTTTTTTAAGTCCTTATAATTTCATTTATTTTACTTATTACTATTTTTTAATAATATTATCTGTTTTGTTTAGATATGATAAAAAAATTTAAATTTTTTATTTTTATAAAATTAAAGATCTTTATCGCATCAATATAAAAAGAGAAAATGTTACATAAATAAAATTAATGACAAGGATCAAAAGAATAACAAAAATATAAATATAAGAATTAAAAAAATTATCTTAAATTATAAGAACTAAAAAATGTTAAAAAAATAAATATAAAAATTAAAAATAAGTCTATTTTAAGTTATAGAATTCAAAAATAAAGTAAGTAAAACTATAAAAAATTATAAAAAAAAATTAATCAAAATTGGAAAAATAAATGTTTATTTAATTAAAAAATTATTTAATAGTTTTAATTATTTAAAGTCTTTGATAAATATTCTTAAAAATCTTGTTAATAAAATATATTACTTATTAATATTTTGATCTTTTCTTCACACTTAATAAAAATTAATGGGTAAATAACGATGTTTTCTCTATAATTTGTTTCTTCTTATTATTATTGTGAAACTTGTAAATATAATAATTCTATCTTGTAATCTTATATTTGGACTCTTCGTAAAACCCCTAAATCTCCAACGATATTTTGACATATATAATTGACTTGACAGTGCTAAATATATAATAGGCTGAAATAGTACTTAAGGATAACATTCTTTTGTTTTGTGTTAAAACATGTTAACAAGTTTGTTCTTAATAAAATGAAATAAATACTTAAATATATAAATTATTTCATATTTATTTTAAAAAATTAATAATATTTAAGTAATATTTTTGCGAGATAAAAGTCAGGTTCCGGAGAGAGTAAGAAAAAAGAAAGGAAAAGAAATTAAGGTTAGCTGAAAGATATGTTGATGGTAATGCACGCCAATCGAGGTGGGACAAGGACTCCGTGAATGGCGATGTGTTAATAAAAGGCACCATCTTTGGTTTGTTCATTGTTGCTGTTTCATAGCTTCTTTAATGGAGATCATTGCTGCTGGTGGAAACTCATTCCTCACTCCTCACTTTCATGTATTCATATGAATGAGACATTTCAACACCTTCACACTCCATCATTCACATTTTACCACTAAATTTGCTGCTAATTATTCACAAACAAAAAGAAAACCTCAACCTCAACATAAAAAAGTGTTATGACACACACTTTGGACTGCATGTTTTGTTTTGTGCCAAACACCTGGTTAGCTATAGTTCACTTCAGGTCTTCTTTTACCCCACTTTACAAAATCTGAAAATACAAAAGTAACTTGTCTAGTTCTCTAGCTAATGTTCAATATTTTTAACATTTGAAAACAGAGCTCTTGTTCCTTTAAATTAATTTTAAGATTTGCATATAAAAAATATATAAATAATATATATCAATGTTAGTTTTTTAAATGTACTTCAAATAATACAACTTGTAAATTTAAAGATTATCCTCTTGACATGAGCTCATTCAAATGTGATGATGTTTAATTATAATATGGAATTAGTTTATTGTGTAGGTCTCAAGTTAAACGAACTATTTTAATACTTAATGTGTATTTAGTTTTTCATCTACAATCTATATTTAGTATAAAATCACTTCAAAAATAACTATTCATTATGTTGGGCATCCATATCTAATTGTGTTTAATATGTTTTTAAAAAATTATTGTAGCATCTTTAACTTGAGCAAAAATAAAGAATAAAAACATGAGATTTAGGTATGTTGAATGGGTAAATAATTTTCGATAAATATACTTAAACTTTATACTCTTTTTTCACAACTTTTTTATATATACCTTTTTCCTCTATTTTTCCCCTATTTTCCCCTCATTTTTTTTCTTCACCCCAAACAAAATATAAAAACTCTTTCTATTGATAAAACCTTCATTATTATTATTACAACTCATCTTTAAATTTAGAAGATTGAGTAGATAAACATCTTACCATGTTAAGAAGACGAAATA
Source organism: Cajanus cajan (assembly GCF_000230855.2). Taxonomy (NCBI): domain Eukaryota; kingdom Viridiplantae; phylum Streptophyta; class Magnoliopsida; order Fabales; family Fabaceae; genus Cajanus; species Cajanus cajan. The sequence continues at coordinate 76,434,721 of NC_138518.1, forward strand.
AGATTAAAAACTAAATAATCTAAATTGACATTACTAAGATGACATTGTAGGTACAACCATACACCAATACCATAACCAAAAAAATAAAATCCAAATTGTTGCTTTAAATAAAAGAACTTGTTGACATGTTGAACCCAACATCAAATGGAATATCATGCCTAATTTTATTGGCAGGTTATAAATCATCACAACTCACATTATCGAGCTAGCTAAGCTTCATATGATACATTTTTTTTCACAAATGCGAATAGTGTAAACAATGCAAAGGGAATGAATGAGTCAAGTGCTTAAAAAAATCTCTCCATCCACATTCTTGAATAAGGTTATGTTAGTTTGTTTTATTCACATTATTCAAATTTCAAAACAGTGATTGTGTCACTCGTCAATTTTATAGTCATTATCACTTTAACCCCAATTTTGACTCCACGAAAAGTTAATAATTCTTAATTATTTAAGTACTAATTGTATTTTAGGTATTTGCTAAATTATCTAGTTACCTAAAATTCATAAAAGTGAAAGATTCTATATTATTATAAGGAAATTACTCATTAAAAATAAAATAAAAAAACTTTAAACATAAAATAATTTATTCAAATAACATGTATTATATAAGGCAGGTTGGGGGTGTTGAGTTGGGAAAGAAAGAAAGAAAGAAGAGAGAAGAGAGAAGAGAGAAGAGAGAATAGGGAAATGGGTTTCCCAGTGGCAGTTGGGTACACGGAGGTCCTCTTCCCGAAGGTCCTCCTCCACATCCTCTCCCTCCTGGGCCTCCTCAGGACCCTCCTCCGCTTCATGGGCCTCCACCACTTCCCGGATGCCGACATGAAGCAGGCCCACTTGGAATCCCTCCCCCTCGTCAACTTCATGGACCTGGCCGATGCCCATGCCCAGAGCTGTGCGGTGTGCCTCACTGAGTTCGAGGAAAACGATGAGATCAGACGGCTGGCGAATTGTGGGCACATATTCCACGGAGGATGTCTGGAGCGTTGGATGGGCTACGATCAGAGAACCTGCCCTCTCTGCAGAACAGCCTTCAAAGCAGATCATAATCATACACTCTGGGTTGCGTCTCCAATCCCTCAACTTTACCTTCATTTCCCTGCTTTCTAGAGGATCTTCTTCTCTTTGTATATATACACCACTCCTCAAAACACAATTGTATATCCATTTCTTCTTCAGATTCATTTTCTACTATCCAACAATCACACCATCATTTCATTTCAACACTTGCACTTTTCTTTTTTTTTTTTTTTTTTTTTTTTGGGTCACCAAACAGTTACTGTAATGTGTTTAACCTTATTTTATGGACATTGTTTGAGAAAGTAATACTAAATAGTTATTTTATTAAAAATCATACTAAAATGTATTAAGTCGTTATAAAAATATATACTAATAGAGAATTTAATTATTTTAGTTTCGCAGAACTTACTTTTTCATTTATTGCTTTTCTAATTAAATTCCATTGTTTCTGTGTAGTTGAATTTAATAAAACAAAATCCACATATTGAATTCATCAAACCTGTTCAAAATTGCATTTCAAAATCGAGAATGTTCATTGTTTCATAACATTAGCTCAAATTTTAAAATCAAAATGAACAAAATGTATGTTTTAAAAAATAGTGATAATATAAAGAGAAAAAAATATTGTTTAGTTTTTAACGAAAGCATTTATTTTTAAACTATTAACCGGCTCCTGTTATTTATCATATCGGCTAGATTTATGAATTATTGTTCCATTCCAGATCTGCAAGCAATCGTTAAACCATTAATAATTGGTGTTATTAAATGAAACTGTACATTCAAAAGAGTATACTATACGAATTTACTTGATTGCTTTTAGTTTTGAGGGTCTTGGGTGTTAGTAGCACTTTGTAGCTTGGATTGGGAAATGAAGAAATTGATTAACATTGGGCCTAGGGCCTCAGAGATTGGACAAAATTAGTGTCATAAAAAGACAGAAAGCTCTTTGTATTTGTTTGTGCGCGGAGGTAACGTAGGAGAAGGGTAATTGGTTTTACTTGCATACGAAAATCAGAAAAAGCGTGTAGTGACGTTGGTGCAACTGCAAGTAATCAATACTATGCTTTAACATGATAATGGTAGATGAGAAAACGAGCAGGAAAAAAAAAAAGGGTCATGGAGCTTTTTCGTTGTTTAATGGTGTTTGTTTGTATAGCAATTATTACTTCCTCATACCCATAAAGGTGGTGTTAAATGAGGGGTATTGATATCGATTAATGACAACTTAAATAAAATTATACGAGAAAATATGTGGATACAATTATATATATATATATATATATATATATATATATATATATATTTTATTTATTTATTTATTTATTTATTTATTATTATTTTTTTTACTTTTGATTCTTTACTTAAGTCAGTAGTACATTGGTTAGCATTTTTTTTAAAGAAATGGAAAAATGCTACTCTAGGTCATTAGTAAAAAGTTGTTTTTTTTTTTTATTAAAAAAGTGTATCTATACATTTTTATGTATGATTTATTGTAGTTTTTAATGGATTTTAAAATTAACCAAGTTTTTGTAAGTTTGTTGATTGTAAAACATGAAATCGTAAATGATTGTTGTTATTCTTTTTGTTGTTGATTTCAAGCAATCTTTGTCTCTCCTTGTTTCTTTCTCATCTCCACTCTTATTTCTGCAATGCATGTATCACTTCTGTTACAGTGATCTTGTGCAAATTATTTGTTTTCTCCAAGGAGGCTATAAAAGCTTCAAATTTTCCTATAATTTTGGAATCTGAACATTGTGTGTTTGGTAGTTGCACCTTATTTGCTATGTCAGTTAATTTATCTAAGTATTCTTCTATCATCTCAATCTCTTTTCTTATTTTATTTTTTTATAACTTGAATTGTCTCACTAAATTTATCTTTTTTCATGTAATCTTCTCATATTCTACATATTCTTCTTCCAAGTAATTCTAAGTTGATTTCATTGCTTCTTTTATGACTTTCCACAAACATAACTTCTAGATATGATTTCATTTTCATTGCTTAAAAATCATAGTTTTGTTTATAAAAGATAAGAGGTAAAATTTATGAGAAGTTCTTTTTGACTTTTTGTCTTCACATGTTCGTTAGAACTTGGCTATGAGTGCTAATGCTAATGGTTTAATTTAATTTAATTTTTTGTTTTGTATTTTGTATGAAAATATTTTTCAAGGAAAGTTTGTTACATTTTTCTTCATGGGCTCTATATATATCGATAAAATCCTATTATTAAAAAGATGAAACAAATCCTAAAGTAATCTAAACAAATTACTAATATTTTTAAATCTAAATATTTCAAGAATAAATAACGTATTTCATTATATAAAAAAAATGTTCCTATTTTATAAAGTGGGTCCTTCCTGTGTGCCTAAACTAGTTATGTTGGCTCTTGTTTTGTAGTACAAGTTGAGGTCGATGTTATTGGAAAAGGTATCAAACTAGACGTTGCTAGGCCCTTTCACCAAGTCCAAGTCGAAACAGACTCCAAAATTGTTCAATTGATCACCGAGGGTTGTTTTCCTAATCGTCCAGGCACAGGTATTGTGGGTCATATTTGGCATGCAGCTAACTCCCTATCTTAGGTTAGCTGGCATCACTCAGAGAGGCCAAACGGGCAAAACTTACATGTAATAATAATATTATAGGCGGTATAAGCTGTCTGATCAAAATTAAAATTTTATCAAAATAATATACTAAATAAATGATTCCACTAAATATTTTTAGATATAACTAAAATAAAACTTTAATTCTGATTAAAAAATACAACCACTATTATCTGTGGTACCATATCAAAATTTTGTACCAAAGTAAAACTCCATTTATTACGTTTAATTCATCATCTCTAAATTGTCTGAATTTTTTAATTAAATCCTATAATAAAAAATAATTATAATTAGATCATTGATCTTTTACAATTATTGTAATAAGATTCCTGGAATTTGTTTAAGATAACTTGAAACCACAAGAAAATTAATTTACTAATAAACACACACAAGCGACACGAGAGAACTATGTATAAACACAGAAGAAAAATATACAAATAGAAGTCGACGCAAAAGTTGTTATGGCAAATGCAAAAATAAGTAATGAATCAAACAGTTGCATTCACCACACGATTGCTTCATATAGATGCGTTTAGCGGACTTTGAAGAAAAGACGCGTTATAGGCCAACACAAGGAATGCTAAATTAATCATTTAGGGTAGCCAGAAGGGGGATATCCTTGGGGAGGATAGGCAGCAGGGGGATAACCAGCAGGTGGATAACCAGGAGCAGGATATCCCTGAGTAGGTGGCGGAGCAGGAGGATAACCATAAGGTTGTCCATAAGCTGGTTGTGGTGCATAAGCTGGTTGTGGTGCATACCCAACTGAAGGAGGAACTGGCTGATCAATGCGTGACATCTGCTGAGAAGGGGGCACTGCCATTACTGGTTGGGGTCCAAATTTCCCATCACGCTTGTCCATCTCAACCTTGTGCTGAGTCTGCAAATAAAATTTGCTTAAGTGATAGTTATCAATATCACGCACACAGCACATCAATTAACTATTTCAGAAATAATTAACAAACTTACCTGCATGCATGCACACACCCTAGAAATGAGAAGAAGAAGAAAAAAATTAGTAGAAATGCCTTCCACTATAAAGTGCATAATTTATTGAGACTTCAGAGAGACCAGGAAGCCTTACGTGCAGTACACAAAGTCAGCCAAACAAGATAGCAACTGAGAAGCCTCTTGAATTTCATCACTTCCCACAATCATGGCAACAATAGAGAAAATACATGCTATTTGTTGAAGGCAAAACATGAAACCCTAAACAAAAGAATTACATATAATTAACAGAACATCATCGAAGAAAAAATTCTTGCAAGTGTAAAGGATAGAGAGAGAGAGAGAGAGAGAGTACAATAATGCAGTTATCACATTGCGTAGTTTGAATGTTAAACTCATCTTGCAATAGAAAGCGAGTTGAGGCGACTGAATTTCCAAAGCAGAGAAAAACCTGAAACAAAGATGCATAACAATAAATATAGCATCTGTCAATATATAAATATAGCAACGCTATCCGAAATAACAACAAAACTCAAGAACCACAAAACCAGCTCCAACGGAATCCTGCATGCTCTTCATTTAATTGCAAATATCAATTTATAAATAATTCCTACATGCTATTCTCTAACACCCAAAATTTAGATAAAGCAACCATTATTTGCTCTAATTCTAGTTTCGGTGCATTTTCATTTTTTTCAACAAGGCAACAACTCAACGACTTCAAAAGGAAACAACAGTTACATATAAATGAATTATGACTTGATAAATGAAAGAGTAAATTATCATCCCCTAAGAGATAAGAGAATTAATTATCTTCTCCTCTTATATTAAAGTATACACTTTAATCCATTTAACTTAAACGTTATTAATATAAATTACACTCTCCTCCCCTAAAAGAAGTATTATAATACTTTCTACATATGTTTAAATATTAAGTAAATTAAACTTTTATCTCTAAGAGATATAATTACTATACTATCACTCTCCTAATATATTAATTTAGTGTATTTAACTTAACATTGTTAAAGAATAATTACTATAAGATTTTAAAATATACTTTTAATTTAATTATTCATAAAAAATATACTTTTAATTTAATTACTTATAAAAAAATATACTTTTAATTATTCATTGTCATTCATTCACTAGATTAAATTTTTTTTCCTTCAAATTTTTTTAATATATAATTAAATTTAAATTAATTTATTACATAATAAATAAAATAGAAACTATAAAATCAATTATAAATGGATACTTTATATATATATACACACACACCAATTTATATATAATATAAATTAGTAAATATAGAGGAGGGATCCTTTTACTCCAAGAGTAAGTCTACCTAGACTTACTCCGTTCAATAACTCATGTTCTACATCAAATTTCAATGATCCAACCGTTCAATTTAAAATTCTTAATACATAGATCAAATCTACAAATTTTTAAAAAAATTGAAAATTATTTGATACTTCGTTTCATTAATTCAAATTGACGGATAATCATAAAATCACTTTATACATTGATTCGAATTAATGAAACGAAGTATCAAATGATTTTCAAATTTTCTAAAAATTTGAAGATTTGATTTATACATTAAGAACTTTAAATTGAACGGTTAGATCGTTAAAATTTGATGTAGAACATGAGTTATTGAACGGAACAAATCTATGTAGACTTACTCCAGAATAAAAAGATCCCTCTTTGTATATATATATATATATATATATATATATATATATATAAGTATCAAATTTTGTAATAATTATATTTTCTATTTTTAATATAAATATATTTATTTAAAAACATTTAATATACATATTTCATAATTATATTAATTAGATATAATAAATAATACTTTATCATAAAATACTAGTTTATCTAGATATTATTAAAATATTTAATTATTACAAAAAAAATATATTTTTATGAGTGACATCAATTAAATAATACCTTAATATTAATATATTACTTTTAATATATATAATTATAATTAATACTATATAATGAAAGTATTATTTTATTTAAATCTTTATAAAAACATTACATTAACTACATTGATTAAATATTATCTTAATACTTGTGTTTGGTTTTATGAAATTTATATATATTATTTTTGTTTAGATATGTAACTTAAAAAATATTTTTGTAAAAATAATAATGAAAAATATTTGTTTAAAACATAATTAATTTTAGCAAAATCATAATAATTTTTAAATAATAAATAAAGAGATAAATTGTGAAAGTGTAACATATTTGAATTTGTTAAGGAAGGAAAATGTTTATTTTAACACAAGAAGAGAGGGTAGTGTAACATTTACATTTTAAAGGATATTAGTCTAACAGTAATTTAGCAATAACATCTTTATAGCGAAAGTTAATGGACTTTTAATGAAAAACTTTAAAAAGTAGGTAAAATGTTATATATTGGAATCTGTCAAAGGAGATAACCATAATTTTTAACTTAAGGAAGGATAATGTAATATTAGTATCTCTCAAGGGGTGAAAGTGTAATTTACTCTAAATGAAAATGAAATCAACACTTTACTCAAGTATATAACCTTCCTATGTCTTCTTTTAACCTTGAAACAAAGGGTTCAATTCAACTTACAAAGACAAATTGGTGAAAAACACCCCTGGGGACCACATTCCCCATTTTGAATTTTGAATAAATTTCCATCGGAAACCATGTCAGAAATCCTCATTTGAATTGATCATGAACCTTTTCAAAATCTGTTAAAACCTCGAATTTCCTTCTTTCAAAACCTTGTCCTATTCAGGAATTTTCAATAAGATCTCTATATTATAAGCCTGGAATTGAGTCCCTAGTGTTCCAAAAATTCCTAATCAGATACTTAGCAGAAGAACTCTATCAGTAGAGGTCCAATTATAAACATTAGAACAATAAGCCAATTGCATGACATTTGGGTCCCTACAATTTTGAAAATTTACTGGGTCCCCAAATCCAACCTACAGACAGAAACTTATAACGGTTTAATTGAAAATTCCCAATTAGTACAAGTACATGTAGACTTATTTAACATTAAATACTCAACTACTTCGTTTGCAACTGGCCTGCATCTAAAATCCGCCTAGAGCCTGCCTTCTCCACATTCCAGAGAGAGATCAAAGAGTTTGCTCTGATGGCTAAATATTTTAAACAATCATTTACCCTTAACAGTTAAGAATTAACCATTTTTAGATGCAGCCGTGCCATCTACATATAGACTAATTTACTAGCCTAACCTAACCATAAAATCCTGCATACACATTTTCTTGCATTAATTCATACCCTAGCCATATTTCAGGTCTTCAACAATTATTACCTGTGATATCCCGTCATAAATTGGACTAAAAATCTAATATCATGCAATGTTCAAGGCATCACCAGCCCAAACTGACAGATAGGGAGGGATGACATACTGCCACAATATCAGGTATATATAAAAGGGAAAGGAAACAAGTACACATTTTTATACCTCAGTGCAAAGGCAAAATTCCGGACATCTACTTTCTCCACACCTACCACTGCAGGGCATGTAACCAGCACAACATGTGTATCTGGAACAAATAATAAGACATATATCACACAAACAGACCATGTAATTATTTTGGGATCTTGGGAAAACGGAAATAGTATCAATTTACCTTGACATGTCATCGTAAAGAGCTCGTTTCCGAAGCAGGTAAGACACGCATGGCGCACTATAATGGGACAAAAGAAAATTAGATTACTTAATGCAAAAAATGAATTAAATTTATGCCTCCAATGCATATCAATTAAAATTTTGATCCAACTGAAAGTGCATCGCAGATATAAAACAAATACACAAATCAGGTCATTGAAATAACAAGCACACAAATGAGAGATCAAATGCGGAGACAGGTTATACAAGATGCTCATAAATAAAATTCAGGTAAAAAATTATACTTGCAAATGGAAACCAACCCAAACCACATGTCATACGACACAGGACCATGTTTAATTTTTAACCTTAATTATGGCATCCATGAGAAGGCTTATAAGGTAAAGGTATCACAGAAGACATAGGATGCAATCCAACTGAAAAAACTGAGAAAAACACCTAAATTCATTGAACATAGTAACATACAATAAAACCAAACTCCTGCTTTCTTCCCTGTAATGAATAAATAATAAAGCATTAAATAAACTTTTAATCCTTAAAGTTCATTGAATTTCATTTTTACTCAAAACAAGATTTTGATCATTCTTAGTCCCTAAAGTTTTTCTCCAACAATATTTTTGGTCTCTGCCGTTAGGTAGAGATTACATAGCAGCTACATCGCCTATCACATCATTAACTGGTCTGGCTTGACAAGCGCATGTAATATTTTTTTTTTGGAAGTTATGTTTTTAATCTCTCATATTTGCACAAAATTCACTTTTAGTCCCTCAACAATTTTTTGACATGTCTTAGTCCCTCATATTTTTATGAAATTCACTTTTATTCCCTCAACAATTTTTTGACCACTTTTGGTCCTCTAACTATTGTTAATCATTATGGTAGCTGCCCAATGATTTTCTTGAAAGTGCAAAAAACTTCCAAAAAAGAGTTTGAAAAAATGAGAGAAAAAAAAACCAAGGGTTCAAAGACTAAGATGGAAAAGTTTAGCGTAATTTTTTTTTTTTGATAACTGAGGTCAAGAATTGGAGATCAAGGAGGGTTTAAAGATTGGGGTTCTATAGTTTTGGTGCTTGGAGTTTTGATTATGGGAGCAGTGATTTGTGATTTTGATCATCTTGTTGATTTTACTTATCGTGGGTTTGTGTTTTGGTTTAGTAGGCTTTTGATTTGTGTATTGAGGGTTGAAAAACTAAGATCAATAAAAAATTGAAGGACTAAAAGTAAATTTCATGAAAAAATAAGGGACTAAAACCACTAAAAAAATTATTTAGGAACAAAAAAATAATTTGTAAAAAAAAAATAAAAATACACATGGCTATTTGACAAAGACAAAAAATGTTAAATGAGGAAAAGTTTAGAGACTATAGCCAGTTAAAAAAAAAATAGGAACTAAATGAAATTTGAAAAATGTTTAGAGGCTAAAAACGTTTAATCCAATAATAAATAATAAATCTTTATCAGCTGGCTACTTGAAGAGACAGATACAACAGATCCTCAAAAACTCAGAAAGATAGATTCTTTAGGCATACAAACTAATTTCCAATAATTCACAACTAAAATATCACAATATTTATCATTCAATATAGTATTAAGCACTTCCCACAACACTTTGTTCCATATGCCATCACACTGTATTAAAATCATCGAATTCTCATAAAAACCGTTCCCGTGTTGAGGTTTGAGGTTTGGCACATAAGAAATAGTAATGATAGGGGAACTTCGCTTAGGAAATGATACTGACACATGCCATATTCCTTAAACACTTATCTCCTACCTTCCGAGCATTGTTTCTCTATCTATGCCTTACTACGTGAATATGAATTTTTTCACCATTTCTTCCTCAGATCTAAGATCTAAAAAAAATACATAATTAAACTAATAATAACACGGACCATTTTGAACAGAGTGCGGAAACTACTTTAAGCAGAACCTCGAGTTACTTCGTCAGTCAATGTAAGTCAACGCTAATCCAAGATCTATAACGCGGATAAACAGCAAAAATTGAAAATGAAAGATTCGACTCCTCGTCGAAGCCGAAAAAAAATAGAGGAAAAAGAACAATTATCAGATCTACAGAAGCAAAATTGATTAAAAAATGGCCTGAGTGAGAGAAAGTTCCAGATCACATACCACCACAACGCGAAGCAACAATCTGCGTAAAATCGAGTTTCGAAGACGACGTCAGGGTTAGATTTAAGCAACCGAAAATTGAAAAGTGATAGTTGTGAGAGTGTCCTTACAAGGAGTATCGGCCTGAATCGTTCTCATGAGATCGGTGTGCCACAAATTCCGGTAATTCTGACGCGCCTGCATCTTCTCGATGTGCTCCTGCGACGCCATGGCGACTGTTTGTGGTTGCTGTTGAGCAGAGTGAGAAAAACCCTAGATCGGTCCTTTGAGAAATGCGGATGCACTGTGGTTATATATAACAGAGAGGAGGATATCTTGGTTGTCACGTTGAAAATGAAAATGAAAATGAAGGAAAGGAAGAGCGAGAATCCGCGTGGTTTTGGGTTTTGGGTTTTGGGCGTTGAACCTTGAAGCAGGCGAATGCTAACTCCAATTGGTCTATGTCTGAGCCTGTGTCAAGGAATGGAAAGGCCAAATAGGCATTAATTATTTATTCGCCAAATCACCTTCTAAGTTACCTTTTTTTTTTTTATTTTACCTTTTTTTTAATGAAACTTCTTATAATAGTATCAAATAAAAATAATATCTAAAGTAATATATAAAAGAGATACTTTTTTTTAATAATCACTTTATTCTTTTTTTTTTGTTATCATTATATTTTTCTATTTTAAAAAGTTAAAAAAAATTATCAAATTTAAGAACTTAAAATTAATAGATTAATTATAATATTAATTAAATTAATATCCTTTTTATTTAATTTTATTTTTATTTTTATTTTTAATAAAGACATAAAATGTCGCGACTTCACTGGTGTATAATAAATTATTTAATTTTGACATACAGCATCATTTACTTAAAATTATTTCAACTTTATAAATTTTTTATATTATTAATCACTCATAAATTTTATATATTTAAAATTTATTAATTTTTATAATAGTTATTTTAAAATAAATTATGTTTAGCTTACGGTATAAAATCGTTGGTTAAAATATTGTAATTGGTCTCATTATTAGAATAAAAAAATTAGTGAAATCATTGTATTAATGAGGAGTTAGAATAAATAAATAAAAACTTAAGATCTACCTTTAATAAATTTATCGAAAGAGTTCGAATTTATATATTAAATTTAAAAGTGTAAAATCTTTTATATTATCGATTACTCATAAATCATAATAGGTATGATTTAGATAAAATAAAAATTTAATTAACTTAGTATATATGATAAATTTTGATTTTTTTTTCGTTCCTGGAGTATCCACACTAATCTCCTCGCGAGGTTGGAGGCACCTCGAAGGGTGGGATAACTGGCCCTAAGATTTAACGCGTTTGCATACACAAAGTAGAATTCGAACCCCCCAATATTTAACACGGTTGCATACACAATGCAGGATTCAAACCTCTGACCTTACTTAAGCATGGATCAACCCCTATTACTAAACTACACCCTTGAGATTATAAATTTTGATTTAGTACTAAGAGTTTAACCTCGATAATACATTGTTAATGCAAAATAAATTATATTATAAATTAATCACAAATCATTTAAAAATAATTGTTTTTTTTTAAATAATAGTATAATTGTTATGATAATTATTATAAAGTACAACAATTTTAATATACATATCAACGAATGACAGTATAAAAATCTTTTATATTATGAATGTATGTATTTATACATCTATTAATACGAGTAGATTGCGTGTAAAAAATATTTGCAGTATTAATATATAGATAATTTTCTCAAATTATTTATCAACCTATGCATAAATTATTATTTACTCTTATAATACGAAACTTAAAAATAATAAATGAGAATGGCGTTACCTTTGAATGAAAGAATGTCGACTTCTAGAAATGTGCGCCGCTGAAATTGAAAGGCCACTACTAATTATTTTTTCATTTTAATATATATATATATATATATATATATATATATATATATATATATATATATATATATGAGGAGGGTTCAAACGACACCGGTGTAACTTTTACTAAATGTTACACCGCTTAATAACTTTATATTAAATGTGAATTTTGAAAATCTAACCGTTGGATTGAAAGTTCATATCTCTTAGATCATATATGTCAAATTTTATATTAATCTAAGATGATTTGATACTTCATTCTCATAAAACAAAATTGACGTAATATATACATTTCAAAATATATTAAAATATGAACACTTTGATTACCTTCAAGTTGTTGTTCAATTTTTTAAAAATTTGACATATATGATCTAAGAGATATGAACTTTCAATCCAACGGTTAGATTTTCAAAATTCACATTTAATATAAAGTTATTAAGCGGTGTAACATTTAGTAAAAGTTACACCGGTGTCGTTTGAACCCTCCTCATATATATATATATATATGTGAGAATGCTAATATACTCTTACCTATTTTTTAGTGGGAGTATGTTAGCAACCTATACCAAAATTTTAGGATAAAAAACACTAATTTCTTTTAATTTAGTTAATTCGTACAAAGGATATTATAGTAGTTTAATTTAATTTTAAATAAAAATAAAATATATTTTTTTCTCTTATTAATTTTATTCTCTAATTCATTTAAAATTAAATTAAATTACTATAATATTATTTGTACGAATTAATCAAATTAAAAGAAATGAGTATTTTTTATCCTAAAATTTTGATATAGATTGTTAACATACTCCCACTAAAAAATATGTGAAATATTAACATTCCCCATATATATATATATATATATATAATTCTGTTTTAAGATGTCTATTATTTTAGAGAATGATTAAAGTGTTTTAAAATATTACGTTCATGAATAATAAATACTTATTTTTATTTTGTGCTATCATAAATTTAAATTTTATTTAAAATATAGTTTTGAGAAGCTTTAAAAATTAATAATTATTATTTATAATTAGAACTAAAAAATCAATTTATTACTTATAAGACCAGAAATACTATTTAATTATAAATTATATATATATTAATGAAAAGAATTATTGATGAAGTAAAAGTGATCTACTAATTTTTTTAGTGACTAATTATCAACAAAATTAATAAATACTTCACACATATAATATTATAACCTAAAACATATACAATAAAGTTATTGGTTTTTATAATTAATATTTTAAAAATCGTGTTAAAAATAATTTTGAATATATTTTAAAAATGGAGTTATACGTTTATTTAAATAATATTTGTAAATTTTTTTATAAATTTTATCTATACTTTATTAAAATATTTTGGTGAAGTGAAATAATTATTAAATTATGTGAATCGAGATAAATTAAAGTAATTTTTAAAATAAATGGAACAAGCAAGTGACATGTTCCACAAGAAAAAAAGTAAAATATTATCGAGTCACTAACAGCCACCAGTAGGCATCAGAAGAAAAAGGAAAATGGTCCTAGATAGATCCAAATTCTGCAAGCAGGTGGAGAGCCGTTCGAGGTGCATATAGGAATTAGGTAGGCTTTGGACCAATGTAGAAAAAAGACATGGATACTCTGTGTGGAAGGTTCAGTGAGACTTGGGCCTAGCATTAAACATGGGCCTCAAACAAGAAACTGAAATCACTCTCAAGATGGAAATCAGGGAGAACCACGAAACAACAAAACTCAAAAACTTAATTAGGACTTACATGTTTTGAAGAGTGTGTTTAAATACATGTTTAAAAGTGTTTTTGGAAGTTTCTTTCTATATCTAAAATAACTCTTCATTTTCAGTAAAAAGACTCTCTAAAAAACACTTATAATTTGTATAAAAACAAACTCTAGAACAAACATATTGAGGCTAAAAGAGGATTAATAACTTGAAAATCTTCACATTTACATAGAAGGGAACCAATATGTTAAGAGGAATGTTAGGAAATTATTTTTTAATATATTGTTTTTTAGTATATGCTTTTATTGATTAAAACTTATCAAAACCTACCAAATTAAGAGAGAGAAATATCAAATAAGAGGTGGAAGTAATAAAATTTTAGGATTTTAAATAGTTCGGTTAATAAAAGTGTGATGTGTTAAAAGTGTGTTTTTAACATTTATGATATGAGAACAAAGTACAAGTTAACAAGATAAGGAAATTCATATTTCACTATAATTCCCCCAAATCATGGTCATTGTTAATGGTGTAGTGGTTTATTGTGATTGTTTACGGGTGTATTAGTGACTGTTGTTTATCTGTAATTTTATTTTGGGCTTGCTCTTTCTTTGGCAAAAATGAAAATGATTCCATGAGGTTATGTTTGGATTTACGAAAGAGATAGAATAAAGTGAAATAATGTTATATTTTTATTATTTAATTTTTAAAATATAAAAAAAATCCAATTCTCTGTATTTTATTTCACTCTATTTAGTACTTTTTCCATCAAAATTAATCAGATTACGTCATAAAAAATATTTATGCAATGAATATCTTTATTTTATTATATTTCCTCACATCTCAATTCAATCTATTATACTTACTATTAAAAATATTTAAATACAATAGCATCTCCATTTGGATAATTTATGGATTAATTTTCATACACAAGATTATAGTTTTGTTGTATAGATTTTAAAAGGGAAAAATGATATCTCGATCTAAGATTAAAAAAAAAAACTTCAAATATAAAAAGATTTTAATAAAAATACATTGACAGTGTCATTTTTTTTATATAATATTATCCAATCACGTGATATTATGCATGTTAACGTATTAACTTCTATAATAATTAATTTTAAAATTATATAATAATTTTTTATTAGTTCACAATATAAAAATTATATAAATAATTTTTGTATAAAAATATTACCTATAGAAAATTAATATTTATCATGGCTTAAATTCTTATAAAAAAAATTATCTTATTTGATCAATGTTGTCGAATGGTAGGGACCTTATACTGACGACAGGACCTTATAATCTTGTCGAAAGCAAGCGCGTGTCTCATTATATGGTTAAGCTCGATAAATACACTGTCATTCTATTACAGTAAAGAACAAAAAGAAATACTTTTGCAGAATTCTGGGCGTAAATAAAATTTCAAAACTAAAAGACCATTGAAAAGAAAAAGAAAGGTACTACTAGACCCTGTTGCAAGGCAGATTAGGAAATTTATGGTAATTTAAAAGGAGCCACCGGGTAACCTTGGAGAATACAAGAAAGAAAAGGGACAAGATGGCAAATTTGCAGGGATGATTGGTTATAAATCCAAGCCTGGGTTATACTGCTCTCAGCTCTCAACTCTCAACCTGTGGTGTTGGGCAACGTCACTAAAGACAGACACAGAGAGAGAAAGAAACAAGTTGGCTTTGTCGCTTTGTTCATGTCAGTGAGCCTTTGAGAAACAACAACTACATAGACAAAATAGCACCCGTCACCAAGCAAAACATAAACTAAATTTGTTATTCTTCTCTAATAACCCACAACTAGTGAATTTGAGAGGTTCTATTCTCCCACGAATTTCGTTTCTATGTCTTCTGATCTCTATGCTTTTGACACCAGCTTCCACACACATCATTCAAACACTGATGGAGTTGGAGACCTTCCTTTTCTCTCAGACTCTCTTCCTTTCTTCCCCAATTCTCCCACTTCAAATGCTCCTCCTTCTCTCGACCCATTTTCCCCTTCTTTTTTCTCTTTCTCCCCTCCCCACTTGGAAAGCCTCAGCCTTTACCATGCCAACCGCGTGCAGCCTCTGTCCAATGGCCAGAACTTGGCCACTGAACTCGGAAGCTTCACGGCTGTTGATGGCTCCCAAGTGAAGAGTGAGGAATGTCAAGTGGCTGTTGACTGTGTCTACGCTCAGCAACTACTTCCTCATAGCTATAGTGGGGCCGAAAATTTCTCCAAGTACATGCAGAGGAGCTTCAGTAGCAACTCTTTTGAAGGAAAACCCGGTTTTCTGTCACAACCTTATAGTGATGCTCTCCTGGATTCTCCTAATTTTCAAAGGCATGACATGAGTTCCCCTGATGACAGTCTCTTCGGTGGACAAATGAGAAGGGTTTGCAGCACCGGAGATTTGCAGGTAAATGTAGATACTTTTCCTACTCTTTTTTTTCCCAGGTAACAAAGTTAAATACTAATCTCGCTCGCTGTCACTGATCAGAAAAGTTTTTGCATCCGCTAAGAATCAAACATAATTTTCTACTAAAAAAATCATTCCAACTCCGTGTGAATACAGAATATCTAACACTGCATCAATCCATCGTATTTTCTTGTAAAACTTTGAACCTTAATTGGGAGACTAGATTTTTAGACTTAACTCCTAATGGTTATTAACACCACATGGTTTAGCTATTCTTTTTTATGATTTTTCTTTAAAAGTTGGTTTTGTTGAAGTTTGTTTTAATTCTTGAGCAGAACATGAAGGGAAATCACATGTCTCCAACGGAGGCGCCGTTGTTGGAGGAATCGAACTTCAAAGTAGGGCGTTACAGTGCGGAGGAAAGAAAAGAAAGAATTTCTAAATACAGAGCAAAGAGAACACAGAGGAACTTCAACAAAACCATTAAGGTAATTAAGGAAAAAGTAACGCTATCACTGTTATACTAATATATTGGTTTAAAGATGTGTTAGTTTAATCAAATAATGTCAACTTACTGAAATTGCAGAGAATGGGGCAAGTTGATGATATTCTTGTAGTTTACAGAAAGTGTAATATAATACATATATATATATATATATATATATATATATATAAAAGAAATTCTAATTGTAATTCAATAATATCCGAACGCATGAAATGAAATATCTGCGGAAAACATTTTTGTTTTTGTGTAAATAAGTATGTTTGATTGAGAGAAGGAATATAAAGGAAAAAAGAAAGGTCTGAATGTGTCTGAGATTTTGTATTTGTGTAACCAGTATGCATGCCGAAAGACACTAGCCGATAATCGACCACGCATACGTGGCAGATTTGCTCGCAACGACGAGACCAGCGAGACTCCCAAGGCTTCATGTTCCACCCGGGATGAAGATGACGTCGATTTCTGGGTACGTATATATAGCAGTAATTTTGTTGCTTGCTCAAAAATTTAACAAAAATTAATTAAAATAGGATTAATAACCTTAAAATGATTTGTGAAAGTTAAAATTAAGTTACGCATCTTAAAAGTTAAGAAGCGCTTTCTCTATTATGTAACTAATAATTGGTGTGGTTTACGGTGTAGATTGAAGAATTGCGATTGCATGAAGAGCAAGACGATGTAACAGTGGGGGCAGAACAATATTTGAGAAGTTTTGGAGCTAGTCAATTTCAGTACGGTGGCTTTTGAGTTTTAGAAGCATAATTTTATGGAAGAGCCTTTAGGAAAGTTTAGGCTCGATCAAGGGAGAAAAGAATTTGCAAGCCATAAGAAAGATTAATTGCAGATTTTTTTTCTTTCTTTTTTATTGAATTAAATAAAAAAATGTCAATAAGGTACGGGGAATCTGAGATGTTGCGGAGGACCAACATGAAATTGGGTTGTTGGACAAGGGTGCCCCGGTTAGTCTAGTTGTAGTTGCACACTTGCACCCCTATATATTTTTTTATTTCAAGCTATGATTTACCAATTGATTAGTGTATGTGTGTATATATAAAAAATCATATTCCATAATCATGACATGTTTTTTAAACAAAGGAGTAATTATGCTTTTATACATTCAACATTCTTTGAAGTTAGGAATATAATTAATCATTTGACTAAACCAATTCTGTTCTTAATTTAGTATTTGGCAATCAAAATTAATCAATACTGCCAAGTTATTAATATGAGGAGTATAATTTTTTTTAAGTAATGTTTCAAGTTCAAATCTTATGAATGAGAAGAAAAAAAAAGTAATTAGAAAAAGAAATTATATATTAAAAGTGATCAATCAGATTTTTTTTATTATAAAAATTAGTTATCATTTGATTGAACTAATTTTGTTCTTAATTTTGTATTTGTTAATCAAAATTAATTAATACTAACAAATTTTTAATTTGAGTAGTTTTGAAATTTTTTAAGTAGTATTTTAAGTTAGAATCTCATGGATGAAAAATAAAGTTAGAAAAAGAGACCACACGTTAAAGGTGACCAAATTAGATTTTTTGATAAAGATTAATTATTGTCAATGTTAATATATACTTTGTACTAATCACATAATTATGAAAAAATAAAAATTAATTAACTAGTTTGTGAATAACTATTTTTACCTAAATGTAGTGGCTCCAACAATCTATGTGTATGAGATAGGATGCATTGACATCGCGTGTAAGTCTAAAGACTTAACAAATAAAATAGTTAATATAGATTAATCTAATAGTTTATATTATCTTAATATAAATTTTATAATAATTAGTTATTTAACTATAATCTATCAATTAATTTATTTGAATTGATTTGATTTGACTTATTGTTCAATTGATTTAATTTTACATTAATTAATTGCAAAAAATATTTATTAATAATTTCTTACGATTTTTCATAATAAATGGTAAAAATATATATAATTATAATCAGTGAAGGATTTAAAAAATTTAGATAATGGAAACAATAATTATTTATATATTTATAGTATTAAAAATTTTACATATAACTTTTAAAAGTATAAATATATATCATAATTATTTTTTGTAAGTTTTTATATCTATGATTACGATTAAAGATGAAAATAAGTTAGGTCAAATTATGTTATATTATAATTTAGTAGGTTTGAATATAATTTTTTTTAAAAATATATGTCCTAAATATGACTTATTTATCTATCGTAGATATTTTTTAAATATTTGATTAGAGTTACAATCCTAACAATATACTTTATAATAATTTAATACTAATAAAAACATAAAAATAAATATGTTAAATTTTATAAAAATAAAGTTTAATTTATTTATAATATAAACATGTTTTTAATATCTAATATAATATCTTAGATGATAATTTATTTCAAAACATATTTTATAATAAAAATTTTAAATAGTTTTTTAATTTTGATTTTTTTAATCAACGTATACAATCCTACAATCTTTACTATTTTTATTTTTTTTAATCAATGTATAGATAAATAGAAAAGTACAAAAGGTAAACATATATGTTACAAATTTTATTTTATCAAAAATTTAAATTTGTTTAAAAAAATAATTCATTATTAAGGAGTATTCTTTATCACATATGATAATCAATTTCCTTCGAAAGTTTGATAAATATCAAATAAATGAACAATTATTTTAAATTTATATTTTATACATATGATAATTTAAATATATATGTTTATTTTATTAGAATATAACTTTTATTTTTAAAAATATATTATTTTTTAGAAATATACATATATATATATATATATATGTGTGTGTGTGTGTGTGTGTGTGTGTAAATGGTAGTGGGGGCATGTGCCCCCACTCTCCTCTACATGGATCCATCCTTGATTATAATAATTTTGATTATTTTATAGTAAAAATTAATAAATTTTGTAACACTATACCTTTTATTAATAATCGTATGTGTGATGCTTGTGGTGTGGTTGGGTGGCTTTGAGGAGTTAAGAAATTCTCAGGGAATTGTTGAGGTGTTTAGAGGATTTCTTTGAGTAGAGGTCCAATTTGACCATAGAAAAAAAAGTATTTAAGGTTTCTTTTGATATTCAAGACTTATAATTTCTTTCTCATAGAACCTTAGAAAGAATTTAAAGAGAGAAGCTATGAAGCTAATCCTTCTTCTTTTTCTTCCATCCAGAATCCCCAAGACAGTAGAAGATCCTTGTTGATCAGTGGTGTGGCAATCTGAAGTTGTTGGAACTAAGAATTTGCTTTGGTGTGGAGTTTCTCGGAGCTTAGAAAGCTTTTTCTTCTTCTTCTTCTTGGTGCATTACATGCTTGGTTTGTTAAGTTTCTAGTACCTTGGGGACAATTTCATGGGTCTGTTATGTGTAGAACTCATCGTTGCGTTGAGTGTGGTTTAATCAAAGGCGCTCTGTCTAGCTCATGTTTGGCGCAAGATCGGTGATCTCGTGTCAGGAGTGAGGAAGGAGAATTGTCTTGGATTGAACTAGCGTCAAACGTGGTTTGAATAACTGTATGTGAGGTGAGAGAATCGTCTCGAGTTTGCATGAGGTTGGGCATGGGATTTTTCCAGGCTAGGCGTGAGGTCTCAGGGACTCCCTACCTCAACCACATTAGATGCAGGTTGTGTGGCGCTGAGCGTATATTATTTTGAAAATACTTGTTATTTGATGAGTTGAATCGTGAACATGAATAGAATTGTTTAAGTTATTGCGTGTTGTATGTTGAATGATGATGATAGTTGTATGTATATTGATTTAGGGTAATATATGTAGATGTTGTATGATTGAAATTGAGAAGCATTAGTATGCTATACTTGATGATTTTGTTGGAGCTCTATATTTGACTTGGGTAATGCATATAGATGATGTAATTTGATTTGTTGATGCTGAGAATATTATAGGCATTAAAACATGTTGATTGGCTTAAGATTAGAGGAGAGAATGTTGATATGAAAGTTGAATATCCCATGTAGGGAATATTGTTTTGGCACTCTAGGAGGCGAGTTGTTGAAAATCCTCCTTAAATAGGTATGAAACTCTTGGAGTGGATTTGTTAAGTCTACCTAAACTTATTTCATTCAATAACTCATGTTCTACATCAAATTTCAATTATCCAACCGTTAAATTTAAAGTTCTCAATGCATAGATCAAATCTACAAATTTTAGAAAATTTAAAAATCATTTGATACTTCATTTCATTAATTCAAATTGACGGATAATTATAAAATTATTTTATACATTAATTTTAATTAATGAAATGAAGTATTAAATGATTTTCAAATTTTTTAAAAATTTGCAGATTTAATTTATGGAATAAAAACTTTAAATTCAATAGAAGGATCGTTAAAATTTAATGTAGAACATGAGTTATTGAACGAAGTAAGTCTAGAGTAAACAAATCTCTCCTTTTATATATATATATATTATTAGTATTTGAAACATATATATATATATATATATATATATATATATATATATATATATATATATATAATTTGTAAGTGTTCAAGACCTATTCATAGAATAAATAAATATTTCTAATAATTTGAAATATATGTGAGAATTTTCATTTTTAATGTTGTTTTTATACTAAATATTTTCATTTTTTTAAAATACAGCAATATGCTACCAAGTCTCCTTTAGGAATTGATTATATTTGATACATATTTGTATATATAACTAAGAAATCTACAAGGGATTGAACTAGCGGTGGAGAGTTTGAGTTCTAATCCAATTGTCACGTTTGAATGTATAGAAATCAACATCAAATATTGGACAGTGTAGTAATTGGCTGAGAAGACAAAGCATCCAAGTCTATAATTTGACTGCTAAAACACACATGAAGCTACAAAGCACCGGTAAAAGCTAGGTCCCTTGGTCTTGGCTGGCTAAAGAAATAAAAAAGAAGCATCAATATGAAAAGGAAAGTTATTATTCTTTTCTGATTAATTATCGTGAGGTGATAAATATAATATAGTAGTGTTTCATTAGTTCAATTTTACAAATTTTGTTAAGTGGACTTCGATCTTCCAATCAAAACATTAGTCAAACAAATTCCAAGGATAAAAGGTTTTTGTTATTTATAGTTTATGTTTTCGCACTATAGTGCTGTCAAATCTTGCTCAAAATGATGATTTAGCACACAACAAACTCAAGTGTAGAGTGGAGGACAAATGTCCTTTAGGTTCTGATGATCAAGTTTAAATGCAATCCCTCTTTAACAAAAGCGCGATTCTGATATTAATATTTCCTCCATGCATAGGAAAGTCAGAATAAAAATAATTAACCCTAGCTAGATGGAGTGGGCTACTTATGATTAATTTAAATTTTCAAACACAACATTTCTATACTCTTACGATTAATAATCTAATAATACCGCTGAGAGTGTTTTTATTTTGACATGTAAAATGTTTTTTTAAACATAATTTTAAGAAAACAAAAAAGGTCTGTTTCTTTGATTTTAATATTATTTTTAAAATATACATATATAAAAATAAGAAATAGTAATACTCACACTATCATCCTTTTCTTAATACTTTTTGTACTATTGATTAAAAATCTCAAAATTTGATAGATATTACTAGAAAATCAAAAGACTCCTTAAATTAGATGCAAGACTCATGAAATTTGTGATTTCTAATAAGATTCAATCAATAATACAGTGAATGTTAATATAAATGAATGTTAGAGAAAATGTTGTTAGCACTTGTCATCTACGGATTATATTAATGACTAATCTTTATTCAAAATTCTCAGTGAACATATTTAATAAAATATTCTCTTCTTATCATATTTTTATCTATAAAACTTAAATTTGATACTTTAATTAAAAAATTCAAGTCTATTTTCACCTATATCAATGACTTATTAGTTGAAGATAATTATACATGATATCATCACATACATCATCACTTTTTCATGTTTAAATAATAAAAGTTAATAATAAATGAAATGATAATATAATACATAAAGCAATTGACATAATTGTTTTAGTTTATTAATTAATTTTGAGTTTGAACCTTAAATAGAGTTTGAACTAGTATTAATTATTCAAAAGAAAAACTTTGTTGTTCATATGGTTAATTTTTGTTAAAAAATTGTCTCATGTGATCTATAATGATAATAAGGTTAAAATATTTTTTAGTCTTTATAGTTTCACTTACTTTATCTTTTAATCTTTATAATTTAAAATAGACTTTTTAGTTCATATACTTATATTTTTCAATTTTTCTCGGTTTTAAATAAATCTTTGTAGTCCTTATATTTGTAATTTTATAACTTTTTTAGTCCTTATCATTATTATTTTTGTAACGTTATTTGTTTTACTTTTACATGGTAGATTTTTTTATTGGGATACAAATAAGATTTTGGATAAAATAATAAAAGAAATAACAGTTTATAAAACACACACATAGGTTGAGAGATCTTTTGAGTGATAATCAAAAACAAAATTGTAAAGACTTAAACCTAAAGCGGACAATATTTCACTATTATGTTATGTGTGAAATAGCCCAATAAAATAACAAGATATAACCTTCTCCTTTTGATATAAATATCCCCTCAAAAAATACCAATAAAATAACTTTAACAATGATATCAGAGCTGACAATTCCAATACTCACATAATGGAGACAAGAAATACTATAGAGAGAGCAAAAATATAATTAAAGATGATTGTGATAAGTATCATGACAATAAGAAGATCAGGTTTGAGAATTTTAATTGAGGGGATACTTGTAGGGAAAACAATTCAAATTTTAATTTTAAATCTCTAAGATATTGTTTAGATTTTAAAAATATTGATTATTTTAGGATATCATTTAAAATTAAAATATATTTTATTTATTTTAGAGATTTATTTTCTCTTTTAAAATTAGGATGTTAAGTCAATAAATAAAAACTCTTGATATGAGAAGAATCACCTACCTTGTAAAGAGGGTTACCACCTTAAATGAAAGAGAATGTTATATGAAGGAAGGTTTCCAAGTTTCACAAAAAAACTTGTGAGGGAAGAATTTTCAAATTTTGCTGATGAAACTTGTGAGAAAGATATTTCCAAGTTTCATCCATAAAACTTATGAAAAGAGGTTTTCAAATTTCATCCACAAAACTTGAAGGAAAGATTTTCAAGAACATACATGTAATATTTTGAGATAATGAATATCCTTTTAAATGTATGTACCACATTAAACAAATTTTGTGTGATTTTTTAATCTATTTATGGTATTATTTTTAATGTGTTTCTCATCATTGTTGCAAATAAAAAAAAGGAGTTTTTTTGTTCCCAACAATTTTCAATTTTGTGACAATCAAAAAATGGTGTCTCGTGAGCATTGCCAAGTGAAGATACAAAACACATGAAACGTCTAGAGACTTAATTTGGAATAATTCCAGTAAAATAAATTCAATAGACATATAAAATTGAATTAATGTATTTGTCACATTAACATAAAAGAGATAACATTGCAAAAGAATTAACAATAGAGACTAAAAGATTGAAAATTATAAATATAAAGATTAAAAAGACTTATCTTAAATTATAAAATTAAAAAATATTAAAAAAGACAAATATAAAGATTAAAATAAATCCATTTTAAATTAGAAGAATTAAAAAGTAAAGTAAATCAAACTATAAAAATTTAAAAAGTATTTTAACCTAATACTAATACTACTACTAATAATAATAAAATAATAGAGCAAAGATAATCCCCTCTCGGTTCCTTTATATATTTTACTCCTTTTAATAAAGGTTGGATTCAATTTTAGTTTTTTTAATCAGCTGAAATATAATTAATTATTGAATTGAAAGATATAATAAAGGTGACACTTTGTCCTTTTTCTTCTGTTGTGAATTTAAAAGAAGCATAAAGAGTTGCATACTTTTGCTCTTGAGGGCATAAAGATACAAATTGATTGCCAACTAAAAAATGCCTGAATTATTATGCTGCGATTTATATGCCATATCCTATCAAAGGCTGGCATAAAGTGAGCAACATGTGTTAAGCTGCCATTTTGGCAGCAATACTCACAAACATGAACACTAACATGTATGTAATAAATAGAAGAAAGCTCCTATATGTACCTGATGCCGCCACAGTAGCACTTTCTATTAAAAATTATAAAAGAACATCAATAAGACAGAACAACACAGTGAGCAGATGCAGAGGTTATTGCTTTGACAGATTCTGTTCCTAAAGAATGGCATTCATTTATGTAATAGTGCCAGAGCAAAAGAGATGCTTCTGATTGTAAAGGGTACATGTTTCATTTCAAAACATTATCAACATTCATCAAAATTTTCTACTTTCTAGTGCCATTTTCATGAAATCATCATCACATCCTTTCTAGTAAGTGATATATTATTAATCCTGGCTAGAAAGAAAAGAAAAAAAACTAATTTTTTGGACATCTTGAATTCACACACATCTCTACAAATATATGATATTATCCAATTTAGATTTCTACTTTCATCAATTTGTTTTTGAGCATTATTCAAAAGATCGCATATCAATAGACTTTGTTTGTATTTATACATCTATATTCATCCTCTTACTTTAATATTGCGAAACTTCGTTTTTACTATAATAAATTCCCATCCTCAAATTGACACCCTAGATAGTAATTGACTGTAACCACATTCAATCAATGTGTTGAAAACATGAACAGAAGGAAACCGGGAGAATCTAATTTAAGTCATGAAGGAAAAAAAGACTCAAAGACCGCATCTCTTCAGTCCACAACTACCCTAGTGGCTTTTTTGGATGTGGTCTCACAATCCCTTACAGTTAAGTAATCATAAACTAACTAGCTTCCTGTTATGATAAGAAAGTGATAGAAGATAGGGGGAGACAATGCCTTTAATGGGCATAGCAGCAAGCAAAATGGTGCTAATAAAATTTTATCTTATGCACCCAAATGATTCCAAACTCCCACTTTTGACCATCACCACTTCAACACCCTATCATTGCAATGCTTTAGATTATAATGAGATGATTAGCCTAACCCTATTCGAGGTGACCCTAAAAGAATTTTGTTCCTGGGGATGCATGCTTGGTATAAAGATGTCCACTTACCCTTTGTTTAGTCCAAGAAAAGTGTTCTGATTGGTACATCGAAGGTTCCACTGATCGATCCATGTCCTTTGGAATATTTTTGAGACGATTTGATTAGCAATTAAAAGGAAATAATATGGCAGTGTAATTGTTTTGCTTTGCACACGAATGACACCATGGTGGACATGGAAAGTTTTATAGTAATATATATGATCTGGCAGACAAGAAAAGAGGCCATGTTATAGAAGATGGAACTTTTTGTCTGGGGTAAGACTGGAAGAAATGAAAACTTAATTTGAGAACCCTTTTGATTGGCTTGAGTGGAGAATCTAGCAAGATGGTCAATTTGGTCATCATGCGTTAATACTTAATAGTTAATACTCAAAGCGATTTGGCTCACAAGACAATGACCATGAGTATATGTGCTACAACTACAAACATATATTCTTTCTTCTACCTACGATGGGGGAATTGGCATTTCAGAAAAATACGACGCCGAATAAAGTCGATAAATTCGGAAAATGTGTTTCAGCTAATTATGATTAATGATGGGGGGAAAAAATTATTTTTCGTCAAATGTGGTCTCAATCTTATATACATATACTCATCACATATAACTTTATCTTATCAGATCAATTCATTCGATAGAGCTTTTGATATACGGGAAGTTTTCTTAGTATTATGAAATTTGTAAAAATATTATATTAGTTTCTGAATTGGCTACAATTACCATAAGACTTGCATAAAGTAAAGAGGGGTAACAAAAGCTAAGATTATATTTGGATTGGTGGCAAAAGGTGAAATGGAAAAGGATGAAGTCAAAGAATAAGTCGTTCTCATATTTGATTTGTCAAAATAGGAGTGAAATATAATGGAAGAACATGGATAATAATTCATTCTATTTCATTATTTAACCCCAATTTTTACCCTCCAAATTTGAAATATGGAACACAACTTTTAAATTATAAATGACTATTTTATTTTTATAAAATTTATCCTAATCATTGATTTTTTTTTTTCAATAAAGACAATATGAAAATTAAAAAGTTATAACTCATTTTTCTTCCATCTTTTTTTCAAACAATACAATGAAAACAATGTTTCATTCTATTACAACATATCTAAATAATGAAATAACATTTTTATTTCATTTCATTTCACTTCATTATTTACCACCGATTCAAATGTAACCTAATACAACTATACAAGTAACTGGAATATTGCTATCTAATATGGTTAAATTTTGGTTGAAGTTGTTCATTGGGTTACCCTTACAAGAGCAACAAGATATGGATATGCTCTTACACTCACTTATCTAAGAATGAGATTTATTAAATTGGAGAGATATATTTATTTCAAGAGTGATTTATGATAAAATTATTTTGTTCAATAATTTATGACATATATTTAATTTTAATAATTTAATTATTAAATTAAAAGTTTTTAATAAATAAATAAGTTTTTAAATTTTGAAAATTATTTAATTCTTTATTATATTAATTTAAATTAACATATATTCATTAAAAAAATTAACTGTTAAATCACTTAAAGTAAATATAAACTATGAATTATTGAATGAAGTAGTTCAATCAAAAGTTACTCTATGAGTAAATAATCCCTCCCAAGTTAAATTAAAGAAAGTGCATTAGATTAGTATTTTAATGAATTTTAAAATACTTTTTATTATAAAAAAGGCTTATGGTATCCAATCAAGACAATTATGATTTTTTAATGAGTATATCAAAATTTGGTAGTATTTAAATAAGACAATAATGATTTTTTTAAGAGTTCGTTAAAATTTAATGATATTCAATTAAGATTTTTTTTCACTTAAAAAAAGTCTATTGGTATTAAACAAATAGAAATTTCAATGGATTATTTTGAATAATAAAGTTTGTGAAACTTTTTAGTAAAATTTACTTGTAATTCACTTATTTAACAATCTCACTAAAACTCTTAAGATTTTGCACGACTTCTTTTCCGTTCCATTTCTCCACTTTTGTTTCTTCTTTCTCTATTTTTGTTTCTCTCTCTTTCTCATCTATGTCTTTCCTATCTTTTATTTCTTTGTCTCTCACCTTTCTTGCTTCTCTCTCCTCTTCTCTCTCCTTTTCTCTCTCTTATTTTCTTCTCTATTTCATTTTCTTTTTATCTTTTTATTCATCTCTCATTTATCATTTTCAAGATTTTGCGAGTCATGGTAATGACCTTCAAAATAAAAATGAAGGTTTCAATTTATACTATACATCCCTAAGAAATGTGATCGAGAAGATATTTAGTATTTTTAAATCATGAATCATAATTTTTAAGTCAAAACCTTTATTTCTATTTAAGATACAAGTTGAACTTGTATTAGCATATATAACACTAAATAACTTTATTTGCAAAGAATGTTATTATGAGGAATTTTCAATTAAATTGATGGATGAATCTTTATCTTCAATGTTATCGATTAATGAAAATATAATTTTGAACATATTATTTTAACTTAAAAGCATGAAAGAAAATATGTTAATGTATGAAAGACTAATATAACTTTAGATATGTGGAGAAATGTTAGTTAGAAAATATTAAAGTCAACTATTTATATAAAAAAAAAAGGTATATTAATTTTACCTTTCTTTATTATTTAAGTCATATATTTTTTATTCTTGTAGCATTAAATGTGTTTTACAAATTCGTGTTGTTTTTTAAAATTTATAAAATTCTTTAAAATCTTTTAATATAAATATGTTAAAATCTATCAAAATCAAAATTATAAAATCTTAATCAAAATTTATGTTTTAAAAGTCTTTCAAAAAATATCTTAATTTTTTTATATTAAAATAATTTTTAAAAATTTCAATCTAATAAATTCCCTAAATTAATGGCTAGATCATGAAGCACTGATATTTTTTGACGATTTCTCTATTTTATTTCTGCATATATTTCTCGGTTTGTCTTCTTATAGAAATTAGGACAGGTTTGTGGTGACAAATTTTAACTTTGCTTACTCCCCTCTGCCCCTCCAATATTAGAAAAAGAAATGTTTGGACGAATACTAAAGAAACTTGGCATCACTAATTTCTTTCTCTTCAGCGTAGTTGAGCTGTAATGAGTGCTTTTTGATTTGGAATGGGATTCATATTGAAGAAATCAAATGAACTCGTACTAGTTTGCATAAGCCAATGTTAAAGCAGAGAGAATGTCCCAAAAAAGCAGTCAAATGCTAAATCTCCATAGGTCTTGGCAAACACAAGATTCCTTCACGGACGTCTAAAGTATCTAAAAGGCACCGTCAACTAGTTTCCATTCTCCTCAAATATGTGATAGTGACACAATTGGTGTTTTTTCATGAGAGCTATGCCCCCTCCCTTTTTAAATTCAACTCCACCATCAATTAACTTACCATATCCTCAAAAGTCACTGCCACAACGGTATGTAGCCCCGGGTATACGTATCTCTCTAGTCTCTATATGTATTTCAGTATAAGATTGCTATTATTCTATTTGGAGATTATTCATGAGAAAATCAACTAATATTACGTACGTACACATGTTGAAATATTAATCATTTTTTTTTTGTAAATGACTAAAAATACATATTTTTATTTTTATTCACTTGAGAGAAGTGAAATCCTATATATAAGGCAATGTAATAGCGTCGCTTATGTTTATTTTAAGTTTAGTGCCTTTGTACCAAAGTGTTCTACCCGGTCGAATATCAAGGCTTGGTAGGTTACTTGATTTTTTTTGGGGAAGATTATAGTTGTTTTTGAAGGTTCTATAAACACAGGTACAATCTTTGGGGATATTTATACTCTAATTAATATTATCTTCAAAGTTCTGTCTTGACGTTGCTTGCAACAACAATTGTCTAGAGTTGATGATTAAGAGGACATATTGTTTTTAAACTACACATACAATTGTGGTATAATTTTTATATTATTTTAAAAATAAATTAAAATTATCATCTTTTATATATCTTTTATATTTAAATATCAAATGATACGACTATAACGTCTTATTATTTTTATTGTTAATTTTTTATGTATTACATATATAAATATCTATATTTATTATTTCGTCCAAAACTTATAAAATGTCAAGAATGATCCTATATCTTCCTTTTATATATATATATATATAAAAGAAAAATAAAATAGATTCTCGATAAAAATAAAAATAAAAAGTTTTATAATCATAAAGCAGAAAATAATGCAATGTGTTTCCCTTTCCGCCGTCATGTTAACTAAGGAAAATACATTAACGTCGTGAGAACTAGAACGTGCCCAAATTTTTTTACAACATTGCTACTGATAAATAAAAAGACAGTTTCACATTCAAATAGAACATCATTCATTATGCACTCCAGATAGTAGCCTTCTCCAACCATATGAAATCATTTTACACATTTTGGGACCTAGCAAAATCATGGTAAGGTTCTCTCTCACTTTTTGCCTCTCTTGCCGTTACCAGCCTCCCCCACCCTCCACTGAGCTAGTAAAAGCTGAAAATACATGTTGATTAGAATTTTAACATTTCAAAAATTAATTTCTCAAAGGTAATTTTAAGAATGTGATGTCCCAAAAACATTATTTCTATAATTTATTTAATACATCCCAATATCAATATTATTTCCGAGATATGTATCAATACATTTCGAAAATAAATTTTCAGGAGACATCTACAAATTCGTAAAGTACTTTCAGGAAATTTTTTTCTGAATCACCCACAATTCTTCAAGAATGCGGATATTAACTTTCGGCAAGAATATTTATAAAAATAAATAAAAAACACAGAAGGGGTGTGAGGAAAAAAGAAAAAGAGAGATGTAAAAAGAAATTCCGGCAGAATATAGATTCCAAGGCTGGCCCAGTACGCACAACCACAAATAAATATGTATCATGTTCTACAGAATACACGTCACAAATTGGTGCTGGGGTTAAAAAATAAAAGTGTGGTTAGTTGCCTATATAACCTTGGTTGCTTGTTTGTTCACATGAAGCGAGAGGAAGAAAAAACTTGTTCACACTCCTTATAGATAGCAGAGGAAAATAAGCATTATTCCAGCTTTTCCAAGCATCAAATGATTTCTATGTATACAAGTTTTAGGGGAAAGGCAACCAGCAGCATTATGTCAAGTAATACATTATTACTTTCGTACAGTACATTACAAAAGACGCCACATTGGTGGTCGTTTCTATTCCCAGAGGGCCATTTAGGTTGCGCCATATCGTCTTTTAAATAAGAAGTGTCTCTTTGCTGGATCTTTCGGCTTGCTCTTCAGCTGTCCTTGGCCTTTGTGACGCCCAGTACTGCACGGGAAAGAAAACAGAGCAATCATCACCAAAGATCTATACGTTTGTGTATATTTAATGGATGACTGTTTTCTTTGTACGAAGAATTTTATAAATTCAAAAAATTTTAAATTTTTAGAATTGGAATAATTATAATTTCAATTTTTATCATTTCTTAAATATCTTATTTGGACAACTCAATTTAAATTTTTAAAATTTTAGTTAGAATAGGATAATTTAATTTTCATTACGAATAAAATTGATTAAACCAAATATATATATATATATATATATATATATATTGAAATTTTAAAATTAAATGTTAGCCAATTTTTAAATATTTAATAATTTAAAAAAAAATATTAGATGATATTTAATAATTTTAAATATTCAATAGTTAAAAAAACTATTGATATTTCTTATGTCAATTTTGAAAAAGAAAAAAAAAAGATAAGAGAAAAAGAGAGGAAAAAAATTCAAATTCTTACTTTTCTTTTTAAAGAATTTAAAATTTTACAATTTAAAAAAAATTTCACAGTTCTTTGTAAATTCTCTATTCAAATAAAACATTTTACATCAAAGCATTTAAAATTTCTCATAAAATTGAATTACTCCATTAAAATCTTATATCCAAACACACCATAAGGTTTCATGAAAACAAATGATAACGCACCTGTACTCCATATAAACCATTCCTTTTGCGCCGGACATTGCACTCATGGATCCTTGAGATCGACGGGCATTATGAAGAGCTATTTCATCTGCATCTTCTTCTAGTTGCTCTAATCCAACTGCATCGTCACCAGCACTCAACACCTGATAGATACACATTAGTTATTTGCCAATCAACAACTCAATTCTAAGTCAAAAGGGTACGAGGTTGGAAACCTTTCCAAGAAGTGCCAATTGATCCTCAATGTGATAATAGCTCAAACGAGATCCTTCATCAGGAGGAGGCAAGCTTGTAATTACCTGTCATGTTATCATCAAAGTCTAAGCATATATAGATTGAAATCTTGAGAAGAAAGTTATGGGGGGCCGACATACATTACAAATAATCAAGCTTCGCATTGGAACTTCCGTTACAAGAGATTTTCTAGACTATTCAGTTCAACAAAATCAGGCAATTATGCATTAATCAATGCACTGTTTGGTTAGTGATTCAGAAAGAGAAGAAGAGGAAGTGACCATGTATTTAGACTTGGGTTGAGTCCAAATATATTAGCTAGTTTCTTTCCTTTTCTTCCTTCTCACCAAATATAATGATGTCTTTCTTGAGTACTTCATGTGAAAAAACAAGCGATGTTATAGCAACAACATTAAATCTTAGAATTACCCATCGGTGTTTCAGCATTTGAGGACTTGCTTTATAGTATATTTCAAGGACATAACAATTAAGTAGCCAAAGAAGATCATAGCAAAGCAGCAACCAGTTGAAATTGTTTTACTAAAAAAGAACAGATACATTATCATAAGGAAGTTCAGCTCGTTCCATGTAAGACCACAAATTATGCCATCCCATCTAACACATCGAAAACTTCAAATACAGTAGAGCAAATGTACAAACCCATGTGTGTCTCAAGGAAAAATAACTAGAAATGCAGCATATGGAGTGATTCGAGTGAACCTAAAATTCAAAGAAAATACCTTAAAGCTGTAACCCTGATCAATTAAAAATTGCTGCCTCTTAGTCGAGTAATACATCTCCTGCAAACACAAACACCGCAAAGAGTACATTACAGCATAAATATCCTGTATGACCCAATGAGTGAAACAATATATGACTTGACATAGAATAAATGTACCTGGGTATCAGTTGACACAAGGGAATAAAAAAATGCATTATACTCCTCCTTGCCCCCTGCCATTCTATCCTGAAGCTTTCCCTGGCATTTAATTCATTAATTAATGTCAGCCAACCCAAAAGCACACAATGCATTACTGACAGACAACATAAAAAAACAAGCAGCAGAAAATTTCCCCGTTTCCACAATCAGTTGTTATTTTAAGTTTAAATTCAATCTGTAGGGCAGTTATGATAGACAACAATGATATGTAGTCCTAAGACTACTCAGAAATAATAATACCGGAAACATTTTGAAACTGACCTTTGCCCTAAGAATACGACCCAGACGCTGGGCTTCTTGTCGCCTTGAACCAGCATGCGAAGAGATCTGAATTATCACATTTGCTTCAGGAATATCAATTGAGTTATCACCCACCTGAGAATATAAGGAAGCATGCAGGTATTAGATTATCAACTGTCACATTCTTTATTAAGTTTTAAAAGGGAATAGAAAACAATATTTAATAATATCAACAGGAACTCAGGAAGCATCAAGGCAGACAGCTATAAAACATAGTAGTTCTACATATTACAAATACTAGCTAACCCAACAAAAGTCATGAAGATATACCCATTCAAGTGTTCATATGCATGAACATCAAGATGCCAAACCAGTATGTTCTTTGACATATCCATGAAAAGTAAAGCAAATAAGCCTCAAAATAAAATTAAAGAAAACAGGAACACATACCTTAGAAAGAAATATAGTATTTACATCTTTGCTAGTTTTGAACGCTTGTAAAATTTTTGTCCTCTCAACATGGCTATACACAAGGCATATCAGAAAATAAGGATCAGATTCTTCAGAACAACAGAACCCAATTACCCAAATCACAGCTTCCAAAAACACAAAAAATTAAAAGTCAATATATATATACACATATGGCCTCAGCACCTTGTAGCACCATATATCATTGGTTTGCGCAGTTTCATTGCATACTCGGTGAGAGCAAACAGATTATCAGCAAAGACTATAATTTTATCACCACGTGCCCTTTCATGATAATTTATGAGAAACTCACATGCTCTGAACTTATTAGGATTCATCACATAAAGTGCCTGCAGATGAACAGATCATCAATTAAGACAAATGAATTCAAGCAAGTAAACTGGGAATAGATTTTGACCGATTAAAAGTTTTCATAAAGACTTCTAACTTCTTCAATCCAAGAAAAATCAAAATTCAAAACCACATTCACAAAACATGCAGTCTATTGCAGAAAATTATCAAATTTTCAGCAGAACCAATATTTCATAATCACCCCTTAAATTTTCTATCACCTACAGTGTTCCTAGAGGCCTTACCTGCCTCTTCTTGGAGTTCTCTTTCTTCAAATACTCAGCAAAAAACTCTTTTGTCATTGGACACCATACTTCAGCACACTGTACATTTGCAATAAAACCACCTTTTACAAGATCCAACCAATTTGCCTCATACAGCTTGGGACCAATCAGAAAGTTCAGATCTGTAATCCTTTCGTCCTCTCTGACAAGTGTAGCTGCAATTTCAATAGTCAAGATTTCACTCCTAGTAGAAAAGGTTAAGGTCATACACAAAGCAACAACAAACCAAAATTGGCACACCTGTGAGCCCAAGTTTACAGTGAGATTTAGTGATACTAATGACTTTTCGAAACATATGGGCTGGAACAACGTGCACCTGTTTATCATGTCAAAATATTATGCATAGGGAACAACCTTAAGATTTTAGGCAAGGAGTACTAATGATAAAGTTGCATGACAACCTCATCCATGAGGAGCAATCCCCATTCTCTGTTTCTTATTTCTTCAATGATCTTTTCAGATTCTTCAGACCGTTTACCACCAAAAGCAACCATATTATATGTTGTCACAACAACTCCAGCGTTACCACGGAATCTCTCTTTGCTATCAGATGTGAAACGACATATTTGTTCTTCTCGGATAGTTGACCATAGTTTAAATTGAAAAGCCCACTGATCTACAGAAACAGCATTTGTTGCCAAACAGAGGCAGCTTTTTTTTATCCGGCAAGCAGCAGAAACACCAACTAGAGACTTTCCAGCACCACAAGGTAGAACTATTATACCAGATCTTGCTCTACCTGAGAAGGTAAACATTAAATTGCAATTAGAAGTCATATATGTTTCAATGTGTAACTACCTGTTGCAGACATTAATGCTACAAAAGTCATTAACAAGGGCCAACGCTTAACTACACTAGTGATAAGTTACATTAATCCAAATATCTTTGACATGATCTTTTAATTATAACTTATGATACCAGGACATCAATTTCCAAAGTTATTTAAAAAGTATAAAAAAAATTATGAGGACTATTTTTTTTTGTTGGGGGTGGGGAGAAGGAAATTTAAGCATAAGACCTCCTACCCACAATCACCAACACACATTCCTAGTGGCTTCCACATAATAATAAAAGATTGAGAAAAACCATTGAGCAAAGGTTGCATGCTTTTAAAACGTGTTCTGAAGTCTGTATATTTTGTTTTACTAAAACATCAATTTTCCTTCACAACACTACATTGGCTGAAAAGTATAGTCTTGCAAATATGAAAAACTAGAACAGTGTGTTTTACATCTACAAATAATTCAAGAAGTAAATTTGATCAATTTAAAATAACAGTTGATTGCCACTTCAATTTAGGATGATGTGTCCTTGCAAATGTTGTCAGCCTTACCATTTCCAAACATTTTACTAAGGCTCTTCTCTTGATATGGCCGTGGTTGTGCTTGAGGCTTTAGTTCCATGTCAAGATCTGGGTTCACCTGCAGCATTAAAAGAGTTATACTGCATAAGTTACACAAAAAGTTTAAACTCCATGACCATAAGTTTGCAAGATTTTAACATCGGTAAATATATTGATTATAATCCTCAATGTTTTTTTGCAGCACAAGTATATAAAGCATTACTCACGGTATCATTTCTGAAGTCATACTCCTCCAACATGGGATAATTTAATGCATTTGGCAAGCAACGTTGCTTTACATTTTCAACCTGTATATAAATCAGAGAAATCTAAATAAAACAGCTTGATGCCAAGCAAGTCCAGTTACTGTAATCTGTTTTACAATAACAATCTAATCTATTCTTTGAAATAGCTGTCATCAAATTTGCCCCAAACAAAAAATTTAATTTTCTTAGAAGCTTCTTGTAATGAAACTCATGGAATATTTTGACACTGTTATTTAAGTGTAGGAGAATTCTACAATACAAGCAAGGCTTCTAACAGTGATAAGTATTTAAACTTATCACTGGCAATTAGAAGCACTCCAAAAAATGCCAAAGCTACATCATATAGAAGAAATAATGTAGCATTAAAAAGTATATTTAGCTGGTTCTAATCTGAATAGATGTATATATTCATTTTTTTCCTTAAATTTGATAGAATTAACTTGACACACGAAGGGTACTAATAAGAAGTATATGTGCTTCTTAGCATAAAATGAAAAACAAATAGAGCAAGAGCAAGGGAGTAAAAATATACTATAATCCTTTCCCAAAATCTCACATCTATATTACCTGAGAAGGATCAATTTCAAATGAATGGGCTTCTTTCTCCTCTGCAACTGCTGCCACTTCTGCTTCATTTAGCAACTCATCATGAGTGCCCTCAATTTCACCAGCTGCTTTGCTGATGGTAAATCCATCTCCATTTGCACTCTAAAAAAACATACGTATGTGGGAAAGGTTAGAAATAGGAATGCACACAGCAAGACGACACAATATTCATGGTAGTGTCAATAAAAGCAATTCACAGCCAAATTTATAATTTTTAGTTGTCAACAATCTACAAAGGGAGAAAAGACTTTTAGCAACCAATTCAACACAAAATGGCAGCATTGTAGTAGAACGCCTGAAGTATGCACTAGCATTATCAAAATAGAAACCAGACAGCAATAAAGGAAGTCAATCCAGTCATGCCCCACAACTATCCACTGACAAGGAAATACTACATTGTAGTTACAGGTAGGGCAACAAATCAACCCAGAACATCCAAGGATTATGCATTTGGGACATAAATATTTCTGTACCCATCACCAAGGCCTGAATAGGGAACAATCCAATTATATTACAAAGAAGGAATTAAACAAAAATATCAACCTAAGCCATCCCAAACAAGTTGGTGTCAGAAAAAAATAAAAGAATGTGACGACACACCTCAGAAACAATCCTTGCTCGAGATATAGCATCATCCCTGAGCAATGTCTTCAGTACCTGCCAAATATGGTATGACAAACTGCGTGAGATCTTACCATTCTTACCATTCACCAGAGGAATGCGAGATGCAGACGAAGTGAAAGCATCATTTATACCTCTGGAAATGGAGATTCAACAAAGTAGCGATTTTTCTTGAGCACGAGTTTCACTTTGCCATAATTGGCAGTAGAATCATGTATAAATTTAATCATCTCTTTCGGAAGCTTGGTCTTGGACAACTTGTTCAAAACACTAATGACTGTTTCTGTCTCTAGACCAACCGAAACAGCCGCATACAGCGAGTGCGGAGTAAGGTTGTATTCGTGCATCGACTCGGGCCTATCCATCACCATTCCAAATATCAAACACCCAAGCACCATTCTAAGTTCTAACAATGTAACACATCATTGCACTTTATTTTTCTTTCTCATATTAACAACAATTTCTACCTGCAAACAGGCTCGGCGATGGCGATAAGAAAATCATAAGCTTGCTTGTACAAAGGTGAGAAAGTCTCGAGGAATATGCGGCCATTGCCACAAGCCCACAGAGGGCGATTGGTGTGATCCTGTTTCAGCTCTAATTTACTAAAATCCTTAGTTTTCCCTTCTGTTTCACGCGCAAAACCCTCAATCCATTATCATCGTCAAAAACAACGCTCTAATCCTAAGGAAGAGGTTAAAATTTGAAATGAAATATAAATGAACATTACCGTCATCGTCGTATGCATCGTCGCCGCCATATACATCGTCGTCGTCGACGAATCCTTTTCGAGGATCTTCCTGCTGCAAAGAGTGTAAGAAAAGCGAAATTTAACAGAAAGAAATACAGAAAGCAAGGATCAAATATAAACTAACGAATTTAGATGAGGCCTTGAGCTTTTTGAAGGGTCGTCCTCCTTTTTCACCTGTGAATGTGAAATTGAAAGAATATTATTATTATTATTGCATAAATTTGATCTCATAGATGGATTAGAATTTAGAAATTTAGGAAGAACGGTGAAGTACCGTATCCCATGATTCCGATGGCTTGTGTTAGGGTATGGAACTTTTGTTTACTTTTTTATTTTATTAAAAGTTTTCTTTATCTATGAAGCACTGCAGCAACAATCAAAAATCGATGACGGAAATGAAAGCGCGACTGAATTTGCTAATTTATATATTCTGATGTTCATTACTCCGTTACCGACTTACCGCTTATAACTGCGATGGAGGAGACGGTGCAAGTCGCGTGCTTCTCTACCACTATGGGCCGGCCCAAAACATAGTCTTTGTTCGTGTTGGGCTGACCAAATTTTCATTCTTGTTTTCTTCTTTCAAACCTATTGTGCATTTTTGTTTTTTTTTTTCTGGAAATTAACTTTAGAATGTATATTTACATATTTGTAAACTTTTGAACTTAATTTTTAGATTA
Organism: Cajanus cajan; assembly: GCF_000230855.2. Classification (NCBI taxonomy): domain Eukaryota; kingdom Viridiplantae; phylum Streptophyta; class Magnoliopsida; order Fabales; family Fabaceae; genus Cajanus; species Cajanus cajan. The sequence goes on from NC_138518.1 coordinate 76,473,354, forward strand.
TAGTTTCATAATTTTCAGTTACTAAATTCCGAAATATTATAAGATTAATTATTTCTGGAATTTAGTTTTCAAAATGAATTAAGATTTTACTGTTTTGAAAATTAATTTTTGAAGAAGACGATACTTAGGAAAAAAGTAACATTTTGAGTGAGTTTTGAAAACTTACTTTTGGAATCGTAATTTATAATTCTGAAAAGTTATTTTCTGAATGTTGTTGAAATTTCAAGATGAGTTTCGGGAACAAGTTTCCAAAATAAAAACATTACGGGTCTCTTTGGTTTGTTTTTTCTTTTCTGTTTTCATTTTCAACGAGAACAGAAAATGGTATTGAAAACATGTTTGACTAGATTGTTGGAAATATTTTTATTGAAAATATTTTCAAAAACAAGTGAAAACCTGAAAATGAAAAAATGTTGTTTTCAAAATTTTCTCAAGAAATGAAAACAAATTGTTAAAAATACAGTGACAAAATATGTAATTCTAATCATAACTTTTTTTTAATCAGTGTGTAACATTGTAGAACATCGGTTTTGAATTATGAAATATCATTAATTTGATGTGCTCAATATTTACGAAGGAAAGGAACACACACAAAAATAGTGTATAATACTTGATAAAAAAAATTAATACTATACACATATCAATTAAACAATTGGGTACAAGCAGGCATGGATCCACGAAAAAAAGAGTGGGGGCACATGCCCCCACTACCATTTTACACACACATATTTTTTTATCACAAAAAAATATTTTTTTTAAAATAAAAATTATATTTTAATTAAAGAAATATATATATTTAGATTATCATATTATAAAATATAAATTTAAAAGATTTGTTCATTTATTTCATATTTATCAAAGTTTTGAAGGAGATTAGTTCTTTTATGTAATAAAAAATATTCTTTAATAACGAATTAATTTTTTTAAAAAGTTTAATTTTTGATAAAATAAAATTTGTAATATATATATTTACCTTTTGTGCTTTTTATTTATGTATACATTGATTAAAAAATCAAAATAGTAAAAATTGTAAGATTCTATACGTTAATTAAAAAAATTAAAATGGAAAAGATTGGGAAATTTATATTCTATTTAAAAATTTTATTATAAAATATGTTTGAAATAAATTATTATCTAAAATATTATATTAGATATTAAAAACATGTTTATATTATAAATAAATTAAACTTGATTTTTATACAATTTAACATATTTATTTTTATGTTTTTATTAGTATTAAATTATTATAAAGTATATTTTTAGGATTGTAGTTCTAACAAAATATTTAAAAAATGTCTATGATAGATAAATAAGTCATACTTAGAACATGTATTTTAAAAAAAAGTTAGGATCAAACTTATTAAATTATAATATAATATAGTCTAACTTAATTTATTTTCATCCTTAATCATAAGCATAGATATAAAAGTTTGTAAAAGATAATTATGATATATATTTATATTTTTAAAAATTATATGTAAAAATTTTAATATTATAAATATATAAATAATTATTGCTTCCACTATCTAAAATTTTTAGATCCGTCACTAGGTACAAGTTAAAGTTTTATTTTTAATGAAATTTTTTCAATAAACACTCATAAAATTTATTGAAAAAAATTCATACTATTTATTTTTATTGTAAAAAAAATGTACATGTTATATTACGTTGTTACTTAATCTTTCATTCCTAATTATTATTTATTTTATATTTTAATATAATTTTTGTTATACAAATTATCAAAAGTAAAACTTTATTTATAATTAAAATTAATATGTATACAAAATATTTAAAGGGTCACATATAAATTGTGTTGATAGTTATACATATTATCTTTTGATAAGAATATGGCATATTTCTCGTATATAATATTTTATTTTTTGATATTTTTTTAGTCCTGATATAATAATTTTAAGAATATAAGCATTTCATTAAATTGGTTTGAGGTGTGAATAATAAAATTAACTTTGATGTTCCTAATAAGTCATTTATAAGTAGAAGAATGCAATATTTTATATAATTTTTGTAAATTACTTGATCTTTTTATTTACACGTTGAGAATTTATTTTTGTTAAAATATAGAAACATGTTTATTGTTTATTTTTAAAATAACTCTGTAATCGTTAAACCAAACATATTTTCAACTTTTTCATTTCCGAAAAAAAAAATAAAAAATCAAAACAAACATATTTTCAAAATAATAGAAATATAAAAATAAAAACTATTTTCAATAAATAAAAATAGACCAAACAATTCTCATAGTTCTCAGGAATGTTGTTGATTGGTGCACAAAATATGTATATGTGTCATATAAGCCTGCAATCAAATCACAACGTGTGCACCATATTTTACGATTGACAAAAATTATATATTCAATATCCTCGTGATAATGAAATTATATGATCATACATATTAATGAAATTGTTATAAGAAATAATATATATATATATAGTCCTTACAATCATTTCAAAGTAATATCAACAAATTATTTAACAAATAAGAAGTTGAAATGTTATATGTTAATTAAATATAGAATTTTTCTATCGGCAAATATCACTATGATTATCAATAAAATTAAAGTACTTCAATAAAAAAAAAATTAAAATTAAGTAGTTAAGATGATTAAGAAATTTAAAATTTGAGTGGTTAAAAATAATTAATTTATTTGAATAATTATATAGATGATTTTTTTTTATTTTAAAATTAAGTATAAAATTATTTTTTTAAAAGTGAAGATAAAAAATAATTATAAACATATTTATATTTTTTATATATAAATATAGATATTTGTGTCATTACAAAACAAGAAAAGGCTCCAAAGTCCTATCCTTTTATTTTAGTCTAAAGTCCTATCCTTAAAAAAAACTATAAATGTATAACAAATAAAAAAAAATCAGTGAACTACCGTATTTAATACAATGAATGAAACTAAAAAAACAACAATCCATCATTTTATACCTTCACAAAGTGATTGCAAAAATAAAATAAAGAAACCCTCAATTGTGGACAAAGTCAATGAAAATAATATAATTAATTTGAAATAAATAATGATTAGCATTGAATTGTATTTTGTTGACTTAATTTAGATTCTAGAATGAGAATTCTTTTATTATTTTTTAGTGATTCAAAACACTTTTTACTATAACCTAACTAATATTATAACATGTTGGTTTGATGAATATTTTCAACCAAAGAAGGGTGTTTTATAACTAGAAACTCTTTTAGTTCAATATTTTTTTATTTAGATTTGTCATGGAACTACCTTATAAATAGGCTCATATTTCTAACATGCTTAGTCTATTGTTGAATTAGTTTGAGGGATTAATATTTTAAATAAGAGGTTAATATACTGATTTTATAAAATTATAGTAAAATTTTGCTTGTGCATGGATAAACCATATTAAGTGGTATTCATCATAGCAATCACCAAGTTTTGATACCAAACTATAAAGTCATAAGAAAAACATACACACAAAAAGGTTGAATTGTTTTTTAAAAAAGTTTGCACACTTTCAAAAACACTTTGAGGTTTGGGCTACAATTTTAGGTCTTCACCACGGTTGGAGTTTGAGTTACAAGAAGGTTGTGGTGGAATCAAAATCGTTGGTGGTTGCATTGGCCTTTAACTCTTGCCTTATGGTGGATCATCCCCTTTTTCACACACCCTTTATTGTAGTTTTCATTGTTTTTTCACCTTTAAATGAAAAAAAAAAGACAAACAAAATGATTTGTAAATGTGTACAATAGTATAAGATGCATTTTCTTATAAACGATGAATAATTCTATAAAACTTTGTTATTCTAAAACAAGTATTTTTTACAAGTTTAACTGTCTTAAAATGTTAGTGAATAAAATAGTTAAAAAAATAGAAAAGTATCTCTCACATTTTTGAGTTGTGTCTAATCCTCGACAACAACTAAGATATCTAATAACAACATAAAATTATAATAATTGTATTTCAAATTACTTACAAGTATTCCTTTAATCATATCTTTTTAAAAAAGACATTGAATTATTCTTTCACTTACCTTTCTAGTTTTAGGCATTAAAACAAAGTTTTCTTATAATCTTTTTAGGTTGAACCAAACCTTACAATAGTTGGAGAATAAAAATCAATGCTACACAATGTTACTTAAATTTAGATGCATTAAAATGATAGTTTAACACACTTTAAGCATTTATAATGTTTTTTCGAATATTGAAAATAAACGAGCCTAGTAAATCTAAACTCAACAATATATATGGTCTTTCTAACTTGGTTGACTCTCAATACTTTTTGTACCAGTAAGACCATTCGGCCACCAGGTGACCAACACCCGATCGGTACCTGGGCGGCCGAACCAGGTAGCCAACAACTGATCGGCCACCAAACGCTCCATAAATACAAATCACCCCTAGTCAAGGATTAAGGATTACCTTTAATCAAGGGTTAAGGGTTAATCACACCAATAAGCCGATCAGGGGCGTATTACCTAATATGGTAATCCTGTCACAAGGCCCAAGGAAGTCAGGACCCATAAATGTCAGTATAAATAGCTCATGTCACGAGGTAACGTCACTGTTCATTAATTACTATCGATATTTGTGTTTGTCATAACTTGAGCGTCGAAGTGCCTTTTGCAGGTACCCTCCCCCTCACCGGAGTATTCGATCGGAGCTCTTGTTTGATCCTCAGAGTACAAGAAGATTACTAGTGTGTCCTTGAGACAAGTACACTTTTATAGAAGACTTTGTAATTGATTGTTGTGACATATTGCTTCTCTTATAAAACATCAATGTTAGGATGAGTTAATTTTTTTCTTCATGTTTTAAGAAGAAATAAAGTGCACTTTTTATCTTTCCTTTTTCTACTTTGTTTATATAAGAGGTAGAAGTTTTCATAGTTATGCGTATGCCCTATGACTTTTTCTGCATAATTATTTGGTCTAGTGGCTTTGTGTAAATTGTGTTCTTTGAGATATAAGAGTTTGTAGACTATAGTTTCTATTCTTCTTAGAATGTTTCTACTGGAAAATGAGTGCCGCATCAGTGAGGCACCCAGTGCCCAAAATAATATTATTTTATTAAGCAATTTATTTTACAATAATTTCTTAATAAATGTTTAATAATTTTAAATATTTTATACAAATATTGTTGCTTACAATTATAAGAATAACCCTGACACAACACCAAATAATTTATCGTCCCCATCGAAAACTCTCCCTTGAAGGGAATTCAAACAACTTCAACAAATCTAAAATAAAAAATAAAATACTAGTAAATGAAAACAGAAACTCTTTGTTGATAAACTCACTGTCACAAGGTGGCATTGGATATGAATTAAGTACTAGATAAATGCATGTTATTGAGGATCTACGATTTTCAAGTTGATCCTGGTGGCAGTGTCAATCATCAACTCTTCACCTTGGTTGTTTAGGCATTTGTGGTGTTGTTGGTCTTTCTAGTGGAGGGGTTTTTCTTTGTTGCCTGAGCTAAGTGCGATGTATGGTGTCAAACAATGTTCATCGTGGCGCAGCAAGTTGATCACAAGTCTGATGTTTTTGCAATCATTGGAGTTGGTGATGACGACGTCGTTGTTAAGTCGACTAAGGTGTAAAGATCTTAAAGCACACTAAACTAAGTTAACTGAATGGAATCACCACAACCAAAAATTTTCCATAATCGAAAATTCATCGACATGACTACATCACCTTATCAACCACTCCTACATTACATAACTCCAAAATCTGTGGTTGCACCTACATGGGACATCAAAGATTGATAAGGGACATGGCATTTGAAGGATATCTGTTAGGCCCGATAGTCCACCTGTTGCTCCACCATAGTATGATATTGTCCGCTTTGGGCTAGGCCCGCACGGTTTTGTTTTTGGGCTCCTTCCCAAAAGGCCTCATACTATATAAAATGGTGGACACCCTTATAAACTAGCCAATGTTCCTTCATTTTACAGATTTGGGACTTGGGATGAATCCCAACAAACCTCCCCTCAGACCAAGGACCACATGTCTCGTGACCTCCTCCCCTCAAGCGATAATCCGCCACCATCTTGTACCGCCGTTAACTCTACGGGACACGCCGCCTGAACACCACAATATCAGGAAGACTTTCGACACAAGGCACCAAGTTCCGCACGGTTTTGTTTTTGGGCTCCTTCCCAAAAGGCCTCATACTATATGGAATGGTGGACACCCTTATAAACTAGTCAATGTTCCTTCATTTTACAGATGTGAGACTTGGGATGAATCCCAACAATATCCTTAGAGTTTCCCGGTCACCACTCACCAGATACATGTCTCCTTTGTTATTTTTTCTCTATACAAGGACAAAAATGTAAATTTGGTTAAAATTTCTAAATATAAAGATAATACATTTCAACTATTGAAATATTATGATATATATCCAACAGTTACAAATGATGGTATATATATATATATATCACTTAATTACATACTTCAAATTTATACCTCACATGTGTTCCACTTATCCTCCTACGTTAGAATTTATCTTCTTATTAGATAAGACAATGACCTTCAAACTTGTTGGATAATCAAATGACTTATATGATTAAATGCTTTGAAGTGTTGATAATTTTCTTATGTAACAAATTATACAAAAAACAAAGCTTGAAGGGGTGTGATAAACAAAACTTGCATGACACATCAAGTAATTTTCTAGTTAGATGATACAATCAAATGTACATACTCAAAAGATATTAACCTTTATGCAACAAATGTATTCTCATATCTCATATCTTGTTTGTTGTAATTAAAACTCATAATTAAAACTCATAATTACACTATTTTAGACATAACAAAAAGTATTAAAAAAAAGTATAATGCCAAAATATATATAGTTTAATGTTAATAACAAATTTAAATATTTCTACATAAATAACTTATAATTAACAAGACATTACTATAGAAGAATGAGACAATTTTATTACATAAATCAATTCAGTGTGCCTACAATATTTCATTATACTCCTCTATATATAATAAGAATTAATAACCTTTAATACATTAGTTATATGTTATTTTTTAAGTATACATGTTACTTAAATTTGGTTTTTGTTTAAATTCACATCGAACATCAATAATATGTGATAATAAAATTAATATTTTAAGGTGTTTTGAAAAGGGAGATTGACACGAAATAAATACACTTTAATATACATATTTTATCAATGCATAAAGAATTTTAAAGAAATAGTTCATGAGATACGTAATGATTAGTAGAGTTATCAAAATGGATTATATATAACCCGTGAGTTAACCCAATCCATCATAAGTATGAGTTGGATTGGGCTAAAAATTCTTTGCAAATTCTAATATTGTTAAAAATTCAACTCTACCTACTAAGAACCCGACTCACCCGAGTTGAACCCGTGGTGAGTCGGGCTAGCTCACCAGCCCACTACATAAAAAAAAAAAATATAAAGACCTACAGTCTACTCATGCAAAAAATAAAAATTCACAACTCATTTACAAAGAAGAAAATAAAAATCCATAGTCCACTCATTCATTCAATTAAATGTCACACATAAAGGATTATTTACATGGTTAAGGAGTTATTTTTGTGGAAGAAAAAAAAAAGAAATACAAAAAAAAAAAAAGATTATGTGCTAAGACATTAGAAAAAAGCAGATTTTTTTATAAAAAAAATTGGCTAGACAAATATTTTTAAAAATAGATATTTTAAAAAAATTGTCTAAGTATTAAAAAAAAAAAAATTTAAAAAAATTAAATAAGTCAACTTATTTAACTCATGGATCTATAATGAACAGAATCAGAATCATTTTTTGCTAGTTCACTAAAAGGTGAACCATATTGAATTAGCTCCTGAATAACTCATTTTAATAGTTATAGTGTTTAAAATTTGTTTTTAAAAGAATGATTAGTGTATCACTTACCACCAGATAGAAATTTTTCTATAATTTTGGGTTTACTAACTAATGGTAATAAATGCTGTCAAAATAAAACAACGGTAATAAATCCCAATTGTTTATTAATTTATAAATGAACGGTTATACTTTTATGATGAATTCCTACATTATTTGATGACTTTCTCAACAATGTCATGTATAAGCAGGGCGAGTATTATTTTTAATATTGGATCTGTTTGGTTAAAACAAATTATAAAAGTGTTTTTTTTTAATAAAACAAGTATATTTCTGTTTTTTAATATGTTGGTCTATTTTTTTTATAGAATAAGTCATTTTTTTAAGAAATTTACTCCTTAATTTTTTCTAAAAACACTTATTTAAAAATACTTTTTTAAAGCTTTAAATAAATAGACCTATTATTTTAAATATAAACATATTCTTACATTATTATTAAAAAAAACTAATTTCTTTCAACAAAAAAGCGTAGAAATTATTTATTAAAAAAAAATCCTATAAAAAATGTGTTTAAATACAAACTTAAAATATAATTTATCTATAAAAAATTAATAAATAAATTTTGATAAATACTTATAACTTGTATTAAATATATTTTTTTTAAAAATTATGCATAATAAAAAAAATCTAGCTCATTAAAGAGCTTGCTTGTCTAATAATTAAGTTGACCTTTTTATATTATTATGATATTGTTTATATACTAATGAAAGAATTATAAAAATAAAATAAAATAAAATAGTAAACTGGTAAGTCAATTCGCTGCCTACTAAAAACTGGAAGGGACCACACACAAAAAAAAATATATCAATTCGCAGGTTAATACTTGAAATATATTCGCCTATGGATAACGTTTGAAAATATATATTGGCCCACAGTTACATGAATAGAATAGATTAAACTATTGGTCAAATTTTTATTTTATATTTTTTAATAAAAAATAGTAGTTTATATATTTACATTATTTTCTCATATGGCTTACAGAAAAAACCACCGTTTGGGTGCGGGGGAAACTACCAGGATATTTGCATACCTAACAATAACATGACTAGAATTGGATATGAAGAGAATATATATCAGTTTACAACTTGCAGCCTCATGTCTGATTCAGCAAATTAACACCTTGTTTGGAAACGACAAGGTTGAGCACAAAGGACAACCCCCATTGCAGATAAAGGGATCACTTGCAAAGCTATTTCTCATAAAGGGATCACCACTAATGATAAAGGCATCCAGCATGATAGTCGAGTGTGTCTAATGTTTATATATAAAATATTACTATGTCATTATTATAAAGAAGGGAATAAAATTCAAATTTATACTTATGTATTACAACAACTTTTATCATTAAGCCCATCTTATTAATTTTATTAATATGTCATTTAAAATTACATAAATTAATAATTTTATTATACTTAATATTTTGTTATTGAATGACAATATAAAATTTAATTTTTTTTACATTATTAGTACATAGTATATTTTCTCAAAAGTTATAATACACTCTTATATCTGTTATATTTTTATTTACTTATTTGTATGAGATTACTAAAATATTTAATATTAATAATTTCATAAAATTAATAAAATATTTAACAATAATTAAGTATATCTTAAAAGTGGTTATTAATAGTCATACATAAAATAATATATAACTGGATCATTTATTTTTAGTTATTTGTGAAATAAAGTTGATCATATTTGCACAAAATATAATTAATCACATGTTTAGTTGAAGATGAGTGTCATTTTTTTCATCCTTTAAATTACAAAAATAACAATAAATTTTGAATTTGTAATCTTTTGTATACTATTTGTTCTTACTTGAAGATACCTTCTACTTTTCTTCTTCAATGTCTTTACTATTTTTTACTTTCTAAATTAGTTCTCTTTTGACATTAAATAGATGTCAATAAAAGATATTTTAACATTCAAGTAAGATACTTATTTAATACGATAACAACTAGTATATTATGAAGTTACTAATTAGGTAATAGTCTCTCAGTTATATTTGACTATAACTAGACTTAATTATCTTAATTATCTTTACTCATATTGAATAATTGTTCAACATTCTTAACTTTTGAAAGGTAAATATTTGCACGTATAAGACTTTTGAACGTATAAAATATCAATGTCAAATATGTGAAATGAATATAAATTATACATATTTAGGAATATAAAAAATTCATGAGTCATCCAAAAGATTAGTCACGTTGTTTTTTTTTTTTATTATTAATTTGTTTGGTGTATTCGGTTGTTAAAAAGGTTTAAACATGCAAGACTAAAAACAAAAACCTAACAACACTAATTTTTGATCATTAAGAGTCCATATAATATAATTATAATTCTGGAGTCACATTAATATATAATCACTTTATTTACTCATATAATGAGACAAAGTTTATCCTATTCTATATATGGTATAAGTTAACATGCGATGATTAATCTCATATTATATTGTTAATTTCTTGTGCAATAAAATTATTTTTATTAGATATTTTAATAACATTATAACATTACTAATAGTATATAAATAATTGAAGATAATTATATTTATTTATAAGATAATATAATGGTTAATAACCTCAAAATCACTAATGGTCAATAACTTCGAAACATAATTATATTTTAATACTTTTATAATATTATTGTTACCTGTCGCATTATATACGATTAATTCGTCCTCTTACTCCATTATAAAATGACATATTCTCTATTTATTTATGACATCTTTATGGTGTATTGGAGAGAAGATTGAGTTAAGGTGTTTGATTAAGTGATAGCAGATGAAGCGAAGGGCTGAGATGCGAGGAAGAATGAGGAAAGCGAATGAAGGGGTAAGTGGAGGAATTTTCTATTTTTCCGTGCAATTCTTTTCTCGTACACGTAAACCCGCCCTGCACTCGCACACACACCAAAACACCATCGTGTCAAATACCAACGAAAGCAACTACTCACTCAGTTTCTTCTTCTTCTTCGTCTTCTTCTCCTGTTGCTGAATTTCAATTTCTCAATTCTCAATCCCAAGGTTCATTTCTCCATCTCCAATCCTTTCTTCTGCTGATTTCTTACTCATCACTTACTCATACCCTCTCCTTTCCTCGCTTTTCAGCTCAACTATTCAATATACTGTGTATTTCTTTTTTCGTACCTAATTTATCGCTTTTCCCCCTCCTTCTTTCATTTGTTGATATTTGATGATTGTTTTGAGTTCAATTCGTTGAAATTCCGCATGAGATTTATCCGTTACGCTTCTCTATTAATCTCTGTTTTCAACTTTCAAATTAATCCTGGCTTGTTCTGATTGTTTTGCTTACTGTTTTCTTTTCTTTTTAAATTGGTAATTGGTCTTGATGAATTAGATTGTGTTTCGGAAAGTTAGGTATTATTACTATCTTTCGGCGAGGTTGAGTAATTTCCACGCAAGATCGTGAATTTGAGATAACTGGATTCCTCACTCTCGCGCTTGTGTTTGTGTCATGGTCTCGTGTTTATTAATTATCTGAAGGGGTTTTGCATGTGTATGCTGATGAAGGTGAAATAATGCACTCAGTGGCAATAGTTACTTTTGGATGCTGGAGATAAGGCGTGATGGGCGGTTGCTGCTGTTGTTGTTCTCCTAAGGAGACTGTGTTGAGCGCTCCACCTGCTTACTATTATGTCAGTACAGTACCTTTTACATATTTGAATTTTGTGCTTTTGCTTTATTTTATTTTTGCTTTTGGCTAACTCTGCTTTTCTGAGAAGTATTTAATAAAATTGTTGCGGGACATGCATTGGTATCACTGCTTTGGTTAGGTTAGAAAATTTTTCAATTAGTAATACTGTTTAGTGCTTTCTCTTCAACAAACCCCCAAAGGAGAGCTTTTGTTGTTGGAGTATATAAGTGTGTGATTTTTAGACTTGGAATGGAAGATGTTTGTGTCTTGTTTGCTACCTACTGAGGGAAGGATCAAGTGTATTGTCAATGAAGTGTGTCCATGTGGGAATTACGGTTCTCCATTTGTTAGAAAGAAACTCCAGCGAATGTCATCAGCTTCGTCTTTCAGGGAACTAATATGATGTCATTTGAGGACCTGATGGCATAACATTGACAGACTAGTTTGATGTATTTATAAAGGGGCATCAACCTATTTTGCTCTTGTTAAAAACAATCAGAATATATATGGTGGAGCTTTTTTTATGTTTTGTTCGATGAGATTTTGAAGTCTGCTTGTGATAACTATGAGTTTATAATTGCTTTTCACTGTTTATTATCTATGGTTGTGATGTCAATATGTTATAACACTGTTTCCTTTGCTGCATTCTCTCAGCAGTATCCAAGAGCATCTGAGGAGCATGTTCCTCTATCGTCTCACCAGGGTGTTCCTTCTGCTTTCTCTGGGCGGCTCTTGGTTGATACTAATCTAGATACTTCATCTCCCGATACTTATAGACCTCCTCCTGCTCCTATCCCTTTCAATGTTACCTTAGGTACCACTCAAACTCCACCTGCGGCTCAAGAAATTCGTAGCGACAAGAATAATACATCCTTGCCTTCTACAAATTTAAATGTAATTCAAGACCCAGTTGCTGGAGATAATCATGGGACCTCAGCTAAGTTGGAAGAGCTGAAGGAATCAGAGTGCAAAGTTCAGACTGATCTAGAGCTAGATTCTGCAAAGGGTTCCGAAATTGAACTCGCAAAATCGGGAAAACCTATAAATTTAGAAGAGGAGGATACGTGCCCAATTTGTTTAGAAGGTGATGTTGTCTTCGCTTCTTTATTTAATCCCTCTAGCTGATGGTATTAATTTTAAGCTAATTATTGTGCAACGGTTATTCTGTTTTTGGTTAATATTGAGGATTGATGATGGATTTACGTCTTTTTATCCTAGCAGAGTATGATGCAGAGAATCCAAAACTCGCAACAAAATGTGATCATCATTTTCACCTTGCATGCATTCTGGAATGGATGGAAAGAAGTGAAACTTGCCCTGTGTGCGACCAGGTATCTCCCAATCATTCTCAATATCTCATCTATCTCTAGATCTTTGAGAAGATACCTTACCCTTATGAATATGATACTTAGAGCAATTCTGTCTTTCTTTGATACAGGATTTGGTTTTCAACCCTCCCATTGAATAATAAATACGTAGGAGTTCAAATATACTGTGTAGTGTTTGAGAAGCATGGTTACATAGTCATGAGTTTAATATGGTAGCAACCTGCGTTTGATTGTTTCGTTTTCTGGGTTTATTCCATTTTTTACTCAGAGTCTCCTGCGTTGGATACAGGAAATTATAGGAAATATTCTCTTCGCATAATTTCTCCAATTAGAATCTTTTATAGTGATATCTGGAAACAGCGGTCAATATGATTTCTCTGGTTGTGGATTGTTAAGACTTGTTATATTGTCAAAGAATGGTAGGATGTTCTTACTTTGGTTGTACTGCTTTCATCTTATGTAAATATATAGGAATGGGAGTAATTTTTGCTTGAGTTATTAAATTCAATACTTTTTTATAGATTAAATTTTGACAAATTAATTTTTACATTCAATAAATATTATATATTAAATTTTAAAAAATTAATTAGTAAATATCTTGGTAGTAGGATCTCATATAGACTAAAATTGAGATAAATTTTATAGATAGACACTCTTTCCGATCCATAACTTTTCATGTTTTAGGTTTATTTTTTTTGTTTAATTTCTTTTTATGTTTGACATATTTAAAGAAATATTAATTCTTTTTTTTTTCTTCACATATTCCTATTTAACCATTGTTATTCCTACTCTATAAATGTTCTTTTTTAAAAGTATTAAATGAAAGTATTTTAAACTTAACATGTGTAAAAAAATTGTTGAGCGCGCAAAAAATTTTAACATATAAAAACTTATGGTCCGAATTGAGTAATATTTTGGTTAATATGTATTCAGTTTTAAAATTTTATAAGATATCAAATTGATTTATTCAATTAAGAGAAACATGCTGACAAGGTATATGCAAAATTGAAAATTTAACAATTCAATAAGTTGAGATTGTTGAAATTTTGGACATACTAAAAGTTACTAGATAATTTAATTATTTGAACATATTGAAATGAAATTGATTTTTTAGTAGTGCACTTAGAGATGAAAAAGTCAAAACTTCACTCCAGTAACTTTTATACCTTAAAAAATTAGTCTCGTGGTATTGTTGAAAAATATCTTTAGTGTAAATAATAAAAAAAACTACTTAAAAAAAGTGATTCTTTACTTATTTTAAAAGTAAGTCTATGTATAAATAATTTTTAAAAATTTGAAAATCATTTCATACTATATTTCATTAATTTAAATTAATATATAAAATATTTTTATAATTATCTATCAAATTGAATTAGTGTAACCGTATATGAAATAACTATTTTTTTTAAATTGTGGACTTATTTTATGCGTTAATAACTTTTAGTTCAACAATGGAATCGTAAAAATTTAGTATAGAATATAAGGAGGGATTTATTTATTCTAAAAGTAAATCTATTACTCTTCTTGACAACTCATGTTATACATCAAATTATAATTATCTATCCATTGAATTAAGAGTTATTAATAAATAGTAAGTCTGTAAATTTAAAAAAAAAAAAAAAATCATTCGATACTTTGTTATATGTATTCAAATCAATATATAAATGTTTTTATAATTATTTGTCAGTTTGAATTTATAAATTGAACAATCATGTGATTTTTGAAATTTTTTAAAATTTTACAAATTTTATCTACACATTAAGAACTTGCAATCAAATAGTTAGATCATTAAAATTTGTGAAATAAAATATAAATTAATGAGTGAAATAAGTTTAAGTATACTTGTTTTTGGAGTAAATGAATCTCTCCTTCACATGTGTGTGTGTGTATATATATATATATGTCAAATTTCAAGAGCAAATTGATGATTAATCATAAAAATATTTCATATGTTGATTTAAATTAATGAAACAAAGTATTGTATATTTTAAATTTTTTTAAAACATTGTAAACTTGATCTATGTATTACAAATTTTTAATTCAACAATTAAATTATAAAATTTTGATATAGAACATGAATTATTGAGTGTGGTGAGTCTAGATAGATTAAGTTTGCAAATTTTAAAGAAAATTAAAATTATTTCACACTCTATTTCGTTAATTAAAATTGATAAATAATCACAAAAATATTCTATACATTGATTAAAATCAATACAACGAAGTATTGTACATGCTTAAATTTTTTAAAAAATTATAAACTTAATTTATCATTAAAAAATTTAATTTAACTATTACATTGTTAAAATTTAATGTAAAACATGAGTTATTAAGTAAAATAAATCTACACAAACTTACTCTTAAAATAAGTGGATTCCTCTTCTCTTTTTCCCTTTCACTTTTCAAGACTTTACCTTTTTCTCTCTATATATATGTTAAGTTTTAATAATAGATAATATACCAACGAATATAGACAACAAATTTTTGATAAATAAAATATTGTTGATATGTACTTATATTTTAAAAAGGTATACATGAAAAATTTATTTAATGATATCAAATATCATTCTTGTGCTTTAAAAAATCAATTTTTTATTCAAATTTAACTTGTCAACACCTATTCGTCTACGCAATTAAAAATAAAGTATAAGAGATAATAATAATAAATAAAAAAAAAAAAAAATATATATATATATATATATATATATAAATATAATAAAATTTTAAAATACGACACAAAATGAAAATGATGAAATAACAAAAAGGAAAAGAGTAAAAATAATAAGATGAGATAAAATAACATTAAGATGTATGAGCATTTTTTTTTCTTCAAATAAACAACTTATAAGCACAAATGAACTAAAAAAGAGAAAAATTTGAACAAAGAGTGTTTTTTTTTATTGAACATCGTAAAATTACAACCTTGCATATTGAGCTACATTTATCCGTTTGAAGAGTTTTTTTTTTCTGCACTGTTGGAAATTTTCGCAAAAGCTCCACAAATTTTGTCTAACATGCAAGCTTAAAATGACTTTTATATTGATGGAAAATAATTCCAAAATAGATTATTTGATCATGATAAAAAAAATTATGTTAAACACCATGAAAATGACTGTCATCTTTTAATTATACTTATATATTTAAAGTGTTTTTTACGTTATTAAAAAATTTGATAAAAAAATTACGATTCATCAACCGTTTTAAAGAAAAAATAACATAATATTCACTTTAAGGATCGACTTTTCAAGAAAGATTTTTCAATAAATTAAGCTCTTAGAGTACCACAACACAAATATATACAATAAGATATGTAACTTTTAAAAATATCTAAACTAGTTCTAAGTGGTTAACACATCTCAACAACACAACAACTCATTATATTTTTTCAATACAACAACTCAATCAACACATAACTTTTCAACCCATCACCATCATCACAATTTATTTACAACACTATGATTAACATGCATCTCAACAACATGTCAACATTGTTCATATAGAATCCTAACATAGTTATACAAATTCATAACATATTACTCAATTCAACTTTCAACTTCATATCATGTCAACTTGTACAACATAAACAACATATATCTTTCAAACACTCACATTTGAAGAAAACAACAACATAAATCAACTTAAACAACTAAAATAACTTTCAACTTAACCAAATCACTTATTGTGAAATGACAACCTTCACATAAAATAGTGCATAAGACTTCTATTATTTCTATCATGCTCATCCTTATCTTATATGAAAGACAAGAAGATTTTCTACAACTTTCATGAAGAAATCAGGTTCTAATTTCCTCATCTACCATGTTAAAAATTGTAAAAGCCACAACAGTTTTGCCTAAATTTTTATAGCTAACCCTTGTTCACTAAAAAGGTCATAGCTGGAGTTCTAACCTCATTTTTAGGTGATTCCAACGTCATTGAAAAGCTAATATCCAAGGCTACAACTTTCATGAGTATCCCAAGATCAAATTTAGTCATATACCCCTAACGTTGCAGCGCTCAATTCAGTGCTCCAACATTGAATTTCTGCCAACTTCATTTCTTCTTAGGGTTGCAGCGCTCAACTCAGATCTGTAGTGTTGGATCTTTGCTTCCCTATTTTCTCTCACAGCTACAATGCTAGTTCAACGCTCCAGCACTGAGTGCAACATTTTATGCACTTTCATGGCTTTCCACCTTCGTTCCTCACTTATATTCCATCAATTTTACCCCCAAACATGATCTATATTCATTATCTTTACTAAATTCGTTCATGCAACTTGGAAACCACACAAAAATTCAACATGCATGCATCAAAATTTCAAGAGATATCATCAAGAACATTAAGATTTCAGTTTCCATATGCAAACAACTTCAAATTCCTTTCCCCCAGCTTAGATTTTCAGAGATTTTATCAATCTTAAGTTCTTAATTCATTTAACAACCCAACATTTCAACAAAAACTAAGATTCTAACTTCCCTTACCTTGATTTTTAGCTCTTTGAGGAAGAAGAAGAAGAGAACAGAGAATTTTCAAGCTACTTCAAGATAGAAGAAGAATAGAAGAACGAAGAACTCTGAAGTAGAAAAATAGGAGGAGAAGACAATCCCACACTTGAAGTCCCCCAACCCTGGAGCTTGAACTTCCTTATCCCCTTTTAGTGATCTATGTGAAAAATGGTAAGGAATGAACACTTAAGTTAAAATGAAAAGAAGAAAAGAAAAGGGAGAAAGAAGAAGCTTTCTCCTCCGAGTCTTATCTTACAACAAATATATACATATATATATATATATATATATATATATATATATATACTTATAATAATTTCTCATCTTAATGTAAGTTTGTTTATCTTATTTTTTAAAAGTTTTATTGTTGTTTTATATATATAGATCATGAATGTTTTATGCTCTAAATAGTTTCAAGAATAAAAAACATATTAGTAATAATCATTTTTAACTATTTTTTTTAAATATAAATGGATACTTTACATTACCTCTATATTTTAGCCTTCTGTTTGATAGAGTTGAATTTGAGGGTAAGAGAATGAATTAAAGTAGATTCACAAGGGCATCTTCAATGGAAGCAACTCATTTGAGTTGCTTCATGCATTGAAAAATGAAAAAAGTGGTTCTCAGTGTGCCATGTCAGCATTAAGCAACTCAAACACAAATTTACTATAATGATAAGAAACTTTAAGAAATTCAACTTTTAGAATTTTTTTCTAATTAATTATGAATCAAATTTAATTTTTTATTAAAAAAAATTGCACTACAATGAAAGAAAATAAATTACGAGAAAAAATACACAATAAGTAAATATTAAAAATAAAATAAAGTAATAGTAAATTCATAAATATTATACAAAATTATTTTTCATCATTATTATTTTTGAAATGTTTTCAAATATGTTCAATAAGATCTACTTGAAATCTGGTAAAGAACGGTTGCTTGAGGAAGCAACTCTCTCTCTTCTTCAAGCAACTCATGTTGCCACGTCAGAGTGCTCCAAATGATAAGAAATCGGGACTTGAGTTGCTACATGGGACAAACAACTCCCAATGGATTTACTCTAAAAAGACAATTATGATTGGTATACATGAAAAAAGTGGATTTAAGTGAATTTGTGGTGGATCCCACATGAACAATACCTACATTAAAAAATAGGGAAATTTGAGCGAAATTCAGACTAAAAACATTAATACCCCCTATATCTTTCAATTACTCGTGCCTGCTCAAATATGTTATGTTTAAAAACCTATATTATGTATGATATTCAAATATATTTTGCAAGATATTTGAATATGGACACATATATTACATTATGTTTAACTATATTTGAATATGTTGTCTATTATATTTCACACTACTAAAAAATTACAAAATAGCGACCGAAATTTATCTGTCACAATTTAGCGATCGATTATGAAAAATCAAAATAGCGACCGATTTAACGATCAAAATAAGTTGTCACTAGAATATCGGTCGCTATTTCGGTCACTAAATAAGAAATTTTGATTTTTTAGCGACAGAATTAAATTCGGTCGCTAAATTATAAATTTTGATTTTTTAGCGACAAAATTTAATTCGATTGCTAAATATTAGTTAAAATTAGCGACGGAATTGAATTCGGTCGCTAAATAATAGTTAAATTTAGCGATGAAATTGAATTCGGTCGCTATTTCGGTCGCTAAATTATAAATTTTGATTTTTTTTAGCGACAAAATTTAATTCGGTCGCTAAATAGTAGTTAAAATTAGTGACGAAATTAAATTCGGTCACTAAATATAAATTATATTTAGCGACGGAATTGAATTCAGTCGCTATTTCGGTCGCTAAATTATAAATTTTGATTTTTTTTAGCGACGAAATTTAATTCGATCGCTAAATAGTAGTTAAGTTTAGCAACGAAATTGAATTCGGTCGCTAAGTATTAGTTAAAATTAGTGACAAAATTGAATTCGGTCGCTAAGTATTAGTTAAAATTAGCGACAAAATTGAATTCGGTCGCTATTTTGGTCGCTAACTTAGAAATTGATTTTTTTTTAGTGACGGAATCGAATTCGATCGCTAAATATTAGTTAAAATTAGCGATAGAATTGAATTCGGCCGCTATATATCTAATATTTAGTGACCAAATTTAATTCGGTCGCTAAATCAGAAATTTTGACTTTTTTAGCGTCAGAATTAAATTTGGTCGCTAAATATTAGTTAAAATTAGTGACGAAATTGAATACGGTCTCTAAATAATTTTTTTTTATTTTTTTAGCGATAGAATTAAATTCGATCGCTAAATATTAGTTACAATTAGCGATATAATTCTATTCGGTTGCTAAATATTAGTTAAAATTAGCAACATAATTCTATTCAGTCGCTAAATATTAGTTAAAATTAGCGACGAAATTCTATTCGGTCACTAAGTAAAACTTAAAAAAATTTATAAATTTCTTAAAAGTGATGATAATATTTTTGTTGAGTATCAATCCCATTTTCTTTTTTTGTAAGAGCAAGACATTAATTTATATTAAAAAAATGTTTATATGTACTCCTACATAATTAATACCAATAGTTATTTATGTGACAAAATATTTAGAGAATTTTTTTCACGATTGGATTTTTAGGTAATTTTTTAATTAGACTATATGAATTTTAAAATTTATTATTTATTTTGATCCATATTTATAATATATATTTCTAACTTATGATAACTTTATTTTTAAATAAATTTTTATATTTAAATTTTAAATTAGTATTTTATTAATAGTTGATAATTAGAAAATAAAACAAGGATAAATATATTTTTTGAATTTTATATCTTAGATTTAAGATGAATAAATATATTAAGTTAATTAATAATTTATTTAAAATGTTAAAATTTAATTTATAAAAATAATATTTTAAAAGAGAAGGGTTATAATAACATCGGTGTAACTTTTACTAAGTATTACATCGCTCAATAACTTTATATTAAATGTGAATTTTATAAATTCAACCGTTAGATTGAAAGTTTTTACTCTTAGATCATATATACATAATCTTATATGAATTCAAGATGATTTGATACTTCATTCTTGTAAAACAAAATTGACGTAATATATACATTTCAAATAAAATATGAGCACTTTGATTACTTTTAAGTTATTTAATTTTAACAAAAATTGATATAAAATAAAAATCAATATTTAGCGACCGATTTATTCGGTCACTAATTTGGTCTCATACGCTTCAACGACCAAAATCATTTAAACCATTTAGCGACCAAAATTTTCAGTCGCTAAATAGCGACAAAATTTTTTTCAGTCGCTAAATAACTTAGCGACCAGAGTTTTAGCGACTAATTAAATTCGATCATTGTATCAATCAACTAAAAATTTCACTTTATTTTCTATATATTTCTTATCAAATTAATTTTCACTTATTCTCTTTCATCCCCTCCACTTCCTAACCCTCTTTTAAGCACAAGATAAATGATCATTTAGATATATATATAGTCTCCTCTAGTCATAGTGTCAGACATTATTTCTATAAAAATAAATTGATCTTATTTAATATTAATGAAATAAATTTTATGTAATGCATTATCAATAAATTGTTGGTACTATTTTATTCCTATTGTATGATTTGTTTGTATATATAATCATATGTACTATCTTGTATCTCGTGCATTGTGAGTTATATTATTATATTAAAATGAAAATCATTATGATGTCACTTAATATGTAATTTTATAAATTATTTTTACAATATAATAATATTTTTTAAAATTCTCGCAACTATATATTCAACGTCAATGTGTAATTTATACCGTCTTCGCATATTGTGTGACTTGTATGGGTACACATATAGTCACTTGCCCACTCACTATCTTATATTAAAAGAAAATTCTCACCCTAACAAATAAATATAAAATACAAAATAAAAAAAATGCTAAGACACATAATTTTACTTAAAGAAATACATAAATTTGATTTCTATTACACCCAAGAATATAAGAGTAAGGATTTTATGTCTGTGGAGTTAAAAGGATAAAATAAATAATAATGATAATATGTTTTTTAAAAATAATAAAATATGCATAAATAATAATATAAAAAAAATTTCTCTTTAATTTTTATTTATTTTCTTTTTTCTTTCTTTCTCTTTCTCTTTCTTCTTTATTCTTTTTCTCCTACCCCTCTTCCTTTTTTTAATATCAACATAAAAGTATAAATATTTTTTTAAATTTTTTTTAATATTTAATTTTTTAAAAAAATTAAGCATTTTAAAATTAGTTAATTTTTATTTTAATAAAGTTTAATTTTAAAACTTTGATATATATATATATAGATATATTTAAAACCAAATTTTTCTATGAAATAACAAAATTGAAATCGAAGTAAATTTTTTAAATTTTATTTCTTTGAGTTTATAAATTTCTTCATCAAAGTACAAGATAAAGAGATCCCACTTCATAATAAATTTTTTTTTCTTCTTCAATCTAATAGTAAAAAAATGGAGTATTCATTACAACTATTAAATTGAGAGAAATATAAAGAATAATTCTTTTAAAGTTACTTATCAATTAACTTGACATCTTTATTTATATATATATATATATATCTTATTTATTTATTTATGTCAGCACTGCACGTATTCGCATGTATACTTGCACACACATATAAGGTAACTTATTCAATTCATTTCTATTAAATTTTACAAGTAATTATTTGTAGTTGTATTTTTACCCATCTAAAAAGTATTTAGTAAATTTAGTTTATAAATTAACCAAAATCATATAAATTATAAGTTAACTAGCTTAATTTTTGAAAATTCATATTAAAACAAAATAGTTTTTTATTAACTAGAATATTCTAATAGTGAAACTTAAGATTAACAAATATAACGATGCAACAAACAACATTGATAACTTCAAGAATGATATCTTTCAGACTCTTGCAAATTTGACTCCAATAGGAAAAGAGAAAATGGTTTTTAGGTTTTAATGTATATGGAAAAGGGAAAAATGGTAAGTGCAGAATAATGTGAAGTTTCCAACATTTTTCTCTTTCAACTTGACTACACAAATAATTCATTACTGAAAGTTTGCATAGAACAAGAAAAATAAAAAGGACTCTCATGCTGCAACTTTGACTCATGCTATTTCATCTTGGGAGAGTCCTTCTATTGAGACACTAAAGTGCAAATTTTGCTAATGTTAGACACTATAGTTATGAGACCTTACTGATGATCACCCTGATAGATCTTTTTCAACTTTAACTAGTTGGTATCAATGTATTTACACAAGTCACATATATGAATTTCACACAAGTTGTTGAATCTGAGTGTTAACAAATTGTCAAAGTTGCAACATGCAAAAAAAAAAATTATGAATAATGAAATCGACTCTATTTTGAAGAGATTTTGATTATAAATTTGAATTATACTGTCAAGTTTGTTTGTAGACAAATTAATCGATCTATTCGTGTTTTAGTTTAAAATTTTAGATTTTATATAAGTTTACATGTTCACAAGTTTATATCTTTTTGTACTGAATTATGAATGAATGCGGATGATTTTCTTTTGTCCTAAAAGAAACTAACAAATATAAGAAAGTTGAATGAAAAAAATACTTTTGAAAGGGGGTGGTCCTGGGGCCGGAGGAATAAGGATGGTCGGAGGTTCGAACCCCTTGTGACCCAACTAACATAACTTACTAATTACTAACATTTGCCGATAAAAAAAAAAAAAAAAAAAACCAAAAATATTTTTGTAACTTATAATTCTCCTCTTATATCAATTATAGTTAAAGTGTTGTAAATAATATATGATACTAATTTGATTTTATACATAATTTTTCTTTTTACTCTTTTAATATGTTAAAATTAAATCAATATAACAAGTTATTTAATTTTAATCTTTAATAAACTTAAACTCAAATCGATTCAAACTTCTTTACACTTTTAATGGATTTGTTATGGGTTGTACCAAGCCCATTTTGGTTAATCAACCCTTTTTCACTAACCCTAATATATATATATATATATACATATATATTACATAATAACTTGTCTTGTTTTTTGTTAGCCCAATTCATTCCACTAACCCTAGTAAATGTGTACCTTATATTAAATCTTTATTTATTTATTTTAAATGCAACCTTCTTCAAGAAGTTCAAAGAGGAGGAAGGTAAGAGAAGAGAGGGCTTTTTTATTCTTTTTTATTTACTTTGACTCCTTATTCTGTGTTGTATTTCTTACCCGTCTGATGTTCCTGCAGTTCCATGCTTCTACCGTGTTCGTTTTTCGCTTGCAACAGTCAAATCTGGTATCAGTTTTCGTCACTGATCAATGTTCCATATTCTCAGGTTCCAGGTTTCAACTTCGATCTTGTCTAATTATTCTCTGATGCCTCAGCAGTACCTATTACAATGAGGTAATTCTGCCTACAAAACCAGCAAATGGCCACACCTCTTTACTCATTTTCCAATTATTTTGTGCATCAAGATCAATCTATCATCCGTATCTGTAGTTGTTCTCTCGGCAAGCCGTCCCATCTGTTAATTTTGGTATGTGTTTGTGTGATCAACGCCTAGAAGATGACAACTTAGGATTTTTGTTTGTGATTTTCATACCCTTAATTTTTTTATCAAGACGTATCAAGCATCGAAAGCAGGGAATCGAAGTTCATGGAAGGATGGTCAACATTCTCAAATGGGTCTTCCTTAGATTGCCCTGGAGTTGAAACTGTTGGTGCATTTCCTGGTAACGGCTGTTGCCTTGGAAAAGACCATGTTGATAATGAAGCCGACTGTGACAAACTTAAACAAAGATGTTTGTTCTATAAACTTTTTCCAGTTTACCTGAAGGATAATTGTTCTAAAGGTGTGGTTCGGCCTTTGCCGGTTTTGATCGATGGTCACCAGCTAGATTTGTACAAATTGTTTTCCATTGTGAAGGAAAGAGGTGGGTATGCCGTGGTGGCGAAAAAAAGATTGTGGGGTTCTGTGTCCAAGGAATTGGGTTTGAACCTTAAAGTTTTCTCATCGGTGAAATTAGTTTATGATAAGTATCTGAATGATTTTGAAAGGTGGCTCAAGCAAATTTTTGAAGAGAAGAAATCAAAAACAGGGAATAATGAGTGTGATGGGGATTTTAAGTGGTTGCCATTGGATGTAGAGAAAGATTTCAGAGGCCTGTTATGTCCAAATCTAAAGGACAAAGATGTTGATGAACTTGTCAAGTCAGAATCAAATAAAATTAAGAAAGATACTGATTTTGTTAACTGCAAGAATGATATTAATTTATTGGACACCAAAGATCAAAAGAATAAATCTGAGGATGTCCAACACAATGGTGGTGATAATGATGAAAAAATTTGTAATGGAGTTAAGGTTGATCCTACAACCTTGGGTGCAGAAGGTGCTGTGAAGAAATTAAAATCTCGCAAACGCAAGCGGGAAACGTTATCTGGCATGCTAATCTGGATGAAACATATTGCAAAGTATCCTCTCGATCCTTTAGCTCAACCAATACCAAAACCATCAAAGTGGAAAGGGTATAAAGGCCAGGACATTTTTGGCCAATTTCTGAGGGCAAGGGAAGCTCTGTTGCCGAGACAGCATGAAGAACCAACCAGTGGACTGTCTTTTTTGCAGGTATAACTTCAATACACAAATTACCTTATCCATAGGATTGTTGCATGTCGTTTCATTTCCTGAAGCAAATCAGTATGCTTTGCTTGAATTGGTTGTTATCATTTTATTTTATTTTTGTTAAGCATGACAATGTGCTTAACTCTGTCTAGGTAATAATTATATCATCTCAATCCATTTGTTTGTTTCCTACATTAACTTTACATACAATCCAAATTCTTAGCTGCTGTCCAACTTGAGTTTAAGTAAAATTGTGGAGCGTTACGAGCCTAATTATGAAAATAATATTAAAAAACTTATAAATGATATATATGCACAAACATAATACTTCTAACCAAGGTTTTAAATTGAGGTTATGACTGCAGTTTTGTCGGGATCCATGACACTGAGAAATTGCAGAAAAATGTGGTTGACGTGGCTTCATAATGAGAGAAATATCAGGGTCAAACATTGAAAAAAGAACAACTTTTTTCCTTTTTTATCAACTAGTAATAGATTTTGTGTTATGAAGTTTCCTTCAAGAACTTAAACGCTCTGTTTGGTAGGAGTAAAAAGCATTGTAGAAAAGGGCCAGCAAGGACAGAAACAGCGTAGAAACAAAAAAATTTCGGTGATTTGGTTGCAACGAAAAAGGGAGGAGAGAAGAGATAATTGAGTCAATACCATGTCATTTTTTTTTGTCACTCATGAGCGCGGAAAATGCAATGAAAGTTGCATCTCATTGCTAGTTGACCAAAATACCCCCATTTTTGCTTGCTGTTGGACCACGAAAGTATTCAACACAAAGCCATTTCAATTGATTGAAATTAAAAAGCAATTGATTGAATCTGCTTATTGTGTATTATCATTGTTGTATGCCATTTCAATTGATTAAATTTAAAAAGTAATCAATTGAATTGCTTGAGTTGATAGTGTGTTCATCATCTACTGGATTCCATTTCAATCAATTGAAATTAAAAAATAATCAATGGAATCTACTTGATAGTGTTCTCATCATGTGCCATTTAATCAACTGAAATTAATATATAGCTCACTGAAATATTCTAATGCTCGTGGATCACGATAACACGTCATTACCCTTATTGGGATTTAGCAAGCATAGGTTTAACTCATGGGGTGCATACACCAACCACTATTCAAACCTTACAATAGTGTGAACCTTGTAGTCATAAATTGAACTGCTGCTGAACTACTGTTTTCTTAATTAGGTATAAATGGGCAAACCTATATTATCAACCCATTTAACTTTACACACACAGAATTTACATTAAAATAAAAGGCTATTTTCTTAATAAATTACAAAATTTAATGAAGAAAGAAACCTAAATTGATAATTTACCTTTGATATAGATTGCTTTTGAATTTAATGTCTTAAAGTTCATATGCTTTTTCTTCTATGACTATTTTACTTTGTGAACCTCTTGATATGAAGGACTACTGTTTTATTGTGTGATAAATATTGAAACTTGCTGGGTCAATACTTGCTATGTTTGTCTACCGGTGCCAGACTTTGGGTTAATGCATGTTAGGTTGCTGGCTTGCAGCCTTCAATTTTGTTTTGTTTCATGTACAATGCTGATTTTAGTCTGTTGATGGTTTATTTAGTTTAATAACTTATAGATGGGTATACTTTGATGGTTTGGTTAAAATGGTTAAATTACTAGTTATGAGTTAGAGTCAACAGTTTAGTAAACTGGTTAGAAATGTATTGTAAGGCATTATGAATTTGACATGCTTCATAGGTGAGTTAAACAGCTAGTGTTGTAGTTGACCCTGTACATCTGTAGTGTGAAGGTTGAGTAAACATGACAATATTATTAAACAGGTAGAGTTATGTTAAACACTATTATTAAACTGGTAGAGCAAACACACCTACCTTGACTTGACTCAGAATCAATCCATTGATGTGAATCAACTCTCCTACTTAATGGTTTTGTTATGTGTATGACTTTTTAAATTGTCTCAAAGTAACGCCATATATATTATATTTATAACTAGTTACATTTCAATTTTACATAACAATTAATCTTCAACTTGCTATTCTGATTTACTCTTACTATTTGGTAATTGACAAGCCGTAAAGACAAGTTTGAGAGTGTACAACAACAACATCCTTATCCCACTAAGTGAGATTGACTACATAGATTACAAACACAATTGAACTCGGTTAAAACTAAATTTTGAGGAATATTATTTCTGATGAGATCCCTTTTAATAATTTCCTTTGACGTACTTCTTGTTCTTCCTCTACCCCTTTTCACATGATTAAAAATCATGTGATATACTTTTTTCACATGTGCTTTTAGTGGCCTTCTTTGTACGCTTCTAAACGATCTTAACTGTTTTTGTCATCTTTTCTTTGATAGGTGTTATACCAATATGTCGTATACAACAGTCCATATTTTTTCCTTTTTTATGTGGCTTATGATCCCACATTTGTCTTAACATACTCATTTTGGTTACTTGCATTTTTATCACTTGTTGTCCTTTTAAAGCCTGACAGTCGCTACCATAAAGTATATAGCTGGTCATATAGTAGTACTGTAAAACTTCTTTTTGGGTTTGGTAGGTAATTTGCAATCAAAATAACTTTCAATACCTTTCTCCATTTTAACCACCCAACTTGAATCCTATATGTGTGACATTATTAATTTTCCCTATCATTTTTTAATATTGATTCTTAATACTCTAACCTGAAAACACATGGTATGAAATATTTAATTCTTACCTCCAAGTCATTTTTCTCTTGTTCCTCGCTAATATTGCAAGTTATATACTGTCTTACTCTCCTACTCAAGCAAAAAACCCTTAGATTCAAACATGTCTCTGAAGCTGATGTTTAGACTTGACCTCCTCACTTGATTCCTTAATAAAAACTATATCATTTATAGAAAACATGCATTTAGATAGAATTTTGTGTATGTCCCTAGTAAGAACATCCAATACTAGGTTAATTGAGTAAAGACTCAAGGTTGAGTCATGATGTTAATCTATATTTATCAAAAAGTCACAAGTCATTAGTCTCGGCTTTGAGTCGTCACACCAATAGTTACTGTACCATATGTATGCCTTGAGTAACTCAGATATGAGTCACCTGAACACCTTTCTTTCACAAAACCTTCTACAACACTTCTCTTGACACTTGATCACATACTTTTCCTAGTCAATAAAAATTGTATGTATGTTTCTTTATTTGCTTTGGTACCTTTCCATCAGTCCTGTGGAATATAAATAACTTTTGTGTTAGACCTTCCTAACATAAACTTTTCCTTAGTCATGGATGATATAGATTCAGTTAATGAATCAAGAGAGGAAATAGATGGGAAGTTTGGGATGTGGAAACAAGCTTTGAAAGCTCATTGTTTTTGTTCAAGTAGAAGTAAGATGAAGTATAAAGAATATTAGTTTGGCAAGAGGCAGAATAACCCTTAGAGGTAAAAGATGGAGTATCACACTATTTAAGTATTTGTGGTCCATCATACAGAATAATGGAGAAATAGATGGAGTTGTTGATCATAGGATTCAAGTAGGATGGATGCAATGGAGTGGTTCTGATATTTTCCGTGACAAAACACCACCAGTCAAGTTTAAAGGAAAATTCTATCTCACGGTTATAAGAACTATTATGGTACTAAATGTTGAGCAGTGAAAGGTTAACAATAAAATAAGCACAGATGGAAAAGTTGTGTTGGATAAGTGGACATACTAGACAGGATATGAATGAATGAATGCATTATAGAAAAAGTCAAAGTAGCACAAGCGGTAGAAAACATGGTGGAAACTCGCCTTAAGGTGGTTTTGTCAAGAAGACTTATAATATCCTCAATAAGAAGAGTTGATTATATAAGGGGCTAGCATAATCACTAGAGGTGGAAGACAAATAAAATTTTAGAAGTCAACCATGTAGGGAGAACAATTCAATTTTTCAAATAAATGCATTAGGTGGAAATTCAAGATATATTCCAAAAGTTAGTGGAATGTATCTTGTCTCTTGAAGAACTCTACTACCATAATGAAAGGCTAGGTGGAGAGATGGCATAATTAAGGCCAACAAAGTCTCATTCATGATCCCAACAAAAGCAAGAGAAGAGAGCAAGTGTGTGATCACTTGTGTGAAAGTCTCTTGTAGTGAGAGCGTGTTATCATTTCTTGTGACATTGGAGTAGGGGTACTCAGGTTTGTAGAGGAATGCACAATTCAGGTTCAGGTACAATTCTTGTAATCATATTGGATATAGTGAAACACTTTTGAGATGGTTTTGTGAACATAGACAAGAGGTGTCACACCACATTAATTATAGTATGTTCCATGTAAAGATCTCTTGGGTGTGTAGGTGATTCTGTTGGTGTGTGTTGTTTTTCCCAACAATTTCTTCATCTATAAAGGTGATTTACGATAAAACATAATGGTGTTGTTTGATCCATGTAACTAACATCTCTTAGACAAAGCTTGGTTGTTATTGTAATTCCAACTTTTGCCATTACAAGCTTCTATTAATTTTTCCATTTTTATGGATACAGAGGAGGTGATTGATAGTTTTCAAATGCACAAATGTTAAATTGTTTCTATTTCTTATAATTTATCATAACCTTCGTCATAAGTTTTTCCAAGAATCACTGTAATTGTTATTGTTTTGATATTGAAGCGGTAATAAATGTTTCTGCTAGAATATGAGATCTTGATGAGAAATTTATTTTATTTAGTGTTATGTGGAAAGTCTGTAGGAATTTCTGGAATTATATGTTTTGCAGAAACAGAAGATGCACCCTGTCATGTATGAGGATCGCGCTTCTCTTGGTCGCCATGCTACAGGGAAATTGAGATGTAGTAAAAGGCTGCCTGCCTTTGTTAAATCTAAGTCATGCTCTTGCTGCAACGGAAAAAGATTGACAGGTTCACTCAATATGGAGGTAGAAAAATGTCCTCTGGAGAAAACAACTGAAACACTAGATGTATTGACTGCAAAAACAATATCTGAACCATCTGGGGGTGAGTCTCTTGAAAAGCAAGTTTCTGTAGGTCCTCGTTTTCAAGCAGAAGTCCCGGAATGGACTGGTGTGGTTTCTGAGAGTGACTCTAAATGGTTAGGCATACAAATATGGCCTTTAAAACATGACTCAGAACCTACTCCTGAAACAGATATTGGGAGAGGAAGACAAGAGAAGTGTAACTGCGAATTTCAAGGTTCTGTTGCGTGTGTTAGATTACATATTGCTGAAAATAGGATGAAATTGAAGCTTGAATTGGGTTCTGTATTTTATCATTGGGGATTTGATCGTATGGGTGAGGAAGTTTCTCTTCAATGGACAACTGAAGAAGAGAAAAAATTTAAGGATATCATGAGATCAAATATTTCCTCCCAAAATAAATATTTTTGGAACAATCCATCCAAATACTTTACAGGAAAGACTAGAAAAAACTTGGTGAGCTATTACTTCAATGTATTTCTTATTCAACTAAGAAGCTACCAGAATCGGGTGACTCCAAAGAATGTTGATAGTGACGATGATGAAGTACAATTTGGATCTTTAGGTGATGGTTTTCGGATGGAAGCTGTCAAGGGTCCTGGTTATAAGATCCCGGATTGTTCTCTGAACGAACAGTGCGCTGATTTGGAATATTGGAGTAGACATGATTAGAGTGTAAATTTGATAATTGAACCTGAACCACTTTGAGCCCGAGAAAATATTTTCCTGACATAGACTTGTATAAAACTCTCTTCCTCGATGATCAGTGGTGAATGCATTACCTACATTATGATTTTTTTTTTTTTTTTTTTTTGTAGAATGTAGGGAGGTAGAGAGAGAGAGAGAGAAAAGGATCAGGCTGTGAAGTGGTTATGCTGGAACTTGGAAAAATATGGACATGTTCTTGAGTCTTGTCTGCCCATAATGAAGAACTTGCTGAGACTGGTATTAATTTTGTTAGAGATTGTTATATTTGTTGGTTATAATAACAATTTAACCGGATACTTCTTGGACACTGCACTATTAGTGTTGTAAAACTTGTTTTTCAGTCTGAGTTAATGCTTTCAATTCGATGTTTCCAGCCCGTATTTTGTAAATTAAATTTATAAATTTCATTTGTGGCATGTTTTGTCTTTCAAATTGAACTTTTTCTTTGAAGCATGGGTGAATGTGAATATATATATTTTTTTATTTAATCTTGTACCGGAGAGACCGTATCGGTCACGTGGGCCAACACGTGCCATTTCGTCAGACACCCATGCATAGCCACGAACAAGCATCACCATCAACGTCGGCTCGGCATGAGGCCGAGAACCGACATCAGTCTGGTTAATGCAAATATGGACCATCATCATTCATCGAGTCGGCTCGGTCAGGTACCGTTCCGACATAGAACATACCGGAAGTATACAGGCTGCCGTATACGGACTAGACGGTTCGGTCATTTGCCGTTCCGACTAGTATTGATTAGCCGGCTCGGCCTCTTGCCGAAGGGTTAAGCAAGTCATAACAAGTAATCGCAATCAAGAAAGGTAAGTACATGATTAAAGCCTAAACGACCAATTAGTACCGTATTACCTAATTTGGTAAATATCTGAGAGGGCCCATCACGCTCAGGCCCATGTCAGATGCTATAAATAGGTCACACGTAACAAGGTATGTCACTGTTCATTCATTACCCTAGAAAATCGTGCCCACACTGACTTAAGCATCGGAGTATCTTTTGCAGGTACCTCCCCCTCCGAAGAATCCACCTAGAGCTCTCGTTCGGTCCTCATATTCCCCTGAAGATTACGAGTGTACCCTCAGGCAGGTACATTTTGGCGCCCACCGTGGGGCCGAACCGATAGCTCTCGAGAAAGACGTATCCAGCACTGTTTCGACGT
This sequence comes from Cajanus cajan, assembly GCF_000230855.2. NCBI lineage: Eukaryota > Viridiplantae > Streptophyta > Magnoliopsida > Fabales > Fabaceae > Cajanus > Cajanus cajan. Next base: position 76,505,215 of record NC_138518.1, read on the forward strand.
CATGGTGAAGACAAGGAAGACTAACGCTGAACACCAGTCCGAGGAGGAGCATCAGTCCGGGGCCGAAACGGTAGAGGAGACAAACTTGACCGATGTGGTACGGCAAATGAAAGAGGAAATGATTGCCATGAAACAGCAGCGAGAGAGAGATGCCGCCGAAATGGCTGCGTTGAGAGAAGAAAATGCTGCCCTGAAAAACCAATACCGAGATCCCACCTGGAAACCATCCGAGACGACCCATACTCAGGGGTCGTTTCATTCACACGGACACCACACCCCTGCCAACCACACCTCTATTGCCACCCCAACCGCTCATGCTTCAGCTAGTAAGCCGATACTGCCGATGCCGGCTGGAGCACATCGGCATCCCTTTACATCAAATATCATGCACACCGCGCTTCTTGATCATTGGAAGTCGTTGCCTCTCGACAAGTACGATGGGACCACTGATCCCGATGAACACGTAGATGTGTTCTTGACTCAAGTCACTTTAAGCACAACCGATGTTGCCGCCTTATGTCGAATTTTCCCAACATCGCTAAAAGGACGAGCTCTGAGTTGGTTCACTCGGCTTCCGGCCAACTCAATTGATTCGTTTAGTACATTGGCCTCCCAATTCACAATTCAGTTTGCTACCAGTAGGCCTCACCAACTGACCTCGTTGGCTCTGGTAAGCATTCGTCAGGAGAAAAAGGAATCCCTTCGGACATTCATGAGCCGATTCAACAAGGCGGCACTGGAAATCCGAGACCTAAACCCGGCCGTCGCCCTGCATCATCTGACTACCGCCTTGAAGCCAGGTCCCTTCGCCAACAGTATTTGCAAGAAGCCACCATCCGACATGGATGACCTTCGGCGACGAGCCGATAAGTATATGCAAATGGAGGAGCTAGCTGAGTTCCGCAACCAAGCTAGAGCAGAAGTAGCGGCAAAGCCTGAAAGGCCAGTCGAGAATAATTTCCGAGGTCGCCCGAAAGAATTGGTACCTCGGGAGAGACCCCCTCGTGGCCCAAGGCATTCCCAGTACACACCACTTAACACTAACAGAGCAGCCATACTAGAGCAAGCGCTGGCCTCGGACGTGTTGGCCGTTCCAAAACGAGCTTCTACCCCCCCCAGGGCCGACACAACAAAATCTTGCCGCTACCACCGCAATCGGGGGCATTCGACAAAAGAATGCGCGGCTTTAAAAGACAAGATCGAAGACCTAATCAAACAAGGCCAGCTACAGGGTTTCATCGACCGACCGCACACAACTCGGCACGCAGACCGGTCAAGACGGCATGACCCTGAGCAAAGGAGAATGGAACCACGTCAGTATAGAGAACGGAGCCGGTCCAGAGAAAGACGAGATGTCGAACCCTCGTCACAGCCTCGGCGAGTCATCAATACCATAGCAGGAGGATTTGCTGGCGGTGGCTCATCTTCCTCATCGCAACGGAGGCATCTACGGGCCGTTCGGCATGTTCACGCCGTTGAAACAGTCCGTCGGCAATTACCTACTATCACCTTTACCGAAGCTGATTTCAAAGGCATTGATCCGGAGCAAGACGACCCAATGGTAATCAGTGTAGAAATCCATAACTGCATTGTGCGTAAAACATTGGTAGATCAGGGAAGCTCGGCAGATATCTTGTACTGGAACACGTTCAAACAGTTGGGTATTCCAGAATCTGAATTGGTCCCCTACAACGAGCCACTGGTGGGGTTCTCTGGTGAGCGAGTGAAGACGAAGGGGTATATCAAGCTGTCCACACGGTTCGGATTTGATGAAGCTGATCACCGCGATATCCCAGTCAAGTACGTAGTGGTGCATGCCAACACATCTTATAATATTCTGCTAGGACGACCGTCCTTGAATCGGCTCGGAGCCATTGTCTCCACTCCTCATCTGGCCATGAAGTTCCCGGCTGAGTCCGGACGAATCGTCACCATACACGCTGACCAGAAAATGGCGCGCGAATGTTATTTTAGTAGTTTAAGGTTGCCGAGAATGGAGGAGCCAACCGAACCGAGAAGGGTGCACTCGGTTTCGCAGCAGTCGGCCATCGACCTCGATCCACGAATCGATCAGGAGGAAAGGGTAGAGCCCATTGAAGATAAACAACCCTTCCAAGTAGGAACGACAAAATCCCAAGTTACTTACTTGGGAACCTATTTAACCGAAGGGGAGCGCCTAGCCATTCAGCGTGTGGTCCTCGAGAATAGAGACTTGTTCGCTTGGCACCCATCTGATATGCCTGGCATTGACCCCAATTTCCTGTGCCACAAACTCTCCGTTAGCAAAGAGGCTAGGCCGATTGCTCAACGGCGCCGGAAAACGGGGGAAGAAAGAAAAACCGCCATCGAAGCAGAGGTGACCAAGTTGCTAGACGCTCAGTTTATCCGAGAGGTGCACTACACGACTTGGCTGGCTAACGTGGTCATGGTTAGAAAGTCAAATGGGAAATGGCGTATGTGCACCGATTATACCAATTTAAATAAAGCCTGCCCAAAAGACGCCTACCCACTCCCGAACATCGATCGGCTCGTCGATGGGGCATCCGGCCACAAATTTTTGTCTTTTCTGGATGCTTACTCGGGATACAACCAGATCCGGATGCACCCCCAAGACGAAGAAAAAACTGCATTCATCACCGAAACAGCCAATTACTGTTACCGGGTGATGCCGTTCGGATTAAAAAATGCCGGGGCCACATATCAACGTTTGATGAATAAAATCTTCCACAACCAGATCGGCCAAAGCATGGAAGTTTGTGTTGATGATATGGTGGTAAAATCAAGTGATGTATCGGCACATACGCATAACTTGGCCGAAGTGTTCCAGGCGCTTCGGCAACATCAGATGAGACTCAACCCCGAGAAATGTGTGTTTGGAGTTTCGGGCGGCAAGTTCTTGGGATTCATGCTATCCAACCGAGGTATTGAGGCGAATCCGGATAAATGCCAAGCTATCTTGGACATGAAAAGCCCGACAACGTTGAAAGAGGTTCAAAAGTTAGCCGGACGGCTCACTTCGTTGTCTCGCTTCCTTCCCTGTTTAGCCGAGATTGCCGGGCCGATCCTACTCTTGCTGAAGAAAACGCAACGATTCAAATGGGCCCAAGAGTGTGAAGAAGCTTTTCAGCAGTTTAAAAACCGGCTCGGCATGCCCCCAGTATTATGTAAACCGGTCGTCGATGCAGATATGATTATCTATTTGTCGGTTTCGGACAGCTCCATCAGTGCCGTTATGATGCAAGAAAACCAAGGTCCACAGCTCATCTATTTTATTAGTCGGACGTTGCAGGACGCCGAGCGACGTTATCAATTGCTCGAGAAGGTTGCCCTAGGACTCGTCTACGCCGCCCGACGGTTGAGACAGTACTTCCAAAGCCATAAGGTTGTCGTCCGAACCGACTGTCCGATCGCAAAGGTCCTTCGGAAGCCAGAAATTGCCGGCCGAATGATGGCGTGGTCGGTTGAGTTATCTGAATTTGACATATCCTTCGAGCCAAGGGGCCCTATTAAATCACAACATTTGGTAGATTTCGTCAACGAGCTCACTCCTCCAGGATCCTTCGAAGACCAACCTTGGATCCTTCATGTGGATGGATCATCTAACGCCCAAGGTAGTGGTGCAGGCATAATCCTCGCTAATCCTTCAGGCATCACAATTGAGCAATCCCTTCGGTTCGGCTTCCGCGCGTCCAATAACCAGGCCGAGTATGAAGCTTTAATAGCCGGACTTAGATTAGCCACAGAGATGAATGTTAAGAAGGTCATATGCTGGACCGACTCGAAAATAGTTGCCGAACAAGTCAACGACAACTTTCAAGTCAAAGATGCTAATTTGTTGCAGTATTATCACCTCTTCCGAAAACTCAAAGATGATTTCACCGAGGTTCAAATTCGGCATATCCCAAGAAGTAACAACGAACGAGCCGATCAGTTAGCTCGGCTCGCCAGCACCAGAAAGCCAGGACAGCTAAGAACAACAATTCACCTCGAAGTCCCCTCTCCAAGTGTGGCCGTCGATTGCATGGCTGCCGAGGTCGAAGTTCCAAGCTGGCTGACTCCTATTCGGAACTTCATCCTCCAGGGAGAATTGCCAACTGATTCGGTGGAAGCCAGAAAATTGCGAACCCAAGCAGCTCGGTACTCCATCATAGCCGACGAACTCTACAGGCGCGGATTCTCCACCCCGTTGCTTAAGTGTATTGACAATCTCCAGGCCGACTATGTGATGAGGGAAATTCACGAAGGCATCTGCGGATCCCATTCCGGAGGCCGAACTCTTGCGGCAAAGGTATCACGAGCCGGATATTATTGGCCAACTCTAAAAGGAGATTGTGCTGAGTTTGTTAAGAGGTGCATACAGTGTCAACGGCATGGGAATCTAATCCACGCCTCGGCCGCCGAACTACACAGTATCAGCTCTCCATGGCCGTTTGCGTTATGGGGAATTGACGTACTTGGCCCATTCCCCATGGCGAGAGGACAAGTTAAGTTCCTTTTCGTGGCAGTAGATTACTTCACAAAATGGATTGAGGCCGAACCACTTGCTTGCATCTCTGCTGCTAACGTCCAAAAGTTTGTATGGAAGAACATCATCACCCGTTTCGGCATCCCATACGCCATCATTTCAGATAACGGTCTCCAATTCACGGACAAAAGGTTCAACTCATTCCTCGAAAACCTTGGCATTCGGCACAGGTTCACATCGGTTGAGCACCCTCAGTCGAATGGCCAGGCCGAAGCGGCCAACAAGGTTATCCTTACCGAACTGAAAAGAAGACTCGGCTCGGCAAAAGGAGTATGGGCTGATGAATTACCAGAAGTCCTCTGGGCATACCGATGCACACCACAATCCACCACTAAAGAAACCCCCTTTCGCCTAACATATGGTGCCGACGCAATGATACCGGTTGAAGTAGGGGAGCCATCATTCAGACGACAACATTTTCAAGAGGACTCCAATGACACATCTCTTCGGGCCGAACTAGATGTTCTTGAGGAAGTACGGGACAATTCGCAGGTAGTGGCCGAAGCATGCAAGCAACGCATGAGTCGGCGCTTCAATTCTAACCTCAAACCAAGAACATTTCACGACGGAGATCTTGTATGGAGGGCAACCGGCTCGGCAAGGCGCAACCCGTCTGAGGGCAAACTGGCAGCCAATTGGGACGGCCCGTTTCGAGTGCGCCACGCTCTTCATAACGGGGCATACAAGTTGGAGGAGTTATCCGGCAAAGTCCTCCCACGCACATGGAACTCTACGCACTTGAAGACTTACTATAGCTAGTTGTCTATTTCACAAACTTGTAAGCGTTGTAAGGGTGCACTCTTTTCCTTGAACCGGTCTTTTTCCCTCTTAAAAAATAGTGAAAAGAGGTTTTGGCCGGCAAGGTTTTTAACGAGGCATCCATTTATCAATAACAACACGATTCAATCACTCATGCTTTAATTAAATTATTCAAGTCTTCCCTCCCGAGATGTCTCTCGGCCAAGGATGTGGCTTTAATTAAATTATTCAAGTCTTCCCTCCCGAGATGTCTCTCGGCCAAGGATGTGGCTTTAATTAAATTATTCAAGTCTTCCCTCCCGAGATGTCTCTCGGCCAAGGATGTGGCTTTAATTAAATTATTCAAGTCTTCCCTCCCGAGATGTCTCTCGGCCAATGATGTGGCTTTAATTAAATTATTCAAGTCTTCCCTCCCGAGATGTCTCTCGGCCAAGGATGTGGCTTTAATTAAATTATTCAAGTCTTCCCTCCCGAGATGTCTCTCGGCCAAGGATGTGGCTTTAATTAAATTATTCAAGTCTTCCCTCCCGAGATGTCTCTCGGCCAAGGATGTGGCTTTAATTAATTATTCAAGTCTTCCTTCCCGAGATATCTCTCGACCAAGGAGACGGCTCACGCAAATTAAGTTGTTAATCACCACAAGAGTTCACGCCAGTTATAACATAAAGAACGGAGAAATTTCATTAAAAGAGAAAGGTACATTATCAATAGGCGCTATCGGCCCCATAATACAAAAGAAACATTTAAGACACTACTTCTGCCTCCCCCTGAACTGGACCATCCTCAGGTGCAGCCTCCTCGTTCAGAGTCTCCTCTTCGTTCGGCCCAACTGGCCGAGCCGGAGCCTCCTCGTCGGCTTCCTGATCAGGTGGAATGGAGGTCATATCCACCAACTTCCCTTGGAAAAAATCTTTTGTCATGTCCAGGTGGAAGTCAGGGGGAAAGTCACCGAAGTAGCAAGCCTGCCGAGCAGCTTGAGCAAAACCGGCCTGATGCTGACTGAGAACCTTGGCGCGCGCCTTCTCCTGATAAGCACCAAAGGCAGCCTTTTCAGCATCCAGCTCCTTGCTCAGAGCTGTCACCTTATCAGTCTCGCCCTTCAGAGCAAGTTCGAGACGCTGTACCTTTAAGGCCAAGTCATCAGCGGTTCTTCCTCGGCGATCCATCTCGGACTGATACTTGCTACTAGCCGTCTGGGCGTCGGTCAAAGCAGCCAGTGTCTCTTGAAGAGACTTCTCCTGCTCAGCTAGCTGTTTGCGCAACTCATCAGCCTCACCGTTCGGCTGCATGACAATACTCTGTGCCATGGCCACAGCGCGCACTTGGAACTCACAAAAGAAGCTCCATTTCTGCGCCGAACTCATTCGGCTCAGCAGCCCCTGCCCTACCTCGGAGGTCAGGTCTTGACTCAGGAAATCCTGAGCGTTAACATTGCCAGCCAAGAAACTTGGTGCCGACAAGCTTTCGGGAACAGGGGGGCTAACCACTCGGCGCTGTTTTGCCGGGCGACTCTCCTCCTCGGCCCTAGAGTCAGGCCTTCTTTTTTCAGGTTGGGGCCGGGTGGTCTTCTTCGGCCGAGACGTGGGTCCGACCCCACTACCTTGACCAGCTGGTTGATTCACGCGCGCGGCCGGCGCAGGCCTATTCGCGGTGTTCGACGCAAGTTGGTTCCGAAGCAAGTTGCGGATATCCAAATCGTCATGAGCCGCCATTATACCTGCACATCATTAGTCAAAATCAATGATAACACTTGAATTCAAACAAGTAGGAAAAATACTATACCGATCAATTCTTCGACCACATCGGCCGAATCAAACAATCGGACAAGAGGACGGCATGGTAAGGGCCGAGGCAACTTGTTTAACAAATCAAGACTTCCTCTCTCCTCTGGGGACATGCGTGACTTGGAAACCGTGTCATACTTGTGCGGCTTCCGGGTCCAGTAGAAGGGAAATAGTGGATTTCCCTCAGCGTCAAAGAAATACTTATTCCCTGGTTCCGGCCGAATCATCACCTTCATAAATCCCACTTTAAATTTTTTGTAGGAGGTGGTGAAAGGTTGTAGTAGACAATCACTGTGGCGAATCAAAGACAGCCACTTGGCCTTCCTCGTCGGCCGAGAAGTATAGAAGTGCAAAAATAGATGTGGAGTAGGAGAAAGACCGAGACCCAGACACAAATGCCTGAACCCTTGCATAGCGGCCCAGGTGTTCGGGTGAAGTTGACTCGGCGCCACATTCAAAAGCCGAAGTATACCCATAAAGTAATCGTCAAATGGGAGAGATATCTTCAAATCCCGGAACATATAATCATACACATAGAAAAAGGGGTATTTAGAAGTCCCCTGACTCAAATAAACAAAATCAGGATTGGACACCCCGTCGCCTCGGCATGGTTGAAAGAAGATGGCAGAAGGCTCCTCATCTTCAGGAAAGTCCAAAAACTTCACGGCCGATACAAAATCCACCAGAGATTTTTTACTTGTATACCGAGAGTATACACTACCAACCTCACCGTGCACCCACGAATATCCTGGAGTTGATATTGGAGGGAACACTCTTGATGATTCTCCACCCCGACTAGGTTGCTCATCGGAACCTACAGCCGATGCCGACTCATTCCCGCTTTGCGACCGACCGGACCCCGAAGCCGACTCTGTGGAATCGTCCCTATTTGAAGCTGAAGCCGACGCTACCTCCTGGTTCGGCGTCGTCCTTAACCTAGATTCCTCTTCGTCCCCAGAGGAGTCAACATGAACAATGTCCAGGTTAGCCATTACGTACCTGATGATTGAACTTGACCAATTGCTGTTGAGTACTCAAAACGCTCTCAGATATCTTCGGCTCGGAGCAGCTAGTAAGTTTGCGTGTGGAAATCTTTCCTCCTACACATCTATTTATAGGCGTTCTTAATAGGCAACTGAAGAGACACCCCCTCGTGCCTACCGTTGGATCATTTAGATCCAACGGTCTAGGGCGCGCAACTCTTCATATCCCACCATAACTTCCCGCGTACGCCATCAAATACCCAACGGTTACAACTCTTCATATCCCACCATCAGTTGTAACCCTTAGCTTCTTCTTCACGACACCGACTGAAAAATTCTCTTTTTATTTCATTAACCTTTCGCGTCACTTCGTTCCTCAAAGGCTGGGGGGCTTGTGTACCGGAGAGACCGTATCGGTCACGTGGGCCAACACGTGCCATTTCGTCAGACACCCATGCATAGCCACGAACAAGCATCACCATCAACGTCGGCTCGGCATGAGGCCGAGAACCGACATCAGTCTGGTTAATGCAAATATGGACCATCATCATTCATCGAGTCGGCTCGGTCAGGTACCGTTCCGACATAGAACATACCGGAAGTATACAGGCTGCCGTATACGGACTAGACGGTTCGGTCATTTGCCGTTCCGACTAGTATTGATTAGCCGGCTCGGCCTCTTGCCGAAGGGTTAAGCAAGTCATAACAAGTAATCACAATCAAGAAAGGTAAGTACATGATTAAAGCCTAAACGACCAATTAGTACCGTATTACCTAATTTGGTAAATATCTGAGAGGGCCCATCACGCTCAGGCCCATGTCAGATGCTATAAATAGGTCACACGTAACAAGGTATGTCACTGTTCATTCATTACCCTAGAAAATCGTGCCCACACTGACTTAAGCATCGGAGTATCTTTTGCAGGTACCTCCCCCTCCGAAGAATCCACCTAGAGCTCTCGTTCGGTCCTCATATTCCCCTGAAGATTACGAGTGTACCCTCAGGCAGGTACAAATCTCACTTGTGATCCATAAAATAAATGTGAGGGACTTTGTTTTTTCTTAGGAAGAAAAAATATGGGAGCAAGGGTTTGTGTTTGATTTCTTGGCCATTCATTGTGCTTCTATTTTGTAGTCTATCTCGTTTGTCTTATTTCCTTGCTTTGTTGTCTCGTTAAAACAAGTGTCTTTCTTTCCAAAAGAAATAGAAATAGTTCCCATCGATTCTCTCTCCCTTTTTGTGCATTCTAAGTAAGGATTAGACAAAATCATGTCTTGCATTTGTATGGTTAACCATTTTGGAACCAAAATTAATAACGAGAAAAATGTTGTTGGAAAGCGACCAAGAATATTCTGAAATGTTTAATAAGCAATTTGAAATCCTTTAGGGAAATTATTTTGTGGTGGAACTTGGACAAGTGTATTGAATCGTTGCAATTATCTAATGACTATTTTCAATCTATTTATAAATAATAAAAAATTCCTAAAGGTGATAAATTCTTGCGAAAGCATAGAGAATACAATAAAGAAATCAAATTTTGTTAATAATTCAATTCAGGGATCCAAAGACTACATATAAATTCATCTGAAAATAACTAATATCAGTCGTCATCCCTATTTGTTTGCATCTTCACAATATGCTTTCTCCCTTTTCTTTGTAAGTATCGAAATTGACTTTAACTTTAATCAAATGATGTGCCAATTACCACTAGTTTTCTATTAAAAAAAATTAAAAAACAAAAAAATGTTAGAATCAACCAAACCTATAATTGAATATAAGAAAAAAATACTTTCTTTATTTTTTCTTTATTAAATTTGATTTGATTTGATTATAATTTTATTTTTTAATTTATTTATTCTTTTTATTTTTCATTTTTGACCCTTCACTGGACAATTAATAGGTTGTCTAATAATACTTAGATTAAGATAGAAACAATTTAGACACCTTAAATGAATGCACTGCTTAATGCTTCTGTGGTTAAAATCTATGTTAGATAGGTGCATACTTAAGACTTTTATGACTCTTTTTTTATTTTAAATTTTTTTAAAAGGAAATAGGATTATATATATATATATATATATATATATATATATATATAATTAAGTCTAATAATTTAACTAAACCTAATAATGCAAGTTTATTTGCCTCCCATGAAGTGTTTATTTAACATCTTGAGCTTGAGCTTGACAGTCTAATGTTGTCTAATAATTAATCCTTCAAAATGAAGGAAGCAATTGTCTTCTCTATTGCTCCTCCATAATAAGACTTTGTTTTGTGTCCATTTACTTTAGATACCTTCTCGAGATCCAATCTTCTGGCTCCATTATTTCACAACTTGCCATTCCCTTAACTATAATAAAAGTCTTCATCACCTGGACTTTTGTTTCCCTATAAAGAATTTTAAGTTAGAATTAAAATGTAAAATTTGTTGGCCTAGGTAAAAAGCCTTTTCTTGTAATGTAGACTTATGCTCTTTGACCACCTTTATTGGTCTGTTAGTAGCCAATGCTTCCGTAACAACATTACAACAAGAGTAATACTTGAGAGTTTCTTTTTTCTTCTTAAATAGTCAAACCTGAGAACTCATATTTATCCCTTGCATATATGATGTATCCTCAAATATTCTTAAGGTGACTTCCTTCAATAGTCTTGTAGGTGCTGTGAATGACCTCCTTTAAGATAAATATATATATATATATATATATATATATATATATATATATATATATATATATATATAGAGGAGGGTTATAATAATACTGATGTAACTTTTACTAAGTATTACACCGCTTAATAACATGTGAATTTTGTAAATCCAACTGTTAAATTAAAAGTTATTTACTCTTAGATCATATATACAAAATTTTATATTAATCTAAGATAATTTAATACTTCATTCTTATAAAACAAAATTGACGTAATATATTCATTTCAAAATATATTAAAATATAAACACTTTGATTACCTTCAAGTTGTTATTTACTTTTAACAGAATTTGATATACACATGTAAAGTGATATGAACTTTCAATCTAACGGTTGGATTTATAAAATTTATATTTAATATAAAATTATTGAATGGTGTGATATTTGATAAAATTTACACCAGTATAATTATAATCCTCATAATAATAATAATAATAATAATAATAATAATAATAATAATAATAAAAGATGAAGCCAGATTAAAAGTTCAATTAAGGGGGGTGTATTGGATTAGGATTTTAAAGGACTTTTTTAGTTAAAAAAAATCCTGCGGATTTTAAAAGACTTTGCAGGATTTTCATGACTTTTAAGATTTTGCAAGATTCTACAAGACTTAAAATCAGGATTTTAATGGATTCTGCAAGACTTTTAAATTAGGATTTTAATGGATTCTGTGGGATTTTGTGGAGTTTTGATATTTGATAAGATTTAAAAAAAATTATACATTCAAATTTAAAAAGAGCCAAAGATAAAAATAATAAATAAAAAAAATAATGTCTAGATAAATAATAATAATAATTCTCTATAATATTCTATCCTCTTTTTATAGCATCCACTATCAATTGTAACAATTCATCGGAATCATCCTTAATCCAAGCTTCATAGTTTTCTTTCTCTTTTCATTTTTCTTTATTATTTCCTTGTGAATCTCCCATTTGAATTACTAAAACAATATATGTTAAAAAATAGTTATATAAATAATTACGGATAATAGACAAAATCAATAAAATTATATTATTATTTTTAGAAGCACACCATCATACAAGATCGAATATATTTTTGCTATCCAAATGGATCAAATACCTCAGTTATTATAAAAAAAATGTAAAAACGAAAATATAGAAACATAAGATAATTTTTTATATAAAAAAATTAGTATATTCGATACTGAAAAAATATTTAGATATATAATTTTTTTTATATAAACAGAAGTATTTAGATATAGAGAATATATATATATATATATATATATGATAATTTTTAACGATATTTATAAATATAAATTATTCTAACAAATATTTTAACAATATTTTCTTTTTTAAAAAATAAGTTAATGAAGGCATAAATCCTAAACCCTAAAAAATTAGATATTGCAATGTCTTATGTTAATTTTCTTTTTTTAAAATATAAAAAATCTTAATTTCATAATATAAAAATAAAAAAGAAAAATTCATAGTAAAAAAAATAAAATAATTGTTGAGTCATAAAAGGAGGAGGGATAAGAGTAACAAATTCAAGAGAAAGAGAGAATTCGCAATTTTTATGCTAAGAGGGTTCTTCCCCCTACTAAGATCCATTTTTATCTCATTCTACTCACAAAAACCCTAACAAATTCATCTTATATATATATATATATATATTGTTGAGATTATGATATCAATTTCATCTTTCACCTTTTTCTTTTCTTAACGTGTGTCATAAAAAAAATTACCACTTAAAAGTTAAAATTTCAAATATTTTTTTGTGTTATATAAAGGAACAAATTCAACTACATAGAATAAAATAAAGTAAGTCAATTAAAGAGAACGAACAGAAAAATAAAACAAGTCAATGACACTATCATTTACATATTAGAGTTTCACAAAATAGGAGAATGGTATGAGAATAGTATTATATATGAGCAATGAACAATAGTGTAGTATTATTAGTAGAGAAAAAATGGAGAAGACAGGAGCATAGAAAAAAAAGATGAAAAACTCACTTGAAAATTCTTAAAACACTTGAAAAATCATTTCAAACAATCCTTCAAAATCCGATGGGTTTGGATGGGATTGTTTTATGAATCTGGTATTTATAAATAACACTAGAAAGTCTTTCAAAATCCGTCTCACACAACAATCCTTTAAAATCCTTAAATTTTTGAATACCAATGGATTGTTTTTAAGTTGTAAAAAATCTCAAATGAATACCAGTGGATTTAAGTAAACCTCTTCAATCCAAGAAAAAAAAGAGTGACAGTAGAAGAAAAACTAGAAACCTTTTTCCATTGGGTTAATGGGAGATCAATGTCATTGAAGAACTATCTATACTTGGTGTGATGCGATCGCTATTTTCTGTCTGTTAAACTTCAACTTTCCTACAACTATATTTCACCTTGCATGCTGAGTGTTTGATAAAATGACCGAAAGGGAAAGGTTCACACTTGATACGACTATGGCTTAACTGCATTCATATTTGGTGGAGAGATAGTATTTTGATCATCTTACTGAAAAAGATAGGGTTATGGAGAGAGGGAGGGGGAGGATGAAGGATTATCACGGATGGACAACAGTGGTAGGCAAAAACCGATCTAAGCCGGTTGGCTTTAATGGTTACGTAAATCACGTTCAATCATGTCCATCCTTTTTCTTTGTTAACTTTCCGGACAGTTATGGGGTGGCGGCTTTATGGGAGACCTTTCGACGCTTTGGAAAAGTGGTGGATTTGTTTATTCCACGTAAACGTGATAAAGAGGGTCGACGATTTGGTTTTGTGCGCTTTACAGATGTGCTTGATGTTAAGGAACTTAATCAAAGGCTAAGTCTCATCACTATCGGACGGATGCGTATGGAAGTAAATGTATCTCGTTATAGAAGAAGGGGTCATATATATGAAACACCACGTTTGGTTGTAAGGTCTCCCAAACCACCATCCAGGACGAATGTGTCTTACGCCCAGGTGTTGAAGGAAAAGGATAAAGGGGTTCAGGAAGAAATGACATCAGAAAGGACGAGTCAAACAGCTCCATTGGCACGGAAGGGAAATAAAGCTGTATGGGTGAAAAAAAAGGAGCCTGGGTACCATATGGATTTTTACGTGGCAAATGAAGAGGTGGTAAAGCTTAGCAATAGTGCTATGGTGGGTAAATTGCATAGACAAGAAGATATTGATTTAGTGGCGGAGGAGTTACTAAAAAATGGAATTTTAGATGTGAAAGTTACTTACATGGGGGATGATCTTGTCTTATTGGAGGCCTCGGGAGAGGATAGCTGTGGGAATGGTTTAAAAGATGTTATTGAAACCAACAAGGAGGGCTTGGAAGCTCTTTTTTATGAGATTTCATGGTGGCATCCTCTACATGTTGCGGTATCTAGAGGGACTTGGGTGCGGGCTTATGGGATTCCACTCCATGCTTGGGACGAAATTTTTTTCAGAAAAGTAGTGTCTTCAATTGGAACTTTTATCGGTGCTGATGATGATTCAAGAAATCGGTGTCGTTTGGATTTTGCTAGGATCCAACTGCGAACTCAGTCAAAGGCACTTATCAACCAAAGTTTAAAGGTGAAGGTGAATGATCTTATTTTTGATATAAGAGTGGTGGAGGAGCATGGAGGACAGTTTGGTCAATATGTCGGGTCCGATTGTGAGTCAGAATCTATGATGCAAAGTAATGATGAATCTTTTGATTTGGAAGAAATTGATGAGTATTCTTCAAATGACGACATCGATGAGCGGGTGGCGAGCAATGGTGGTGGCGTAATCGTTGAAAATGTTGATGAGAAAACTGTAGTGAAAATGGGGAATCAATTATCACAGCAGACAAATTTGAAAATCAATAGTCAACATGAGAATGAGGTTATTGTGCAAGGGGAAGTGGAGAAATTAAATGAGACAGCGGATGTTGGGAGTCAATATATCTCTTTATTAGTTGGAGATCAAGAGGGTAATGGATTGTGGGAAAATAAGGAAAGTGTGGGTCCAAATGTTGGTGTTTTTGAAGAGGATGTGTGTGAAAATGAGTGGGAGGAAGGAGCTTGGCAATTTGGTTTTAGTCCCATTTTACATGATACATTATGTAAAGGGGCTCAAGAAGAGGTAGAAGAAGGTGGTGTTGGAAGTCAATTTGTGGTGATTAAGAATATAGAAGATGGAACCTTTTGTCAAGGGAATGATATGAGAAGTCTAAGGGCAGTGGATAATAATATGGGGGATGATGGAGATTATAAAGGGGGTGGTGCTAGAAACCAAATTGAGGTTCAAAAAATTAATATGAAGGATGGTGGGTTTAGTGAAGGAGGAAGGGTTGAAAGTGTGATTGATGACACTAACAATGTGGAGGATGATGGGGTTAGACTAGAAAAGGTTTTCTCAGAAGACATTTCAGAAGAGATTCCACTATCTAGACGTTCAAGGTCTAGACAAAATAAGAGGAGAGTAAATGTGAGAGGAATGTTGAGGTTGGCAAGACAGAAAAAAGGAGATGTTACACCATGTTTACCACAAAAATCTACATCAAAGGGTTTACAAAGGGACTCAAGGATTGTGGTCAATGCTTGGAAACAAGGTATAGATCTTTCGCGGTCTTCTCAGAGATCGGACAACAAGCGATGTTGCTTGGAATCTAATGTGGTTAGGGATGATAGCTCTACGGCATCAGATGCAGGTGTAGTAAGGAATGTAGAGAGGGTTATGGCAGAGAAAATTTTGGGGTTTGGGGAAGAGATTGGGGTGGTTGTGAATGGTAACAGAGAGGAAGTAATTAGAAAAGTTATTGACATGGAGAGTCGTGATAAGGAAGAAGCGATGGGGGTTAGGGGTGTTGGTGGTCCCACATGAAGATATTATCTTTTAATGTTCGAGGGGTGGGGGGAAAAGTGAAGCAAAAACGAATTGTAGAGATGGTCCGAAAGGAGGGGGTGGATGTTCTGTTACTTCAAGAAACAAAATTGGAGGTTTGTACAAGGAAAATTTGTCGACAAGTGTGGGGAGATGATGATTTTCAATGGATGGCATGGCCAGCACAAGGAAACAGTGGTGGTATTTTAACAATATGGAATTCTATACAAGGAAAATTGCGGTTTAATTTCTGTGGTCCTGGTTTTGTTGGCATTTGTCTAGAATGGGGGGTGAAAAAGGAGAGTGTAAAGATTGTTAATGTATATTCTCCATGTCGATTATTAGAGAAACGAATACTGTGGGGGAATTTGATTATGTCTAGGCTGGGTTTTGGAAGAGCTCTATGGTGTGTGTTAGGGGATTTTAATGCTATTCGGAGTAGAGATGAGCGGAAAGGAGGTGTAGGTGCAGGGAATCCTCAAGAGATGATGGAATTTAATCAATTTATTGTAGAGATGCAGCTAGTTGATCTACCCTTGGTGGGTAGACGTTTTACGTGGATGCGTGGTGATGGACAAGTTATGAGTAGATTGGACAGGGTGCTGGTATCGGAGGATTGGTGCGATGTGTGGGGGAATGTTGTAGTACAGGTGATGCCACGGGATGTGTCTGATCATTGTGCTTTATTGCTTAAGCATAACGTAAAAAATTGGGGTCATAAGCCTTTTCGATTTAACAATATTTGGTTGGAGCATAAGGATCTGAGGGAGGTTGTGAGTAAAGCATGGGAGGAGGGGGTACAAAAGCCTTGGGCAGCGCTGAGGTTGCAACAAAAATTATCAAATGTTAAGTCAGCTTTGAAGGTGTGGAATAGAGATGTTTTTGGAGATGTGGACTCTAATATTCAGGTTTGTACAACAGAACTGGTTGCATTAGATGAGAAAAATGAAAGACAGGGACTAACAGTAGAGGAAGGGATTAAACAAAAAGAATTGGTAGCATCTATATGGGAGGCACGAAGTCATAAGGAACAGTTACTAGCTCAGAAGGCAAGGAAAAAATGGTTGACTTGTGGAGATTTAAATTCCAAATACTTTCATGCATGTATACGTGGACGTAGGAGTCGTAATCAAATATTGACTTTACATGTTGATGGGAGGTGGATGGAGGAGGCTGAAGAGATTAAGAATTATATTTTGAATTTTTTTCGGGTTCATTTTACATCGAGGGAATGGAATAGACCGTCGATAGATAAAATTGTGATGCCAATATTATCAGAAGAAAATAAGGTTGGGTTAGAAGCTGCATTTTCTTTGGAGGAAGTCACATGTATGATTACAGAGTGTGTTGGTGAAAAGAGCCCAGGGCCCGACGGTTTCAATTTTTCTTTTGTTAAAACTTTTTGGAATCTAGTACAGAATGATGTCATGAAGATGCTAATGGAGTTTCATATGAATGCTTCAATTCCCAAAGGCTTGCTCTCTTATTTCGTAGCATTGATACCTAAGACTAAGAGTCCTCAAGGGGTAGGGGAATTTCGACCAATTTCATTGTTGGGTTGTCTTTATAAAATCATCTCAAAGTTACTTGCAAATAGGATGAAAGGGGTCATGGAGGAGATTATTAATGAACAACAATCAGCCTTTGTCCCGGGAAGGAATGTGTTTGATAGTGTTTTGATTGCTAATGAGGTGGTGGATTATGTGAAAAAGGTAAGGAGGAAATGTTTTGTGTTGAAAGTAGATTTTGAGAAAGCGTACGATTCAGTTGATTGGAGGTTCTTAATATATATGTTACGAAAGTTGGGTTTTGGTGAGAAATGGGTGAAATGGATGGAGGCTTGTGTATGTGGTGGACATTTATCAATACTTGTTAATGGGAGTCCTACAAAGGAAGCAGCAATAGGGAGAGGTCTAAAGCAAGGCGATCCATTATCACCTTTTTTGTTCCTTGTTGTTGCAGAGGGCTTAGGAGCATTGATGAGAAGTGCAGTATCAAAAGGTTTATTTAAAGGGGTACAGGTGGGGGAGGGTCCAGAAATCTCCTTGCTCCAATTTGCAGATGATACTTTGTTAATAGGGGAAGCCACAGAAAGGAATTTATGGTCGATTAAGGCAGTTCTGAGGTGTTTTGAATTGATTTCGGGGTTGAAGATAAACTTTCATAAGAGTTGTCTAATGGGGATGAATGTGGATAATAATTTTATGCATATGGCCTCTAGTTTCTTAAATTGTAAGGTGGGTGCATTGCCATTTTGTTATTTGGGGTTGTATGTGGGTGATAAACCTAGACGAAGGGCAGCGTGGCAGCGACTGATAGAGGTTCTGAGAAATAAACTAGTGTCTTGGAAGCACAAGTATGTATCTATTGGGAGTAGAGTGACACTTATCAATTCTGTTTTGAACAGCCTTCCATTACATTACTTATCGTTTTGGAGAATGCCTCCAGGGGTTATTAAAGAGGTTATAAAGATTCAACGAAGATTCCTTTGGAATGGTGTGAAGGAGAGTTCAAAAATTTGTTGGGTTAGGTGGGATCAAGTCTGCAAGCCTACAAAGGAGGGAGGATTGGGGGTGAAGAATATTGAATGGTTTAATATAAGCTTATTGGGAAAATGGGTGTGGCGGGGTTTGAAAAGTCCTAAGTCTCTTTGGTCTCAAATTTTATCAGCACGTTATGGTTGTATGTCTATTCTTTTGAGGTCTCATGTGGTTCATCCAAAAGCTTCGGATTGGTGGAAGGATTTGGCCCTTGTGTGTCAACAAGCGAATGCATGGTTGGATAATAACTTCTTGAGAGTCGTTGGAGATGGAGGTTCGGTGCGTTTTTGGCATGATAGATGGGTGGGCGGGGTTATTTTGAGTGAGACTTTTCCTCGTTTGTACTCTTTGGCGAAAAAAAAACAATCAACAGTTGGTGAAAATGGACTGTTTGTGGAAGGAGGGTGGCAGTGGGAATTTCAGTGGCGGAGACGTTTGATACTTCAACGGGAAAAAGAGTGGGAAAATGAATTAGCAGAATTAGTTGGTGGGGTGGAGTTGCAGTCAAATATACCCGATATGTGGCTATGGAAATGTGATCCATCAAAGGCTTTTACTGTAAAATCAGCATATTTTTGGCTGCATTCCTTTTTTTCTGCAGGGAATGTTTTGGAGACAATTTTAAAACAAAGTTTTCGATGCATTTGGAAGGTAAAAGCTCCAAAGAAAACTATTGTTTTTGCTTGGCAATTATTGTTGAATTCACTACCAGTTCGAGCAAGTTTAGCAAGGCGTGGTATTCCTGTTAGTAATGTTTTTTGCGCTTTATGTAATAATGAGGCAGAGAACGTTTGTCATCTTTTCTTACACTGCAGAATTTCATGTAAAATCTGGTATTTGGTTCTTCGTTGGCTTGGTATTTCAGCGTGCTTACCTAATGCTTTGGATGAATTATTGCTAAGTATGGATGGATTTGCATGTGTGAAGAAGCAGGGAAGGATATTCTCAACTATTTGGATTTCTGTTATATGGAGTTTATGGCTTCTTAGGAACCGTATTATTTTTAATGATGGGGTGTTGGATATAATGGAAATTGTGGAGGCCATTAAATATCGATCTTGGAAATGGTTGTCTGTGGATTTGAAGAGAGATCAATTATTGTATGTTAATTGGCTTATGGATCCTATTTCTTGTATCAAGTGTGTATCCTAGTTCTGTAATTTGTAAACAGGGTGGAGTAGCATAACACTATTCGTAACTTTTTCTATTTCTCAACATTTCTGTATTTGGGTTTGGCACCCCTAGTGCCTCCTTAATACAAATTTCTCTTAGCTGATCAAAAAAAAAAAAATACCAGTGGATTTTAATGGACTCTTTAAAAAATCCTAAAAATCCATATTGAATACCACTGGATTGTTTTTAAGTGACATAAAATCCTGATTGAATACCAATGGACTTTTTTACTCAAAAAAAGTCTTTTAAAATCCTACGAAATCCTAAACCAATACACCCCCCTAAGTCATTTTTCTCATCTGCATTACCACCCTTTGTTTCATAACACCAAAAACTGTCATTGGATATATATCATTTATGTGCATGAAGGTTATTTTGCTAGTCCTCCATTTTTAAAGTAATATTTTATATTCTTTGAAGTTTTGTTTTTATTTTAATCTAAAAAGTTCTTTTTGTCAAGATTGTAAAGAAGATAAAAAGTAAAAAGGGTTTGAATGTACCTGCAAACTATAACTACTTATTCTCAAGGCCCAACAAGAATTCTGAGGAAATGAATGAAGCTCAAATAAGATATGGATTCTTCGCTTTAGTCTCAAGCCTTCCGCATGGTCAATTAATTACTTGGTTCATAACTTCGTATTAGTATTAGTAATACAAAATTTTCACCGGTGGTACTTAATCCTCCTGAATAAATTTTTGAATTTGAGTCTTCCGAATAAAAAATAATTATTGCCACAATCAATAATTTTTATACTTGAATGTGGAACCAATCTAAACTAAATTAATATGTACTTATATATATATAAGTATATTTTTTCCAAAAATACATAATTTAGGTATACAAAATTGATACAACATAAAAAATATTTTATAAAATTGTGAGTTACTCTGGTCATATATATAAGAAACAAATAGGTACAATTTTTTAATCCTAATTACAATAAACAAATATATACTTTAAGATGAATTAATTATTAATTTTCTTCTATACCCTTATGAAAGTGGAAAAATTTATTGATATATAGACAATACAATAGAAAAAGTTATTTCTTGAAATACGTGTAGTATCATTTAAAGTTATTAGTATTTAAACTAATCAATCTAAAGAGTACTGTATTTTTAGAATGAAATTAATTCTATGATATTATTAATAAAAAATAATCATCTCAACTATTTTTTTTTAGTTTTCATAAATTATTTTTTCGTTTCTTATCTAAAGGATAAGAGGAAGTACTAAATTGTAAGATACTAAAAGATATTTATTTTCTTATATTTTATAAAATTATAAGTTATTAAACTGAATTTTAGAATAAAAAATTTATGAATCATTTATAACATTCAAAAATAATTTTGTTTTAAATGATAAACTATATATGAGAGAAAAAATTAATATAATAACTAAAATTATGTTAAATAAATATTTTTAATAAAACAATAAGATAAAAATAGTGTTAATTACATTAAGTGAACAATAATATTCAGTATTTGTATACTTTTAATTTTATTTTTTTATGCATGAGTCTTAAACAAATAACACAATATTACATAATTTTAGTTGATTTTTAAATAACAAAATTTTAAAACTGTAAAATCCAAAGGCTTGATTCAAATTTCGTGATACATTTAAACTGAATCGCACTTTTTTTTTTTAAATAAAAAAAAATCAAATCATACCACAAACACACCTAATTTCTATTATATTTAACCCATCTTTCATGTCAAAATTTTCATGAATCATAATCGCAATATAAAAAAAAAAAAAAGAGAGAAATGCTAACAACATACTCTTTTAAACATATTATTTCAAATTGATTGAAATTTATTGAAAAATATAAAAGATGATGGGTCTCACACCCTATTTAATGACATTCTTCTGACTTTATAATTTTCAACAAATTCTAACTAATAAAAGTTAATATATTAAAAAATGTGTTACTAACACTTCTCATAAAAAAAAATTAAGTTATAAACCCAACTTAATTTGAATCCACTTTGATTGTCATATCGAATAGACAAGGTTAAAAAGTATTATATTTAATTTTGCATCATTTTTCAAACTCAGTTTAATCTTATTTCCATTTTACATTAGTTGTAAAAAAAAAATCAAATTGATCAACCTTAAAAATTTAAATATAACTTTAAAAATTACAAATATTGATTACTATAAATTAAATAGACATAGTTAACAAAATATCTTCAATATAATCTTAAAAATATAGATGAAAGGAAATATTCAAAATATAAAAATATAATTAATTTTAAATATTAATTTAATTTTAATTACATTTTTTCTTTAAAAATTAAGTTATTTCGTCGAAAGTTTGTTCCATTTTAAAGTAAGTTTCATTTACGATTACAGTTTAATCTCATTACGATTTCAAATACCTCATCATTTAATATGAAAGAGTATATAATAATAATAATAATAATAATATTATTATTATTATTATTATACTAATAATATTTATTATTTATTATTAATATAATTATTACAAAACAAATCATTTTTCTAAATTTTCTATTTATGATCTTCTTAATAAATTCTTAATACACTTGAATAAATTTATCGCACTTCATAATTAATGAAAAACAATTATGATAAATCTATTATTATCGGCATGAAGCGATTTATAATTATACAATTTATATTAACTAGAAGGCTCGAGACACTTCATGTCTATAATAGTTATACATAGACAAATATTATAAATTATGGATAGTTATTTAGAAAAAATATATAAGAAGATTTCTTTTATATTCAAGAGGTATAATCGTCTACTAAAAAGTAGAGAACAAAGGAATAATTACCAAAATATATCTCTTTATAATATGTATAGATTATACCATTTTATTATCATTTGATTTTACCTCCCATTATTGTTAGGGTATAATCTTTTGTTGTGGAATATTTTAGAAGGGATACTATATTTTCAAAAGGGAAACAATATTTATCCAAAAATAAAAACATAAGGAAAGTGATATATAGAGAGGGTTAATTATAACAAATTAACAGTAGCGTACTGAATCTATCAGTTACATTCTGGGTAACAAAACAATTAATAATATACAAAATCAAGATCAAATATATATATATATATATATATATATATATATATATATATATATATATATATATATATATATATATATATTTACAGTATCTTCCAACCAGATATATAATTTATTTATAATAATTACCTTAAAAATCATATTAACTATGATAATTTGTTTGTTAATACTCTCTTTGATTTCAAGTGTAAGTAAAAAAATATATTTGTTGATCTTAAATATAAACGAGATTTATTTTATTTCATTTTATCTAATATTATCATCTTATAAATATTTCTTCATTTAATTGAGATTGTATTTTTAATATTTTTTTATTTTTGACATCAAATTTCAAAGAAATGTAATTTAGGAAATTACTTTTCTTTATCATAGTGACCACAATTTAAGGATTTTATACATATATGAAAGACAATAATAATCACTTTTTGATTCAATTTTAATTTTACTAAAATAAATTATCCTCTCAATAAATGCATTGCTTTTAATTATCATAATTAAACACTCCCTTCGATTTTGAATATAAACAACAACAAAATCAATTTACATTAATTAAAAAATGTTGTTTACATCATTTAATTTTGTCAATCACTCTAAAAAATAACTTACCCCCTCTTTGTTCTTTATTATAAGCAAAATATATATATATATATATATATATATATATATATATATATTTTACCCATATTAATATAATTAGTTATTTACATTAAATTTTACTAATTTTATAATATACTTTCTAAATTATCCTTATAATGAATGTAAAAAAACATAGTTAAATTAAAAGATCATGCCTTTAATGAGTGATATTTTAGAAAAAATATCGTTAAACAAGACAAAAGTAATTAAAATTTGTTTATATTTAAGAATAAAAAATATTTATTTTTTACTTATAATAAAAAATAAAGAGAGTATTTTATTAAATTATCATTTCTTAAAACTTGATATCAAGAATTAAAAAATACAATTTCAATTAAGTGAAGAGATATTTTGAAAATAATAACATTAAGTAGAGTGAGATTTGCTTATATCCGTGAATATGTGACAAAAAAAATATGAGATTTTTTCCTTGTATTAATAATCGAGGAAATAGTTTATGAAAGGGTAAATTAAAAAGAAAATTAATGCTACACTAAAAAAGTAAAAACATCATTAATTTTGAAAAAAAAACTTAAATGCTAAAATTGTGATTATTATGAGATGAACGGTAAGTTATTTCTTAGATAAGATTAGCAACATTAAATAATGTAAACTAACTTTCTTAATTAATATAAATTATTTTCTTTTCATATATTCATAATTGGATAATAATGTAAAAGTTTTTATATTAACAGTACCAGATCATTCAACCTTAACAAAAATATTTATAGTTTTTTTTTTTTTTTTTTGGATAAAAACATATTTAACTCATATTCATTAAGATCCGCTGAAAAATACAAGAAGACGTATAAAAGTAATCTTTAAGGCCATCAGAACCATCTATAGTTCTAGTCAACTTTTGAGTTACAAGATTTACTAATTTACAAATGAAGCTTATTCCATAACTTGGTAAACTAAGAAAGAGTGATTTACAGTATTGTATGATATCCCTATATTTAGAGACATCATTGTGCGGTTTAATAATATATTGTTTATCATTCTTTGAAAATGGGATTCAAAAATCATGTTCTCAATATCCAAATCATGAGAGTCAGAAACAAATTGAAAACATCTTGTTCTGTTCATGATTGAATGCTCCTGTGTGATCACGTATCAACATCCTACTCCAAAATATCCTTTGGTGTTGAACAGACC
Source organism: Cajanus cajan (assembly GCF_000230855.2). Lineage (NCBI taxonomy): Eukaryota > Viridiplantae > Streptophyta > Magnoliopsida > Fabales > Fabaceae > Cajanus > Cajanus cajan. The sequence goes on from NC_138518.1 coordinate 76,529,360, forward strand.
TGGATCCACATTATATTTAATCACACCATTCACGAGAAACTGTCAGTGTTCTGGCTACAACTTTGTTGCAGTAGTCAATAAGGACTTCTTAAGTTGCCTCTGCTGAGACCAATCCCCTAAACAGCCTTTGGCTCTATACAACACCTCTTTTGACGAAATCAACATCCTGAAATTGGTGGCATGTACTAATGACTCTCATCACAAAAATCCTTTAGACCCTTTGACTTGATCATGATAGTCCTGACTTGATCACCAATATGACTAGCTGGCCAATAACTCTGTGCTTGAGAACATCCTACAAATATATGACATGTATTCTCAATCTCACTGTCGCATAGTACATAGGGTTATGCACTCTCCTTGCCTGAAGCCTCAAGTTCTGTGGGTATGAAAAGGTTTCAAATGGCCGAGCAGTTACAATTCTCCAAGGTGCTTCACTTGCAACACATGGTTTATATAATTGTGGTATGCCAATCGGACAGAATAACTACATTACAGTTCCACTTACACACTCTTTTGTCACTGCTTCCAACATTTACAATTGGAACATGATAGCTGGCTTCCCAGTCTTGTGATTCAAACAACACTTCAATCATGTTGTCTTTATCCAGTATATCAGTCACCCTTTCTAGTTGAGCACTCTCTGTCCTAGCCAAATAGATATGTTGTTTCCATTACCAACCTTCCACCTCAAGTCTTCCTTGATCAAGTACCGAGCACTCCAAACAGTCCTCCATGTGAAGCTAGGTTTGTAACCAAGGAGAGCTGGCAAGTAATCCCTTTAGGATTGTACTGGCCGACTAATCAGGACTAAATACATTTAAACAAAATAATCAATAATATGTAATTATAACAAAAGTTATAGTTTTTTTTTTACAAGATATTTTTCTTCAATTTTATACTTCTTTAGGTCAGGTCAAATATTAAATAAATAGATTAAATATATATTATAAAATTAAAGTTTAAATCTAATCTATTATCTATCATAAATTTTTTTATAAATTTAATCCACATCTTTATAAGTTTGATTTGATCTATTAATAGTGTATTTTATATTAATAATGTTAAATAGATTAATAAATTAAATTTTAAATAAATTAATAAATTTATTTTTAAATATATATGATTTTTTTAAAATTTACGTGATGAAAAAAATAGTTTATTTTATTAATATTAAAATTTAGAATTTAAAATAAAATTTAAAAACTAACATAAGATTAACAACTAATGGATACTCACGTACATTGATGTACATTAACATATAAATCTATCATAAATATTGATAATTTAATTTTTTATATTACAAATTTATTTATTTAATTATATTATTAAAAATATAATATACATATTATTTTTTATAATATCATACAGATAAATAAGTTAATTTCTAACCTTTTTACATTAATAAATTTTTTTAAAAACTTAAAATCTTACATTTTTATTAAATTTGTTAAATCATGTTAGACTTTAAACAATTGAGGACCTGATTTTCATTTTTAATTATTCTAAAAATGCCGTAAAAAAATTATTCCACAAATTACACTACAAACTACTTGCATTTTATTATTAACTATTCACTAATATATAATTTAAATATTTTTTTTAAGAATAGAGGGACATGAAATGTCTCATTTCATTACTAATATAACAGAATTTTTCCGCAAATTTTAGTTGATGTTGTTAATTTTTCCTCATCTTGAAATAAAGAAATTTTTTGACCAGACTTGGTTTTTATTATAAGAAAAAAAATGGTCAAATAAATCTTTTAAAAAAAATTAAAACTCTTCCCATGGGTCATAATGATCAAGAATGTTGTCATTCATGCACATAATAAAGTGTTGTTAATGAATGGTCAAATTAAAAGGTATCAAACTGTCAGGCACATGGGAAGGATATCTCTAAAATATTGTCATCGTCATCTCTATAACTTTTTCTTTCAAAATTAAAAAATAAAATGAATAAAAACATTTTTCTTTTTTTTCTCTTCGTTTTTCTTTTTCCTCACATTTTTAATTTCAAGTAACTCAAAACTTACTGCGCTGTTATGTATAGAGGTCACAAATTTTTCCATTAGCAATACTAAGGTCTGAGCCGGTTCGGGTTTGTGGACTGTGCAGTAAGGCGTCTCGCACTTTCTTATATATATCTTATTCTCTCAGAGTTTCTGTGTGAGGCAGCAGCAGCACACACACAAAGAATAAAAGACAAACACATAGAGAAACAATGTCTTCCCCAAGCAAACGCCGAGATATGGACTTGATGAAGCTGTCTGTAATCTTTTCGATTTTTTTTTCGATTTCAGAAAAAGCTTTTTTTGTCTAAATTTGTTGTCTTTTTCCATTTTGGGTGTCTTGGATTCACGTGAATCAGGATGATGAGTGATTACAAGGTGGAGATGATCAACGATGGCATGCAAGAGTTCTTTGTAGAATTTCATGGACCTAAAGACAGTAAATTTGTGCATCCCTTTGTGTTATTTTATTATTATTATTTTATTTTATTTTATTTTATTCATCAGATGGTTGAGATGAGGGTGTTCTCTTTGGTGCAATTTTTCCTGTCTCCATTGAAATTTCTTCTTTACTTATAGACTTATTGTGGTTAAATTCAATGTGGGGTGTTTGGATCAACAGTCAACAGGTTATGCTGACCCCTGGATTAAGCTTGTGTCCACTTTGGTGTTGTACTTAAATGTTGTTGTTTAATTGTTTGTCCACTTTCTTCAATGAAGATTAATTGCATAAGGATCTATGCTGGTTAACTTTAAGTGGAACTGGACTGGTTGATTTTCTCTCTCTCTTTTTTTTTCATTCACTTTACTGAGAATCATGTGCAGGTCTTTATCAAGGTGGTATATGGAAGATAAGAGTGGAACTACCTGATGCTTATCCTTATAAGTCTCCCTCTATTGGTTTTGTCAACAAAATTTTTCATCCTAATGTTGATGAGATGTAAGTTGTTCTCTGCAGCCATAGTTTCATTGAGTCATTGTTTATCTCATATTTAAGGAGCACCATTGTACTCCATGGGAATTTGTTGGTTGTTGCAGACACACATTGCAAAACTGAGTAGCTCATTGATATGGTTTTCTCTGATGTTTTAGGTCTGGTTCTGTTTGCTTAGATGTTATTAACCAGACTTGGAGTCCCATGTTTGGTAAGCAATGTTTGTTGAAGAATTTTGTTATAAGCATACTTGCCATTGCATCTGATTCAACCTTGATTTGTTACTGACTCACAGTCACTACTTAAAATTTGGTGAATTATTTTTTTTATTTCCTTTCAGACCTTGTCAATGTGTTTGAGGTGTTTCTTCCTCAATTACTTCTGTACCCCAATGCATCAGATCCATTGAATGGTGATGCTGCTGCCTTGATGATGCGAGATCATGCTACATATGAAGAAAGAGTGAAAGGTAGTAATCCTTATCAAGTTTCTACAGTATAAAACTAGAATGCTTCTTACATGCTTAGGTAATCCATATTAATAGTGAGAGGTTTCTTCATTATTGTTGACTGTAACTACAGTCATTTTTCATCAAATTTCAACTGGAGTGAGATATGAACAATTGGCAAATAAAAAGCTCTGAAGGTACAAGTTTGTGCAAAAGGAATTCTGTTCAATAGCTTATATACTATCATTATATGAAGCACAACAATTGTCAATGCTTCTCAACAGATTTGGAATGTTTATGTTCTCACTTGCTAATGTACATTTTGGCTGCCACACACTTGTCCAAGTTTAGTCTGCTAGTAGAAGCTTGAGGTTGGGGTTCCAATTGGGAGCTTTGGTGGGTTTGCTACTAGGGAATTTGACTACTCAATTTCATGACTTTTATACCAACTTATAATTTATAGCTACTGACATAAATTCATTTTTTAGTTTGCAACTAACTGACAATGTAGAAGGCTTAGCATTTTTATAAGCAAATATATGGCATTTGGAAGAGATTAATTGGGCTTATGGATGTGGCTTATTACCTTGTTAAAACTTTATTTTAGCTTACTTTACAATTGAACAAGTGCTTAATTAAACTATCTAACCAATCTTTCCATGCCTCGCATCCTTCTTGCTTCAATTTTTGATTTTGACCAGAGGAGTGATAGGAACACACTCTCTGACATACTCTTTTAAACACAAACTATCCTATTGGTTGAAATTTATTAAAAATCACTAAATCAAGAGAGATAATCATTAAATAAGATGTGTTGCTAGCATTTCTGTTTGGAAAAATAGTAAATTTCATGTCTTGTTTGCATAGGCATTGATCAATCCCACTAAAATAATAATTATTGTACACTGGGTGTGTCAAAGAAAAGTTTCTGAATTCCAATACTCAAATGGTAACATTATACCTTGTGTTTCCATGCTATAATGTTGAATATTTTGGTTGTAACTGAGCTAATGTAAAGTATTTAACATGTAAACTCAACAATTTCCAGGGTCTGAGTTTCTGATCAAAGCAAGTAATTTTGAATTTACTGTCATACAACTTCTATGTTGCTTGTGCTTCAGTTGAATCTTAGATCCTTGTCAAACAGAGTTCCAGCCCATGTTTGGAATAGTGGAAAATAATTGCTTATTTTTCAAAAAAAAATCTTAGAAAGCTAACAAAAACAAGTGATTATTTCTTCAAAATAAGTTGAAGCATACATGCACAGTTAAAAATAAATTGAACCAAAATATCCAGCAAAATAATTTGCAGGAGATTTATAATTAACTAATTGGAAGATATCCTGAGCTGAGAAATAAGTTGAACCAAAATATCCAGCAAAATAATGTGAAGTAGATTTACAATCAAATAATTGGAAGATATCCTGAGCTTCAGAAGCAATGCATGAAAAATACCAACAACACAATTTCATTGGCCATGTTTTTGTTTTGTCATTCATCCAAATTTATAGCTTCTAATTTGGTGTGTGGCATTGGTATACCGGTACTAGTATCATTCTCCTTTGCACGGTTTGATCATTGAAGAAAATTAATGGTTACACATATAGGCATGTATTTCTGTATTGTAAATCATGGTCGCAGCAACCTAGATGTTAATGTTACAGTATATTTAATTCTAGTACTCAGCACAAGTGAGACATTAGTTTGAAGACCGAAAAAAAAAAAAAAAAAATATATATATATATATATAGTATCTACTATATCTTAATCTGTTGTTTTATTCTATACACCTGCTTTTATCCATGTTGATTTTTTTGAGCCAATGAACAGAATATTGTGAAAAATATGCGAAGCCAGAAGATATTGGAGCTGCTCAGGAGGAAAGTTCCAGTGATGATGAACTGAGTGAAGATGATTATGCCTCTAGTGATGACGCCATTGCTGGCCAACCTGATCCTTAGATTTTTACATACAATGCCTGCCTTAATTACACTCTTGCTTGTACATGATATGATATGATTTGATATTGAGTCCTGGAATTGGAAGAGAGACAAATTCAGGAGGTTGCAGGAAAAATTTACACCTATCTATCTTTCTATTCCATGTTGTTTGTGTAAATTGAATCATAATTTAAATGTTTCAGATAATTAGTTATCAGTTATGTGACTAGAAAAAATCAATTTCTGAAGGTTCAAACTTGTTTTGCATATGAATGGAATTATTTTAAAGTAAACTTTGTATCCTCTCACCAGGATAAAAATGTATGAAGACCCTTTCCCCTTTCTTTGTTCTGTGAAAGCCCGATCTGTTTCTAAGTTTTTAGGGTGTGTTTAGCAATGAAAAACAATATTTTTTTTTAATCTTATAACAAGTGTCGGATAAAAAAAATTACAAAACAAGTGTCATTTCTGTTTTATCTTATACTTGTTCATTCGTTGTGAGAAGGTAATAAGAATGCTGATTTTCTTGTTAAATTGGATTCAAGTTTGTGTTGATTTGGTGGAGTTAGAAGATCCATCGAGTCCCAACTCTTAGTTTACATGAGTAACATTCCGGTTTTAAGGGTGTAATTTTATTTTATTTTTTGTTTACAATACATTACCAAAAAATAAGGTTTAAATGTTTTAAATTCCTAAGACCGTATTTTGATTTAGCTTTTGTGATTTTATTGTTATTTTTAAATTCTTGACGCTTATTTTAGTTTTTATTTTTAATTCTTATCATTAATTCTAATTAGTTTATGTTACCATGATTAACTAAATGAAAAATAACTAAAAAAAAGTGAAAGAGTTTTCCAAACTTAGGGTAATTATTTTTTTGTCCTCAAATTAAAATTTTTTGTTTTTATTTCTTGTAATTTCAAAGAAAATATTGTGTTAATTACTATATATATCCATTTGATCATCCAAACCTTAAAATATATAAATTATTATTTTAATCCCTCAAATTTGTAGTCTTCCAAATTAAAATTTTGTCATTTTAGTTCTTATAATTTTAAAAACATTATCTTAATTTTTCATGACCGCTAATAGCATAATTGATTTTGACAAATTAAAACAACTTTGTATTATTAGTTAGATTAATATGATATTTTTACTAATAATAACACTAGTAATAACATAATTGATAGTGAGAAATTAAGATAATTGTGTAGTATTAATAATAACATAATTGACATTGATAATTAAGATAATTTTGCAGTATTAGTTGATTTAATGTGATGTTTTAATTAATAATGACACTAGTAAAAAAATTATGTATGACAAATTAATTAATGACATTTGAGTTGAAAGACTAAAATAATAACTTTATATATTTTTTGGAGTTAAAAATGCATGTTTCAAATCAAAAGGATCAAAAAAATAATTTTAAATTTGAGAGGTATAATAATAATTTTTTTATACTTTAGGGACTAAAAACATAAATTTTAAATTTTAGAGACTAAAACAAGTCTAATATTTTTAATTGAAAAGGTTTTGTAGAAACAAACAATAGAATTTTAATCTCAGCAATTCCACTCCTTCATCCCACCCATTACCACCAATCCAATCATAGCTTAAGCAACTAAAATTGTACACAAATTTATAGTGCCTTTGTTGGTTGTTGTGAGTTCGTCGCCACCCACAGGCCACAGCTTCCTCTTCTTTCCTGAAGAGTTCAAATTAGATAAAGAGAATAAAGGATAAGAATATATCATACAACATCTTATTAATTTAAAGGTGATTAATATTAATATTGATGTATGGTGAATCATTATAGTTGATCTACCTTCTAATTCATTTTATTAGGTAAGCATTTAATTTTATTATAATTTTAATTGTTAACTTTTAATTAATAATTAGAATAGATAATTTCTTATTTTAAATTCTTGAAGAAATTCAAAATGCTACAATTTTAAAATTAATCTATAATTCTATATCTATATATGAGGATACACTTTTTTGGTGTTCATTTTTTTAAAGATAATCATATTTTTATTTTATATTTTAATTTTTAATCTAATAATATATGTCTTAAGGATAAAAGAAAAGATGTCTTAAAAAAGTTGTTCAATTATTTAATAATAACTATTCACTTTTTTTTTACATAGACACGGTGTCATTTTTGTTGCTAGTTATAATAAAGGGATTAAATCTTTTGGTGTATATAATTTTAAATTTTATTATTTTAACTACTCTTTTATGAATCACAGTTTTTTATTTATTTTTATAAATATCATCTCATAATCATTTATATTTTAATTAATTATCCATTATTATAATTTCTTTTATTAGTTTTAAAAGTTTTATAAAAAATAGGAAGTATCTTTTATACTGTAGTATAACATAATGATGTTAAAACTCATTAAGAAGGCGATAAATAACTCTAATGATGTATAGCATTATTTAGAGATGATTTTCGTAAACACATTCTCTCAATTCCGGTCATGGACTCAGATATGCCGATGGTTTTACCATAATATTATCCGTTGAAATGAATGTTCCGAAGATAGTTCAGTAAATTAGTAAAAACTCGTATGCTTACTTTCTTTTTTAATCATAATCATAGTTGAATCATATTCAAATAATAATAATTGATAAATAAACATATATTTTTCATATTATATAACACGTTAAGTAATAAATCAAAATAAAATTTAAAAAATAAAGTTAAAATTTGAATGAGATTTCATATGTAAGGAAGTCTTCCTAGCTTTGTGTTCGTGTACGAAGAAAGTCTTTATGATATTATAAAGGATCAAGAGACGTGTCTTATTATTGTGAATTGATGATAAAGTCACGGTACAAGTATTTAAGGTTTGACTAGCTCTATAAGTCATTATTAGATATATTCATGGATTAGTTACTGTTGCAAGGAAGTAAACCATTATTTTTTGTTTGTGAGAAGATTGTTATGATACAATCAAAGTCTTATATCCGTAGAATATAAGCATGAACATGAATTTATAAATATACACAAAGTTTTCTTTAGTCAAAAGTCTCTTGAATGATATCCAAAAACAAAATTATGACAGTTTAGGCTTAAAGTAAATAATATCTCACCATTGTAGATACAAGTGTGTGTGATAAGCCTTTGGTCTATAATAAGAAGCTTATATTTTTAAACATCCAACATTTTGCCTGGGCTCTCTTTTCTTATTAAGTCACATCATCAATTTAGATCTATTTAGATAAATAATATGTTTAAGATCTTATTTAATAAATAAAGAACATCTCCAATATATATTGTTGTGGTGTATCTCATTTTACTTAAAATGAGATCTACCATACTATAGAATTCTTAAGTAACTTATACTATATTTTTATAAATTTTGTTTAATGGTGAGATTTTATAAGCAATTCACACTTTTATAAGTATTTTTTTATTTACACTTTAATTTTTGAAAATTTAAAAAATTAATATAATTACCATGATCAAGGCTTAAATATATTTTAGTTCCTCAAATTTAAAGTAAATTTATTTTTAGTCTCTCTAGTTTAAAACTATTTTTTTTTTAGTTCTTCTAATTTCAAAAAATCTTATTTTAGTCTTGTATTCAAATTTTTTTTAATGAAATTTATTAAATATTGTCATATAAAATCTACTTATTATTGTCTCTATTGGTAAAAACATAACATTCAATTCAATTGATTTTGTATAATTGTCTCAGTTTATTACTTTTAAATATGTTATATGCGATCAGAGAGACTAAAATAATTTTTTTAAAAAATATAGGACTAAAATTAATAATTTTAAATTTGAGAAATCAAAAGCAAATTTACTCTAAATATGAAGAATTAAAAACATATTTAAACAATATTTCATGTAATGTCATCACACATGAGAGTTGCTAATAAACTATGTTGTTTATTAGTAAGATACACCGCAAAAATTGAAGATACTCTAAAAACTTATGATACAAGTGCTTAAAATTCATTAAATTATTGCATTTGAATATATATATATATATATATATATATATATATATATATATATATATATATATATTAACAAGCACTTATACAATTTTAAAGTATTTAGATATGTCATTATTTAAATACTTACAAGATGTTATCCCATTTAAAAAAAAATTAAAAATTAAAAATTAAATTTTGATTGAAAATAAAATAAAAGTCTTAAAAATATTTTTAATCTCTATAGAATTAGTTGATTTTGATTTTAGGCTATGTAAAAAAAAATCATTATTTTTCATCCTTATAAATTTGAAACTATTATTTTTAGTCCCAAAATATTTATTTAAAAATTAAGTGAACATTCTAAGTGTTACATTTGATTGTCAATAATACCATATCAGTGTTTAATATCTCTAAAAATTCGTATAGATTCTTAAAATATTTATTATTTATTTACATTATAATAATTGTTAGGATTAAAAATAGTTACTTTAAATTTTAAAGAGATAAAAATTAAAGAAAAATATATTACACGAATTAAACCAAAATTTATATTTTACAAGGATTAAAAACAATGTTTACAAATTTTAGAATAATGAAAAACTAACAAAAAAAATCAAGGATCAAAATAAAAAAATCCTTAATTTTACAGGACATAAAACATATTTAAGCCAAATAAAAATATAAAAAGTAAATAATTTTTAAAAATGACAATATACATTACAACAATATTAAAAATAATAAAAAAATTATTAGTCACTATTTATCTAATTTTATTTTATAAAAAAATAAAATTATTGATAAAATATAATAAATTAATTATATATATAATCATGATTAAAAATTAAGAATCATAAATTTAAAAAATTGAAATAATTCTATATATTTTATAAAATCATGATTAAAGAAATTATTATATAAATATTAACAACAAAATTATTTCAGATGAGTTACTTTAGAGAAAAAAAAAGTTATGAGATTTTTTTTATAATTGGAGAATGTGGATTTTGGAGGGAGAATAAATTAAAAAAATGGAGAAGAAAAAAATATAGAGGACCAATAATTTTTTAGAAGGAAACGAAAAAACCTTTGAAGAGACTAATAAAAATATATATAACTAATTTTTAGAAGAAAAAAAAGAAAAAAGAAAAAAAATATTATTTATATCAGTGACAAAATTTAAACATAAGTATTTCTTAATAGATTTTCACAAAATTTAAATAATAAATCTGTTCCGGCCAAAGGGTGGACTAGCGATTCTTCCTAGGTCAAGCCTCAAAGTCAGAGCATTCAAAAGTATAATCTGCCCGCTAAACTCTAGGGTTTTGGGTTTTATAGTTTATTGTTCACGGGCCTTATGGGCCCCGAGAATATAGAGATTTCTTTAGCCGTTCCAATCTGGAAAATATTTGGTGAGTGAAGGTGGGACCTCACCATTGCTGAGTGTCCAATCGGATAATGACCGAGTAGGCCTTTATGGGTGAGTGAGATCGGTATCTGGTTGACGTGGCCCAAATCGGCCATATGCCGATTGACTCTAAGAGGCCGAGTCGGCCAAGGTTACATTCGGGTGATCGCATGAAGGGAAATCAGGTCGTGAATTGGCCTGGGCAGTGCACGGGTTTATAGTCAGCCTCACACGCATAATAGCCCTTATAATCTGAGATACCAGTCGGTCTACGGCCGAGATGGTGATACCAGTCGGCCTAGGCCGAGACGGTGATACCAATAGGCCTACGGCCGAGATGGTACAAAATCATACTAGATAACTTGTTAAAATAAACTATAGACTATTAATAAGATTTTTTAATAAATCTATTCAAACATTTTTTAAGACACTTATTTTGATAAATATAAACAAATTTTTCATAAATTTACGAGACGAGACATGGACGAATTACTTTAGGCCTGAGCAGAAAATCTCGCCCCGACCGAAACCGGAAGTTTCTGAGGTGAGTTTCTTAGTTCGGCCGGTTATTTTTGGTTTTTTCAATTTTGCGGGTTGTTAGACTCGGTTTATAATGGGTTATCTTGGTTGGGTTCGGGTTAAAATATTTGAACCCGTCGGTATCCATACCCGACCGACCCAAATTCTGCTCACAAACTAGAAACCCTAGCCACCGCTCCCGCTACCTGTCCCGTCAGGATCATCCCCCTGCAGCACCCAACCACCACGTCCTCCTCGCCCACGCTGAGTGAAGCCTTCGCGTGCTGGACCGCGAGGCTCCGGCGAATGACGTCGCTCAAATGAAGGGAACAATTTCGCTCGCATGGACAATGAGGTTCATCGTTGCAACCAGAACGAACACACCTACGCTTGCTGCTGCGAGCTTCGTACTCCTCATTGCGACGCTATCGGATCCACCGCGGCCATCACTGTCATCACGCGGGAGAAAATCGTCGTCTCCAACTGCGGCGACTCCGGCGTTGTCCCCTACCACAGTGACTTCGCCATCCCTCTCTCCTCCATTGTTGTTATCTATTTTTATTGTTTAGATTTTGAAAAAATAACAAATAAAAATAGGACCCAATTTGACTAAACCGACCCAGTTAATCCGAGACTCGACAAACCCGAATTCGATAAACCCGAAACATTGTTACGGTCGAAAATGGGTTATTTTTTTTTTTGGTCGGTTTGGATTGGGCTAAATATTTTTGACCCGAACCTGTCCGAACCCAACCCGTGCTCAAGCCTAAATTACTTATTTTTCATTTCTTTTTATCTAAGCGTCCACGTCCAAAGGATGTCACAGTTTATGTTTATGTATTTGGAAAGTTCCAAATTCATGGATCTACGAGAGAAAGTAAAAGGATAAAATTAGAGAATTATAAATATATTATTGGCACATAATAACATGTGGCCCCTATAGCTCAGTGGTAGAGCGTCAGTCTTGTAAACTGAAGGTCCGTAGTTCGATCCTGCGTGGGGGCAATATAATTATTTATTTTATAATTTTCTGATTGATATTACTGTCATTAGTTTTTGGATACAAAAACACAAACAACGCATAAAAACTGTTCTGTTGTCCGTAATTTTGTTTTATAGATATTAAAAAAGGAACCACAAATGCAGCGTAGAATAGTATAATTTAACCTATAATTAGAATATAGATAACAAACAAGTGAAACAACCAGTGGCATAATTAACCAACTACAGTAAATATTTAAATATTTATTATAAATTTTAACTATATATAATAAATAAGCATTGTAGAAATTAAACTACTAGTTTAGTTTTATTTAAACACAATAATTACATATCTAAAAAGGTAATAGTATAAATAGTATTTTAATAGTAAATTTTTTGTAATGGAAGTTAACATAACTTTAACAAAATAATTTAAAAATAGGTAAAGTGTAATATCTTGGAATTTGTCCAGGGAGGCATCTTAATTTTTAATATAAGTGGAGAAGACAATATAATATTTGTATCACCCAAAGAAAGATAGTGTAATTTACTTAGTAAAAAAATCAAGTCCATTGAATTAAAAAATAAAAACAATACCATTAGATTAAAAGCAAAAATAAAAAATGGACTTTTTTTTAAAATATTACAAAAAAATACTAATATATCATTCTCTAAAATATATTTTACCAAAGTATTACATTTATTATTCATATTGAGAATTTGGTCCTTCATTAACTAATTTCTTACTTAAGTTTTTTTTTAAAAAATTACTTATGCATTGAAAAATTTGTTCAACTGCAGTTTTCTTTTCATAATTTCACTTTTTTAATATTATTATAAAATAATAATTCTTTATTTAAATTATTTGCTTGAAAAATTAGTTAATATATCATTTTTTAAAAACTTATTTTAACAATATATTTATTTTATATTTATTTCTATTATAGATAAATAATATTTTTAATATATTATAGACAATAAAAACAAGAGTTCAAACAACACATAAATTTATTAAAATTGACTCTAAATTAAGATATTATGAAGAACAAAATGAAAGGTACAATAATAGAAAATAGAAATTATTATTGTTAACCGAAAGTTCCTACATAATAAGGATACTTTTTCTTAGTATGACTTGAATTTTTATATATGAAACTTCTTTTCAAATAACCAAATTCTTTCATATCTATTTATGAGCGTATATGCAAGGATTTTGGATAATATTTTTTTATTTATTCTCATGTCCGGATTGGGGTAAATTTGTGGTTATTACATTGTGGCTAATATTGTTTATTGCGCAACTCTTCAAATAATCCTTTATACACATTAAAAATATATTTCAATGTGTGAACAAAATGTATGTAAGATGTGTAATCATGGTGAACAAGTTTACAAGCAACAATGATATGTGAGTAAGACATGTATAATTTTTGAAATTTGTCACAAATGCACCACATTTCATCCGGTCTGATTGTGAATTGTCCATTCAAATGTCCGTCTTTTGGGTTAAGTGCCTCTTGCACTAGAAAACACATATTGCATTTGTCGAACTTAAACACATGATGAGAATTTGCTTTTGTTTGTATATCAACTAAGACCTTGTTTAATATATACGAGTATACTTGATCAAATCTTAATTCAGTCATGACTTTTCTCCCTTTTTGATTGATTGAATAAGTTGTTATACATTTAGTAAGTTGATAGAATCAACGCTATAATTGATAGATTTTTGGTTTTTGTAAGTATTGAGTTGATTGTCTCTACTAGATTTGTGGTCATATGTCCCTAACTTAGCACAATTGGTAGCACAATTGTATAGGAAAATATGCAAGGCAATTTACCCAATGTTAAAAAAATAGGGAGCTATATATTGCTTACAATTTTAGGCATGGTATTATATGATGAATATTCAATCAACGATCGAATATAATTTATTATGTCCACTTGCTACTAGGTATGACATTATTTATGATTTTCCTTTATCATTTCACTACAACAAACAATGATACTAACAATTCTAAAATAACCTATTTTTATTTTGTGGTGGATGGAGTGGAAAAAGGCTAAGATTTATGAGAACTCCCCATGGTGATGTCATATGTTACATATAAAGATTCAATAATATGAATAGTGATTAGGTTATATACAACTTCTTGATAATTGTTAATTGATTTCCATTAGTTATATGAAAACTAATGCATGTTTTGTTTACATTTTATTTGGATGCCATATAGAAGGTTTGAGTCATTCTTGTCAAATCATGCTTACTAGGACTTTAAAATATGGAGTGCATGCATTATGTTAATGTGTTTCCCAAATATTGTATGACATCAAACTAACAAGGACCAATTACAATTTGGCCTATGACAACCCATCCTAAATCCCCCTTATAACCTTGACAAACTCCATTAACAAGACATGAGAAAACATAACGACACAAATTGGGAAGAAGAATAAGTGCAATGGGTAGCCATATGGAAAGAACGACAAAAACAAGTGATTATTGGTTAATCTATTCAAGGATCTTTACAACACACATTTGAATATTTATAATGATATCGTGCAAATTCTAAGATTTCTCCATGTGTAAAACACTCCACAAATGTAGGTGACACATTTGCTGGAAATACACAAATGTCAATAAGATAATGTTCAAGATAACATCATACATCACCTCCACAAAGCCCAATTATTGAAAATAACATACAAGAGGAAAATGAACAACATCATTCCCAACCATTTGAATTCACCCCATCACATGAACAATTTTTAAACACCTCATACTCAACAAGTGGTGTTGGATATAACTTCATGAGCAATTTAATTGGAATTGACCTTCAAACACTAGAATTTGTTCATGCCTACATTCAAAGCATTAGTATTTCCTTATTTGCATCAATTCAGGAAAATGTCAGTGGAGGCTCTACAACACCCAACATTGATAATGTTACAAACTTTCATATATCGATAGAATCAAATGACATCAATATAAACAATGAAAGTGTTATCTTTGATTACTAAATTGAACCTAAAAAACAATCACAAATACGTCAACACTCAATAAGAAACATACATCCTCTAAGACGTGGTACAGGTTGACGCATGCACCATTAATTACTATCCATGAACTTGATTTCAAAGCATGTGTGAAAGTTAATTATCTATATTTTTTTATCTTTTAATTATGTGTGATATGTACAATGAATTTCATTTTGAAGTACCTGTGAAAGTTAATCTTTTTTTTTTGTAATATAATTGATCTTTTAAAATTTTATTTTTAATAATAAATATGTACTATTTAATTTGTATTGTACAATAAATTTATAAATCTTTAAATTGTTTATAATCTCTTCTTACAAAATTTCAAAGTTATAAAATAAAATTTATGAACTTATTTATAAATTTACTAATTTTTTTAAGTTGATAAATTAAATAAAATATATATTATAAAAATAAAAATAATAGAAAAAAATATAAATATTTAAATTTAGGTGATAAATTAATTAGTGGAATGTCACATTCTCAACCTAAATAATAAAGGTACACTTTAGTAAATATATTTTAGAGTATGATATTTTGATAAATTTTTTAATATTTAAATAAAAAGTAAAAAAAACTGCTCCTGAAATTATTATCGTATTGATACCCACGTCGCAACAGTATTTATTTATTTTATTTTAAGAAAGAGACTGTTATTTTACCTAACCAGTAAAAAATGAACGACTTAAAATGAAGCAACATTAATTAGTTAACATTATAAAGGAAATCAATACTCTCCTTCGAATAACTTATCACATCATAGTATATATTCTACTTAGGAATGAACTTTTAATTATTTATGTACAATTTTTTTTTATATTAATTAATTAAATACTTTTCAGTCTTTATTTATTCTCGTTCCATCTCGTCTCTCTCGCCATTCACTGCACTTCATCGCTGAATCAGGAGAGGTGAAGTTCTAACCTCAATTCTTCAATGGATCAATTTTTCTATTTGTTTATTTGTTTTATTTTTATTTGCATATGATATTATCTCAACATGTTTATCCAATCCCTTTCCATCTATCTATTCCATGTTTTTTTTTTATTCATTTGTGAATTTTCATGTCCATAATTTGAAATTACCCGTTCTTATCCCCACTTATAAGAACGAGAATTATCGATGATCTAGGGTTTAAAGGTTATTTCTGCGTTGTTTTTGTTTTTGTGGAAATCCATTGCGCTCAATTAGGGACTCGCGATAAATGGCACGGTTGGTTCTGCCATCGAAGACATTGACTTTTTCGAGGAACACTCTGCTGGGTTTGATCTCCCCTGCTCCTGTGATTATCCATACATACACATTTTCACTTTGTTTTTGTTTTTGTTTTGATTCTATATCTCCGTCACCTTGATGCCACCAAGGGTAATGCTTGTTTCTCGAATAACAAAAAGCTTGAGAAAAATTAATTTTCCTCCATAGAAACTCATGTTCTGTTCCTGTTTTTTAAATCGTTACACTGGTCTGTCTTTCTTATATGTATGCTGGTTGTTACACGAACAATTTTTGTTTGTGCCTGGTTCATTTCCTACACTCGTTCTCTTTTGCATTACTCCTATTTCTGAATGACATGTCGGTCTTTTCAAACCATGTCTTCGAAACTCAGATTTGATGCTGAGAAGTTTCACAACTTAGGAATTATGTCTTCTGGCACGCATACACATACGTATAAAACGAGAGACCTCCTTTCCAGAGTTACGAAAATAAATATCATTTCATTAGATTTTATTATAAATGATCAAGATTAAAACATGTAAGTCGTGTAAGGTTTTTGAAAAGTTGGGTGATTTTTTAAATTATCACGTTGGTTAATTAATTAATTAATTTACTACTACTACTATTATTATTATTTTTAAAATTTTGACTATGTATGGACAGTATGGTTGTATGACTGAAATTTTCTCCTCTCCAAATTTATGGTTGTATGATCCATAAAATGACTTTCTTACTAGATACACCCCCCTATATATTGTGTTTTATTTTATTTAAAAATTTCAATTGAGAATAACATGTTGAATGTTGCCATGGCACTTAATCAGTTTATCTTTCCAAATTGTTTACTCCACCGTTGGAATATGATGATTATTACCTTCTGTGCAGCTTCAGGTTAATTGCAGCGTTAATTATTTTCAGAGTACAGCAAAAAGGAGCATCAGATTAAGGCATTTCCTTGCATCAGAGGTTTCTATCCATTGAACCTCCATATACTATGAAAAGGATCTTATAAAAAAATTTTATGGTCTAATGTTGTTTCAGGAATGTACTAAACTGTTGATATGGCTGTTACAGGTCAATTTGCGAAAGTATCGCCCCTTTATTTCTTTACTACCAGTAAGTTTAATTTGTGTCTGAATTTCATTCTTTGCTGTTTATCTAGTAGCATGTTTAAAGTTGTTTTACCTTGGTGTATGTCTATGGACTATTCAGACCTAACAGTATATACAGTCTGCTTGTTTGATTACCTGATCTTGTATGTTCCTGTATTCTGTTCCAGAGGGTCAAGCAAGTAAGTAGGAGGCTAATTTGTTCGGTTGCCACAGAGGATTTACCAAAGCAAGTTGAAGAATCTAAAATGGGGACACCAAGAGAAATATTCTTAAAGGATTACAAAATGCCTGATTATTACTTTGACACTGTAAGTTTATAGGGGGTTTTAGATTATATTTCATTCACACTATTGCTAATCTAAAATTTTATTGATTCTTTTGTTCAATTATTGCATGCAACCTTACAGGTGGATCTGAAATTTTCTTTGGGAGAGGAGAAGACAATAGTTAGTTCTAAAATTGCTGTGTATCCTCGCATTGAAGGTAGACAGATTACTATTTTTACTTACTAGATCGTGTAATTTGTTTAATCTGCTGAAATATACACAGCATCAATATCTATGTAATATTCCAGTTTTCATATTTATTTTTGTTGCACTTCTAATTGCTCTATTTTGTGCAACAGGTTCTTCTCCCCCACTAGTTTTAGATGGACAAGACTTATCTTTAGTTTCAATTCAGCTTAATGGAAAGGCTCTGAAGGTATTTATACTTCTTTTTGAGTTGGCTACTACTATCCACCGTCATGACCACTTTGTGAACACAACCACTGACATAATTTCTTTGTTATCTTGCGAGTTTTTTAAGACAAGGAAACTCATAATCAGACAGATGATTTATTATGTTATTATTGTTATATGTTTTGAACATAATATTTGTGCTTCCTAGTTAAAACCATAGGTGTTGTTACTGTCAGAAACACTTTATACCGGCAGCTATGATGGGTGGTTGGGGTTTAGATTGTTGTGTTACTTGTTTTAACGTTATTTTATTTATATATTATCTTATGTTCTCCTGTAGGAGGAAGATTATCAATTGGATGCACGCCATCTCACAATCCGATCACTTCCTAGTGGTAAATATGATCTGGAAATTGTTACAGAGATTTACCCACAGAAAAACACATCATTGGAGGTAAATGATATTTCCCCTTGTTGTAGAGTTTGTTTCTTACTTTATTCCTTGTATTTCCACTGCTGTCAGGTTGTATTTACTATTGATTTGGTTTCCTATAGGGACTTTACAAATCATCTGGTAATTTCTGTACTCAATGTGAGGCTGAAGGCTTCCGTAAAATTACATTTTATCAGGTTGTCCTCTTAAGGCAATTTATATGCTAAAGTGTTCTACATGTTTATGACACAATAAATTTCCATATAAAATTAATAGATCTTATCTTCCAACAGGATCGACCTGATATAATGGCAAAATACACAGTTCGCATTGAGGCAGATAAATCATTGTATCCAGTGTTATTGTCTAATGGAAACCTAGCTGAGCATGGTGACTTGGAGGTAATATTTTCTTGAAACACATAGTAGTGAAGACTATCTAGATGTTACTATACTGTTCATGGATGTTATTTATGCTTTACTGCAGGGTGGTAAGCATTATGCTGTTTGGGAGGACCCCTTCAAGAAACCTTCTTATTTGTTTGCCTTGGTTGCCGGGCAATTAGAGAGCAGAGATGACGTATTTATTACCCGTTCAGGGCGGCAAGTGTCTCTTAGGATATGGACACCTGCAGATGATGTACCTAAGACTGCACATGCTATGTATTCTCTGAAAGCAGCTATGAAGTGGGATGAAGATGTCAGTCCTTATTTAGATTTAAAATCATTTTGATCAGATGGGTTACTTTGATTGCAATATATTTTATTTCAAATTCTGAAGAATTTTGCTGTCTTGTCATATGCTTTCTGAACAGGTTTTTGGACTCGAATATGACCTGGATCTCTTCAATGTTGTTGCTGTCCCAGATTTTAACATGTAATTTCCATTTACCTTTTTATTTTTTGAGATTTCAATCATATGACCCTACATATATTGTATATTATGAGATGAGATGGGATGAGATAGCATGAAAGGTCTAGGGTGCAGAAAAGTAATACGGTGTAATTGTTTTGTATTGAACAGGGGAGCCATGGAAAACAAGAGCTTGAATGTAAGTCTCCTGCTTGTCAGCTTGTCTTTGTTGGGTATTTGTATTCACTTTGGACATTCATATTTTCCTTTTCTTGTTTGCAGATTTTCAATTCAAAGCTTGTATTGGCTTCTCCAGAAGCTGCTACCGATGCAGATTATGCTGCAATATTAGGAGTTATAGGTCATGAGGTTTGTAACTATCATATATTATGACTTTTGAAGAGTGAGTTACTTTCTAAAAACTAAATTTCTTTGGGTTATCTTGTTCATGACTGGAGCCTATTTCTTGTCTGTTATGCAGTATTTCCACAACTGGACTGGCAACAGGTGGTATTAATACCATAAATCTTATTATCCTATCAAAATAAGGATTTTATATGCTTTTATTTCCATTCATATAATGTTCTAATACTTTTTCCTACCTAGTTCTATTTCGCTTTTGGATTTCTATTTTAGATATCATAAACCTGAGTTTTTTTAGTGCATTTGTTGTTAGTATGTTTATATCTTTCCATTCCATGGGTATGTTAAAGCTTGAATTAAGCATTTCATTTAATAATATCAGAGTGACATGTCGTGACTGGTTCCAGCTTAGCCTGAAGGAAGGTCTCACTGTTTTTCGTGATCAGGCACAACCTCTTTACCTCTGTTTAAATTTAAGACATTACAATACTTTTCTTCCATCAAGTTTTTTTAATGCAATGAATTGCATTAATTATTGGCAGGAATTTTCATCTGACATGGGAAGTCGTACTGTAAAGCGGATTGCAGATGTTTCAAGACTTAGAAATTACCAGTTTCCACAGGTTACTTTCTTTTCCTTTTCATTTTTGTTATTCTTTTTGCAAGTTCTACAGTGATGACTTCTGTATTCTGATGTTATTCTGACTTTTCCTCTCATTATTACTATAATAATTTATCTTATTCACTATTTACTATTCTTTTAATGTAGAATTATCTTGATGTCAGGTAGTAATCTAATACTTTTATACTGATTTTCCAGGATGCAGGTCCCATGGCCCATCCAGTGCGACCACATTCTTACATCAAGGTTGGAATTTGGAAATCATTCCTTACCATTTGTCTACAAAAATGTTTTTCCCCATTCCCCTTATTATATGTGCTTCTAAGCTTGTATTGATATTTTTTCCTCCTTTACAGATGGACAACTTCTACACAGGCAAGCCCTATTTTTAAAACTTTAATGAGTCAATATCATGTTTGAATTTTTTACTGTATTATGTAATAATTTATTGTTGCTCTACTGATGTTTCTATCATTTTGTTAACCTACCGTGGATTAATTTCTGATGTGGCCTATTGTCAATGTCAAAATACAGTGACGGTATGTTTCACATTTTCTCGTTGTGACATTTAACTCTAGTTTGTTCCCATTTTTTCTCATTAAGATATTGAATTGTTTATAATGGTATCTTTCTGTTTTGCAGGTCTATGAAAAGGTTTGACATTTACAACTATAATTTTCAACCCCTCCATGTCCATTTGTCTCTCTACCAGTTTGTTCTCATGATCCTATGTGTATCAGGGGGCTGAAGTTGTCAGAATGTACAAAACCTTACTGGGAAGTCAAGGGTTCCGGAAAGTAAGAATGTTTATCCAATGCATATAACAACCCTGGTACCTGCAATTTGATACTATTCAACTCTTACAAACTCCCTTTATTTCAGGGCATGGATCTTTATTTTAAGAGACATGACGGCCAAGCTGTAACATGTGAAGATTTTTTTGCTGCCATGCGAGATGCAAATGATGCAGATTTTGCAAATTTCTTGCTATGGTTTGTGTTTTTGGCTCGAGTAATTGATTTTTTAATGTTAATATTTTACTAACTTATCAACTAATATGCAGGTATTCACAAGCTGGGACCCCTGTTGTCAAAGTAAATACTTCTTATAATGCAGAAGCACATACTTTTTCTGTAAAGATTAGGTATACAAACTTCACCTTTTCATCTCACCTTTTTTATTGGGTGATTTGAAGGTGCATTATTTTTGAATTTTATTTTTGGCTGTCTGTCTTTAATATTTTTGATGGGGACATTTTTCCAGTCAAGAGATACCACCAACTCCGGGGCAATCAGTTAAGGAACCCATGTTCATTCCTGTTGCAGTTGGTTTGCTTGATTCCACCGGCAAGGACATTCCTCTTTCAACTGTTTATCATGATGGGACACTGCAATCTGTTTCAAGCAATGATCAATCAGTCTCTACTACTATCCTAAGAGTGACCAAGGTTGTTTAGAACTTTTCTTTGATATGCATTTCTATTTGATGTTTGGTTTAATTGCTTTTTTGATCTCTGTAGTTTTATGAACTTTATTTTTCTAGTTCCCATAATTAAAAACATTTCATTTTAGTCTATATACATACTATTTTTGTTTCCTTTAGTCCCTATAGTTTCATAAGCTTTACTTTTTAGTCCCTATAGCAATAGATAACATTCACTAAAAGGAAACACAAATGATTTCTATAGAGATTAAAGGCTAAAATGAAACGTTTTTAAATACTAAAAGATAAAATATATGGAACTATGGGGACAAAAAGGTTAATTAAACCATGATATTTTTTATTTGATCTATTTTAGTTATACCTGTCAGGGAGGTTTTTGACATATTCTTAGCAGGTGGATAATATATGATTGCAATTTCTACCCTTCCTTTTCCTCCTCAAGGGAAAGGAAGTACTATTTGATTGTGAATTCATTGGTCATTTAAATCTTGAACTTCTTCAGGGTTGGGGAAGTTATAATCATATGCATCATTCTTAATTTTTATACCTTTCTATGGTATGGTGATATATGAATTTCATAATATCTAGATCTATTGTATCGATAACTGAAATCTGAAACCCTGCCATTCTGACTATATTTTGCTCTGCTGATCCCCTGGAAATCATCCATCCCCAACAATTTTAATATGGGAATGTATAGATGGGGATGGAGGTTGTGGTTTGGTTTCCATCAGGAAATATTTTGTACTATGTAGTCATTGATGAATCCAACACATTTCAAAGTTTTCTATTTCTATATTATCAGTTTATCATTTTTGCCTCCAAGAAGGTTTATCAAATGATTCAAGCTAACAAATTTTCCCCAAAAGTGAATCAAATCCATAAATGACTCCGAACACTCACATTCTTCCTTAAATGAACTATAACTCATTTGACCAGGCATCTCCTTCATATGGCAAATAGAATTCTCGTCACCCATTCTTTCAAATATAAAATATGTTTTTGTCCTATGTTTTTCCTCACCAATGTTTTCTGGGTCCATTACCATATGTAGTTAAATTGTGAACATATTGACAGATATTAAAGTAAAAGTATCAATTGTCCCTTACTACAAAGTATGAGCATCCATGTCAAATAATTGAGTTGAAGGAAAAAGGTGTCTGAAATTTTAAAATTAAAACCGTGTTAAAAAGGTCCCTTTACTCTGTTATCTATGATGCAACTTCAAAAACACGAAATCTTTTATCTACTTCATATTGCATAATACAGATTCCGATAGCGGTAGGTATTTGTTGAAATAGAATAGGATGCAGAACATGGTTGGGCCTTTTCATATTCATTTGACTAACTAATAGTTTTATTTGTATTTGCTGCAGAAAGAGGAAGAGTTTGTATTCACTGATATATTTGAGAGGCCAGTTCCTTCTTTGTTAAGGGGATATAGTGCTCCTATTCGTCTGGAATCTGATCTCACTGACAGCGACCTGTTTTTCCTACTAGCCAATGATTCTGATGAATTCAACCGGTTTGTCTTCTTCAAAGTTAGAATTTATTCTTTTCAATTTGATAGCTTACTAGGAATTTATTCACTTGTTTATTTAAATGATTCAGTTGGGAGGCTGGACAAGTTTTAGCACGAAAGTTGATGCTTAACTTAGTGGATGATTTGCAACATAACAAACCATTGATTTTGAATCCCAATTTTGTTGATGGGTTCAAACGAATTCTATGTGACTCAAGTCTGGACAAAGTATGCTTATAACAATTTTTCCTCAAAGATTATTCATTTTTGTTGATGGGTTTTTATCATATGATTTCATCGAATGTACTTTATGCTCTTTATCATCTAGGAATTTGTGGCAAAGGCAATAACCCTGCCTGGTGAGGGAGAAATAATGGACATGATGGAGGTTGCAGATCCTGATGCTGTTCATGCTGTTCGGACATTCATCAGGAAGCAGCTTGCAAGTGAACTGAGATCCGAGTTCCTCAGCACAGTATGACCTGTTGCATAAAGCTGTCTGGAATTGGTTAAACATCTTTTCTTCATTGTATGAATCTCCTCATTAATGAACATGATTGTTTATCTTTATGCAGGTAGAAAATAATAGAAGCTCAGATGAATATGTCTTTAATCACCAAAACTTGGCCCGACGTGCTCTGAAAAATGTTGCTCTTGGTATATAAAATTTATTACATACTAATTCATTTAAATACATGGTGGTAGCAAGCTTATCTTTTTTTGGTTATAGCTTATCTGGGATGCTTTGAGGATCAAGAGTTCACCAATCTTGCGCTGCATGAGTATGAAACTGCTACAAATATGACTGAGCAGTTTGCTGCTTTGGCTGCCATAGCCCAGAACCCTGGTAAAAACCGTGATGATGTGCTTGCTGACTTTTATGGCAAGTGGCAGAATGATTTCTTGGTAAATCTCCTTCACTATGACTATGATTTTGAAATTATTGTTTGCTGTTGGGCATGTTTCCATCCATTTGTCAATATATCCTATGTTGTTGGTGAGGCGGGATTACACTCAAGATGCCCTTTGCAATTTTCCTACCATTATCTATGCGGACTGCAGTGCTTCTTTCAATGACACTATCTGTGTCGAGCATGCTTCCTTCTGACACCTTCTCTTTGTTAAATCTTTTCTGTTTTGGCCTGGCTGACTGCTATTTAATCCCTCGTGTTTGTCCCACCTATGGCTATACGCGTACATCTGTTCAGTGTTATTTTAGGAGTTCCTCCTATCTACGCCTTAATGCTATCCTACAGTGGAGTCTCTTGGATTACTAGTTTATACTTTGCCTTCCTTTCCAGGTGGTGAACAAATGGTTTGCTCTTCAAGCAATGTCTGATGTTCCTGGTAATGTTGAGAATGTGCGGAAACTGTTGAACCACCCAGCATTTGACCTGCGCAATCCCAACAAAGTGTACTCTCTCATTGGAGGTTTCTGTGGGTCTCCGGTGAACTTTCATGCTAAGGATGGGTCAGGCTACAAGTTTTTGGGAGAAATTGTGCTGCAACTTGATAAGCTAAACCCTCAGGTCATTTCGCATTAGCTTTCTTCAAATTATAGATTCATTTTGTTCCTTAATTATGTAGTAGTATATCACATTTTTGGTTTGGAGAAATGCAGGTTGCCTCGAGAATGGTGTCAGCCTTCTCAAGATGGAGGCGTTATGATGAAGACAGACAAAAACTTGCAAAGGTAATAGACTTATTATTGTTTTGCCACTTTAGCTCTCATTTTCTTAGATTATTGGCTATCAGTTATGCTGAAAACTGGTGTTTTACAGGCCCAGTTGGAGAGGATCATGTCTACTAATGGACTATCAGAGAATGTGTTCGAGATAGCGTCTAAAAGCTTGGCTGCTTAAAAGTGTCAATGACGTATGAAAAATTGCTGAGTTGTGTTTTTAACGGTTCTGATGTGTTAGTAGCGAAAGCAATTGGTGCAAGGATCCTAATATCTTGTGCCACATTGGTAGCTCTCTTTTCGCATGCATGTCTTAACTCCCAAGGATGTGCAGTACTTTATGCAATAAAAAAAGTGAACAAGTTTATCTCAATGGTTGAGTGGATAATGGTTCGTAATACTTATTTTTTTTTTTTTAATTTATGGTTCTATTGATGATTAGATAATGAAATAATGGTGCGTTTGATTGTTGTGAATTTTTGTTTTTCATATATGCATGAGTGGCTGACTTGAGAGGATGAGTTTTAAGCCGCATGAATTGAAAGTTCCAACTCACTTTGTTTATTAGTAGGATGGCGGATTAGCATGTTTACTCCAAATAAGTGAAAAATAAAATAAAATAAATTTAGTTTTATCTTTTTACTCAATTTTTTCAAAATAAATAGTAAGTGTTTATTAGTAAGATTAAATATATTAATTTAAATTTTTTGAATAATAGCTACAGCCTTAAATTTTATGATAAGCATTATTTATATAACTACTTATATTTTCTATTATTATTAGATATATCAATTATCAATTATTAGTGAATTAAAAGAAGTGGCAATATACTCGTCACCAACTTGTTCTTTCTTTTATTTGTTCTTCGATTAGGTGAGGCTGGCCCTAAGGGAAGGTTCAAGGCGAGTTAAATTTTTTTTAGTGGCAATAGTGTATGATATAAAGAAGAAGAAAAAAGTTTAATTTACATTCTCCTTATAATTTTAAAATCGTAATTTTGTTGTAATTATGTATTTTTAGTTCTCTAATTTTATAAATTTATAATTTTGGTATATTTAGTGAATATTTATCTGTTAAAATTGTAATATTAATTATGATATAATATTAGGTAAATAAAATAAAAATTATTTAATATTTAGATTGAATTTTACTTTTAGCTCATATTTTTATCTTATAAAAATGATAAAAAAATAAAGATTAAATATGTAATTAAACTTTAATATTATTAAATATTAATTATTATGATCTCAAATTGAGATTTTTCTTTATGTTATAATTTTAACAACTAATAAATAATAAATAACAAAGGACTTTATCCTACAATTACACTCTTTACAATTTGAGTATGTTTGAGGCTTGAGAAAACAATGGAGTGAAAGTTGAACATGATCTAGCTAGCTTGTATAGTGGATTTTGAAATTCATTTATTATTCCAGTTGAAGTCTCTTAAGTTCTAAAGTTTTTTAAACATCCAAAGGTTAATAATGATCTTAAATAATGTAAAATGAGTGTGCCACATATGAACGTAAAATATTGTTCTTATTAACTAAAATATGAAGGTCATTTTGTATTTAGCATCAAGACACTTAAGGAGATAATTACAATTTTTTTATTAAAGATAATTGACATAAATTAATGTTCTTTACTGATGTGAAATGGTGAAATATAAAATTTAATCAAATTAAGGGATCAATATGATAATGAGTGTCAAAATTCATGGACTAAAACAGATGGATCAATATTTTTCATACCTAATCTTATTCTTAGAATTAGTCATTGTATGAATATGTCGTGTGTCATATAAATATTTAACATGTTAGATTAATTGTTCTATTAATGATAATAAAAAAAATGCTTAATGAAAGGACTAATGTAAATGACAAATTATATACTTACGAAGTTTTTTTGTTTCACTTTGTGAAATTAAATGACTAAAGTGGCAACATTTGACATTTGCCAAATTTGAGGAGCAAATTAGGGGTCTACTCCAACCATAAAAAAAATTTGCAAAGTTATGTGTTAAATTGTGATAGTTGTCATGTATATTATAATTGTTATCATTTTTGCAATGTAATATTTACATGTCAATGATGATTATTAACAATTTGGATTAAATATATTTTTAATTTTTATAAAATGAATAAATTATATTTTTTTTATCAAATGAATAAATTATGATTTGATCCTTGTAAAATTTATTTTTTTTTATCTCTCTACACTTTACAATTATTATTTTTAGTTTTTATTATTATGTAATAATTTTAAATTACTTGTTTATTTATTGAGAGGTTAAGTGATATTCTTATGTATTACCTAGATATCATATTAGTATGTGATATTTTTAAAAATTTATAAGTTCTTAAAATAAATATTATTTATATATCTTAAAATTATTCTTATGGACCAAAAATAGTAATTTTATATTTTAAAGAGATAAAAATTAAAATATATATATGTTAGAGGAAAAATCTAAAAACTTGTAATATAATATTTAGTCAAGTAGTCAATAACGGCCCCCTCACTCTCTATTTGATGTCCCCATCTCACATAAATTAATAATGGAAAACTTGGGCACCTAATTTGACCCAACGCAACTGTTATACACGTGCAACAATACCAAAGATACGCCAACTAACGGCGTTAAAGGAACTAAAGATGCCGAAATACATGGGACACTAACAATTACGTAAATAAAATATTAAAGAATTGTGATTGATTATTTATAAAACATGTGAAGAGTTATTTTTTTTAACATCTAAAGAGTATAATAATTTTTAAAAAGAAAAAAAAATCTTTATATCTTCTTTATAACATGTATAATTATGTTACATCTAGACCGCCGGCAGACCCATATAATATTTATTTTTCAAAACACGTTAGCAAAGCTGCAATTCTAGAAGCTCTGGCCCAACTTGGCGTTGACCAAAGCCAAGAGTTTTTTTCTGCATTGCTGCACCTTCTGTTCTGGAGCGCCCATGTCATGGCAAAACAAGAAAAATTTAAAACCTATATCTATTATAAAGTAAATATTGAATTATGTAATCACTTTTAATTTTTACTTTTTAACAAATTAGTATACTTTTTTATATATTAATATGGAAAAATATACTTCATGTTTTTATATATTTATTTTTTAAAAAAATTGAAAGAATTTTTTTGTTAAATTTAAAAATAATAATATTTGATAAAAAAAAAATAGTTACTAAAACCTATTTCAAAAAATTTAAACAACTATTCCTGTTGTGTATAATTATTAGAAGGTCCTCGTTCCATTAAGGACCCTTTATCTCCTGTCACACATAACAATATATAAATAACCCCCATTTCTCTCTATCCTCCTAAATCCCACCTACCGGAGCACAATTTTCTCTCTATATTCTCTTCATTCACACAGTCCCAACTACTATAACACACATTTTTTTTTCTGTTGAATTGATTGGCAGCTGAGACGGAGGAAAGAAGAAAATTGAGAAGAATGCCTCCCTTTGAAGGCTCTAAACCGGCGGTGTGTCCGAAGGGGGAAACGAACAACATAGTTTCGATCGACGTGGGTGGTCAACTCTTTCAAACGACGAAACAAACCCTAACCTCGGCGGGTCCCAAAACCTTCTTCTCCCGAATAGCGGAATCTTCTGGAATCTACACGCCGTTCATAGACAGAGACCCTGAACTTTTCTCTCTTATCCTTTCCCTCCTCAGAACCGGTAACCTTCCTTCAAAGGCCAAAGCTTTCGATCTCCAAGACCTAATAATCGAGTCCAGATTCTACGGCGTCGAAACCCTCTTAATCAATTCCCTCTCCAACCCTTCCCAATTCGAACCCTTCAACCTCCATAAATCCCTCCTTTTGCCCCTCAACGGCCGCGACTCCCCCTCCGCCCTCGCCGCCACCGCGTTCGGCGCCCTCCACGTCGCACACGGCAGCAAGATCACCTCCTTCGACTGGTCCCTCCGCCGCAAGTCCACCCTCCTCACCCACTTCACCGCCGTCGACTCTCTCCTCGCGCTCTCGCCGTCGCTCGTGGCCGCCGGCGCCAACGACTTCTCCGGCCTCCAAATCCTCGACCTGGAAAAGGGGCGCGTGAGGGAAACCCTGCACTGGGAAAACGTCACCAAATCGGGCTCCACCGTCCAAGCCATCGGATCCTCGCCGGAGCAAATGTTTGTTAGCTTCGAATCTTCCCGTAGAAACTCAAACTCCATAATGGTGTACGATGTTCAAAGCCTGGCCCCCGTGACGGAGATTGCCCACAACGAAATCTTCGGCGCCGACATCGATTCGGCGATTCCGGCGACGAAGCTGCAGTGGGTGGAAAGTTGCAAGCTTTTGATGGCATCTGGGTCCCACAGCGGTCCCTCCGGCGTGAGCGGCAACATGCGGTTGTGGGACGTTCGGTCGGGTAACGTAGTCTGGGAGACTTCGGAGAAGGTGGATTGTTTTGCTGACGTGGCAGTTTGTGATGGGTTGTCGGTTATTTTTAAGGTTGGGGTGAATTCGGGTGAGGCGTCCTACGTGGACTTGAGGAAGTTGAGTAGTGGCGGCGAGAGCACGTGGGTCTGTCTGGGAGATAAGAGAAAGGCTCTGAATGGGAAGAAGGAAGGTTTTGGTTGCAAGATCCAAACGCAGGGGAATCAGGTGTTTTGCACTAAGGCTGGTGACGTGGAGCTTTGGTCTGAGGTTGTTTTGAACGGTGGAAGGATCTTCAAGAAGAACTTGATGGGGAGGGTTAGGGACATGGGTGGGGCTAAGGTTACCAATTTGGCCTTTGGTGGGAGCACCATGTTCTTGACTAGGAAGGATCACCAATCTGTTGAGGTCTGGCAGAGTTCTTCTACGGACTTTTGATTTCTTACAAACTACAGTAGAGGAGTGGTGAATGCAAATGAAAATCCCCCTTGTTGTAGAAATTGTTTATTCCTTGTATTTCTACTTTTCCACTTCTGACACCCAATTCGGTGTCTGAAGGGGAGGTTGTATTTACTATATATTTAGTTTCCTGCACAAATCATCCGGTAATTTCTGTACTCGATGAAAATATACATTTTATCAGGTTGTTCTCTCAAGTCAATTTATAGGCTAAACTGTTCTATATGTTTATAACAATAAGTCTCCACATAAAATTAATAAATCTAATCATCGAACAGGATATAACGTCAAAATAGCAAAATACACGGTTTGCATTGAGGCTGATAAATCATTGTATCCGGTGCTATTATTGTCTAATGGAAACCTATCTAAATAATAAGTAATAATAGTATCTTTAAATTGAGAATTTAAATAGAATAATTTATTTATTTAATTTTTTTTTATTTTTTGAGGTAAAATATTTTGGATGAAAAATTTATGAAGAATTTAAAATTTAAATATTTGTAAAAAAATTTAAAATAGTAAAATTTTAAATTTTTTCAAAAAAAAATAAGAGTTTGAAATTTTATATATTTTTTTCTTCTTATTTTTTTTTATATTTTTAATTATTAAATATTTAAAAATATTTTAATATTATTTAATATTAATTTTTAAAATTATTAAATATTTAAAAATTAGCTAATATTTATTTTTATAAAATTTAATTTAAAAATCTCAACATATAAATATATTCTTTAAATTAATTTTATCATGATAAAATAAAATTATCATATCCAACCTAATAATTTAAAATTTAAGAAATTTAAATTAATTTATCCAAATAAAATATTTTAAAAATAATAAAAATTAAAATCAAAGTAATTTAAATAATAAAAATTTAGAATTCTTTAAATTTATAAAATTTTTCAGTCTTACTGTTAATGTTTTCTAGAAACACAGTAGTGAAGACAATCTAGATGGTCACTATACTGTTCATGGGCGTTATTTATGCTTCAGTGCAGGATTTAATTTTCATGAATTTATATAAAGCATATATTAAATTTATTAAAATATTTTAATTACATTTACTAAACTATTTTTAATTACATTTATTGTAAATGATGTTCTGATTTATTGTTTTAGAAGTATATTAATTTTTTAAGTTAAAAACATTATTATTTACTTATATTTGAGTTAATAAAATTTAAATATTTTTTTCTTATTTACAGCCAGTGAGTAAGAGAGATGACACATTTATTACCCGTTCAGGTTCAGGGCAGAAGGTGTTCTCAGGATATGGACACCTGCAGATGCTATGTATTCTCTGAAAACAGCTATGAAGTGGGATGAACATGTGTCACTCCTTATTTAGTAGTTTTAAATTCATTTTGATCAGATGGGTTGCTTTGATTGGAATATATTTTGTTTCAAATTCTGAAGAAATTTGCGGTCTTGTTACATGCTTTCCGAACAGGTTTTTGGACTTGAATATGACCTGGATCTCTTCAATGTGCTTGTTGTCCCAGATTTTAACATGTAATTTTTATTTACCTTTTTATTTTTTGAGATTTCAATCATATGACCCTACATACATTGTATTGGACAGAGGCGCCATGGAAAACAAGAGCTTCAATGTAAGTCCCCTTCTTGTCAGCTTGTCTCTGTTGGTTTATCTTTATTCACTTTGCACATTTATAATTTCCTTTTTTTGTTTGCAGATTTTTAATTCAACAGCTACTGATGCAGATTATGCTGCAATATTAGGAGTTATTCGTCACGAGGTTTGTAACTATCTTATTATATAATTTTTGAAGAGTGAGTTACTTTTCTAAAAACTAAATTTCTTTGGGTTGTCTTGATTAGATTATGACGGGAGCTTATTTCTTGTCTATTATGCAATATTTCCACAAATGGACGTGGTATTACATATCATAAATCTTGTTATCCTATCAAACTAAGGATTTTATATACTTTTATTCCCATTCATATAATGTTCTAATACTTTTTCTTACCTAGTTCTATTTCACTTTTGGATTTCTATTATATTATAAATCCAAGGTTTTTTTTAGGGCATTTGTTGTTTGCATGCTTATATCTTTTCATTCTGTGGGTATGTTAAAGCTTAAATTGAGCATTTCATTTAATAATATCAGAGTGACATGTCGTGACTTTTCAACTTAGTCTGAAGGAAGGTCTCCCTGTTTTTTGATCAGGCACAACCTATTTACCTTTGTTTCTTTGTTTTTGTTTCAATTTAAGGCATTACAATATTTTTCTTCCATTGATTTTTTTTTCTTTAGTTCAATGAGTTGAATTAATTATTGGGAGGAATTTTCATCCGACATGGGAAGTTGCACTTAAAGCGGATTGCTGATGTTTTAAAACAAAAATTTCCAATGTGGTAAAAAAAATTGGTAGACCACTAGACCTTATGGAGGTCGGACACTGATGGCAAGACAAAAGGCAAACAAATAAAAGAGGTTGTTGGCTTTGATTACAAGAGGTTCGATGAAAAAAGTCAAAATAAAAAATAAAAACTCGTTGGTTGGTTGAATGAGTATAGTGCGTAAGTTTTAAATCTTTTTAATATTGACTTTGATTCTCATGCATTAAAAAAAAAAAAAAAAAGCAAAATACTATGAGATAATATCCGATTTTGAGTCTTTTAAAATTCATTTGTTCATACCAAGGATGGTAAAACGGGCAAGTCCGCCCCGTTTTGGCCCGTCCCGCCAACGTAAAACGCCCCCCCCCCCCCCCCCCCCGCCTAAGGATGGGCTGGAGGTTAGCGGGTCAGCCCGCATACAAAAAAAAAAATAGAAAAAAAAATATATTTTATGTTCAAATAAAAAAAAATTTGCTACAAATAAATAAATATAACCATATGAAATTAAAAATGCATACATATTGTACATAATATATTCAATAAAAACAAATTACAAACTTAGAACAAAATTAAATAGAAATTAGTCTATTTACACCAAAATCAAAACCAAATTATAAACTTACACAACTAAATTTTTTGATAGTTCACAAAACAAGTTTAAATACAATTAATTAACTTTAAATTTTTATTTTAAGAATATTAGAAGCTCTCTTAAAAGAAGATGTCTCTACTTTTTTTCTTGATCATCTTCATCCTCATCTTCTA
Organism: Cajanus cajan; assembly: GCF_000230855.2. Lineage (NCBI taxonomy): Eukaryota > Viridiplantae > Streptophyta > Magnoliopsida > Fabales > Fabaceae > Cajanus > Cajanus cajan. The sequence continues at coordinate 76,562,513 of NC_138518.1, forward strand.
CATCAAAATAAAATAAACATAAAAATAATTAAATTTTAAAAAATATATATGCGGGTCGGCGAGTTGTGACGGGCTGGCCCGCTATTTGACCCGGAGGGTTGACGGGCTTGGCGGGTTGGCAGGTTGAAATGATGCGCCCGGCCCGCGGGTTACCGCTCACTTTGCCATCCCTAGTTCACACCATTTGTAAAACGACCCTTCTTGTAAGCCGTTTGTTGTGTGAGATTGTTGCTGTTGAGTGTTGAGCAAGGGCCTGCTGGACTAAGTGTCTTTCACAGCCAAACCCAACTACCTGCGACCTTAATTTAATGTTTAACTTTAACCCATGCCCCCTAAAAAATTATAATTGGAAGATTGATAATAAGTTTGAGCTGTTTATAAAATAGGATATATGTTATGATTCTATATTAGAATATGCATAAGAAAATAATATAACGTATTTATATAAAATAATATTGGTTTTAGAATTTAAAACTTATAAGATGATATATTTGATGTCTAAAGTTAATTTAGAATAAGACTAAAAAATATACATTTGATATATTTTTGCAATTGTAAACCAACATAGTTTAAATGCATTTTAAGATAAGTACATCATTTAAATAATTTAGCTCCCTAGTAGTTATTACAAAACTTTCGTAATTAATTATGAAACAGAAGAAATTTAAAAATTGGGTCGAAGCATTCATTTGTAAATGTGATATGTTATATCTTTGTTTTGGTTAATATTATCATTGGAAATAGAAGAGAAAAAAAAATCCTAAATAATTATAAGTATGACAATTGGAGAAATTAAAATTATGTGATAATGTCAATCACAAGGCATATATTAATAAATTAAGTGTGAATTTTTTTATCTTAAATTGTGAAAAACTTTGTTGTAAACAACATTTGAAGTGACATTAAATACTTTTCCATCATCGTATGATATTAGTATCTAAAAAAACACGTGAAGTAATCATTGAAATAACAACATATAATTATCCATGTGAGAAAATAGGTTATGGAAGAAAGATGCCAACACATCTGCGAAATTGCCCTAGACTCTTATTTATGGTAAATGCAAAAGAAACAACAACACAAAATTGTATACGCGGAAATCTGAAAGGAATTATGTGATTAGATGGGCTCAATAACAATCTTGAAATATAAAGCTTGTGTACAATATCACTTCTTGATATGACTTTTGCCTCAAAGTACATGATTCCCCATTTGATTAATTATAAGTCGAGTATCATTACATAAACTTGAAGACCAATCAATATTCATCAACATTATTGAAACACTGATCTTGAGATTTAACTAATAGAAAATAATTTAGATGTCTCTTTACCTTGTACTAAAACTTAATTTATTAAAATAATATAAAGGTTAATCGGCCAACTAAAGATATATAATAAATAAAAATTTGTCAATAGTATTTTAAAGTTCACAACTAAAAATACAAAATAATATTTTGTGTGCTTTCAAACATAAAGACACGGAAGGGGAGAGTACGACAAATGTGTTGAATTAAAAAAAATGTTGAATTCAACAAAAATACAAAATTTTACAATTAATCAACTTTGAAGTATAATCAGAACTGACACTAGATCTCGTTTAGGGGTTGATCGTTTTGATCCATGATTAAGAATCCAAAATTAAATTATGAGATGTATATAATTGTGAGATGATTTTTATATTATTTTTAAAATAAATTATTATCTCTTATATTTTTTTATATCTAAATATCAAATTGTGATACGATTATAAAGTCATGTTTATATTATTAATTTTTATGTATTATTTTCATATGTAAAAGGGTTTTTAAAATTTATTTTTTGGATCCTTTAGAATTAAGTTTAGTTTTAATCTTTCAAAAATGTTATTTGATTTTAATCATCTAATTTATAGATGCATCAGTTTTGGTCATCAAAGTTATTTATATAGTACATTATAATAAATGATATTATAAAAGCATTTCTTTTAGATTTGTTAATATTATATTATTTGTTTAATGTAATAAAACATGTCATTTTCAATTAAATTATGTATCTAATTTTACATTATAAATATTTATATATAAAAACTCATACCAATAAATTATTGTTAGTTTAAGTAATATTAGACTCGGTTTCTTTAAATAAAATATAAGATAATCAACTAGGTTCTTAGATATATTAATAACTTAATTATTTAAAATATATAATTTCCATATTTATTATTTTTCTTATGTCTCATAAAATAAAATATCAAGAATCATCTCATGTAAAACAATCATAATGTGTACTTGGATGGTGTGGGGTTAAATTCATAGTAAGATTATGTTAAATATGTTCATTTGGAGAATATATATTTATGTGTTTCTAATCTACAAATAATACACGAACCTTTTGTTCCTCTGATTGCAGCACGTAGGTAATAACTAATGTATTATATTGTAGTAAACTTTAATTCATAATAAACCTCATCAAGTTTCTTTTTTTTTTTTTTTACTGAATACTCATAAAGTCTATTTGTAATTTTGTTTAACAATGTTCTAACCCCTAATAACGTTTCAATTCTCCAACACTCAACTTTTTCGATACTGAATTTAAAACCATAAATTGTATTTAATAATTCAAATAAATTATAAACTATTTAAAAGCATTCTATGGATAACAAATGGTTCATTCTTTTATGGAGTATTTGGTAGAGGAATTTTTTTTTTTCATACCCATTAATCATAATTATTGAGAATAACTAAAATTTGTTTTCATAAATATTTTTAGAAATATTTATACAAGAATTAAGATTTTCTTTTTATGTTTGTTTAAATAATATATTCATATGTACATAAATGTTGCAAAATATCATTTACTAAACTAAACTCATTAATATATTTTTATTCTTTTTAATATTAAATTTTTATTATTTAATTTAATCAACATATTTTCACATAATATATATATATATATATATATTTTTTTTTTTTAAATTTCGGAATGAGGTTTATTTTTTTTTTATTATTTTTTTTTTTTATCTCTGTTGAAACATGTGTCCATTTTTTAAACTATTTTTTTTATCATTATAAACTCAATCTTAAAAAATGTAATTATACGATAATTTTTTCATACTTATTACTATTATTATTATTATTATTATAAAACATCAAACCTGATATATTTTGTTATTGTTATTTATTTGACAATTTTGAATCATAGGGGGAGAGGAATCCTTAAGATTCAGACATAAAAAATACAATTTTTTATATTAATTTTTTATAATTGTATAATATTTAAAATAATATAAAATATAAAAAATAATTTATTATTGATAAAAAAGTTAACTAAGTCTCCATACATTGCACGAGTGAATCAACTGGTTAATGTTAATACTAATTAAGTGATAATATTTAAATCATATAAATATAATTTTTATTATAAACACTAGCAGGAAAAAGGCACGGAGTGCCTGCATTGTATTAAAGGAAAAAAAAATCAGAAGTTACTAATAAAAAATGTAGCAATTATTAAAAATAAACAAAAAATAAAATGGTTCATGTAAAAATGAAGATCAAAATTAATTATTGAAATTGGTATCCCTTATATATTAGTATAAATTCATTAATTTTAAGTTCTTAAATTAGATTAATAAATATTTTTCTAATTTTTTAAAATAAAAGGATATAATGATAAAAAAAAGTGAAAATCAAGGTGATTACCAAAATTCTTTATATATTAGTATTAGTATAGATATCCTGTTAATGTTACCTCACTAATAATGTTTTAATTTTCCAACACTGAACGGTTATTAAAACTGAACTCAAAAACAATAAATTGTATTAGGGTTTGGTCAATAAATTGTGACGGATGCAATGCTCTAGACAATGTATAGGAAGAGTTTTTCTCAAATTTTGGTTAGCGTTTATCATGTTAATGAGATACTTAGGAGGGTGTATTAGTTTAAGATTTCGTAGGATTTTAAAAGATTTTTTTTTAGTAAAAAAATTTATTGGTATTCAATCAGGATTTTATGTCACTTAAAAATAATCTAGTGGTATTCAATCTGGATTTTCAAGATTTTTTAAAGAGTCCATTAAAATCCACTAGTATTCATTTGAGATTTTTTACAACTTAAAAACAAATCATTGGTATTCAAAAATATAAGGATTTTAAATGATTGTTGTGTGAGAGGAATTTTGAAGGACTTTCTAGTGTTATCTATAAATACCAGATTCATAAAACAATCCCATCCAAACCCATCGGATTTTGAAGGATTGTTTGAAGTGATTTTTCAAGTGTTTCAAGAATTTTCAAGTGAGTTTTTCATCTTTTTTTTGTTCTATGCTATTGTCTTCTCCATTTTTTCTCTACTAATAATACTACACTATTGTTCATTGCTCATATATAATATTGTAGTACTGTTCTCATCTCATTCCTCTATTTTGTGAAACTTTGATATGTAAATGATAGTGTCATTGACTTGCTCTATTTTTCTGTTCGTTTTCTTTAATTGACTTGCTTTATTTTATTCTATGTAGTTGAATTTGATCCTTTATATAACACAAAAAAATGCTTGAAATTTCAACTTTTAAGTGGTATTTTTTTTTATAACACACGTCAAGAAAAGAAAAAGGTAAAAGATGAAATTAATATCATAATCTCTACAATATATATATATATATATATAAAAGATGAATTTGTTAGGGTTTCTATGAGTAGAATGAGATGAAAATGGATCTTAGTTGGGGGAAGAACCCTTTCAGCATAAAAACTACGAACTCTCTCATTCCCTTTAATTTGTTACACTTATCATTCATCCTTTTATGACTCAACAATTATTTTATTTTTTTACTATGAATTTTTATTTTTATTTTTATATTGTGAAATTAATATTTTTTTATATTTTAAAAAAATAAAATTAACATAAGACATTGCAGTATCTAATTTTTTAGGGTTTAGGATTTATGCATTCATTAGCTTATTTCTTAAAAAAGGAAATATTGTTAAAATATTTGTTAAAATAATTTACATATATAAATATCGTTAAAAATTATCATATAATATATAACTAAAATAGTATATATATATATATATATATATATATATATATATATATATATCTCTATATCTAAATACTTCTGTTTATATAAAAAAAAATTATATATCTAAATATTTTCTCAGTATCGAATATACTGATTTTTTTTATATAAAAAATTATCTTGTGATTCTATATTTTCGTTTTTACATTTTTTTTATAATGACTGAGGTATTTGATCCATTTGGATAGCCAAGATATATTCGATCTTGTATGATTGGTGTGCTTCTAAAAATAATAATATAACTTTATTGGTTTTGTCTCTTTTCCATAATTATTTATATAACTAGTTTTCAACATATATTGTTTTAGTAGTTCAAATGGGAGATTCACAAGGAAATAATAAAGAAAAAGGAAAAGAGAAAGAAAACTATGAAGCTTGGACCAAGGAGGATTCCGATGAATTGTTACAATTGATAGTGGATGCTATAAAAAGAGAATAGGATATTATGGAGAATTATTATTATTATTTATCTAAACATTATTGTTTTTTTTTATTATTTTTGTCTTTGACTCTTTTTAAATTTGAATGTATGATTTTTTTTTTTAAAAATCTTATCAAATGTCCAAACTCCATAAAATCCCACAGAATCCATTAAAATCCTGATTTAAAAGTCTTGCAGAATCCATTAAAATATTGATTTGAAGTCTTGTATAATCCTGCAAAATCTTAAAAGTCATGAAAATCCTGCAAAGTCTTTTAAAATCCGTAGGATTCTTTTTAACTAAAAAAGTCCTTTAAAATTCTAATTCAATACACCCCCTTAGTCTATCGTTTTTTATTTCATTTAATATCACATGCTTTTATAAGAAAAGTAGGTTCGATTTAGAATTTCATTTCCTTTTATATATTAAGATATTATTTAACATATCTTAATATAGAAAAGTTAAGATATTCATATCAATATTTTAATAAACAAATATTTATATTTAAATAAAATATATATTCTTTAAATTAATTATTATTTAACATATTAATATGAACATTTGTAATATATATAGAAATTATATCCTTAATTTGGAGAATTTTTTAATTATAAGATAAGACTTGTTTTATAAATTAATTATTATTTAATATATTCCTTGAATTACTAATTAATGTTACTTAATATATAGTAATAAAGTAATAATATTAGAAGAAAGTAAAATTGCAGTAAAAAAAGGAGAAAATAAAATTAGTAACAGTATTTCTTAATTGTATAAGTTTTTTAATACATTTTTTTATATTTTTTATTTAATTTAATAAATATAAGATAATTAATACATAGTTATAAGCGTTGTTGTTTGATAATTATATCTTTAATATATTTGAGGAGAAATTTATTATTATAGACATCCTTCTTTTTATATACTAGGATTATTTATTAAAAGTTATACCGGTGTCGTTTGAACCCTCCTTATATATATATATATATATATATATATATATATATATATATATATATATATATATATATATATATATATATATATATGAGGAGGGTTCAAACGACACCGGTGTAACTTTTATTAAGTGTTACATCGCTCAATAACTTTATATTAAATGTAAATTTTGAAAATCCAACCGTTAGATTGAAAGTTCATATAACTTTATATGTGTATATCAAATTTTGTTAAAATTGAACAACAATTTGAAGGTGATCAAAGTGTCCATATTTTAGTATATTTTGAAATAAATATATTACGTCAATTTTGTTTTATAAAAATGAAGTATCAAATCATCTTAGATTAATATAAAATTTTGTATATATGATCTAAGATATATAAATTTTTAATTTAACGGTTGGATTTACAAAATTCGCATTTAATATAAAGTTATTGAGTGGTGTAACATTTAGTAAAAGTTACATCGGTGTTATTATAATCCCCTCTCTCTGTGTATATATATATATATATATATATATATATATATATATATATGTGTGTGTGTGTGTGTGTGTGTGTGTGTGTGTGTGTGTGTGTGTGTGTGTGTGTGTGTGTGTGTGTGTGTGTGTGTGTGTGTGAGAGAGAGAGAGAGAGAGGAGAGATCCTTTTATTTCAGGAGTGAGTCTACCTAGACTTACTCCGTGCAATAACTCATGTTTTACATCAAATTTCATCGATCCAACCATTCAATTTAAAGTTCTTAATGCATAGATTGTATTTGCAAATTTTTAGAAAATTTGAAAATTATTTAATACTTCATTTCATTAATTCAAATTGACGAATAATCATAAAATCATTTTATACATGATTCAAATTAATGAAACGAAGTATCAACTAATTTTCAAATTTTTTAAAAATTTACAAATTTGATCTATGCATTAAGAACTTTAAATTGAACGGTTAGATCATTGAAATTTGATATAGAACATGAGTTATTGAACGGAGTAAGTTTAGGTAGACTTACTCCTAGATTAAAAGAATCTCTCATCTCTCTCTATATATATATATATATATTATATTAAGATGTCTCGAAACTTTTAACGGGCAAATTACTGAATGCTCACTAATCAATACGTATTCTGCAGATAAACTTGTTATAACTTATAACAAGAGGTCTTACCAGAAAAATTAATTTATAGAACGCCACGTTTTTTAAATTAAGGTCACCGAATTATATTGGTGTGGTACTCTAATGCACCGTTTAGGATATTAATTGCTACCTTTTTGAAAGAGGACCAGAAATTTTCTTTCAAGATTTTTCTTCTGTACTAATTATACAGATTAATCACTAGTTACTCACCATTTAATTTTTTTCTTCTCTTTATAAAGGCATAACTTGAATTCCTAACTCTCTTTCCGCCTTTTTAATCTTATTGAAGCTTAAATTAATTTTTGAGACTATTTTTTCGGCTTCTTAAATGCATTATTAATTCCTTCGAGTTCTAGACTGTTGTTGTCTTAAATTAGCAACGCAATTTTTGTTAATTAGCTAACCAAATGGGCGTCATATGCTAATGTTTTGTTTTATATACACCTAGATTTGTGCTTAATTGTAGCAAGGCCTGAAAATCATATTTCTAACTCTTTTGTTTGCATTCGCAGAAGTCAAACAAAAAGGGTGGGGTCATAAAGAAAATTTAGCACAATCAGAATGGCATGATAAATTTGATAATTCACTAGTACTACCTGTCCAATGATGAAAAAGGTGTCCCCAGTTATCTAACAAGATTGCTATCTAAACCTAGATTAATTATCGCCCCAAAAGTCTTCAGTTCAATTGTTATTCAGTTGCCCTAGGACACAAGCAAAAGGGAAAAGAATCTGTGACTTTTATTATTATTCCTACCCCACTGATTTGAAGCTTTCTTCCTCATATTATAGCAACAACTAACAAAGGGACCCTATCGGAAATTTGGAGGAAAGAGGGTAAAACAAATTCTTTTGAAATCAAGATTGAGTTCCTTAATTCCATTAGAATACTTATAAAATGCCAACCAGCATGTTTCATAGCATCACCAGGTAACAAGCTAGGCTGCATATATACTAGCTTCACAATTTTCTTCCCATCAAAAGCGTAGTGTTAAAATCGAATCATAGGGAAAAATAATTACCCGGAATAAAATGATGAAAAGAAGTAGTAAAGTAAAATATTTTAATTTTTTTGTTTAAAAGGACAAAAAAGAAAAGAAAATAAATAACTTTTCTTAAGCCACTCAACAAGTTTAGACTATGTAAAATGTGTAGATAATAAATATGCAGACAAGAATCTAATACAATTACAATGCAAGGATAAATATTATAAATACTAGTAAATAAAAAGGTACTATACGTTAAAAAAGAGAATTTATTCTAATAGTTTGCTCAATTATTAGAGATTATGCATAATTATTAAAAAGTTAAATAGAAAAGATAAATTAAAATGAATGGTAAATGAGAGAAATTTTTTTATTATTGATATAGATTAGCTGTACAGATATAAAATCCAGGAAGAATATTTGTTTTTACAAAATGAAAATTATATAGAAATGGATACTCTAATTAGGGATGGCTATTAAGCAGTGAAAGTGTACTGTACATGAAGTGAAGTGAACGTAGACATAGGGGTAATAATTAGAAGGCTTAGTTAGGGTTGCTTTTGGCGAGGCCAAAACAATAACAATAACAATCACATGTTATAGCTTTACCTTTTGGCCACAAACCTATTAGTGAGCCCATTGTTCCTCAAACATTTCTAGTGCTATAAGTAGTTTTTTATCAACTCTAGATTGACATGTCTTGGTAGGTGGGGTTTTGTTTTAAACCGATTTAAGGCCATGATTGTCTTCTACAGAGTTTAGGTAAATCATTCATTGTCCATGAAGCATGGATTTCAAGAGATATAATTCCTTGGTTTTAATTTTTTTCCTTGGCATCTCAAGCTCTTGTTGACGCATTGGATGAAAAATTCAAAATCAAGATAATTAATTAAGAAAAACGCGTCGATATGTTTATTTTTATTCATCAAAAGTTGATAACAAAAGTGATTTAACATTTATTTTTTAAATTAAGAATCAGAATTCAAAACTTAACATCAACATTTAATCATAATTAGAAGTATCACCTTATCACATAAAAATTATTTGGTGAGAATAAATTATATCTCTTATTAAAGGGGGAAAAAAAAAGGCCGCTCCAATCTCCTATCTATAATAAGAAAAATCGTTAATTGAAAATGAAATTAAAGTCATGACTGAGTGAGTCGTGGCAACACTAGACTGGCTTGAAAGGACTAGAATTCTCGAAATGGGCCTTTTTGTTAGAATTTATTCGCACGTTAATTTGGCCACTTTCCAAAATCCGGTAGTTGTTTGATGCTTGGTATTTTTAAAGCACGTTAGTTCAACAACACACCCAAATTTCAACCTCGTAGACAACTAAAATTCGAATAAGAAATTAGTTCTGTTAATGCATTTCATAAGGGACAGATACATATATTAATAATTAAAAAATAAAATATTTATTATTTATTTCTCAATCATTTGAAAATATTAAAATTTCAACGCTTTGTAATACTTATATATATATATTTTTATTTCTTTAACTTGTATTTTGAAAACTCAATTTAATCATGTCTCTTAGTCAGATAGTTAATATTTGACTCAAGTTCATGCATATGAAAATATTTGTTAGAAAAAAAATCAATATCTTGAAAAAAAAAATGTTTAGTATTCTAATAGATTAGTCGTTGAATTTTGGTCAAGAAATACTGTAAGTTTATTAGAAAAAGAAACTGATATTAACTAAAATATTTTAAGAGAGTTGAACATCATATTTCTAATTGCAGAATAAAAGGAAGACTAATAATTATTTAGAAAGGTTGATAAAGAAAGATAAACGAGGAGAATAAAGGGTTATGAGTTTGGGTCCATAATGATGTTTAGAGCATGAATTTCAGAGAGAAGAATTATTAATATTATCCCATTGATAGATGAGTAATAAATAAATAAATATATGTATATATATATATATATATATATAGAGAGAGAGAGAGTAATTTGGATTAGGAAAAGGGATAAGTGAGGGCTTGACCATTCGTGCAAGTTATTTGAAAGTGGTGGCGGTGGGGCCCACGGGTTGTGAGTGGGATGGTGCTGCTGCGCACGAAAGCCGTCCAGAAATGGCTGTGCACACGTGCACTTCCGCTAACGTAAACAACCACTCCTCTCTTTTCATTACCCCTCTCTGTCTCTTCCCAACACCACATTTATTAACTAAACAACACACCAATCTTCCTACAATTATTTTTCATTAGTTGATACACAATTAAATTGTATTATAATTTTGTTAAATGATTTCTATATAAATATATTAAGAGTTAATTTTTGAAAGAGAATGTAAAAAAAAGGTGTTGGATGAAGAATATTAATTGGTAATAAAAAAATATTAAGAGTTAATTTGTAAGTTTACTATATAGTATGTATGGGGTTGCTTAGTGTAGGACAAGGAGGAAGGGTAGTTGGGTAAATGAAATGATAATTACATAAAGCATAAATAAAAAAGCAAGGACAAGGGTAGGCTAACCGAGTCTTCGTTAATCACATGAGGAGCAAGTCATTGCCGTGTTTGACCTCAACTCAAAGCCAAGCAGCGTTGTACTCACACACGACACAAATACACGCCAACGCAACTCACGGCATAGCACAGCACGCATAAACGAACTCAGATTTCATTCTCTCTCGCACTTTCATTCTCCAACTTCTTTATGCTAATCCCCTTCCCCTCTCATCACTTTTCTCTTTCACCACTCAAGATTATTTTCATCGCCCAACACAAACATGACACGAACTAATGGGAATGATGCCAGAGCCGTTAACAACACTTTCGAAACTATAAACGCTGCTGCTTTTGCCATAGCCTCTGCCCAGAATCGCGTTATTCAACCTCCTTCCCAGGTATAATCACATAACCATAGTTACTTAACTCCCTTATTTCACACCAGTTTTGCAAGAAAAAAAATGCTTTTTTTTCGGGGGGTTTGATCCTTTGAAGCATTAGATTATACCCTTTAGCCTTGTGGTTCTTTTTCTTGGTTTTTGATATGCAATTCATTTCGTGATCACTGTTTGGTTGAGTTTATTATATAATTGATTGATCTCTTTTCCGAAAAGAATAGATCTTTTCGTTTTCTTTTTTCCCTTTGTGCGCGAGCAAATAAAGTAGCAAACTTTTCGTTTTCAAAAGATGGCAAGTTCATGGAAAAAATAAATAGGAATTTCCTGTGCTTGGTCTTTGCCTTAGGTAATAGCATAGCGTGTAAAGTCCGAACTCATCGGTTTTCCATTGTTTCTGCTTTTAGTTGATATCAGTCGTTTTCTTGATGAGTTAGTACTTAGTAGTAATAAAATGAGAATATAATTTTTCTTTTTTAATTATGCAAGTCTTCTTTTTGGAGAGAGTCTTTTACTTACTGAATTAATTTAGTGAAAAACATGTAGCGCTATATGCACAGTTAAGTGAAAATAACAAAATAGGCCTTCTCTTGTTTTTGGCTATTGAATCTCACTTTTTGTAATCAGATTAATGAATCCCAGAACTTAACAAGGACTAATAACAAAGTGGAAAGGATCTGATTCCTAATACTTATAAAGAATTTTTACTCATTTGATCAATTTCCAAAGAAGTTATAGTGTTTGTCCTGATTCCTGCCATGTATGACTATTATTTGGTTTCTTACGTTTTTCACTGAAAAAAGGGATGCTCAAGGAGTAAAAACTACTGTGTTTGTTTCTTATTCAATATGGGGGGTATCAATATTATGATTAAGGTCTGAATTGTATTTCAGTTTGCTTACAACAATAATAATCAAGGGAACAGTTGTAGTGTCTTCTATGGCTGAAACTTAAGTCAGCTACTTTTGCTTGCAGAAGAAAAGATGGGGAAACTGGTTGAGCAAAATTGGGTGTTTTGGATATCAGAAAAACCGAAAGCGCATAGGGCATGCTGTGCTTGTTCCAGAAACAATCCCCAATGGAGCTGATCCTGCTGCAGCTGTTAGTTCAACTCAAGCGCCTAGTATAACACTTCCCTTCGTTGCGCCTCCTTCGTCACCTGTATCTTTCTTTCAATCAGAACCTCCTTCAACTGCACAATCACCAGTTGGTAAATTATCTCACACTTGTGTGTCTGCCAGCATGTACTCTCCTGGTGGCCCTGCCTCAATCTTTGCCATTGGCCCTTATGCTCATGAAACTCAATTAGTCTCACCACCTGTTTTCTCAGCTTCCTCCACTGCTCCTTTCACTCCACCGCCCGAATCCGTCCACATGACCACGCCTTCTTCGCCCGAGGTTCCATTTGCTCAGCTACTAGACCCCAATAGGAACGGTGAAACCTTTCAGAGGTTCCAAATATCTCACTATGACTTCCAATCCTATCAGTTTCATCCCGGAAGTCCTGTTGGTCAACTGATATCACCAAGATCTGCCATCTCAGCTTCCGGCACCTCATCTCCACTCCCTGACTCTGAATTTAATGCCACTTTCTCCCATATCCTTGATTTCCAAAGAACAGACCCTCCCAAGCTTCTCAACTTAGATAAACTATCTGCTTATGAAAAGCAAAAGTCAAACCAAGGTTCTGGATCTTTGACCCCAGATGCTGCAAGGTCCACAAGTCAAACTGGTTTTCTTTCAAATCATTGGGTTTCTGAGATCAAAATGTCTCCACATCCAAGCAATAATCGCCTGAGTGAGATTAGTATAAACCACAGGGTTTCATTTGAATTATCCTCCCAAAAAGTATTGAAATCTCTTGAGAACAAGCCTGCAGCATCAGCATGGACTAAGGTCCTGTCAAAACTGAAAGATGATGCAGCAACAGCTGACAAAGAAGAAAATTCTGTAGAAACAGAGCGTGATGACAAACAAGTCCTTGCTGAAAATCCCAATGATCAACCACTGGAAACCACATTGGGTGGAGATAAGGCAACAGTTAATGAGAAGGATCAGTCCTTGACTCTTTCTTCTGCTAAAGAATTCAATTTTGATAATGCAGATGGAAGAGATAATGTAGTTGCTGATTGGTGGGCTAATGAGAAAGTTGCAGGGAAGGAGGGAGGGGCCTCCAAGGATTGGTCCTTTTTCCCAATGATTCAACCTGGTCTCAGCTAACCAATAAGGACTCACACTATGGCTTCTTGTTCACCAATTTGGCATTGGTTTTTAATTTTGTGCCATGCTACATGCTATATTCAATCATGGTAAATTAAGATTTGGAAGTCTAACACAGTGATGGGGTTCTTTTTTGAACTCAATGGCCCCGAATAAAAAAAATAGTGAGTTTGCTTAATATATCTATTGTAGTTGTTACCAAGTTTGGGTTAGAAATAGCTGTACATTTTTAGCATATGTACCCTCTATGATTATATATGTAATATAGTTGACTGTGATTATAAGTTGACTATGATGGTCATATATTAAATAGCCAAAGATGATGATTGTTTTGATTATATGGATACACCAAATTTGAACCTTGGTCCAAATTTGTGCGTGAGTCCAATCTTCTCACTCAGAGTCACAGGAAACTTTGAAAGTGAATGTTGATACGAGAATTGTTCTCTTTCAGAAAATAAAGCTTTAAAATATTTGCAACGCGTTCGACCAATGTTGGCACTATGCAACATTTGCATTTCACTCGAGGAATCAGAAATTTTCCGAGTGTTCAGATTTGCTATAGTTCAATACAGAATTGACCGATCCAACTAATTAATAATAGGGAGACAGATTCCCAAAATTTGGACTACCATGTTCTAGAGTGAAAGACATGTTTCCCCACATAAACAATTCTACTCTTTGGGTGCAGTCAAAGTTCATAAAAAGTTAACGAAAAAAGTGTGAATGAGAACTTGACGACTAAGATGGTTGTCTAGTAATACTTCGTAGTTGAACGAAAAAAGTTACGATTTAGGGTGTTTAACCTGGCCTGTTTTTATTTATTTTTTTTCTCTCTAATTTTTGACAAAAAATAAGTTCGCTTTTTTCAATTAGTTTTTGCTCCAGTGGTAGCTTGAAAGACTGAAAAAAAAAAAAATAGTTACATTAATCCAAACCAAGCAACACTCACTAATCAAAAAATTATTTACACTAATAAAAAAAAAAAACCAAGAACTAAAAAAAATCTAATAATATAAACCTGTTTTCAAAATAAAGTGACAAATAACTACCAAAAAAAAAATAAAGTGACAAACTTCTTAACAAATGGTCTGAATAACTGGTTTATGAAACTGATTTTGATTCAAAACTGATTTTAACTAAATTCGTTTTAAGAATTAATCCTAAATTGAATGCAAAACCGATTTTTAAATATTTTTTTTTATTAAAAAAGCTTTTAAATTTTAAACCAAATTTGCTTTTGTCCATAAACCGTTTTAGAAACCGGATTAAAACTAGTGTAGAAGGCCCAAAAAATACCTTAGAGCCGTTACCCTGACAGCAGAGCCCTAAAATTAACAACTTCAGGTCCAGTCCACCACGACTCTCCAGGGTCCAAACAAAACCTACCTTTTTCTTAGTTGTTTCCGTTTTTTGTTCTTGCTTCATTGCTTCTTGACCATTTGATTTTATATTTAAATATATCAAATATTCTTTCCATAGTCAATCCTACATTGAGCAAGCAAAGTATCAAACATTCAACATTATATTTAAATTTATCTTTTAATTGTTTATTGCAAGTAGTGAGAAACCTTTTGAATATTTTTTTTATACAAAAGAGAAATATTTCTAAAACTTTTATTAAAGTAAAATTTATTATTCTCAACATTTGTTTTCTACATACATATAAAAAATAAAACTCTTGTCAGTGTACATACTAAAGGGTCTAACTATCTATTAGTCATTTTAATTATTGAATTAGTATGTTTAAACTTAAAAAAAGTGTTTTTAAATAAATACTTTTGAAAAAAGTAATTATTTAAAAAGCAGATAGAAGTTACTTGTTAAAAAAGTAGAAACTTCTTTTTTTTAAAAAAATATTAGACAAACACATAAAAAAATAAAAAAGTGTTTATTTTATTAAAAAAACACTTTTAGAAAGAAAAAAAACACCTTTATCATTCAAGTAAAATGTAAAAATATATTATATTATCTAATGGTAAGAAACATTATTAATTAGATTAGATTGTCTTCCTAATTTCTCTAAAAAAAATTCTCTTACCAAGTAGTTGAAAATCTATTAATTCTGTCAAACTTTGTGATTAAACTTTAATAAAATCATTCCAGTAAAAATGTAAAAATCTAATACATATATAGTAGTAAGTAATATTATTAATTAGATTGTCTTACTAACAAGAAGCCAAAAATATAGTTAATTTTATGTAATATTTCTTTTATACATCTCCGCGCCATAAGTTTGTAACATTCGGTCTACTAACTAATATTATTTACAGAAAAATCTAAGAACATGTAATATAAAATTAATAGTCAAATTGTCAATAACAGCCTCTCTCCTTTATTTCATTTCCTGTAGAACTTAGGCACCAAATTTGACCCAACCTAATGTCATAGCAATTCTCCATAGGAAACACGTGCGACATTACCCAAAGATACTCGTCGAGAATATGTTGGTTTTATTTTATTTTCGTCAGTTCTCGAACATGGTCCATTCCGGCATGCCAATATTTATTTTATTTTTAAAATATAGAAAAACGCTAGCAATGACGCAATTCTAGAAGCCCTGGACCAACATCGCGTTGACCAGACCCAAGACTTTTATTGCATTGCTGCACCTTCTGGAGCACCAGATCCTACACTCATGGCAAAACAAAACCAACAACAAAAAAATTAAAAATAAAAACAAACACCCTTTATCTCCTGTCACACATCACCATATGTATATAAATAAACCAACCTTTCTCTCTATCCTCAATTCCCACCTACCGCAGCACATTTTTCTGTCTTCTCTTCTCTTCATTCACACATTCCCAACTACTGTAACACAACCTTTTTTTTTTTTTTTCTTTTTTTTTTTCTGTTGAATTGATTGGCAGCTGAGACGGAGGAAAGAAGAAAATTGAGAAGAATGCCTCCCTTTGAAGGCTCTAAACCGGCGGTGTGTCCGAAGGGGGAAACGAACAACATAGTTTCGATCGACGTGGGTGGTCAACTCTTTCAAACGACGAAACAAACCCTAACCTCGGCGGGTCCCAAAACCTTCTTCTCCCGAATAGCGGAATCTTCTGGAATCTACACGCCGTTCATAGACAGAGACCCTGAACTTTTCTCTCTTATCCTTTCCCTCCTCAGAACCGGTAACCTTCCTTCAAAGGCCAAAGCTTTCGATCTCCAAGACCTAATAATCGAGTCCAGATTCTACGGCGTCGAAACCCTCTTAATCAATTCCCTCTCCAACCCTTCCCAATTCGAACCCTTCAACCTCCATAAATCCCTCCTTTTGCCCCTCAACGGCCGCGACTCCCCCTCCGCCCTCGCCGCCACCGCGTTCGGCGCCCTCCACGTCGCACACGGCAGCAAGATCACCTCCTTCGACTGGTCCCTCCGCCGCAAGTCCACCCTCCTCACCCACTTCACCGCCGTCGACTCTCTCCTCGCGCTCTCGCCGTCGCTCGTGGCCGCCGGCGCCAACGACTTCTCCGGCCTCCAAATCCTCGACCTGGAAAAGGGGCGCGTGAGGGAAACCCTGCACTGGGAAAACGTCACCAAATCGGGCTCCACCGTCCAAGCCATCGGATCCTCGCCGGAGCAAATGTTTGTTAGCTTCGAATCTTCCCGTAGAAACTCAAACTCCATAATGGTGTACGATGTTCAAAGCCTGGCCCCCGTGACGGAGATTGCCCACAACGAAATCTTCGGCGCCGACATCGATTCGGCGATTCCGGCGACGAAGCTGCAGTGGGTGGAAAGTTGCAAGCTTTTGATGGCATCTGGGTCCCACAGCGGTCCCTCCGGCGTGAGCGGCAACATGCGGTTGTGGGACGTTCGGTCGGGTAACGTAGTCTGGGAGACTTCGGAGAAGGTGGATTGTTTTGCTGACGTGGCAGTTTGTGATGGGTTGTCGGTTATTTTTAAGGTTGGGGTGAATTCGGGTGAGGCGTCCTACGTGGACTTGAGGAAGTTGAGTAGTGGCGGCGAGAGCACGTGGGTCTGTCTGGGAGATAAGAGAAAGGCTCTGAATGGGAAGAAGGAAGGTTTTGGTTGCAAGATCCAAACGCAGGGGAATCAGGTGTTTTGCACTAAGGCTGGTGACGTGGAGCTTTGGTCTGAGGTTGTTTTGAACGGTGGAAGGATCTTCAAGAAGAACTTGATGGGGAGGGTTAGGGACATGGGTGGGGCTAAGGTTACCAATTTGGCCTTTGGTGGGAGCACCATGTTCTTGACTAGGAAGGATCACCAATCTGTTGAGGTCTGGCAGAGTTCTTCTACGGACTTTTGATTTCTTACAAACTACAGTGGAGGAGTGGATTTGTTATTGTTCTTATCAAAATTCAACATAGTTTAGTTGCTAGTTTCATTGAAGAAAAAGGCAATATATTATTTGAACATTCAAATTTTACTAGATATCTAGTGGTGAGAAATGAGAGGAAAAAAATGTGCAGATAATATGATTTGATAAGAAAAATTACATGGAGAAAGATAGGGCCTTGAAAATAAGGAGTGTCCAAAAATTATAACCAAAAAAAGTGGGGTGGCAAAGAGATAGTTGGTAGGTGGTTTACATGGTGTACATATTTATTGTTTGGTGAGGTACCAACCAAGTGGACAAATTGTATTCAATGTTTTTTGACAAATTGTTTTAATCTTTCTGTAAGATGTCAAATATGCCATTCGGCATAAAATGAATGGATGGATGGTTGGTTTAGTGAGACAAAGGTGCATCAATTCTCCAATTCTTTGTTATTGTAGCTTTGTTTTTGTTTATGAAAACATGTATAAACTTTTGGTTATTTTTTTTCTTTTACATAAATGACTTAGTCTTGTATTTTGGTGCATCAGATCCAGAGCTAAATGAGGATGAGGTGTTTTGAGGAGGAAAATATTTATTTTATATGCATGTAAAAAAAATTAGTCTATTTTATGTAGTGAATATTTTGTATCGAAATAATGGTTAAAAAATGGGATGTATATCCATTCGCGAATTAAACATTTTGATTTTTCTTAGACAATTAAATTTTGTACTTTTAAAAAATACATTTTATGAAATGTATGGTTTAGATTAATTTAGACAAGTATTATAATTACATTTAATGATTTATAATTAATTTATCAAAGCTAAACTCATGACACTGTAAATATAAAATAGTTTTTTAAAAAACATGTTTTTATATATAAAAACCTATAACTCCTCTTCATAGATAGCCGTTAGTGAGGGTTCATGAAGTCTCCTACCATGGGAAAGAATTTATATCTATTAGATATACTAGTATTTTGTTTAAATGGTGAGAATTTTTCTTTCTTTCTATTTGATTCCTCTCTTTCTCAATTTGTCCTCTGCCATCAATACTTCTTATGACACCACAGCCACCTTTGCTTAGACCCAGTCATACACACTTCCTCCGTCATGACTACTATTGCGAACATCCAAATCTCCACAGTTAAACCACACCAACTTCACGCCACCTAATATCAATTATTGTCATGGAATCAAACCAATCATGCACAAACCTCATTTACAATCATCACATCGACAGCACCAAATCCACTTGCACGGGCATGTAGCAAGGTCGACTCAAAAATGAATGAAGCCCAAAGAAATTATTTTACTTGAAATGAGAGAAACATAGTTTGGGCCATTTGGGAAACTTATGTGGTCTTTTTGCTCAATAAAAATTAATAGCAAATTTTTTTGTGCATTAATTTTAGAAACACTTTTTTTTCATTTTTTTTAATAGTTTCAAGAATTAATTTCCAGAACTCACGAGAATAAATTCTGGAAAATTTAGAAGTTTTCTTTTCAATTTTTCTTAAAGACATTATGAATTTATTTCTTTATTTTTATTTTTATTTTTATTTGTGGGCGGATATGGAAGACCATGTTAGCAAGATGTACAAGGATGTGAATATATCGGCTGATGGGGCCATGAAACTCTTCATTTTTATTTTTATGTTCGAGTATTTTCATTTCAGGATGCTATGTTTGAGATGTTGCAAAAGAGAATGGATTTATCCTTATTATTTTGATGTCATACACATATACATGCTATAATAAAAGGAAGTTACTCAAAATTTTGGGTTGCAAAAGAAGTGAAAAATGTAGAAGACCATACAATAATGCATAATAGCAAGGTCACTAGTACAAAAAAATTTGTGAGTGTCTCTTTGGGCCAAAGGGAAAAGGCTTTAAAAATGGATTGCCAAGGTAAAGTGTTGTTGTCAAAACCATGACTTCGAAAAATGGTCATATAGGCATCATTGAGGTGCTCATACAAGAATGTTATGGCAATTACACCTATGAATAACAACTATGAGCTGGAAAGTCAAGGAATAGGCCCAAGAAAGATAAGATAACATACGTCACACTCTTTTTTTCAAAATTAAGCAACCAACCAAGTGAAAAAATAAATAAAAAATGGTCTCACTGTCTTGATGTTCCTTTGACCTCACGTCATAAACATCCCACAATCAACTCCGACGAACATGAGAACCCTATGTAGTGGTTGTCTCGGGGGATGCATCAATGTATCTGACTCCTAACATATTCACTAAGTACATGCATGCAATGTTTGTATCCAAAACCAACTGATTAAAAAACACACCTATCATTCATAGGTGCAATAAGAAGGGGAAAATATAATTAACACCTTTATATTAAATACAAATATTTATATTATACAAAAATATTTATAAAAATTTTATTTAATGAGAGAATTTATAAGATTTTTTAATTTTTTATCTAATTTGATTTTTAATTTTTACAAAGATAAAAGAGTAAAACTTCTCTCCATTTAATTTTATTGCTTTAATATTGAAAATATTTGGAGGAATGGAATGAGATTTAAATATTTCAAATATAATATCTAAATATGTTTAGTTATATTTCTAGATTCAAAATTGTAAGGAATACAAATTTAAATTTAAATTCTCTTTTTTTTTAATCAAATAAGAAAATAATTACTTTTTTCCTTTCATATTTTTCATTAAAATTTTTCTTCATCTTCTCTCTTTTTGAACCAAACAATTCCTAATAGTATATATTTAAGTGAACTAAATTGATTCAATATAAAAAATAAAATTAAAATAAATAAAAAAGCGACCACTTAAAAAGATGAGAAAAAAAATTGTATAATACTCGTATTTCAACGTAAACTGAGAATGAGTATCGCAGAGGTTTAATGACTACTGATAAGTTTTTAAAATTAAAAAAAATGATGAAAACTAGAAATAATTTTCATGTGAGATTACAATGGTATGGATCAATTAGCATTAAATAGTAAACAAACATGCCATATGATTTGTGCCAAACAAATTCTGAAAAGTTCAATCGCTAACAATTTTTAGTTAAACAAAGTCATTGATTGGCAAATGTGCAATGTTGGGGCCACGAATCCAACAACAAAAGGATGGGTGAAGACTACGTTGTCCTTAATGGCCTTAATCTTAATAAAGGCCCATTCTATTTCTTTTAGATTAATAAAAACCTAATCATTGCTCGGTCTGGGCTCTTGGGTTGAATGGGACAATAAGGAAGCATTGATCTAACAACTATTTTGCGACATTTTCACCTGTCAACACAGATAATAGTAATATTCTAATAAAAATTAAATAATAATAAAAAATAACACTAAGTAAAAGTATTATGATAACAAAAAAATTCATCAGAAGAAGGACTTCACAAGATCATTGATAAAAATGAAAGCAATATTTTAAATTGTAGTTATGTTGAGTCTAGGCCAACTTGTAACCATTTTGACTAGTTCATATTATTGGTCTGGTTAAGGTAAATCATCCACGTTAGAATTAGGTTCATTAACAATGACATTTTTTAAAACTTAGCCCAGTGAATTTTACCAACTTTTTCGGTATAATTTTTTAGTAATCCTTCATAAAACATTAATCGAGGAACTTTTGTTTACGTAATTTGAGATTTCTTTTCCGTACGTAAGGAAACTGTTAAACACAAAATACATAAAAGAAGAAAGTTTGTTTGATGCTTAGATTAGACATCACTTGAATGATATAAAAAAACATTACATAAAATGATAACAAAAAAGTATTATTATAAATATAATATATAGATATAAATCTTTTAATATAAAAAATAATTTTAATATTAATTTTAAATAAAATTCAACATATATTATGTCTCTATAGTTTATAACTACATTTTTAACAATATACTAACATATATTAGAATTTTAGATAAAAATAATTTTTTATAACAAAAATTTTGTCATTAGAATTTAGAAATTAGGATCTACAATTTTTTTTAATAAACGTATGGATCGTAATTTGAGTAATCATAATGTACCACAATTTATGTGCTAACTTGTACAATATTTTTTTTGTGTTAATTTATTTTATTAATAATATAATAAATAGTGTGATAGAGAGATATAAACATTAAAAATAAATGCCCTATAATTTATTATATAAGTATCATTCCACATCTCAATTTAGATGAATCATTGTATCTGATATTTAAACAGATAGTGTACAGATGTGCAGCTGAGTTCCTTTGGGATGGTATGTAACTACGCACCAAATGCATGTGCCCTTTATGTTTGCTTTCCTCCTGTCTAAAGTTTCCAGCAAGCTCATGACATGTCTGGGTCCGCTAAACACTAGAAAATTATTGCATAAACACCTATGCTACTAAACACCTAAAAGAAAGATAGAAATAGAAAACATATATAAATATGTTAAGTAATATGATTAATAAAAAACTGAAGAGTATCAATTAAATATACATGATATATTATATATATATATATATATATATATATATATATATATATATATGAAAGAGTTATAATTACACTGGTATAACTTTTACTAAGTATTACATCACTCAATAACTTAATATTAAATGTGAATTTTATAAATTCCACCGTTAAATTGAAAGTTCATATCATTTTATATGTGTATATCAAATTTTGTTAGAAGTGAACAACAAATTAAAGGTAATCAAAGCGTTCATATTTTAGTATATTTTGAAATGAATATATTACATTAATTTTGTCTTATAAAAATGAAGTATCAAATCATCTTGATTTAATATAAAATTTTGTATATATGATCTAAGATATATGAACTTTCAACCTAACGGTTGGATTTACAAAATTTTCATTTAATATAAAATTATTGAGTGGTGTAATACTTAATAAAAGTTACACAGATATAATTATAACTCCCCTTTATATATATATATATATATATATATATATATATATATATATATATATATATATATATATATATATATATATATATATATATATATATATATCATGATAAAACAAATTATTTATATATATATATTCTTCTTGTAATATCTGTATCGTCGAGGTATTGACTAATGTGTTTTCTTATGCCATAAATTGAAAGTTGTTGAGAAACATTGAATAATAGTGTAACGGGATGTTTTTTTATTCCTACTATATCCTTGTCAAATGCCGTGGACGTTAAGAGCTAAAATAACTCGAATGGTTTTGAAAAGTGATACAACAATAACGCGAGAACAAAAACAATTATTAATTTAAGTGGTTCACGTTTGTTTTGTTTGTTTTTTAATTAAGGATTTAGTTTCAATTTTTGATTTGACAATAGAATTGTGGAATGATCCAACAAGAATATATATATATATATATATATATATATATGGATTCATTTATTTCAGGAGTTAGTCTACATAGATTTACTTTGTTCAATTCTCTATTAAATTATAACGGTCTAACCATTAAATTTAAAGTTTTTAATGTATAAATCAAATCTGTAAATTTTTTAAAAAAATTAAAAATTATTTGATAATTTATTTCATTAATTCAAATTGACGGATAATCATAAAATTATTTTATACATTGATTTGAATTAATGAAATGAAGTATAAAATAATTTTCAAATTTTCTAAAAATTTGTAGACTTGATCTACGCATTAAGAACTTTAAATTCAATGGATAGATTGTTAAAATTTGATGTAGAACATGAGTTATTGAACAAAGTAAGTCTAGTTAGACTTACTCTTAAAATAAACAGATTTCTCTCTCTCTCTCTCTCTCTCTATATATATATATATATATATATATATTCAAATTTGTGGATATTTTAGAGCTTCGTGTTCTATTTTGATAATCATGTTGAAAAATCATATTAGTTCATTGGGTCATTTCTTGAAAATTGGTCAAAAAATATTTTTTATAGACATTATTTCATGCAATATTTCAATATTAACAACTAAAAACTATTTTATACTCGTGGGACCTAATTTTCGTTGGACAAATATTATTTTAACATAAACTATAATCAAACTTCGAAGTACCATGTTGACTAGTTTAACCATCGTTTTTCAATTTGAACCAATTTTAATAACTATGGTTTTAAGTTTTAAAATTATAACTAAATTTTAGTTTTAGCTTTTTTCTTTATTTTAATTTTCAAATAAATCTACTTGGAAATTTTTTTTATTCTAACAAAATTAATTTAAAGATGTGTTAATGCAATAATAATTATGTTAGTAACAATTAATAGTATTAATATGGTGATGATAGCAACAACAATAATGATGATAATGTTAGTGGTGATGGTGGTTATTGGATCAAATGCTTATCACTAAACCAAAAACATAGCAGCCCAAACATCATGTATCTCGATTGAGACTTTATGATGCCACTCGACAAACAATCTCCTTCTCAACAATTGCTCCCACTTGGAATCGAGCATGTGACTTTGACTTTGATATCAATTGTTAGCTTAAACACTTACCAGTAGGCCAAAAATTATAACTGATGTCAGAATGTAACTTTTTTTACTTAATCGTAAGAGTTCAAACACCACGTGTCTTAATTGTGACTTGACCCACCTAAATCTTCACTGCGAATTAATTGATGTCACCTGACAAATAATAGTGATGCTAAAGATGGCAAAATAAGTCAACTCAATCTGTTTAAGACTGTCTCGTCATTAGCTTGCCAAATAAATTGGGTTGTGCTGGCCCGCCAAAAAAATAATAAAATAAAAAATAAAAGTTTGCATATTTATTTTGCCAAATAAGTTAGTATAATTGTATGTAAATTGCATATTTCTTAATCCATGTGTAAAAAGTTGATTAAAAAGTCAACTTATATTTTATAAAATTGTGTTCGACTATAATACAAGAATTTTGTTGACAAATAATATAAGAAGACGACAATTATTTAACCTATACTAAGGATAAAACATATTAAATCATATGACTAACAATGAACAATTAAAAAAAGGGAGCATTTGCTATGGAAGAAAAGAAAATAGTGTTAAAAGCCATTATGTGGTATGGTAAACGTAGGCATCCAGCATCCACCGGTACTGCCCTCTAAAATGGCATTGACGGTGGTCCCACCCGCCTCGGCGATCAAACTCCGATTCCCATATGAACCTAAACAACATTATTATGATCGCCATCCAATTAATGTTGCATTGCTCATGAGCACAAACAATTCATTACTAAATTCGGTGATTTTCATTCACTATAGTAATAAGGGCATTTAATGTCAACTCACAATCGTAACCAGTTTTTCTTTTTTTGGACAACCATTTTATCGCCACCGTTGCTGCCAATTTAATTATTCCCTTGACTTTTGACAATCCTAATATTAATGATTAACTCTATGCTTTTTCATACTTTCAACATGCCTTTTTATATTATCTCATTCGTCTTTAGATGGCTAAGATTAATACACAGATTTGTAGCATAAAGAAAATACGCATAGATTTGAGAAACATTTAACTACCATAACTACCGATGTTTTAGTGTTTTTTTTTATTCAAACAATTGATGTTTTACAATTTTGGTTTTGTACCCTATGGTATTTCATTGTGTCACATCGCACCTATGTTTATGTAGGACCTCAGTTTTATTCAATTTAATGACTGTAATTAAGTATCAAAATAGGATGTCCAACTTCATACAAAATTTCAAAAATATTGGAACTCACGGAGATAAAATAATTTGGTATAAAAATTCCACTTTAGGACAAAAAAAAAAAAACAAATTACACTTTTTAAAGTTCTAACTTTGAACAACTCTTAAGTTATCTCTGGTATGTTTTTTTGACAATGACAAGTTTAATTATTCTTTCGGTTTCTATGCTTTCACAAATTTTATTTTAACTAAATTATTCTTTTAGTTCCTCCATTTATTTAGTTTGGATTTTTTTATTATTAAAAGGTTTAATTTGATCTCTTAATTTTATCTCTTATTTTTCTTAAACAATGCAATATAATCTTTCTATGTCCAAGTGAGACTATTAACATTAACTATTTTTATACACACGGTACAATAAAAAAAATGACACATGAAATTAATATATGACTTAAGGTTGAGAATATCCTTAATGCAAATTGAAAAAATTAAATTAGTATTAGATATTAAATAAAAGTAAGTTTGAAAAATAATTATATTAATTAGACTTAAAATTCTAAAACAACAAATCTTTCGGGATAGTAAAAAAAGAAAGAAACTAAAATGATATGAGAAGGAGATAGTATTTGCTAAAATTTATTAAAAAGTAAAAACTAGTGTTGTGTCCCACCTTTCAATTAATCAACTTTCTTTATTTTTATTTTTATTTTTTTAATAAATTTTAACTGATTATAAAATAAATGCATAAAAATATGTATAAGAATGTATTGATTTTTGCTAATACTCGTCTTCATATTATTAAATATGCATATTGCAACAAGATTAGTTTTATCATGTTTTAATTTAATTGCATGAGTATTGTTGTCTAGTTGTGAATTGCTGTTAGTAGTGATGCTTAAGAATTATAGAGTTAAAATACTCTAATAGTGTGTTTGGATGAGAAATTTTACAAATTCAAGAAATTTTAAATTCTTGGTATTTGAATTACTTTGATTTCAATTTCTATTATCCTTAAAATATTTTGTTTGGATGAGTCAATTCAAATTTCTTAAATTTTAAATTGTTAGGTTGAATATGATAATTTTATTCCATCATAGTAAAATTGATTTTAAAAATATATTTATATGTTGAGATTTTTAAATTAAATTTTATAAAAATAAATATTAATCCATTTTTAAATATTTATTAATTTTAAAAATTAATATTAGATAATATTTAATAATTTTAACAATTAATATTAGATAATGTTTAACAATTTTAAAAATATTTTTGAATATCTAATAATTAAAAAAATGAAGAGATAAGATAAAATATATAGGAGAAATAGGAAAAACAAATATGAAAAATTTCAAATTCTCCCATTTTTTGGAGAATTTGAAATTCTACTATTTTAAGGAATTTCACAAATGATTGGATTTCATCCAAACAAAGCATTTCACCTCAAAGAATTTGAAATTCTTCAAATAAATGAATTACCCCATATAAATTCTTCATCCAAACACACCATAAAGGTTAGGTTAGTCTTTGAGATAATTGAACTAGAGACAAGCTTGGTCAGTTCAGGAAAGATATATAAAAATTTTCTTAAGACGTGAATCTCATAAACTCATGTTTTAAGAAAACTCTAGAGAGGAATAGAAAGGATTTTATTTTGTGAGTGAGACTTCTCCCCATTTTTGTACTAAGCCCTTCTTCTCTCATCCTTGTAGCTGATCTAGACTTCTAGCAGTAGTGAGTTTCAAAGTTCAAGAGCTCACTTCCTCATTCTTCTCTTCTCCTCTTGCTAATTCAATTTTTCAAGAGGTAAAGGAAGCTTTGTGATTGAATTTCTATTGGTGCATGATAATTATTGTTACTTAGAATCTCAAGATTCATTATTGTTAATATAATGGATATTGTTTTATAATAAACAATTACATGTTTTTGTTTCACTAGGCAATGCCATATTGATAAGTATTTTCTTATTGTTTAAAAAAAACCATTCATTCTTATTCCAATATAGACGATGACCATAGAACCTAACTACCATCCAAGTCTAAAAAATTCAATGTATATATAATATATTCCATTCAAAACCTTTTCCTCTCTATATATGATGGTGTTAAAGGTGAGAATCTATTATGATCTTAATCTTGTAAAGCATGTTGTGTCTTTATCTCTTATAATGAGCCACATAAATCACATTCATGAGCATAATCGAGCCTATACACAGAAATCACAACAATGATTGTCGAGATCTACAAATTCAATTTGATCAACAACTTATCAATGACTATTAGCTCAACTTGGTCGATCAGAGGAAAAGTCATATGGTACGCAACCCTCCAAGCTCGAATTTGAAGGTGTAAAGAGTGTCAAGTCGACCTGGTCGATCGAAGGAAAAGCCATATGGTACATAACCCTTCAGGCTTAAGCTTCACAGTGAAGAGTCTTAACTTGCCATGGTCAATTGGAGGAAGAGTCTTGCAGTACATAGCCCTTCAAGCTCAAGTATCAAGGTGTGAAGATTTTTAGCTTAACCTAGTCAGTCGGAGGAATAGTCAGTACATAACCTTCTAGGCTCAAGCAACAGCGTGCAAAAAGTCTCAACTCAACCTGATTGATTCAATTTGGTCCTTTGATTTTTTAAAAATGTTTAATGTTATCATTCAATTCAAATTAACATTAACGTCGTTAATGAAATATGGTAGAATGACAACATTAAACATTGTTTAAAAATTAGGTAACCAAATTAAATTATTCAAAATATTTAATTTGATCCCATTATTTTTAAAATATTCAATTTGATTATCTAATTTTCAAAAAAATGTTCAATATTATCATTTCATTTATTTCATTAACGTCATTAATATTGATTTAAATTGAAAGACAACATTAAAAAAATTAAATAATTAAACTAAATATTTTTAAAATAACGAGAGTAATAAACGAAAACTAAATTAAAATCTTAAACCCTAAATATTAGATTGATTTTACTTAAATAAGTTTATCTACATGGGGCCTCACACAATAGACTCTCTATGCATGATTCTTTTATATATTTTTTAATGTTTATTTTTCCCCCTCCCTACAGACTTCACCGACACATACTTCCACCGCATCCACACTCACCGGAACCTGCCATCAACCACATTGACGGTCCGACCCAATCAAAACTGCATAAACAACAACAAACAGCAACCAGTTTTTGACTGTTGCACTGTGTGAATCGCGCGAACCTACTACCAACGACGTCGTAATTATAGAAAATACCATGGATTTTGATTGTTTTTTAAATCATAGTGCCAAAGGGCAAAATAAAACAAAATTGTCCCCTGGAATACGAGGGAGAAGGAAAACGTACTCTCGTGTGACCTCATGTAGATAAAATCTTTTAATTAAGATTAATCTCACCATTGAAAATCTTTGTACCCGTTGATCCACCTATCACCCTAGTACTAAATTGAATATATATTTTAAATTATTTTTCATTTTATAATATAAAAATATTTATATATATTTTTTCAACTTTCTCCCTTTCCGTCAAAACGAGTCATCAGTAATTATTATTATTATTATGCAAATTTTTGAAGTTATTTTATAAATTTTAACCAATTTTATTTCACCAAAAGTTTTTTAAGAGTAAAAAAAATTATACCCATATTTTTTGTTAGAGAAAAAAAGAGAGAGACGAAGATCCCATTGAAAATCAGTGAGCATTTAAATACTGCAAAAGCAGTTTGCAGTTACCTGTCGTTGTTACCTACCTATATCATCAACTCGAGAATACGTCAAATCCATGTTTAAATATATTTCTGTTAAATCAAAGGCAATTGACGATTGTCGTCCAATGCATGTATAGTAGTTGTTAGTTTTATACAATCGTCGGTGGGAATTATAATTATTCATAATTTTAGATTGAAAATCATGTGAGAAAAATGTTAAATGTCAAACATTTTGAACAAGGAAAGATTAGTTGAGTGAATATAATAGGAATTTGATAAAGGAAATTATAAGCTTTTACGAGTTGGTTGACTTTGTTGAGAAATATGATAGATTAGCATAGAAATTATATATCACACACTCATATGTTGTAAAAATATCTATTTAGTAAAAAAAAATTATGTTTAATTTTTACTGCGTGTAAAGTACTTTCGAATATGTATGAATGAAATTAGTTTCTGATATAATAAGTTAGAGATATCTACAGTTAAAAATGTTTAAGTGTAAACAAAATTTAAATCAATCAATTTAATTAGATCATTTGGATTTAATTTTTTAATTTAAAATTTATGATTGGGTTGATTTATCTCATGACAATCGCAAAGAAGTACAACTCTCAAAATGTTGCAATGTTCGTTTGATATGGGACGACGTTTGTTCAACATAGTATAATTTTATATTAATCCAATTACATTATTATTTTGATGTAATGCTCAAAGACATAACTTTAAATTAATATATTATTATTTAGTTGTTTTCTAGTTTTATTTAAGGAAAAAAATGGTGTATAACTATGACATATTGATTATTTCAATCAATATGATATGCAATTTTTTTTAATATACGATATATTCATTTTGACATATGCTATGTTTTGTTTGAATATAATTCTTTTTTGGGTAAAGTCTGGATATAACATTTGCTATACTCTTTTCTCTCTAATGAAATTAATTTACTAATAAAAAAATTAGTTTAATTTGAATCAAATAATTAGATTAAAAATTAATAAATTATTTTTTTATTACATATTGTTTGTTCTATGAAAATCTAAATTTAAATTTAATACAAATTGTTTTTTTTAATAATTTTGGACAATAATTAAATAAATTTATTTTAACTATTACCCTATTTTTACAATATTTCTTTAATTATTTTAACTTTATAATTTAAGATATTGATAGTGACAAATTATAGGTTTAAGTTATTTTTAATATTTTATATATTACATTATTTATTTTAACTATTACACTTTATATTATTTATTCTATTATTTTAATATGCTTCCAGATATTTTAATCATTACAGTAACCAATATAATGAAAGGGTAATGTTTACTTAAGTGTATATTGTTTTTTATTTTATTTTAAACTTGATTAAAAATATTTTTTGTGAATTTATTGGAAATATTTTAAGATATAATATAAGATTATTAATAGACACACAATATGAAGAAGGAAAAAAGTAATTCAACCTAAAAATTAATTAAATAATTAATCTATGAATAAAAATTGCAAGAGTTTGAAATTAATTAAAAAACCTGAAAGCAAAAATATTACAAACATATTTTATTAATACAATAATGTTAATGTGTATATATACAGACATACATGTCTAATTTACATTTATTAGCAACTTCAACAAATAATTTTATTAAATACTTTATACTGTAATAAGTTAGCTTAATAACTTTTTAAAACCTAGCTAGTTGTTTTCATTATTTATAGCTAACTTTTCAATTAGTTTTGCTAAATATAGCCTTAATTGACAAACCTAAACAAGTCAAAAGGCATTATGTTTCTCTGAAACTATTATTAGTACATTTGTTCTGTATCTTCACCGATTTCAATCTATCTTTTATTATTTAACATGAATCATGATACATTTTTTAATTGAAAATTTGCTCAATTACAAAAGTAAATTACTTGAGATGTATGATAATATTGTCCTTAAAAACTTATTCATGTGATACACAAGTCTCCCAATATAACATTGTAAAAGGTTGTATTTATAAGAAAAATAAATATTTTTCAAAACTATTGTAGACCAAGTCAATATATAAGTCAAGAAAGAAGATAATAATAACTCTTGAAAAACTAAATCAAAAAGACAAGATAAATCTTAATTTAAATAACTAAGTCAACAAGATCAAATTTAATTAAAATATCTTTTAGAAAAAAATTTAAATTAAATTATAATTAAATAAATATATTAATATTTTTAAAATATTACTCGAATATATAACAATTATGACCAAATACGTACCATGTGAGCGAGGAAAGGTGAAAAATCCCACTTAAATTCTAATATGAATTTTATTTTTAAACATATTCTAATATGTTAGATGTTGTTTTAACACTATCAATTATTAGTATTGTTAACGAAGTACAGTATAGCAAACATCAACAAATTTCGTTACTATTTAAATATGATCAATGCATGAAATATTTATAAAAGAAATTCTCTTCCGTGAGAGTTTATTTCAATATTTTTTATTAATGGAAATATTTTTAAGATTATTTTAATTTCTTATTTATTTCAAGTTTATTTATAAATTAAAAGATAAATTATATTTTTAATTTCTTTATATTGTCCAATATTCATAATTTTAATCTCTTAATTTTTTAATTCACAATTTTAATCCTCTTCAAAATATCCATTTGTTGATCATTAAAATTAAAATATTAGACATAATCTTACATTAAATAGATGACATGATAATTAATATTTAAACTAAATTATATTTTTAATTTTTATTTTAATTCCATTTTCATGATATTTTATTATATTTTATGAGATAAAATGCAAATTAAAAATAAAATTTAGTCCAAATTATAATTATTATATCATTTATTTAATATTAAATTATGATTAACGTCACAATTTAAACTTGTCATTATAATTTCGACTAATAAAAAAATTAATGAAAAGCTTTAAAGAGTATTAATTTTGGGAATTTCATATTGATGCATATGTAGTAGTGAGTGCTAGCTAGCGGAGGGTCTGGTGATATTTTTGTAAAGAAAATAGAAAGAGAGGGAGAGAGGGAGAATGAGAGAGATAAAGACCGAGAAAGAAAAAAAAAAAAGAGAGAAAAAAAGAGAGAAAAAGAGAAGGAGTGAGAGAAAAAAGATAACTTGTTTTAGAAAAGAATGTTATTATTTTTTTATATATATAAAACTTTCATTCTAATTCAAAAAATTTAAATTTTTACTTCTATAAAAATATTTTTGTGAGAAGGTAGAATAAAAATAATTTTTAAAAAATTGTATTCCTAAAAATTTATTTTTTTAAAAAATAAATATTAAACATGAAAAATTAAGATTCTTAATTTAAAATTTTTAAAAAAGTAAAAACGTATCACGTTGCTTATAATTAACATTAGTTGCACCAAGATCATTGTTTCACGATTTCATGCATCTTTCCTGGCCTTATGTTCATACGTTGCATCACATGCAAAAAGAAAATATCTCCCTTACTCGTTTTTCAACCAAAAAGACAAAAAACATATGAAAATCAAATTCAAACTGAAATTTCATTTTAGGAAGAGGTGGCGATTCTGAGGAGGATTAAACAGGATAGATGCCACAACTGAACGTGCAAAATACCAAAATACGTGTGCTGTTCATGTTGATTTAGGAGCATACGAAACACTATATTGGAACCATATGGCCATGCCAGGGAAAGGGAGATTCGTTTTTTGTGTTTGCTGAAAGAAGGAGGGAAACCAAAAATGGGCGACTCTAATTTTCTGGGCCAAAAACATTCCTCAAACAGGAGGGAGCAGGGGTTGGATTTCGTGAATCATGTCCTCATAACGTGACAAATCACGATTCGAATTTTAAGAAGAGATGATCTTGGAGAAGGGAAATCGATCGCCATGAATAATTCTCGCAATTTACTATTTTTTTTATTATAATAATTTACCATCTTTGATCAATGTATGAACCAGATTACATGCAGTTATCTTTCGATAATTTGGTCGCATGATATTAGGATGACAACAGGATATAGTGGTATAGGTATTAATATTTTTTTTTTTCTTTATCTTTGTTCTGGTACTCTATCTTATATTTATCTTTATTTTCATATTTGATGGTTATAAAATTTGGGTCTTATTTTTGTCCTTATTTGATATTAGATATATCTGTATTTATTCTTTATCTATAAAAAAAATTAATTAAATATTTTTTTTGCAAAAAATATTTTAAAAAATTAAAAATAATTACAAAATTATATTAATTAAGTTTCATTTGAAAAAAAAAATTACATAAATGTTAAATAAATTAAAAAAATAAATTAAGTTTCTAAAAATTTAAAAACGGATACAAATATAAGCATCTCTGTTCTCGTATTTAATTAGTCGGATATTATTTATACATGTACTTATACTTGGTCAAATTATATATTTTTTATTAAAATTGGGATAGATTCGAGTATTACTCATGGACACAAATTTATTTATCATTCTTACATCTACATGATATGGTGTAATTAGTTAAAGTATTCATTATATTCCATTTATAATAAAAGTCTTTTTAAATAAAAAAGTCTACAAAATTGTTAAATCAATTTAATTTAATATTTTTAAAATATGAGTAAATGTCAATTATAGGATTATTTAATTAAAAATATCTAATTATATAATATAAACAATTAATTTATTGGAATTTAATCGAAAATTCTTTTTGAAATGCGTGTGAGCGGGAGACACCAATTTTGTCATCCATATATCTATATTTATTGTTGCATACGTATGTGTATGTCCTCCCCTCTTCCCTTTCTCTCTCTCTCTGTCATTTCTATATGGTTGCATATCTGTGTGTGACAAAGAAATTAATGTGTTGATATTGACTATGAGAGATCAAAAATTCATCGAAAGATAAAAAATTATGCGACTTCTTAAAGTTATAATATGATTTTTTTTAAAAAAATCTACCAAGAGGTATATAACTTGGTTGATTAAGCAGTGTACATAGTATACATGTGTTATTATAAATTTTCTTTATTATTTACTAAAACAGGAAAAGGCACTCCGTAATTTCAAAAAAGAAGAAGTTAATTTTAATAGAATAAACAATTGTTTAAAAAGGTGAAGATAATTAAAAGTTAATTTATAAGAGTATTTTTATTAAAAAAATAACGTGAAAATAATGTATCACTTGTAACACTATATGTTTGGGGTGTTTAATTTAATTATATGATTAGTTGTAAATTGTTATTAATGTTGTTATTTGATAATTATGGGGTCAAGGGGTTTTGTGAGTTAAGTTATCTTTGTGATAATAGAGATAAAGTTAAGTTAATTCAGTCTAAATAATGATATATAAGATTTTTCTTAAAATATAAAATCTCATAAGTTGATATTTTAAGAAATTTTAGAGAGAAGTTCCATAAACCCAAAATCTTCTTCTCCTTCTTTTAGATTGAAAACTCTTTCCTTTTTTCTTCCTACAATTGATCTACTTGGTTAAGTTGAAGATTTAAGCCTGTAACTAAGAATCTGAGTTGGTGGAGGAGAATTTTGTTGGATTGAATGTTGTTTGATGATTTTTGTTGGTGGCTATTCGGAAACAGGATTATGTAGTTTAATTCATGAGATTGAAAATATTGGTTAAGTGTTGTTGAAAATGTTTTCCTTTATGGAAAAGGTTGATGGTTCTTGTCTTTTTATGGTTGCATGTTGATATTGAAGCTGATTTTGAGTTGTTTAGGATGCATATATATTCGATTATATGTTGCATGTTGGTCCTTGTTGTATTTCAACTAGAATTGGGCAATTAAGTTTTTGCATAAACGCAAAAATTGATCGATATTGCATTGGACTAGCCTTCACGGCGTTGGATGTGACTTGAAGTTAGGGGTTCTCAACCTCATCACGTCGGGCACAGGATTGGTGACGATGGACATGAGTTTGAATGGTGTCGAGTATGAGGAGAGAGAATCATCTCTGCCTAGATTGATGTTGGGCGTCAATGGAGTGGCGTCGAGCGTGAGTTAGGTAGATAACCTTTATTTGATTGGGGTCAGGCATCGACTTTTGCCAGACAAGGTGTGAACCACTATCTACCTTAGCCATGTTGGGCACGGATAGTTAAGCATCAACGGTGGGCGAGACAAGAAGCCTTGCCTCAATGGTGTCAGACGCCTAGAAGATGACGCTGAGCGTGAGTTGTGATTATAATGTGATGTTTTAAGTTGTTTTATGATTGAAAGACAATGATTAAGTTGTATGATGAAGATTGTATGATGATAATCGTCATGTTTTGAGTTGATAAACTATTTAATGATATTTATGTTGTTAAGTTGTAAGTTGATAAATGATGATGTTGTATAGTTATATGATGCTATAGTTGATTAAGTAGTTAAATTGTTAGATTTGTGGTGTAGATACATGTATTTGTTGAGATACATAAAAACTATAGGAAAGTAAAAGATGTTTTAGAAATTAAAATATCTCATTGTGTGGGTATAAGTTGTGGTGTTGCGAAAGTCCAACTAAGAACCTTTTAGTAAGTAAGCTGACTTCTGAATAAGTAATTGTTTTAAATTTTCTCTTCTAGGTTTTATATGAAATTTGTATGTGAGCAAAGTTGAGACACGTGTATAAAGTGATCAACCAAATAAAGTGTAATTGAGTACTTGAAGGACATAGTATTTGGAGGATAGTTTGTGGACTAATCTATTGGAGATTTTGTGTTATAAGCTAATGTCATAGTAGATTCATACTCAAATTATTCTATCATGATAGTAATACTAAACACCCTAGTTTAATTGATGGAACTTAAAAAATCAAATTAGTTAATATATTTAACACTCTTTAAGGCTTAATGCTACCTATACTTAACTTGGTTGTGATAAGTTAGAGATGGTGTGGTTTTATAGGATCTAACTACTTAAACTATTCACCTATGTTGTGGGAGATATTTGTAATTGATGTGTGTAACAACGCATAAGATATTTTACCCGTTGTTTATGTTGAGCATGTTGATTGAGTCGAAGTTGATAAGTTGTGTGTAGAAAGTTGCATGTGTTGTATTGATAATAAGTTGAAGTTGTGTTATTGAGATAATTGCTATCAATTATGTTATTTTGTTGTCCCTTAGTATTGTTGTTTTATGTTGATTCTATTACAAGCTTATCCTTCTTTTTTCTATTGTTCGACTTGCAATGACTAAACTTGGTACGGGAGCAAAGCATAATTAGTACTTTGACTTGTCTAGTTGATGGAAGGTCTTCGATTGATCACTCCTTTTGATGTCACTTTGTTGTGGCTTAGACGCTTAACCGACAATTGTGAATATTTTGTGTACAATTATGTAGGTGATGTATAATTTATATGTATACAAGACATGTGTATAGCTCATATAGCTTCCTAAGAAAATTTATGATTTAAATTGTTTTACCTACTACCCTATATAAATATAAATTACATGGATATCTAAATGATTGTCATGTGATAACCTTAGATTAACTAATTATTATTTTTTTTACATAATAACTGAATTATAATAAATATAATTATAATAATAAGTGTAATAACTTATCAAATTATTATGAAATATATTATAGATACATTATTACTATAGCATCATATACTCTGAAGCCGTGTTGGTTCACAAACAGACGTGTTGAGCTGGGAAGGTTTGCACTCTGTAAAGTAATACAGACCTGTATGCCCCGCAATGACTTGGCGCGCTACTTTGAAAGTTGCAAAACGAAGAAACGAAAGTTGATAAATTAGCTTGTTGAATTATGATTTTTTTTATTTATAAAATTGATTATTGAACTTGTTAAAAAATTGTAAAATAATATTTTTATTATGATAAAATGGGTGTAAAACAACAATTATCACCCACTGGTTTTATTATGATTTAAGGATCGTGATAAATTTTCATATCAAATCCTATTTATCTATTTCAATTTAATTTAAAGATTAAAATCAAATTTATTTAAAGATTAATCTCATTAAAGAATTCATTAATTATTTTCAAGACTTAAATATGTTTTTATCTCTTAAATTTAAGATAAATTTATTTTAGTCTCTCAAATTTAAAATTATTATTTTTATTCTTATAATTTTTGAAAATTTAATTTTAATCTCTTAAGTCACTAATAATATATATAAAAGTGACAGATTAAGATAATTATATAGTAGTAGCTAAGTTTAATAGGATTTTCTTCGCTAACAAAGACATTAATAGATATATTTTATGAATAATATTTAATAAATTCTCTAATAAAATTTAAGTATAAAGACTAAAATAATATTTTTTAAAATTGGAAGGACTACTGATTTTAAATTTGAGAAACTAAAAATAAATTTCCTTAAATTTGAGGGACTAAAAATATATTTAAGTTTATTTAAATTTTAATTTTAATTTTTTATTAAAAAATATTTCCTCTAAAATATATTTATATTACTTACACTATAAGAAAAGAGACATTATGTTTTCTATTTTTAAAAATAAAATAATAATGAGTAGTTTCTTAAAAAAGTGAGTGTGAGATGTTTCAAGAATTTGAAGAAGAAAAAAACTAAAAATAATTTGGAAGAGATCATATAATTACGGCGAGAGGTAAAAGTAAAGAAGTAAGAAAATCTTAATCAAAAGTGAACATCAAAACAATTACAAAAAGTTGTATCCTTTATTAGAATAGGTTATCAAATTAATTATTTTTAAATTCAAATTTTTATAACAAATATGAATTTAAAAATATCATCATGACTGAATTTTTATATAGTTTTTTTTTTTTCAAATAATGAGAAATACCATTTTTTTTATTGAATTATTTTATATTAATTTTATTTTTCTTATAAATTTAGTAATTAGATAGATTCAATTTTTGATTATATATCAACGTATATTGGTTCAACTAATATTATGGTTGGTCTTAAAATTTTACAATCTCCCATTTAAGTTTTGGATCTGATAAAAAAAAACGTCAAGAGAGATAACATTAATGTAATCAAGTAGATACTATTATGGTACCAAAAATACCTTCATATTTATAGAAAAGAGAGATCAAATGATATCGACATAATTTTTACTACAATACTGCTCAATAATTTGATATTATAAATGAATTTTGTCGATCACTATTGAATTATAACTTCATATTACATAATATATTTATATTTTTTTTTCTTCAAAATAAAAAATAATTTAAATTGATCATATTTTAGCATATTTTGAATATTATGTCAATTTTGGGTTATATGAATGAGTTATAAAATATTTTGATTAATATGAAGTTTTGTATACACAATTTAAAAATAGAAAACTTTCAATTTGGTAAATTTTAAAAAATAATCATTTAATTAAAAACTATTGAGTAGTGTAATAATTGATAAAAAAAATATCATTTAATTCTTCTTCATATATATTAATTTGTATTTTAAAGTTTCGTAGATTAAAGTATCTATAAAACCCACAAAACTTTTATATATTTATACATAATATGATTAATATTTGCAAAATCGAATTTATTTAGAGTTAGTTCCCGATAGCATACCATCAAAAGTGAAGTGACCTTAACTTCGATTAGTATGCACAACATTTTATATAAGGATAAAGTAATATACATAAGGTCTTAACTTCATAATTTGTTAGTATTATTTCATATCGTTCAAAAATAACTGAGAATATATATATATATATATATATATATATATATATTATTCTTATCAGAAATCTGTTGTAGAGCTGATCCGTCAGGTAAGATCGGTGAGCCTCCTTCACTGGTACGCTTATGTTCCAAGATGGGGGTGATACCTGCAAAAGAGACTCCGATGCTAAAGTTAGTGTTTGTTGGAATATGAATCTCATATAAGTAATGTACGTACCTTAGTGTAAATTAGGGTTGCTTTGGGCCTTGGGCCTGAGATAAGATTAGATAGTGGATCTTGTCTAGAGCGAGATCCCTTGAGATCGGTTATGATCTGCTTAAATGCCGAGCTGACGTCGCGTAGTGCGTGCCCGAGGTCATCTTGCGTGGTGCTGCCGACCTCGGAGCTCGGCTTCGTAGTACGGATAGTACACTAGCCCCCCGAGCTCCGAAGACCGTAGGTCGAGGAGTTAAGACCGAGCTCGTTGGGGAGAGTGACCTTCCACATGCGTTGGCCTGTCAAGGTGTCGTGTATTGCAACTGTCACTTCCGAAAACGTGCTAGTGGCGCGTTAGCCGGGGTGACGGTTATGTACTGCTTGTCATGATGGTTTTCCATTAATGCACCGTCAGATGCGTCCCTTGGCTAACACGTGGCACGACCGTTTTGAATTTGTGGGAAAACCTTTTCTCTCCCTCGCGCCTCTTCCCCTTTCCACTTTATTATTTTTCTGCTTCTTGGCTTCTCGAGTACGATAACTTTTCTTGCCTTCTTGCTTCCATTCGTTTTTTGTCTCTGTTTTCACAGTTCCTCTTCGAGTTCTATTACTCCTCTTGATGGCTGGTGGTCGTGGCGCCAGTTCTTCTGCACCTGCCAGGGGCAAGGCGCGCGACAAGGCGGTGGCTACTGGGAGGGGCACTGCCGAGAGGAAAGACCCGCCTCCGCCCAAGGACCTGGAGTTGGGCGTTCCTGGCTACGACTGGGTTAAGCGCGAAATGGGGGGGGGGTCCAAAGTGTGTTCAGATCGCTTCTGGAGGTCAATGCGGTTTGGAAGACGCACCGGATTTGCGACCCTTCCATTTCCCAGATGATTCGACTCGAGCCCTGTCCGGCCAGTGAGGGTGTGTACATGGGGAGGTCTACCGACCCTCCTCATTTTTATGTCTATCAGTGTTTCTTCAGGGACCTGGGCGTTTGTCTTCCATTCACTCAGTTTGAGTGTGATTTCTTGAACTACATCAACGCGGCTCCTTGCCAGCTACACCCCAATAGCTGGGGTTTTTTGAGGGCGTTTCAAGTCCTGTGTGCGGTCCTAGGGATAGAGTTGTCCCTTCGCGTTTTCCTTCGCTTTTATCAGTTGAAGCTGGGTGTTCCGCCTTATGGCGTTCTTTCTTTGAACGGGAGTAAAGAGGGGGGTTTATTCACTCTTTACTCCGAGTCTTATAAAAATTTCAAAACCGAGTTCATCCGGGTTGCCCTCGTGGACATTGACCCTTTAGAGGATGGGAGCTTCAACTTCGGTGGATTGCCTAAGTTCCCTTTCTACTGGTGCCCCAAACCGTCTAGGTTCCACGGGGTGGACCCTTCGCAATTGACGGCCTCGGAGGCTGCCGCCATTGGCAATCTTTCGGCACTTTCTCGCCCGTTGGACTGCAAGACGATCTTGTCGCTGGCGAACTAGGCGCATAGGGAGAGGGGCCTCGAGGGTGAGTATCTTATGTTTTGGTAGCTTGTTGAGGTTTGTGTAATTCTTCTTTGCTGATGTGCCCTATTTTTTGTCTGCAGACATTATAGGGGAGGATTTGTGGCTTGAACTGAAGCTCTGCTTCAACGTGACCAAGCTCGAGGTCTCCGAGCCTCCAGAGGAGAAGGTTTCCCCCCTGAAAGTGAACCGGAAAAGAAAGAGGGGCGGGAGAGAGGTCGGGGGGAACTCTGCCCCTCGTGGAATAGGGGAGGTTGCCTCCGAGGCTGCTGAAGCCGGCGTGGTGGACCTTGCTGGAAGTCCGCCGTTGGAGGGGGCCGTTCGTGTGGCTGCCGAAGAGGTGGCGTCGGCTATTGGGCCTGTCGCTCAGCCCAGCGAGGTGCTGACCCGAGCTGCTGAGCGAGTTGTCCAGGCCGCCGTGGTGAGTACTTTTCTTTTCTTAGTCTTGTTTCTATTTTTTTCATTTTATGTTGTTTTTCTATAGGCAGGGGATGCTACCGAGGAAGTGGTCCTTGCTGCCGGGCAGGCCACCTCGGCTACCGAGGAGGTGATCCGGGGTGTTGTACCTGCTGCTCCGGTTGGCCCTTCTGTGGCATTGATGTTTTACCCTTCTGTTTACCTTTTTGTTCTCAGAAGAGTATCCTTGTTTCTTGCAGGCGGGGAACGACACCGGGGTTTCGGGTCCCCCGAGTTCCGGGGCGCCGGAAGGGAATCCTTCCATGGTCGCACAGGGGGTGCCTGCGTCTACTTCCACCGAGGCTCGTAGGGAGGGGTCGAGCTCCGGGCTCCCTACCTCCGGTCCAGTGCCGAAGCCGAAGTGACCGTATCTTGCGTACCGCTATGCGCAAGAGGGCGCGCCCATGCAGTTAGAGCATTTGAGTGCGTCGGAGGAGGTCGACTCTCTGTGGAGCGTCGCGGTGACTCTGGAGAAGTTTTTCCCAAAGGGGTCGTTGAGCACGGCTGATCAGGCGATGATCGAGTCGGCCGGGCCGATGGGGAGTTTCGATGCCGCCCAGATCTTCATGCAGAGAGGCATGGCCATTGTGGATTACTGGAAACACAAGTGGTCGAGGCAACAGGAGGACATGGCGAAGCTGAGGAGCCTTGTTCAGCCTCTGAAGGATGAGAATAGAGTCCTGAGGGAGGAGAACGGGGTTCTGACTGCCGTCCTTGGCGAAGCAAAGATGCAGGGAGCTGAGCTCCAGGCGGCGAGGGGGGGCCTTGCCAAGGCCCAGAAGTCATTGGAGATCGCCCTGCGCTCCAACGAAAACTATGCCTCCCGAGTGGGTGAGCTGCGGGGGCTTGTTACCTCGTCCCGAGGCGAGGTGATGTCTTCTCGGGAGCAGGTTCGCTCTTTGGAAGATGAGGTCACATTTTTGAGGAGAGAACTGGTGTCGGTAACCGAGGAGCGTCTCCGCGATGAGGTCGTTATTGGTAGTAAAGAGGAGGAGATTGCTTCCCAGAGGGTAGACCTTTCGTCGCTAGAGGCTGAGAAGGCAGCGCTGGAGGGGAGACTAGAGGAGGTAGAGCGTTCCATCGTGGTGGAGCATAAGAGGGGCTTCCTCAAGGCTGCTCTCCAGGCCAGGCTCTTGCGCCAGGGTTTGACTTCTCCGGCATGCACGTGGAGAAAGTCATTCGTTTTGGGAAGCTGGTCAAGGAGGATGATGTCCAGGACAGCTCCAGCGAGAATGTCTCTGTATAGGTCGTTTTTGTAATGGTTTAGTTTTCCTGTTTCTCTTTACTTTTCTTTGAATTCATGTATTGAACTCGGTAAACACAGCTCTGTATATACGTATTTTGCTTTGTTTTTATGGATCCTAGTTGATCATGCTGGGGTTAGACCTCGACCTTGGTTTTTTATAAATGAATCTTTTTGGGAGGGTTTGAATTCGACCTGAGGTTCGGATTCGACCTTAAATTGAAGTGAGGTGATTTGTACGAAGGTTCGGATTTGACCTTGTATTTTTGTTGAGTGACACATTGCGAAGGTTCGGGCGCGGTCGTAATCGTGCCGAGGTTCTAACTTGGCTTCAGATTAGCGTATTAGGGTTCGTACTCGACCTCGAATTTGCGTATAGCGTATTAAGGTTCGTATTCGACCCTAAGTCGTAGTAAAATGGATCATGTCGAGGTTCAGACTCGACCTCGAACGCTCGTATCCGAGGTTCGTTCTCGACCTTGAATTTGTGTACAGCGTGTTAGGGTTCGTACTCGACCCTAAATCAAAGTAAAATGAATGATGCCAGGGTTCGGACTCGACCTCAGATTAGCGTATCTGAGGTTCGTTCTCGACCTCGAATTTGTGTACAGCGTGTTAAGGTTCGTATTCGACCCTAAATCAAAGTAAAATGAATGATGTCAGGGTTCGAACTCGACCTCAGATTA
The DNA here is from genome assembly GCF_000230855.2 of Cajanus cajan. NCBI lineage: Eukaryota > Viridiplantae > Streptophyta > Magnoliopsida > Fabales > Fabaceae > Cajanus > Cajanus cajan. Next base: position 76,605,432 of record NC_138518.1, read on the forward strand.
CCGTATCTAAGGTTCGTCCTCGACCTCGAATTTGTGTACAGCCTGTTAGGGTTCGTTTTCGACCCTAAGTCGGAGTGACATGGATCATGCCGAGGTTCGGACTCGACCTCGGACGATCGTATCCGAGGTTCGTTCTCGACCTCGAATTTGTGTATAGCGTGTTAGGGTTCGTATTCGACCCTAAATCAAAGTAAAATGAATGATGCCAGGGTTCGAACTCGACCTCAGATTCTGCACAAAAAATAAAGTAATGCGAAAATAACATGAGTTGGATAGAATGAGTTGTTTTATTGATAATGTCATTGTGCCTCGTTAAAAACCCTCTCAGCCAAAACCTATTTTCTTGTTTTTTGGGATAAAAAACTGAGGTGGGAAAAGAGTGCACAACTCATTCATACAAAATTCAGCTGAAGTAGAACTTGAGATGCGTAGCATTCCACGTCCGCGGTATGGGCTTCCCGCTGAGTTCTTCCAGCCTATACGCTCCATTTTCCAAGTCTTCTGTAACTCGGAATGGGCCACCCCAAGTAGGTGCAAGCTTTCCATCCGACGTGTCCTTTCGGGCTTCGCCTAGCAATCGCCAGACCAAGTCACCAGTCCGGAAAGAACGAGGTCGTACTCGGGTGTTGTATCTTCGGGAAGCTCGGAGTTTGCATGCTTCTTCATGGATTTGAGCTTTGTCTCTAAGCTCGTCCACCAAGTCGAGGTCAGCTTCCAACTCTTGAGCGTTCTCCTCGATATCGAAAACCTGCCCTCGATGGGACGTCTCTCCGACTTCTACTGGGATCATTGCATCGAGTCCATAAGTTAGCCTGTAGTGTGTTTCTTGCGTGGTTGATTGGGGGGTGCAATGATACGCCCAGAGGATGCTGGGAAGTTCGTCGGGCCACTGTCCCTTGGCGTTTCCCAGCCGTTTCTTGAGTTCCCGGAGGATGACTTTGTTGGCTGCTTCGGCTTGGCCGTTGGTTTGGGGGTGTTCCACCGAGGTCGGGAGATGCTTGATATCGAGCTCTCGGAGGAAGTCCTCGAATCCCTGCGCGATGAACTGTCGGCCGTTATCGGTTACGAGAGTGTGAGAGATTCTGAACCTGCAAATGATGTTCTTCCATGTGAATTTTTGCACGTTCTCAATGGTAATTTTGGCGAGTGGACATGCTTCAATCCACTTGGTGAAATAATCGATTGCCACCAGGAGGAATTTCAATTGACCTTTCGCAGGGGGGAATGGTCCGAGAATGTCCATTCCCCACTGGGAAAAAGGCCATGCCGACATCATGTGGTGGAGAGCTTCGGGTGGTTGCCGGTGTGTGTCGCTGAATTGCTGGCACTCTTTACATTTTTGAATGTAGCTTTGGCAGTCTGACTTCAGAGTGGGCCAGTAGTACCCAGCTCGGAGTACCCTGGTCGCCATTGAGCGCGCCCCGGAGTGCATGCTGCATATCCCCTGGTGAATTTTCCTGATGACATAGGCTGCCTGAGACGCGATCAAGCATTTGAGCAGTGGAGAAGAAACTCCACGTTTGAATAACTCATCTCCGATGATGATGAACTTAGCCGATCTCATCCTTATCTTTCGAGCTTCGTCTTTGTCCTCGGGCAGGGTTCCTTCTTTCAAGTAGTTCCAGATGCCTGCCATCCATCCCAGGTCTTCATTATCACTGACGTTGACGACTTTGTCGTCTAAGCTGGGTGAGTGCAAGGTTTCCTAGATGATGGTTCGGTGCTGTCCAGGCCTTTTGGTGCTGGCGAGCTTTGATAGGAGGTCAGCTCGGGCGTTTTGTTCTCGCGGCACATGCTTTTATGGTGAATTCGTCGAAGGACGAGATCTGGTGCGACGCAGTGTGAAAGTACCGCTGTAGTAGAGTGTCTTTTGCTTGGTACGTTCCACTGAGCTGCTGCACCATAAGTTTTGAGTCGTTGTTGCAACTCACCTTTCGGGCTCCGAGGTCGCGGGCTAGCCTTAATCCCGAGAGAAGTGCCTCGTACTCCGCCTGGTTGTTGGTCACTTTGAAGCCAAACTTAAGGGACTGTTCCAGAGTGACTTGGTTTGGTCCCTCCAATATGATGCCTGCACCACCACCCTTAGAGTTGGAGGATCCGTCCACATGTAAGGTCCACACCTGAGGTTCCTTGGTAGTGGTAGGCGTGAGCTCGGCTACGAATTCTGCCAGGCACGGGGCTTTCAGGGGTCCGCGACTTTCGTACTGGATGCCGAACTCAGACAATTCTACTGACCACGCAATCATCCGTCCGGCGAGCTCGGGCTTTCGCAAATTTTGCTTGATGGGGTAGTCGGTTTTGACTACCACCTGGTGACTCTGGAAGTAGGGTCGGAGACGCCGAGCTGCGGTGACGAGTGCTAGTGCCAGCTTCTCGATCATCTGGTATCACTTCTCCGCATCCTGGAGGACTCGGCTGATGAAATAGATTGGTGTCTGCACTTTCTGGTGCTCTTGTACAAGTAAAGGAGGAGGTCGATTTTGTGATCTGGCCTCTGTAGGATCGGCGGGGTTGTGAGGAAGGTTTTGAAGCTTCGGAAAGCTTCTTCGCACCGATCCGTCCATTGGAAGTCTTTTGGTTTTCGCAGTAGGGTGAAAATGGGCCCTGCCTTTTCTGCGAGTTTGGGGATGAAACGGGATAATGAAACCAACCGTCCAGCTAGGCGTTGGACCTCTTTCACCGTTTGTGGGCTTTGCATCTGTATGATCGCTTTACACTTCTCGGGATTAGCCTCAATTCCTCTGCTAGTGATCATGAAGCCGAGGAACTTGCCTCCCTGGACGCCGAAGACACATTTCTCCGGGTTGAGGCGCATGTTGTGCTTCCTAACCTAGGCGAATACTTCGGCGAGGTCGGTAGCATGGTCTGCTGCCGAGGTGGTCTTGACTACCATGTCGTCGACGTAGACTTCCATGTTCCTCCCAATCTGTTGGTGGAAAACCTTATCCATCAGCCGCTGGTAGGTTGCGCCTGCGTTTTTTAGGTCGAAGGGCATCACCCGGTAGCAGTAGTTGGCGTGGTCGATGATGAAGGATGTATGGACTTCGTCAGGTGGGTGCATCATTATCTGGTTGTACCCGGAGTAGGCATCGAGGAAGCTGAGGAGGGCGTGTCCGGAGGCTCCGTCGACCAACCTGTCAATGCTCGGCAAGGGGTATAAGTCCTTGGGGCATGCTTTGTTCATATCGGTGTAGTCGACGCACATCCGCCACTTCCCCGAGTTCTTCTTTACCAGGACCACGTTCGCCAGCCATGTGGTGTACCTGACCTCACGGATGAAGCCAGCATTCAGCAGTTTCTGCGTTTTGGCGACGATGGCCTTCCATTTTTCGTCGCCTACCTTCCTCTTTCGCTGGGCGACTGGTTTTGCCTCCTTGTGTATTGCTAGCTTGTGGCAGATGAAATCAGCGTCTATGCCCGACATATCAGCACTGGACCAGGCGAAGAGGTCGGCATTTTTGAGGATTTTCGCTTCGAGTTGCTGTCGCAACTCTGGGGTCAACTGTCTGCTGATCTTCGTGGATTGCCCGGGGAGTTTCCCGATCTGAAGGTCATCGAGCTCGTCAACGGGCTAGGCCATTCATCGTGAGAGTTGGATCTTGGATCGAGATCGGTGATTTCTTCGTGGTTGGCGTGAGCCACGGAGGTGGGGTCGCTCTTGCACTGTTCACCGAGTGAGGCGATTTCCTGGCTTTTGATGTAGCATTGTCGTGCCGTCTTCTGGTTCGCCTTGACGGAGATAATTTTTCCATCGTGCCCTGGGAATTTCATGGTGAGGTGTGGGGTGGATACCACTGCTCCGAGCTGGTTCAAGGTTGGCCTCCCGATGATGATGTTATAGGAGGTGTCGGCTTCCACGAGGAGGTATCGAACCATGACCCGCCTTGTATCCGGAGGTGCTCCAAAAGTTGTCAGTAGGTCCACGTACCCCCGAGTGTGAACGCTTCTTCCTGCAAAACCGACTAGGGGCTCTGTGTGAGGTTGTATGAGAGAGTGGGGGACGTCTAACCTGAGGAACGTCGACTAATACAGGATGTCGGCCGAGCTCCCTTGGTCGATCAGCATTTTGCGAACCTCCCAATGGCTAACGCTACGGCTATAACCATGGGATCGTCCTGGTTGGGGTTGACCCCGGCATAGTCGTCATTTGTGAAAGTAATCGTCGGTGCACTCTGGTGCAAAGCTGAGGTGGTAAAGTGTTTGTGGTTGATGTTGCGCAGGTGTCTTTTCCAGACTGAGCTGCTGGCGCCCCCTCCTGCGAAACCACCTGCGATTGTACTGATTACTCATTGTAGGGGAGTTGGTCTTTTTTCCTGGCTTACCTCGGCTCGCATTGCTCCGCTGGGGTTGAGTTGGGAGGCAGAGGGCTGGTCCGTGCGAGCTCCTGAATCATGACCTCTGTCTCGTCCTTGTCCTTTTCCTCGACCTTGGTCGGGGAGAGTGGAGTGTTCCTCTTCCTCATTGCGGTTGTTTGTATGAGGGGGGTGATCAGAGTGTTGCCGCAGGAGTTGAGCGCGAATCCTTTTGTTTTCCGTGCGTAGAGTCGCTAGGTCAGCCTCATTGGCAGTCCGCATCGCGGCTAGGTCAATTTCGTGCTTGGCACGCATACTTTGTAGATCTGCGGCGTGTTGTTGCCGCATCTGCTCGACCTGCGCGATCAGTCGTCTTAATGCTGCTTTGTTTTCCATGTTAGTGGTGTGATCTAGGTCGTCTGTTACGCGTCTGCTATGACTTCTGGTGAAAACCACAAGCGTGGCCGATAAGAGCTGTCTTGATCGGTCCCACGGTGGGCGCCAAATGTTCTTACCAGAAATCTGCTGTAGAGCTGATCTGCCAGGTAAGATCGGTGAGCCTCCTTCACTGGTACGCTTGTGTTCCAAGATGGGGGTGGTACCTGCAAAAGAGACTCTGATGCTAAAGTTAGTGTTTGTGAGAATATGAATCTCGTATAAGTAATGCACGTACCTTAGTGTGAATTAGGATTGCTTTGGGCTTTGGGCCTGAGATAAGATTAGATAGTGGATCTTGTCTGGAGCGAGATCCCTTGAGATCAGTTATGATCTGCTTAAATGCCGAGCTGACATCGCGTAGCGCGTGCCCGATATCATCTTGCGTGGTGCTGCCGACCTCGGAGCTCGGCTTCGCAGTACATATATATATATATATATATATATATATATATATATATATATATATATATATAAACTAATTTTATTTCATGTTACTTTTAATTTTATCTACTTTTATTTTAAAAACTTATTTTTTAAAACTAATATTTATTAATGCTTGATAACAAGAATAAAAAATGGTTATAAAAAAATAGAATATCAATTAAATAAAAGATATCTTATGAATAGTTATAAAGTTTATTTATATTTTAGATTGACATACACGATTTTTTTCTTAGAAAGAGATAAATGTTAAACAAAACACTTTTTGAACACGTTCTTTATTATTGATTAAACATTAAAAATTTATTAAAAATCAATTTTTTTCTCATTTCTAATGTAATAAATTTGTTAGAAAAAGTATGTGATAAAGTGTGTTGTTATTTATTTTACTTTATATCGTAAATTTAATTAAACGAAAATAATAGATAGCTAGAAATATTTCTTGAAGTGCATAGATTATAGAGTTAGTAGTGACCACGCCTACCCAATAACCATAGGCCTTCTCTGACAACCTTCCACATTTTTTTGTTTAGCACAAAATTATAGTTTTCTCAACTAATCTTATTCACTTGTATTCCCTTCATTGAATGCTACGATTAAAGGCGAAGCAACACTTTCTATCACTAGTAGGTGACATATCTCTTTCGATAAATACTAACAATTTATTTATTTTGGTATAATAAAAGCTAACAATCAAAATGTTTTTCTTTTAATAATTATCGGTGCAAAGTATTTATATTTTAGCTATAAATTATTTTCAATAATAAAATTAACTAATTATTTTCAATCAAATATTTTCTTTCAGTCCATTTTTTCATTTATAAATCTTAAACTCAATATATTAATTAATTTTTTTAATCTAATTATATTTAAACAATCGAAATGTCATTATGCGGGATAAAACATTTGATGAGTATGCATTGATGAGGATGATTTTCCCTGTTTGTCCAACTAGTGTTATTTTAGGTAATTAGTTGTTTTTTCAACTTAACTTATTAAGGTACTTTTTAGTCAATAGTTATAAATTATTATTTTGAAACGTAAAAGTCATTGAAATAAAATTTCTTTTACAAAAAGAGTCATTTGAACAGCACACACTAATAATTGTGGCCGACTTTGTTAGTAAGGTAATGAATGTTTTCAATATACCTGTTATGTTTAAATGAAATTATTTAATAAAATAAAATACTAAAATAATATATTAACTACTATATTTATTAATTTTTTTAATTGAAAATTTCCATGGTTTTATTTCTTAAGAAATGCAGACAAAGATATATACGTTCGAATCAAATACTGTAACTATTAGTTAAATAACTATTTTTAGCTCTTTAACTATCATTCAAAATACCTTCGTGAAAAAAAAACAACAACAACTATCATTTGAAAGACAGTATAAAACCATAATATGTTAAATTTGTTTAATAATGTGAGTTGTAGTTCATATTTGATAAACTTTCAACAAATTTATCTAACAATAAAACAAATAAATTATAGGATGCCATTTTTCTAAATATTGCAATATGAATATGAATATGTAATTATCAATTGAAAATATAGGAATGATATATATATATATATATATATATATATATATATATATATATATATAAATTTAAAAGAATAAATTTTAATAAATTTATTTAACTCAATAACTCTTATTTTACATCAAATTTCAATAATTTAACAGTTAAATTAAAACTTTTTAACACATAGATCAAGTCTACAAATTTTTAAAAATTTTAAAAATTATTTAATATTTCGTTTCATTAATTTAAATTGATGAATAATCATAAATTATTTTATACGTTGATTTGAATTAATGAAATAAAATATCAAATAATTTTTAATTTTTTTTTTAAATTTACAAACTTGATCTATATATTAAAAACGTTTAATTAAACAATTGAATTGTTAAAATTTGATATAAAATATAAGTTATTGAAAAAATTAAATGTGAGTAAGAGTAACTCTTGACAGACTTACTTAACCCAATGACCTATGTTCTATATCAAAATTTATAATTTTAATCATTAAATTAAAGATTCTTAATGTACAGCTCAAATATAATTTTTTTTTTAAAATTAAAAATTATTTAATACATCATTTCACTGATTTAAATCAACTTATAAAATACTTATATAATTATCTTTAAATTTGAATTAAAGAAATAAAATATCAAATAATTCTTAGTTTTTTTTAAAAATTTTACAAAATCAATCTATACTTTTTTTCTCTCAAAGCTTTATGAGTTTACTTTGGTAAACAATTTAATTCATTAAAACAACAAAAATATTTGTTCTCATGCTAAAAATATGAATGTTATAATCAATTACAACCTTAGTGATCGATTAAAATATAAAAATTTAATTATTTAAAAATCAAATAATGAGGGATGTAATATATTAAAATAAAGTGTAATCTATTATCATGATCTATTTATAAAAAAATATATGGTTACATATCACTCATACACATTATAATCAATTAAACTAGACATACACTTTATTTTCATAAGTAAACAAGCCTTATTGTATTCAATTAAAACAACAATCAATTAAACTATAGAAAATATCTTGTTTACATAATCTCATTAACCTTAATTCATTGTGTAATCGATTATCATGCTCCAAAGAATATTTTTTCAAACTTTGAGAGTTCTTTCAAATACTTTTAACATAAATAAATTGAAAAAATGAGAAGAAAATTTGATTGTATATTTCTTTCTTCTCTCTCTTTTTTCTCCTCTTCATTTCTCAGTAGGTCAAATAATGTCTCTTTGAATATTTATTTTTATTTTTTTAAAATTATAATGAAATGGACAATTATTTAAAAAATCAATTGATGATAGTTACTAAAATATTGTTTTTTATTGTTCTTTTTTCTTAATAATCAAAGGTGTAATAGTTCAAAAATTATAAAGACCAAAAATAGTTAGAAAAATTAGTATAAAAGCATAGATAAGGCGGATAATCTTATTTTTACTTTATTCTACCCATATTTTCATTTATTTTATTTTTATTTAGTTGTTTATTTTTTGAAACCATAAAAATAAAAATAAAATGCTAGTAGGTTATTATAAGTAAGGCTAAAATGTTACATTTTGTCTTAGGTATAATTAATGTAAATATAGTCCTTGTTCTGGCCATGTATTTTTTTTTCTTCTTAATTATAAGTAATAATAATAATAATAATAAAAAATTAAATACATATATGAGTCTTTTTTATAAAAAAAAATTATGATAAGAAATAGTTTATTTTATTACAATTTAGAGTTAATAAAAATAAAAAAAATCAATATAAGAGGAGACAATTCATGTACATAACACTAAAGTACACTTAGATGTAATGAAATAAGATAATTTTATTAAAAAAATCTAATATTTCCTATATCCCATTTGGATTATTATAAATAAACATTGATAAAGGCAAAAAAAAAAAGCAAATATATGATTGCTAGATTTTTTATTTTTTATTTTTGGATTTTCTATGAACGGTAAATGTAAATGTTTAATTACATTAGTAAAAATATCAAAAATATTAAAATATAATTTATTTATTAAAAATTTATTTATTTATATTATTTAATAATAAAATATGTATATTATTTTTTATTATATTATATAGATAAATAAGATGAACTATTAGAACCTAATAATTCTTTTAAAGTTTAAATTTAATATTTTTAAATAAATAATTTTATTAAAAAACTAAACTTAATTTTTTTTAAAATAAATTAGATAAAAATTTAAATAGATAAGACCATACATTTTTATTTAAGACATAAGTTATCTACGTTATTATATATTATATTGACGAGGATTATAATAACATCAGTGTAATTTTTATTAAATATTATATTTTTTAATAATTTTATATTAAATGTAAATTTTGTAAATTCAACAATTAGATTAAAAGTTCATATCACTTTAAACGTGTATATCAAATTTTGTTAAAATTAAACAAGAACTTTAAGGTAGTCAAAGTGTTCATATTTTAATATATTTTAAAATATATATCACGTCAATTTTATTTTATAAGAATGAAATATCAAATTATCTTAAGTTAATATAAAATTTTATATACATGATTTAAGAGTAAAGAATTTTTAATCTAACGATTAAATTTATAAAATTCATATTTAATATAAGATTATTAAATGATATAATATTTAGTAAAAGTTATATAGATATTATTATAATCTTTTTCTATTATATTACTTATAAAGTTATAATTAAAATCAGAAATAACATTATTGTTTGTACACTCAACGACCTCGGTGGGCATTAATGAGGGCGGGTTCATATGCCACTCGAGGCTACGGAGAAGGGAAGAAAATGCAGCCTAAACCATTGAAATCTTCAACAACACCTAGCATCTCCACTCCTTATTTATTGTACCTCTTTGCGCCTCACTACTATAAGACACATTTTCCCTCCTTTCCTTTTCCCTCACAACTCTCAACTCTCAACTTGCTCCGTCTCTCCTCTCTCATAGTATGTGCCTCATCTCTCGCTACTAATTAATTTACTCCTTTTCTTCATCTCATTTCTTTCCCACCCAACATTGCTTCCTCTTCCACTGGCCCCTTCAACACATATTCTCCACTCGTGTTATTTGCATGCAACATATTTCATTCACCATTCACACCCACCCTCAATTCACTTTTTTTTATAAACCCTTTTTAGTCCCGGTTCATTTCATACTAAATCCTTGTTTGGAAGCATTAGTTAAAGCTGCTACATTGAACTAATGCATCCATTTTAATTTGGTATAGCTGCTTCTCCTCTCGGGTGAGAAGAGGAGTTAGTTTTCGGGTGTGGGAAGGTGCAACTAATAAAGGGAGTTGGGCCCCTCAGTCACATGGACGCATCAACGGCTTTAATGATCCTATCCGCAATAGCGGCTTATTTAATATGGTTCACCTTTGTGACTCGCTCCCTCAAGGGTCCACGTGTCTGGCCCCTATTGGGCAGCCTCCCAGGCCTTATCCAACACGCCAGCCGCATGCATGACTGGATCGCCGACAACCTCCGCGCGTGCGGCGGCACGTACCAAACCTGCATCTGTGCCATCCCTTTCCTCGCCCGAAAACAGTGTCTGGTGACAGTCACGTGCGACCCCAAAAACCTGGAGCACATCCTGAAGCTCCGCTTCGACAACTACCCCAAGGGCCCTACGTGGCAGTCCGCATTTCATGATTTGTTAGGCGAGGGTATCTTTAATTCCGATGGTGACACGTGGCTCTTCCAGCGAAAAACTGCCGCGCTGGAATTCACAACGCGCACGCTGCGGCAGGCAATGGGGCGTTGGGTGAACCGAGCCATCAAGAACCGGTTCTGTCCCATTCTAGCCGCGGCTCAGAGGGAGAAGAAGCCGGTGGATCTTCAAGACCTCTTGCTTCGGCTGACGTTTGACAACATATGCGGGTTGGCTTTCGGGCAAGACCCCCAGACTCTAGCCGCGGACCTTCCAGACAACGCTTTCGCTCTCTCGTTCGACAGCGCCACGGAAGCCACTTTACAACGCTTCATTCTGCCAGAAATCATGTGGAAGCTCAAGAGATGGCTTCGACTCGGAATGGAAGTGAGCCTAAGCCGCAGCCTCAAACACATCGACCAATACCTCTCCAACATCATCGAGAACCGCAAACTCGAGCTTCTGAATGGAGGTGGGTCCCTCCACGACGATTTATTATCTCGCTTTATGAGAAAAAAGGAATCCTACTCCAACGAGTTTCTCCAACACGTGGCGCTCAACTTCATCCTCGCTGGACGTGACACGTCATCCGTTGCCCTCAGCTGGTTCTTCTGGCTCTGCATTAAGAACCCGCGCGTGGAGGAAAACATCCTCACCGAACTTTGCACCGTTCTGATGTCCACACGTGGACAAAACATCTCCACCTGGCTGGAGGAGCCCCTCGTGTTCGAGGAGGTGGATCGCTTGGTCTACCTCAAGGCCGCGCTCTCCGAAACGCTGCGTTTGTACCCCTCCGTGCCGGAGGACTCAAAGCACGTGGTGAACGACGACGTTTTGCCGAGTGGAACCTTCGTTCCAGCAGGGTCGGCGGTGACCTATTCCATTTACTCGGTTGGGAGGATGAAGTTCGTTTGGGGAGAGGATTGCCTGGAGTTCAAGCCGGAGCGGTGGCTCTCGCCGGAAGGTGACAAGATTCAGGTTCAGGACTCTTACAAGTTTGTCTCTTTCAACGCGGGACCGAGACTGTGCTTGGGGAAGGACCTGGCGTATCTGCAGATGAAGTCCATCGCGGCCGCAGTGCTCCTCCGCCACCGCCTGGCCGTGGCTCCCGGGCACCGCGTGGAGCAGAAGATGTCGCTGACACTCTTCATGAAGTACGGGCTGAAGGTGAACGTGCTCCCTCGGGATCTCCGCCCGCTGCTGGAAAAGATAACAAGTACTTTGAATGCTAAGTGATCATGCGCATGCTCGCTCTTCATTTACTTAATTAAACAGATGGATGATAATATAATATAATATAATATAGATACATCATCGGATTAAATAAAGGAATAATAATTACTTATAAGAATACTTAATTAATATAGAATGATGATGTGTCGTCCTTCCCTTTAATTTGTGTTATTAGTTTACTTAATTACGTACCTTAAGGTTAAGGTTAAGGTGTCTACTGTCTAGTGTATAGATGAAATTTGCATTAATATTGCATGCCTTTACTCTACTCACCAATGTGATGTGGAGTGGAGGGATGCATGATAGTATATGTTTTGTAAACATTTTATTATAAGGTAATGGTGCAGTGGTGAAACGCCAACTATTTCGTGATACTTGCGTACGTACTCGCTAGCTCCTCCTCTTTCTCATGCTATTATATTACAAATCACATTCTCAACTGCCAAATTTCCACGATTGGGATGTTTGGATTCGTCTGCTTCCTTGCTTTAGATACATATATACAAGTTTTCAACGATTTTAAAAAAAAGTAATATGCTTCCACGTGAGTTGTATATATAAAGTATAAATTTAGTAGAAACACGCTTCACATTATATTGCATTTAGTTGGCTCTTCTTTTTCAGCATAATATTGTCTAACTTAATTTGAGTAAAAAATAATAGAGATTCATGTGCAAATTCATACATTGGTTTTTTTTATTTTTTTTCCCTCTTAATTAAATGATTTTTCTCCTCTAGTGCCAATTGAAGTCTTATGATCATGATCGGGTTAATTGGTAGAGGCTCCAACACATCAAAAAAACGATATGAAAATGAGAGTATATTAAAATTGAAAATTCTTCAAATTTAAGTTTTTTCTTTATTTGGTGACAATGAATGATTTTGACAATTTGAATTAACGGAAGGTTAACAGTTTTGCATCAAATTAAACCAAGGTTTGACATTGAATTGGTTTGTATTCATTGGATGAAAAAAGAAAAGAGAGAGAGAGATATGGATTTGAAATGTGAAAATAAAAAAAATAATGAAATTAAACTTTGTGATATTGAATATTTACGAAAAAAGAAAGAAATTTGGTAGAGAAGAAATAAGAAAAATTTAACAAAATTGATTATATATAAAAAAAAAACATCTTAATCTTTTTTTTTATCCAGAAAAATTGAATGGAGTACAAAGCTTACAACAACTCACATTTCCTAACCAACTGAGTTATAGACCTCCTTAGTATCGTAATCATATTTATATAAATGTAAATATCTACCAAATTGTTACAATCTTTAAAATGAAAATTTGTTATGGATCGCTATACGTTAAATTTTTTAATGTTAGGCCATTGGGAGGGGAAGGTATACCAAAAGTGTGTAACGAGTCGCTGCAACCTGCAAGTTGTTTTATTTTATTTTTAATTATAAAAGCCTGGATTGATACTAACATGCTAGCCCACATAAATACATTAGAAAGTAGAAACCGATGTCTCGATTCTTATAAAAAAAAATATATTTCTAATGATACAAATTATACTATATAAACTAATATATAATAATTTATATATAAAATTATAGTATGAATTATAGATAAAAAAAATATAGTATAAATTATATTTAAAAAATTTATAAATAGATATTTTTTAAACATAAATTATATTTTAATTTTATGATAAATAATTTATATTATTATACAAAATTATTTTAATTATTTATAATTTATCTAAAATGTTAAAATATAATTTATAAATAAATATGATAAATAAAAATTAAATTAGATAAAGAATTAAAAAAAAATCTAAAATGTCAGTTGCCTAAAAATTTTATTGTAACACTCATGTTTTAGGCTGCCTCTTTTATGTGAGTTGTATTATTGTATGTTAGGTTGATTCAACAAAATAAAAGTATAAAAGGGGTTTTTTATTTTTTATTTTTTAAGTTTTGGGTTCATAACTTAAATTTTTAGAAATTTGGAGAGAAAATATAGTGAGAAATTCTCTTAGTGAGCAAATCTTCTTTTTTCATTCTTTGGCTAAGAATCTTTTTTATCCTTTCTTGTAGCCAATCAAAGTTGTTGAATTGAGGATTCAAAGTTGGTGTCTAGGAGGGCTTGGCTCGAAGTTGAACAAAGTCGTTTTTTTCCTTTTTCCTCTTGCAAATTTGGTTCTAAAACAGGTAAGGGAAGTTGGACTTTTAATTTTCAGATGGATTGTTTATTTATTTGTGAAGTTGAATGCTGGTCAATTCCTTGAAAATGTGTAATTGTATTGGTTGAATTTGAATAGAGTGAATGTTGAAGTTGGGGGTCTTAGTGTTCTTGGTGGACAAGGTTGGATGATCAGTTTGGAGTGTTGTTTTTGCATGTCTCTTTTCATTTAATTTATGAGTTACATGTTGTTATAACTAGAAGATTATGAACTTGCACATATATGTTTTAAAATAATTAATTTTAAAACATACATATATTAAAAATAATTTCATGTAATATATTTTATCAAAAATAAATAATTATGATATACATAATAAAATTTACTAAAACTAATTATTTTATATAATTAAAAGAAACTAATAATTTCAAAGTACCACATGTACTTTTTTTAAAAAATTATTTTCCATCCTACTCCGCCCCCATGCATTGATACTTCATATATATAGTACAACTACAAGCTTCGGTGGCCGAATAAAATTGGTCTTTATTATTTAGTAAAGGGTACACGTGAGTAGTACATGACATCAATCTCCTTTTAAATGAAACATGCAATGTAGTTAATTATTGACGACTTCTGATTTGGATGATCCAATATAACAAATGCATGCATACTTTATGTCATTTAAATTGGTTAAACAAAATGTTGTGAATAGATAATATTAAACCTAGCACATTGCTTGTGGACATGCATGTTTAGTAGTTCAAAATAACTATGAAAAGCATAAATAATAAAGTTTACTATAATTAGATGGTTAGCCTCTTGAAAGCGAGGCTACAAGCTATATATATAGAAATAATTTTATTTTGATTTTTCTTCTTACTATTTTTTTTCTTATAAGTTTTTTGAAAAGCTTATTTAAGCAACACTCTTACCATGTGTGGTGCCGTTAATAACTTGTAATTGTGAGGGTTAAATTAACTGTGCAGGTGGGACTAATTTATTATTATACGTGTAAGGTCTGGGTGTAACATTCTAAAATTTTTGCAACGTTGATTAGTATGAAATAAATATCATTATTCTTGTTAAACACATTTGCTTATTAAAACAATCATATATTTTTTAAAAGATAAAAAATAAATTAAAATAAAAGAATGATAATATATATATATATATATATATATATAATATACCTACAGGTATAATTAAGGATTTACTAAATAAGTTATATAATGAGGATTTAATGAATAAAACATTTTCTAAAAAAAATAACGAAATAAAAATACAAGTGTTAGTGGCAAGCCTTGTAACTACACTAGATTCGTGAATGTAGGATAAATATAGTAGACTCATAAGAAGAAAATAAAAATCTCACATGGTGGCTTAACGATGATAAGCTATACATCAATCAAGGAAAGAGAACTGCAAAGGCACATGATTGTACTTCATTTTATCTTATATAATAAATATTTTTTTAACCAGATAAAATCATGATGTTTTACTATAAATAGGAGCAATGGTTTCAAAGTTTGGTGTAACTCTTTTTCTCTAACTCGTCTTTATTCTAAGATAGTGAGAGGTAGAAAAAAAAAAAAAATAATAAAAAAGGGAAAGTTTGCGGTGGCTAAAGAAGAAGAAGAAAGAAGAAAAAGAAAATTAAGTAGGAGACATCTATTATCATCTTTTAAAAAAATTATATATAACTATAATTATTTGATAGGGTGTCTCTAACATCATCATATTTATTATTTTATGTTATTTAACTACTGCTAATGTATTATTTAACAATTTTTATTTTCTTTATCATTTTATATATGTTGTTTGTGTTTTCTTTAACTCATTTTAGTATGTTAATTATTGTCAGCAATTATTCTATTTAAAATTTAACTTTTAATCAAATAAAATAATGTCAAGTTTATTTATATTATTTTTTATATTATATTAATTGTTTAAACGTTTAAGATTAAAAAAAACTATATGTCTGTACTTATAATATCTATTTTTTTATGGTTCCTATTTATATTTCCATATGGTTGTTACATAAATAAAATAATATATATATATATAATTATTATTATTATTATGATGATAGTAGATATTAATCATAATTATGATAAGTAAGTCATTGTTATTAGTTAGTTAACACAACATGTTATAAGTAATAAAGATTTAAATTCATGGATAAAGACATGAGTTTGTAAATGGAGATTTAATGAATATATATATTTGATCAAGTAGGTGATTCTTGTAGTATTATGTTGTGATAAAACTCATTTATCTCATTTAATTAATTACTATAAAACTTGTCAAAAATCAATTGTAAAATAGAATATAAAAATGTGTATGTACTTATTATAAAAGAAAAATTGTATTGGAGCATTACTGGATGGTTATTTTTTTTAATGACCTATATGATATTTATTCTCACTCCTTTTGTATTTTTTGTTTTCTTTGAGTATTCTTTTTAAATAAATAAATAAATATATTAAAATAGAAGACTACTCTAAATCTTGAACTCTTTATAACACTCATTCATGTCATATTCTTAGGATTGCAGTGGACCGTTGACACCTAAAATAATACAGGCACATTAATCCGCTATATAATCTATAGTCTCGTTCCTTGTGAAATATATATAAGAAATATGAAAGGGATTTGTATAAAAAAAAATAGTTAAGGTAAAAATAGTTGTAATGGTGACTTGTAATAAAGTGTACCTGTCGTGTAATCAATAAACTTGTTTTTTTTAACTCTATTCTTTAATATTATAGAATGTTTTATTTAATTAATTTTACATAACATTTTTTTAAAATGATTAATACTCATAGTTTGTAATTAATGGGGGGTGTAACATTGGGGGGACAATTTTCTTCTTTTTACTAGAGATACATAGGTATTTCATATCTTTGGGAGATGGGAGAATGCCATGTAGTTTCATCCTTATTTGACTCTCTCTTTATCTTGAATTAATTATTGTAATGATCATCATAATTTCTAAAATTGTCAAAATGAGTCAGAATTTTTTAGGCAATTCAATTCATCACGGGTTTGAATTGGGTTGGTTAAAAAATATTACCCATTTCAATTGTAAGGAAAATTTGATCCGATCTACTTATAACCTGACTTACTATGAGCTAACTTGTGATGAGTCTAGTTGGCTCACGAGCTTACCCACTTAGTATACTTTTATATTTTTATTTTTTAAGATCTCAATCATTATTTTATGTGATCATACATTTATATCATTGACTAATTTGATACATACTAGTTGTGAATTATGAATTAGTGTTAATTTAATATTATTTATCAATATTTTATGTAACAATTTTGATATTATATAAGTTGATTGTAATTCATGTTTATATTTTTTTGTCCTATTGTTAACATAGTTGTAATTTTAAATTATAAGATTATAATATATATATTTTTTATAAAATTTAATAATTTTAATTTTTTTAAATTTAAGTTAGTCAACCCATTTAATTTACTAACCGGTGGTGAGTCATGTTGGATTATTTTTTTTAAGCCCATCGAAAAATAATTTGAGTTAAGTTGACTCACCTATTATTCAACCCATAATAAGACAAGTCAGACCGAGTCGAATTTACCCATTTTTACATCTCTAATAATTTTATAGTGTCAAAGATTCTCTTAGTAAGATAGTTATTAGAATAAATTTTATAGAAATTCTCTTATTAAAATTGTTTTTAGAGTAAGTTTTATAGGATCCTTAGTGGAACTCAAATATTTTCACTATAATATTTTAAATCTTTCTAGAGTAGAAGATTAATATCTATAGATAAATGATGTATCTCCAATTCTAAATTTGGGGCTTTTTCAAATATGTTTCTCTTATCATTGAATTTGATTGAGGCCAAACATGTTATAACATTCATGGTATCTTGAATGGTCATCAAGAAACATAATATACAAACAACTTATATGATAAAATGTAATGTAGTTATTATTGGGTTAGTTTTGACATGACAATTGGTATATTGTAACTTGTTCATGTAGTTCAATATGAGTAATTTAATGCATAATAAGTTATAAAAGCTTCGGAAAAATATGCATTGGCCTTTGAGGCGACTACTGTTTTTTTTTACCATTTTAATTCCATTGCGAGTCTAAACTTTTGAATAATGCTACTAAATTAAGAGACACACAGGTATATATGAATTCACACAACTAGATTTATAAACTGCAAGTCAATCGATTGAACCATACCTTACCTAAATTATTGCCTCATTGACAACATCATGCAAAAGGGAAGATAAATTATTGTAATAGGTAGCCGATCGAATTATGTTCTAATTATTTTTTCTCCTCCTTTATGTTCCTATTATAAAATACTTATAACATAATCACATAAAATAATATATGTACGTAATTTTTATTGATTTTTTTAAAATATTATGATAAACAAATTTTACCTTTATTACTTATCATTAAACTCTCATAAGAAAAATAAAGATATTATCCATCCATACACACTTACCAATAATAATTGACATATATATAGAGAGGGATGAGAGAGGAAGGATCCATATCTTTAAGAATAAGTTTTAGTAGACTTATTTCACTCAATAACTTAAGTTTTACACTAAATTTGAATGATTCAATCCTTAAATTAAAAATTCTTAATTTGCAAATTTTTGAGTGAAGTAAATCTATCAAGATTTACTCTTAAAGTAAGTGAATCCTTATATATATATATATATATATTATCTTATTGTTATTCATTAATGAGAAGCACCAATAGTCACAATTTTTTTATTTTTGTTAAAAAAAATGATAAATAAAAGATGACACCTCGTGACTTTGAATAAATATATTTACTAAAATAAAATTTTTTATAGAGGTAAATTGTATCTCGTAACAAAGAACAGATGAGGTATTATTCAATAATTAGTCTGGTTTTTAAAATATTAATTTTGCATGTGGAGAATGAAATTGCAATTATCAAAGAATTAAAGGAGAGACTGTAGTTATTTTGTCTGCAACACATACTTGGAGAAGGTAAACAATTTGCAAATATGTTGGCCAAGTTGAAAGCATCAGGAGATGATTGACTGGTTATACTGACGAAACGAGTCTGTTCAAGGCAGATGAAATGGAGATTTCAGTATAATTTGAGATTTCAAACTAAAGTTTACAAGACACCTGCAATAATTTATTTACATTAAACCTTTTTCCATAAAAAGACATAGATATAACTCAATAAATGCTTTCTTAGTGCAACATTTATATACTATTATCTCATTTTGTCTTAACTTATTATTTAATAAAGCTATAATTATAATAAGATTTTCATAAAATATCAATTTCATTAAAAAATTGCTACACCACTTAACTTAAATATAGATACTTCCTTTTTAAACTTTGCTATTTATCATAATTATAATCCACAAAACATGTATATGTTTTGTTAAAAGAATAAAAATCAAATATGGTAAAAAATTTATATATTTTCATGGGAGACAAGCAAGATTTTCGTGCAAATATTTATGGAAAACCAATTTTTACCATATATGGACGATTATATGGTGTATATTAAATTTTGCTTACATCTCATATATTAATTATACATTTTATAATTTTATCATTGAATTATATTTTTTTTTAGATTAATCAAACTAATAAATTTTAAAAAACATAATTTATATACTATAAAATTTTAATCTAATGATAGAATACCATATATTCATATAAATAAATCTAATTAAAAGTTATTAAATAATTTTAATCTAATGGCAATAATAAATTTAAATTTTTAAGGTATAACTTATGCAACGACTCGTATTGATCGTTACATTAAAAAAGATCACTACACGAAGTAGCATTGCCATCAATAAAAGATCATACCACCTGCTAGTGGCTCCTTAAGTCTAGTCCTAATTTGCTCATATGTAACATTTGATCATTGCAGTCTAAACCACATGAAAATAGAAAGGTAAATTAGAGTTCAAAAAGATGTAAGTTTAGAAAATAATTTCATAACCTATAACATCGTAACAAAACATACATAAAAGCCAAACACTCCAAAGCAAACATGTATTTCATCCACACCATATAAACTAAGACATACATCAATGCATATGAACACATCACAACATACATCAACGCATATGAACACACCATAACATACATCACATGCAAATACATTAACTAATGCGTTGTCACACTCACCTACGAGGTTATCGTAACAATATGAGTAGTTTAAGTGACTCCACTTTATCGAACAAATCAATTATTTTTGCACTCGAAACGTTGAATCGATCACAACAAAATGGGATAACAATCAATTTTCTGATTTCTCAAGTCTTGTCACTTACATTAGGAAAGTCCCGTTTCACCGTTAGGAATAATACAACTAGGTGTAGACTTACCACAACCTTGACATGCATTACCAAGTCATATATGAAATTCTGCCATTGATTATCTTTAAGAAATCACACAACTTTTCCAGGTACTTGGTTAAAAGTTGTAACACTCAATCTCCTACCTTACTTAACCATTAACTAAAGACTAAGAAGATAAATCAATACACCTCAAAAATCACTCTCAAAGACACACTTACTCAAGGAGATTTTTTTTGACAAAAATAAAAAATAATATTTATAAGTTTTATATGAATTTTTTTTACAAGAACTAAAATCAAAACTTATCCATTTTATACATATTTAAACCAGCAACTTATTGCATGGAAAAACAATTATATTTATAAAACATACGCCTTGTATTGACAAATCATATCCTTATATGTTTAGCTTTTTATATTAATTAATTATAAAATAGAAAATAAAAAATCCCTTATAAAAAAAACTTTATTCAATACCACTATTAGAATGCTAGAGAAAAAGAAAATAAAAAAATATTGATCATCAATAGCATCGTCTTTTAATGCTTATTCAATACTACTATTAGAAATATACTTAATAGACATGAAAATAGAAGAAAAAAAAAATATAAGTATCATCAATAGCATCGTCGCCTTTTATTATATTAGATTATAGTATATTCTTACAAAGTGAAATTAAAAATTTAATTCAAAATAAAATAATGACTTTTTTTTACACCACTAAAATAATGACTTAGTCTATCTATTATCACTGTATTTTTTTTAAAAAAAACTTAAACAACATCAGAATTAATTATAAAATATATGTTGAAAGATTTATACATTTTAAATAGATCTCAATATTTTAGAGGATAAATCATTAATACTAAAATTGAAATTTTCATTATTTTCTTTTATAAAAAAAACTTATTTAACGGATAATGAATAAAAAAATAATATTACATAAGTTTAGCATTGACCCTTTATTTTTTTTAATAAAACAAACAGTTTTATTTATTATTTTATGTGTGTTGCTTAAACTAATTTTTTAGAAAGTAACTCGTCTTAAAGAACTGTTTTTTTTCTTTTTTTTTTTTTAAATTAAATTTTAAACAAACTGTTCCATTATTTCACAAGTATTTTTTTTATCATAATATGACTGTAATTTAAAATTTTTCATATAAATTAAGAAAAATAATAAATATATCATTTTTTAAAAACAATTTCACTATATAATTTCACTCTTTCAATAGATGTATTACTTTTAATAATAATAATTAAATAATTTATGAAAAAATTATATTAAAAATAATTAAATATTATATTAAAAAGTGGTATCATAATTTATTTTAGAACTTTTTCAAATGATAAAATTGCACTCATTGAATAGAAGTAGTATTAATATGATTTTTTTATTTATAATTTTACATTAATGCATTTAAAGAATTTCACTTGAATTAAAAACATTCATGAATATTTTATAATTAATTTAAAGGAGAAGTAAATGATGAGAGAGAATCCGAAAAGAAATTAAAATGGAAAAAAAAAAGAATTCTATTAATTGTTCAAGTCTTCACAATTCACAATAAACAATGGAATATATTAATTATTGCCGTTACTCAAAGATAAGATGAACATTCCCTAGTCAAGGGTGCACTACAATACCATGGGCGCGTCTAATCACCAATATCCTAACCGAAGGACGACACGAGATGTGATCATCGCGGGATACATCTACGATTATGAGCCTTTATGTCCATTCAACGGTCAGATTCTCAGCGACTAGGTCGCTCCCACGAGTTCATGCACCGGACGGAATCTGCATTAATAATTTTATTAAAAGTATTAAGTATTAATTTATTACTACTATTATTTAATTATTAGTTTCTCTCACTACACTTAACATTTTAGGCAATCAAATAAACTGAAATGCTTTATTTTAAGCATTTTTCTTTCTTCTTCTCTTTGCAAGTTCCAAGCCTTTACTGTCTCTTTAACTTCTCGCCACTGTGTCTGTGATGAACGGACACTTCGACTTTCTCATCTTCAGCAGAGCGTCGACGTCGTTTTGCTCCGAATAAAGGCAACACTGAGTGAATATAGGGTTACGGTGTGGTTATTTCTTCATTGTGTTGCTTTGAATATGTTGTATATTTCGGAACCTGTCATTGTCAAGGATTATTTGCATGCTTCTTTCTGGAATTTGAACTTGTTATGTTCCGGTTGCTGTTTTTGCGTGCAGGAATTGGAGTTCATTTTCAATTGCTGTTGGTGCTTTGTGAATTGATTGCTGCTGCTGGCATTCCCGGTGCGTGCGATTTTGAGTCAATTTCTTCGTGAGTCGCGTTGTTTACGTTTTCGTTTTAGTTTCTGAGTGTTGGTTAAACAGGTAGATCTGATTCTGAGTTGAATGCATCTACGGTTCCGTCATTGGTTCTTTATGCTTCATGTGTTGAATTTATGTTTTTATGCAATGCTGTCTTTCTAGCTGTGCGTGTCTAGAGCTGAATTATACTATCTGGCTTGAAAGCTAAAGTGAAAGGGAGAAAATGGAAGAAAGGACTAGATAACTTATTTTATTGTGTGCTGGCTAATTTCTCAGGAAAGAAATGAATGTTTCCTTAGTTATATTTTTTGACTTAACGGACGTTGAGAAAGAGGCGGGATGAATTTTGGAAAATGTTTATTACCTGTTCATTGCTTTGTGCTTATGTAAAATGCGAAATTCTCTTCTGAATTATCCAACTTTGGTTGTGCTTCTGTGTTGGAATGCCAAGTATGCCTAAGTGCACCTTGCCTTGTGGTAATGTGAGATCCATGTAGCGGATTTAATCTAAAGGGATCTGGGTTTTAAATAGCACAATGTAACGCTATGGTGGAGTGGTTCCTTGCTGCTACAGGAGCTTCCGTGGCAGAGTGATTTAGTGTAGCAGACCAAATAGTGGTTGTAATGGACAAGATAGTGGTGCTATGTGTTCATTCCAAATTAAAAAAGGCCCTTTGAACAAAGACATTAGGGCTTTTTTGGGAGGTTATTTTGGGATTTCCATTTTCAAAAGTAAATATACAGCTCTAATAGTAGTGAAAATGATAAAAAAGAAGACTTGGATTTTGAAGATGACGATTGATGATTCCTATCTAGGAGACTTGTATTTGACTTTTTGTTGGTATTTACTTGTATGTTTTGTTGAAGACACCTACGACTTTTTATTCATAATTATGAATGTCATGAGTTGTTAAAAAATTCACGATATCGGATATCCCGCTATCTACGATCTTGCTGTAGCATTTTCGGGTTCGGTTGCTATCTGGAATTTAAAACATTGAGTGGGATATGACTTTTGTTGTTGTTGTACCTTGCCTAATTATAAAACTCGGTTTCTAAACTATGTTCATTACTTCTGTGCCAGTGGTTCACTTTTATTTTTTTTATTTTTTATTTTTATTTTTATTTTTATTTAATTTTCTGAATATAGAATGATTTAAAATGTCTCTATAGAACAAGTTAGAGCTGTGGCTTCCGGGCTTTTAAGGGGTACTTTGGCACTAACTGTTTGCGACAAATTTATAGCTCAGTAAAACTTAATTGATGGGATACTTAAGTTGTCTTTAATTTCTAGAACCATCATTTTATCAGCACGGCTTCTAATTTTTAACCAGAGAATGTTCCTGGTTCGTTGGATTTCTATTTTAGAATGTGAAAGCATCTGTAATGTACATTGTCATGCAATAGATTTCAACAAGTTTCATAGACTACAACATAGATCAAAATACGAATTTTCAAAATAGATGATCAATTATCCGATCTCAGCTTCTTTTACACAACCTTTTTGTGTGGGTGATTGTTTATTAAATGCTTATTTTTGGAGAGAACAAACTAACATTGAAGGTCTCTTTACAGGATATTATGGCGTGGCACACACCTCATCTATGATTACTAAGAGTGGAGCAGTGCACTTCAAAGGAAATTAGATGATGCCATCGACTTTCAATATTTTACAAACATTTGTCAGAGACTTTGCCTAATGCTAAAAGTGAATTTACACCCATAATCTGCAAATAGTTCCTTCTCTTTGTGTGTTTTTGGCAAGCTTTTCCCAAGACATGCCGTCATGGTGGGGAAAGTCTTCTTCCAAAGAGGTAAAGAAGAAGCCAAGCAGGGAAAGTATTATTGATACAATACAGCGGAAATTAAAAAATGCTTCTGAAGAGAAGTGCAATAATAATTCAGGAAGATCGAGATATCTTGATGATGCTATCTCCAAGAAGGGATCTAGATCTCTCACACCTTCAAGATCACCATCACCCACTACACATGTGTCACGCTGTCAAAGTTTTGCAGAAAGGCCTAGTTCTCAGCCACTCCCATTACCAAGGTCACACCTTCCTGCTGTTGTTGATGCAACTTCTGGACTTATTTTATCATCAAAACTGGAAAGAGCCATAGGTTCTAAGCCATCTCTACATTTTCCCCTTCCAAAACCTGGTTTTGTATCTAACAAGGAAGAGCCTACATATGCGGAAGGAGATATAGGCACTGCATCTGTTTCTAGTGACAGCTCAGTTGATAGTGGCAACTCATTTGATTCGCCGCATATTGTTAGTCCTCTGGCATTTGACTATGAAAATGGAAAAAAAGCCAACATTAACAGTTATTTCAGGTGGGTTTTTTTCCTTCTAGGGAGATTTTTTTTTTAAATGCTCTCCATGTAAATACCTTTTCTTTTGTTCCTTCTATAACTAAATTTATTTCTATACTCCTAAAGTGTGGTGCACAAGAATCAACCAGTTACTACTATCCAAAGTAACTCAGGAACATCTTCGAGACCAGCTCCTCAATTATGCAATAATAAGCCTTTATCTACCTCACCAAAAGGAGGCCCTTTACATCTGCAAAATCTGCAAATAGCTCACCCAGGTGGTTTGTGCAGTGCTCCAGATAGTTCAATGTCAAGTCCTTCTAGAAGCCCAATGGGAGCATTTGGCCCTGAAAAAATGTTGAAATCTGGATTACGGACAGGAAGGCCTTATTCAGATATAGCTTCTAGTCTGGTTTCAGGCCATAATTCTGGTCATATTTCAGTTGGTGGGGATCTGTCAGGACAGATGTTTTGGCCACAGAACAGGTGTAGCCCCGAGTGTTCTCCAATACCAAGTCCCAGAATGACAAGCCCTGGTCCTAGTTCCAGGATACAAAGTGGTAGTGTGACCCCTCTGCATCCACAAGCTGGAGGTACTGCAGCAGAAGCTCGCCCAGGTGGTTTGTGCAGTGCTGCAGATAGTTCAATGTCAAGTCCTTCTAGAAGCCCGATGGGAGCATTTGGTACAGAGAAAATGTTGAAATCTGGGTTACGGACAGGAAAGCCTTATTCAGATATAGCTTCTGGGCACTGCTCTAGTCTGGTTTCAGGCCATAATTTTGGTCAGATTTCAGTTGGTGGGGATCTGTCAGGACAGATGTTTTGGCCACAGAACAGGTGTAGCCCCGAGTGTTCTCCAATACCAAGTCCCAGAATGACAAGCCCTGGTCCTAGTTCCAGGATACAAAGTGGTAGTGTGACCCCTCTGCATCCACAAGCTGGAGGTACTGCAGCAGAAGCTCGCCCAGGTGGTTTGTGCAGTGCTCCAGATAGTTCAATGTCAAGTCCTTCTAGAAGCCCGATGGGAGCATTTGGTACAGAGAAAATGTTGAAATCTGGATTACGGACAGGAAAGCCTTATTCAGATATAGCTTCCGGGCACTGCTCTACTCTGGTTTCAGGCCATAATTCTGGTAATATTTCAGTTGGTGGTGATCTGTCAGGACAGATGTTTTGGCCACAGAACAGGTGTAGCCCCGAGTGTTCTCCAATACCAAGTCCCAGAATGACAAGCCCTGGTCCTAGTTCCAGGATACAAAGTGGTAGTGTGACCCCTCTGCATCCACAAGCTGGTGGTACTGCAGCAGAAGCACCTACAAGACGTCCTGACGATATGAAACAACAAACTCATCAGTTACCAATTCGTCCAATAACAGTCACTAATCCTTATCCGTTTTCTCCAACCTATTCAGCATCCACAACTCCTTCAGCCCCTCATAGTCCTTCCGGAGCAGAAAATCCAACAGGCCCGGGTCCACGCTGGAAAAAGGGGCAGTTGCTTGGGAGGGGGACGTTTGGACATGTATATCTTGGTTTCAACAGGTATTTATCAAATGGGTGGAAAAGTGTTTTACTCCTCCTGTAGTATGTATTCCTTCTCTTTAAATTATGACACCATATGATAATTTTTTCCTAAATTTTATTTTATATTTAAAACAAAAATGAGAGCAAACTGTAAAATTAAAGGTGTTAACTACCAAAGTAGTGGTGCAGAAGTACCAAATTACTCAAGTGGGTGCCAGACACATTTACACATTCAGCTGTTGAATGGTCACTATTATTTGTATTAGGATTTCTGTATGTTGAATTTTGAATTCTTAATCAAGCAGATTATGTATTATATGCATGTGTGATGTGTCCACTTTTTTCTTCACCATGATCTGTTAATGTCAACATTGGCCCTGTTTCAAAAATCAAAATTGATATTTGTTATTTTCCATGCTTTGTGGTGTTGTTATCCTTATCTTGTTTTCTACATTAAGTTCTTTCAACTTTTTAATCGTTACTTGGTTAAACTTCTGATGATCTATAGAGAAAGTGGTGAGATGTGTGCAATGAAGGAGGTAACCCTTTTTCAAGATGATGCTAAATCAAGGGAAAGTGCACAGCAACTTGGCCAAGTAAGCTTGCTTTTTTAGATTAAATACACTTCCTATGTTCCATATTACATGTCTCATACTTGCTTTTATTTGGGAAAATCCAAATAATGTCTCATTTTGAAATTAAGAAAGAAACCTTTTACTTTCCCCAATTGTCTTTACTTTTTCCTTTAATCAATAAAGAACTAGGGATAATTTTGAAATTGATGAGTATAAATATATCGATGAATATTCACATGTGATGGCATTTGCAGGAAATTGCTCTTCTCAGTGGGTTGCGGCATCCAAATATTGTTCAGTATTATGGATCTGAGACGGTATTTATTGGATTATTGTCTTCATTCAGTAAAAATTTCACTTTTTGAATCTTCTTACTTAAATGAAGACTTTAAAACATATTCGCACAAATCAGTTATTATAATTGCTATTCGCACAAATCAGTTATTATAATTGCTTGTATGTCTTGAGAAACACATAATTAAATATCTTCGTAACACAACTATTGTAATTTAGAATTTCAGAGTTCATTTGTCAAACTATATTGACTATCAATTGCTTGTATGTCTATTAAGTATTAACTGCTTTATGAATTTTTTACACCTAACAGGTAGATGACAAACTTTATGTGTACTTGGAGTATGTCTCTGGTGGGTCAATCTATAAACTGGTTCGTGAATATGGCCAGTTAGGTGAAATTGCTATTCGTAATTATACTCGGCAAATTCTGTTAGGACTTGCATATTTGCACGCTAAGAACACTGTTCACAGGTGAGTTTTACTTCGGAAACATAATCGGATTTGAACCCCTTCTTCCTTGATCAATCCATAAAAAGTTACCTCTGTTTTCATTTCTCTTCCTTCACACTTTACATCACTATTTTCTTTTTATGTTTAGTTCTCTCTTCTTACTTTAAATTTCCCGGTTTACATTCTACTAATTTTTATTAAAGTTTTATTTTTCTACTAATGTCACCATCATCTTTCATTTTTTTAATTTCATTACTATGTTCTTATTGCTCCTAGTTTGATGGTGACTGTGTGTGTAATCTTGTGACTTATTTATATTATGATTTTCTTTTAATTTTTGAGTTTTATATGCGTAGTAGTATGCATTATTTAGTTTGCATTATAATTTTTATAAAAGCAGACATCTCGTTTCCACTTTCCTGCTATCTGAAATTGATAACTATGGTTTCAATTAGTATATGCTATTCTAATAATGATGTGATTTGTGCAACAATTTCTCTTGGTCTGATCAGAGACATTAAAGGAGCAAATATATTGGTGGACCCTAGTGGGCGGATAAAATTGGCAGATTTTGGGATGGCAAAACATGTAAGAGCATTTATATGATATCGGATAATCTGGCTTAAGTTGAATATCAGCACAATGGGTTTGACATGGTGGGGGTTGGGTTACATATTTTAACCCATCGAGTGCATGACCCGCCCCACACAACCGTAGCTCGTGACCGGTTGGGTTGACCCATCAAACTATTTTCCTTTTCATTTATCAAGGTCTCCAAAAACCTCAATCCAAACTCTCGTTTTTCTTCAATCCCTGCTCCCATTCACATCCTTATGTCTCATCTCATTCACTATTTTGGGAAGATAAAAAAAACATTTTTTTTGTTATTTTTATATAATTTTTTTATTATTCATGTGGCTTGGCCCGCCAACCTTATAACCCATCATAAAATGGGATAAGTTGACTTTCCCAGCAATTCCAGAAAAAAGGGGCCAATCTATCCTGCCTCATTCTTTTGGCAGGGTGGGCCAACCTGCTTTGCCATCTCGTGCTGACTTTTTAATATTTTCTAACTGGAATAATTTGCAGATAAGCGGGCCATCTTGTCCATTTTCTTTCAAGGGAAGCCCTTACTGGATGGCACCCGAGGTCAGGATGATTTCTGCATTCATTTAACACTTTTTTGTCGCTGATGCGACGTGTGTAGTATTCTTATGTGACACTGCCTCAATTACATAGGTTATAAAAAATTCAAATGGTTGTAATCTTGCGGTTGATATATGGAGTCTGGGATGCACTGTTTTGGAGATGGCGACAACAAAACCTCCTTGGAGCCAGTATGAAGGGGTAAGTGAGTTTGTAGATAGACTGAAAGCATCTTGAATATTGTTGTGTTGTATCTACATTTGAAATCTATTTTCTTACCCAATTATATGAATCTTAGTTGGAGACTTGAAGCATGCTTGTCTAGAAACATTGATTGTTTGTTTCTGCTGTTTTACACTATATGTTTCAAGGTTGCTGCTATGTTTAAAATTGGAAACAGCAAGGAACTTCCTACAATTCCAGATCATCTATCAGAAGATGGAAAAGATTTTGTTATGCTTTGTTTGCAAAGGGATCCTGAAAATCGTCCCTCAGCTGCTCAACTTCTAGAGCATCCATTTGTTAAAAATGCAATGCTAGAAAGATCCATTTTAACTGCCCTTCCTGCAGAAGCTCCACCTGCTATAATAAATGCTGTGAAATCCCTGGTATGTCATTCATACAATCATCCTTTGCGCAGCTGCATTATTTTTCTGAGGTTGTGCATATCTATGTTGTTTGAGTTCTCGCTATTCATCGCTTTGAATTTCTTTCAGGGCATTGGACCTGCAAAACATAATTTATGCTTAGACTCAGAAGCGGCTGGGATCTATCCACTTAGAAGCTTGAGAACTGGTTTTGGATCAAGGTATCTCTCAAACTCAAATGTACAGACTTAAGCATGAGAAAGATCATAATAAAAAAAAATACAATGTTGTATTTGTGCATATGAATATCTGTGGTGCTGACATGTACATATGAATATCTGTGGTGCTGACATGTACATATGAATATTTAAAAGGTAGGAACCTGCATAATTTTAGCACTCATTTTATGCAAGTGGCTTTATAATTAAGCATCATTAGTTGATAAGGAAAGGTGATGCAAAAGGCACCGATGTCATCTTGGCTGTGTAGAAAAGTTGATCTAATTGTCCAATGCTATTTCTATTTTTTTATTCATCATACGCTGATATTAAAGGGAAAGTACTAACTTTTTTCGGGCCCTTTCTTTTCAGTGATGTGCATCCGTCAAGGAACATCTCTTGTCCAGTTTCTCCCACTGGGAGCCTACTTTATAAATCGTCGCATACAAGTGGATGGATGTCTCCTTCTCCAATATCTAGCCCTCATACTGTGTCTGGCTCATCTTCGCCACTAACCAGTGGTGGTGGTGCTATTCCATTTCATCAGACAAAGCAACCAATATTCTCCCATGATGTTATGGGTATGATTCAAAAGTCCCGGAATGATTTTTATTCAAACGGAAACACTGCTCATCCGGAGTATAAGCATGAGCAGTTTGGGAGGAACTTCCAAACTACACATGCTTGCCGTGATGTAGTTTCTTCTGATAATGATGCTCTTCCAAACCATTCTATGAGGTTTGTCCAGGGAGATCCAATAGAAATTCGTGATGGGAAGTCATACTTGGCTGATTGTGTATCACAACAGCTGTTGAGGGATTATGTACGGCTAAATGCATGCCTGGGTATTATGGAGGAAGCCCCAAAGCGTGATCGCTTTAATGGCTTATGATCCCGTGTCAGGGATCCGAGGGTAATACTACCTAGGCATTAAAGTTTTGAAGGTTAGCATATCCGGAAAGTGTAATTTGGTACTAATGTTAGTTTTGTTGCGTAGTCTCAGATGATGTTCTGAAACCTGCGTTTTCTTTGGAGACGCAACATTTAGTCTCAGCCTTGCGTAAAACTTTTTTTTAGCACTGCAAGGAAATGTGCATTACAAACCCTTTTTATCATCATCCTAACTGAATGGTGCTGGTGCCATAGCGTATAGAAAGTTAGAAACAAATGTCTATTGTAAATATAGGAGAAACTCAATTATAGTTTATTTAAGCAAGAGTTTCCTCCTATAACTGTCGCCTTTTTGGGGGGGTTGTTCAGCTTAATTGGTGTTATCTATTCCGTCTGATATTCGTGTTATCTATACTGTTTGAATATATATCGGAATCTGCGGGCTTAACTACCGAAAATGTTGCAGCAACTTCACTTTCAATAAGCAGCATAATTTTGGATCAATTAATTTTTTAAAGTTAGATTCACCCCAACCTTTTGTTTCCAAAACAATTCAATTCGGTAAACAAAAATTAATATGGCTACTTATTTAAATCTTGTGAACTTAACTAGTTTTTTAATCGAAGTGAATTTGTTTCAAAAAATTTTGGAGTGGGAAAATGAGAAGGCTTAAGTTTATTCCCTTTGCTCAGCTCAGTATAGGAGGAATTGGAAATGAAAACAAGTAGGTTATAATTTCTAATCATACGGATTTAATTGTCCTAGGATTTTATTCTCTCATTTCTTTTATTACTTTATACTCTCTTGTAGCCAAACAAGGTGACATTTTTTCCTTTTAATCCAACACTTAAGAGTTGCCGAGTCCATAGAATTCACACCTAAAAAGGCATGGTGACATCGCATCTAGTAATAATACTATATACAATGCAGCGATAACATAAAAACAATTTCCGAAATCCCAACTTCCCAAGTGCATATACTTCCAAGTAATGATTTCTTCAAAAAGGAAAAAAAAAATCATGAATTGGATATGAATGCAAGGGAGTACTGCGAAGTGTCAAGTTCGAAATTAATTATATACTGCTTGATTTTCAACAGCCATGGTAGTCTGAGCTATAATTACTAAAAACCTTCAAGATGAAAGTTTACACCACTAAATTTCTAATTCTCTGAAACTTCTTTTTCAATGCAATAATGTTGCCATGTATGAAGCTTGCTCTAATTTAGTCCAGTCAAACAAACCTCTCTAAGCTACTTTGGATTAGTCAGGCTTAAGCTGAACTCCCATAGTTTTTTTGCCAGCTCTGAATCTTTAGCCAGAGAGGTTGGGTCTGCCTTATTGCTATCCATAAAGTATTCACCAGATATTCCCTTGACTTGTGGATGCAATGCTACGTAACATTGAGTTGCAGCTCCCTATAAACATGCCCCAACAATTAAAAATCTGGTGTAACATTTAGATTATTAACAACATAGCAGCAGCAAAAGGCATGCATGCCATGCAACCCCCCACACACTGCTGTAGAATGTAGATATATTTTGTATGTAACTAAATACCTGTTGCACATTTTTAAGGAAGTACTTGCCCACCATATTAGCAACGGCTGCATAAGCCAAGAAGCAGATACATGAACGTAAACTCAAAAGATTATGCAAGGAATTTTGTATAAGATTAAGAATCTCCAGCTAGTGCATCTGTTTTGTTTCTATGTATGTCCTTTTTTTACAAGATATACATAGAAGAGTAAGCACATTCATATGGATTATGTAAATCAGTCAATGTTAACCCTACTGAACCAGCCATTAGAACTATTTCCAACGGCAATGACACTTCAATAAACACACTTGCACACTAATTGAATGGTATAGATACTAACCATTGACATAACCATGGTGTCGCAGAATATTTGTAATAATTGATCCAGGATGAAGGGAGTTGACAGTTATTTCCACTCCTTCTTCCTGTCAAACAAAGTAATATGCAAGAGTTCTACATCAAACTCGACTAATAAGTTCACCAATTAGTCAAAAGATCAAAAGGATGGAAAAAAAACCATTACTGAAGCAGACTATTTACAGACAGGGTAATCTAAATATTGCAGTAAATGAAGTGGAATAAATTAAATTCCATAAATTAGAGATAACTTTTCATGAATATAATACCTTCAAGCGCCTTGCAAGCTCATTTGCATGCAAGATATTTGCAAGCTTTGATTGTCCATAAGCAAAATAACTGCTGTACCTGAAAAAAATCAGATAGAGGAGGAAATTATGCAATTTTGGGAACTCAAAACATTGGACACGTGAATAGTATAAATTTGTCAAGAGTTTTTAAAGCATAAGCTTTGTGGCAAATAGGGAAAAGGATCATTGATTAATCATTCCAACCAGACCATTACCCTGATTCATCATTGATCATATCAAATCGAATCCCTTCACGATATGCAAATCTGTGTGCCTCTGATGATAGAATAACTATCCTTCCTTCATGGTTGCATTCTCGAACTGTTTTTTTCATAGTTTCTAATAAAAGGTTTGTCAAGAGAAAGTGTCCTACAAAAAATAGTATTAAATATTAATATTCAAAATATTTTTGTATACTATTAGAGAATAACAATTTTCAGTTATATACCATTTAGAAAGACATGTTGAAGAAATGGGGTTAGCGAAATCTCAAATATTATGAGGTAAACATGTAATATAATACCTAAATGATTGGTCGCGAACTGCAATTCAATATTGTCTTGGGAAAGCATGAATGGAGTTGCCATCACCCCTGCATTGTTACTTCAAAGGAAGGAAAAAATATAATTTCTTTGAACATTCAAATAAGAAAAACAATATTATTTGTTTCAACTTTAAAATTTGCAATCAACACATAAAAACAAATAGGAGTTTCTTTCCATGCAATATGCCAACTAAAGTACAGAGGGTAAAAGGGAATAATTTTACAGGCATAAAACATCAAGCACTACGTCAAACAAGAAAGTAGTATAAGTTGGCAACTTGGCAACAACCATCTTTCCAGAAAGATAAGAATTAAGAGTTAATCAGAAGACATCAATAAGTCACATTTAACCACTTGGAGACACAGCCAAAAACATCACTCATGTTATCTTACACGGCTAGGGTTAAGAGTTCTTACATTAGGATGTTGAGTGGAAGACCAGATGAATTAAAATCTGCTGCAAATTTCCTTACGGATGCCATAGAGCTCAGATCTAACTCCATAACATCAATTTTAGCTGAGGGAGTTTCCTTAAGTATTGTTTCTTTGACATTCTTACCACTGTCCACATTCCTTACAGCCATAACAACATGGACACCACGCAAAGCAAGAACCCGGGTGGTCTCCAGACCAAGACCACTTGATGCTCCTAAAAATGGACTAAATAAGTGTACTCAATCATGATAGTTGAAACTAGAGCAAGATTTAAGACTCTCATCTAAATTGAACAACAGCTTACATGGATCTCATCAGTTCAATAATTCAACAAAACTAGTAAGCATCAAAACCAAAGGAAGAAAAACAATCTGTGTGGTGTGTATCTTTATTTTTTTTTACAATGATTACAACAACGTTCAAATCTAAGACCTTGTCTATGTTACCTCTACCTTGACCACTAAGTCAATCCTAGTAGTTTCAAGTTGTGTAGTGTATGGTACACCATATTATGATGTTACATAGCATTTTCACTAGAGATTATAAGTGTTATGTCTTCTATGAGGGTATTCTCATAGAAGGAACCACTGAATTAGCCATATGCGATGATCTTGGATCATTAAATAAACTATAAAACAACATAAAGAAAATAACTTTGTTAAGCTTTCATTTCATCCCACAAAGGTGTTCCAAGTAGAGACATACATACACCCCAATTTTCTCAGCACCCAAAATCACATGATAGAATAAAATTACAAAAAAAAAAAGGAAAATAAAACGCATAGAAAGGTAAGAAAAACCTGTGACGATGGCGGTGAGAACGGTTCCATCGATCCCTTGAGTGACTTGTTCGGCTGTAGAAGAGGCTGAGAACCCTGATGCCCCTTTCCACCCAATAAACCACATGTTTACTTCTCAACACCAAACAAATCACTGCACAAATGAGTTTGAGTTTAACTTCAAAGACTATTTTTAAGTTGTAGAAAGTTATAATAACATCGAAATAATTTTTATTAAGTATTTTTTTTTATTTTTTTTATTTATATTATTTAATAATTTTATATTAAATGTGAATTTTGTAAATTTAATTATTAGATTGAAAGTTCATATTTCTTAAATCATATATACAAAAAATTATGATTATCTAAATTTTTTTAAATACTCTAGAATTATAAATATTACTTTTAATTTCTATTTTACATGTGATTATTTTAAAAAAAAATTATTTATTGAAAAATTAAATAATTATATTAAGTATTATTTACATTAACGATATTATATTATTATTTGTCATTTTAAAAAATTTGTATAAATTTTTAAAATATCTATTATTTGTATATCTTAAAATAATCATAAAAACAAAAAATAATGACTTTATTATTTAAAAAAAATAAAAAAATAATAATAATATTATAAGAATAAAAAATTAAATTTATTATTTTCACAAGAATTAAAAATAATATTTATAAATTTTAGAAAATGAAAAACAAAGAAATCTTTTTATAATAGAACTCATCATGTTCTTATTTTTAAAATTTCAAGATGGAAAAAAATTATTAATTAATATTGTTTAATACATGTACATGTATAATTAATTATGTGATTATTTAGATGTTAATCTTTTGTTTTTAATTAATAATTATAATTCATTTTGTTGACCTATTTTCACTTTTCAATATGTATGTGTCTATATCAAATCAATTTTTATATATTATAGATGAATGTACAAAAGTATTTTTAGAGAAAAAATTTGATAAAATAGTTTTTTCAAGACTTTTTTAATTTTTTATTTAATTTAATTTTTATTTATTATAATTATTTATGAATTAAATTTAATATTTTTAAAATAAATTTTTAATTAATAAAATGATTTTATGTCACGATATAAATTATTTTTATCATAAATTTAAAATATAATTTATATATTTAAAAAATCTATTTTACAAATTTTAATTATAATTTATGTAAAAATAATTATATCTATATTTATTATAAAGAGAATATATTTTGATGACTATTTTTTTTTGTCTTTACTTTTTAGTGAAATACTATATCTCTTTGATGTAAAAAAAATAATTATATTCTATTTGAATAAAATGATTTTATGTCACGATATAAAAGTACTACATATAAAGTTACCGGTCACGATATAAATGAATTTATATACTAATAAATGTAAACTATACATCTTAAGTTATCGGTCAAGCATCTACTACTACATATACAATTTATCCTTTATCAAGTAGTCAACAAAACATCCTCTAGCTCTTATACCATTAAATGGCTTTTACAATTTCTAATATTTGTTTATATATAATTATTAAAAGTACTAAATCTGTCAACCCTTTCATCATATATAATAAACATTTAACATATACACAAATTATTATATATGTATATAAAAATGGTGTACTAGGAAAAAAACATAGTTTAATGATTGGAAAATTGTCCTTTGTTAGGTTGTGGATTAAGGTTGTAATTTTTATTCAGAGTAAAACTCATTTAATGTCTGATTTGGTTTCTGAGTGCTGCAATATTATAGTTTCTGAAAGAAAATATACGTGAATAAGTGAATAACTATAGTCTATTTAATCAATATTATGAGTTTATTTTCAAAAACACGGTCGCTTATTTCTATTAATCATTTTATTTTAAAAAAATACATATTTTTTAAATGATATTTTCCGAACATTTAATTCATCATAAAAATTCAAGATCAGGAATTTTAATGATCATTAAATTTAATCATGCATTAGTAATGTGTTTGGAAACACTTTATAGCCAATAAATTACTGATGATCATTTAAGATTTGTAGGTACAAATCAAGAAATGCAATGGAACTTTTCCATCTTAATAAAACTACATAGGTAATTTGTGTTGCATGAATTATTTTGATGTTCTTTTAGCATTCTTCTAGCGATGTAACTAAGATCAAAATGAAATTTAAATAAAAAAAGAAAAGAAAGCAACAAATGGATCTCGAGATGGATGATTGGATGTCAGTATCGGGTTTCTAACGTGCATTTGTTATTTATGTTTTCATTATAATCTATTCAAAAGAATATGAAAAATGTAACAACCTACCTTGGTTTCTACATTGTATGACACAATGACTAATAATAAAAAACATATAACTTAAAATCATAGATTTATAGATACGAGAATCATGTACTATACTGGATGCATGTAAAGATGATCAATTAAATAAATATGTGCAATATAAATATAGTAATTTAATAAATGTAAATTATACATCTTAAGTTACCGGTCAAGCATCTACTACTACATATACACATTTATCCCTTATCAGGTAGTCAACAAAACATCTTCCAGCTCTTATACCATTGAATGGCCTTTACAATAACATTCCGACCCTATCCCTACCTTGCTCTCATACCACGTATAGTTATCACAATCTAAACCACATGGAAACACGCAAAAGTAAGCTTGAGTAAAAAGAAACCACATATATACAACACAGGAACATCACATCATTATATCATCTTCAACAACACAACAACATGGCAATTATATGCATCACAATCATAAGTGGCGTCGGACATTAGTTACTGAAGAAACATGTGTTGATATATTGATGAATTGTTGAAAATGAGATCAATAGAAGTATATGTTGCATTCTTTAAAGTTGTTAAGTGTTGTTATTCTATATATGATGATGTTCTGAGATGAATGATGATTGAGAAGATTATTATAAGTTAAGATGTGCATGTTGAGTTGTAGAGTTGGATGTTGGTTATGTAGCTGTGTTGAACATGAAAGAAATTGTTGTGTTGTTTGAGATGATGAATGTTGAGAATGCTTTGGACATTTAGGCATGATATTGTTGAGTTGTGACAATCAATCTAAGTCTAGAGGAAAAGTTTTAAAAATCCTTAGTAGTAAGACTTAAACACACATATATAAAACAATTACAATATATAAGTCAAGTCAATATATATTAATTAGAAGTGACCAATCGTGTAAAATATAAAATTAGAATCTTAATTCCTAACTAAATATTAGAAAAACGTGATATTTAAAAAATAATCTCATAACAAACTTAGTTACACTAATTAATCTCATAGCATATTTATATCCAATTAACCTATCGTGTCATATTCAATGTAACCTTAAACAAAACTCAATACGAATTTTATGGCGATATGACATTTGGCTTCCGATTTCACGGTGTAAATTAGGTACATCAACTTTTTTTCACACTAAATATGTAAGCATTATGCAGATGCCGTGAATTTTCAAACATAAATTGTGGGTGTTTAAGACTTTATTAAGCTAAATCTAAATTGATAAAATTATGTCGAATGAGAGTTGTTTATAATAAAATATTATTTTAATTTATCACATGTAATTTTAAGTTGTTTAAAATTATAGAGTTGTTTATAATCAAAATTTTATTGCAAGTTTGTTTAATATATATATAAGATAAAATATGAAATATTAATAAATAAATAATATTTATGAATCAAATAATATTCTGATAAAAAGTTGCATTAAAGTTAAAATTAGTGAATTACATAAAGTTGTGATGGTAAATAAAAAATAAAGTGAGAGTTTTTTATTTCAAGGGAGTGGAGAAGCTCTAAGTTAGATTCTTTTACCTACTTTCCTTGTTCGGCGGGTTGCAGGTAAAAGCTGTTTCTCTTTTGGCAGTTAAAGGATGCATCGATGCACTGTTCAGCAGAAAGAGCCTATAAGAAAAAAATACTTTATAAATTTAATTTGTACTAAAAAAAATACTTTCGAAACAATTTACTCTTTTTTTTTTCTATTTTATTTCTTTGAACTTAGATAGATTGCGCAATTTCAGGCCTTTGAGATTACAAATTTCACACGGCTTTTAAATTATAATCGTGCGCGTTTGCAAACAATCGAAACATGAAATACATAATTTTCTTTCTAGTGGAAGCAGCATAAAAGAAAAAAGGTAATCCATTCAGTGTGACGAATACAATGGGAGGAAGTAATCATGTCATAATTTACATCCATACAATGGATTAACACAAAAAGATTCACATGAATTTCCAAATGAAGACTCCAGATACACAACAATAATGATGATACAAGCACATAAAACAAAAAAACAAGAGCCCTAAGCCCTAAGCCCTTGTCTTGAAAGGAATTGCTCGGATGATTATCTGGTGATACACAGCAGCAAGTGCAGCTCCAATGAAAGGTCCAACCCAGAAAATCCACTGCAAAACCACAAAAATCATAAATTCCATTATTTTTTAAGCCACATTTAAGTCTCAAGTCAAACAAATAAATAAATAAATAATATATAAGTGGATACTATAAGATTTTTGAATTAATATCAAACCCACATACATTCTAAGAAGAACAGAAATATAACAAAAATTTAAACAAAGTAAAAATAGAAAAATACCTGATCATCCCATGCATGGTCCCTGTTGTAGATGATGGCAGCTCCAAGACTCCTAGCTGGGTTAATACCAGTTCCTGTGATGGGAATGGTAGCCAAGTGGACCAAGAACACAGCAAATCCAATGGGAAGTGGAGCCAAAATCTACAATTATTATCATACCATAAATTAACCACATCATTAATTGCAAAATTGTAACATACCCATTTATTTATAAGCCAAAATGGAAAGAATAAAATACATACAGGAACATGAGAGTCCCTAGCATTTCTCTTGGCATCAGTGGCAGAGAAAACGGTGTAGACAAGAATAAAAGTGCCTACAATCTCAGCTCCAAGGCCATCACCCTTGGTATATCCAGAAGCCACAAAGTTTGCTCCACCTTTGAACATCTCATACCTACCATTGCCCTCAAACCCCTTCACCACACCAGCCCCACAAATGGCTCCAAGGCACTGCATGACAATGTAGAACAGTGCCCTAGTCAGGGACAGCTTCCTTGCCAAAAACAGACCAAAGGTCACAGCTGGGTTGATGTGTCCCCCTGCAACAACAAACAAACACAGATCTGGCTTAGCTCAAAATATTTCAACCAAAAAAACATGTTAGAAGTCCCACATTGACTTATAATATCACCAGAATGGTGTATATAAGTAAAGACATCATGAGAGTGCAACAAAATACCTGATATTCCAGCAGTGCAGTAGACAAGGGCAAAAATCATGCCACCAAAGGCCCAAGCAATGCCTTGAATGCCAACAGAGGAGCACTTGGAGGATGAATTGTTGACACCCATGACAGTTAAGATGGTAATGTAGAGGAACAAGAATGTGGCCACAAACTCAGCAATTCCAGCTCTGTAGAAGGACCATGATTTGAGCTCACCAGGCTCAAACAGAGGAGCTGGTGGTGGCTCCTTGTAGTCCTTGTCACTCTGAGCTGCTGTTCCAATTGGTTGCCTTTCTGAGAATTTGTTTGCTCCAACCTTAACATCTTCCTCTTTGTTCTCCATTTTCACTCACACCCTTTCCTTTCTTTTCTTATCTCACCTTCAGATCACAATAGTCTCATTATATAGTGGAAAGAGGAAAGGAACTCCATTATTTGCAAATACTTATTATTTTTATAAGCTAAAAGGTTAAGTGTGACTGTTTTTTTGTTTTTAGCAAATTCCAATGCGCTACTGTACTGTTATGCTTTGGTTTTCATTATATATTACTTTTGGGATTAAAAAACTAATAAGACGAGGGTTAGTTAAAAGGATGAATCATTTTTAGCAGCTACAAGTCTACAATGCTACATGCTGGTTGCTTTGTCTTCTTGTTATCCGCCGCAGACTTCTCGATGTCTTCCTCTACACTTTAATATTTTGTCTTTTCAATGATTCTTTCTGTTTTACATTTACAAAAACAGTTGTCATGCTTTTCAATCAAACAATATCAGTATCATTATCATGTAAATTAAAGTAGTTTAAATATATTTTTTCATCACGTTCAAAATTATTAAGAATATATTTAATACTCCTACGAATATTAATAATGCCCGGTTACTAAGACAAAAAATAAGAAGCGGAGGACTTGGATTTTACTGAATACTATAATAGCACCGAGATAGGAAAAGAAGATTCATTTTTATGGTATTTAATCAGTGAATGAATTATGGTACATAACAAAATATGAGATGAATTTCTGTTAGAGGCAATATAAATTCAATAATGTTAGCCGTTATGCATGATGGTATGAGACTATGACTATGACTCTATGAGTAGTGTTCCGTTTGGGAAAGTTAAAACTTGAAAAATAGGAAGGCTTTAACTTTAACGGTAGGCAAATGAGAGCCACAGGATCAAGAAAGGAATCGGATGGGCGAGAAGAAGTGGCCGTTGAGAAAGTGACAGGCACATGGAGATGGCTCTTTGGTCCTTATCAAAGTGTAGTTTCTGGTTATTGTCCTGCAACACTCACGTTAGTATTACTGTTGCATTGCACTTAACAAAGATGCCATAATTACGAATCATTTTTTCTTATATTTATTTCATCAACAATAAAAAATTATAGTTAGTTATTTCAATATGATTCTGATTTATTTAAGATTTTAAATATATAAAACACAAGATTGGATTAATGATCTCAATTTGTGTTATATAAATTTTAATATTGTATATAATTAAATTGTAAAATTAAAAATATATATAATTATTCAAAACATTTATTTTCTTAAAGAATATTGGATATTCAGGCAAGTCATGTCATAAACACTCCTCTAACTAAATTGTACTACACATAAAATGCTTATAAAATTTATTTGCATAATAGAAAATGTAAACAAGAAAAAAATATTAAATAAAATATTTAAGATTTGAATAGACATGAAAAATTAATATAAAATAATTATGTTGTTAAATATTTAAATTATTTTTTAATGAAACTCTTAAGATGATTATTATAAAGTAAAAAATACAATAATTAACAACTTATGATTAGATAATGTGAAAAAAAATTACATTATCAGTACATATGTTATTTATTTTCTAATTAATGTGACATAAATAAATAAAATATTGTATTACATTAATAAAATAAGAAAAACATTCAGATTGTTTTATGAAAAAAAAGACTGCAATATATAAAAAATAATAATTAATTTTCTAAAATTACAGATACGAAGCATATTTGGGGAATAGAGAAAATAAAATACTTCACGTACATAATTTTGAAACTCTATTTAATAGTTTTTTCTTTTAACTAATTTAAATTAAGTATTTTTAGAAAATGCCATTATAGAAAGGTATATAAATAGTATAATTCAAAAAAATAATTTCTTCGATAATTAAACAACTACGCTTTTATATTTCGAATTATAGTTGTTGTTTTTTTTTTTATATAATTAACTTGTACATCTATGTTTAAAAAATGTGATAATTAAATTTTGAGTCATTTATATAAAAAATATATATAATTACAAAAATAACTTTATTAAAAGTGATCGATAAAATTCTTTTTTTTTTGTAAAGATAAGAAAGATTATAAAGATGGTCGCAATGAGGATTGAACCTAGGTTCTCATGTTTCTAATTATCTCAACTTCTCCCCACCTAACCACTAGACTAACTCTAGTAGTCATCAATAAAGTTTTTGATTAGTCATGAACTTAATTATGGATATAACATAATTAAAAAAATAAATAAAACATGTTACTTAGAAGAATAAACATTCAACACAACTTATTAAAAGGATGCATAGCTTGCTTCATATATGTGGAGATTTTGAGTGATTTTAGGGATTATTGTCTTTGATATTACATTTGTATTATTTGGACGATGATGAAGAATAAGGAATAATGAAGAGCATGGTGTATCAAATATTGGTGGAGTTTGATTATGGTAGGGCTAATCCTGAGTGTCACAACATGATTATGATTGCATTGCAAACCAAAAGTAGACAGAGTGGGACCGTCAGGATTTGTGCACAACAGCTCATACTCGAGAGATACCCTGTTGGTCTTGGACCTGCGCGTCACATGCGGATCAAGTTTTTTTTTTATTTATTTTTTTTTACTGATCAAGTCTAAATTTAAATACATTAAACTTTTTATTTTTTATTTAATTATAAGTGACATATTTTTATAATATCATGTTATATAATTAAGTATCATAACAACTGAATTTTACTTTTTATGTTTCAAGTTTAAAAAAAAATGATCAAATTAATTTTTGAAATTGTATACTATTTTCAATTTAGTTTTTAATTATAGTGAAATTAAAAAAAAATCTTCGAAAATGTAATTCGTCGTTCATTTGAGTCACTCTGTTAATTAAGCTTTGTTTTCTTAAATGGAAATGTCTATATGACATTGTCATGTCATGTGACATATGTGGAGTGATACGTGTTATGTGGTTGTATCACATGACAGATATGTATCATGTAACATAATTATAATATAATATCATTTTAATCCTTGAAAGTGTAACACAATGCCACTTTAGTTCTTGAAACTATAACTTAATCCCTAAAAGTGTAACACAATGTTACTTTAGTCCCTAAAATTGTAATTTAATGTCACTTTAGTTCTAGAATTTTAACTTGACGTCACTTTAGTCTCTAAATGTGATCATAATTTTATCTTGATAAGATAATTATGATTTGAATATTTAATATTTACACAACAAAATATATAATTAAGTTAATATTGTAAATGCAGTGATAAATATATTTAAATAAATCCCACACCTTGTCCTAAAGGGTTTCCATTTGATTCAAGTCCAACATCACTCCATTTTCGTCCGACATCAATTTAGATAGAGATGATTCTCTTTCCTTACACTCGACACCATTCAAACTTACGTTCGACGTGATCAAGTCAAAAATGATTCTCTCTCTTCACGTTGACGTTACTAATCATGTGGCATTAAGAGAATATAAATCCTTGACTTCAAACCATGTGCAATGTCATGAAGGCGTACCTAATGCAACATCAAATAAATTTTGCACTTATGTAGAAATTAGATTGGCCAATCTACCCAAAATCTAGCCAAGAATCCAACATGCAACAAGATATACAACATATTTTCAATTTGTATGACTCAAAAGCAACTCCAAAATCAACATGCAACCAAGATTCACAAAGATCATCAACTACCCTTCACAACCAACATTTCAAGACAC
Organism: Cajanus cajan; assembly: GCF_000230855.2. NCBI lineage: Eukaryota > Viridiplantae > Streptophyta > Magnoliopsida > Fabales > Fabaceae > Cajanus > Cajanus cajan. The sequence continues at coordinate 76,649,062 of NC_138518.1, forward strand.
TCCAACTCTATCAATTCTCATTTCATAAATTCAATCAATTAACAACTGTATATCAATGATTATAAGCAACAACAAATCACCATTCATAAATATTGATTCGAAAACAAGTTTCCTTTACCCCTTGTTGATCTAAACTAAGAAGAGAAGAAAAGAAAGAAGAATTTCATACGATTTCTTTAACTTGAGATTCTTGGCTCAATACGCTTTGAATCTCCAACTTAGCCAAGTGATTTAACCATAAGGAAGGAAGAATAAAGGGATTTTAGTATAGAAAAAGGATTAAAAAAAAACTTGAATTTCAAAGAGCTCCTCACTAATTCCTCTTTAAAAAAATTTAAAATATAAATTTATGAAATTCACATTTTAAAAAAAATTAATATATTCTTTATAGGATGATCGAATTTAACTATATTTAAAATTATCTTAAAAACAACCTAACTCTTAAAATTCCTTAGCTACTAGAATTTTCAAACAACAACACTATCAATAACTCAATTAATCATTCAATTAAAGTAAAACACTCAAAACAATGTTACACTCTTTCACTAAAACCAACCTTTGCTGATCTCCCTCTCACAATATTGTAAATACTAAAGCCTTTTTTATTGTATTTAGAATGAACAGATTCGTGTTTACAAATTTTGAGACCTTTAATAAATTTTATGTTATATCATAATATAATTTATTATATTTAATTTTTTATTTTATTATTCTAACTTTTGAACCGTGAATTTAATAATTATGGTTTAATAATAAAACAATTTCAACGTGACGTTTAACGATAGTTCATTCGATCATTATTTTGTAACAAAATAATCTCAATTAAATCTTAAAAAAATAATTTGAAAATTTGTAATAATTTTTTTACAAAAAGGGAAAGTCAATTACCAGTTTCATAATAGGTCTACGCGTAAAGTGACAAAAACCCATCAATTTTAAGTAATTTAACATTTCTCTCTTCTTAATTTATTTTATTTAAAGAAGTATACTTTAAAACATAACATAATTTTAGGGTAAGGTTGGCCATGAAGCATAAATTTGGACATTTTCGAACGCAATCCGAGAATGCTTCTAGCTCCTAGGTGAAGTTTTTCCCTTATTATTCAGAGCAATCAAATTTTTAAATTAAAAAAATGTCTAGCCTGATTTTAAAATGAAATAATCTTGGATTCTCTTATAATATAAAATTAGGATTATGCCTACATTTTAACCCAAAATAAAATAAATAATTTTTTTACCTGTTGAACATAGCAATATCTTTGCCAGAAAGAAAATATGGAGGCTTTTGGTACGTGGGTAAGTGGGACAGGCTGGCAGGATTGGTTTCATAGAACATTATATTTGGCATCTAATCCAAAAAGATTATATGCAACCAATTATGTCATTATTACACTGTACAGGTCGGAGTTTCATTATCTCCTTCAATTTCATTATGTTGTTGGAATTGATATGTGATGTGCACATGGATGGTCTTTCTCAATTCTGCTTCTCCTCTGGTCCACGAAATGTCATAATTAGAAGTGTCCATGTATACATGCATGAGCATGAAACTATCACTACCTAGCTAACTAATAATTACTAATTAAGCTGTTTTGCAATGTTGTAGACGAAATCATTTTCTTTTTCTTGATTAAAAAAAAAGTAAACGAAAGAAGATTCTTCCAAATTATTCTCATCTATTAAATTTTAAAACTAGCAAGAGTGCATGGAACAATTAATGTATGGTAGTCCTGGTAGTGGTAGGCCATGCCCATTCATCAAGTTTAGTTCCTAGTAATTAGAAGACTAACCACAATTTAAAAAAAATTAAAACAAAAAGAAGGAAGTAATCAATAATCATCGTTGTTAGTCAAACTTCAAAAAATAAATTCTTAAAAAAAAAAAATAACAGACATGGTAAGTACAGGTAATGACAGACATGGCCATCGTTTGCCACCCAATTTACCTGCCAGAATGGACGTACATTAGTCAGAGAAGAAGCTTTTTAATCAAATGATACTAGCAAGAAGAGGCCTTGTTTTTCTAATAGTTTTAAGCAATAATTAATGAACATTATATTAGTGGTAGTGGGACTTGTGAGATGATGCTTTCATCAGAAGAAAAAATTCCTTCACCCTAGTGCCTCCTACCTCCCTCCAGATTTTTAATTCTTGAAGTAAATTTTCTAAAAATTTACTTAAGCAAATTTTAATATTTATAAAAATTTAAAATTTCTATTTGAAGTAAATTTATATTTTTAATATTTATAAAAAAATAAAATTTAACTTTAATATATATATATATATATATATATATATATATATATATATATAAGGAGGGCTCAAACGATACCGGTGTAACTTTTAGTAAGTGTTACACCGCTCAATAATTTTATATTAAATGTAAATTTTGAAAATCTAACCGTTAAATTGAAAGTTCATATCTCTTAGATCATATATATCAAATTTTGTTAAAATTGAACAACAACTTGAAGGTAATCAAAGTATTCATATTTTAATATATTTTGAAATGTATATATTATGTCAATTTTGTTTTTATGAGAATGAAGTATCAAAATTTTAGTATATTTTGAAATGTATATATTATGTCAATTTTGTTTTATGAGAATGAAGTATCAAATCATCTTAGATTAATATAAAATTTGATATATATGATCTAAGATATATGAACTTTCAATCTAACGGTTGAATTTTCAAAATTCACATTTAAAGTTATTGAGCGGTGTAACACTTACTAAAAGTTACACCGGTGTCGTTTGAACCTTCCTCTATACATATATATATATATTATCTTTTTGCTCTAAAAAAAATATAGTAGGGTGGATATGAGAGCGAAGAGATACATACTTGAACTCGTACTTGAACCCGATTTTTCAAGTTGCATAAAATTTGTACCCAAACATGCTTAAAGTGGGTTTTTCCCGTAAAATCAAGTTTGAGTCAAATGGGTACCTACTTGTGCAAGTTTAATTTTCATGTTTAGTCTCATTCAATTGTTGACACTTGCATTAAAAAAAACTTTTTTTTAGTAATTTACAAATAATGTTATTTTATATAAAGAATTATATATGTCACGAAGGTTAGTATTTATTTAAAAATTAGAAGAAAAGTATGTGAATTAAAAATATTTTATGAGAGTTAAGTGCAATTTTTTCTTTTTAAAAAAAAAAGCTATACTTTGACTCTTTGGGATCAGCTTTATATCTACAATATGGAGAACTGTGAATTGTTATTAATGAAAGAGAATTTATTTTGATAGGTTGGGCCTTAAGACTCAAGAGCCCACTCCGGAAGAATATTGGTGCTGATTGTCGATGCTCAGAGACAGAGTGATGGCCTAAATATAAAGCTTCTCAAACTCTTGTTGGATAGGATATCCCACTTCGTTGGCCAAGTTCAATTAAGGATTTTGTTTAATTATACAGCACCGACTATATTTTAGTATTTTAGCAATAGTTGCTAACTTTTTATTGCGTCTAAAGTGAATCATCGATCAATAATTAAAAAGATAAATCTTCTTGAATTAATTGAAGAGAAATATTAATTTTACTCAGAGTTGATACTCGTAAGATGTACAGTAAATACAGAACGTATTAGTATATAAGAAAAATGCCCGTGAGAAGTATCCCTCCTCTAACAATAAAGACTGAATTTGTTATACAGAGTGAAGAAAGAGGAAGCTAACTATTGCATTAATTTAGTTAGAAGACGTAGAATTACATTGGAAAAGAACATCGGAGAAAGGGAAAAAGAAAGGAAGATAAAAAATTATGACTACATTTGTATAAACAAAAAGAAACGGTTGGATAAACTGTACTAAGCCTACTGTGCAATATTTGGCTGGATGGAATCTGAAGGCCATATTTTTGGAAAGCCCTCTAATCACGCAAAGCAAAGGCCCTTTTCTTCTAAGTTGCAAACAGTCCAGAACAACCCATTATTTGTCACAACAGCCTTAACTATCAAAATCAATGGCTCTCTGGCAACCTGCAACAGTAACAAGAAACAAAAACAAAATAAACATTATTTTTACTGAGCAACAGATGACAATTCTACTTCTTCTGTGTTTTTCTTTTTCTTTTATTATTTTGTAACAGGTGTTGTCTTAGACTGATATTGCCAATAACCAGCCTTGTCAAGTTACAAAATGACATAAAAGAGGAAAACATTGGACATTACCTCCATGGAAATTCACTTGTATCAATTCCAGCTTGGTGAAGCTCGTCAACATACTGCAATGCCTCTCGGCACTCTTCTCTATCATCAAAAAAATCCTTCTTTTCACCTTCTATTTGATATGTTTCATGGCCTTTACCAGCGACTACCTGCACCATGCATATAAAAGTATAACCCTGTTTAACTAATCACAACTCACAAATTAACATTCCTTGTTTTACTTATGATATGATATTCTTGAAGAATTAATTTAAAAAGATGTCAAAAGGAGGATAAAAGTTATTAAACTCCACTTGTAATGCTATCGGTACGTTATTTTTTTAATACAGTCAATCTACAGCTTATACAAAGACATTATCAACAGTAGACAATCAACGTGAAGTTTTCTCAACTCCAATACAGTTTAAGCAAGGCTAACTAAAAAGAGACAAATGAAACTGAATGTTGGAGGATGATTCATCCCCATGCAATAAGTTTAAATTACAAAGCAGGTCCATGAACTATTTGAGAATTTTCAAATAGGACCCTAATCTATTTTTTTTAGTTGGGTCCCCAAGCTAAAAAATTAATTATTTTAATGGGGTCCTTGACCTGTGTTGGTATAAATTAAAAAAAATACATAATCAGGGGCCCCATTAAAATAATCTTTAGTTTAGGGACATTAGAAAATTTTCAGATAGTTCAGGTCAGGGACCTACTTAGTAATTTAAACATAAATTTAAGCTTCTCCCCTATTTTATTCTCTTAATCAACATATTTGAATATAGTTGGTCCTTTATTCTTCAAATTTTTCAGAAAACCAAAAACTATAAATCCCTATCGCAGTACCAAGCACCAAATTGCTTTCAATTAAGTCACTTGCGAGTCATCACAACCTAGCTCAATTCTATATTAAAAGGCGAAATGTAGAATAGAGCTCCAATAACTTACAACCACATCTCCCTCTTCTCCCATTGCAACCGCAGCTCGCACAGCCACCCTCCTAATGTCATGGAGAAAAAGTCTATGACCATTTGGAAGAGGTGGATAATAGTCATTCTCTCCATATTTCAGGTAGTCCTGCATTGTCCATCCCACCCCAGCTAGCATATCATCCAATATATCCACTGGGGAAAAAAGGTAAAAAAGGCATGTAAAAATTAGGATTCTGAAGCTGTTTAGCAGCTAGTTAAAGCATGCAAAAGCATTCATACATTGTCTGTATTCTATGCTCAAAATACATACATGGATCTTCACTCTTGGGATTGTCAGATGTCAGCATGGTCACTTCACTTTTATCTGTTGCTATCTTGGTCATCATGGGTCTCTTACCCCTGTCGTCCTCACCACAGCATCCAATGACTTCAAAATGAACAAGAAATTGTGACATGCACAATAATGAAAGCATATTTCCATCAAATAATATAAGCCTTCAAACTTAGGCATGTACATAAGTATTGTGTAGTTTTATTAACTTAGGAAATCTTCTGCAGCAACAAGAGAAACCCAACACAAACATACCAGTTATGATCCTGCGAGGTCCAAGCTCTCTTACAGAATCAAGCAATCTAGACAATGCATCAGGAGTACTGGCATAGTCTACTATCACCCCATACGCTTGTTCCTCATCAATCAACTCACACCTCCCAGGAACTGCATCAACCTCCTCAATCCCTCTAACAATGTCCTCCAAGGGCGCCCCAACCGCAATCCCAACTGCCACAGCCGCAAGAATGTTGTAAATATTATGCTTCCCAAGCAAACCGGATGAAATCTCCAGTATACCCGTGGGAGTATTAACCAACACCTGTGTCTCAAACAAAGAAAGCTCAAACTTCAAAGGATGAACATCCGCATCCTTATTCTCCATGGCAAACGTCACAACAGGAACTTCCTGGCTCCCTTGCGCCACGAAAAAAGGCGCATTCGGATCATCCAAGTTAACAACCTTCCTATGCCTATCCGGATCCACCATCCTCGCAAACAACTTAGCCTGCGCGTCTCTATCACCCTCCTTCTCCGGACTCAAATTAGTGAAAACCGCAACATCGAAATCAACCTCCTCATACTTCCCCTCTCCCAACCCCTCACCACTCGCCTCCATGACTGCCGCCTCGGTCCCATTGAGAACCATCTTTGCCATCAAATTCTGAACCAAAACAGCATCAGAAACCATGTTTTGCAACTCCAACTTATTATCCCCATGGACATAAGAAGCAACCGAGTTAAACATCCCAGTGCGCAGCCCCATAGCTTCATACACACTTTTAATCAAATAGGTGGTGGTCGTTTTGCCATAAGTCCCAGTTATCCCAATCACAGCCATTTTAGTCGAAGGCTGTTTATAAAACGACGCAGCCAACTTAGCAAGAACAGCATTCGTATCTTCCACAATAACCAAAGCCTTACACCCCAAAGTATCCTCAATATCAATCTCTTTACTAGCCACAACAGCAACCGCACCTCTCTTATCAGCCTCAGACAGAAACATATGTCCATCGTTTTTCCGTCCAACGCAACACACAAACAAATCACCCGAAGTAACAATTCTCGAATCGTGCTGAATTCCGGTGATTTCGACTTCTAGGTCACCGGAAACAGACACAGGGACGACTTTAGTATCGTCTAAAAGTTCAGCCAAACTCATCTTGAACTTCCCTTCCACTATTCTAACCTTACTTTTCCCGTAACTGTCTAAATCGAATTCAAACGGAGATTCGGTCAAACCTCCGTCACCGTTACCGGTGAGTCCCTGGAGGCGTTCGATTTCGTCCAAATCGCCGAGCTCCTCCGGTTGGAGTTCGTCGACGGCGGTGAGTTGGTCTTGTTTCGGTGGATTAGGTTCGAGAAGGCCTTGGGAGACGAATTCCTTGCGCTTGAGGGCTATGGCTTTGTCGATTTCGCCGAAGAGGTCGTCCTCGGAGGAGTCGAAGGCGTCGGCGTCGGGAGCGTCTTCGACGTCGGCGATGGCGGCGAGGTACGTGGCTTGGTTGTTCTTGTAGTCTTCTTCTTCGATTTGGCGCGCGCGTTCGGCTTGGCGTTGGATTTGTTGGAAGGTGGAGAAGCCGTGGGAGGAATCCTCTGCGGCTTCCGGTGGGTCGTCGTCGGCTGGGCTTGGGTAGAACTTGCCATCGGGCCCAATGGCCCACGGGGCCCGGACCCGGACGAAGGGGTGGGAGAGGGGACGAAAGAAGTGTGTGCGTGTGGGTTTGTGGAAGTGTTGGAGCTTTACGGTGGATGAAGTTGGAAGTGTAGGAGAGAGCAAGTTAGGAACGCCAAGAAATGATAACGCCATCAAAGTTCAGAGAGAGTGGTGGTACTCGGGAGTACAATGAAGGGGTTTGTTTGGGTTTTAGAATTTTTTTTTTAATCACCATTCACCGGAAGGATTAGGCTGATGGACAGCCCAACAATCATTCTTTTCCTTCATCTTGGCCCAAATCTTTATGGACCAATATTTATGTTACTTGACACTCCATTTATGGACTTCATTTTAAAAAATGAAACTAGTTTTCACATTTTTTTTCACCTGGGCCTTCTAAAATGAGGCCCAAGATCAACCCATACAATTATTTTTGGGTTTAGTCCAAGTTAGGCCATTATTCAATTAAGTTAAAAAGACCTAAATTTAATTTGTGTTTAAAATCTAAAGCCTAAAGTTAACATTTCATTAGAAGGGATGGAGTTGATTCGAGTCACAGTCAAACATTCATTTTAGGCTTCTAAAATGAGACCTAAGCCCAAGGAAAAACTTGATTTGTATGAATTTTTTTTTGTAGACCAAGCTGGAATTGAGACATGATTGGATTAAGATTAAAAAAAAAATGCACAAATTTAACGTGGACTAACAATTTTAAATTCAATCCTTACAATTCATTCAGGTTATATTAGAATAAAGCATTTTATAATTTTAAAGAATTTCGAATTTTTAGAATTTTAATTGCTCAAATTCTTGTGTTTTAATTTTTTTTTGTTTGGATAAATAAATTAAATTTATTCATTTAGAAAACCTTGTAATTGGATAAAACAATTAAATTCTTCATTTTTAAAATTATATATTTTTTGGTGCATTTTTAACCTGTTTTTTATGTATTAAAAATTGTATATTTAAATAAAACATTTAATTTTATTTAATTTATAAATATTTTATTAAATTAAATAATTATAATTAAAATTATTCAAATAAAATAATAATTTTTTATTTGATTTAACATGAAAATTCTTAATATTATTATTAATTAATTTTATTAATATCCACAACAGTTGTTACCACAACGAATCTTGAATTTTTAATAAATAATTCTAAATTATTTCTATAATCATCCTTAAGATATTAATCAATATTTATAAATTAAAAATATAAAATCATTTAATTTTTATATAATAAAAAATCTAATAAATAAAAAATCTAATATCCAATATTTCTCAATCATTCAATTTTTAAACGTATATGTAAGACTGAGCTGCCTTTTTTTGAGGAAGTTAGAGGAATTTTAGAATTCTTTGTTTTGAGAGGGAGAGAAATTAGAATTTTAGGTTTTTAGTTAATAATAAATAACATTTTAAATATTAAATTTCTTTTAATAGAGTATCCAAACAAGATATTTTAAGAGGAAAATTTTAAAATTTTCTTTAAAAAAAAATACTTTTTCCCACTTAAATTACTTTATCCAAACATACTATGAGAGAACTTTAACCTAGTTGATTGTGGACTCAACATGAGTATTACATTAACAAGGCCGGAAAAAAGAGAGTTGAGATTCATTTCAAGCTTTAAAAGTGAACCCTATTTCAATAAAAAGCTTGATTTGTATTTTGTTTAAATGTAAGTCTAGATCAAGATATGATTGAATCAAGTTAAAAAGACTCAAATTTAATTTGTAATTAAATTTAAAGTTCAAACTTTATATTTCCTCGTTTAGGTCCTAATAGATAAAATCAATAACTCATCTTACAAAATGCAAATCAAAATTGATTGTCTATGATTGATGTTGGTTCTAAAAATCTGATCATATGAGGATTTTTTTTTTGGCTAAATTGATTGTCTTCATGACAATAAAATATATTTTATATTTTGAATATGTTAAATATATTATTTATTCAATTGTAAAATAAAATATCAAGAGGATTTGGTTATTGTTGGGGTTGATAATTTGGAAAGAGAATTTGAGTGATGGATTAAACATGGCCAAAAGATGCAGCTGTCAGTTGTGTAGCCATTATTATAGAATGAATCCCATAACAGGCAAGGATACCAGAATAGCGACGTAGTTTGCTGCACCTAAATTAAAACTTAAAACTTAAAAAAGTGACACTCCTCATGTTATCTGCAAAACAAATCTCATTCACACTATCAATTGCAGTTAACATGATAAGAGAGTGCGGGACCATATCCACCAACATGAACGGTTGACATTGGTAGCAAAACCAGGTGCAGGGGCCATGGCCTGTTCCCCGCGCTAACAAATTAAGTAAGACGTCTCGTCCACCACTCAACGACAACCTTAGCAAGACAGAAGATTCCTTAAAACGACACCGTTTCGTACTCCAAGAGCACCATCCAACAAATGCTAGACACTAGACACTAGACAGACAAAGGAGGGTGGGTTTGGATGTGCAATTGCACGGGAAGTCGGGAAGTAATAGTTATAGATAGACATGTACAGTGCTAAGAGTCTTTTGATACAAACTAAAATAGTTTTTAAGAATTTCTCTTAAAAAATAAATAATTATTTCTAACTAAAAACGCTTCTAAATATGTGTTCAAAGATATTGGATAACAAACACAAACCAACCCAACTTGCCTTCACCTAAAACCTTTCCTCAACCACCAATTATTCTACAGTTTACTACTCATTCTCATAATATTTCTATGTCCTAATCAGACACATTCCCTGTGTTTCTGTGTTTGTGTGATAACTGCATTCCATTCTAGATCTACATCATCATGCACTTCTTTAATCTCTATAGGACGACTTAAATTTCGGTATCATATCCAGGTATCTCTCACTTGTAATTATATACTTACAGTTTCCAATATTAGACTTTACTAGGCAAAAGAAAAGAGAAAAAAAAAAAAGAAGGGGGGGGGGGGGGGGGAATATGGGAATTAATGATTGCATTCAGAGTTGGGTCTCAGTCAGAGTTCAGTCACATTAGGTTTTAGACTTGATGTATTTGTGTTCTACAGACAAGGTGGATTACTTTTCATTCTTTTATTTCACTTTTGTTGGGTGGTTGGGTGAATATGTCAATTTGTCAATTGGTTGTAGATCAATCAAAATATGAGTTTAGTTGTTTAGTTTAGAAAGTATGATCATTCAATTGTAAAGTTGAACTCATTTATGTTTTAATCTTTTTGTGGGGTTTGAAACTGATCATGGGTTAGTACTTGAGATTCTGATGTTTCTAGTTGTTGTTTATATGACATTCTGAAGCTGAACATTGCTAGTTAATTTTAATTTCCAGGGATTAACCTTTCGTTATTTCTGTTTTTGCACAGACTTTTGTGATATCTTCACTAAATTTGACTAGAAGATCACGTATAATAGCTTTCAATCTTTATAATGGCGAGAAGATCTCCTCCTCGTGTTAACCAAACGTACGACACAAAATGTACGTGGCGAATGTTTAAAATCTTTAATTTTCGTGAAGGTCATTCTGAGAGGAGATTGGTTTCCAGTAGGAGGCATTTGAATATTCAGGCTAATGGTATGTGTTTTTTTTTCTTATAGCTTTTATTCAGAAAGGATGGTTTTATTTAGTAAAAGTCTAAATCATATATAAAGCTACAATTTTAAAATGAAGATTTTTGGGACAGAAAGTTGTGCACCCATTTACCATATTTTTACTTAAACATGATACATATAAAATCAGTTTAGTTTTCTGAAGGTCAGGAAATTATATGTATTCAATTTGGCCCCTCTATAATTTGGAACTTCTGAATTTGTTTTCCAAGCTCCAGGGAATGGAAACTCCAGAAGTAGCTCAGATGTGCTTAGCAAATTTGATGAGAAGAACCTTCAAATTGGTGTAAGTTCTTATCGAGATTGATGTTATAACAGGAGCCTTTCTTTTAATATTGTGCTTAATGAAATTTATCACCAAATGCTTCATGTTTTTACCCTTTTTGCAGTGTCACGTATCCTACCTCTTCTCTCATTTACTTACGTGTAGTTTAAGTTGCTTGTGATACAGTCCCTAGTTACCTTTAGTAATTAGTATGTTCTGTATCTCATTACTCGTGAAGTGTACGTGTTAATTCAATTTAAACGGCAAGGAAGTTTGTTAACCATCTCTCTATGTACAGAGAGGGAAGCGTCTTCCTTAAGCCGTCATATTTTGTCTTGACATAACTACCCTATTTTTTTCTCGCACACAAATACATGGATGTAAGGGTAGGGTGTAGGATTTGGAGAAGTGAAAAAACCTCTTTTTCTTTAATAACGTAGCACCCTAAATCATAAAGACCTCAACAATTATATTTTGTACTAAACTACTGACAATGACCAGAAGAGAAACAACATTGAAAACCTTCCATACTTCTCTTACAGATATTTTCAAAAATCAGCCTTGATGATCTAGTGACCAGTTTCATGAAAAGTAATTCATGCATTATAAATCTATAAGTTTTAATTAATCTTTAAAATTGCCATATATAGTTGACAAGATGAAGCAAAAAGGGTGTCTAATGTGTCATCCTCTCCTCTCACCTATTATTCAATGGATAGCTTAGTAGCACTGATGGAAAAATTCTGACTACAGGTAAGTTCCAGAAATAGAAGAGATTGTAGTTGTAAAAGTACCAGCAGCGTGGAGAATGATGAGGCAGCAGATTGGAGAAACGAAGTACTAAAGATGATTGTTGATCAGAGATTCGTCAATAAACATTATGAAGGCAAAGATGGGGCAATTTGTCAGCCTAATCAATTCTTGGATGCTTTACAGATTTTATATTCAAACAAGGAACTCTTCATAAAACTTCTGCAAGATCCAAACTCTCTATTAGTAAAACAGATTCACGACTTCCAGAGTTCTCAAGTGAAAGAACCCTGTCAGCATGCAACGCAAAAAAGGATGAGTAGATTAAATAAACCTCACAATAGTAATGCTACACAATGTGTAGAACCTACCAAGTCCTTTGATAGATATGATTTGAGTTCAAGTTGTAAGCCTCAGTCCTCAGACAGAATAGTAGTTTTGAAGCCTAACACTGTTAATAGTAATGCACAAGATAATAGGCCTCTACGTTTTCCCTTTAGTGGTATAAAGAGAAAATTAAAGCATGTCATGAGAGTAAGGAGACACGAACAGCAGTGGAAGACAGGCGATGGAATGCCATGTAAATTTTCCTGCAGTTCCCAGGACTTGGAAGATGGTAAAAAAGTAAAAGAATTGGAAATTGCTGGAAGAAATTCACCAATTAATGACCATACTAGTGCTGGTAAAAGGTTGAATTCATATCTTGATTTGAAGAAGAGGGACAATATTATCAAGTTGAAGGATTCTGAGTTATGTATGGAGCAGGAAGCTGCTTCATTTTGTTGCAGTAAGACCAAATATAATACTTCAATTGGCCCTTCTGAGCAAAATACATTGAACATACATGTTGAAGGTAGGAAAGGTCCTTCTCAGATGTTAAACTGTGGAATTGAGGAATGTAAACAGTGCACAAACTCTCTAGGGAGATCAATTCCACTTCCTGACCTTTTGTCCTTGCCAAGCTTGCATAGGTACTGTGAGCACAGTTCTATCACTGAAAGAATGAGAGATTACAACAACTATCAAATGGTCACCAGAACCAGATCCGGGCTTCCAAAAGAAGGAGAAAATGGTTCCTATAGTTTTTTGGGACCGAAAATCAAGGATCCCCCAGTGACCATTGTAAATATAAATTCTGATAAGTTGCAACTTTTTGGTGAAGATATTAGTCTCAGAAATAGTGTTCCTGGCTACAATCTACATGCGCATTATGATATTTCAAGAGGTATGCTCTATATAATAAATATTTGTCTCATCTATCGTCTATATAATCCATCAGTTCTTTATCGTAGTCTAAGAATATTATATTATCCTGTTACAATATATGTGCATAAGAGAATATATGGATATGTTTTCTCAACCAGATGGCAAATTCAAGGATAGCCCTACTCAGAACATCGACCTAAATAATATAATCAGAGGAAGTGGATGTGGATCTTTTCTGGTAAATATTTTTTGACATATACTCTGAACTATGAACTGACTTACACTTCTATCTTTTACATTTATCAGATATGCATTGGGTTGCTTTAAGGGACATTACATTGTAAAATGCAGAGATATCACATTTTTTTAACACTTTATTATTGCCCTAAATTTATTGAAAATAACAATTTTTCATTGATCTTACTTTTTATTTAATGAGTCTTTCTTTGATTTTGTAACTTTTAATAAATTTTCAATTCATAGTAAAGTATTTGTTTAAAAGAATATGTTGGAGAGTATGTTGAAATTAATATTTATCAGTGTTAAACTATTTTCGTTTTTATTTATAAGATCCAATTTTAAATAATTATTTGTTCTTTTATATAAGACTTAATTTATATTATCTCATATATAAATTATTTATAGACTAAAATATTCCTAATTAAAATATATTCTCTTATAAGTTCTTTAAAAAATATATATTCTAATTGATTAGAAAACATGTGTGAATATTAATTAGATTAAAAAATATGATACAAAGGTAATTTTAGAAAAAATATATAAATATGTATATATATATATTTATTTATTTATTTATTTTTATTAACTAAGTTAACTATTTTTTATAATGATAAATTAAATAATTGAATTTTATATATAGAAATGGGGTGGTAATTTTTATTTTGTACACGTATTTTATCACAATCTCAAATATTGATTTTACAAGTAACAATATTTTCACACTTCTGCCTTTCAAGTACAACCGTCGTTATTTAGTCAAATCCATCAAAATTATTCCAACCTTTTTGTCTTTTTATCCTGGATGTTAATATTGAAATTTCGAGTTGATTAGGATTTGCATCCAGAGATCCAGGCTTTGCTTTTTTCACAAGATGTTGCTTCATCAAGCCTCACATTCAGTCAGAGAACAAAAGATACTGTAGTCGATGTTAACCACCCCAGTGGTGAATCTGTTGCTGAGCAATTTATTAAGGATGATTTTACCAACCCACCAATCACCATCTTTCAACCAGGTATGATTTTAAACCTGGACACATTCAACTTTTTTTCCTTTTCACTCTATTTGTCAAGCCAAGTTGACAGTTTAGGACTTCCACAGATGAGCCACCGGTACAAGTAATGCAAGATAAATTTAAAGAGAACCATTTTGAAGACCTTATAAGACTCTCATTGAATCAAATGAACAATTTAACCTCCTCCAAGGACATATTAGACTATGTAAGGAAAATTCTGCATGCTTTCAACTTGAAATGTGATGAACTTACTCAGAAGAGATCATGTGACCAATCACTGGATCCATCCACTTTTGTTGAACTGAAGGAACTAACTCGTCAACTTTCTGGTGGTACAATCTTGCTTGATTGTGTCATCGAAACTTTCACAAATGTATACCAGAACTATGGTTTTCCACCTCATGTTTCAACAAAAAATCCAAACGTCCAAGCATATGTTGTGAAGAAACTTCTGGTTAAAGAGATTACAGAACTAGTTAACTTGCACTTTCACCCTTGTCCATCACCCTTAAGGTTAGAACAGCTTGTTGAAAAGGACTTGGAAAGACGTGGTTCATGGCTAAATATCCAAGTTGACACAGAAGATATTGCAATAGAGGTGGAGAAAGATGTTCTTGAAAATCTGGTATTGGAAATTGCATCTGAGATGGATATCATAACCATGACATATTGCAATGAACCTATGTCTACTTGCTTGGGGGATGATAAAGCATTTTGGAAGGATTATCTAGCTACCATTTATTGAATAAATCGTATATTTGGTCCACGCAATACGCTTCCTAAGATGTACAAGTAAATTACACTTGTATCAGTGCAACATGATTTTTTGTACATACAATTGCATTATTTCATTTATTTTATAATTTTTGTCTGTTGAATAACAGGTTTAAACCTAAAGTGTATGCAAATTTTCAAATTCTCTCTTATTTCCTAAAATCTTCTTATTTCCTATGAGTTTTATTTTCAAATCTTCTTATTTCCTAAAATGGGTCGTGGCTCGTAGCTCAACTCCACCTACCTTGAAAATAAGCTGGATCGGGCCAAAATAAATAAATAAAAATTTATAGTAAATGGGTATATTTCAACTTGACCCATTTTCACCGGCTCACCCGGGTTGAACCTGTGGTGAGTGAAGCAACCCACCAGCCCACCTTTTTTTTAAAATTGAAATTTAATTACGGTTTATAGCTAATTGTGTATAATGGGACATTCAAATTTTTTATTTTGGACTTTTATAATAGTTTACATTTAATTTTGTATAATGAGTTATGACATATGACTATTAATAATGTTAATTTTATGATTATTATATTAATTTATAGTTAATTTGAAATTTTGAATTTTGTTGATAAATTTTTTAAAATTTTTTGGTGGGTTGGTGGGCTGGCCCGTATAACCCACCAACCCGTGGTGGGCCAGGCCTGGCTAGGAAAATTTTGAGAAAATTAAAAGTGGGCCGGGTTGAGTTGACTCACTTTTAAAGTGAGTCAAGGTGGGTCAGCCATATGGGTCGAGTTACCCGTTTTGACAGCTATAAAACTAAGTATTACTGTCTACTTAGTACTTAGTTAAAACTCAATAATACTCGATTTGATTCGGGATTTTACTTATTAAAGTGAATACTAGTAAAGATTCGTTAGAGAAATTTCATCTTTAATACTAAGAGATTTCTTTAAGTAGATATATTCATCAAAATAAGATTTTAATACGAGTGTCATTTAAGAAAACCTTAAGAGAGTTAATTATAAGAGTTAATCACTTATACACTACCGGTGTAAAGTTTTTTTACACTAACAACCAATCAGATCTGTTAATAGTGTCATGTCATTTGTTCATTTAATTAAATTAAAATAGAAAATGCACTATTAACTTTACACTGGCAGTGTATAGGTGATTAACTCTAATTATAATGTTCCCAAAAGTAAAC
Source organism: Cajanus cajan (assembly GCF_000230855.2). NCBI lineage: Eukaryota > Viridiplantae > Streptophyta > Magnoliopsida > Fabales > Fabaceae > Cajanus > Cajanus cajan. Next base: position 76,665,363 of record NC_138518.1, read on the forward strand.
TATGAATTCAACTTAAAAGTTTATTATCCTCTAATTTTAATTATTAGTATTTTAACTTGTGTGCTGTATATGATGAGTATTTATTTGTATATAATTATAATTAAAATGTATAATAAATAATTGAAATGGTGATAAAAATTTATATTTTAAAATTAAAATAGATAGATTGTCAAGAAAATATTGTAAATATATAAATATAAAAGAATATAATGAGATAACTAAAAAAAGATATTTTATGATTTGGGGATAGCCGGTGAAATGCTCCTTTCAAGAAGGAAGCAAAAGAATGACGAGAATCTATAATATTGAAAAAGGGAGACGAATGAGTTTCAGTCGTTAAATTAATTATAAAATTTATTGAATTACTTTTTACACCATAAGAGAATGATTTCTTCAAAACTAAGTTCAGAGTCGTATTATAGATGTGAAATATTTATCAGCTAACCTCTACTAAAAAAAAATGTAACTAACCATTAATGAGATTTTTTTTCGAATACATTTTTTTTTCATTTGCAACGCTAATTCAAAATCTACTTAAAAAATCCAAGTTCAAATTTAATCAGACCAATGGCACGGTAGTTATGAACCTCGTTGATAGTATACATCAACAAGATAGTCTGTAGAAATTTTTTATAATGGAATAAGAATAACACCACTTAAAATTTTTATTTTATTTTCTTTGACAAGGACTTGCAAGTGCAACTACACGCTATCAGAAAATAGCTATTATATCTCGAGAGACTTGGCAACACAAATAAATCTTTGAAGAAAATGTGAGCATTTCTCTGGTTTTGACTACTGTTCCGGTTCCATGATATTCGGTTTCCAAAACTACAACATTTATAAAATTGATTCCTGGGGGCAAAAAAATCATTACAATGTAATAATTTAGGTTATGGTCCTCTCAATTCTAGCTATTCCAATCACAAGAATCATATTACTCCCACTAGAAATTCCCCCTCCCATAACTTCCCTCCATGCCATATACATGCAGGGAAGAAGACAAGAAAATCAAATAAGAAAAGAGTGCCTTAGCGCATATACAACTTCATAGTACCTCACTACTTCTGTAAAGCAAAAGACATAAAATATGATATTATTCCCATTCAATTGTTGATGGTGGCTTTGACGTAATGTCTTGCACAACACGGTTTACACCACGGACACCATTACAGATCTTTCGGGCGACATTGTCAAGGAACTTGTGCTCAAAGTAATACCTGCAATTTATTTCATGAGCAACAGTTCTGATGGTTTAATAGGGAAAGATTATTTGAAGCCAATGGAATAACTTTGCATCACAAATAAAACATAAGTGCCCTGAAACTGATGTATTTTCAGCAAAGAATTTAATGCCCTAGTCTTTAATCAACATCATGACATGACTTAACGAGATGATAAGGTAACACCACTATCTCTGAAAACTTCTTATCTATTTAGGTGTTGCTTAAAGTCTCAAGTAGGTGTAGAAGTTCTTATACTTTGTTACAAGCACCTTCCCCTGTATCAAATATACATGCAACAATATTGAAAAGCAGAATATTCTGTCGTATAATAGGAACCGCTTAACACGCTTGCCAAACTTTATTTGCTGCATTCGATAGTAATACTAGAAGCATGTTCGACCTACTATTGGTAATTTGGTTCCATTAAAAGAAAAGAAAAACCAAATAACGTTATGCTACAGCAACACAGCATAACCAAATATGCTTTTTTTGAGGCATATTCTGCAAATGGAGCACATTCAGAAGTAGTAGTAATAAGGAAAAAAGTTATCCAGCAGCATAGCCAAACATACTACAGTTGAAATCTTACCAGTCTGCAGTCATTCCATCTTGACTTGTGACAGCTCTGAGTGCAACAACATGGGAATGTGTTCTTTGATCACCTTGAACTCCAACTGATCGAACTGGCAAGAACACTGCAAAAGCTTGCCATATTGAGTCATAGAGGCCAGCATCCTTGATTGACTGAATGAAGATCTCATCAACCTGGGAAAACAATTTTCAAACTTCAACACTGAAGGACAATCATTAATCAATATTACAAACACACAAGAACAAAATATCCAGTACCTGTCGGAGAATATCTAAAGCATTTCCTTCAGTCACATCACCCAAAACTCTCACTGCAAGACCAGGACCAGGGAATGGATGACGTTTTAGAAAGCCCTCAGGAACATCCAAGATCCTCCCTAATTGACGAACCTATATACACACAGCAACAAAAACAAAGATCAATGCATAACATAAGATGAGAATCCAACTGCATGCAAGCAAGCTAATGGATCACAAGTAATACCTCATCCTTAAACAAAAGTTTAAGCGGTTCAATAAGTTTCAATTTCATGTCCTTTGGAAGGCCTCCAACATTATGATGACTCTTAATGGTATGGGAATGAGTTCTCCCACTACCAGGTGGAGGGCAAGATTCAATTACATCCGGATACAAAGTCCCTTGAACCAAATAAGAAGGCTTCTTCCCTAGCTTCTCCTCAAGCTCCTGAGCAAAAGCATCAAAAATACAAATAAACTCCTTCCCAATAATCTTCCTCTTTGTCTCAGGATCCGTCACACCTTTCAACTTGGTAAGAAACTGATCGACAGCATCCACACACACAACCGGCAAATGAAGATCCTTCTCAAAGGTCTCCATCACACGCTCCCTCTCCTTATACCTAAGCAACCCATTATCCACAAACACACAGTGAAGCCTATCCCCAATAGCTTTATGCACCAAAGTAGCAGCAACAGTGGAATCCACACCACCGGACAAAGCACAAATCACATGCTCATCAGGCCCCACCGTATCGTTAATCACCTTTATCTCCTGCTCCATCACATCCTCCATCTTCCACCCCGCTTCCACACCACAGACATCAAACAGAAAACGCCGCAACGTATCCATTCCTCCCTCAGTATGCGTCACCTACACAAAACCACAACCAACATTAATCCCCATCTCCCGGCACGTAAAATTAAATCGAATAAAAATGTAGTTGGTTCGATAAAATATATTTAAATCCAGTTTTAGTTCCTATAAAAATTTAACAGGTCTATATAGTCCTTGTAATTTTACCAGTGTAATAAAATTAATTAATTTATAAACAAATTAATGAAAACATCTCAAGCAAGAAAATTACTACCCAATAGTTAGATGAGATCACGAACCAAAATAAAAATTTTATCGAATTAAAATGATGTTTTGATAAAATTACCTCAGGGTGATACTGCAGGCCGTAAAGCTTAGCGGAGGGGTTTTCAATGGCGGCGACGGCGCCCTGGTCGCTGCGTGCAACGACATGGAAGCCATCGGGGAGCGTGACGGCCTCGTCGCCGTGGCTCATCCAAACAACTTGTCGTTTACCAATTTTGTCGTCGGCGAAGAGCGCAGACGATTGGTTAACAGAGATTTCCATTTTTCCATACTCCTGCTTGTCTCCAATGCGCACGTGGCCGCCGAGGCGCTGGACGAGGAGCTGGAGGCCGTAGCAGATGCCGAGGACAGGGACGGCGTTGGAGCGGGCCCAGGGGAGGAAGCCGTCGGGGAAGGAGGGGGAGTCGGGGGTGTGGACGGAGTGGGGGCCGCCGGAGAGGATGACGACGGAGGGGTTGAGGTGGGTGATGGCGGCGAGAGAGGAGGTGCCGGAGATGCAGAGGGAGAAGACGGAGAGGCTGCGGATTCGGCGCGTGATGAGGTGCGTGTATTGGGAACCGTAGTCAAGGATGAGGACGAGGTCTGATTTAACCATAGCCATTTTTGGGCGATGGGAGGTGCTGAAGGTGAACTAGGGTTTATGCCTTATGTTGACACTTGACAGTGCTGATTCTGATTCTGATTCTGATTCTGATTCTGATAGATAGCCCAGGATCAGTCGTTCAAAACCCGCTAGTACCAATACTTTAATAATAAGTCCACTTCACATCTCACGTTAATTTTTTTTTTTTTTTTTTATATAGATATATATTTCTTTTACTAACTAGTCACACTCGCTATCATTTAATTTCAGCTTTGGCGGGAACTTTTTCATTCTTTTCATGCCTTTTTCCCTCCCGTCCAATCAACTTGTGCCACGCTACCACTTTTCCATAAACACGAAATTTTACCATGTCTTAACATTTTGGAAAGATTTTGAAAGTGTTATTTGACTTTTTGCTACATTATTAATGTTTAATCACATCATTATTTTGTATTTTTATATTTTAATTTGATTCTTTATTTATTTTATTCAAAAAATTACTATTTTTTATTTTTAGAAATCCAAATTTAAATATGTACATCTATAATTTAAAAAAAATTATTATTTCTTCTTATTATTTATGTTAGCACTCAAATTTAATGTTCATTATTATTTTGTGCTTATGTTCTTGTGAGGTTTGGTGTGATTTTAGAGATAATGTGTGGAAGGAAGTCTATTTGTTTGTCTTCATCCGAATCATCAAAAACATACTTGATCACAAATTGGGTTTGGTCACTGGTAAAGGCTGGGAAGATAGAAGATGCATTGGATGGTTCCTTGGTGAAGGATGAGAACTTTCTTAAGTCAAATCCTAATAGCATAATGGAGAGGTTTTTGTTGGTGAGAATTATGTGATCTCATGTGATGGTTGTTTTAAGGCCAACAATTGCTAATGCTTTGAAGATGTTGAAAGGTGACATTGAGGTTACTCAAATCCTAGATCAGCTTGTGCCTTCAAGTCATCCTTCTTAGGTCTTAGGTCCAATTTTGTGTTCATAATTCACATGCAAAATGGTATTGCTTGCTTTGCTTCTCTCTACATTCAATTTTTTGCAATCTGATTTATATCCAACGGTTGTAAGTACAATGAATGACTACAAACTTGACTGCACTAAATCCAATTCCATTGCTTTTGTATGTCTTGCTTCAACAAACTGAGTTTGAATTAACCATGTCTTTCATTCCATTTGTTTTGTTTCATGGGAGTTTTATACTAAGGCGTGTTTGTAGCTTCAAATAGATTGTCAAACTTATCATGAACAAATTTTCCATGCCTTACCTTAGTGTCGTAATGTTAAGTTGTTTTGTTATTTTGCAAGGCATTATGATGGAATCATGCCTAGGAAGGCAAGAGGTGACATATTGAAGGAGCCAAGAGGAGTTGGCTAGACATGAAAGTTTGGGCCAGTCAGGGCCCAATGGGCCTGATGGGCCTGGGAAGGCCCAAGTTGAACTTTTCATGGGCCATATTTTGTTATAGCTATTTTCATATGTTTTGTATACATCATGTTAGTATAGGTATCATATATTTTGGTCTTGTATTTTGGACCACATAGAGTAGCATTTTAGGTTTTAGGCTTGTTGGGCCTAGTTTTGGGCTTCATGGGCCTTTGGGCTTTTGGTACCCAATATTGGGCTCATTTTCATTCTTGTAATTTTTCCTTTCCATTGTATTTGTTTGACCAATGTATTTAGGTCATTAGATTAGGGATACACAAGAATTACTTAAATAGGTAAAATAGGTTAAACTATGTTTAATTTGGAAGTCATTTAAGTTACATTTGAGTCACATGTTTAGCACCATGGGTGGCTGAACATGTGTCACTCAAATTAACCCTAAATAACTCTCAAATCAAACCTAAATACATCTAGGCACCTAAATTTTCGGACTAGCACATGTGAGCCAAAATTTGAATTCAAATTTCAAGTTTTGAATTCAAATTTTGGGCGCCACATGTAGCCTTGGATTTAGGCGCCCAAAGTTGCACACTTGGAACCCTACTTAAGTGATTCTTCCACTCTTTGTATTCACTTTTGAGAATAATGAAATTTGAGAGCTTATTCAGCCAAATTTCGTTCAAGAGTCACCATGAGAGAAAGCTTCACCTTAGGAACCCTTATAGGATTTCCTCCTCTTTGAAGTGAGCTTTCCCTTGCACCTTAAGCTTGGATGCTTCCATCCAAGGCTTAAACCTTCTTCCTATCCGAGAATCTCCTCCATCTAGTGTTCATCACGTTGGTTTCTATTTCCTTGAAGAAGATCCATGCATAAGGAGAGTTAAGGAGAAGAACATTCATCACTCCTCCTTACCATTTCCATCACATTAATAATGAGATTGTAGTTCACTTAAAAGGCTAGGAAACAGGGCAAATAAACATAAGAGTGCTTTGAATTTTATAATATTTACAAGTTCTATTACTAGTATGATTCCATTTTAATTTTAAAATAAAAAAATTCGAACCTATTAAATGAATCGGTTAGAACCAATCTGATTAACATGAAATTTGGTGAAGAATTAATTTGAATACAAGAAAATCATTGCCATGGATAGACGATGCTTGAAACGTTATTGTTGTATTCATCAAACTCAAAAGACTTACATTTTCTTTCACAATGGAGGAGGAACACCCCACCGCATAAATACTAAGGCAAACCCGAAGGAGGAGAGATGATCTCCTTCCGCCCCCTCCAAGTTATACCCTCATATCTCTTTTCACGCGTTCTGAACCTCCGATCTCCTTCTACACGTTATGAACCTCTGTGAATTTTTTATCAAATCTACGTCAAACTTCTTCCTCAAACAAAACTGCATCGAAGCCCCAATAAGAAGAAGGGGTTGCTACTATACTGAAGCCCAATAAGAAGAAACGAAAAATCTAATAATTTTTTAATTTTTTTTAAAACATTAATAAGAACTTAAAAATATAATAATATAAAAATATTTTTTATTTAAAAAGTTGATATGACATTTGAATAATGTGTACAATAATAACCACCAAAGAAAAAATGATTAACGTAACCCCCAAATATATATATACAAAATTAGGAACTTAATTAAAAAATTTAAAAAAGTTATGAGACCAAATGATATATTAAATCTTAATAACATTTTTTTACTAAATAAATATTATTTTGTCTAACATTACATTTATATTTTTATTCATATTGTTTATCAAGAAATATATTGTAAAATATATCCTAATTGTAGTTTTGTACTTTTTTTTTTACAAATTAATTGCATGTAATGTTAAAATTAATATATCATACAAACAAGTCCAATTTCCATGAACTTCTCTTATATTTTTCGGTATTTGATCATGTAAAGTTTAGGTTTACAAAAATGACCAATGATACTTTTGAATCAAGTAGAGATACAAGTAACTCATCACAAAAACACCCATGCATCACAGGTATGAATAATTTACCATAAGTCATATTGACATAAATTATTAGGTGGAATTTATTTTTAATTAACAGTAACAAATGTAATTTAATATAAATTTGTTTATATAAATATTTATCTATCTATACCTACTATAAATGGGGTATCATGGTATATATGTTATTTTGTCTCCATTTTTTAATTGACCATTATACTTCTCAAATGTAAATAAAAAAAAAATCTTATTCTCTCTGAATAATCACTTACAATCATTTAATATTCTATATGTCTAATAGTTAGAGAAACCTAATGCCTCTGTCCATCTACTATTATATAAAAGGATTTTGGTTTCCACATTTTTTTTAACATTTATATCTTTTTATTATTTATTAATTATTTTTTCACCATTATATCTTTCAAGGTAAAATTAATTAATTATATATATATGGGATACTTTCCTTTGGTTTCTACATTTTTTTAGACATTTACACTCCTTTATTATATATTAGTGAAATCATGATACTTTGTGTCTCTATATATTTTGTTTAAAAATAATATAAAATAAAAATACAAATAATAGAGTTCATAACATGCAAATCATGAGATGATGTATGATTATAAAAGAGTAAAATAATGTCAAACAAAAATAGAGACAAAAGTAATTATAAAATAAAAGGATAGTTATTATTGATAGAGTGAACATTTAATTTTTTTTATACATATTCTTCTTTCTATTTTACCCTTAAGAGTTATGATGGTGGAAAAACAATATATAATAAAGGGTATAAATGTCTAAAAAAGTGTAAAAACCAGGAAAAGGTATCCTCTATATATATAGTACATATGTTATTCATTTTTCCACCATCATATATCTCAAGAGTAAAAAAAAAATGTTCCAAAAAATTAACTAATCACTTTATTAGTAATTAGTCTCTAAATTTTATTTAATTAAAAGTGCTTAAAAATTATCAACATTTATTAGATCAACTCATATTGCACTTGGTTCTCAAATCTTAAATTTTTGTGTTTGTATGGATAATTATTTTTAATATTATTTTTTATTATTTAAAATTTTAAGGATAAAATCATCTTAAAAATATGTGACCAAATCAATTTACCACGATTTGTATATACTAGTGGAGTTAAAATACCCTGTACATTTATATTTTTATCTAATAATGTATTTAAGAATTACAAATGTTTGTTAGATAATTAAAGTTACACTTGAGATTTAAATCTCAAGATCTTAAATTTGAGTCTTATATTTATAAGAGTAATTAATTTTTAATATTTTTTATTATTTTAAAATTAAAGAGTAAAATTGTTTAAAAGATATGTACAACAAACCAGGTTATTACCTTTTATATTTGTTATAGAATATATAACTATCCACGTATTTTGCAACCACTTGATATTTCTATTTTTTGTTTAAGGTTAATTTACCTTTTTTTCTAATTATACATAATCTCACTTGATTTACGTGTCATAACACTATTTTTTTTAAACTATATGCACGTATACATGAATGCTTCTTTTCACTTGTTTAAATAATAATAATTTCTAAATTTAGGTTTTTACTCAAAACATTTATTTTTTTCTCACTATGTAAACTATTATATTTTTTTCCTTCATCTTATACGTTGATATTATATGTGAATTTATGAATAGAAAATTTATACCGTGTAAAATAAAACCGCAGGGGGTGAGCTTATATATTTATATGAAACAATGTATGGAAATTTATTAAAAATGTAGGCTTGATGCATCATTTATCGTAGATTTTGGTTGTATCTTACAAATTTGTATACAATGCTTTCCCTTAAATATTAAAGTTCTTTTCACACTTAAAAAAAAATCATTATTAAAATTTTTAATTTTTAACTTAGTGAAATTTAAAATTCATTCTTGTAAAAATTAGTTATTTCCTTTTTTTTTGTTTGTCCCTAGAGTATCCAAGATTTAACGCGGCTGCATATACAAGGCAGAATTCGAACTCCTGACCTTGCTTAAGGGTGGATCAACCCCTACCGCTGAACTACACGCTTAGGGTAGTTATTTCCTTATTTTAAAAAAATTACTCCCTTGATTATTATTATTATTTTTTATAATAAAACGTATAAACACAACTTATATATTCACAATAAAGACAAGTAAACATGACTGTCCAATGGATCAAAATAAAATAATAAAAATAAAATTTAAATATATTGTTGTTTTATCAAGTTATATGAGAGATATGGATATGTTAATGACATAATCTAGTAATATGACATATGTGAACCATTAAGATCATCCTCATGGTGAAGTTATAGTAGTATATGTAGAATTAAGTTTGAATTTTCATTATAATTTTTATAAATAAAAAAATAACATGTAAAAAAATGTCAATGTAACAAACTTTAGATTTGAATTTTTATCATTACCTCCAATAGGGACGGAGCCAGGATTTCAATACTGGGGGGCCGAGAATAAATTCCAAAGTGATACCACATAGCAGGCCGTACCAGAAGTCCAAAAGTTGAATAAAAAAATAAATTTGGGTTATTCATTTAATTATACATATAAGTTTATATTAAAAATAGGGGGTGCCATATAGTAATATATATGTATATAAAAAAAAATTAAAATTGTTGGGGGGGCCGTGGCACCCGTAGGTCCCCCCTTGGCTCCGTCCTTGACCTCCAACATCAATAATTAATCATTAAACTAATGATTATTTTTAAAATTATAATATATACATATATAATAAATACTTAAAATATACAAGTATTTAATATTTTTAAATCATATATTTAAGACCTAAAGTTACATGTCTTTTTACAATAAATAAAAGTGATGTTATATGTACCTTAAAAGAGAATCAAAATTGTATATATATTTATTAGTATTAAATTAAAATTTACTTTAATATATTACCGAGCCTAAATATATTATATCATACTATTTTTTTGGTGCACATGAAAATAAAAAGTAAAGGAAAAAGAAACAAAACTTAAGAAATAACAAGTAAATCTTCCTATTTACGACTAGAACACTATAAAAAATAATAGATAATGTTTCATACTATAGAATTATATTATATATATATATATATATAATTTTGATTAATGTACAACTAACACATATTTATTAGAATTAAATACATAAATTTATTTTGAGCCAGACAATGTGGCTAAGATATATCTTTATGTGAGTGGATTGTTGGGTGTTGGCTGCTATTTTCTACCTCGCCCCTAAAATGAGTGGACTCTTTTATTTCGTGCTCAAGTCCGGATTGGCCGGATTGGCGGCCCAATAACTCCAATATATAATAGCCATAATTTTATATATACATAAAACGTACTTTAGGGTTACTTTAGAGGTAATTATTTCCTTCTACCAAAAAAGTTTTTTCCGTTAAAAACAACATGTTGCAATAATATATTTCTTTTTCTATTAGTAACAACTAATATATAAATAATGTAATTAATTGTGAAAGTTTTAAAAATAATTTAACTCGATTGGTTGAATGAAATGTTTAGGGTTTAGGGTTTAGGGTTTAGAGTTAAAAATAATTTAACTCCATGTGACTCTCTTTAATTAAACATTATTTTAATATTAACAAAAATTAATCTTTACAATAATTAATAATATCAAGCCGATTCTCGTATCTCAAGATAACTCAACAATCTAAAATAGAAGACTAAATAGTAATAAAAAACAATTTGAAAATATAATTCAGTAAATCCTCAAGGAATTAATTTAATGATAAAATCTTTAATAGGTTAAAGTAATAAAAATTAAAAGATAAATTTGATAATCAAAATTTTAACAGAATTTATGTAATGACACTTATAGCAAATATAAATTTAATAATTTGCTTTTAGGGATGTTTGATAGGAAAAAATTATTTTCACAACCAAAAATCATGATTCATTAAAATCATATATCCTATTCCTATAAATTTTGACTTTTAAGAATCATATTTTTTTTTTGTTTCGTCCCTGGAGTATCCACCGCCGACAGCAGTGATTAATCTCCTCGCTACGTTGGAGGCACCTCAAAGGGTGGGATAGCTGGCCCCAAGATTTAACGCGGCTGCATACACAAGGCAGGATTCAAACCCCTGACCTTGCTTAAGCATGGATCAACCCCTATCGCTGAACCACACGCTTGGGATTTAAGAATTATATATTTTAGGAACCCCGATTCCTATAAATTATTAAAATTTATTTGATTAGTTATAAATATTTTTTCAGATATTTACGTATTAATTGAAAATCAAAGATTTTTAATGATACTATATAAACAACTAAACGTAACATTATATTTTTGTCACAATAAAAGTTTTCTTATAATTCGGAAATGGTAAGTGTCAATCTCTTATAAAAATAATTTTGTAAATATATATAAATAAAAAAAACATTTGTAAGGAGTAATTATAGTGTGTAAACTTTTTATATAACAAACACATATTAGGACGTATTTAGTAGCATGAAAAAATATGTAAAAAATAGAATAGAAAAAAGAAAAAAGAATGTAAATAGAAAGGATGAAAAGAAATATGTGAAAATAAAATAAAATTAATAAAGAAAGAATAAAATAAAAAAATAGGTGAAAAATAGAATAAAAATAAGAATTTTCAGTTAAAAAAACAAGCAAGAGAAATACAAATATAAGAAATAATTTAAAATTATTTTTAATTTAATAATTAATTAACATTTTGATTTAATTGAAAAACAATATATTGTTTTTTTTAATTGATTACATCAAAATTTTAATCCGTTAAACCAATAAAACATTCGTCTCTTGGCGAAAAATAGTTTCACAATCAATTATACATTCACTTTAACAAACTATTTTCATGTTTTTTCACTTGTTACTATAAGTTTTCTTTCCTATTTTACAGAAAAATAAAAAGATGTGAACCCGTACATTTTTTTTTTAATTTTTCCTTTACTAATTTCCTTTGTTTTTTGGTTTACTTTTTCACTTTCTTTTCTTTCTCATTTTCGCAACTAAACGGATGCTTAGATACATTTAACCAGATACTATAAATTGAAATGCCGGCTGGGCCCACCGCCCCCATTTTATTATAATCTGTTCTATGCGTGGGATCCGTCAAAATCCAGAAAGTTGATTATAATATGTAAACTCAATTTGACCCAGATCAAGTATTGTTAGGGAATAAACAAATAAAAATTAATGGAGTAGTTTGGTGAAAAGATTAACTGAGTTAGGATATTCTCACGGTAATATACCATGTTACCATTATGTTGGACTGCTAGCAATATTTTTTTATTATCACGAGAAATAGTTATTAAAATATTCTTAATGTGTCAGCAATTTTGTCCCCATCCCTGTTTTTTTATTTATTTAGTATGATACAAGTTGAGCATGTGTACATTTCTTGGATCACAGGAATTACAGTTTCCTTGTGAGTTGTGACGTAGAAATCCATAAACAAAGGTTCATGGTCAAAATAGTTGTTCATTTTAGTACAAAACTCTAGGAAAATCATCTTGTTAGGTGGGTTCATTTTCAATATCAAACGCTTAAAGAATGCACGTCTTGTTATCAATATTTAGTCATTGGTCAATCTTAGGAGTTAATATCATTCCATAAAATCTAGTCAACTGAGCCTACCTACCCATTTACAAGTTCTTAAAAGTCCATGTTACATCACCAAGAGTTATGGTATAGCCGAAAGTGTTAAGGACAACATTTTTCTTTTATGAGAAATCTTCAAAGAGAATCTCCAAGAACTGCAGCAGTGAGTTGTGACTCCATCAATCTAATGAATTCTCTCTGTCACACGGCAGTGACAAGAACTACCATGGTTTTTAGGGCAAAGACAAAAAATTCAGGACTTGGAAGCCACTTTTTGAAGTGCTTGTTTGATTCTTTTGGCGGTTGCAATACTTGCTCTTGTGAACTGCAAATGGAAGGGTACTTACTTTTAGATAAAGGGCAAGAGGGTATTTAGCTGCTTACATTAAAAACGACCATTTCAAGAAGTAGGAAAAAAACATGACCAACCCTTGGTCAGGGTAACATGCAGAACATGACTAAAACTTAAATGCAATACAATAGATGACCTCGGTTTTGTTCTTGATTCAAAATTGAAATTTCACTTCAATATGCATTATAAAATATTCCATTAAATATCAACATATATTACTAATGAAAAACTTCAATTTTAATCGAAGAATTGCACCACAATACCTATAGTCTTGAATTTAAGTTTTTGTCAAAAACTAAAAAGGCATACCAAGTGCTCACCACAGATTTAATGGTCAGATAAAGATTTCCATCAGCTTCTGTTGACTGAACTGAATTAAAATCTACATTGAAACTGTTAACTGCTTCCATAATTTCTAGCAGCTTTCCTGCTCTAGAGGGGCACTTCATTTCTATCACAATTTCATTGTCACTAGTACTCACAGTAACATCATTAGCATAACTTCCTTTTGGAACATCTGAATTAATCTCTCTTCCTGTCTCATCTACACCACTAACCTTCCTCTTTTTTGCCACTGGTTTCTTGCCATTATTGCTTTTGCTAAAATAATGATCAGAAGTCCTCTCCACCATATCTTGTGGTAATCTTCTAGTCTCAGTCTCTATATCCGTTACCCCCCTCTGAGCTTCCAACACTTTTATTCTTCTCTCAAGCTTTTTAAGGTATTCAATTGCATCATCTAGTATTGAAACTTTATCATCCTGAAAGAATTATACATTTGGCTAATTTGTGTAGTGACAATCAAGCAAACAAATGCCATGACTAAAATATATATTACCTTAGTGATTGAAGGGACCATTGACCTAAGGGTCAAAAACCTTTCGTTTAGTTTTGCTCTTCTCCTTCTCTCTGACATAACATGGTTCATGCCAATTTCATCAGCTTCTACTCTCATTCCCTCTTTGTAGTCATTCTCTTCTTGTGACTCATGCAGGCCATCCAAGTGCATTTGAGGAACTTCAAACAATACCTTCTTCAATAACTTCTGTGAGGTTCCTGTTCTAGGCCATTGACAATCCACTGGCCCTCCTTTCCTCCAACTAACAAAGCTTGATTCCTGATGAAGTTTTTGCAAATGCACTCCCATGAGTAACTGGTCAGAGCTTTTCAAAAGGGTAGAAAGAACTCTCTGATAATGCCAATCATCACTTCGAGGATCCACTACGGTCATTTTTGGGTTGTTGTACTTTTGAAGATCTCGGGCACAAGGGTCTGAAGGGTTGTTACACTTGGGGGTAAAAGCAATCTTCTCAGGGCTGGCTAAAGTTTGTGATATACAATCACTGGAATTCATGGAGTTGTGGACACAGTTGCTCAATTCATCATCCATAACTTGCCAGCTTTGGACTTGAGAAGTGCCACTTGTTATTCTTTCAACCATGAATGTTTCATGTAGTGGTTGATTGGCTTGGAGTGCATTTGAACTACCATTAGGAGAGGTTGTGTTGGCTATATCATATCCAACTTCTGGTGTTAATTCAACATTATAAGCATTATGATCAAATGATACATAAGCAAGATCTTCCTGGTCCCTTGATTTCAATGTAGCTCCTGACTTATTAGGAACATTGACGTGCAGACTATTCAAGAAAGAAGTTTCGATCTGATGAATGATACTCAAATCTTCTGAGACCTTCACACAAAGAAAAAGGGTTAAATGAATGAGCGAGGATGACAAAAATGACATATTAATTAATGGTTATATGAAATTGAAAACTTACCTGTTCAGTAGTACCTAGCTCAATAACCCCTTCCATAAACGGAAAGCACACAACCGTCTGAAAGTTGAGATCAAGGAAACCATTTACAGTGCACTGATTAGATTTTGCTTAATAAATTTGACACAGCAAATTAGGTTTGCTGATCATCGAAGTCTTAGACTTGGAATCCCAGTCCCTTGTGTTGAAGAAAACTAAATGTATGCAACAGATCACAAAATTTTTAAGAGCCTTGCCTTGGTTAGGGGCTTAGGATTATAAGCTCGCATTGCAGAAACTACAGGTCTATTGATATCCTTAGGAACTAAGATGCATACAGTTGCAGTGGTGTTTATAGACCAGACACTATAACTGTTCTAACACATAAATTTCTCTATATCGTCTTTGATGGCACTAAGCTAAACTGTTAATAAAACATAGACGATTAATAGATTCAGTAAAGTAAAACAAGATAGTACCTCAATTGATGCACTCTGAGCAAGAATGAGAGAAGACAATTGTCACAGGTTTGTTTATGGAACAAAAAAAACAAAGAAAGAAGACACTTCAGATTCTCTGTCATCTTAAGCATGGTAGTAGAGAGCTAGAGTATAATAATTCGAGATTTTAACCAAAAGCAGAAGAAAGAACAAGCCAAGTCAAGAAACAGAATCCACCTTTGCCAGCAGAGAACGACTAAAAACTCTACAATCAGCTGAATGGGCACTGTTCAGCCAAATTGGTTGACCCTTTGCTAGAGTTCTTCCTGGTAACCTACCAACATACATAGATTTGAGATACCTAAGACTCACCCTTAAGATTACACAACACCCCATTTTTGGAACACAACTTGAAAAAGAAAAAAAAAATGGAGGAGAATTATTATTTACCCTTGGCCAATGTTGAATATGAAGGACATGCAAACCAAGTAGTACCACTCAGCATCTGTGAGATCTTCTGGGGACAGTGCTGCTGAAGGCCTTTTGGTTTGAGGGCTGATTTCTGCAGTTTTGAGGGACTTGAATAGCTCTCTCAGCTGCTCACTCCTCTGCAACCCTATTTGGTCAGAATTAAGTTCTACTCCTTGACTTGTTTTCCTTGTCTTAATGTCTCCATTGTAATACCCTTCCCCCCAGCTCAACATCCTGTAAGAAAACAAAAAATTTAACGCAACTCAATAACAACCTCATAAGCAGTAACACAAGAAAATGCAACAGTAGATTCAGAATTTCAAATTGTTAGGTTAGAATTGTTTGATTTATTCTCTTGATTTAACATAAACCAAAGTACACTAGAAAAAGATGCATCATTTTGGTTCAATCAAACCTAACTGGTACAGATGGCAAATTGTGTATGTCTCATCTCATCTAATATAAAGTCTTCTCATGTATTAGAGAAAAAAACATATTCAAGAAGGGGAAAGTGCAAAGTCAAACAATTGAAAATAGAGAATAGAGGTAGCTAATATGGATGGAACAGTTGGTATACCCTGGTTGGGTAGTTGAATCAGTCCAGAAGATTGCATAGCTCCAATGGATGCTTCTCACAGCCAAAGCAAGTTGTTTCTTCATGTTGTCTGGAACCATTTTCTTGCTTTGCAGGGTAGCCACAGCTTATCACATAGATCAAAATTTCAGAATAAAGACAACACAGCACAAGCCAGCACTGTGTTGTGTTATTTGAACAGATGAGAAAGGAAAAGCAAACCTGTTAGTTGAACATGTCTATCTCTCTCTCTCTCTCTCTGATTCGTGTATCTTGATTTATTTACTCCCTGGCCATGACCCTTGTTTTGTTTCCATGATTGTATAGAGTTTTTTTTGTCATAATAATGAACTACATAACATAAAAACAAAACCAACCAAGGTGTATTAAAAAGTTGGTATGGTCCAAAAGCAGGTTTTGTTTCAATAGCTAGAAGTAGATTCGGTATCCAAAACAACTGTAGCTCAAAAAACGCATTCTAGCAGTAGATTTTGACTTGAGAGACGATGGCAATATTGCTTGTCTCGTACTAATGGGGTAGTGCTTATATGCTATTATTATTATGCAGAAAAATAAGCCAAGGAAGCCAGAGTTAGAGTTATCATCACTGAATTAGAAAACGTAGCCCACGTTGATTATTTTATTATTCTGATTCCTACCTACTACTTTTAAGAAAAGAGGTAGACACAAATTTCGAGACTGCAGGGAAAAGTGTACTGTGTGTATTGTCCAACGTAATTTCTATATAAACGTAGATACATTTTGTGTTCGTATATTAATATTATGCGAACATGTGTGTATAAGGCAAGGATTCATAGATCCAACACAATTTCTAAAGAAAAAATAAATGACTTTGCAACTCTGAAGTCTGAACAATAATCAACCCATTTTCTCTTTAAAAAAGTTTAGATTAACGAAAAGGTCAATAAAATTTGAAAACAACATTAAATTTACCAAAAATATTATCCATTATTTACACGTTACTTGCTAAAAAGAATTGATAATCGATTTACTATATGTGAAAAACTGAACCATATGTGTCATCCCTTTTGACTAATGATCGAGCGATTGGTTATAAAACTTCATTTATTAACTTATAAAGAGAAACTTTAATTTGAATTGAAATCTATACAGAAATACTTAAAAACAATACTGCTGAGAGTAAGAGGGATAAAAATTAGAAGGACACCTGTAAATTATGACTTAACTACACAATTAAATTTCACAACACATTTTAACTCAGAATCTCATGTAATATTTTCATGCAGTGAAATCTTAGCTCTTTGTTAAAAATAAGAGAAATAAAATTTAAATATTAAAAAATAAAATATATAAAATTTATATGGTGAAGATTTTCACATGAGAGGATCTATTATCATTTTTTTTCATTTATATATATGTTACGCAATTACTTATCTAATTCACATTTAACATCATTAAATATACTTAGTTTTAGTCGATGAATATTTTATATTAATAAATTAATATAAAAAAAGCACTTAATTTTTGTTTTTGCATGATAATAGAAATGTATAAATATCCCGAGGAAGCGAAACATTTTGCAAATAATGATTAAGGCAAAGAGAAGAAGGATAAACCTGGGAAGTTGCATCAATCTCTTTCTCTCGCACCTTTGACAAACTGGGAGATGATAAGTTGTTTTCCGCATATATGTCGCATGCTTAACCTTAATGTGTCTGAACTTTAGATAAATTTTTATTTTATCTTACAAAATCATGGTGATATTATGATAAAGTAGAATAATTATTTGTTATTTGAGCTTACAAAATTTAAATAAACTATTAATTGGTATGGATTACTATTTAGAAGAGAGAAAAAAAAAAGAATATCATGCTTAACTTATTTAAACTGATTTTTAAGTATACAAGATCTGACTCATAAGTTTTGGTGTAAATTACAAAAGAGAGAGAAACATTTAATATAAAAATATGAAATTATGTACAAAATATTATTCAAATTGTTTTGGAATGCATGAAATTAAATTGCTGATCAGTATATACAAGGATATGAAAAGGATTAAACATGTTTTTAATTTTAAAATTTTTGTAAATTTTTTACTTTTAGTCTTTAAATAAATTTTATTTAATTTTAATTTCCAAAATTTTCTTCATAAACAACAAATATTTAAGTCAAGGACCAAAATGTTAGTAAGAGAAAAAATGCACGGACTAAAATTGAAAACTGACAAAAGTTCAAAAACTAAAATTTATAATAATTTTTTTAAAAACTAAAAGTATAAGTTAATAAAATTTTAATGGCTAATAATACATTTAATCTATATTTAATAAAACTAAAACTGATTTTTATACATTAGAAAATACAAAGTCCAAAAATTAATAAAATGATAAACAGGTAACGTCGCTAATATAAGCATACTATATTTTCAATTAAATTTGATTATTAACATTGAAAGTATAAATAAGGAGAAATGTTGAAACCGGTTCTTATTTACTAGAATAAAGTATAATTAGTCATTTAAAAAAAAATATATGTCGAGACCGATTCTTATTTACTAAAAATACGTGCGCAATATACATTCTTCTAAAAGTATAAAACATATTTCATTTGTAGAGAAATTAATTTAATAAAATTAAAAATTAAAAACGAATTTCAAATATTTTCGAAGAAATAAAAGCAAATATTTTTTAAGGAAGAGTTGCAAGTTTAGTAATAGGCAATATAGGGTTTTCACATAAGAAATAACAAAAAGAACGGAGACATCACTTTCGCGTGCCAATTTAACATTATTCAATTTTCAATCCATTCAAATCAATATTACTACAATTAATGTTTGACAAATCATACACGTGTGCCACATTGCTACTACTACAATTAATTCTTTCGAGGCAATTTTCAATTAAAAGAAAAAGAATTACATATATTAGAAGAATTAGATTTACATTAAATTTTATTAATTTTATAATATTTTTTCTAAATTAATCGGATAACAAATGTTAAAAAAATTAATATAACTAAAAAATTATATATTAAAAAATGTATTTTAGAGAATATATTATTAATATAACTGAAAAATTATATATTAAAAATATATATATATTAGAGATGATATTATTAAATGAGATAAAATTAATTAAAATTTATTTATATTTAAAAAGTATATGTATTTTTTATTTATAATAAATAATATATATTTATATTTATACAATTATGACTAGTGCATTATTTATATTTATATCACATCATTTATTAAATGCATTTTTTATTTTATTTTTTCTTCTTTTTCTTCCTGCCATTCTTTTAATAATATATATTTATATTTATCTTATTTTATTTTATACTCAAATACGAAATGCATAGAAATTAAACACAAACAACATCTCTTTTTTTTTTCTTCGAAAAGAATATGCATTCAACAAAGATAGGTGAAATTTCAACGCATTTGAAAAAAGTTAATTGAACACGTGCATAAGTTTGGTGAGGTCTTAATTATTTTCTGATTAAATAAATTTATTTGAGATGTATATTAAAACAAGGAGACATTTTATATATCTCTTAATGATAAGTTAACTATCTAACTTATTGCTTGTAAGAAAAAAGCTAACTAACTTATTAAACACATAACCTTTTTAATAATACGTTTTAAATTTAAATTTTATTATCTCTTTTTTATTGTGGGAATTCTTTAATCCATTGGATTATAAATTTTATTGTCTTTGTTTGAGTCTATTGTATGTCAAAAAATATTTAATCAACTTTAAAAAAAAAAAAATATATATATATATATATATATAATAATTTAAAAAGTAAACTATAAATCTTACTCATTCATGAAATTAATCTACTAATTATCCTTAAGAAATTACACAATCTTTCTAGTAATTAGTTAAAGGTGGTAGTTCTTAACTTCATACTTCACTTTATATTGACTAAGATTATAAAGGATATTTAACAAAATTCACTCTAATTTCACACATACTCAATGAGGGTTTCGACAATTGGCCACCTAAAACGTCTGAATAATATTTTATATTTGGAATCTTCAACTTCCAAACAACACTCTTTCTTATAGTCTTAAGTCAATTAACATACTTTAATGTCTACAACATTCTCAGCATCAATGTCTCAACATACATCATCTATATACATTACCACTCCATGTCAATGCATATAAAGATCAGATTACACCAATCATAACTAGCATGCCAATGTTATACAACTCATCCAAGACAAGCACACCAATATGCTCAACGACTTATTCAACAGTAGTATACCAATGCCTATTCACACTCCAATCATGCAACTTTAGCATATTCTTCACACATAGCATATCAATGTTCACCATCATAATACATCATATATCACATCTACATATATTGTCACAAATTAATATATATATATATATATACAAATATATATATATATATATATAGAGAGAGAGAGAGGGGGGGGAGAGAGACTCGACATTCATCATATATCATACAATATACAATAAACTCAAATACTTTATTCATGTTCACCAATTCACCCCTTAAACCACATGTATCATCAACACAACTCGTGTCCAATGTAACTTACCTTGCGTTCGACGCCACTGAGACAGGGAACTTTTTGTCTCATTCACGTCTAGTGCCATTTAACCCTCGACCGATATGGTTGAGATAGGAAACCCCTAGAACCTCACGTTTGACGTGGCAAAATTTACGCCTGGCTCATATCAGGCAGAAAGTCATCACAAAGTCAAAGACTTTCCAATTGCTCCCATGCTTGATGCCATCGTAACTTGAGACAAGTCTTTTTCCCCAGGCGCCAGTGCCACTAATCTTGCACTCAGTATGGATAAGACAAAGACCTCTAGTTAAAACTGCACCTAATGCTACGAAGGTGTACTTGGCACAACATCTGAAATCTACAATTGCAGACTTCGAAAATTGCTTCAATTCACCTAAAAAATAGCAGAACCAAGCATGCAACAACACTAAAAAGTATAGACATTCCATGCAACTCATTTCTAAGCTACACGACAACATGAAACCCCAATTGTTTGAAATCATCTAAAATCACCTCCATAGCTCAAATTACCAAAAGCTACCTTCCTTCACAATTCAATCTAATTTCAGCCACATACATGCTCACATTTGATGAAAACAACAACAAACAATTCACCAAATCAACCATTCAATCCGTCCTAGCTTCCTTTATCTTAACTTCGAGCAACCAAAAATGAAGAAGAAGAAGAAAGGGGAAGATGACTCCAAGCTCCAAACAACGGCTCCACACCAATCACTATAATTTAAGGTTCGTCAATACCTAAAAACACACAAAACACATAAATGATTTTGGGGATCAAATCATCTGACAAAGAGGAAGTTTAGAGAATAAGAGGATCCACAATTCCATATCACTTCTCTCTAGGTTTTCTCTCTAGAATTTGGAGAACATAAATTTATGAATCTTAGCTCTCAATATAAACCTTATATACTACCTTTCCTTAGGATTAACTGAACCCCTAACCAAAGATCCTCAAATTAAAGCTAACTAGATTCCTAAGAGTTCCTCAACTCTCAGAATCTCACAACGCACCTTAAGCACCAAATACACAATTATTGCTAAAAACCAATAATTAAAACTTACGGTGTTACAAATTTAAATTTATATGTAAAAACCTCAAATTCCATTACAAGACGGAAAGAGTTATAATACAAGTCACACTATTTTATAAAACTTTTGAATAAGTTACAATGTCATTTCATATAAACATTTAATTTAAAAGGTATTTTTGAAATACATTTCAAATTTGTGATATTGCTAATTAAAATTAGTTAATTAAACTATTTTATTATTGATCATGATGAATTAATTTAACTATATATAGTTTATCTTTCTTCTAAAAAAAATCGTTTATCTTTCATGTTAATTAGATTCCCTCTAAAATGTTTTTATATTTTCTTTCCCCACCATAAACAATCAAGGAAGTAATAGGGAAAATGTATTTAATGGCTCATTGATATTATAAAATTAAAATTAAATAAAATTGTTTTTAATTTGCTGAAAGTTATACAAAATAGAAGGAGTAGTTAACATTTATTGAAAATCTCTATAAAAAAAAAAGAATTGTGGATCTTACATCTCTTTTAACGAATGTCTCTCGCAATTATATAATTTTCAATAAATTTTACCTAATTACATAAAGAAAAATGCTAATAACATTTTCTAATATTTTTTCCCTTCTAGTATCTTCCCTAACATTAGTTGAAGTTAATGTAGAAATAATAAATTTTGATAAGTCTCATATCTCATTTAATAAGTCTCTATTAATTTAAAGGTGAAATTCAATGAGAAAAAATTTAAGGACTATAAATGAGATTAAAATAAAGTATATAATTGGTAGAGCATTCTTTAACTTATAAGTTGGTTTCATAGAGTTTAATTAAGTTATCTATTAAAAATTGATTACTACCATATTATTCATACACCAAATCCAATAAAATTGAGCATGTGACATTGAAAAACTCAAGTTATATATATATATATATATATATATATATATATATAATACTTAAGTAAAAACAATCTCTAATATATAAATTAGTCTTGTTATTGTATCTTTTAAGTCTCCAATTGACTGAACAGTTCTCATTTGACCAAGCATGTCCCTAGTTGATCAAATAGGTTGAATAGAGGTCCCTCACACGATTAACAAACAATTATGAAGGGTCATATATATACTCTTTGGATTGCCATCCGATCGAGAAGGCCATATTTCATAGTTACTCACAAATTGTTTATTGAGTTAACTCCCCAAAATCAATCAAGATCGTGATTCTCACGAATCTCGCATAGATTCGGATATAATTATAAATGCATATCATAGATTTATTATATAGGAATAAGATCCATGCATATTTTAAGGAATTGAGATTGAAGAAAAAAAAATTATATCCTTAATATGACATATATATATATATATATATATATATATATATATATATATATATATATATATATATATATATATATAAGTTTTAAATTACACAAAGATATATTACATTCATTTGAATATTTTAAGCTAAAATAATGGTTAAGTTTTCTTAAAGTTTATATTACTAAAAATTCTTCGACTATTATTCCTTTCCTAGAACATTTACAAAGAGTTAAGATAGATTTAAAATCTCTTTATAAGAGCAATCATGTTTAAAAGAGCTGTAAAAACAATTAATTATGTCGTTTCTCTATAAACTTTTGTTATTGCTATCATAAATTTTCTTCCCTAACACTGCTTTGTAGTTAATGATAAATTAGCAAAAGGAAAACGATGGATGAGATAGGTTCCATTGTTGTTCGTCAATATTCAATCAAATTAAACAACGTACTAAAATCCAAATCCATGAACGAAAGGTAGTCGTTGCGTGAGCCGTCAGCACAAGAAATCATGTACGTAATTCCAAACTAGAAAATCTAGCTCAAGAGATTTTTTCCTTTTATCTACATAAATAAGCAGTTTCCCGCAAGCTAAATATATTTTCAAATTTCCACAGAGAATAAATTTTTTAGCATAGTTCAAACAATTAATTATATTGATCCGAGCGATTATGAGAACCAATGTTTACACGTAGACGTAGAAATAACAAGACTATGCGTATGTTTGATTTTTCGTTTTTTTCTTTACAAACAACATATATATTTTTATTTTGCAAGAGTCTGATCAAGTTAAATAAGGTTAATATGAAAAGAAAAAAAAACTCTTTTAATTATTTAACGCAATTTCTTATTCAAGATAGAAAAACATGTTTCTTATTATATCTTAATGCATGAAAATGAAAAAACATGGCGGCATTTAGGCTTTGTTTGGATTTGAAGATGGAAAAGGGGAGTGGAAAAGGAGGGATTTGAAGAGAAAGTGAGTGAAAAGTGAGGTTGTTTGGATTAAGGGAAAGTGAGTGGAAAGTGTAAAGAAAGTTTGTAAAAGTTTGTAAGTGAATTGATTGATGTGATAGATAAAAATAAAATTTTTAATTGATGATTTTGTAAGATTACTATTTTGCCCTTAGGTTAAAAAGTTTATAATTATTATAATTAAAAGATAAATATAAAAATTTTAACTAAAAAAATAAATATAAGATATTAATTTAAAAATTTTAATTTAAATATTTGCTTTAAATTTAATGATAATAATAATAATATTTATAGTAATAAATAATAATAATAAATTATATTATGATAATTATATTTTTTAACATTATTTTGTTAATGTTTGTGAAAGTGTTATTATTTTAATTTTATAAACATGTATTACTTTATTTATTTTTTATATTTCTAGTTTTTGATGTCAATATTTAAATAATAGAATTTTCTTAATATAAAAAAATGTATAATAATTTTTTTGAAAGTTAATTAATAAATTAAAAAAATTGATAAATCATTAACATAAATTAGAATGAAATGAAGATACATTTGTTAATTGTATAAGTTAATTTTTACCAATTAAAAAAATAAGAAATTTTTAACATTATAAATTTGGGGGTGCATTTTATCCAATTTGGAACGGCCCGTTCTCAACTAATGTTTTTAAACCAATTTACTAGTTTGGAACGGCGCGTTCCAGTTTTGGAACGGCCCGTTCCAGGATACTAAATTAGCCTTGTTTTAGTATTTTGGAACGGTCCATTCTGGAAACGCCTGGAAGCGAAAATGTGGCAGCATAATCGATTACGTTAGCATATTTTTGCTTCAATTTTTCATCTCTTTTCAGTTTTTGGGCAGGGTATTATCGGGTTTTCACAAATCTTACGTGGCTTTCATCTCTTTTCTTCGCTTTTGTGCAAGGACGGCAACAGAGCTTCTCCCTCTTTTCTTCGCTTTTCTTTCTTTGCAAATCACCGGAAACAAACACTCACTTTTTTCGCCTTTCATTGCTCGTAAACAGTAAATCACGGAAAACAAACACTACCTTAAAGATAAATATTCATTTGAAGCTACTATTGTTCTAATTATGAACGTTAAGGCACAAAAATTAAATTTACTATTTAAATAAAAAATATAGGATAAAATTGATTTTCATTTTCCTTGAAATGAAACTAGTAGTTTGTGTTGGCAAAATACTGCCACCTGTAACATCTGACACGAGCAGTGCGTGGGTTGTGTAGCACATGCACGATTGAGAATTGTATTTGTTTTTGAATTTGTACGATTGCTCTCAAAAGTTCATGAGCGTCAATAATATAATCTTATAAAAAAAATTTAAAACAAACAATGAGACAGGAAGTGCACGGCATGATGTCATGTTGTCTGATAACTCACTTGTGTTTATTTCGGGTTATTTTTTTTAATCTATTTTTAGAATATAAAAGATCAAAATATTTATTTTGTTATTTGTTAAAAGGTCATTGACATCTTTTATTTCTGATAAGTTTATATTCTCATAAGTTGGATCATGCATAAAAGTAGGTAATTAATATTCTTGAAACATCTTTTCTTATATTCTTTGAAATAATATTTCAGATTATATTATTTTTATAAATATGATTGTCAAAAATATAATATCATTCCTTGAAACGAATAATATGTTATTTTATACATTGATTCGAATTAATGAAAATAAATATTAAATAATTTTTAAATTTTTTAAAAATTTACATATTTAATTTATGCATTAAGAACTTTAGAAGTGAGTTCAAGAAACAAAGTGCAAAGTCATTGTTTTAAGAGATAAGTCATCTTACCATCTTATTTAATTTATGAAGTTCTAATATATACAATTATGATTCTTGTAAGATTGAGCAATAATATATCATGATGTATGTAAAATTTCTTACACAAGTGACTTGGAAAGATTATTTTATCAATTTATATAATGTAGGTTTCAACCTAATCTAACTAAAAAAGTCATTTTATAGAGTAAGAATTTTTTTCTTATGTATATATATTATTTTAATTATATTACTAATTAATGTGAAATTTCTAATACACATCTCGTATACTAAAAAACAAAATTTTATAGGATTAAATATATGTAATTAATCTTGTGCACCAGGGGGATTACCACCACTTCATGTTGGTAAGATATTGTCCGTTTTGGATCAAAGCCCTCACGGTTTTGCTTTTGGATACCACCCAAAGAGTCTATCTACCAATGAATACAATTGTGTGTGTATAAACTAATGTTTATCCTCTTATTTGAACGATGTAGGACTTTGCTTTGCATCCTAACAATTATCTCCTCAAACAAAAGACCATGGTTCACCCCCTCCCCTGCAACGAAAACTACGAGTATTATTCGATAATGACCCACAGAACTCACTCACGCTTTAAGTGCTTGCACAGCTGCTCCATCATGACCTCCCTCGTAACAGCAGGTCAATAAAGAATGGTAATAAATTCAACAACCACTTAAATGTATTCTAATTGTAGAATTCTAATTTGGACTTAACTCAAAATCTCTCAAATTCAAATGTTAGTTCATAAGCAAAAGTGCTTCCCATTTGCGTAAAGTAATTTGGTTATATTACAATTTAATGTAAGTTCTTCAACATAAACCAACACTAAGTCAAAATTTTGCATGACTTGGACTGTATTTGGATATTAGTTGTTACACTTTTCAATGAGCTCAAACAGAAAACATTGTATCAAAAAATAGGAAAAAAAATAATAGAAATACAATTTTTTTGGTTAAAAAGAAATAGAAAAAAAATATATTTTTAAGAAATTATATGATTTTTAAAAATAAATAATTATAAAATACTGTAATCCATGCATTTTATTATTATTTAATTATTATATAAAATAAGGTTAGATGGGTGTTAATTAATTTTTGTGGAGAGAAGGTGTAAAGAGTTAGTTTTTATTTTTTATTTTTTATCTTTATCTATTATTAAAATTATAATGATAACAATAAGATTCAATAGAATTTTATGCATATTATCTCAACTACTTCATTATTAAACCAATTTTAGTAGTTAAAGGGTTAATTGATTATAAGTAACATTAAAAAAAAAAGTAGAAAACATAAAATATAATCGATTATATCATTTTATCGAATGTAGATGAGAGCAGTGGTAGTCCCATAAAATATTAAAAGCAGGTATATATCTGCTCCAATCTCCACATATCAATGCGGAAGTTTTTTTCCCCTCTCCTTCCCATTTCTACACATTATTGATGTATTCCACGTTTAGAAGTTGGTACTCTTCTTCACTCTCCCTCCCATTTCTCATGTAAATATATAAACTGTACCAATTACCAAACACAACGTTAATCAATTGATATAAACGGACGGTATTACAAGTTGGATCGTTGCGTGACTTCCACTATTCTTTCTTGATTCGCAATAATTTCTCCATAATTTGCTTCTAAACTATAAAATATCATTGATTTCTTCTATTTATCTATGCTTCGTCAGTTCGACACTTCGACGGAATACATCTATGTGTTGAGTACATCCAAACGTGGTTCATACCGTATAAACAAGAGTAGAGAAATATATTTTCATTTTCATGAAATTATTCTTTGTACCATTCAACACTTTTCGATTTGTTAAATGCATACAAAAGTGGTCCGAACTTCGTATCATATAACAAAACTTAATCTGGAATCTATTTTCATTTTCATGAAGAAAAAAAAATCGTACCATTTACCAATATATAATTAGTTTGGTTTATATAGTATTACTCTATCTCTTTGGTAGTTTTTGAATTAATGAAACGGTAAATAATCGTGCTACATAGACATAGTCCCTCAGGCCTCAAGTATTGAAAAATTCTTGAAAATAGCCACAGTGCTCTGACTTCATTTGGAGGTTGATGGCCCAGGTCCAGGAAGGGGTGCATAAAATTAAAGAAATATATATGTAGTTGTATAATAATTTTTAATATTACTTTGTTATTTTTATAAAGAATAAAATTACTGGCTTATTTCATATTTTTTTATGTTCAAATTAATGACATTTGATTAAGAAGTATCGCTCTACTGGTTGTTAATTTCTTTTTTTGTTACATTCATAAATCCACGTTAAATAAATTTTCAGCTCATTGTGACACATCAACATACATCGAATCTATGATAATAAACTTAAAGTGTAAAGAGTAAAGAATAAAACATATTCTTTTTCCCTCGTATCTTCTTAGTTGTTACCTTTTTCTCGCACTTGTTGGGAGTTCTCTTTCACAGTTTCACCTGACCCGAGAAGAGATAATTGCTTTTGCTTTTGTCCTGATCCTTGGGATAGAGTCATGTTTCACTTGAATCGTTAAATTTGAATAACCAGATCATGTAAACTCGTGTTGCCCTTGAAAATTCAATATTTCAATTCAACATTCCATAATTAAATCTTTCAAGTGTTTTAGTGCAAAAGACACTGATATAGCAGTGAACTTGTTTATCATACGGTGCTTGCTTATAAAAAAGTATTGGGAAAGTTTAGGTTCGAGGCTTCACTCACTGAACGTGAAAGAGGTTCAAATTCCCGACCTGCATGTCTAGAATTGAAAGGGTTTAATAATTAAAATTACATGTCTACAAACGACACTAGAGAAAATATGATTAAGAGGTGGCTTCTACAATATACTTATTCAAGAACTGGAGCGCATGGATGCATCAACTTTTTACGGTAACTGATTATGAATCATTTATGGTTGATAATTAAATATCACCATCTACCGGCTGAGATAGAAGGTGCATCCATGCATCTTAACAAGGAAAGCACATGCTTGAGACCACCTTGATAAAAAAAAAAATGTTATTCTACACAATTAAAAAAAATTGATTAGAATTTAATATAGGTAAAGATTTTAAAAAAAATTCAAACTACTAGGAGCTACTAAGTTAAATAATCTCTTTCATAGAACAGGCTAGAAGCCTACATATTTGTCTTTCCAATATCGATCCAAACTCTATTATATCTTGCAAACTATGTGTATAATTTACCTAAACAAAACGATTATACAGAGGGTTTATTTTGAATAATCAAATTCACTATACATCATATTGAGCTCTCCTTTAGTGAGTTCATCCATCATTACCGTCATTTACCCACTTTTACCATCAATAAATGTGGGTTACATATGAATTATAGGTTAGCTAGCAGTGAGTTGTCTGTTGATCTAATTCAGAATACTAGCAATACGTATTTAAAATAGAGTTGGGCTTTCCACCCAGAAGATAAGAGTATCATGGAAAATAAGCAATACTAGTAATTATCTATTTAACACTTTATTTCTAACATCTTTTATTGTATACTAAAATTTATTGAAAAATTTCAAATTTGATGAGTCTCATTTCTAAATCAAGAAAAAGACTCGGCAAATAAGAAGAAAGACTCACCAAAACTTATAATTTATAATAAATTTTAATCAATAATGAAGTGTTTGAAAGAGAGTATTATCGGTGTTCCTTTATAGAAAATTTGGAAAATTGCTCAAGTAGTCTTGTAGATAAAATTCATGAGCCTGGGTTCGAAATATTCGTATTCATGTTTGCCAGTGCAACATGTAGAATCCAGGATTAGTCGGTCAAAAGGTCTTATTCTTATACATGTGCCAAATATTCCATCTTTATTTTTTTCTTTACCTTTACACCTTTTTCTTTCAGCGAGTGTGGCATCACACAAAAAATATCTCACCCCATCTTTCCGCAAGATGGATGGGCATAGGCTTTCTCAACAAGAAGCATATAATGTTAATACAACCCATTTCAGAACCAAATAAAGCATCAAAATATGCTACTCTAGTCTGTAAATACTTTTATTCCTAGAGTTCTGTATCCAAACAACTGTTAACAACACCAACGCTCATGACAAAGGCACGGACATAAAATCATTAACATCTAAAACTTCAACCATACTGTCCACTAGAAAAATCTTGTGATATACACAATGTGACACAGGGAACGATCTGAAAACTCTTTATCCCTTGTGTTTACTGGGGGGGAGGGGAAACTTCACCATTTCTCTACCCCCTATATTAACTGCCCAAAGAGAAAAAAAAAGAAAAAAAAAATCTTTTGCTTTACTTGCATCTCATCACTGTTTCAGCACAATATATTAAATGACAAATGTATAGATAGATATTTCAACTGTTAAGGGACATGGAAGCGAACCTTGTACAGGACTGAATCACCAGGTGTCAGGGGACTTGAAGAATCTTGTTAACAGCCGAGTCCAGAGCATCTACATGCTTTCTTAAGATTTTTCTTCAAACCATTAAGGATGCAATTGAAAACTAAAATCAAAGAAGGATCACCTAACAATCCAAAAGTGTTCCTAATCAAGTCCTAGACAGAAATAGTGAATAAGGCACCCTCTGAAGTGCATAAGGTTGTATTCACCCTTAAATCAGAGTAAGTTCCCAGATACTAGACGCACCATCACTTGCAAACGAAAGGCTTTCTCACTTTAGTGTAGTATTTCTTCACTAGCAAGATGATACACTCAGTATAAAGGTTTTTTACACTAAATTGTCATTTAACCGAAAATTGTTAACTTATAAAATAATTACTTTTAAAGCCAAGTTAATGATACTTTCTAATTAATTGACAGCATAGAAATCCTTATTCTGAGCAAATATAAACATTCCAGAATAAAGAAATAGCCCCATGTTAGAAAAAGATTGTGAGATGAGTAGCCAGTCACTATGCACGAAAAAAAAATGTAAAATAAATCATAGCAAATAGCAAAGTGATTGGATACAATTGAGAGGCGAGATCATCAACACTCTTCATCTCCTCATTCAATCTGCACCCCCAAAAAATAATGATGATAATGGATTGGAAACTATCCAACTTCAACAGGAAGCTTCATCTAAATTCTTTTAGTTTTCTATTACGCGATATTTCCGTTTTCTAAGTTGAACATCCATATAGAGAGTAATAAACTAAATTCTGATTGAAGATAGTAAAATAATAATAGTAATACCTGAGACAGGAATTTATATAGCGATTCCCCTTGGTTGCTGCATCAAGCACTATAAAAACAGAGATAAATGTTTAATATGATGATTATGATAATGATTTGAAATTAGAGAGAGAAATGAGGGTACCAGATTCCTGAAGGCGACCGGTGGCGTCGGTGAAGCAGTGTACGTGATGGAGCGAAGTGGTGGTGGATTCGGAGAGTGCCAATCGGAGAGAGGCGAAGAGAGAAGTGTAACTCTGAGCGATGGCCAACGAATCTCGCTCCACAACCTCAATCGCTCTCAGTATTTCACTCTGATTGTTGAAAGCGACGGCGTCTGAGACTGGGGTTTCTCCGCTTTTTGGATTGGGAGTGGAGCCACCACCCTCGCATTCTGCTTCTCTATCACCCATTTTCATTTCAAATTCATCCAACAAACTAATTTAATTCTCTTTTTGTGCATCCTCTTCTCAATCACTGTCCATAATATTAATGCCACGGCTTTTTCAGTAATTTACCATTTTTGTATGCTATCAAAAATAAAAAATACTTCTCATGGTTGTTAGAAAATGAAAGTCCAACCAGAAAAGTATTTATTATTTATAAAATATAAAAATCATTTAATTTTAATGTTTCCTTGTAAAAGTTTTTATATTACTAACTAAAAAAACATTCACAAAAGTTGGTTTTTAAAAGTAATTTTTATAAAAGTTAATAAATTTAATATATACTGTAATATTTTTTATCCATTGCTATATACTATAATATTATTCTTTTACAACTACTATACATAACATTAAATAAAAAGTATACTATTATACCTGGTGTACGTATTAACGTCTATATTCTTACAAGTATTTAAAATTTTAATTAACCTTTTTATAATTAACAATTTACATTTGGAATTCAACAATAATATTATTTGTACATTATAAAAAAAATTATTAATGAAAATGTCAACAATTGAATGAAACTTGATATTTTACTGAATTTTAACTCTCAAATTATATATTAAATATTATATATGTTGTGATTTAAAAAGTATAATAATTTCAAAGAAAAATTTTAAAAAATAAATTAATAATTAATATTTTTAAAATTGAAGGATAATGAAATTTTTTATAAAATAATAAATATTATATGTAATTCAGAAACGAAAAATAGACATATATGATTGATAAAATATAAATTATTTTTTCTTTTTTTTTTTACTATCACTTTAATAAATAATGTTATTTTAAGAGATGAATAATTTTAAAAAATTAGAGAAGAATTGTGTTATTTAAACATACTTCAGGCGAGGTGAGTACAAATTTTTCTTCTTCTAAAATTATTTTTAAAGTCATATAATCAATATATTTGTTTATAATATTTTACAATTTAATTAGTATATCTATTATCATTTGATATAAAGTATTATATAATAAGATTATTTTACTTTATTATAAAAAAAACTTTTTTTTGAAGGAATAATAAAAAACTTTTAAAATACACTTTAAATAATTTTCAATTAATTAATTATGTGAAAAATGTTTGAATAAAAGTATGAGTTAATTACCTATATATTGTCAGTGTAGAGTTTTTTTACACTGACAATCAATTATATCTTTTAATTGTGTCATGATACTATAAATACATTTACTTTTAACAGTGACATGACACGATTAAAAAATATAATTGGTTATCAGTGTAAAAAAACTTTACACTGACAGTGTATAGGTGATTAACTCTAAAAGTTTGTGATAATATCTCGAAAGGTTAAAACCTAATTTGGTCCCTTATAATATTTTTTTTTTGTTTCAATTTAGTCTCATTTTAATTTTTGGTTTCAATTTGGTCATTAATAATTTAAATTAATGCAATGTCAGACTTCTGTCCAAATTATTTAAATGAAGTTAATTGTTGGCCACGTGAATGTCACATAGATGCATAGGTGGATGGCAAATTTCTTTAATGCATCTGGAACCAGAACAATCCGTTCTTGTTGCACTCTTGGTGTGTTAATTTTGCACCTGGAACGGGCCGTTCCAGATGCAAAATTAACACACCAATAGTGTAACCATAATGGACTGTTATGGTTCCAGAATGCCAAATACAAACGGTCGATGATTATAGTTCACGTCCATGATTCTAAATCATGATTGTGAATCATGCAAGGAAAAAAACCCAAGGTACAAAGCATTTCAAACACTGAATTTGGTAATATTATCAATGGGGATTGATAACTTCAATTGCTAAACATTTGGGTTATACAGTGTATCATTAAGGACAATGCAGTATATCACTAAGGACAATGGTGACAAATTTTATTTCATTGTTAGTCAAACTATAGTGAACCACTTACTACCAAATCAACACTATATAGTCAAGGATGAAACGACATGGTGTTTTCCTTTGAAGTCATTAACCGATGTACCCCAACAATAACAACCTGTTCTTGAGGAGGTACAACTTGAAGTAAAGGAAAAGGACACACAGGACCAACATTTCTCCACACAATCACATGTACAGGTAGATAATGCTGATATCCTGTCAGTTATTCAATGTTATATGGTGGATAAGATGTATTATTAGCACCTTCAGCGTTATCTAAATGATTTCCTTTCTTAGTAATTTCTTTGAACTTTCTTAGTATATGTTATGTTATGAATTTTTGTTTTCAATCTCTTAACCATATTTCTGTCTTTGAATTTATGTTATGTTATGAATTTTTATTTTCAATTTCAGAACCATATTGCGACATTTTGTTGAACGTACGTATGTGATTGGCGTTCTGGAACGGTCCGTTCTGGTTGCATATGTTGTGTTAATTTTGCATCTGGAATGACATTCTAATTCCAGGTGCATTAAAGAAATTTGGCATCCACCTATGTATCTACTTGGCATCCACCTGGTATCCACGTAGCTAACAATTAACTTTGTTTAAATAATTTGGACGGAAGTTCAACATTATACTAATTTAAATTATTAAAGACTAAATTTAACAAAAAAATTAAAGTAAGACTAAATTAAAAAAAAATATATTATAAAAAACCAAAATAAATTTTTAACCTATCTCGAAATCTTGTTGGAAAGCCAAAGATCCCTCCTGAACATTCTCTACTGCCATGATTATTATGAATACTCTTTTATCATTTTGTTTCCTTAATTAAGGCCACTGATAACCAAGCAAACTTGTCATCTACAAAGCAATGATTGGTTTACGGCCAACTAAATGGAGCACAAGCTCAAAGATCATGTGCAGTTAGAGAAGTTCAACTAATATAGGCAATTCGGTACCCCCAAAAAGGAAAAGGAAAAACAAATTGTTCACATTTAGTCGTCATCATCGTGTGGACATAAGTATGGCAGGACCATGAACAAACATATGTACGAAAAGCACATTTCTTCTAAGATAATGTTTACAATGTATTCGTCAAGCATAAAAAATGTCATGTCAGTGTGTAGAATGTATATAGGATGATAAAATCCTTAAAATATGTCAGATTTAGAAAATTTCGGAAAAGTTGTCTGACTTCCAAAATAGTTTTAGCTTCATCATTAAATGTTTTACAGAGAATTTCATAACTCTTTTTTAGGTATATGCAGCACCCTTCTTTCATAGCCGCCATATGTGTTTTTGTGATTTTGAGTTTTCATTTTTGTCACGATTTCTTACCATTTGCTTCTTTTATATAAGGGAACAAGAAAAAGGAATATTACCACCTTTTGAGAAAATTGTTGAATGCGTATTTTGATAGGGGCTACGCATAAAATATTACATCTATAATACAAGAGAATGGTCCTCTAATACTAATAGTATTTTGTTGAAGTTGATAGTTGATTGATACAATTAGTTTCCACGTAATATTTGAATGTTTTATTCTACTGAAAAAATAAGAATTTTTTTATCATTTTAAAATATATTATATTTAGATAAATTATGTTGTAATATAATATTTAAAATTCTTTTTTTTACAATAATATTTAAAATTTACTAGAAAAATAATTCGTTTGTCATAATTTCACTTCTAGACCACCAGTAAAGTGTAACAAAAAAAAACACTAGTAAATTAATTTTCATGTAAATTAATGTTAGAAAAAACATTAAATGTTATCAATCTGGTTTCGGTGATCAAAATCAACGACATTAATTACCATTTATTAATTAATTTAATGTTACTTACTCTATTACGTTATGCCTAAAAGACCTCAGTAATCTGAGTTAGTAGTGTACGCCGTGTACGTTTGGAAATGTGTGGTGTGTCGCCCTTGTCGGTAAATTTTGCCATCAAAACCACCTAAAGAAAAATTATACTCCCATCCCATCCACTCGAATATAAAAAAATTAATATGATTAATATACTTAAATATAAGTAACTTTTAACAATTTTATTTTATTTATTAAAAATACTTCTCATTTAATTAATATTATATTTTTAATAACTTTTTTTTATATCAAAATTAAATATATTGTATGTAATGACTCAGTGATTATCATACTCGTTACAAAAGATATTGTATGTAATGTGTTTAGACGATATAATGTCTTAAAATATTAAATTATGAAAATGTAGTTTGTAAATGGTGATAATAAATAGTTTTACCCATTAAAGAGAAATCATTATGAATGGTTTGACATATCTAAACAATATTTAGGAAAGAGAAATCATTAGAGAGAACAAATGTAAATAAGCTATAATATGAGTTAATTATTAATGACTTGAGGTGCATCAGGCTAAAGTGTATAAACATGTGTTTATAAACATGTGTTTGAACTCTGAATATGTGACTCTTGTGTGATACATTGTATTGTGTGTGTTGGTTATCTTATTCAAAGAATGATTCTCATGTTATTTTATGAATATGATTGAGTATGATGATTATATGAAATTGTGATGCTTATGATGAATGAATGTTGTAAATAAAATGATGTTGGCAAATTGTTGAGATATTAACAAATCGTTGTAAGGTAAATCATTGTAAGACAAATTGTTGAGCATGTACACTGAGATATGATATGACACTGAGTTTGTTGTGACATGCATCATATGCATGCAAATTGACAAATCATTATATATGCACTACGTACACATATCTTGTGATTGGTGTGTTAACTATATGTTAATATTGATGTTATTGTTATAAAGAATGTATTGATTGTGTCTGGTTGTCCATCTCTTGTTTCATGCTATGAGTTAAAGTGAGATATTTCTCACTTTATTTGTTTTCATGTATTTGTTGTTATGTATGTTGTTGTAGGTGATCACCATTGACGTGAGGGCTTAGGCCCAAAGTAAATAATATCTCATTATTGTGGTGTTGTGTAAAATAACCTTATAAAAAAAATTCTTATACAACATCTCCTTAGACAATGCCATAAAATAACCCCGACACTCACCATGATATTGACGATGCTAGTGACAAGGCTTAAACCTTGTGTTGAGAATGCTTTAATAGGACATGTGATATCGAAATTTAGACTATGATTGTGTTTACATTATGATATAACAAGACTCATGTTTAGAGTTGAATTTTCGCAATTTATTATTTGATTTGAGATATTGTTATGTGACTTTCTTTACCTTATGTTCGTGTTTATGTTTTGTTAATTATGCATGAATTCTTATATTCATTGTTCCCTATAGTATAAGTTATATATGTATGCGAGGTAGATGGTGTTATAACTTGTTCATTAAACAACTTACACCTTAACAACATAAACATTGTCGTATATTAAATAAACTTACAACACGTGAATTTATCATCATACATCATTCAACTGTAAAACAACTTAACAAGTTTTTGATCATGCATCTTGTGCTTGATGACACTAAAAGGACGTTACCATCGAGGCAAAAGACTCCCTGCCTCACCCACGCTCAACGTCGAACTACTCGTGCCCGGTGTGGTTGAGACAAAAAGTCTCCCACTCTCTCGTGTCTAGCATGGCAAGAGCCTACACTCGACCTCAACGTACAAAGGTCTCCACACAATTCATGTTTGTCGCTACTCCATTGGTGTTCGATGTGATTTTAACTCGAGAAGATTTTTTCTCCTCGTGCCTAATGTCACCAACCTTCAGCCCACACATGAACAAGACAAGACCCCTTAGTTAAAATCACACTCGATACACTAAAGGCACGCTCGATGCAATATTAGTTTTGCATATGTGCAAAACTTGATTTTGGCTCAATCCACTTAAAATTCAACCAAAACTCATGCAACCAATAGACAACAT
The DNA here is from genome assembly GCF_000230855.2 of Cajanus cajan. Taxonomy (NCBI): domain Eukaryota; kingdom Viridiplantae; phylum Streptophyta; class Magnoliopsida; order Fabales; family Fabaceae; genus Cajanus; species Cajanus cajan. Next base: position 76,702,751 of record NC_138518.1, read on the forward strand.
ATTTACAACATACCAATATAATTTCTAGCAATAGAAACAATATGCATTCATCGTTGATCGATAATCAACATATTCAACTCAACGTGACTTCAAGGGAAACCCAACCACACAACAACTCATAATCTCTTCTCTGATCAATTAAGAAACCAACGATAAATGAAATCCAATAACAATTAACAATTAACACAAACTTATCTTGCCCCTTTGAGAACTAAATCAACAAAAGGAGAAGAGAACAATGAGGAAGTCAGCTCCATGCGAATTCCAACCTGATATTATAAGTTATTTAACTTCGAGTCTCACTGCCACTATAAGTCTAAATATCAACCACAAGGATGAAGGAAGATGGGTTTAGTACATAAATGGGATAAGGTTCACTCATGAGAGAAAATCCTATCTACTTCTCTCTAGAGTTTTCTTAAAACACGAGTTTATGAGACATACATCTAAAGAAATTTTGTATACTCTTGTTAAGTTGACTCAACTTGTCTTTAGTTCAATTATCCTAAACACCAACTTAACCTTTATAGTATGTTTGGATGAGGAATTTTACAAATTCAAGGAATTTTAAATTTTTTGTATTTGAATTACTTTGATTTCAATTTATATCATTCTTAAAATATTTTGTTTGGATAAGTCAATTCAAATTTCTCAAATTTTAAATTATTGGATTGAATATGATAATTTAATTCCACCATGGTAAAATTGATTTTAAAAATATATTTATATGCTATGATTTTTAAATTAAATTTTATAAAAATATATATTAGCCAATTTTTAAATATTTAATAATTTTAAAAATTACTATTAAATAATATTTAATAATTTTAAAAATATTTTTGAATATTCAATAATTAAAAACATGAAGAGATAAGAGATAAAATGAAATATATAAGGAAAATAAGAAAAAAAAATATGAGGAATTTCAAATTCTTACTTTATTGGAATTCTCCTATTTCAATGAATTTAACAAATACTTGAATTTCAAATTCTCTGTAAATTCTCCATCCAAACAATATATTTTACCTCAAAAAATTTAAAATTATTCAAATAAATAGATTATTCCATCTAAATTCTCATTTCAAACACACTATTAGAGTCATTTGACTCTATAATTCTTAAACAACATTATCAACTACAATTCACAACTAGACAATAACACTCATACATTTAAATTAAAATATCATAAAATCAACAATTGTATTATTATTATTATTTAATTTAATATTTAAAAAATTAAATGATATTAACTAAATCAACATATAAATTAATCTCCTAAAAAATACAAGTGGATTATATTACTTATAATCTAGAAAGAGTAAATATTAACTTTTTTATTATTCATATTTCGGATTGACGTAAGATGATTCTATAGTAATACCAAACACAGATGGATTATTACTTCACTCCCGTCACAAGCTATGAAAATCTAAGTATGATTGTTTTTTTATTTTATTTTAAATTTAGTTCTTTTATTCTCGGATCTAAAAGCTAAAAGTAAAAACCTTTAAAAAAGGTCACAACTACATTGTTAGCCATTAGAGGGATCTGAATCCATGAAAAAAAATTATTAAAAATACGAACACTCTTATAAAATTGGCCATGCTTTACCAAGTTAGTTGTAATTTGATTAGTTTTTCCAAACTCATGTATGCACATCACTTTATGATCATTCTTAACTATGTCTACCATTTTATTTATCAAAGAATAACACAAATGATCTGCAATAATTATCATTTGAAAATTTCACTGTCAAAACAAAATTAAATTCCACTATAGTTCCATCAAGATGATGTATGTTACGGAGAATATTTAATCCATATATAATAAATAATTCAAAGCTCGGCTTAAACAATTAAATATTTCTACAAATTATAGGAAAATGTCGCTACAAAAGATCTAAAATTATTGTACATTTGTACTATACCCCTAGAAGCATACTTTCAAGCCTATAATTGCGTTCCTACACTCTGAGATTATAGGCTTTAAAAGTATGCTTATATTTATTGAGTGAACTTTCGCAAGAATGAAGAGTTTATCATAATTTTTTATTATTAATCAATATATATTTATTATTATTATTATTGACATTATTATTTTTACTGTCACACCACATAAACTGCTTAAATTAATTTTAACATGATAGTGAATTTTTTAAAATATAATATAAAATTTAAAAATTGATTATAACTTTCAAAATAAGAACCGAAAACCAGTTTGAACGACTCTAAATTAGTAATTATTTATAAGGCAAGAAAACTAATAATAGGGAAATGATCGTTAACAAATGCTAATTTTGCAAAACTTCTTATGTTAGTACTGATTTGTTTATTTATTAATCCACAACAAAACCCGTAAACAGTTTCATAAGTGGCCCGAATATTATGATCAATAAACCTACTACCATGATAAAAGAAAAAAAAATCTATAACGCATATAAAGGTATAGTATGGTTTAGTGTATATCAAATTTTTGACAATTTTTTTTATAATAATTTTCAAATTTCTCCTTTTCACTATTTTTATTTATTATATATATATTAAAAATAATACAGGCATCCCTCACTAGTATTCCTAGCATAAGTATTTATTGCTACTAGCATGCAAAGTCATGTGTAACAACTTAACAATACTTATTGTCACCCCACCATCCTTTCAAATAAATGTAGGATATGCTGGGGTCACCATCGATTCATCGTAGACATCGATACGCATTCCTCACATAATGAGAGGACGTTAAGTTATAAATTTATCAAATACTCCTGTTCCACTTTTATTAATGTATACATCCTTCAAATAAAATTTGTATTTGTGCCAATCAAGAATTTTGAATCATAAAATTACTATTTCAAATAAAAAATTATAATATGTAATATTTTGTTAACCTTTTTTCTCTTACAATATTTTTTATTTATTTTGTATATTATACTATATTAAATCATATTCTAAAGTTTTGCTGATAAAATATTTCTTTTATCCATATACAATTTTCAATTTTAGTTTATTTTAAGTTGTCTTAATTTTATTTTCCTAATTTGGAAGTGCTTTACTTTTGGACCGGCTGTAATTAACATTTAATAGTAGATATAAGCCATCAGAATATCACTTGAAAGATCAAAACGAGCTATTTCTAAATTAGATAGATAATTTTTTGTTAAGACTATAACTGAATTTAAAATAAATAAATAAATAATTATAATATTTCTGTAAAAAATGAATTTAAAATATTAAAGAAATAAATATTATAAAATATCATATTGTAAAATCAAGTGGGTTTTTATAAGACTTGCCACTCTCTCATAAATTTAGACAAAACTTTTTATCCTATGTATATACAATAAAGAAAAATAAAAATTGCGGGGAAGAGGGCATGTCCAGACTTCCCTCTTTTTATATATATATATATATATATATATATATATATATTTTGTACAATTTATTACTATAAAAAGGAGAGCATATACATAAATTATTTCACTCTCACAAAGGCTTCACATTTTTTTTCTCATTAGAACGATTCTATAGAAATAAATTTTATTATATTTAATACAAATTATTGCCATGTATCACATTCAAAATGGTAAAATAAAAATGCATCCCCAGTGATAGAAAAAAGAGAGAAGATTATATCAATAATAAATATGACTTAGTAATATAGACTTAATTAATTTTTGGGTTAAATTTTGTATAATATTTAATTTTATAATTTTATATCTTTATTTTATAAAATCTATAATTTTAATTTTACTACAAAATTGTTGATATGTTAATTGTTAAAACTGTAATATTTATTTAAAAATAAAATTTAGATATGCACCATATTACTATAAATCCAAAACATCACAAAATTATAAGTTGATCATGATCTTAAATTAAATAAAATTAAATAGATAATAATAATAATAATTAATATTTAATAATATTTAAATTAAATTACACTTTTAAATTTATATTTTATTTTATTTTACCATTTTTATAAAAATACATAATGAATAAAATATAATTGAAAAATTAATCATCTTTCGTTATATTTTATCAAAGATATCAATATAGTTTAACTCATTCAATATATAATTGAGTTTTTTTAAACATATTAGAAAGGATTTGATTTCTTTGTTGAATGAGACAAAAATTTATTTTGATCATGTTTAGAATGAAATTAGTATCTGATTATCGGTTGCGATTTTCTTAATTTACAAAAATATTATATTGTATTTACAAATGATATTTAAGTGCTTTTAATATTATTTAAGAAAACAAAATTTAGTTTCGACAATTATTACATGACATTAAAATGGACGTTGACTATTGAATTAAAAGTTGAATTAATTGAAAAAGAAATATAAAATACTACACCGAACTTTTAGTTCTTGCAATAAACCAAATCCAAGCCAATCATTTTCATATATTTGTTGTCATCCTAATAGTTAAACAGCTACGGTTTCTTACAAATTTTCCGATCTCATTAAAATAATAGAGTGACATATCTTTGGCGAAACGCAAACACGGTGGGGTAATTGAGAATTAATATATTATTATTTATTTGAGTTTAGTTTAAATTAAGAAAGGAAAAGAGGCCGGCGGGAATGGCATTCGAGAATTAGCGTGGAAATGAGAAAATTGAAAAACGGAGGTACTGTTTCATTATTATTATTATTTATTTATTTTAATTGAAAGGGTAGTTAAAATCTTAGAGATTCAAATTTCTCTTTTTGGCTTGTAATCCAATTCAATTCACCCTTTCCTAATTTTTCCAAATTTCCAGGTCTGGACACTGTCATTTGAAAACAACCTAACAATTAACAAACGGAGAAAAAGGAAGAAAAGCCTTTGCCCATTGCTTCAACTCAACCTCTCTTCCACACTCTCCCACCTAAATCCCTTTCCCACACCCCAAATTCCACAAATTCTCTTCCATTTCCATCGATCCGTAACCGCTGTCGTTGCAATTTCATCCACATTGCACTCTTCCAGGATTCCTTTTCGTTTCATTGGATTCGATCTCTGTCTTCCCAGGCGCCAGCTTCCTCTCCCACATTGCTTCCCCGAGGTAGCTTCTCGCCGATCTGTTTCTATTTCGCTTTGTTTTCGCCTCTGTCGTTCGTATATTAATGCGTCTCAGCTAGTATTGTAGCTTCGATTAGGAGTTTAGTGTTTTAATGCTTTGTTTACCTCAAATCGCTTTTCTACATTTGCTTCTTCGTGATTGCAGTTCCTGAAAAATCGACCGAGACGTGTTACCTTTTAGTTTAATATATTTTGTGACGGAATGTTATACCTATATTGTACTGGAGTGACAGTAGATTGTTTAATATAGCTTATTTTAACCCTAATTTCTATTACTGTTTTACTGAGAAGAAGCGCATTGTTAGGCTATTGGTCAGTTTTTCTTTCCTTTTTTTGGTTTAATTGTTGTTAAGTGCCTCTTGGTTAAATTTCTCCTGCACTTGAGGTATTAGCTTGTTTGGATTGAGAAAAAGTTCTTTGTTATGGCGGTGTAGGTGTAATTAATCAAGGGGTGAGGAGTGTCGAAAACGAGCATGCAGTGGGAGCAGGAGGGGCGGGTGAAAGGGGGAACTGACAACGTGAATGGGTTTCCTCAGTCAGGTGTTAACTGAAGAGAAGTTTCGGTCTCTTGAGATGGTTATTTGAATTTTTTGTATGCCTACCCTTTATGCACACTTGATTTTAATATGGTTTCAGGTAGCCAGCTTGTGCCTCTGTTGAAGTGGATAAATGCTGTGCTTCCTAACTTTAACCTGCCTTTAGATACTTCAGAGGAGGAGTTGAGGGCATGTTTGAGGGATGGAGCTGTATTATGCAGCATTCTGGACAATCTGGTTCCTGGTTTGGTGAAGGTGTGTCCTTCATTGTGTTATTTACTCATGTGTTGCCTTTCTTTTTGTGTTTGTGTATGTGTATGTGTGTACGTGTGTGCTTGTGTTTAATATTCTTTATTCTAATGTGCAGACCTTAAGTTAGAGCTTGTTTATTTTTATGCCGTTTATCTTCTAAGGAATTCATTTTTGGCTTCAGGGAAGTGGTTCTTTGAATGAGCTAATCGGTGTGAAAAAGTTTCTAGCAGCTTTGGATGAATTGGGATTGTCTGGATTTGAACTGTCAGACCTGGAGCAGGTAGAAGAATTTCCTTTGCGCAATGTCTTTTTGAGAACATTCTAAGTTTTTGTTTATGAATCTAATTGGTTGTCCTTGACCAAAGCGTTGGCTAGATAAATCCCTCATTTACCTGTACACAGGAAATAGATGGTTTGTTTCATCTTTTGTCACACAATGAAGGAGAACCACTGAACAATTTGATTGTGATATCTAGTAATTTATGGTTGTTAGGTTATGTGTACTTCAGTTTCTTTCTTTGATGCTGAAACTGGTACTCTTCCATGTACTTCCTTAGGCTGGACTTTGTCTAATAAAATAAATTGGTTGGCACTGTCCAATCATGATACTCATTCCATTTTTCTTTACCGCATTCTGTTAGTTTTATCCTAATAATTTAATCTTGTGGCCTGAGAATGTATTCAGGGATCCATGGTGCCTGTGTTGCAGTGCCTTGAGACTCTGAAAACTCATTTTGCTTATAATGCTGCACGAGAAAATAACCAAAGTTGTTCTAGAAAGAGGTGGGATCAGTCAAATCAAACATTCTTACAGGAAACTGATAGTTGCCTCAAGGATGCTTCAAAATTGCATCATGCTGTTGATGGTTCTGTTGTATTAGGTATTATGATACATTAAAAAGTGCCTTGCTCTCAGTAGATTTATTGAATATGAATTTTGTTAGTTTCAATGATGCTATGTGATCCATATATTTGACCTTACCTCTTGGAATAAGGGTTGGTTTCTGTTTAATAATGTTGTTTCTATTTCTATTGAAACTTTTTATTTGTAATATTATACTTTTTGTTTCTTTATCCAGATGGAATCGCTTCCGTAGATCATACTGGAATAAAGTCTAATGAACTGTTCCAGTCGAAGCAAGGATTGCATGTAAATTTTTCTGATGCTAAACTTAATGAAGTATTGAAATCAAAAAATTTGGATGTAAGTGATGAGCTAATTTGTTTGTCTGTAGCAAAGTTTCCTTTTTTCTCTCATACCATTAAATAATTCCTTATATATAATTATTTGAATACTTCTTTCTCTCTCCCTCTGCGTGTATAATGCCCTTAGGTTCTTGCTGTTAACTCATCTGATCCTAATATATTAGTGAAATCTTTTTCTGCAGAGTCTCTCGACTCGATTGCTTTTTAATATAGGAAATAGGATCTTAAGTGATATCTTTGAAAGGAAGAATGGAGATGTACCTCTGGTAAGTGGACTTAATACTTCTACAATAAGTAATAAAAAATGCTGTTTTATTGTTCTAGCAAAATTAAATTTGCTAGTCACTGAAGAAATAGTTCAATTTCTCATTTTTTTTTTATATGTTTCTAGGCTCATCGTGCCTCATTCCTGTTGAGGAAGATTCTGCAAGTAATTGAGTTGCGCTTTTCAAATCAAGCAGAAAGCATGAAAAATGTAAAATTATATATCTTTTCACATTTCCCCCCTAAAGAATATTAGTTTTAACTTGCTCTTGAACAATGATGATTTAATTATGTTGCATACCTGAAGCAAAACAATCTTTTCAAGGCTCGTGAGGGAAAGTATCAAACAAGAATAAGTGCACTTGAAACCTTGGCCGTAGGGACAACTGAGGAGAATGAGGTATGTTCCTTTAGTCGATGGATCTGACGCAATGTCTTACTGTCTTTTAATATTATTACTATCTGTTAATTTAATTTTAAAGTTGCATCCACTTTCAACAGGTTGTAACAAGTTGGGTTCAGCAGTTGAAGGTGCAAACTATCTCAAGCCCTATCTTTGAGTTCAAGTTAATGGAACAAACTATCAATATAGATTATTGTTTCTGTTAAATTTACTCACTATTTTCATTATTATTATTACTATTATTATTATTATTATTATTACTATTATTATATAGGGGCTATCAAATTACATCAGTATAACCTACATCAATTATTACACCATCCATAACTTTAAAATGATTCATATTTTTGTATGCTTTAAAAGTATACAGTACATCAATTTTTGTATATATAAATGATGTATCAAATATTTTTTTTCTTAATCTATGGGCTTTGTGATAAAATTATCCGATTAAAAGTTATTGAATAGTTTAATTGATGATGTAAGTTAACCCTAATGTAATTTTAACCCTCTCCCTCTGCGAGTGCGTGCATGTGTATGTATGTATTATCAAGTTACTCTAAGAGTAACGAGTAACTCTTACTAAAATTAATTCCTTCAATAATTCTTTGAATATATTAGTAATTTTTATTAATTAAACTATTGATTTTTTTTATATTAACTCGACAATCATCCGTACCAAAATTTAGATAACTCAGACTTTTGTAGTTATCTAATCTTATAGTCAAAATTTACATATATTTTAAAAATACATATTATACGTTAGATAGAATTTATTTAATAAAATATCATACAGTTTAAAATTTTATGAAATGGTATAAGCTTTATCTATTCAATAGTAAAATTTAGTATATGCATAGAATTAGTGAAGGGTTATTTTTGGAGTAACTTGATTCCGTTTCTCTTTACCTCCGTGTGTATGTATTTCTTGATTTCAAGATTATGTGATTTGGCTTATTTATGTTGCATCTTAAAGTAAAGTTCTTTATTTGGGTGAATGCAAAATTCTTAATTCAACATTATTTTGTTTTTTTACCTTAAAAAAAATTAACCTAAATTATTTGCCATTTTCTTTTATATTCTTACTGTCAAATTGTTGTTATGAAAAAATGTTGATGTGTATCGTTAAAACTTAGACTTAAATTATGTTTTTTTTAGTTTAATAAAGTTATGATATTAGGTTTCTTTAATATTTTTTTTTTATGTATTATTATTATTTGACTAATACCAATTCGACCACAATTGAACCTTGAACTATTACCTTAATTAGTTCAATGACATGTCCATTTTTTAAAAAAGATCGAGACTTATAGAACAAAATTGTTAGTTATATTTGAGTTTGTGAAACATTTATTGTAGAAGAATGTATACGAAACAATTAAATAGCTAAATAAAATATATGCATTGAATGAGGGAATAACAAATAAAATAGTGCAATTATCAAATAGGATAAGTTCAAAAGTATTTCTTCAATTCCTTTTCATTTAATAATTTAGGATTGTACAACATTTCAATTTTTTCATGAGAATTGGTGAAAGAAAAGTAAAAAAAAAAAATTTAATGAATTGTATGATTCTTATTGATGATACCAAATTTTGTAAATTCATTCATGTATCGTAAGATGCAATGTCATTTAAGATTCATCTTATGATACAAATCGGTAGGTAGCCAAATTGTATTGTATTGTAAGATTCTGATAACACTGATATCAAATTATAAGAATGCCACTTATAGTGCATGTCTCCAATGCAGCAAAGCAAGTCTATTGATCAGACTAAGATGTAACTTTTCTACCAATGCTTATAAAGGCTTAAATGGGTGACTATTACCTATAGTGAATTGTTTTTCTTGTTGAAGAGGTGTTCCCTTTTTTCACAATGGAAAAATAAAAAATGTTTTGATTTATATTTCAATGTATTTTTAGTTTTTAAAAATCGCAAAAGAAGTAGCTTTTCCAATTAAAAGTATGATTTTTGTTACTAACTTGCTGCAATAATTTGTATCTCCAGTATGCTTTGCAGGTTGAACAAACTAAATTTGAGGAGAAGAAGAAACTTGAAGAGCAGGATTTTTCTCGATTGAAGAAAGAAAAAGTTCGTAGTGAAATCGAAATTTCTGCATTGAAGCAAGATTTGGAAATAGCCAAAAGAACACATGAAGAACATGTTTCAGAGTTAGAATTGCAAGCTACTGAATCTAAAGCTGAATATGAAAAAAGGATAGAGGAACTTAAACGTCATCTTGCAGATGCAAGAAAGAAAGTCAAGGAACTAGAGGCATTTTCAGAATCCAGATCTTTGAAATGGAAGAATAAAGAGCATACCTATCAAACTATCGTAAATTTCCAATTTGGAGCTTTCAAGGTTTGCTTCTTTGTGTTGCTGTTTTCTTTATGGTTGTCAATTTCTTTCTTGTGCTATACCATATAATTTGATGCTTTTTAGGAACTGAAAACTGCCATGAAGTCTATCAAAAATGATGTGGTAAAAACAAAAAGAAACTACTTGGAGGAATTCAAATACTTTGGTAGGGTACAATACTTAAAATTTTTCATGATTTATCATTGATATCGATTATATGATAGATTTTAGTATTTATTACTTACAATATGTACATATGTAGGAATCAAGCTGAAAGGTTTAGCTGAGGCTGCTGAAAATTATCATGTAGTTCTGGCAGAAAATAGGAAATTGTATAATGAGGTTCAAGATTTGAAAGGTATGTATTTTATGGATCTTATATTAAGGTTGTGAACTTTTGTGAGCTATTGCTTCATTGCTGATCTGATTGATTTTTTCCTTTTATTTAAAACCATTTATGGATAGGTAATATAAGGGTATATTGTCGAATCAGACCATTTCTTCCAGGGCAAAGTCAAAGCCATACAGCAATTGAGTTTGTTGGTGATGATGGAGAGCTAATTGTCAGCAATCCTCTTAAACAAGGAAAAGAAAATCGCAAGCTTTTTAAATTTAATAAGGTTTTTGGTCAAGCAACAAGTCAAGGTACCGCATTCTATTTTCTTTTCTATTTCATTATTATTATTATTATTATTACTCCATGTACTTTATTTAGATAAAAAAAAAAGAAAAATGAAAAGAAAAAAGAAGTTAAGATAAGAGAGGGGGTCAATTATAATATAAAGGACAAAATCATCTAATAAAAATATGTACACAGAAGAAGAAAATCGCCTTTAATAATAATTATTAATAACATAGATTTTTACTTGTTTTCTATTGTTGAAATTAATAGTAATGTTTAACTTATATAGCATAGGGAGCTAGGTTCGATCTACATTGTAACCTTTTTTGCAATCTTTCCCATCTTTACAAAAAGAAAACTTATATCAATATTTTCTTTTAGAGGAAGTATTCAAGGACACTCAACCACTGATTCGATCTGTTCTTGATGGCTACAATGTTTGTATATTTGCTTATGGTCAAACTGGCTCTGGAAAGACATATACAATGGTATGCATTAAATATGCTTAATACTTTATTTATGTTGCATATTTAGTCTACTTACTTAGCAATTGCTATTCTACTAGAGTGGACCTGGCCTATCATCAAAATCAGATTGGGGAGTCAACTATCGGGCACTTCATGATCTTTTCCATATCTCCCAGAGTAGAAGAAGCTCTATTATTTATGAAGTTGGAGTTCAAATGGTTGAAATTTATAACGAACAAGTTCGTGATTTACTAACAAGCAACGGTCCTCAAAAGAGATATCCTTTTCCATTCTTTAATATATATTCCCAGACCCACAATAGTGCCCACCTTTTGCCCCTTCCCTCCTCCTTTTTTAATTGGTAGGAAAGATTACAATGATGACAATAAGAATCAAACCTAAATCCTAATGTATCTATCCCAAACCCTCCTTCCCCTTGCTAGGCAGACCCTATTGTTTCTGGACTTCCTTTTTATTATGAGTTATGTGACTCTGCATATTTACAGTTAAGCTTGCATTCTTATTCATTTATGTATTGACATACTATTTACTATACACACAGGAATTGAAGATTTGACACATAACATTATTTATTTATTTACTTCATGCATCTTTATCTTCTATTATGTACGGTTGTCATTATATTTAGACCTAGCATTGTTTACCACTCATTTACTTTTAATTGTTTTGAAGAAAAAATATACCAAGTATTTCCTTGACTTGCACACACTTGGGATTTGGAATACTGCCCAACCAAATGGGTTGGCTGTTCCTGATGCAAGTATGCATTCTGTAAATTCAATGTCAGATGTCCTTGAGTTGATGAATATTGGGTTTACGAATCGGGCAACTAGTGCCACAGCCTTGAATGAAAGGAGTAGTAGATCACACAGGTTGTATTCACAGGTTTAGGATTTTCTCTTGTCAATTTTCCAATTGTGTGAAGACAACTCATTTTATTTTCATATCACGTGATAGTGTTCTCTCTGTTCATGTTCGAGGAACGGATTTGAAGACAAACACACTGTTGCGTGGATGTCTTCATCTTGTAGATCTTGCAGGAAGTGAAAGAGTGGACCGTTCTGAAGCCACCGGAGATAGGCTTAAGGAGGCTCAACATATAAATAAATCACTATCTGCACTAGGAGATGTGATATTTGCTCTATCACAAAAGAGTTCACATGTGCCATATAGAAATAGTAAATTGACCCAACTTCTTCAGAGTTCGTTAGGTAATTGTTGTTGGCATTATTGGTATCAACTTACAGTTTTATTATATTTGGTTTCGTATGACTGTGTTTTGATTTAAGCACTTTTTAGTCGTGGCCTACTAAATTGCCATTGCTTTGTCCCTTGTATTTTATAGGTGGTCAAGCGAAAACCCTTATGTTTGTACAGCTTAATCCTGATGTTGCTTCATATTCTGAAACTGTAAGCACCTTGAAGTTTGCTGAGAGGGTTTCTGGCGTTGAGTTAGGTGCTGCTCGTAGCAACAAAGAGGGAAGGGATGTGAGAGACCTTATGGAGCAGGTTATTTCTATTTTTTATTGCATTTTACGTTAGATGTTTTAGTTGATGGCAGTGAAGTCAATGTGATGTTATCAGCAAAGCACCAGATGTTAGGAATCGGGATTTTAGTTATTAGTTTGTTTTACACTCGTGCGCCATCAGAAATCCAGTCATCGCTCTTGCTGTAGCTTAAGCTGATATTGCAATATCATTTACAAATGCACTCTGACTTGTATTATTCTTGCAGTTAGGATCTCTCAAGGATGCAATCGCAAGGAAGGATGAAGAGATAGAGCGGTTACACAAGGCTAATCATAATGGTGCAAAGCTTGGTACGATATCAGTCAGACATGGGTCGGCATCTCCAAGGAGACGTTCTGTAGGGACTCCCGGACGTAGCACGAGATTTTCAGGAGCAAGGAGCTTTGGAGTCAATGGAAAAGCAGCTTCTGACATGGATAACAGCTCAGAGTATAGTGATAAGCATTCAGAAGCTGGTTCTCATCAATCAATGGATGATTTCAGGAACAACAGTTCCCTTCGGTTGAAATCAGCCGGAGATGATATGAGTCAAAATTTGAATGAGGACATTGACCTCTTAAGATTTGGAGATGCAGATTCGGAGGAGAGATTAAGTGACATATCTGATGGTGGTCTCTCAATGGGAACCGAAACTGAAGGTTCAATCAGCAGTATTGTTGAGTACACTCTTTTCCCTGAGCTCGATAAGGCAGCTGAAACTACACCAGCAAAGGACACCACAACCAACAACCTTCCAGCTAAGAGCACAGAAAAGTGAGTTCTCTCTCTGTTAAAAGTTTACAATGCATATATTGTACCCTAACATAGAATGGTATGGATAATACAGCAATGCTTGCTGGTATAATGTATGCCATTTCATTTCATATCATCGTTACTTGCATAGGACCCCTGTTACCCAGCTAATTTAAATGGGGCCTGAACTCAATTTGTTTGATTAAATGCAGGCCCATTATGCCATCCAAAATCCCTAGATCTGCTCAAGTCCCACAAAAAGTGCAGACAAGACCTTCTAGGCTATCATTGAACAAAACCTCCTCGAAGGTTCAGTCAAGTATGTATTTCAATTAACTTACCCATTTTATTCTGTTCTATCTGTAAATTAAAAAACATATATATTACTCTCACTTCTCTTCCTATTTAGATTGACCTGTGACCCAATCTCCCTTGGTGATTCTGGTTCTTATTTCCTGTTGTAGGTGTTAGAAAGCCCACAGCCGGCAGCTCGTCTTCGGTGAAGTCCCTTAAACGATGGCAATAGTTAGGATGGCTCTTGGATGCTGTAGAGTGCTTATTTATAGAGATAGCCGATAGGAACTTTTAATTTATGTTAGGTGCTCATTCTAATTATACTGTACTCAAGGCTCATGGGTCAGCTCATTTCAGCTTCGATCTGTTATTGAATGAGGCGATTTGCAAACTCTAGCTTGTAACTAGTTTGTATGTAAGCATCATGGCCTTTTAAGCCATATTACTGAATCTGCTGTATTTACAACTTTTCACTCAGTAATGTTATCTGCGATGTTGTATATGTAGCTGAAGGTGAGAAATGTCACAGATTCATCTAACACTAAAATATTGCATTTGAAACATCTAGCTCGAACGATTAAAATTGAATCACAATCTAGAATTAACTTAAATTTAATCACAATTTTGGTGATCGGTCCGTTTGACACAAAAAGAGAACGGATTTTAAAATGGTGGGAGCTAGTCGAACTGGTGATGTAAAACTAATTTTAATATATTACTTTAATTTTTAAATGTTTTTTAATTTAAAACATTTTAGTTCAATAAAGGATCAGTGTTAAGTTATAATATAAATGTTTACGCATGAGATTCACTAATAAATTATTTAGTATCTTAATTTTTTTTTCATCTAAGTTTATAAAACATATAATATAGACAATTTATGTTAACTTATTCTTTTTGTAATTTCGTATTAGTTTGTTACTTTTAATAGTTGTGTGCATCAGTGTATAAATATTAATTAAGTTGTCCTAAAAAAATATTGAATTAATTTACCCACCTTTTTAATTCAGAGCTTGGGGGTAACCATGATGCGACCTTTGAGAGATGACTTGAGACTAGGATGCCGGTATCACTATTACAAGATTTAACTTAAAAAATTGTGAATCACCCAAAAAGAAATAAGTTTGTTCATGCTTTATAATCCACTCCTGCTAATTTGTTATGCGATTGAGTTTGGGAATTAAATGAAATTTTCAAATCTCATTGGCCAAAAGAAAGTATAATTTTGAAATTTGTAGAAGGGTAGAAAATTGTTCGAGCGCGATGGGAGGATGTCAAATAGGTCATATGTTTGATAATATATAACATTAAAATAAATAAATTATTTACTCAACAATAACAGATCATGAAACAGTCTGGGTGGTGTAGTTGGTTATCACGCTAGTCTCACACACTAGAGGTCCCCGGTTCGAACCCGGGCTCAGACATTTTGCTTTTTCAGTATCATATTTAATGTTCTTCATTTTAATTTTTTGATTTTTATAAATAAAAAAATTGAGATTAGCCAGATTAAATATAAAGCATTCTGTTCTATTACATCAATTCTTAACATTAAATTTAATCATGGTGAGATTTTACTAAATATATTTGTTATATAAAAAATGTGATAAATGATTCTTTTTTATTTACTAAAATGGTTGTAGTTTTAACTGTTAATTAGTTAAAAATAAATCAACATTTTCAATACCAGCAATTTTTTTTTTAACATTTTCATAATTTTAAAGTAAAAATAAAGCAGGATTTTACATATTAATCATCATTACTGTATTAAAATAAAGAGAAGGAGTAATGCTCCGGAGAAAACAAAATCGGCGCAACCACAAATTCTTCAGCTTCGGCTTCTTAAACCCTTTCTCCCAAAACATGAATTTCAGTCCTTCTCGCCAGCCGTCGCTCTCATCAAGGTTTCACTTCTTAATCAACATCAACTTTCAAGCATAGCTCTTTTTTTTTATTCAGTGTCTTCTTTTTTCTCCAGAGTACCCCATTCGCATAGCTCCCTCGATGTTGCCAATTTTGATTCGGGTGCCATTCTCTTCATTTCCATATCATCACACAAATGAGAAGAGAAATTTAACAGGTAAATACCGTTATTTAGTTTTCTTTTTTAATCCTCTCTCTTGTTCCATGTCTGTATATAATCATAAGCTTGATCAACAATGTTCTTATTATAAAATTCCTAAGAAAAAAAAAGTGGGACGGTCCAAAATTGGAACTTGGTCAGTGAATCCTTGGGCCATGGGTTCTGAAATTACCATACTTTGGTTCTCTCTCTTTGTTGAGAGAGTGTGCAACAGAGAAATTAAGTGTCTATTTAACTGGCACTTGATAGTCAATGTACTTTGCAACACGTGGTGTAATTGACACTTGACAGTTAACACCTAACATAGCTTGTTGACAGTGAATGAATTTTCATTTTCAGGCCTTTTCTATCCAGACATTTTTGGGCTATCTCCTTCTTGAAGGAGACAGAAGATTTGAGAATATGTCTGGATGCAATAAATCATCTAAAAATAATCAGCAATCAATCAAATATTGGCGAATTCAACATGGAGGGGCGTCCTCTAAGGCTGATCTTTCTTGTGTAGATTATTCGCCTTCTCTTTCCAACAATGAGAATAAACAATGCTATGGAAGTTCTCAACCAAAGTCCCCTCGGATACTGAGCACAGCTCAGCTCATCTCTGCAATAGGCCAGATATGGGATTCTGCAAGTCGCCCACTTTCGGTTTTACTCCCGAAGGAAAATGTGAATCTGGATGATAAAGGATTTCCGAAAGACAAAATTCTGGGTAGCATTGATGAGAAAAAGAATGAACTGGTATATACTTCAAGTGACACTAATTACCATCCTGTTACCGGGGGCGGTGCCCAGATTGTGCAGGAACAATGGGAGTTCACTAAGGTAAGGCAGAAGATGTTACTACTTGAATCTTCTAAAGAAAGTCAAGATTATATTCATTCTTTATTTCAGAGGCGTTCACAGGCTAGTGATAACAATACAAATAAAGATCGGAAAGAAATGGAACATGAGAGAGAGGAAATGTCATGTAAATCAGGAAATGTATATTGGTGGATAGGTAGGAATTTTACTAAGATGCTAAATTGTCAAGTGAATGTTACCCAGCCTGAGAATCTGGAAACTAATTCTCCAGTTTCTGGGGGTGGCATTTCAATAGATACAAGCACCCCTGCATTGGCTAATGAGAGTGATATGTGCAGTTCTAATTCAATCACACATAAAACTCAATCATTATCTGATGCTGTAATGCAATCAAGAATAGTTAGCTCTTTGTGTTCAGACTATTTTCTTCAAGCTGTGCCTGATACTATGGCAGACATTGGTGCTTGTCATACCCTTTCTTCTAGTATCTGTGCAGACTATCATATTAACTCTTTAGCTTCCTGTGATAGTGCTTCTGATCAGTGCCAACATGAGATTGATGATAATGAATCACTGGAAATCCAAAGAAGACATGTCTTGGATATAACTGATGATGAACCTAAGGTTCAGACATTCTTGGCAACCCATCTGAAGCCTTGTAATTCCCAAGCTAAGCAAAAACATGCTTTTTCTGGGGCGTTAGCTGGTATATGTGTCAGTCTTTGTCTTCACCCTGTTGACACAATTAAGACAGTCATTCAATCTTGCCGTGCTGAACACAGGTCCATCTTTTATATTGGGAAGTCAATTGTTTCTGATAGAGGTTGGTTTCTAAGAGAAATCATGTTCTTGCTATATATCTATGTAGCTTATGTTTCATTTCATTTAGATTAACTTTCCCTTTGAATTAAATATTCCACTAGATGGCTTCTTCATAGAGTTGATGGACTAATTTCAGGTTTGCTTGGGCTATATCGTGGAATTACCACTAACATTGCATGTTCAGCACCAATTTCTGCAGTGTATACTGTCTCCTATGAATCAGTTAAAGTAGCTTTGCTTCCTTATCTTCCAAAGGTATCTCATCTTTATCTATATTCTACTCATTTAAGTGGAGTTGCTCGAAGTTGGTTACCCTTGCTGTCTTGTGCTTGGGCATTCCCTGATTCCTTTATTTCTACATATGATACCTTCTAGGTGGGAGAAACTATGCAAGTTAAACATAACTGTAAATACTGTATTAGGCATCAATGACTCTTCTTATTATTTTGATGTTTATTGGCATAATGAGGTTTTAACCATCTTTTTTGCAGGAATATTATTCTTTTGCCCATTGTGTGGGAGGTGGTTGTGCGAGCATTGCCACCTCTTTCATTTTTACTCCTAGTGAACGAATAAAGCAGCAGATGCAAGTTGGTTCTCATTATCGCAACTGCTGGTATGCCTCATTTTTTGGGATATCAGCACCTTTCTTGACATAAAACTGCTTGCTTTGAGTACAGCTTGGCTTTATGAGTTTGTTGTGAATTGCATTCAATCATTGTAATTTGTGTTCATTGTTTCTGAAGCTCTTGTAAAAATTAAGTATCTCCTTTTAATGTGTAGTTTGGTCATGTCAAATGTAATACCTTATTTTTTTATTATTATTATTATTATTTATTATTAAAATGGCATTTTCGTGAATTTTATAAAGGTATAGGGGTATTATTGTAATTATTGATGGCATTTTCGCAATTTTCAAAAAAGTTTGAAGGGTGTTTTGGTAACTTGGAACGGGCCGTTCCAAAAGCAAAACGGGCCGTTCCAAACTTTAAAATTTAACTAAAAATCTTGAGTGAGAACGGGCTCAGAACGGCCGTTCCGACAAGGAGAACGGGCCGTTCTGATTGTGAAACGGGCCGTTCTAAAGGGAGAACAGGCCGTTTCAAAAGGAGTACGGGCCGTTCTGCTGGAAATTGGGAACGGTCCGTTCCGGATTTGGAACGGGCCGTTCCAGTTCAAAAATTTGCGTAGTTTTTTCGAGCCCAGAACGGGCGTTCCGATTTTTGGAACGGCCGTACCGGGTAGGTGAGCCAGAATTGCTATATATAGGGGCTTGGGGAGTTACGAAAATTCATACCTTGGGAAGAGAAAATCCTTAGAGAAAGAGGGAGGAAAGGAAAGGAGGAGAAAGAGGAAGAGGAATCCGGTAGAGGTGGTTCTGTCAGAATAAAGAAAAGAGGAGAAAGAGGAGGAGGTTCTGCTCAAATTTCGGTTCCTATCTAAGGAAGAGAGAGGAGGAGGTTCTGCCCGAGTTTTGGTTCAGGATTATCCAAGTAAGGGAAGTTAGTTTTTGAAATTATTAATTGTTTGATGATTAATAATAAATGAATATTTTTGAACTGTGTCAAATTTTGTTGTTGAGTCGAGCTGAATTATATGTTGATTTTTAACAGTATTGTACTATAAAGATGTTGAACTGAGTTATGAGTAGTAAGTTGTGTTGAATACTACTTAGCTGTGTTGTATGCTGATTTGCTGTACTATATAATGTTGAGCTGTATGTTGATTATACCCACTTGAGGTGGTGTTGTTGCTGCTGTTATAGCCGCTATGTCGGTGCTGTTAGCCACTATTGTGGTGCTGTTATAGCCGCTATGTCGGTGCTGTTAGCCACTATTGTGGTGCTGTTGTTGCCGCTAAGTCGGTGTTGTTATAGCCACTAGAGTGGTGCTGTTGTTGCCGCTAAGTCGGTGTTGTTATAGCCACTAGAGTGGTGCTGTTGTTGCCGCTAAGTCGGTGTTGTTATAGCCACTAGAGTGGTGCTGTTGTTGCCGCTAAGTCGGTGTTGTTATAGCCACTAGAGTGGTGCTGTTGTTGCCGCTAAGTCGGTGTTGTTATAGCCACTAGAGTGGTGCTGTTGTTGCCGCTAAGTTGGTGTTGTTATAGCCACTAGAGTGGTGTTGTTGTTGCCGCTAAGTCGGTGCCGTTATAGCCACTAGAGTGGTGCTGTTGCTGCTACTAAGCAGTGTTGATATAACCGCATTATGGTGCTGATGTTGTTGAACAATATAAGCTGTGCAGATGTGTTGATAATTATAACGATGAATTTATTTACATTGCTAATCCTTTGCTAGTATGATTTGATTTTTAAAGAATACTAGCTTACCCTTGCATGTTTTCCATGTGGTTGGAACTGCGATGATCATACTATGTATGGGAGCAGAGCAGAAATAGGTGGGCGTCTTGGGATGAGTCTCCGGCGGACTTTGGAGCTAATTTGCTTGTGTGGATATTTTGCTTGTAGCTACTTGGGATAGTAGCATTTGGTTGTAATTTTCCTTGGTACACTTTAACTCTAGTCAGACTGGAATCTTGTATATTTATATATTCTAGATCCTGTATTTATATACTTGTTCTATCTGTCTGGTGTTTTAGTGTGCTATACCGTGTGTAGTGACCAGCCGGGTCGTTACATCAAATATGTATGTCCTGTTGAGAGATGCTTGTTATGTCTGTGTAAGCTCAATAGTTCATAACTTCAAACTTCCATTGGATATTTTTCCCATGCCAGATCTGTTGTATTAATTTTATTTTGCTATGAATCTTATGAGTATATCCGTGCAGGGATGTATTGATTGGAATTATCAGAAATGGTGGTTTATCCTCCCTATATGCTGGTTGGAGAGCTGTGCTATGCCGGAATGTTCCACATTCGATTATCAAGGTCAGTATGTATTTATTTTCAATAGTTGATGAATATTTATTGAAGTGGTTGATACAAACATGTTTTTGTCACCAAGGGGGAGGGGGGTTGTTTGCATGAGGTTTTGGTGGTGTTTGTCCAAAAGTCCTTTACACAGAAAATTTGTTATTCTGCTTTTTGGCTGCCAACTTCGCACTGCTACCAAAGATTCATTATTCCCATGAAGTTTTTCATTTCTTATTATGAGAGCAAGCCTGTTGTCATTATTGATGTTTTCTTCTCAAATCCCCCGTGTTAATATTACTTGGTCTTCTATGACCATTTGTAGTTTTACACATATGAAAGCTTGAAGCAAGTGATGCCATATAGTACTCAACCCAACACTTTTCAGACTGTGAGTTAATGTTTGTTCCTTGTTCTTAACCATCATTTGTTTTTGTCGCACAGCAATGAATGTGACTAACATGATTTTATAAATTTCTGTAGTTAGTGTGCGGAGGATTAGCTGGATCTACTGCTGCTTTATTCACCACTCCTTTTGATGTGATCAAGACTAGATTACAGACACAGGTTTGTAATGAACAGGTCCTTCGATTGTATAAATTCTTATTGATACTACTGAAGCAGAATCTGCTGCCACCATCTAGTTAGATGTTGAAGGCAACCTTTCTTGATACTAGTTTTCTGAAACTTTTCTTTTTAAAGTGTGATGCTTGATATCGTCTATCTTGTTATCCTTAATCGTATTATAATCATACAATTTCACTATGTTATTTAAAAAATATAATACATTTTTTTCCTTTTGGTTGATTTATAACATTTACTCTTAATTCATTCTTCTGATGAAAGTGAGTGCACAGCAGATTCCTGGATCAGAAAATCAATATGATAGTGTGCTCCATGCCCTTTACAAAATTAGTAAGAGTGAAGGTTTGAAGGGCCTGTACAGGTATTATTTCTGAGCCTTGCCACTATCATTTAGATAAGAAGAAAACAATTTGTCGGAGCCACTGCTATACATTCTGTATTGGAATCTCTATTCAAATGCAAATTGCACGATGACATTTGTCTTTTGATGTGTTTTCTATGTCTGTCATCAGGGGGTTGACTCCGAGATTGATTATGTACATGTCTCAAGGATCACTTTTTTTTGCTTCATATGAATTTTTCAAGAGGGCATTTTCTCTGGAAGCATCACCCGACTAATATATGCATTTAGGACAATGACGGGAATGTTGAAGACGGCAAAAACTTAGAATTAACAGGTCCATCATATGGTGTTCCAGCATCAGCTTCCCCATGTCCATCATCGTTTGCATTCTTGATGACTAGATAATGTGAGGAAGAAAAGTTTAATTGTGCCACAAGCAGTTTCATAAACTGTAGTTTTAAAGAATAATTTTAAATTCTTTTGTAACATCTTACAAATCTTCCTATTTATCACATGAAGAATGAAATGAAAGCATTGTTTTTTTTTTCTTCAAGATATTAAATGTATGGATTTTTTTTCATTTAATATTTATTTTATAAAAAGTTAGGAGAATATATGGCATTATTTTAAAAAGAAATATGATATAAATATATTGAGAATAATTAATTCTTGGGAAAATCACGCTCTCTAAGTTGTGGACGAGGTTAGTTTTACTAGTATTTTCTCTGAATGACATCTCTTTCGATTGGATGATAGGATTTTAAGATGTAAACAATGGTAAAGTGGGTTTTTTTCCGTCATGTTAACGCACTTATCATTTTTGGCTGATTAGTTCCGTATATTAGTTCATTAATTTGTTTAACCTGCAATTATATTTTTATTTGCTTTTTTTTTTTTAATTTCTCAGTTCTAAGCTTCTAAAAATGTATGCTATTTTTTAATTCCTACTAATTCATACCCTCTTCTCATCTCATTCACCTTTGTAATTATATATTTTTATTTTATATTACTTGTTTTAATTATTATTTAAGTGGAAAGGCCCACTAATTTACAATGAAATAGAGTAAATTGGCCTTTTCAAATTCCAAAGAGGATGGTCGATTAAAATAAGACAATGTTTGAACTCTCACTCGGCTCTTTGGAATAAGGTAAATATATAAGTATTACTACGCGTATTTTTTGAGTATGAAGGTATTTAGACCGAGGTACTTTTCACCTTCACCCTCTAAAATTTAAACTACTAAAAGATTTCATCATATTTTAAAAATTATGTTAACCCCACTTTGAAATCTATAATCTAAACTAGTCATACGGAAGATCTTCAAAAATTTATTTCAATTTCTTGTTTTTTTTCCTCGTGAGGAACTTTGGTATTCTTCCATAGAAATTGCTTTCTTTAAAGGAGCCTATCTATGATGGCATACCCATTAAAAATTTATAATTAGCATAAGTTATTCTATTAATTTTTATAAATAATAATAATTTTAGCAATTAAAATTTTCAATAAAATTATATGATACAAGCTAAAATTTGTCATTATAATGGCATCCATTGATGACTCAAGGACCTTACCCCCTCCAATCTCAACCACTTGAGCGGATTTCCTCAACCTTTAGGTTAACTTGCTTGTTTTTGTCTTGGTTCTTTTTTTCACTCACACAACCAACTATTAATGTGGGATTCTAATTAAGGGAGTGTGGACAGTTAAAGATACCAACTTACAATTTATGCAGAATATTCTCTTCATTTTCATGGAGTTTTTAATAAATTCATGAGTGATACGAGATCCGTCCAATGTATTATTATACCTATAGAAAATTTTAATGAGACCATTATATAAATTTTAAAAAAATAACAGAAAAATTAAAGATTTAATAAAAACAATCTTTCTTCCAACAATATTAAAACTATTTATATAAAATATATATATATATATATATATATATATATATATATATTTTATAATTATAATATGGACAAAAAGTATTCAATGCTGATACGTCAAAATTCAAATTTGAACAATTTAATTAAGAGACAAAAATTACTACCATTTATGTCCATTGTCAGTATTTTAATTATCATTATACTAAATAAACTAATAATAAAATTTATATAAATACTAATATATATCGTATATTATTTTGGAGGCATAGAGCATCAACTTTTCTCGCTTTATTGTTGGGCCGGCCATGAGTGACGATAGTAAATCAATAATTTTTTTGTACTTAAATAAGGGGGACATGGTGCGTCATTCTTTAGAACTAAAATAAAAAATGGATCCATAGACCATATAAATTCTTTATATTATTCCAATCCACTTCCCATCATTTATATAATTTCAGAATCTTGTCTCAGTAGTTACAAAAAAGAAAGGATTGCTATGCTATCTCCTACTAGGTGTAAAGTATCTCCCCCCTCCCCCTAGCTACCCCATACAATATGAACAATTTTCGGTTTCTATGCTACTTAACTGGAACAAAATAACTTATTACAAAGAATGATTCTAACACCTCTAATGTGCTATCCTTATCAGATATATCAGCAACCCCATTGCACTCTCTCAAAGTGTTTAACATATTCTGCTAGCAGGCCATTGCACCTAGCAACAAAAACTTCATATCACTAAGATGCTTTACACACTTGTTACCATTGTTCACAGATCATCTGCAAGACCATGTTATTCTTCTCCAACCAGCAATAATTTAAAGCTGGTATAAGATGATTAGCCTTGTGTTTGAAAACACGTTAGAAACATAAGAAACCACGCCAATAACGCATAACCAAACACAGTATAGATGTGTTTTGCATATAATCACTACAACAGCGATGGTCAGGTCCACACTTTATACGCGTGCAATAGGAGAAAAAGGTGGATTCAACACATAGGATCGAGGAATTCCTTTCTGATTCTTGCAACCAGTCTTCTTCTCAGTTGTGACTGGTTTGAAAAAGAAATCTACATCCTCCTCAATGAGCATTTTCAGTGAACTGCATTGAGATAACTGTTGGTTTTTCTCATGCACTCCGCTGCTGAAGGAAGAAGTTCCATGCAAAATGGCAACACAGATGGAGAATGCTTGTAACGCGGATAATTGTGCATGAAAATCAACGGCATAATGCCCCTCTTCAATTCTTTTCATGCTGAAGGTAGGACTGCTTCCTTTTGCTCCCTGTGCACCAAAAGATCAGATACGTATTTGAAACAACAATGGCAATCTCATAACTAAGCAGGTTAAAACTGTAACACTGAACAAAGCAGAGAAAACTGTAATAAGTGTTGTTCAAAAACCTATATAGATGCATGTCTCATGGAATTAATTCGTTGTTCAATCATATGAATAATATCTTCATAACAAATGGTTGCTAAACACAAATAACTGGAAAAGGCTTTAATTCTTCAAGATAATTTCAGGGATCTTCCAACTACTGCAACTCTGATTGTGCTATTTTTGCTTAAAAGCATCTAACCTTTTGGGAAATATAACAGCCAAGTCTTATCCCACTAGGTGGGAAAAAGAAAAGATGAAGTGAATCACTTAAAAATCATGAATAAAAAGGACAATTAGCAGAAGAGCACGTTCATGAGATTTGATCAGCGTGTTTGGAAAGCAGGTGCAACCAATCTCAAAGTAAGATTTGGTTGACTAAATGTCTCAGAATGGAATGTTATCAATAAAAGAAATTCCTTGGCCATTTATTGTCAATAAAATAATTTTGGCTGTAAAATTCAGCCAGAAGACTTGATGCATTATGACATGGTTTGGTGGAAATCTGAAATGCAACCATCTTTTGATTGGCAAGATGAATAGCTCCATAAGAAAGTGGAACCCACTTTTGGAACTGGAATGCAAAAGCACAAAGTTTTGTTGTCCATATCCTCCTAAGTAATTCAATATTAAAATACCCTAGTGTTTCATATTTAGAGGGCAAGTCTTGGTGCAACAATAAGGATGATGCCTTTGCCTTGTGATTCGGAAGTGTACTATACTACGTCTCTGACTGAGTTGTGGTAACTGATCTGGTAGGTGTAGTCAATCAGTTACCAAGTTAGGTTATAAATGGCCATAAAAATATTCACATTCTATCTTTATTCTTTATTTGTTATGATTTCAGTTACTAAATAACAATGACTACATCTCATACCTTAAAATTTCATAAGGATAAAAGTTAACAGATATAACAAGATAAAATCACTTTTTAGATAATGGATGGTGAGGGGGATAATGGCAAAAAGATAAGAAATGATGTTTGTATAAAGGGGTACAGTTACACATGGGAAAGAGATTACTCATTGAATGCTTTAACAATGGCACTCTCTATTTACTGGAACAAGAGGTCATGGATCAAAATTGTGGAAACAACCTCACCACTTATCGTGTAAATGCTGCATATACCCTCTCCCCACCCCCTTAGTATTTCATCTATTTAAGTCCCCTCAAGAAACAGTTAATGTGAAATTCAACTTATACCTGAACAAAAAGTTCAAATGGTTGATGTTCCTCCATAAGTGGGCAATCTTCAGCAAACTGAATACTAGGATTTGCCAAAAGAATAAGGGGACAGGCCATGTCCCACCCACCACAGTCACAACCTCCACCATGTCTCAGCCGATCAAGTAATGACGAAGGACCCTGGTTTTCAGCATTTGGCAAACCATGATTGCCAGATGGTATTACCACCTTTACCTGTTCCTGGATTTGGTCGCATTGAAGACTCTTTCTATCTTTTACTGCAGAGAGATCACTTGTGTTGGAATATTCTTCAGCACTTATTCTATCCCCTCTTTTGTACTTCAAACTTTCCCTCTTAGAAAACGGAATTTGCAACACAATGGCAGCAATTTCAAGGTTTGAATAGCATTCAGTGGACAAGGAAGGATAAGAATTTAAATCATCAAATTCAACATTGCTTGATCGAGGTTTATCTTGAAATTTGTTTTTGACCACCAGGTTCTCATCCAGCCCCAAAGTTTCTTCCTTCCATCCAACATGGGAAGCTTTCAGAGTTTTAGAAGCATCGGGTTCACTTAAAGACTTCTTTTCATGCGAAACACTCTGCCTTGAGTGTGTAAAATCATACAACACAAATTCTGACACCATAGAGTTATCAAATACTCTGCCTTCTAGTTCAGAATATAAATTACAGGAAACTAGCATTTGTGCTACTATTGAGGAATCTTTACCAAAATCATGGGATCCCAAACCAGTTGCATTGCTCTTCTTTCTATTATCAAAGGAGTGAAAAGTATATACCCAGTTGAGAGCATTACCTGCTCTGCATGTCTTGGCCACAAACACATCTTCAGGGCACTTCACCTTGAACTCAAAAAATGGCACTCCATGTTTATTTTCCAACTTGAGATTGCCATGCAGGTGAACTGGTGAAGAAGCTATACCTGAATACTGGATTTCTCTGCTGATGAACTCAGAAATAATGTCAGAATGCTTTCCTTTTTTGGATAAGTCATTTAGCAATGATTTCTGATAAGTCCTATTTCTTGCAATGTTTGCTGCCTCATTTGATTTGATCTCATTATTCTCCAGTCTCTGACTCACTGAACTTCTCAATGATTTTGACTTTGTAAAATGATCCAGCCTTTTCCTGCTAGGGGTGAATTGAACTTTTGGACTTGTTTTCGATGAGCAATAATTTCCTAATGGAGATGGCAACCGAGAGACTTCCGCCTTAGCCGAGAATGACTTCTGCAGTGAGTGGACTGTGTCCTTTTCAAGACGACAATTGCCATTGATTACAGAATCAGCAACTTTATCACTTTTGGACTTCAACTTTATAGACTCTCTCCGTTGTACTGTGGTAGAGTTCTTATTTTTAATATCTGAATTTATACAAATTTCAATGAAGCTATCTGGGGAGTCTGTCTCTGAAGATCTCAGTCCAGAGCCTTCATCATCTGAACCACACAAAGAATCAACAATGCTACCCGTGAAAGAGGTGTCACTCCTCCTTGAAATTTCTATTTTTTTCCTTCCCTCTACCATGGTGCTCATTTTCTTTATACTTTTCACTTCCTCTGAACTCTGATACATGGAACAACGTCTGGTTTCTATATTACCTTCCAATCCATGAGGTCTAGAGAGAATGCTCTTACACGAAGAACTGCGGAAGCGAGCAAATTTAATCTCAGCAAAGCCCTCCTTGAGAGTAAGAAAATCATCTTTCCCAGTGTGTTTTCCTTTTTTAGATCTCTTCTTTACATTCACACAGTATTGATGAGATGGAAGAACAGTATTGGGACTCAGACCCACTGAAGACTTGTCATCAGGATCCAGCTCAAACTCTTGTCCCATTGATGAATCCAGAGACCTGCGATACCATCAAGGAAAAAAAAACATATATCAACACACACTCATAGACCAAACTCCACTTAATGATGCATGGTACTTATTCATCTAACAAAATTTAAATCTGATGGCTACAATTACCCGGAATACACGGGAGATCTTCCATTGAGGAAATTCTTGTTGGAAGAAAAACAAAAGGCTATAACATCACATTGAGGAGTCCATAAAAATTACATCAAAACTTTGGTTGTAATAATCAACAAAGGGATCAGTTCCAAATATTTCAAGTGAAGGGATGAAAGTAACAATTGATGCAGGAAATGATATTTCATAAAACAAACTGTTGATTGCAATTAAGAAATGGTACTAAACACTGTAGACAGTTGTCTGCATGCTCATAAAACATGTTATTTTGCAATGACAATTGTGACCTTGCCAACAACCATTGTTGTAAAGGCCACGCCTCAACAGTGCCCTAGAAAATCATTGGTTCTAATTATATTACAAAAGTAGAAAAATATCGATTCCAAGCACCGAAAAAGAAATGCCTTATGATCTGTTGGGTACAAAAAAAATGCAACAGGGAAAAAAAGCTGGAAAGAACATTATATGATTCCCATAATACCCAAATGCTAGTAAAGTGACACAGATGAGTGTTGCACAAATGTTCAATTAAAAACAATAATAAAGTGCACAATGATTATGATACCAAACCATAACAGGGGGAAATGAAAAGAAAGAGGAAAAAATTAAAAAATAAATAAATAAGAAAAGGGCATACTAGAGTAGATCTTGGAGAAGTAAACCGAAGAAAAGGAGAACCCAAGAAGCAGCTTCAATGTACAATCATAAATCTCCAACCTTGAGCATAAAGGGTGCAGGAGAATAACTTACGAAACCAACCCATTTGATTAAAGAGTCAAGTCCGGGGCCATTTGTGTTGTTTTGTACTTCAAAATTGGTATCCACAAAAGGCAGTGATGGAGGCTCAAACAAAAAGCAAACTCAGTTCAATTACTTCAATCACCACGCTACAGAAGGAGCAGTAAAGCATAGCAAATGTTGCCAAAAAGCTTTGTTAGAAACAGTAACAGATTGCAAGAGAGAGAAGCATTGAACTCTCTCTCACATGAGTAACAAGAGAGAGAAACAACACCGAGCTACGTTAATGCACATGATGACCCTACTACAACAAAGCCATGCTCTTCAAGCACCATCATACCACGTTGGTTTCTTTTTTTCTTTTTTTTTTGTCTTTGTTTATGTATTTATTTTATTATTTTTATAATTTATTATTTGTGTCCCACTCGACATGAAACCAGTGATCTAAGCAAAGCAAGCGAGCAACCCGAGAAAGAATCGAGAGTGCCCTCGTGAGATGACAAATGACACCACCCAGGGACATACTTTGGCTTTAATATTCAGTGCACAAAGTGAAGGGTAATAGAGGAATTTAATTATGTCTTAAAACAATAACCGTGCCACTTTGAGTTCACCTAATTGATGTTTCGGTTAAAAAAGAGTGATTTTCTGAAACATGTCATTATCTTATGGCTTCGGGAAAGGCAGATATGACATATTAACTTATTAAGAACGGAATCCTACAATTAAATGAGTGTATGTGCAATAATAATAGTAAGATACTATTAAACACCATAATCGATTTTGTCGAATTCAGAATCAGATCTGCCGAGTTCGTATGGTGAAATTTATTGACAATAACGCCCCTCTGTACCATTATCCAAAAAAAACGCCCTCAGTTATTTTCGTATCGGGCAAAGCAAATAATGGAGTTGAAGGTGTTTTGACCAAGTCAGATTAAAGTGTTTTGGTGCAAAAGGAAGGGGTAAAGGCGTAAATTTGTGTAAGATGAAAAAGGACAAGGACAAAACCTTTATTTTTTTATGGGGGCCGGAGGTGGTCAAAGACAAGCAAGTGTATTTGCATGTGATTGGATTGGCGGGGAGGACCCCAAATTCAATGACCCATATCAAACTCACGGAATCTTGGACTCACAATTGTCCCATTATAATTTCATCTTTTCGTTAAAAATAAAAAAAAAAAAAATCCGTCTTCGTGTTATTGTTAAATTTTGAAGTCTTGCAACAAACGATTAGGCAAATTATACATGTAACCTATTTTTAACGTTTGCAACGATCCTCTTCCAGAAATACTCATCGTGACTGATATATCACAATGTTAGTTGGAAGGGTAAAAAAATCGATTCAAAGATGCAAAACGATAACTGAACGTAATAAGGGAGTTGGGGGTGGTGTTGGTTGTCGAGGTGTGAGGATAAAAGTGAAATATAATTATTCATTTAATTTTATAAAATACATATATCTAAATAATTCATTCAACTAGTTTTTAGCCAATAAAAAAAAAAAGAAAAAAAAAATTGCAACTGTTTTCTTTTTAAAGTGAAGATAGAAAGTAACTACCTGAAACATCATTACACCCAATACGTATAAAACTCGACCGTAAATATCTAGTATCATTCTACGGAATAAATAATCCTAGTCAGCATGTTTTGAAGCTTGGCCGTTTTCATCTTTCCTAGACTTGCCAAATGATTTCTGGGCATCCAAAACTGGCATATATGCTTCACTTGTTTTCTTAAAGATGTCATTGGCTGACTTGTCAGATTCGCGGGGACTTACCAGCTTCTTCTCAACATCTTCAAACTTCGCAGTGGCCCATGGTGCCGTGCCTACGCTTCTTCTTGAATCTGATGCTTCTATAGTCAGTTCAGACACCTCATCACGGGAGGCAAACCAGGAGTGACCACAGGCAATACATTCCAGCTGAACAAATCATACAAAGTTATGAAAACCGCATCAAATTATGCTTTTGGAAGCAAAAAATAAGGTGCAAACCTGATATCGGTCACCATGTCCTGCATGGATAATATCCCTCAAGCCCACCTTACACTCCGTGCATCGACGGCATCGGGCACCCGTCATCTGTTTCCAAGCTAACAGTCAACAGATATCTTCATACAATTTAACAGATAACATAGTATTTTGGTGGGAATAAAAATTTACCTGCATCTTCTGTGACTCATCGGGCTCCTTCTTGCAGGTTTCCTCAGCAGTCAAACCCTCCTGGAGTTTAAATATTTGATAGATAAGCACAACAAACCGTAGAATCAGCAACCAGATTAATCAATTCAAAAGAAGCTTTAAAAATTGATGATTCAAGTTACTAGTAAGAGGAATTCATAGTTGCTTTATTAAGCTCTACTAGTACTACTGGTTTATCTGCTGTCTCGGTTAAAAAAGAAAAGGCCCAAAATAACTGGAATTATTTTAGAATGTACCAACAATTTATTTCATAAGTAGCATCCACATACAAAAAAAGTATTCACAAACAAAATAAACATAACTAGACCAAAATTTCAAAGTCCAATGGTTTCATGAACACCAAAAGTTGGTCCAGTGAACTTTACGTAAGGTGGACCAAAGCATCTTATGCCCATCAGTGCACAATTAAATAAAAACCAAAGATACGTTAGTTATTTAAAAGAACGGATGAGATAGCAAAAGATGACATTTCTCATAATCAATTTAGTCCTTGGGAAAGAAGCCCTTCTTCAAACCTTCTCCAATACACTAATGGAAGAAAACAGGAAGCCACTCACTCCCTCATAATCCCATCAATACACCTTCAAACTGATCCAGAAACTCCAAAATGAACCTCACCACCAGCTGAGAGCATCACTCAATTTTCTACAGCACAAAAAGCTACTATAATGGTATGTTGTTTGAGAACATTCTTGTTAATATAGACTATTACGAAGGGAGGTTTGGGTTATTTGGGAACATTCTTGTTAATATAGACTATTACAAAGTGTTTGGTTCGAGGGGAATGGAAGGGAGGGGTTTTTATAAATTTTTCTTGATTGGTTCAATTTTTAGGAGAGAGGGAAGCAAAACCCCTCCTCATCTTATTTTAACTCCTCTCCAACATTGGGTGGATTTAGAGGAGAGGGGAAGGATTTTAAAACATTTTTAGCATGATGCTGCCCAAAATATCTTTACTTATATTTTAAATTTTAAAATTATAAAAATACAAAAGTAAAAAATTGGTTTTAAAAATCTCTCTCCTCCCCTTGTGAACCAAACAAGAAAATAGTTATCTCCCCTCCTCTCAACCAAATAAAATTTCTAACTTCTCCCCTCCCTTCCCCTTCCCTCCATTAAAGTCTTTCCCCTTCCCTCCCCTCCTTTGGACCAAACAGACCCTTAAGAAAATAATTATAATATCCAGCTTCAAATTAAATTAACAGGGGACTTATCAGCACATTATTCCTTGCCCATAGGTGACCAGAGCGTTTGTTGTTGATCATAAATTGTAAAAGGCACCAAGTACAACATTTATCATCTATTGATCCTGCACAGGCACACAACCAACGTTATAGTAATTTTAACCCAAGGATGCCCCATGAAAATACAAAAGAAAACAAATCAACAGGTCAAATCCAGGGTGGACAACATTGCTCAAGAACATAAGGTAAGAGTTTTTAGATGTTCCTCATTTGATCTCTCACAACTCCCACTTCCCCTCCCCCTCCCCTCCCTTCCTCAAGATCCAAATGATCCAACTTCATCCCAATTTTCACTCAAAGGTATACAGACCCTTTAGATAATCATTGGTTCCACCATATGGCAAGAATATGCGTTAACTAGGTAGAATATGCTGAAGACCATCAAAGGTTGAATCTATTAACTGACCGAAAGAAGCACAAGAAGCTGCTGGTTTAAATCAGAAATTAACAGTACAAAATCTACAAAATAAATTCATCATATGAACACACAACTTCAAAGTTCCAACCAGTGGAGGGAGATATCATACCTTCAACTCATTGGGTGTCATATTCAATATTGTAGAAGGTTCCAACTCTCCATTTAATAACCGGCGTGCAAGGATTGCATTGCTCTGCCAAAAAAAGAAAATATATGCAAACCATCATTATCACAACAGGAAAGGTGTATCATCATATTCACATTAATTTTTCAAGCCAAAAACAGCACTAGAACATTGTTAGTGGTGATGGTAATGAACTCATGATAGGCATTAGTAATTGAGAAAATATAACTATTGTTACAGCAAGCTGATTTTTCTTTTCTTTCTTCATTATCAGAATAGATGCTTACATAAGCACTTTATATGTGAGTCTATTTTGTTTGAATTGAACAATCCCACTCAAACAACACGTAAATCAAAAAAAATGTGAGTGAAATTCTTGTTATAAGATAATAAGAGTCAAATGAGTGGCCAAAAAAAAATTAACTTGGCCTAAACTCAAAGCAAATAAGTAATATGGTAATTTATGTTTTCTCAATAAATTATTTGTTACCATTCAATTGGAAAAAGAGGTACTTTCAAGATTAAAGACATACGCAATATAACTTTTAAAATACAATTTTCACGTTATAACCACACATTAAAAAAGTCTGACTTTTAACTTTTCTCACTTTCCAAGCATTTGGAATATGTGATGATATTTTAATAGTCACTTAAATGACAAAAATCCATCAAGAACCAAACCCTTGCTTAATTTAGCATTTAGGTAAGTACACCTCTACTTATTAAACCACCCTTTCCTCTGTCCTAGGTATTTCACCACACCACAGCATGTTACTGCAAGAAAATTTCCCAAGATTCAGACTTAAACTCTTAGTTAAAATAATCAACTGACACCAATCTGCAAAGCCACACAAACCCCATCACTCTCTTAAAATCATAATTCTGATATTCCAAAAAGCTCTTTCTTCTGATAACTGTAGATAACACTATCTAGAAGATGTGGATCACGAGTCTGGAAAAACCAATATCATTGTTTAGCTCAAGACTAAACTTTAAAAATCATCCAACAGAAGCTGACGACATTCACCCTAAACGTTCAAAATAACCCACACAGTTACACCCTTAGACTACAGGTTTGTTTAGATAAATTTCTCCAAAAGCACTTCTAGGAGAAGAAAATAAGAAGATAATAATGAGAGTGAATCTACAATGGAGAGTAAAGATAAAATAGCATGCAATGCACAATAGCTGTTACTGAAAACTGCCCCACTATTTGGATCCCATAGTGGCAGGAAAACTCCACTCTGATAATCCACTATAGTGCCATTATAGTGTGGTATTGACTACTATGATCCAAACATCCAGGGTGATGATGAGCTGTAATAAAGGAGAGAAGAAGTTTGCAGCATCTGAGCAATTTGCAACATACCCTTACCGAACTTTCCCTTTTTGAAAACTGAAAAATGTTATAACAAATAATTCTGAATATGTTCAAAAACTACAGCAAATAATCACAAATATAAAAATATGTTAATTACAATTAAAAGAAAGAAAATAAAGCAGCACAAAAAAAAAGCCAATTTCAAAATTACAATCAATAATCCATCAGTAGTAACATGACCAATATATCACCAAGTAAAGATTGCCACCATTCTATCAGACATCTTACATCATAAACATTGATTTTTAATAGGTTCTATAATGAAATAAAAAATCCATACAAGAACAAAAATTTCACCTCATCCAAAATAAAATTTAGCAGAAATATATAATTTTTTAATCATTCAAGTGCATTTGTCACTCGTAAACACTTCATGTTAACAATCCATTTTAGAATAGCAGCTTCTAACCTTGAGATTAAATACTAATTGTCGTAGCTTTTGGTTATACTTCTGATAATCTGATGAAAAAGTATCATGTGAAGCTTTTTCCAGAGCAACTATGGCGGGAACAGCAACATCTGGCCAGACAAAAGACTTGGAACTCTGTAGAGTGGAAAAAGGTAAATATTGAAATCATTACAACCCTCAAGGAAAAGGGAAACAAATAGAAGATTATTAGAAAATAAACAATCCAATACAAGAGATCACCATTGCAACAATTTAGTAATTCACCTTTTGAACCTTGTCTTTACATTCATTCCCTAATTCTAAACTTTTGTTATTGCTCCTATTGTTGATTGCATCAGAATTGTCATTTCCTTTGTCTTCCTTCTTTATGCTCTCTTCAGAATTAAACATAAATTGAACACTTTGAAGTAACTTCTCCAAACATTTGTCACGATGGGTGTCTCCTGTTAGTGCATTGAAATCCACTAATATGCGATAATGTTCTGAGGCATTATTTACACAACTCCCTGGTGTTTCAGGCTTCAGAAGCTGGTCACTCTTACGAGTTGTCTCATCCTCCTTTGAAACATCAAGAGGTGAAATGCTCTTTTTCCTTAAGATTCTTTTATTTTTCATCAAATCTTCCTGATCAACAACAGGTTCTTCAGGTTCAATGTCAATAAGTTCACCCAAACGTTGAAGAGTTTTTTGAACAAGCTCATCAATTTCTTGCTGTTTATTGTCCTCATAGTCCTTATCAGTTAGCTTCCAGAGTTTCCTTTCTACCGTGTCATATACCTTTTGCACAATAAATCCAGGATGCTGTTTACGATTTGGAAGCTGTTTGTGTATGGGAACAAAATGCACCACACACTTATGCATAACAGATTCTGCAGGAACCTCATCACGGTGGAAACTATAAAAAAGCTCCCTCGTATCGCGTGATTGCCAGCTGCCACCGCCTTTTCTTTCAGCTTCTTCAGGACGATAAAACCACTGCCCTGTGATCATCATGCTGCCATTTAAGGATTGCGTAATGTCCTGACAACAAAACAACCCCAAAATTAGAAGGTGGAAAGAGAAAGAAGGTCTATAACTCTACACTTTGTAGAATTGAAGGAATAACAACGCCCTCTCCCCCACATGACAGAGGAGAGAAAGAAGGGGGCTTAACAAAATAACAAAATGCAGCTCATTAAGAACAACAACATACATTGCATACAACACGACAAAAATTTGGCAACCTAGTAACCAAAACACAAATAAAAGGGCAACGTCATGTGTTAACTCCAGCACACACATGCCAGGGATTTCCAAGAAGGGAACAAAAACGGGAATGTTAGGTTAAATTTATTAAACACATAAAATTGTGAATCAGAAAGCAGTAATTTATTATTAATATTTAATAGGCGTAGATTTTTTATTTGTATTTCATGCACTCGTAGAATTATTACTTCTTCACCAATGCATGATGTCATACCCTGATGAACACCAAAAATAAATTTGGCACATGATACCAAAGCACCCAACATATCTTCAAAATATTGTCAACTTATCGAAGAATTACATATTTGACAAGAATCTTACCTTAATAATCGCCACATATGGCTTTTGGTCTTTGTCTTCAGGAGTGAGAAGAATAGGGTCTTCCTGCAGAAACAGTAAGGTAAAGAATGGTAGTAAGTTGCAGGATCAAAACACAACGCAGCACATTTCTTATTATAGAAGGTCTTAGGACCCACTTTCACAAAACAAACATCAAGCTCAAACTCAAACAATGCACAAGCCAACTTCATGGCTGAAACCCCAAACTACACTCCTCTTTCAGTTATCAGAAACTAGGAAGAGCGACAGAGATAAAACATGTCTCTAGAGAAACTATAAATTACACTGCCATTGGAGAAAGAATCAAGCATGAACTACTTTTCTCTGTCGAAATACACTGTAAAGAGCTTCGAGTAACAAATACTATGCTGCCTTCATTTGATTCCGGTTGCAGAAATCCAAGGCATTGAATATAACACGTGATGATAAATAGACACTCTAATAGTCTAATATATCAAACATTTCATCAATAATCCCTCTTCCTACCGCATCATATCACCTATCATAATTCCTTTTGTATTTCTTCTCTCTAGGTGTCATATAGTGTTATTGATTATTTTTCAATAACAGAATTATGCACAAGACGTAAGCCCTGGCAGCGCAACAAATTGAAATCGAAACTCGTGCGTTAAAATCTAATATGTGAAAAGATACTACCAGCGTGTATTGGTTTCCATCATACTCGAAGGATTCAAAATGCTTTCTCCGGCCTCTTCCTTTCCCGGAAACCCTAAGCGGTTCGCCAATTGGCTTGGCGTCCTCCTGCGGTGGTTCCTCTTCTTCGTTGGATCTCTCCTCTGGCTTGTCTTTGTGCCTTCTCTTCTTTTTCTTGTCTTCCTCCTTCTCCTTCTCCTTCTCCTCTTCCTCTTCTTCTTCTTCTTCCTCTTGGAGCTTCATCCTCTTCCTCTTGCGCTGCTGCTTCAAACGGTTCTCTTCGGAGGCATTTGCCGAGGGTTGCTGCTTCGGCGGCGGCGGTGCTTCGTCCTCGTCGTCGCTGGTTGCGACCTGAGTGAAGCGTCGATTCCCCATCCTGTTGACACTGCGACACAAGAATTTGGAATTCGGAATTTGCCTGATGTGTGTCTCAAAGTGAAACGAAATCAATATCCTTTGCTCGTAGAAGGCTGTTTGTCAAAAACATGTTGAAAAAAGTAAAATGAATATATACTCTTTTATCTCATCAAATGTTGTCAACATTCATTTTGATTCTTTAATTTTTTTTCTAAATCAATTATTATTTTTTATTTTGAAACATGATATTAAACTTTTTTTGGTCGTTCAAAATAGGCTAAAACCCTATTTTGGTTCTTTATAATTTTTTTTGTTTTAATTTAGTCTTTCATTAATTTTTGGTCTCAAATTGGTCCCAAATTAATTAATTGGTTTCAATTTAGTCCCAAATTAATTAATTAATTTCAATGTGGGACTTCCGTCCAAATTATTTAAACGGAGTTAACTTTTGGCCACGTGGATGCCACGTAGATGCATATGTGGCATCCACGTGGATGAGAAAATTCTTTTTAATACATCTGGACTCGGAACGGCCCGTTCTGAAACCGGAACGGGCCGTTCTGGTTGCAAAATTAAAACACCACCAGTGAATCAGAACGGGCCGTTCTGAAATCAGAACGGGACGTTCTGGTTGAACGTCCCGTTCCAGAACTGTGAATAAAATATTTTTTACTTAATTGTGTTTTTGATATTATAATTATGCAATTTTGATCTCTAAGGTTTTAATTGAGTAATTTCAGTCCTTAAAAGATTATAATTGTGTAATTTTAGTCTCACAATTTTTAATTGAACAATTTTAATCTCTCAAATATCATAATTGTGGAATTTTAGTCTTTCTCATTAAAAATTTAATAATTTTAAAATTTTAAT
This sequence comes from Cajanus cajan, assembly GCF_000230855.2. Taxonomy (NCBI): domain Eukaryota; kingdom Viridiplantae; phylum Streptophyta; class Magnoliopsida; order Fabales; family Fabaceae; genus Cajanus; species Cajanus cajan. The sequence goes on from NC_138518.1 coordinate 76,740,430, forward strand.
ATATATATATAATGTTTTAAAACTATATAAATGTTTGTTTATTTAAATTAACGTATATTATTTTTTTTCTAATGTATCAAATGATATATATTTACTATTACTAAATAAATAAAATTTATATATTATTAGTATTTTAGTATTACTGATAAATTAATATCAATAATATTTTTACCCTTTTTATAAATAAACTAATAATTTTATAAATATAACTTAATATATATTAATATACTTTTACAAAAATATAAATATATAAGATCATATATATATTTCTAATTAATATACTTATATTTTTGTAAAAGTATATTAATATATAACAAGTTATATTTATCAAATTATTAGTTTATCTATAAATATATTAATAATATTATTGATATAATATCGAAAATTATAATATACGTTAATTTGAATAGATAAATAATTATTTAATTTTAAAACATTATATATATATATATTAAAAGTATTAATTTTTAATGGGAGAAACAAAAATCATACTATTATGATATTTGAGGGACTAAAATTGTTCAATTAAAAATTGAAGGACCAAAATCGCGCAATTGCAATTCTTTAAGGACTAAAATTATGCAATTAAAATCTTGGAGATCACAAAACTGCACAATTGTAATACTTGAGGGATAAAAAATGCAATTAAACCAGTATTCTTAATTAATTTTATTAAAAAATATAATAATTAATAAGATAAAAGGAATATCACTTTATAATTTTTTGCAACTTATTTAAGATTAAAGGAATAAAATGATAAAAATTAATAAGATAAACATAATAAAATAAAATATATAAAAAATATTAATATATTTATTTTATTGGATATAATAACATAATTAAAATATAATTAATAATATATATTTTATAAAATTATTAATATTTTATATATAAAAAAATAAAATAAAATCGAAACGGCCCGTTCTGAAACTGGAACGGGCCGTTCTGGTGCATTTTGGGTGTGTTAATTTTGCACTTAGAACGGGCCGTTCCGGTTGCAAAATTAACACACCAAAAGTTCACCCAGAACGGCCCGTTCCGGTTTCAGAACGGGCCGTTCTGGGTCCAGGTGTTTTCAAAAAAATTCTCATCCACGTGGATGTCACGTATGCATCTACGTGGCGTCCACGTGGCCAAAAGTTAACACCGTTAAAGCAATTTGGACGGAAAGTCCCACATTGAAACCAATTAATTAATTTAGGACTAAATTGAAACCAATTAATTAGTTTTGGACCAAATTGAGACCAAAAATTAATGAGGGACTAAATTAAAACAAAAAAAATTATAAGAGACCAAAATAGGGTTTTAGCCTTCAAAATATGAAAACTAATACATTAAATTTATTTATAAAAAAATTATGAGACTCAAATAATATTCCAAATAATAAGTATCATAGTTGCAGTAAAAAATAGCGCCAAAAGTGAACACTCGGTCCAAAAAAAATATTAAAAAATCTTACTAATGGAATTCAGTCAATTCACTTTTATACGATTTTTATTGTGTACCTTTTTTTCAAACGTTAATTTCATTTTATATTTTTCTTGTAATTAAATCTATTAGAATAATTTTATTTATTTAATCAATAAAAAAAAGTTTAAAATTACATGCACCATTAAGTCAAATTTTGAAAGTCAAAGATAAAAAAAATAAAACAAGGAGTTATAAGTAATCATAGAGTATACGGTTCTCAAGACTTTAAATGCTTGAATTCGCAAAGTCTTGGTAATAACAATCGATCTTAAGAGATTGTAAAGAGTATCAATCATAAAGTGATTGTATAGTATAAATACATAGTCTTTACTTCTTGAAATGCTACAAGATTTTTTATTTTCAAGATCGTACAATGAAATGCCTAAATAAATCATCTAACATAAAAGTTTTCTATAAAGAGATGCATATTTTGTCTCGAAAACATTCATAAAAGATCAATATATCTCCCAAGATAATTCAAGGCTTCCTTGTGCGACCCCACAGAATGTTCTTTGTCTGATTCCATTGGTCCTTGGACATCTCCTCCACGCCATATTTTTTTGCCTTCCAACCAAGTTATTTCTATACCCAAGGTTAGAATTTGAACCCCAAAAAACTTGGTTAAGGTAGTCAATGGGTTAATCTCATAAGAATAAAGTCGAAGGCAGTCAACAAGTATCAGCAAGTCAACACTTGAAACATTGACTAGGTTAAGAGAGAAGGTGCTAAGCTACAAAAACAATGAGGTTACCAGAGTAATGCTCAGTATGATGAGGTATCCGATTTTCAAGAGATAAAGAATCCAAAACTATTGAATATGTCTAGATGTCAGATTTTGAAAGATGTTAATATCACTCATCTAAATTTTCCAACCCAAAGTAGTCGATCATTAGGCACAGATAAAAGTAGTTGGTGTGAGTTTTATAAAACTAGTGGGCATGACATAAAAGATTGTTATTATTTGATCATGAAAAATGAGAAATTTGTCAAAGGTGGTTACATGAAAAGTTATGTTCAAACAAAGATCGACAAAGAGATGATGACATTCTCTTTATCGAAACATTTTGGTGATGTCCTGACAAGGATCCTTACAAAAAGTTTTCAATATGCAACATTGATACCTCCACCAATCAACATGTGAGCTTGATACGTCATTAAATGTTCCTTTAGATCCTGAGATCCATTAAAAAGTGATATCTTCGACACTGTTAGATGCATTGACACTTTCTCTCGTTCAATTGCTTTAGAGAAGGGATGGAAATCCTTTAGTGGTTTGGCCCCTTTGCCTTTTATATTTCCTTATTGCAAGTTTGTGACTTGTGCTTGCATAACTCTTTGAATCTCCTATACTCTTCTCCATTAATCCTCATTTTGAGGTTGCATTGCTTTTCAAACCTCATGACAAAGCCTTTCAGCCTCTTTTTGTTCTCCCTAATGCTTCCTCATTATCTTGTCATAAGGTCTTTATGATAGTTTGAATTTCATGTAAAGTTGAATCATTGTTCGCAATTTCCATAACTCCCATTCATAGCCTCTTTACTTTCCTTTATGCTTCCTTGTTCTCCAGTTGTAATGCCTCCAAATCTTCCTTTCACAATCTTTTTGCCTCATTTACCCTTCTATGTGTTTCTTCATTGTCAAACTACAAGATTTCCATAGTTTCTAAGATCTTCTACAACATTGGACCATTGTCCACAAGTCCTACATCATCCACACCATTAGTGCCAACACCAACAAAATCGTATGCATTAGACTAACTAGCATTACTCCTTAACAATCTTACCAGTATAAACCACTATTTACAACCAACCATCGGGGTGTGGGAACATAATTTTACATATGCCCTGCGGTGGGCACAAAAATATTTTGATAAAGGGATTGTCATCGGAGAATTCTAAGAAAAACTAATATTTAGAAAACTTATCAACTATCCTAACCCAAAACATTCAACAAGTGTAATTTGCCATTTACCCTTGGCTCCTATCTTTATATATACAATTCCTAAACCCTAAATTAGAAAATCTTATATTTTTTCCCCAATAAACAAACAATTTTATCTCCTCCTATGATATATGAATCTTTATCCCTGTCATTGTCAAGTACATTTGTTGTTGTCAGTAAAGGATATTGTGATACGTGTCGCATTTTTTGTATGTTAATAACATGCTTCCAGCTACTAAAACACCTTAGGTGTTGATTACTATAGTCAAAAACTAACTAGTTGTTAGAATTGATAGCCATGTAACGATCATGGGATATCTTGCATAGTTATACACATATGGCTTCATAAATAAGGGTCAGTGAATGAATGATAATAGCTATTGTTGGTCATGGAATGATCATAGGATATAGAAATGAACATACATTCACAACACTAGTTTACAACAAATAAAATATAAACAACTTTATCAACATTTAATCCAACTTTACATATTAACTTAAACTTATAAATCATATCATCATACCAATATCTCAACAACTTATAACGCCACAACAATATCATCAGAACAACTATAACATCATCACACATATCAATTACGAATATCTCTTACAATAAAGGTGGCCAATTTAGGTGGTTAAACCATATCAAACCACAACGTTTGACCTATCACAATCAGGTTAAGTATAAACAACTTTAGGCCTTAAAGAGTGTCAGGTTTAAACTTAAACTTGATTTCTCAAGTTTTTTTACTTAAACTAGGAAGATTAGTACTACTGTTACGATAGAGTATAACAATTTGAATATGAGTCTACTACGACATTGCTTGTAACGCTAAGTCTCTTATATGATTAACTTATTGACAACCCTCCAAATACTACGTCCTTTTGATACTCAGTTAAGGACTAAGTCTTCAACCTTGTACTTTACTCAATTAGTCACTTTATACATATATGTCTTTACTTGTCCACATACAAGTTCCACATAAAACCTAAATGAGACAATTTAAAAAAAAACTATTTATTTATAAATCAACTTACTTACTGAAAAGGTTTTCAACTAGGCTTTCAAAGCACTACAACTTATATTTACACAATGAGATATTTTAATATCTAAAATATTTTTTTACTCTCATTCAGCTTTTATGTATTTCAACAAAAACATGTATCTACACCACATGTCTTACAACTTATCAACTTAATCAACTATAGCATCATACAACCATACAACATCATCATCTATCAACTTATAACTTAACAACATAAACATCATTAAATAGTCTACGAACTCAAAACATAATGAGTATCATCACATGATTTTCATCATACAACTCGATCATCATCATTCAACCATTAAGCAACTTAAAACATCATATTATAAGCTTGCAACTCACGTTCGACGCCATCCCTTGGGTGTCGCCATTGAGGCAAAGACTTATTGTCTTGTCCACGTCCAACGCCAAACTACATGTGGCTAGCATGGTTGAGGCAAAGAGCCTCCCATTATCTCATGTATAGCGCAACAAAATCTCATGTTCGATCCTAATTAGATAGAGGGCATCTACTTGATTCACTCCCAATGCCACTTCATTAGTGTAGATAGAAAACTGAATATTGTATATTCACTTTCATATGTTACATGTGTGAATACCTGAATATATACAGTAAAAAGGAGAAGTAGCTGATCCTATAATCATGCTAGTCATTATAGCAATGATTCTACAATAATGACAATTATTGATTACATTAAAGTCTAAAATATGGAATAGCTTAACTATAGGGATTGACTAATTCATATCATGATTCTCATGATCATCCATGATTATAGGATCCGTAATCAAGGGAGATTTATTGATTCTCTAACTTCCCCTCTCAAACTGATGGTGAAGGAGTCACCCCAAGTTTGTCTCTTAATTGATTGAACCTTGTATGTGTCAAGGCTTTGGTGAGGCAGTCAGCGATTTGATCAGCTGATGGAACATAAGCTACAATGACTTTATCTTGCAGTACTTGATCTCTAATGTAATGCACATCTGTTTCAATATGCTTTGTTCGAGCATGCATGACTGGATTTGAAGCTAATGCCTTGGCACTCAAGTTATCACACCATAGTATCGGTTTCCTTGGCTGAGGGAGTTTTAATTCAGTAAGAAGTGAACGAGTCCAGGTTATTTCAGCAGCTAGATCAGCCAAGGCTCTATATTCTGATTCTGTGCTGGACCTTGACACTACTTGCTGCTTTCTTGAGGACCAAGAAACAAGTGTGTCTCCAAGGAAAACACATTGACCTGCCATAGACTTTCGATCATCCACACTAGTGGCCCAATCTGCATCTGAAAAACCTGCTATGTCTAGATAAGCAGAGCATTTAATGTGTAGACAGTAGTGCATAGTGCCTTGGAGGTACCTTAAAATTCTCTTGATACCCTGCCAGTGATCTAAAGTTGGAGAGCTCATGAACTGACTAAGTTTGTTGACAGAGAAAGCAATGTCAGGTCTTGTATTTGTCAAGTACTGCAATGCTCCTATGGCTTGTCTGAACTCGGTTGGATTTTTCAGTTTCTCCCCTTCAATTGTAAACTGCTTGCCAGTGACCATAGGAGTGGGACAGGGTGATGCATTTTCCATCTTAAATTTCCTTAGCAAGTCCTTTATGTACTTGGATTGCTTTAAGTACATACCAGTTGCATCTCTATGAACTTCTATGCCTAAGAAATAATGTAATTGACCAAGATCCTTTAGGGAGAACACAATGTTGAGTTGTTTGACAAAGGCTTCCAGGAATTTGGTGTTGTTCCCTGTCACTATTATATCATCAACATATATTAGAAGAAAAGTGATATGATTTTTACCTCTTAGAGTAAAGAGTGAGGTATCACTTTTTGTGTTCTGAAAACCCCATTTTAGCAAGGCATTTTTGAGGCTGTCAAACCAGGCTCTTGGTGCTTGTTTAAGTCCATAGATTGCCTTAGATAATTTGCAAACATGATTGGGTTTGGTTGGATCTGCAAAGCCTTCTGGTTGATTCATATATACGGTTTGCTTTAGATAACCATTGAGGAAGGCATTATTTATGTCAAGCTGTTTTACTTCCCAATTAAGGTGAACTGCAATTGCAAGGATGATTCTGATTGTGCTGGACTTAACCACAGGGCTGAAGGTTTCTTCGTAGTCTAATCCAGCTGTTTGTTGAAATCCTTTTGCAACTAATCTGGCTTTTCTCCTTTCAATGGTGCCATCTGCTTTGTACTTGGTTTTGAACACCCACTTGGAGTCAATGATGCTTTCTTGGGCTTGATATGGTACTAAGGTCCAAGTATGATTGAGATTCAGTGCCTGAATTTCCTTGTGCATAGCATCTTTCCACTGTGGACTTTGGAGGGCTTCTTGTGCATTTGTTGGTTCCTTTTCTTCAACACAGTTTTCAGCTAATCCAATATACGGAAGCTTTGGCTTGTGAATACCACTTTTGCTTCTGGTGTGGATCCGACCTTCCTCAGGAAACCCTGTGTTTGTGTCTAATTCAGCAGGTGCCTCAGGAAGACTTGTGTTCGTGTCTAAGTCAGCAGGTTCAGTAACATTCTCCTGAAGCTGTTCATTGGAAGCTTCTGGGTTCCCAAGTGGTTCTGGTTCAATGTGGAAGTCATTGTTAGCAGGAACAATGTCTTCTCTAAGTGATGGACCTGTAACACGCAAAGGAAAAGAACTAAATGGATTCTCAGTTAGTGTTTTTAAAGGAACTCTTGTATTAAGAAAACCATCATGGAACGGGAAGTGATCTTCATTGAAAACAACATGTCTTGAGATGAAGATTCTACCATGAGAATTGACACATTTGTACCCTTTGTGAGAATTACTGTAGCCCAAGAACACACATCTTGTTGTGTGGAACTGCAACTTGTGTTGATTATAAGGCTTGAGACAAGGGTAGCAGGCACATCCAAATGATTTTAAGTAGCTGTAGTCGGGTTCCTTTTTATATAGAACATAATAAGGGCTTTTATTTTGGGTTACTGGTGAGGGTAGCCTGTTTATAATGAAAGTTGCAGTGGAGAATGCTTCCCACCAGTAACTCAGAGGCATTTTAGCTTGTGCCAACAGTGTCAACCCAAGTTCTGCAATGTGTCTGTGTTTTCTTTCAGCTCTGCCATTCTGTTGTGATGTATATGGACATGACATTCTGAATTGTATCCCTGTTTCTATAGCATGCTTCTGAACAGCTTTATATTCACCACCACCATCACACTGAATTGTTTTAATCCTTTTGTTGAACTGATTTTCTACCATATTTTTGAACTGGATAAAGACATGAGCAGTATCTGATTTTTGTTTTAAAGGATAAATCCATGTAAACCTAGTGAAATCATCAATGAAATGGACATAGTATTTAAAACCAGATGATGATATTATTGGTGCAGGACCCCATACATCAGTGTGGATTAATTCAAGGATATCCTGAGCATAAGAGGAAGAGGATTTAAAAGGTAAAAAATTCAGCTTGCCATACTGACAAGCCTCACAGAAGCTAAGATTATCACTAGGTGATAATTTTACATTATAGTCTTTTAAGACCTTGTCTAAGATCTTATTATTAGGGTGTCCAAGTTTCCTATGCCAGCTTTCTTTGACAGATACAAAAACACATGGGTCTTTTTCTTTTTCTGAGAGTTGATACAATCCATTCTTAAGTTTCCCTTTTAGAAGTACCTTCCCTGTCAGCTTGTCCTTCACAAAGCAAAAATTTGCATCAAACTCAATAAGAATATGATTATCAGCAGCTAGTTTGGACACACTCAATAGGTTTTTGGTAATATTTGGCACATATAAAACATCATGTAAGTTGATAGAATTAAGTTTTGAGGAACCAGTTCCAGCAATTTGTAACCTTTCACCATTTCCAACAACTAGAGAAGTCTTACCATGATGTTCAGTTAGATCACCAATCTTGTCTGTTTGGTGTGAGACATGGTTGCTTGCACCACTATCAAAGTACCAGTCATAGTCTCGAGCAGAGTTTTGAGAAGCTAGGAAGGCATTGGGAGGTCCTTGTTTTTCATTGTCTGTTGAATTATTAGAGTTTGAGTAGGCTTTGTCAAACCTGTAGTAGCAGTACATTGCTGTATGTCCCATCTTGTTGCAGACCTGGCATGTAGGCTTAGATGGTCTACCTCTTCCTCTGCCTCCTCTCCAACTTCTGAAGTTGGAACCTCTCCAGGTGTTGTTTGTGTTGAACCTATTGCCCCTGTGATCAGCTTTGGTAACCACATTTGCTGTTGCATTGAGGTTTAGGTTGGTGAAGCTGTTTAGTTGCTCAATTCTATTTTCAAAGGTCAACAATTGAGCCTGTAGATCAACCCAAGTGAGTGTAGTTTGATCAGATAATTTGACAACTATTGGATTATATTCAGAATCCAAACCATTCAGAGTTTGAATGAGTAGATCAGAATTTGAGATTTCATGTCCTGCAAGTTTGAGTTTATCAGCCAGATTCTTCATTTTGGACAGATAATCTTCCATTTTCATGTCTCCTTTTCTGGTGCTATGGAACTCAGATTTAAGGTAAGTAACTCGTGACCTTGTGTGAGCACCAGCTAGACTTTGAGCTTCATCCCAAAGTTGTTTTGAGGTTTCACAGTGTAATAACTGTGTTGCCATGTCAGCAGTCATTGAATTCATTAACCAACCAAGGAGTTGTTGATCACTTGCTTGCCAGTCTTCAAAATCAGGATTGGTCTTTCTGATTGAATCTGCAGCAAGGATGAATTCTTCAGGGCACTTCTTTTTCCCTAACATGTAACCATCGAGCCTGGCACCTCTGATGATAGGTAATACCAGTGATTTCCATAGGGGAAAGTTGTCTCTGTCCAGCTTGACAGATACAGTGGATGGAAGGTCATTTTTGGGGTTGGAATTGGCAGCGGATGACATGGTTTGTTTTTCGGATCAAGAGCCTTCAAGGCGTAAAAGCTCTGATACCAAGATAGAAAACTGAATATTGTATATTCACTTTCATATGTTACATGTGTGAATACCTGAATATATACAGTAAAAAGGAGAAGTAGCTGATCCTATAATCATGCTAGTCATTATAGCAATGATTCTACAATAATGACAATTATTGATTACATTAAAGTCTAAAATATGGAATAGCTTAACTATAGGGATTGACTAATTCATATCATGATTCTCATGATCATCCATGATTATAGGATCCGTAATCAAGGGAGATTTATTGATTCTCTAACTAGTGTCCATCATTAATTCAGACAGAGACAACTCTCTCTGCTCACATTTGACATCATTCTAACTCACGTCCAACATGGCCAAGTTAGAGACGATGCTTAGGATCTTGAAGGCGAACTCGACGTGATACTAGTTTTTGCACTTTCGTAGAAATTCAATTTGCCTAATCTACCAAAAACTAAAAAATTCACCAACATGCAACATGATATACTAAATCCAGGTACCATAAACAACTCGAAAACTACATCATTGATAACATGCAACCAACAAAATTCACAAATTCAAAGTGACTCAAGATCACAATATCAAGAGCATCTTCCACAACATAGAGAGCAAACATTCTTAGCTATGGGTCTTGAATCTTCAACTTAGCCAAACATATTAGGTATAGGAGGGAAAAGGGAAAGGTTTTCCCGTCTAAAGGAGGAAGAAAAAAAATTTGGGTTTAAAAAACTCCTTTCTAACTTCTCTCTACAATTTCTTTAAATATGAATCTATAAGATTAGCGTCTTGAGAAAAAATTTATATACCATTTTTTATACTGGACTAACTTAACTATATTTCTACTATTATTGAGATAATTTATTTTTAAAGTCCCTTAACTTCAGAGTTCTCAAACAATAATACTAACGACAACCTACAACTAATCATATAATTAAATTAAACACTCCAAATATAGTGTTACAAATTTCACTAAATATTTTATAATTAAATAATTTAATCTCTAAATGATTATAATATTTGTTCAAAATATTTAACGCAAAAATAATTCACTATTGATATTAAAGTAATTAACTCTTATAAAAAATAATTAAGTTTTGATATCATATTAAATAAATAGCTAACAACTGTTTATCATCACTCATGTATTTAGCTTTGGCCTAACTTTTCAATTGTCTTTGTTCAATGTAGTCTTATTTTTGTACATACTCCATTCGGAGCTAATTTATGAATTTGGTACATAAAGTTTTACGTACCCACGTGCCAAAATCAATTGAGCTAGACGATTAACAGCTAATGTAACTAATAAATGTACAAATGATTCTCTTAAAAAATTTAATGATTTAAATTAAGTTCTTATCATAAAAATTTAACCAATAATTAACATTGATGAAAAAAATAATTAACATTAACATAAATATAATAAAGGTGTGAGTATTGTTTATTTATAAAAAGTGATAAGTGCAGTAAAAAAAAGTGATAGGAAAAATATATAAAATATTAAAATAAAGAATAAAATGTTTAAAATTGTAGAAATATATATAAATAGTTAAAATTAAAAAGACTAAAATTCACATAAATTAGAATAAAAAGTAAATAATATACTAATTAATTAAGCCTTGAAACTTTTAATTAAATTCTTTTGCTTATCAAAAAAAAAAAAAATTAAGCCTTGAAAATTCTTGCACATTGGTTGAGTGCCGTAATGGAAAAGGGAACACTGTGTGAACGTGTGAATTGAATTCGTTTTACCAGATTTTTTTTAATTAAAAAAAAAAAAACACATGAAGAAAGGCAAGGATAGGAACACCGTCGGTTACCCAATAAATAAACATGAACGCACTTTGTGACGAAACGTGTGCCAATTATAGCCGACCGATTCTGCCAGCGTGGACGGTTTCTTCTTCAATGTTGCGTTCTCTCTCTCTATCTCTTCTTTACCCATTTTTTCTTTCCTCATTTATAAACCACACTTTCATCTTAAAAAATCAGAATCAAAATAAAATAAGAAAATAAAAATAAAAAGAGAAGAGGAAGAAACGTATAGAAAAAGCTTCTCCGAAAATCTGGCAAATAGAGACCAAGAGAGATTCATGTTCGTCAAGTTTCTGATCCTCTTTTCACTTCCTTTCTCTTTCAGGTTCCTTCTTCATTCATCTTTCTCTTTCCAACGCTTCAACTATTTTCTTTGCATCTTTTTCTTATTTTTTCGCCTTTTCACGTTCAATTTCTACTGTTATACGCATTTAATTATTGTTATTATTATTTTTTAATTTTATTTGCTAATTTTGCTATTTGAGTAATTGGTATGCTTGTTTTTTTCGTGAAGGTGATTTCTCTTGACGATAAAGCTGCGATTTCGCTGGTGTCGTTTTGCTCTAAGATGGCGTCGTTTTCAGGAATATAATAGCTAGGGTCTGGGAATCAGGGTTGAAGTTCTTCAGCATTGAATCTGAATCTTTGGTTAGATAGGTTGGTTTGTTTGGAACTCAATTCAATTCAATTGGTCCTCCCTTTTGTGGAAACTCAATTCAATTTGGTTTGTGAAAATTGAAAAATGGTTGAGTCAATTGCTGCAACTTCACTACTTGGCCACCGTCCAGTTTGTGGTGGAAATTTCACCAGGGATGTGTCTGGTAAACGCAAATCTTTGAATACCGTTCGGTTCCCGACATCTGAGTTTCTCGGTGGTAGGAGGATTGTGGTTTCTTTGGCTTTGCCTAAATCTATTAAACAAGATAGATTCATGTTTTCTTCAATTAAGGCCTTGGCTGTGGAATTAACAAGAGAAGCACATGCTTATAGGGAAGAGAAGTTGCCCAAGAGGGATAACAAGATTGATGGTGGATTTGATCCAAGGCCTGATTCGTGGCCTCCCACAAATAGAGCAGATAACCCGTCGCTTCGGAATCCCTTGCTCCGGCAAGAGAGGATGGGATGTGGTTGGTTGGGTGCTATATTTGAGTGGGAGGGAGTTCTTGTTGAAGACAACCCTGATCTAGAGAAGCAAGCTTGGCTCGTACTGTCTCAGGAAGAAGGCAAACCCTCTCCTCCTGCATTTATCCTCAAGAGAATAGAGGGCATGAAGAACGAACAGGCGATTTCAGAAGTGCTGTGTTGGTCAAGGGATCCGGCACAGTTAAGAAGGATGGCTAATAGAAGGGAAGAAATCTACCAAGCTTTGCAGGGTGGGATATATAGTCTCATGTCAGGGTCCAAGGAATTTGTGAGTGTTTTGATGCATTATAAGATACCAATGGCATTGGTTTCCACGCGTCCTAGAAAGGCTCTCGAATCTGCTATAGGGGAAATTGGTATCGGGGATACTTTCAGTGTTATTGTAGCAGCAGAGGATGTTCACAGGGGAAAGCCTGATCCAGAAATGTTTGTGTATGCTGCACAGCTTTTAAACTTCATACCTGAGAGGTGCATTGTGTTTGGAAACTCCAATTCAACAGTGGAGGCTGCACATGATGCACGGATGAAGTGTGTGGCTGTTGCTAGTAAGCATCCTGTCTATGAGCTTGGAGCTGCAGACTTGGTTGTCAGGCGCCTAGATGAGCTTTCAGTGGTTGATTTGAAGAATCTTGCAGACATTGAATTGACTGAATTTGGGTCTGTGGAGCCCGAGTTGGAGATGGAGATGGAAGAAGATTATGACACATCATCAGTTGATGACAATTTCTGGTAAATCCTATAAATGTACAGTTGATTGAAGTTCATCGGATTGTTGATGATATTAGTTACAGGTAGATTACTTGTGTATATGGTAACATAATAAATGGGGGGAAATGATAAGTGGTCTGATTGAACATTGATGTTATTACTAATGCATTTTCTGTTCATATACATTCATGGGATTTTAAGATTTGATTTACCGGTGATTCCATCCAATAGATAGAATACAAATTACCTAGTCAAGTTTAGGTAAGTTCTACTTTTGGTCCATGTGACATTATTCCCTAACCCTAACTCGGGAAAATATGAAACCTTCAAATAAGTTTTTTTTTTTTTTTCAAGGATGACCATTGTGTTTGCGGGTATTAAGGTATGCTAAACCCAAAATGTAATCAAAATGTTAATCATAATGCTAATTATTTTTGAAGAGAGAGAGAAGGAAGAAAGATCGAGATTGTTGCCTCAGTTTGCATAGAGCTGTGGGTATTCGCCAATCGCCGTACATTCATTCCTTATTTTTCGAGTGTTTATATTATACATTAGTCTATTTTGATAATATTGTTTACTTGTAACTTATCCTCTTGCCATTTCTAAAATAAGGGCTGGTGTGTCATTTTTATTAAAGAAACTGGGTGCTAGCTGGGGACCACTTTTATTTTGGTTTGTGGCATTGTATAATTCGAGCCTTTTAGCAAAATAAGAACTCGCATCAAGTCATCAGTCTTTTGTGAACCAAGTAGAAATGATTGTGTCCAGTTGATTTTTTTTTTTTTTTGTGAAAATAATTGTTTATTTTTATCTACTTTGTAGCAGAACTTTAAAAAAGGAAGTATCAAATAGCTCATACAAACATATTAAAATAGAATTTAATTGTGATACACATTTACACAATTAATCAATCACAGTCTATATTATAAATAATAAGTATATCAAATTTTATAATAATTATTTTAAAAATCATATAAAGTATACTGTTATTTCTGATCGATTATTTGTGAATAGTATTTTATATCGGAAGTCCATCACTTTCATACCCATTAAAAAATGTTGGTATTAACTTTTAAAAGTTGATTTCAAAAGAACCGGTGGAATGGTTGCAAATCAAACGTGCCTGTTGGGGTTGGGTTGCAGAATAGGGGTTGGGGTTGAAGTACATGTTTGACTGTTCGTTTGTAGAATTGAATTTGAATTTTATTTTAAGTAAATAACATGAATTTTATATGGATAATATCTATTAAAAAATGATTTTGACACATTGTTTGAAAACTTATAACTATAAATGATTTTACGGGTGAAATTATCAAAAATGGTTTTGCAAAATAAAAGCTGTGATTATTATTATTTTCATGTGAAAAATTGTTATATTGTAATTTGTAACTGTACCGTCACGGTGAAATGCTGATAGTATATCTTCGGTTACGATAGCTCAATCACCGCCTCGGTCGATTCCCTCAGGACCGGTCGGTTTATAGCCGCATGTTGTCACTAGAGTCGGATTTCAACCCTCTTAAGCCCTTTCGTCTTAACGGCTCAGGGCTGGAAGGCAAGTGTACCGTCACGGTGAAATACCGATAGGATATCTTCGGTTACGGTAGCTTAGTCACCACCTCGGCCGGTTCGTAGTTGGACTAACACAAAGTATGCCATTCTCGGTTTTTATCCGACACCCTTCTCTTCTCCAGAATCCCCTCGGCCTATGACCGATAGGTGGCGTCCCAACCGTTTCCTTTATGACCGATACCCCACTCGACCAATGCCCGATTGGACTTCTCGGAATGGGCCAAGCCGATTACGAGCCAATTTAGCTTTTATGTGTTTAAAATAATACTTTTAAAATAAGGACGGTTAAGGAGAATCTCGACAATCTCGGGGCCCATGAGGCCTGTAAACAAGAAACTATAAAGCCAAAAACCCTAGAGAGGAGAAGACATATTACACTTTTGAATGCTCTGGCTCTAAGGCACGATCTAGGAAAAAACCCTAGTCCACCCTTTGGCCGGAACATTTTGGCGCCCACCGTGGGATTACGGTGAAACTTTTCCTACGCCCCAAGAAACACAAAAAAAACCTACACCCTATCATGGCGAGAGGCGGCAATAACAACAACTCGCAACCACCAACCATGGAGGAGATGATGGCCATGATCAATGGCTTAAGGGAGGAGAATGCGCGATCCATGGAGAGAGAGGAGGCCATCCAACGTGAAAACGAGGAGATCAGGAGGCGAGCGGATGAGATGCAGGCCAGGATAGAAGCCAGTACCAGAACGGTGGAGGAGGATGTCATGTTGGAAGTCCCTAGGGATTTTCGACCTTTCTCAAAAGCCATAGAGGCCAAGGCCATCCCCAGGGATCATCGGATACCGCAAGTTGAACCCTTTGAAGGAACGCAGGATCCCAATCAACATTTGACGGATTTCCGGGCTCAAATGCTGATATGTGAGGGAAGCATGGAAGTCCGTTGCAAGCTATTCATGGGGACACTCAAAAAGGCAGCTCTCGACTGGTTTAGCGGTCTGCCTGACCGATCCATCACCGACTTCGACGTTTTCAGTCGGCTCTTCATGGCACAGTTCGCCGCTAACAAGAAGAAGCCACCGATCACGTCGGACTTGTTCGATCTCAAACAGCAAAGGGAAGAGTCGTTGAAGGATTTTCTGCAACGATTCAATGAGGTCGCCTTGAGGATAACATCCTTGGACGAGAGGATGGCTGTCATTGCATTCCAGAAGGGTCTGAGGTCTGGGGCTTTCGACGTCGCACTGGAAAGAGCGAATTGCCAGACGATATCGGAAGTGTGAGAGCCTTCACACTGAGTCACATTAAAACGGAGGAGGGGCAGATCAGCAAAAGAGCAGCAGAGAGCCGAGAAGCAGGGGGTAGCAATAAGGAGGGAAGCAAACATCTCCGACCGCGGTCGGATTGGAATAAGCGACGCGACCGCTACAACATGAAGGAGGGTGGTTACCGACAGGCCGATCATGGTGGTCGGGTAAGGGGCGAGTGGACACGCAGCAATGATGAAGAAAAGTTCACTCCGCTCAATGTTCCCAGGCGACAGATATTTCACGATGTCAACAGCACATCGTTGTTTGAATTCCCCGCAGCAACAGAGCGTCAGTTGGGACCCTTTAAAATCGATTGGTGTGAGTTTCATAGAACCCACGGACACTCTAATGAAAATTGCTTCTTCTTAGGGAGGCAGATCGAGCGCTTGATCAATGAAGGGCGACTGAAGCAGTTTGTGGCAAGGAAACAAGAAGGAGGTTCGTCGGATAGGCGACACAGGCGCGCACAAGAAGACACCTGCAGAAATGGGCGTAGAGAGAGAACACCTCCCAGAGACACGCCGACGAAGTTGACCGAAACCCACCAGCAACCCATCCACGGCGATTTCAATACCATCGCAGGGGACTTCGCCGGCGGGGGGAACTACCTCGGCAGCCCGAAAGAGGTACACTCGGTCGGTGCTGACGGTGTCGGAATTCAGGCGACCATCTCAGCCTGAGATTTCGTTCTCAGACTCGGATTACGAAGGAGTAGCCCCTCATGAGGACGACCCCATCGTCGTATCGGCGATTGTCATGGGGTACAATGTGAAGCGTGTGTTGATTGACCAGGGAAGTTCTGCGGACATTTTATTCTGGGAAACCTTTGAGGGGATGAAAATACCTAACGACCGACTAATTCCTTATGCAGGGACTCTAGTGGGTTTTGCAGGAGACCAGGTCATCGCAAGGGGATACGCCGATCTGGAGACGACCTTTGACCAAGGAGCTCACATGAAGACGGTGGTCGTTCAGTATTTGGTGGTCGATGCAAATCAAACGTGCCTGTTGGGGTTGGGTTGCAGAATGGGGGTTGGGGTTGAAGTACATGTTTGACTGTTTGTTTGTAGAATTGAATTTGAATTTTATTTTAAGTAAATAACATGAATTTTATATGGATAATATCTATTAAAAAATGATTTTGACACATTGTTTGAAAACTTATAACTAGAAATGATTTTACGGGTGAAATTATCAAAAATGGTTTTGCAAAATAAAAGCTGTGATTATTATTATTTTCATGTGAAAAACTGATATTGTAATTTGTAACAATGCAATGGTAGTCAAAATTAGGATATTTATACATTTGTTATTTTATTTACAGACGAAAGTTTGCATGACAGATGTATTTATTACATATAACGAATTAAGCCTCCTTGTTTAGAAATTAGTTAAGCTGAACGCGATTGAGGTTAAAAAATATTATATTTACAAGTTTTGCTTTTATTAGAATGTGTGCTTTTCCGTTTTTAAATCGGTAGTTAAGCATATACATAATCTCGTACTATAGAGAAAAGGGAAAGAAAAAAAGAAATAAAATTGATAGAGAGTGAGTGGGAGTGGTGTTTCTCCTTCCATATTCCTTTTTAGCTGAAAGAAAATCATCTTATGAAAAGAGTAACGATAAACAACATATGGTAAGAATAGGGTATGTATGGAATAACGGTGATGGACTCATGTCATAGTGTATCCATAAGCTAATCTAAATAGCTTTATCCACAAAGTCTTTTTTTCTTTCTTTCAATTCCACCATGATTTTTTTCTAATTGAAGTTAATTTTCTTTTATCAAACATCTAAATTTTGAGTCAAACTATGTTTGTCCTAACTCATAGTTTTGCAACCAAACCAAAGTTGACCAGAGGGTTGAAAAATGGGACAACTGTACTGAGCCCATCATTGGTAGGCCCAAAAATAAAAATACAATTCTAATTTTTTAGACGAACAATTACTTCTTTAATGTTAGTTTTTAGTTTTTTCTTTTCTTGTTCAGCTTTTAATTACTAAAACACAAATTCTAAATTTTAACAGATTAAATATTTAGTCTTCCCTAAAACATCAAAGAAACTTTCATCTTTTTCTAAATTTGTAAATACATTTTTTTTTCTATATAGAAGACATAAAACTTAAAAGCGAATTACTTTTTTACATATCAAATTATAAAGGGTCCTTATAATAAATGTTTTGTTCCACAAGTGATGACCACTACAACAATTTTAGAGAACATATTTTATTGATGATAAAAGATAGTATAGGAGTTTATTAAAACAATTAATACATATTTTTTAAACATTTGTTAAATTATTGTTCATATAGTGTAAAAAATGTATTATTTTATTGAAATTACATGCTTATTTTTTATATAATATATACTTAAATTTAAAAATATTTATATATAAGAAGCCTTATCTATTGTATTGTCTTGGACCCACAAAAATATTGGGAATAATTTTGCTTACTCACGATAATATTATTTGACTTGAATATATTGATTCCAAATTAAACATACATGACCTATACGAAAATTAGATTAGTAAACAAAGATAGTGTTGATTATGACTCAAAATTTATTGTATCATTTGTATACTTTGTAGTTTTTCGTCTATACAATTTTATAAGTTTTAATCCATTTCAATTTGTTTGATGGGTTCAGACTGTCTTTTTATAAGATTTAGTACTAGAGTTTTGCATATATATATATATATGTGTGTGTGTGTGTGTGTGTGTTTAAGGATCATCCTTAAGTGTGTGTATGTGTTTAAAGATCATTCTTAAGTGTGACATAAAAAGAAAACGTGAAAAGCAAAGGTGTTAAGTGTGAACACAAAAGAATTGAAAGAGGGAAAGAAAAAGAGAACCAATTAAAGAGATAAAGGAATTTATGAGAAAAACAAAGAGTTTGTTCTATTATAAAAACTTGATCTTAATTTCTAGATAGTGGAATATGCTCTCTCATGTGAATGTAGATCAAATTAGATGAACTATGTAAATCTGTTGTATTTTTTTATCTCAATATTTTTCATTTTGTTTTTACATTTTTTTCTTCATTTATGTTTTTCATTCTTGTTGAATTTTCTCGTTTTTACGTTTTTGGTTTGTTCTTGTATAAGATTTGTTTTTTTTCTTCTTGTTTTAAAACCAATAAATAGAGTTAAAAATTTTGCTCAAAGGAGGCTTAAAAAAATAATTAACACTCATATATAGACATCTTTTATTCATCTATTTATCATGTTATATATCAATCTTATCTATTTTTTTTCCTTTTTTTAATTAAGTGTCAATTAACATAATAATTTTAATTTACCAATTTTAATATTTTTTTCGTAAATTTTAGGAAGGCCAAAAAATATTTTAGTAGTAATTTAAATGCATTTAGTAAAAGAAAAGGGGGGGCTCCTCCTCTGCCCCTGCTTATAAATTCTCAATATATGATATTTGGTTAGATAGAAATTTTTTAAAGGAAAAATTAAGAACTTTTTTATAATTCTATATTTTAAAGTTACGAAAATACTCTTCTAAACTGGTATTGTATTACGATGAAAACACACATAATCAAAGTACATATATAGCTTCATCCAATGATCAGATATTAAACTGTAAAACATCTCAAAAGTTATACTGTAGCAATTCGCAGTACTTTAATCACAGTGAAACTGAATAGTAGCACAATATGACATCCTCACTTTTTTCTTATATTTTCTGGGAGCTTATAGTGTAGCACACTCACAAGTCACTAGCCACCAATATGAATGGGGTTAGTGGTCACTAGTCATTAACATTGAACCTAGCCCAATGCAGATTTTAGTCGACAAAATAGTGTTTCATAATTAATTGTTAGTACATTGAACATCCATAACCAATTCCCGAACTTAAATTAATAATTTCATTAAAGTGTCACAGCATTCTTTCATGGCAGCTCCGTAATGATTAATGATTGTGTCGTTTTACACAAAAAGTCACTAATTAAAATCCTTATATAATTATACTGTACTATTTTAAACGATAATTAATGGTTTTGGTTTCTCAAATGTTTATGCCCCAACCTTTTGTTTACGTGTGTGCATACGTAAAAGCTAAAAAGCCTTTATTTTTTTTATTGTTGACCTAATCAAATTTGATTTGGACACAAACATGAATAATTTGATAGAGGAAATGATAAGGTTGTCCCTGAAGCTGCTGAGTGGATTCCCTCGTGGGTCATAGTATACTGATTCTGTGAAGACAACGACAATCTGCAAAACAAACAAAGTGTTTTTGACTTTGTTTAACACTACTTGCTCGCTTTCCACCAAATGTGAAAGTAGAAAATTGGCGAATTGAGTTTCAACATTGTTTTCAAGGAAATACAAACACGCACTAAACTTTGTGTATAACATAGTAAACGACGAACGGACAAAACCATGTTGAAACTTAAACTCTAAATCCTAAATTAGAAGGATTAAAGCAACGATCATCTTAGGTCATAAATTAATTTAGGCTTTAAAAAATTCATATATTTTTTAAATAATTATGTTTTATCCATTTGAATTATTTGAGAATAACTTTTATCATGAGATGATATATTATATGGTTATATTACTATTTTCATCAATAAAATATCTTAGTCATATGAAAACATAATGGTGAGTTACGATCATTTAATATTTTAAAAATTGATTCAATAAAATATAGACATTCTGACATAATTATTACGAGATTATAACAATAAATAAGATTTAAATAGGGTATTATTTCATTTATGTAACATTAAATAAGCACGCAACACATGACAAATGATAACAACAATATTTTAGACAATGTTACTACACAAATTTACAAAATTCTCCCAAAATGGACAAAACCTACATTACTTATGATAATTGACATTGTATGTCAATATTAATTGAACAAATATTGTATTCCTACCAATTAACTTAAAGGACTAAATGTTGAGCTAAGCTAAGAAACAATCATATTGATACAGTTACACTATTGATGAATTTTACCTTTGAAATTTGACACTTAATAAGTTATGATTTGTAGTGAATAGTATTTGCTTGACCTATATAGAAGATAAATGAGCTATCCACTCAATATAATTATATAGTCTCTTACAACATAGTTAATTGTCTTTGCTTTGTAAGCAAAAATTTGGAGATTTTAATTTGTACAAGCTTATAATATCTATCTGACTAAGGATAATGGTGGATCACTTTTCTAACACCTACTCCCCTATTCTTTATTATAATAAGAAGACACATTTTTTCTTCTTAAATATGAGAAAATTTCAATTATTTTTATCTTATTTAATGATAATCTTCATAAAATATTCATCTTTTAATGTATAGTTTTTTTTATTCTACTTTTTTATATATTTGTAATAAGAAAAATTTAAGAAAAATATTATGAGAATAGTAAAACTTAATGCAAATAATTAAATTTTTTATATGTATAAAATTATTTTTTTATAATAAAAAATAGAGGAAATATTAATAATCATTTATTAAGTATAATTTTTTTATGAGATTAACAACTCATATTATAATTGCTTATTAATATTATTAATGAGATAACTCATAATTGTCCATCAAGTCATGATAACCACTGTATCATGACTATTAAAAATTGAAGAAACAGTAAAATATAACTCAATTTTTTTAGTGCATGTATATCCTTTTGACAAAGATAACTCACTTATAATTTTTTTTATAATTAATAAAAATAAGATACATGGTCCATTTAATATTATTAATTATAGTTTGATCTAATCAAGTATTACAACTCGGATTAACCGAATATAATAAAGGATAACTCGAATAAATGATCTATATAAATAAGATTATGAAGAAACGGTTATTAAGTTTTTTTTTTTTGTGGTATCTACCAAGTCTTAAATAAATGGTTATAAAACATGAATAAAAATTAATTTGTCAGAGTATATTTTGTAGGTACATTAAACAAAGAAAGAGAGAAAGAGACATTTAGGATAACTAAGATATTTTTAACCCCTACAAATTTAGCAAGTTTTAATTTTGATTTTTGTAATTTTTTTTTTAATTTTTCAACCCTCTATAATTAGCCTTATTATTTTTAATTTTTATTTTTTATGTGATCATTTAAGCAACTCTTTATTTATTGAAAGGTTAAGTACCATCCTAAATATTATCCATGCCTATTATTAATATCATGCTAGTGTTTGAATTTTTTTAAATAAATTTTTAAAATAAATTTTATTTATCTATCATTAAATAACTGGTAGTGATGAAAATAATAACTTTATACTTTAAAAGAAAAAATAAAACAAATATTTTATAAAAATAGAAGCTAAAATTTAATCGAACTAAAAATATTGTTTATAAATAAAAAAATAAAAAAATATTTTTTTATAATAATTTAAATCAAAATTCACTCATTAACTATAAGTTTCTTTTATCGATTAATTTATATTGCTGCTTATACTACCAACTTTAATTTCAGTGTTATAAATATTTTTTTATAATAATTAAAATATTGTTACAATAATTAAAATCAAAACTCACTCATTAATCATAAGTTTTATTTTTTTTTTAATTTTTTTTATCGATTAACTTATATTGCTGCTTATACTACCAACTTTCAGTGTTATGAACATTATTTATTTATTTTTTTTATAGTTTAAAAAGCTTACTTTAATTGGAGGAAGAGGAAATATCTGGGGTATTTATAATGACAAAAAGGAAAGCTACTGTGTAAGCGTGAGCATAATAATTACGCACTCTGCAATACTTTTTCTGGTAGCTGTATGGGATCCATTTCCGAGTCAAAGAGATTGTGCATCTGTGCTTCACTGCTTTATACTATGTTCGAGCCTCGTGAGCCTTTAGATCACTTGCAAGAATTTGGAATCATAGAATCAGCTTTATAACTTAAAATAATAAGCCACTCAATGGAACCCTACTTTCTTGTCTAATCTTTATGCAAAATCATCTATATTAAATTTAACGTGATTTAAACTTTTTTTTTATTTAATATTTCATATTATAAGTTAAAATAATGAGATAAATTATTAATTAATTTTTGAATTATGTAAAATTTGGTATGCATAATTTTAAGTATAATATCAAATATTTTAACAGTTTAATTTGTCTCAAAGGATTTGACTTATATATTATATGCACACCTATAAAACATTTTTTACAAATTTTTTTTCTTCTCATGGCTGACTTATGATATTATAAATTAAAAATTTTATCGAACAAGCATGTAATTAATTTAATATGATATAGTAAAAATGAGAAATTGCGCATTGGCCCTTGACATCCACGACTCGTCGTTATCTATTAGTATTTCCTTATTTCAGTGTAAGGAAAGAAAGAAATAGTATAATAGATATAGCTAAGAAGCTGTGTCCGAGTGAACGAGAAAAAGACCCTTCTTCTCCACTCCACCTTCTCTCTCGCTCGCACCAATTCCTCAACCCTAACGTTACTCCTCTCCTCAAGCAACCGCCATGGCCGTCGTTTCGCGCTGTGCCACGTGCTCGCGCCACACCTTCATACCACACGAGTTCGATAGAAGAACCACCGTTGCCGCCGCCAGCAGCTTCTGCTACTCTCCCAAGAAAGCTCCGCAGAGGATTGTGGCCGGGAGTACACGTGGCAGTAGAGTGATTGTTGCTGCGAGTCCTCCCACCGAAGACGCACTAGTTGCTAC
This sequence comes from Cajanus cajan, assembly GCF_000230855.2. NCBI lineage: Eukaryota > Viridiplantae > Streptophyta > Magnoliopsida > Fabales > Fabaceae > Cajanus > Cajanus cajan. Next base: position 76,763,976 of record NC_138518.1, read on the forward strand.
TGAACCACTCACCAAGCAGGATCTCGTCGATTATCTCGCCTCCGGTTGTAAGCCCAGGGACAAATGGAGGTTCCGTGTCGTTTTCTATTTTTATTCGTCGTTTTTTAACGTCTGATTTGATGTATCGTTGTTTAACGTGATTTTATGTGCTCTTTCTCTTTGCATGTTTGGATTGGGATTTTGTCGATTCATATTAATTGTGCTCCTTCAGTTCACTTATAACTGTTAGTGGATCTTTGAAGTCGTTGTACAAGAGTAGAGACACTCTGCATAGTATAAACTGAAACAATTAGGTATAAGTGATTTATTATTATTTAAATTAATAACTAATAAGTCATTTGATTGAATTATCAATAGTCTCAGAGTACCGTTGGCAGAATTATATGAAGTTGGCTCAGGGTCTGGTGGATGTGTGTAAGTGTAATTATTAAAAGATGAGTGAAATTGTCGTTCCAACCAAGGTTTTAAAAACGGTCCGATTGTAACGTCAAGGTTTTTGGAGTCTTCGTGACCACAATTGCAGTCACATCAGCTGCATTTGGCCATAGTTTTCTGTACTATCAAGGATTGCAATGAAACAGTAGCCATGACCGCCATTTAAAACCTTGATTTCAACCGTTTTAAATGTAAAAAAGAATCGAAATGCTTTAACTGCTGAAAAAGAGCCACACTCTAGCAATGCCCATAGGACATATTATTAACAGTTATTGTTGTTGTATTATTCTTCTGTCTAACTTATTAATACTTGGCATAAAGTAGGGAACAAATGTTGATTATGAAGTTTTCTGAAGAAACATAAAATGGCACGAAAATGCTTTTCTAAAGTCATAGATAAAGCTGGACAGAGGAACATGTTACTGAGGTCTCATTTGTTTTTCATTGGGAGACCTTTTACCTTGTCCTTTTTGCCATATTTGAGTTTGTGTTTTTAAGTAGTTTATATAGCACCTGATTAGGTTTCTTGAAGGTTTAAATTTGAACTGACTCTTACTGTGATAACTAGTTTGTGTGTCTATAGGTGGTTAATTTATTCATGTGGTCTTGCAGAATAGGTACTGAACATGAGAAGTTTGGTTTTGAGTTTGGAAGCTTGCGTCCTATGAAGTATGAGCAAATAGCAGAATTGCTGAATAGTATTTCTGAGAGATTTGACTGGGATAAAATAATGGAAGGTGATAAAATTATTGGACTTAAACAAGTAAGTTAACATTTGCATGAACAAGAATGTCAAACATTTTCTTTGAGATGTACAATTTAATTCATATGTTAAAATTACAATGCTATGTTATTGTTGAAGATTGAAGTTTTTCTGCACACTATGTGAACCAGGGGAAGCAGAGCATATCATTGGAGCCTGGTGGTCAGTTTGAACTTAGTGGAGCCCCTCTTGAAACCTTGCATCAGACTTGTGCTGAAGTTAATTCGCACCTTTATCAGGTAAATCACACATACTTGTTACGGACATCAACTAATCTTTTACACAATCATATTTTCTTAATTTTAATATGTATAATCATTACCGGTATGGTCATTCAACTTGTCTTTGTAAGTTGTGACATAATAGATAGCTAACTTATAATACTAGTTGGTTATGTTTGATGTTTCTGTTATCTGACAACTGACCTTATTTCCATATACTTGTGTTTATAGGTTAAAGCTGTTGCCGAGGAAATGGGAATTGGATTTTTGGGGATTGGTTTCCAGCCAAAGTGGGGAATCAAAGACATACCTATAATGCCAAAGGTAGTTTTTTTCTTTCTTCCTGTCTTTCAAGTTCTTGAACTGTTGAACACTTGCTGATATTTCTGCTTAAAAATCTTGCTCAGATGTCACTTGCTAACTTTTTCTGTTATAACTTACCCAATCCTTTAAATAGATGACACCATCTGTTTTTAGTCAACTTTTCATGGATTTGGCTGGGTTTTCTGATTTCATGACTAGCCATACCTATTCATTAACTATTATAGTTGTTAAGTGGCAGTTATGGTGGAGCTTAAAGGAATAGTGTGGCAGTTTTGATGCCCACTGCCACTTGCTTCCTGCTTTGCGGCTCTTTCTGTCATTTCATGTTTTGCGGCTGTCATAGCTGATGTGGACCTTATTTTATTAAATCATTTTTTTAAAGAGTTTCAAATAGGGTTTCTCATGGGCTGATTGCCTCTCATCATCTATCTCCACCACCTGCTGGCAGTTCCAACTCTGGCAAGCCACACTATGGCAACCACTGTAGTTAAATCTCTCCCCCCAAATCCCATTTTCTTTTTCATCTCTTCTGTTATTTTGTCAGTTCTTGTCACCATCACTTTTTTTCTCTCCCTCTTTCAGTTTTTTTTTTTTCTTCTTCTCTGTTTTTTCTTAAGTTTATGTCACCATTTTTTTCTCTCTCCATTTCTGTTTTTATTGTTTTTTCTTTTATCTGTTTTTTCCCTTCATCATCTCATTTTATCCTTCTCATTAGCATTGCTATGAGATTTTATGCTTATGTTATTAGACTTGATGAATTTTATTTCATAGAATATGTTTCTAATTTTTGTTATGTTTATCTATGTTATTGGGTTTTATTATTTATTGTACTTAGTTTCTTTTGTATTTTTTAATTCATCTGCCATGCTTGAGCTAGTTGCCTGCAATGCCATCCGCCATGATGTTTGGTGGAGTTTTGGTTTTCTGCCATGGAATGCCATCTGCAATTAATTACATTATTAACTATAATGACTAGAGATTATTGTTACAACCCTTTTTCTTTCAGATTTGGATATTACTAGTTTAAAGTACGGATCTACAGAATTCTCCACGGGGATTGATAGCTTAATTTGTAATTGAATGAACAAATATCCTTCTTTTAGGGAGTGGATGGATTTTGCAATTTATACTATTACATACTTTTTCCTCTATGCTAAGTCACATTGTGTGATAAATGCATTAACTGTGCCATTTTTATCTGCTTATTATACTATAGTTGCTTTCGACTGAAAATTACAAATTTATGTTTTTTCTATTGGTATTGACGCACATACTTATGGTTATGTAGTAGGCCTACTTTTATAACCATTAGTACTTCTACACCAGAAATATGGTTATACCAGAGGTCATTGCTGCATTTCTTTATTAGTGATAAACCTTGTTTTTCAATGTTCTATCAATGGTCTCTGTTTGTGTTTTTTTTTATTTCTTTTTTATTATGTTATGTAGCAAGTGATGCTTGGGGAGTTCTGTTAGCAGGCCTCATTCTTTGTAATAAATGATGGTTCTTTCATGACCTTTTGTGGTTCAATTACCTGTTTTCTGATGCTGTGTTGTTGCACAGGGAAGATATGAAATTATGAGGAATTACATGCCCAAAGTTGGCTCTCTTGGGCTTGACATGATGTTTAGGACATGCACTGTACAGGTGAGATATGTGGTGAAAAGAGTATCTTATGACACAATATTATAGTCAACTCTCATACTGGATAGTAATATATTTTAACGTTCACTGTTATAGGTCAATCTAGACTTTAGTTCTGAAGTTGACATGATCAGGAAATTTCGTGCTGGTCTTGCTTTGCAACCTGTAAGAAATGTTAATTTCTGACACTATTATTAGGGGATTTGTTCGGTACTTTTTGATGTAATTAGTGTTATCTTTATGACAGATAGCAACTGCTCTTTTTGCTAATTCACCCTTTAAAGAGGGGAAGCCAAATGGTTTTGTCAGTATGAGAAGGTACATGGAAGTACTCATGCAGTCATTTCCTTTCACACTTTGCACTGTTAAGATGCCTTATACACTTTTCATTTGCTTGGAACAGCCATATTTGGACTGATACTGATAAGGACCGCACAGGCATGCTGCCTTTTGTTTTTGATGACTCTTTTGGGTAAGAGATTGTTTTTGAATTTTGAAGAATTAAGATTGAAACTGTTAGGGGGTGTTTGGTAGGGGTATTCTTTTAAAATTTCCACGAATCCTGGGTTGGTAATGTTAAATTCCTGTTTGGTATGAGAATTTTAAGAATCATTCCCAAGAATCTAACTTTCCCAAAACTTCCCCATGGGAGAGGGTGAAAATCCAAGATTCTCATGAAAGGAGAAAGTATATATATATATATAATTATGTTTCTCATTCCAGGAATATTTTTATAAGTTTTTTTTATACCAAATGCCCCCTTATTTCTAAGTTTTCTGACTCTAGGCTTCATTGGTTTCATCCTTTTGCCTATTCTGTTATCCTTCATATTGACTGTCCAAAATACATGTATTTGGAAATATACTCATTGAATGACTGGGGTATATAAACGTTTAACATTTAAGAACCCAAATGCCATCTAGATATAAAGAGTTATATGCCGATTTCCCTTAAACTACTTTTGACCATATATATATATATATATATTTTTTATTTTTATTTTTATTTTTTTTGGGGGGGGGGGGGTTTAAGTGACAAAATTGTGGGCCTCTTTTCTACTTATGTGTGATAATATGAATTTTGCACATTTTTCCCTCCCTCTGAAGTGTCTGAAGCACCTTATATGCACACCATTCAACTTATTCCTTGATTTTTTGAGTGTATTTTTTTCTTTTATTTGTTTATTATGATGTTCTTCTATGACCTTTTTAACTCATTGTTTGAACTTGAGATACAAGGTGCTAATAAACTGAATGGTGTACTTAAATGGAGATTTTCAAACACTAGTTATCTTATTTTATTTTATTTTTTTATTTTGAAGAAAAAGGACTACCCATGAAGACTTTAGGGAGACTAAAGAATATAAAGAAAAAAATCACTAAATATAGAATATGATTTATTGTTTTACTTATGCTTATTGAATTTAGGGGGGTAGATTTAGGGGAAGATAGAACAGATTATTCTGGAGAATGAGAACGCATTATTATTCAAGAGAATGTAGTATGCAGGTTCTGCATATCATCCAAATATATAGACTCTAGAGTCCTGATAGACTTAATGGAGACTATTTCCTTGGATAATATTAATCGAGTGCAACTCCCTATAAACTAATACCCATGAACAATAAATGCATTTTTTCATGTGATACATCATACACAAACATGCTATTTCCTATGTGCATTAACTATTATTATTTCAACAATGTTGTATTTACCTTTAGTAACTGTCATTCTTATGAAGTTAAAATTCAGATGATGTATTATTTTAGGTAATAGTTCACTTGAAATAAAGATTATTATTGTACTGTGTTATCTCAACATGATGAATTCTTTTCTTTATTTTTTTACAGTTTTATCAATGTTATTTCATGCAATGAAATGATTTGGTTAATTGTTTTTCTTCCAACTTTCTGTTTGCAGGTTTGAGCAGTATGTTGACTATGCTCTAGATGTTCCTATGTATTTTGTCTATCGGAAACACAGATATATTGACTGTACTGGAAAGACCTTCAGGGTTCTCATCTATCTTTAAAATTCTCGTAATCTAAGGCTATCTATTATAACCCTGCAATTCTTTATTGCAAAACTTACTTTTCTTAACCACAGTATACATGTAATTTTGATTTGTTCAACGTACAAAATTGATTATTTTTTTATTACAGGATTTCTTGGCTGGAAGACTTCCTTGTATTCCTGGTGAATTTCCAACTCTCAATGATTGGGAAAATCACTTGACAACTATATTTCCTGAGGTTAGTTATTATAGGTTTCACAATTTAACTGTTGTCTTTTGCTTTGCAATGAATTTGTAGCATTTTCCTAGTTTTGTTATTATAAACCATTATTCTTTTCAGGTCAGGCTGAAAAGGTATTTGGAGATGAGAGGTGCTGATGGAGGGCCATGGAGAAGGTTATGTGCTTTACCAGCACTTTGGGTGAGTGGGCTTTTTACTTCTTGTGCATGATGTTTGTAGTCACTTAGCCTCTGACATTTGGATTGTTCACTGTATTATTTGCCTTCACACTCACCATCAAATTGGTATCATAGAGTGTAAACATTAAACACAGACATGTTAAAGTTGGGATTGTGATTAGGGATGAAAATAGAGTAGGTCTTAAATAGGGGCCTATGACTTGACCTATTTAAAGTTTAGTCTGGTCTAATCTATTTAATAAAAAAGTCAGTTTTAAGGCTTTTAAAAAAACTTATTTATTTAAACAAATTGAATTTAAGCTTATAAAAATGCCTCTTAAGTCTATCTATATGATATAATATAAAAAATAATATACATATTATATTATTAACAATATAATTACATAAATAAATTTGTAACATTAAAAAAATTAATTTATCAATATTTTTTTTTATATTTTCACTACACTTAACATTTTATGTTTCCGGTTCATATGAAATAAAAAAATAGAAGATAGAAAAATCTAACAGCTGCATCTTCGTGAGTTCTTTTCCTTCGTCTTCATAATTAGTTATTTAGAATATTCCAAATAGGATATAAGGAATGTTTAGAATTTTTTTGTTTTATAAGATTATCTCTTCATTTCATCTGTGTGAGAGTGTGCGTGTACATGAGTTGTCTCTCTTACATTAGTTTATTTTAAACTCTAATTTTTTATAATAACAGAGTAAATTATCTTTTTATCATGCAAATTAAAAAAAAGAAGCTCGCACATGTATTTAAAAATAAATTTGATGGTTTATTTAAAATTAAGTTTATTGGTCTATTGAATATTGTTAATGTAAAATAAGTTTTTAAATAAACTAATACATCAGGTTAGTCTTTTAAAAAGGTCAGATCAGACTAATAAGCTAGACTTAAATTTTAATTTTATAGGACAAGACTAACTTGACCTTACTTATCCTCATCCTTAATTGTAACTTCTTCTTGGAAGTGCAATCTAATGTTTATTGTCTTACAAAAGCAAAAGGAATAATGTTTTCAATAATAATTGTTTGAAATTTTTTTGTCATGTATTTTTTGTTATTCAATGCTTGGTTGCATGCTCTTCGTCCAACATACAAACTGCTTCAATTTAGTAACATGAGCCAACTGTAATTTTTCTGATTGTGTCATCAGGTAGGGTTATTGTATGATGATGTTTCTCTACAAAGTATTTTGGATTTGACAGCTGATTGGACAACCGAAGAAAGACAAATGTTAAGGAATAAGGTAGCATCCTTAATAACACTGTTTTCATTTCTATTGCTATTAGTCAACCCAGAAGCATAAGTTGTTAGGTTCAGTACCTGAAATGAATTATGTTTTTATTAATCTCTGACACGTCCCCTCATGCAAAATTGCTTTGGGCTGGAAGAATGGGCTAAGCACAAGGTTGCTACTTTGTGCTGAAATAGAATTAGAAGGAGGGGATAAGTGGGGACTGAAATCTTGTCTTTGATCATCTGATCAAAGTGGCTTTTATCCTTGTCTAGGTACTTTAAGTTAGGCGTAAACCTGAAAGAAGGATAAGGGATCTGTCTTAGTTTTTACATGTTCTTTATTAGGTTCTTGAATTTTAGATGGCTAAATATCACTTGAAACATATAAGAGAAAGTATTGCTTCTCTGATTTAAGTCCTTTACTCTCGCACACGAACACGAACATGCATGTATATACAAATATATACTGAAATTAAGCCTATAATTTTTCTTATTTCTCCATGAGGACTGGATATGGCATAACCTGGGGTCAGAAGTTGATAATTATTTGGCAGTTTATATTTCAGCAGTGGTCATTATTCATACTAGTTGTCTATACTAACCATTGGAGTCTGTGACAGGTTCCTATAACTGGTCTTAAGACACCATTTCGAGATGGTTTGCTGAAGCATGTTGCTGAAGATGTTCTAAAGTTGGCAAAGGTAAAAGGTGTCATTATTTTGTAATTGTTATTTTCAATGTTGCTAAGAGCATTGGGGGTACATCCACAGGATGGCTTGGAGAGAAGAGGCTTCAAGGAATCAGGATTTTTGAATGAGGTTGCCGAGGTGGTTAGAACAGGTAATGAATTTATGTTAAATAGATGCATCTACCACAACCTTTCCATGCATCTACTGGCCCTACTTTGTTTCATTCCCTTATTTTGGTTAGATTGAAACATTCACAATTTATATGAAGCAGATTGGAACAAATGTTCTGCTATCTAATTGAACATTCTTAGGGTTTAGTTAAAGTGACCATGAGTTACAAAGTCTTTGCTTCTATTATTTGTGGTTGGGCATTTTAGTGATTATATGATGGAAGGAGGCAAGTGAAGTGAAGCTTGATCTTCCTTTTCCTTCTCCACTAACACGGATCTTCTTCCTTGAACAATGATTCCGGATTGAAGTAGGATTTGAGAGCAAGAAAAGGTTGAATTCCTAAGCTAAGATGGAAGTATCCTAGCTAGAAACTCAAAGCAAAGCCCACGGACTAAGCTTAGAATTTAGGATTCCTAAGGCTAAGGCTATGGACTTTTGAGAGAGACTTGGCTAAATGAATTTTCAGAAATCTTAATTATGATTCAGAGTGTCTACAATTGAGAGGAAACATGAATATATAGGCCACGGATCCAAGGAAAATGGCGCCAACTCCTAAGGCTTCAAGGTGGCGCCAAAATTTGAATTCAAATTCAAATTTGAATTCAAATTTTGGACGTCCACTCATCCACCCATGTGCAGCCATCCTTTCTAGAATCCTAATTACATTTAAGTGTAATTTAGGGTTCATTTGATTAGTCAGATGTGCAGCCACCCTTGGCACAAATCATGCGACTCAAATGAAACTCAAATTATTCTTAAATGTAATTACAACTCTATGATTCATGCCTAATACTTGTTCCCCTTAAATTCTTATTCTAATGACCTAAATACAATGGCCAATCAAATACAATGAAAAGGAAAAATTACAAGAATGAAAATGAGCCCAATATTGGTACCAAAAACCCAAAGGCCCATGAAATCCAAAACTATGCCCAATAAGCCTAAAACCCAAAAAGTCCTATACTAAGGTCTATAATACAAGACCAAACAATATGAAATCCTACACTACCAAATATATAAGAAAGGTGGTCATCCATGTAAAGCCCAAATGAAGAGAACTCTAGGCCCACCAGGCCCATTGGGCCCACTAAGCTCTGAAGCAGTCAAATCTTCAAGTATCTTCCTTGTCATAGTTCTAGTAGTTGGACCTTTGGTCCATGCTCTTCCATCATCATATGAAGCAAACACTCAAAGAAAGAGCCTTATCTTTGTTATAGACCATACAAATTTCTAATGTGACGCCAGACTCTGCATCCTATCAAAATGAAACTATTTGAAATCTTCTGTTTCTCATGCTTTCATTTGTTCCAAGCCTCTTCCCTTTCCATACCATGCATAGTTTTTTTAACATCTGAACTTTGACCCGTTAATTTTAGTTTGTAATTGTATAAATAATATTGTCATTGATTATACGGAGTTTTTGCAGTTTATTTACTAGTCCAAATTATCTTTTGGCTCCTCATTTTCTATGTTAAAATATATGTTTGGTCTCTATATGTGACAAATCTTCTATTCAACCAAATGTTAATGTCAGTATGTTAATTTAGCTATAAATACATTGGCATCTAGAATTGGGCTATTACGCAAGTTTATGCCAAATTTTCAATTGCTTTTCATATAGACCCGAGTTTTATACCTATACACCTTTAACCGGATTTTCTTTACTATGCCATACTCTCGTGTATTCTGCCTCATCATGCTTTCTTGTTTTCATGAAAGGTTTTCTCTGTTTTGTAAATTCTGACTACTGATCTTTGTGGTGGCAGGTGTTACTCCAGCTGAGAGGCTTTTGGAATTGTATCATGGAAAGTGGGAGCAATCCGTAGATCATGTGTTTGAAGAATTGCTTTATTAAGGTTGTATTATCTCAACATGTCAGTGGATGATTAATTGTGTAATCCTTTGGTTATAGTTCTGGTTGTCTCTCTCATGAGCTTCATTTAGATTTAGGAAATAATTTACATGTAATTTTTGCCTTGAGGCTTCTCATATACCTTTTTTGGAAACATGATCTGATCAAGCTGACATAATTTAAGTTACAAGTTTCAAAATCCATCAGCATTAACATTTTTTTCTTATTTCTAGACTCGGACTCATTCAGTGACTACTTTTATTTTTAATTATTTCTTACTAGTATTAGTATTTTACGTTATTGTTAGTTTTCCACTAATTTGTGCTCCATTTGAAAGATATATATTGACCAACCAAAATATTGTAACAAGTGATTACAAGTCAGCCGGCATATGATAGGTCCTTTTGATATTTCAGCTTGGTTGCATGCTCTTTGCAAGTAGTTCTTACTTTCAAATCATAACATCTATCAAGAACAGTAGTTTAGTATGGGACAGAATACACAATACCCCGGTGAGCTTCTGAATGTACCTCGAGTGAGTGAGCGTGAATATCTTAAAATGCAAAGAGTTGGAGAATGGAGGAGTGAACTAGGTAGAGGTGGGAGATTTCTGTGGATAAAGCATTCTGTCTGAATCCATATTAAATTAGAATTGATGGGCTACCTTATTCACTTGTCCCATGTCTTGAAAACCATATATTCAACAGCCAATCTCTTTTATACATATGCTAGTGTGTATTTGAATTTGATGTTTCACATTCACAGATTTAACCCATTTTTAAGAGAGAAAAATTTGTTTATATTCATGTTCTCTCGTTAGTAATATCAATGAAAATCATATCACAGTTTTACTTTTAGGTTATTTTTTAAACAAGATTTTGAATATTCACTGAAAGTTAACAAACTGTCTTTTAGCTTGAATTTTATTTTATTTTATCTTTAGTGATTAGGTTAATTACCAAACGATTATTACACAGCTTATTTTTTTTAATTATATAATAAAATAATAATTTTAACAAAATAGACTATTTTAATATTATTTTTAATAATTACCAAATAATAATGTCTCCTTTTGTTCTAATTATGTGAGACTTTATTACTTGAATGTCATAAACATAAAGATTATTTTATATAATTGATTATTAAAATACCTTTAAGAAATAATTCAATCTAAAAGCACGCTAAGCATGTCGCAATCACCAGATAACGCAACACCAAATATTGGCTGAATTAGCTACCACCTTTAATCTTTTGTGGATGTTAGCTGTATAATATGATATGATATATTCACAACTTTCTCTTTTACATTTCTCTCTGTTTCATTAAATTACCGATCAATTTGTCTCAGAAAAATACTAAAAGGGTTTTTTAAACTGTGACTGGAATACAAATAGCACGTATTACTCATCTCAAAGGCTTAATAGATTTTTAAAATATCAAGTACGTATTATTTTATTTAATAGATTTTATCATTGAACTTTCGCATTAAAAAGACACGCGATAACAAAATATTAGTTCTTTATGTTCAAATTATTAATGGCTTAAGATTCTCATTCGAAAAAGAAAAAAAAAAGCGTAAACAATCTTTGTACCAGCTGCAGGTCTTTCAAGAATAATGCCAGTGACTGGCCAATAAATATTGAGGTTTCTAATCATTTTATTAGGGAAGACCAAGGATTCCCACACCAATACCAAACTATTGCTTTAGTGGGCATGAAAATAGTTGTCTTAAGAAGGATACAGGTTTCAACAGAACTATGATGCGCTTCATAATTCATATTCTTATTCTCTGTCAAGATGCTCCCTAGGGACTTATATGTCTATCAACATACACAATATTGTTTTTTTGGTTTATGATATATACACCACCATTCTATGATAAATACACCTATTTTTTAAATAAAAAACTTAAAATATATTTAATTTTTTATTTTTAAGGTATCTAATATTCAATTTAGTAATTTTTTTTACATACATCTTTCTCTTTCTTTGTTTGACTCATGATATATATATCTTAAGTACACCTCCTTTTCTTTTTTTAATAAAAATAAATTCTTAAAATATGGTGAATGTAAAAAAATAACGAGAAAATTATAAATTTTTCTTTGTTTGACTCATGATATATATATCTTAAGTACACCTCCTTTTCTTTTTTTAATAAAAATAAATTCTTGAAATATGGTGAATGTAAAAAAATAACGAGAAAATTATAAATTAAACAATAAAGGAGTAAAATTTTAAAAAAAATACAGGGTAAAAAATTAAAGATATTTTAAAAAATAAAATAAAAAATGTACTTATAATTAAAAAGGTGGTGTATAACTGAGAAATAGTAATTGCTTCCCACAAAAACTTGGCACGGCTCAACTCCGCTTGTATGATTGATTCTATTTTGATAAGGGTATAGTATACCCGAACCAAAAGCTTATAAAACAAGAGAAAAAACGAACCTCTGGGACAAAATTGAATTAAATCAAACATAGTGTTTGAACCTTGTCTAAACTTATGCGAGGTGAAAAATAGGTGTCAAATCAGTGTGGAAAAGCATGGTGACCAAACATGGAAATGGACAATTGGAAATAGTATTGACAGATGGGATATCAAGTGGTAGGAAGGACTCATAATTCAGCTAGTTAACCATGAGAACAATCATGCAACTTCTTGTCACTTTCCACGTCCAGCTCATTATACTACTTGGAGTATGACACAGCCCCTTCCCAACAAACCCACATGAGCCTATTAATTGAACTTCCATTTCATTTTTATTTTCCACTTCACACAAAGGGAACTTCCATTTTTATCAACCTCATCACCCTACAAAAGGACCACCCCTTCCCTTCTCATCTTGTGCTACAATTTCTTAACCACTTTGTTAAAGTACCTTTTTCCTTAAAGGATCTTATCAAAATGAGAGAAATCCTCCACGTTCAAGCGGGTCAATGTGGCAACCAAATTGGAGGCAAGTTTTGGGAGGTGATGTGCGATGAACATGGAATTGATGCCACTGGAAATTACGTGGGAAATTCTCATCTTCAACTCGAGAGGGTTAATGTGTATTACAATGAAGCAAGTGGTGGAAGGTATGTTCCTCGAGCTGTGCTTATGGACCTCGAACCAGGGACCATGGACAGCTTGCGTTCTGGTCCTTATGGAAAAATATTCAGGCCTGATAACTTCGTGTTTGGCCAAAATGGAGCTGGAAACAACTGGGCCAAAGGCCATTATACTGAGGGAGCAGAGCTTATTGATTCTGTTCTTGATGTTGTTCGGAAAGAAGCTGAGAACTGCGACTGCTTGCAAGGTACTACTTCCTTGGTTAACTCAAGTTCTAAGTTCATCCAATAATTTAATGTCCATAACATGATATGTCATTATCCTGTGACAAGATTTAATTAAATTTATTTTTAGTTCTTCAAATTTAAAATTGTTATTTTTAATCTTTATAATTTTAAAAAAGTTTGTTTTATTTAAAGAATCTATTAAATACTGTTATATAAAATAAATCTTGTTTTTATTAGTAAAAATATTATATTAAATTCTGCTATAATTTATTATTTTTAGATATATTGTTAATTACATGAAGAATTAAAACAAAATTTTCAAAAATTATAGACAATAAATACAATAATGTTAAATTTGAGAGACAAAAATAAATTTACTCTAAATTTAAAAAAATAAAATCATATTTAAACTTTTAGATTATGTTAGATAATGCTTTTTATATCATACTTCCATTAAAATTGTAGTTTCAAGTTGATAAGATTAGTTTTTATTATATAAATTATTAAAGTGAAACTTTAATTCTAGTTGGAAAACAATATTAAAAAATACTTATGTAATTGTATTTATGTTTATTGTTTTAAATTAAATTGACAAATTTTAGATATCGTTCCTAATAAAATATGCTAATCTTTAATGTAAATCTTGCATAGATTTATAAAATGAAACTCTAATTCTAATTAGAAAATAATATAAAAAATATTTAAAGAATTGTATGCAAGGGTTTTTACTTTGTTGAAGCTGTGGAAGTATTTGTTTGATGATGATGATGACAGGGTTCCAAATTTGTCACTCACTGGGAGGTGGAACTGGGTCTGGAATGGGTACTTTGCTTATCTCAAAGATCAGAGAAGAGTATCCAGATAGGATGATGCTGACTTTCTCAGTGTTCCCGTCCCCTAAGGTCTCCGACACAGTGGTTGAACCATACAATGCAACTCTCTCAGTTCATCAACTTGTCGAGAATGCAGATGAATGCATGGTCCTGGATAATGAAGCACTCTATGATATCTGCTTCCGAACGCTCAAGCTCACAAACCCAAGTTGTAAGTCTTCACTCTTAACACAAGCATATTTTGATCGAAGAACAACACCAACACCAACTAGAACATGTTGATTAATGCAGTTGGTGATCTGAACCATTTGATCTCAACAACAATGAGCGGAGTGACGTGCTGCCTGAGGTTCCCGGGGCAGCTGAACTCGGACCTGAGGAAGCTGGCGGTGAACCTGATACCATTTCCGAGGCTGCACTTCTTCATGGTGGGTTTCGCGCCGCTAACGTCGCGGGGGTCGCAGCAGTACAGAGCCCTAACGATCCCGGAGCTGACGCAGCAAATGTGGGACGCCAGAAACATGATGTGCGCGGCGGACCCACGGCACGGGCGGTACCTGACGGCGTCGGCGATGTTCCGGGGGAAGATGAGCACGAAGGAGGTGGACGAGCAGATGATAAACGTGCAGAACAAGAACTCGTCGTACTTCGTGGAGTGGATTCCGAACAACGTGAAGTCGAGCGTGTGCGACATCCCGCCGACGGGGCTGTCGATGTCGTCGACGTTCATGGGGAACTCCACGTCGATCCAGGAGATGTTCCGGCGCGTGTCGGAGCAGTTCACGGTGATGTTCAAGAGGAAGGCGTTCTTGCACTGGTACACTGCGGAGGGCATGGACGAGATGGAGTTCACGGAGGCTGAGAGTAACATGAATGACTTGGTCGCTGAGTACCAGCAGTATCAGGATGCTGCGGCTCTCCAAGTGCCAGAGGAAGAAGATGATGATGATGATGAAGAACAACCCATGCCTGCATCTGCATGACACTTCTTCTTTCTATAATCTATATATATCTCTCCAAATACTTTTAAGGATTTTCTTTTCCTCCTTTTCTTTTCTTTCATATGGAATTTCTCCACCTATGTATGTCATACGCTGTTAATTACGTTTACATTTCTTTTATAAGTGCTTCGTTCAAACTCAATTATCATAATTATATGTTAATCTCTGTCTCTATAAATCATTCAAGTGGATCATTAAGGGTTTTCAAATTCATTCTAAATTTGCAAGTAAATTAATTAGTCAAATCCAGAAATTAATTATATTTTAAACGAAAACTCACATCACAAAATTTACGTGTAATTTCGATATTGTCAATTAATCACTGAATAACTTTTTTTTCAAACCCGATTATATTTATTAAAATGTGATTCTCAACGTCGAATGGGTCCATAGCTCAGTGGTAGAGCATTTGACTGCAGATCAAGAGGTCACCGGTTCGAACCCGGTTGGGCCCTTTTTATTTTTATTTTTATTTTTTATGCCCAAACTCACGTTTCCCTTCTGATATTGTTATTTAAAAGTCACACTATGGAGCTTGAACTGCTATCTATACAAAGTGATGATTACCGAAATTTTGATGAAACTATATTAGGTAGGCTCGCGATAATTATGAACATAGTACGAAATATCATATCCTGGGGCTCAATTCCCTTACAGGAGAATATGTACATATGACCTGTTTTAAATACAGTTTATTGCTAATACCTATATAATTTGATTTAAATCCCTAGAGTCATAGGATCATGTTATTGAAAATGAAAAAATAAATAGCTAGATTAAGGGATAGTCAGGTTAATTTTATTGCTAAACACCTTGTGGTATATGATAAATTCTTAATACTCGATGCAGCACTTGCCAAGTCCAAAACAATATCACCCACGATTGTTATTGAAACTAGAAAGCGCATCCAAATATATAATTGTTATACTTCATAAATATTTAGTCAAAATCAGTTCATACTATTCAGCATTACTAAGTTTTGTTAAACCTAATCTCATCTCCACCCCTTTGGATATGTGTAAATCCAACCCTGTCTTGAGAGCAAAAAGAATACATTATCGATAAGAAATGAGAAGTTGAGTACAAATGAAGACTCAGGAAAGGCAAGTCCACAGGATCAAATCAAATGATAGGAGACAATGGCAAAGAAAAGATTAAAAGAATTTATTAGATGCAAAATCAATATGAATATAACATACAAAACAACCTATATTTGATGTCGACACAGTAGCCATAGCCATAACCAATCGTTATGTACATTAAATTACAAGCACAACGACAGCATCTGCTGTTTTCCCAACAAATGCTGACACTTGAACCTTTACAAACACAACTCTCTCCCAAAAGTTTCCCATGATCCTTATACTAACATAGCTAAGAAAAAGAAAAAGAAAAAGAAGAGCCTAGTGCAAACAGATATTGTATAATTAACTTTGTGGTGACTCTAGTCTGTGCAAAAGAATGCTTCTAGAAACCAATGAACCAGTGATGCACAAGTATAAGAAACAAACCACCCTATTCAACTCTTTTTAGTTTCAAGAGAAGAACCCTCTTTAAGTGCTACTTGGGCCTCATTCTCCTTGCCCTGTGCTAAAAGAGCAACAGCTTGTAAATAAAAAGCAATGTACCAAACGGGGGATATTACTTGTGCTTGCATTGCATCATTTAGCGCTTCATCCGCCATATTGTTCATCAGATAACATAGACTACGACGTGCATAAACAGTTGGAGAAACCATCGTTCCAACATCAATGAACTGCATTACACAATAAATCCATCAAACCCATTTCATCATTGGTACAATATCTATGATATAATTTGAATATAGACTATTAATAAACAAAACCCACCGTATAATGAAAATATTTCATATATAAAAAATATACGCTATGTCTTTATTTTGTATATCAATCTACTAGTCTGCAAGGTTATAAAATAGTTTTTGACTTTCTAATATTTGAATTTATCACTTTCTTTTTCTAGATACGAAGATTACTATTTTATATAATTGGTATTTTAACATGTGCAATGCACAAGATAATTATTTGTTTTTATATAACCAAACTTCATAATAAATAAATATTTTTTAATACAAATTATATTATAACTAAAATTTGAAATAAATAAACATTTTTAACATATAAATTATATTTAAGATCGATAATAAATAATTTATATTGCGATACAATGTTACTTTTATCTATTTGATATTTTTTTTTTTTTAAATTAATTTATAAATGAAGATGAAAAGGATAAATTGAAATATGAAAGTAATAACATCCCCAATTCAGGAGAGGACTGCAAGTGATTTTATATATTCTTCAAGAATTGCACTTTTGATCCGTACTTTTTCAATTTCACGAATTGTCCACCAACTTTTTCTTTCGCGAATTTGATTCATCCAATATTTAATGAAAACGTTGATGTGGCACAGTCACATCAGTATTTCTTTTAAATATTGGATGTTAACATTTATGTTGATGGACCAAAATTCCACTTTTTTTGTCATCATGTTATTTGATTAATTTAATTTCGTTGATGACTAATTTTTGTCAAAAAAATTTGAATGACCCCTTTAATGGGACCTTTCTTACCAAGTTTTTTCATTCACAAGATTCAAGTTTGAAACCTGTCTAAGGGATCCGAGTCTAATGTCCCTCAGACCAATAACATATTAGTATTGCACAACTAAAGTAGTGGCAGGATCCAATTCACAAAAAAATAAATAAAAAATAAGGAATAAAATTCGTGAAATTGAGAAAATATAAGGATGAAGAGTACAATTAAGTCACTCTTCAATATAACCAAGAGCCAAGAACATTACTAACCATCGTATAGCTATCGATTGCAGTTGTAAAATCCTTATGCCGAAAAGCAGAATCGCCTTTCTTCTTTGAGTTCAATGTTTCCTGCATCTGGTTTGTCCACATTTGGAATGAAAGCTGCTTGATAGGAAAGCCAATTAACACGGGGAAACATGTCAATATAGTAGAAATGTGAAAAGACATCAAATATTCGAGATTAGACCAAAGGCAACATGTTGTAACCAGGTGTTCAAACAGAAAATTAAAGTTATAGAGTGAAAAAATTATTATTACAGCGACATAGCTCTAACTCTTATGTTGTTTGATATGGCAGACCAAGTATAAGCATAGACAAAATAGTAAGACCAAAAAAGTTTAGTTTCAGGGTCCCTAAACTATTAAAAAGTCAAACAAAAGAAACTGAATTATTTCAGGATCAAACATGACATTTCATTTACTCCACAATCAAGGCAAACAACAAGAACAGCCTTAACTCACTAGGTCAGGTTAGCCGCATTGATCACGGTTAAAGACAAAATTCTCAAAAATATTATTCACCATAAGATCCCTCTTAAAACTTTCCTCTAATGTCCTTCTTTGTCTCCCTCACCTTTTCACAAGACTAAAAACAATGCAATCTACTTTTCTTGTTGGTGCTTCCAGTAGTTTTCTTGCACATGTCAAAACCACCTTAACCGAGCTTATGTCATCTTTTCTTCAATCAGTGACATTAATATTTCCTCATATACAATAGCTTTGTATCCTATCCTTTCTTGTGTAGCCATGCATCCATTTTAACATTTTTTTCCCACTTCCACCTTTTCCTCTTGTTCCTTTAAAGTCCAACATTTACTATCATAAAGTATAACAGGACCACGTATTACAATCCGATAAAACTTTCTGAGTTTCATAGATACTTTGGGATCGCAAATAACCCTCAATACTCCACAATCAAAACAGTCAAAGTTTGAACGAAATTGAATAATAAAGGACCAATAGCTTTAAATGATTTTTTACAGTTTCTACAATTTGGATATCTGAAACAAACCTCAGTTGCTGCTCCCTCATCGTCTTTATACCCAATTTTCTCCAGCACCTCATGCAGGGCAGTCAGATCCATTCGCAGACAAGCTTCTCCAAGAGGTGAAAGGGGAAAAGCAGCTGTACCATCGG
Organism: Cajanus cajan; assembly: GCF_000230855.2. Classification (NCBI taxonomy): domain Eukaryota; kingdom Viridiplantae; phylum Streptophyta; class Magnoliopsida; order Fabales; family Fabaceae; genus Cajanus; species Cajanus cajan. Next base: position 76,782,843 of record NC_138518.1, read on the forward strand.
GTATACCCATCAGCACATGAGAAGAAACCTACAAAATTAAAAACATCAATAGTCAATTCCAGCTAACAAAGATACGGTGCAAGTGTTAGAATCTTACAATTCGCTATTCAAAACTAAATTTGATACAATTCAACTAGCTAACAATTCGTAGCATGAGATGCATAGCAATAAATGGATGAATTGTACAATTTTTTTTATCACCAATACATATCAAATGACTAAGCAATTCGTTATTTTTCCTTTTTAACATTTCCTTCACCAATTTTCAGCACAGAAATTTGAAAGTTAAATAACCTTAAATTTATTTATCTATTTGCAATATAAAATTTGAAGCACAAAATGCCGAGATGATATTCTGCTCTCTAGTTAATTGCCACATCATCAACTTGTGATCATTCCCCATTCCTTTGTTGAGACATCCATCTCTTTGATTCTCACAAAAGCAATTTGCTTAGTTTCACATCCATCTTTAGGGTACTCTAAGTTGACATGTTAGCAATTTCACTTTATTTTATTGTTACATCAGCAATTTATAATCATTCTTCTTTCCTAGTAGATTGTTTATTCAACTTCTTCATCCATCTTTCAGTTATGTTACTCTAAGTTGAGAAACTTATCTTTTCACTTTCTCATGGATTTCAAAATGCTTCTTTTTTATTGAGTGTAATCATTAGATTTAAAAGTTTATGGCCCCTACACAATGCAGATTTAAACCTAGTTGTATTGATTGCATATTATTTGGTTATTGCTCTAGTATATTTTCATGCTTCTGAAACTGGAGTTTTACAGCAATACTCATTTATTTCATGCACTCTATTTGGAATTTGCTTCCAGGATGACCTCGAAGATATTCACCTCTGGAATACAAAGAGTACCCATAGTCTTTCTTTTATGGTTTCTACAGCATATAGATCTAAATTGCCATAGAATAACATTAATGATTACTCGATTGCTACCATTATAGTTGTTCATTGTCCTACAGCCACAATAATGCCCAGAGAAACATTTCCTATTTTTTCAAAGCTTCAGATTTCAACCTAGAGGCAAAGGTTGAAGTTTAGGGTGGCTTGTATTGTTAGATCAGAAGGGAAAATAATTAGGAACAGTTGGTCATAGGAAATTAGCTAGATAAGTAGGGGAGAGTAAGGATGGAAGGGGCATTTTGAATTATACCAATTGAGATTCAGGCATTAGCTCCATGGTAGAAAGGGAAAACCCTTTGTGAAAGGGAGATCCTTGGAGAAGAAATTTCTCCCGCTGTTCTATTAAATTTTTTATCAAGAAAAAAAAATCAGTTTTTTTTTACTCTATTTTCTATTTTGGGTTCCTCACATTGTTCCATTGACCTTTTTTTCATACTTTTAAAATAAAGGCTGAATAGTATGCAATGACTTGGAATTTTGTTTTGAGATTTATAGTTGTTTTCAATTTCTCACTTAAAAGTACTATTTGAGCACTATACATCATTTCTGTGAAATATTTAAGCTATTTTTCGTCAGGTTTCTGAATCTTATGATTCAATGCGGTTTACAAATCGCCACTCAACAATTAGATTGACAGTCCAGAATTTGAATTACGATTTGATAACCACTAGACAGATATGCCTTGCAAATATAAACCAGTCTTATAGCATTCTTCTATATGCTATCCTTGTATAGTTTATCTTGTATGTAAACTATATGATATTGTTTTATGTAAAAAATTTTATAAATGACATTGAACAGAGAAAGCAAGAAACATCAGAAAAAGCCAAATTATGTAGAGCTCTATAATCCTAGAAAAACCAGTCTTGAAGCATTCTTCTATAGTTTATCTTCATTTAAAGTATTAAGTCCAGCTATCCTTGTGTCTCAGACAGTAAACTATGCTGAACCACTTTCAAACCAGCTAACCTCAGAATCCTTCTGAAGAGGTATTAGAGCAGCAACCAGTGATCTTGGATTAGGACGCTCTCGTGGTTCAGATTGCAAGCATCGCGAGGCTAGACGCACTAATTCAGTTCCATCATCATTTGAAAGCTCTCCTTCCAAACAAGAGTCTGATAGCATTTGAAGGTTTTTGTCTCTAATCAGGTCAAGGGCCTGCAAAAATTATGAAGTTAAGTGTATGTTTTGAAAGTGATTGTTTTGTGGACATAAATTTTTATTCACAAACTAGTAATTATTTCTTTAAAATAAGCCAACTAAACACACATTAAATGTTAGATGCACAACAAAATCAAAATCAATACAGAACTCTTGGTCCTCAAGCAAATAAAAACCACCATATTCAATCAAAAGAGCCTCATGTTAGTCCGAACAAATAGGAAATTTAAAATTCTCAACAGGGTACTTCTTACTTGATTTTAGCTAGAACAAGGGGAAGAATAAATCTATTAAAAGTAAGAGTTCAATTAGACTAAGAAGATAGACAACATTAGAGGACAGGGCATACTGGTTCAGTCCCCTGATCATTTGTAAATTGTTCAATTTCAATCCCCTGATCATTTGAAAATTGTTCAGTCCCCTGACCATTTGAAAATTGTTCAGTCCCCTCATGATTTGGAAATTGTAGCATCTTAGGGTTCCTGGCTCTAATCAGGTCAATGACCTGCAAAAATTATGAAAGAAAGGGTATGTTTGGGAAGTGATTATTTTGGGAAATTACTTATTAAAAAAACTCTAAAAACTTCGACAAAAATTACCAATTAAACACATTAAATATTATATGCATAACAAAATTGAAATCAAAATCAATACAGAACGCTTGGTCCTCAAGTATATAAAATCACCATATTCAATCAAGAGCCTCATGTTAGTCCAAAGAATTAGGCAATTTAAAGTTCTCAACAGGGTACTTGTTAGCTCTAGAACAAGGGAATAAATTGATCAAAAGAAAGAGCTCAATTAGAGTAAAAAGAAAAGACATTATAGGACAAGGCACACAAAGCATGGTTTGCATAACTTTATCGAGTAAAGAAACTTACATGGCTTGGAGGAATATGTTTTCCACTGAGAAGGTCAAGCAAAAGGGTACCAAAGCTATAAGTAACACTCTCTGGAGTAACTCTGCCTGCATGACCACGGAAAAGAAGGGCAAAATATATATTTATAATTATGCCGTAAGATGATAGGATACAAAATGATTACAATAATTAAACCATCATATATAAACAAAAAAAATTTCTATTTGGGGAAATGAGAATTATATTATCCACTCCAGTAACATAAAGTCTGAAATGGAAAATCAGATCATGGGCCTGTTTGTTTAAGTTTTTTCCTTTAAAAAAAGGTTTTTAAAAATAAAGTAAGCAGTTTTCTACTTTTTTGATGTGTTTGTCTAAATTTCTTTTTAAGAAGAAAACAATTTTCTGCTTTTTTTAAGAAGCAACTCCTATCTGCTTCTTAAAAAATCACTTTTTTTAGTCTTAAAATGGCCCTATATCAACCTGTTTATGATAATAAGATAAATTATGGTCATAGAACTAATAGCTCCACCCAACATGGTCAAATATCACCAACATCAATGTGAAGATGAATTTCCACAGAAATAAGTCAACCATTGGATTAAGAGCTTGTAAAGAGAAGCATTAAACCATAAAATTGATCTGAAGAACAAATTTTGCAGAAGATCTGGTCTATGACTAAATAGTTTTGCACCATCTTAACCAGTGAATTCTTATTGATAGAGAATATGAAAACATAAATGATAATGACAATAGTCCAGGTCCAGGAGTAAAATTACTAGAGGTACCATCTGAGGACATTTTAGCTCCAAGGGATAATAATAAAAATGATAGTAATATCATCAGTTCATCACAATACGTACTAATGACTTGAGCTTCTAATGAGAAACTATTTACACACCATACTATACAAAGACACTCTAGTTTATTTACCCTTTTAAAGATGTTGGTTTCTAGCGGGAAAAAAAGGAAGATGCAGGGTTCTACAAGCAGTTGATACAGAACACTTTGGATACAAATAGAACAGCCAAATAAAGTGAAAGCAATGACAACTGAAGCTCATTTTTTATCTGTAGGAATTCTCCATGGGAAACCATATGCCATAGCATGTGCCAGTTAAGAAGAGACTAATAAGAAAGCCATATCCCAATCTTCATAAACATTTCTATCATTATACTACACTCTACTTTTCTTAGTTTCACAGCTCAATACCCTATTAATTTGGCAAAAACTAAATGAAAATAAAGTAACAGAAACAACTGTTATGAGAGAAGAAAAGCCATTATCTTATCAAGAAACTTGTAATAAGCATGGTACAAAAGCTTGATCATGCACAGGCACAGAAGATCAAGCAACATGATTTTGTGATGAAAAATATATCTTGTCTTAGGGGTACCTGTCCTCAGATATTCAGGTGGAGTAAACGCTAAATTCGTACTATAACTTTTCCCATCTCGACTATTTTTCATCAGACCGAAGCATGAAAGCCTAGGATTGTAGTCCTGAATAACAAGGGGGGAAAAGAAAAAGGAAAGTCAGTACATGGTATTCAGGCTAAGAACACACAAATTTATTGCAGTTTCTTTTCTACCACTATCATTGCCCTTTCATCACCCCTTAATCAAATAAATAGCTACTTACTATGCATCCTAGTCTTTACCCATTCTAAGGCTATGAAATATTGAATGATGATCAACTCTATATCTTGGTTCTCATAAACCTCTGATATCATTTCCAATTCTACAAAACAGTATATAATTTGCTATGTGCAGTGTATCTTGGCTGTCTATCCAATTATTGTGAATTAATAATTAAACTTAATTCAGAGTATGAAATTTTGAAGACAAACTTGAACAAAATAGGTAATTAAATTGTTGACCTGTCAAGGGAAATGAGTTATCAATATTAAATGATATTAATTAATTTTTAAGCAATTCAATTGTATATATAATAACATTTTATCAACTGTAGTAAATCTTTCCATGATTGCACCATTTAGATTGTGTGCTATATACCACTTCATAAGGATAAAAGACAATTAGTATATCTGCATCTTCTAAGCATCATCCAACAAAACCTTAACCTTGCGTGATACTGGTCATGTCACAGATGAAGGAAATAAACTTACAGCATCAAAAAGAACTCGGTAAGCATGAAGATCATGATATAGTGCACGCCCTTTGCTGGTACAGTACTCTAGAGCTTGGGCAATGCATAGAGCAACTCTCATTCGCATTGCCCATTTCATAGGCTGATTTTCCCCTAAATAATTGTGTAAAAGGTTGTTAAAAAAATGTCATCAAACCATATTTAAGAGAATGAGGGCATAAAGTAGTGGCAACAAAAAAAGCACAGCTACAGTTAACCAAGTAGAATTAAATGAATACAAGAAGGCAATTGAAATATTTCCATCATAATAAACTCCCTGGCAAACAGATTTTAACAATATTCTGATGAAGGGACTTTCCTAATAACACCAGATTGCTTTCATTCACTGGTTGGATAAGAGTTTTATTTAGAATAAAAACAAGAACAAGTAAATACCTAACACAGCGAAAATGAATTACTTGCCATTTATGCACTTAACTTACAATGGAATAAATGTTTTGCCAAAGTCTCATTGGGCATATATTCAGCAACAAGTAACCTCTCATCGCCATCACAGCAACATCCAAGCAGATTTACCAATCTTTGGTTCCTTAGCTGACCAACAGCCCTGGCCTCCTCCTGCAGGGAGGGGGGGTGAGGAAAAAGTTCTTTAACGAGCTAACAATGAATGTTGAATAGTACATTTAAGTGAATGAAGAAAACTACATCACTAACCACATGGAAAATAATTGTGAAAATGGTGGATAACTTTCAACTGGCACTACATGTAAAAAGGAAAATCCATAAAGCCACAAATCCATCACCAAGATGTTTGAAGCTTTAAGTCCAAATGCAACTTACCAATAAGGAATCCAAGCAGGAAAAAAAACCAAGAGCTTTTTGTTAACACTGTCTACTACTATTAATTGAGCCAACTATCATTGGTAAGTGCAACTAACATAATTCACGCACCAAATTTTTTAGCACAAGTTAATTATATTGATAGATGTAGCATATTATATATAAAATATCTATGAAATATGAAAATGTTGCACACCAAGAGAAAATATTCAATAGAAACAAGAAACACAGATGTCATTATGCCATGCATGACTTAGGATGCATTAAACCATGTAAAACAGGCATAAGTTGAACAACACCCATGTGTATAAAACAAACTAAATTGATCCAGTTTTTCCAACAATTCCCATTTAGATATTGAAATGTTATTAAAATCTACAGAGAGTGGGCACATGCAAGCTCACCAAAAATTGTTGTTCATCTGGCCAGGCTGATCTGTTGAACCGTTTGACAGCAATTAAATCATGTAAAGCACACTTAAGTTCAACTGTCTTATATTTATTTAGCCTATATAAAGAAATGCAAATGTGTGGGGGGAAAAAAAGCATGAAAAAACAAACTAATTCATGGTCCTTAGGAATCCCAACCACCATAGGATCTCTATGTCCTCAACGGCACAAGAGCAAGGTAAAACCAACAAAATAAATAAAAAGGTACACATGCACAAGCCAAAATAGATAACTAATTCAGCCGTTAAAAGCAGAAAAAAGAAAGAGGGATAGACCAACCAGATGGCAACATTATTAAAATGCAGAATCACACAAGAAATCCAGTAACAGATATTTAAAACGAACATTTAAAATATCAAATCTAGCTGGAGTTGGCACATGCATACACATCAAAAATTGCTGGACATCTGCCCAGGTTGAGCTGTTGAAACCATTTGAAAGCACTTAAACCATGTAAAACACAGTTAAATTGAACAGTGTTGTATTTATTTATCCTAGATAAAGAAACACAAATGCATGAAAACAACACACACGTGTATAAAACAAACAAAAAATGATTCAGCCATTCCCCTAACTCCAATAGGATCCATGTCTGCAGCAGGAAAAGCCTGAGGTGAAACTGACAAAAAATTAAACGGTACACATGCACAAAGCAAAATAATAATTGATTCAGCCATTAAAACCGAAAAAATTTAGTAAAACCAACTGGAGATCGCAACGTTATAATAAGCATAAGCATACAAGAAAACCGGTACTTATAACGAACATTTAAAATAACAAATCTGCATGGTGTTGGTATCACGTAAACTGATGCATGCTTACCAAAAATGGCTGCGCATCCGGCCAGGCATTTCTGTTGAACCGTTTGACAGCAATTCGCATCTGATTATCAAGTTTCCCTTTATAGACCACATTTGGAGCCTTTTCTCCATGCTCAGAAACTATATTTTCAACAGCAAATCCGGATGTAGCCCTCCTAAGCTGATCAATTGAGAATTCATGAAACCTCGGCAAATCAATGGCCTCAACAACATTTTCTTCGTTTGCTGAACAAGAAATATAAACACAAACAGCAATCAATCTCAGAGCAGCAAGAACAGAAACTAGGCACATTCAATGATTCAAACACTTACCGCAATCAACCTGAACCTCAGGAGCTGGACCATCTTGCTCAGTACCCGTGCAGCATGCTGGGAACTTAGAAAACTCACAACCCATGCCAACCCTGTAACTCATTGGCAAATTCTAGTTAGTCAATAAACTTTCAAATTTTCTCAAAAGCCCCTTTTGCTTAAAACTATAATAACCTCTCAGCCTAGCACCACGTTCAACCAAACACACAACACACTTTATCACCCACAGAATTTCATTAAAACAAGTTTGGTGGGGCTTCACTTGCCAAAATTGAATTTTGAAAAATACCCAAAAACCCTTTTACATCAAGAAAGAAAAAAAAATCCACAACAAACAGGTTATGTACGGAACTCATCAAGAATTCACAATTGACTGTCACCTGGAACCATGTTGAGCTAGGTAGGGAGAACCCAATAGGAGTTAACAATAAAAAAATGATAGAAACTACCCAATAAAGCAATTATCAAAAAATTAAGCAAAACAATAACGAATATTCGGCATATACAGCTAAAAAATCAAACCTTTCTTTCAGCAGCAAATGAGAGCAGTGTTGGGTGAATCCACTTCAATGGTGCTTCCCTGAATTGTCAACACAAAGCAATCAAATCAGCCAAAAAAATGAGCCCCAAAACATTTATTTTACAGAAATTGAAAAATGCATTAGAAGAACACTTATTGAGGCAGCAAGCAATGAAGCCAAGGTAGTTTTATGCAAAATCAAAGATCAGAAAGAAACATGAAGGGGAATTGAAGAAGAAAAGCGATAAGAAGCATTGACGAAGCACCTAAGCAAGCGCAGGCGCAGGGATTCGGAACAGTCAAAACTAAAATATAAAAGACAGGGAAAGTGAAAGGACTTTCTTTTCTTGTTCTCATCTTTCACACTTTATATACTGTGTTTTAATATTACTTTTAATCAGCATAATCAATAACCTCATCAATAAAACAATAAATAAAAAAAATGCAAGTCAAACTCAAACTCAACTTCATCAACCTCTACTTTAATTCTCCCTACCGCGTTAATTCATTTATATAAAGTTTCGTAATTACCATTTTTAGTATAAAATTATTAATGTTTTAGTATCTATTTTCTTTTGAATGAAGATATTTTAAAAAATTAATATGTTCAAACTTAAAATGACATTAAAAAAATTTGAATCTAAATTTTTTATACTAATTAATAACTTTAAATGTTTTATACTAAATATAATATTATACTATAATTTATTGATAGTATTAAATATCTTTAATGTATGTACGATAACATTCAATATCAATAATTTTAAATTTGAATTTTAACATAAAGTTACATTAAATATTTAAAAGAAAACTTTTAGCATGCATATTAATTCTACTTTGAATAAAATTTTCTTTCACGAAATATTCTTAAATGTATTAACTATTAATAGATCTAAAATCATATATATGTCGATAAACTTAATTCTTTAAATAAACAAACAAGTATACAACTGAGTCATAAATTTATTATAAATACCTCAATATATTTCTTCTACATGTAATCATTACCTTTGAGTGCTTTCATGCCTAATAAGAAATTGGTTTAAATATATTTTACATCTCTAAAACATTTGTTAATTTTAATTTTTGACAGTAATATTAAAATATTTCGTTTTTATTTTATTTAAGAAAAAAAAACATTTTGTCATTAGAACAAACAAATCACTTTCGAATTGAATTAATTGTATAACACCTTCATTTAACAGTACAAATCTAACACCTATAATTAAAAAAAATGTGTTTTTAATAAAAAACTTTATCAAGTAAATAAATTAGAGACCAAAATTAAATATATATATATATATATATATATATATATATATATATTTGTTTTAATAAAATTAAAAACATGTCTAAATCCAAAATATTTTATACTTATGATTTTAAAATCATTCTAATTAGTGTTTTGTAGATTACATGGAATATCTACAAATATAAATAAAATGTAAATTTCAAATATATATATATATATATATATTATTTTAAATGATTATATTATAAATGAAAAAAAATTGTGTTAAAAAATAGTCTATTTAATAATAGTTTGTGAATAATTTATTGTGCATAAGAAAAAAGCTATGTATGGAATAAAATAATTAATAAAAATAAAGACGGTATAATTAACTTTTTTTTTGAAGAGATTGTATAATTAATTTAAGTATCGATTTCTGTGTTTTAATTTAATATTATTAAACTTAGTGAAAAATTGTTATAATTTGGATGCGATATAGAAAATTCGATTTTTTTTTACGAATGTTTTGTTTCTTTATTTATATATACTTGCACTATTTAACCAAACATAAAGCAAAATATCTCTTGTTTTTTTTTTAATCAAAACATGAAGTAGATTTTCGTCACTATTCAACCTTTTGTGATGTAATACGATAGATTGAATAATGTATATTACAAAATAGAATTAAATTAAATATATAAATATGGAGCAAAAAAATATATATAATGGTTGCTTATTATTTTGAGTATATCGCTGTACGCATGAGGGTTTGGTCCTTCATTACGCTGTTTCCACCGACATCGCCCCTTTTATTAAACCGTTCACAACTCAAACCCCATTACAATCTGTCCACTTCATACACTAATAATAATAATAAAAATTCTATGAAAATATCCAAAGTCAAAACTAAAGATAACATTATACGGAAAAACAATATATATATATATATATATATATATATGAATTAAAACTAAACAATTATTACATATAATTAAAACTAAAAAGGAAGGGTTATAATTATTAATTAAAAACTAATAGTTAAGTTTTAAATAATTAATTTATTATCATACCTGCATGAATTTTTTCACAATTTTAACTTTAATGTTCCATCTATGTCTATAATATAATAATACTTTCATTTTAAAAATAAAATGTTTCACTACTTTTATCAAATTAAAGTTAGAAATATAGTTTTAAAAATAAAAAATGTAAATATATATCATATATAAAAGTGTTTTTTTTTTTATCAAAGTTTATTTAAACACGAAATCTTAAATCAGTAGGTTTCCATTAAAAGTTGTGAGAAATCGTTAAAGTATTTGTGCATATATATTTTTGGGATAACAAATCTTATAATGTTATATTATCAATGTCTTCTCACATGATAAATTGTGTGTTTGGTTTCACGTGGGTACATTTTTTCTAAAGCAATTAACGTTAAAGTAATAACAGTGAATTTACGTTAAAGTAATAACAGTGAATTTACGTTAAATAGGATTTCTAAGAAGAAAATAACGTCCTAAAAGTTATATAAAACCTTGCTGTGGAACTTGAAATTAAGATTCTGTTTTGTATATCTGAATATAACAAATTAAAAGTGAAAGAAACGTAGTATCCCCTAAAAAAAGTATTCGATATTTGGTTGCACGTCTTCTTTAACGATTCAAATTAACCATATTATTATTCAAAACTGTTTTTCAGGCAAAGTTTCATGGAGAAATGACGAGTGTCATGCATGCATTAAAAGCAAGAGGTGGTGAATGGTATTAAGCATAAAGAGGGGGCAATGAAACCTAAAGTAGGGAAAAGATTTAACTTAAACCATAAAAATAAAGTTAGAACTTTAACAACCATGTCTTGCAAGCTATTCTAAATAAACAGGTTTTTTGTCATTATGTGAATTTTATATTATTATTATATAAGTAACCTCCTTACCGTTTATAATATTTATGATTTATGAGGTTTCTTTGTGATTTTTTTAGGGAAACCTTTACTAAGAAACGGTAGATATTAGATAAGAATATTGTAATATTATACTCAATTCACCGACACTTTTTTTTGGTATAATCGTATAAGTAATAGTATTTTGGTATAAGTGGATAATTTATAACTCATAATAAACTTCTTGTTTAAGATTTTAAATTTTAGTATGAAATATAGGTTTAAAAGAAAATATATCTTATGTATATTTATGCGATTCTTTAATTAAATACTTCATACTTTTATATAGTTATAAAAGAAATTACACAAATATTACTTAATTAATATTTATATATATATATATATATAAGTAAACCAGGTTAAATGTTAATGTAGTATTTAATAATATTGATGTAATATTTATATAAATATATTAAAAAAATAATTTTTTATATAGTACAATAAAGTTGTGTTACTAAATTTATAGATTTTATAAAAATTAGTTTCTAAAACATGTGTTTAAAAAGTGAAAAAATCAAATATATACTAACATATAAATTAATATATATATATATATAGAGAGAGAGAGGGGGAGAGAGAGAGAAAGATAGAGAGAGATGTGTATAAACTTAAATTAGATATATAAAAAATATTAATATATCATTTAATAGTCTATAAAACATATTTAAAATGTGTACTAGTGTAATATATACATTTTTATATTATTGTATGAGTAACCTTTTTCTCTTTTATCGAAATTTTCAGGATTCATTATGACTTTTAAGAGAACCGCTAATCGATATTTATATTTATTATAATAACATATACCTACTCTTATTTAAGATTTTATGAAATTACACATAATTTTATTGTGTTTTTCAACATTTACAACAATTTTTCTGATGAGACATTTCAGTGTAATATTTTCTCAAATAATTCAGATATTAATATGGTAATCAAAAGATTTTAGTGAAATATTTTTCAAACAATTAAAGAGATGAATGTAAAAGTAGAACGAAAAAAAAAGGGTGTAAGTGTAAATTCACATAACTTCAAAAAGTAACCGTATAATTTCTTCAATTTTTTAACCAGATCAATTTCAATAGAAGAATATTATATATTAGACAAACTTTACTTAATTTACATTTTATAAAAAAATTGTTTCTAAAACAATACTCTAAAAACAAAAATTTAAACATTATATATATATATAGCGTTTAAAGCTTTTAACATAATATTCATGTTAACAAATATACAAATAAATATATTTTTCATATATAATATGACGTAATATTTTTTAATTAATTCAGAATTTACAAAAAAAAAAGTCTATAAAACATATTTTAAAACTAAATATGCTTATTAATAATATATATATATATATATATATATATATATATATATATATATATATTATATATATATAGGGGAATGTTAATGTACTCCCACTTATTTTTTAGTGGAAGTATGTTAGCAACCTATACCAAAATTTTAGGACAAGAAAACCACTCATTTCTTTTGATTTGGTTAATTTGTATAAAGGATATTATAGTAATTTAATTTAATTTTAAATGAAAATAAAATATTTTTTTTCTCTTATTAACTTCATTCTCTAAGTCATTTATTTTTTCTATTAATTAATTTTTATTTGTTCAGAAAGAGAGGGGAGAGACATCATGAGAGATGAGAGAGAAATGAGTTAAAGAAAGAATTTAATAGGAGAGAGATAAATAAGTTAGAGAATGAATTTAATAAGAAAGAGAAATGAGTTGGAGAAGAGTTCAGAAAGAGAGGGGGGAGACATCATGAGAGATGAGAGAAAAATGAGTTAAAGAAAGAATTTAATAGGAGAGAGATAAATAAGTTAGAGAAAGAATTTAATAAGAAAGAGAAATAAGTTAGAGAATAAATTTAATAAGAGAAAGAAATGACTTAGAAAATGAAGTTAATAAGAGAGAGAAAATATTTTATTTTCATTTAAAATTAAATTAAATTACTATAATATCCTTTATACAAATTAACCAAATCAAAAGAAATAAGTGGTTTTCTTATCCTAAAATTTTGGTGTAGGTTGCTAACATACTCCTACTAAAAAATAGGTGTGAGTACATTAGCATTCTCCACATATATATATATATATAAAGATGAGGGATCCGTTTGCTTCAAGAATAAGTCTATCTATATTTATTTTGTTCAATAACTCATCATCTATATTAAATATCAACGATTCAACCGTTAAATTTAAAGTTCTTAGTGTATATATCCAATTTATAATTTATTTAAAAAATTAAAAATCATATAATATTTCGTTTCATTAATTCAAATTGATGGATAATCATAAAAATATTTTTTTAGAATTAAATGACCAAATTGAACTTTTTTTAAAATAATGAAATTAAATTGAATTCTAAAAATAAATAGAGAGACTAAAAATATAATTCAGCCATCTTAATTTCTCCTAAAATGAGATTATTTATGTGGAAGTTGTTGTAAATTACAAATCTAACCTCCTTCACTGCTTGAAAGTATTTGCTAAAGTGAAGGATACTTATGTAATTTTATTTTATAACATTAATTAACTTTTTTTATTTAATCAAATATAAACCAATATTTACCTTATATTTATCTCTTATTAAACAATTTCAATTAAACTACTAGAATCAACCTAATGGTGGAAGTTGTGGTAATATGCACATATTTATAGATTCAAACTTTGATGTCATCATTATAATTCTAATGAGTGAAAAAAGTTACTTCAAATTTCAAGTATTGTAATTATGCAATTTTAATTATTCAAAATTAATTAAGTAATTTAGTCTATCAAATATCTTAATTATATGATTTTATTCATTTAAGTATCATTATCATGTAATTTTTTATCTATTTAAGTTCATTTGTGTATTATATGATATATATTAACATTACTAATATATATAACTGAAATAAGTAAAAAATTATATAATTTTTTAATTTTTAATTGATTAAAATCACATAATTATAATATTTTAGAACTAAAATTATTCTATGAATGACTAAAATTACAAAACTATTGTACTTGAAATACAAAAAATGCATTTAAGCCCCTTGTCTTCTATTTATTTCATCTTTGTTAAACACTAGTTATAACTAATATAAACACTTATTATACAAGTGATATCAATTTATGCCTCTTATCCAAATTATCTAGAGTTTAAATACTCATATTATATGCGTTTATAATCATTGACAAATACTAATTATTATTTTTGCTAATAAATACCTTTTTTTTCTTCTTTTGTATCAATATCATAATTTAAAAAATCCAACACTAGCTAAGAAACATTGCAATATGTACCATGCAAACATCCACTATTTTAACGAGACAACATATATATAACAAGACAATAATCAAAATTTTGAGATAACTTTAAGGTGTGTTTGATTTCACGTTTAATATGTTTAGAATTAATGTAGCTTCTAAGATTTTCTGAAATTTATAATTATTTTTGTTAAATATTTGAATATTATTAAAATTGATTTTAAGATGTTGAAATTTACGGAAGGTAATTACTAGTAGTTTCTCCATAAAATTATATTTATAATTATATACGGAAGGTAATCAATTTTAGGATTCTATCTGTCTAAATTTATAATTATATATATTCAAAAATAATTTTGATAATAAATATTTAAACAATATTTAAAATGAAAGTAAAATTTTTATCATTTAAACAAAAAAATTATATTATTAACTGACGTTTAAATTTACGTAGGAAAATGAATTATAGGAAGACATGCAAACTCAGGCTTACTTTACGAATCTAAATTTAATTTGCTAGTTAAAGACTTTATTCTCCCTCCCTCTCAAGCAAAGGCTGAGTACCCTAAGAAGCAATAGCAGTCAGAGAAAGGACACAATGTTTAGGTACTTTGGTAGGCCACACTTTCCCTCCAATGCCCACATTTCTGGCCTCCTGTTTGGTGTTTTTTTGGTCAGATACTTCTACTTCTACGTTCTACCCTCACAAACCCTCTTTTACCCTCATGACTCATCACTCATGACATCCACACCCATCTGTTTCACACACACTTCACTAACCCCACTTTAATTCAAAAGCTCATATTTTTATTCATTTTTCCCCTTCTCAGCTCCCAAGTCTCACCCCTTGTCCTTTCCCCTGCATTTCTCTGTCAAAACCCTAGATTTCAAATCTGGGATTCTGTTTTCTTGGTGTGTTCAGACATGGTTCTGGGAACTGCCAGCTTGCAAGTCTCAGTTTCCTGTCTGGATTCCAAGCTTCTGTTGTTCCCACATTTTTTTTTATAGACACAACATTTCGCAGTGAGTTTTCTCATGGGTTTTCATTCGTGACACTGTTTTGAGTTCTGTTCAACTGGGTAGGGTTATTTGATCCTTTTGTAGAGTGGTTTTTTTAGATTCATATAAGTGAACAAAACCCTTGCAAAACCCTTCTTCCAGCACACACTTTTCCAAGTCTTTGAGCTACTGTATTTTAGATCCCTATTTTCTTTTTTGGGGGTAAAATCCTTTTTTTTTTCATTGTTTGTGCCTTTTCACTTTAGCATCTTCACCTATTTGTTGTGTTTAAGTAGCAAAAGGTTGTGTACTTATAAGTAAATGCATGGATGGGAGAGAAGCTATGGCATTCTCTGGAGGCTCAGCTCCATATTACATGCATAGAGGAGGAGGGGTTGGTTCTGAAACACAGAGTGGGTTCCAAGCAGCCCCTGGGTTCAGGCCTTTGCCAAACACTGGCATCAAAGCTGAGTCAAATGCAAGGGGTGGTTCTGTAGGGTCTGGTTCCACATTTTCAGTGGAGCCTCCTCAGGCTCGTGTCAATTTTAACCATGGCATTGGCATTGGGGCACCTTCAAGTGAGCCTGTGAAGAAGAAAAGAGGGAGGCCCCGTAAATATGGGCCGGATGGGCCGGTTTCTTTGAGACTGTCTCCAATGTCTGCCCCTGCTAACTCCACCCAGGGTGAAAGTGCAGCCACCCCTTCTCAGAAAAAGGGTAGAGGGCGACCACCTGGATCTGGAAGGAAGCAACAGCTGGCTGCTTTAGGTCTGTTTGTTTTAGGATCTTCATTTATTGTTTATTGTATTTTTGCAATGTGGTTAATGATTTCTAGATGTGCATGTAATGTAACTTTGATGGAAATTTGCTCTTCAGTATTTGGTTTGACTAGTTGTGCTTTGATTTTGATGCAGAAGTAGATGATGACTTGAATTTCTGATGAATGCCCTGTTCAGCTTTATGCTGTTAAATTTTTTTTTTAATCATTATTGGAGGTGGATTATGGTTGTGGTTTCATATTGCTACAGTGCATTTTTAAATGCATTATCTTTTGTTGCTATTATTTTCTATTTCTACATGCATTATACTGGTTGATTCTGTTTCCTTTTTTCCTAATTATTTGCCATATTTTGTTCTGTGTTGGGCCAGGTTACTGACATTCGGCCATGGTTTGGTTTCTTTTGATATGATTACTCGTTAGTCTTAAATTCTACTTTTGAAATTTCTGGAAGTAAATGTAATTGTGATGAAGGGATTTCCTGGAGATGTATAGAGCTGGTTAAACCGAGATATATATATGTAGAAATGAGTAGCCATTATCATGTATACTGACTGCAATAATCAGCTGACCTTGGCTATCCAGGTTCACATTTGTGGATTTTAAGATTAAAATAAAAAATTAGATGCCAGGTTTTGCACTTTTCCCTTCCCCTTGTGCAACTTCATTTATTGCTTTGGTAGTAACTAATGGTAGCAACATTACTAGCCATATTTTGTACCTATTTATTTTCTTGAACATATCTGGGTTTTTAACATCTTTGTTTATTGCTTTGCAGGTGAATGGATGAATAGTTCAGCAGGGTTGGCCTTTTCGCCTCATGTTGTCACTATTGGAGTTGGGGAGGTAGTAACACGCTTTCTGTTCGTAAGCAATATAGATGTTCCTATTTATTTAGTTCTCTTGTTCTCTTTCTGAATCCTGAATGTGAAGATGTTCCTATTTATAGAGGTTGGTTTCCTCTTATGGGCACATTCCTGTTTTGGATCTAACATCATTGTTGAAATTAACATATGGAAAAAAAATAACTCGTTCAATTTATAGCATGTTTGGAAACTTGTTAGGAAGGAAAGAATCACGTTTAAGATCTAGAAGCTATTAGAAAATTTACTTCCTGTAACTTTTAAGAGTTCCTGCACTCCACCCAGATCTGAAAAGCATATTAATGATTGGGGAGAGATTTTTTTTCCCAAAATAAATGTGCTTCATTTTTATTCAGAACATTTACATAATTTTAATTTACAATCATGACATGCAATCCTCATGGATGGTTTATATAACTGCAACTCATTGAATGTACACACGGATGGAGTTGTCATGGACTGGGTTTGTCAACAGGAGTATAAATCAGTGAAGATTACTCATGTAAAGATGATTGTTGAATACATGTAATACTGATGGATGGTGATACTACTTGATTTTATCATCTAATTTGAATTTTGGTTTCAAAGAATAAGCATAATTGTTTTATTCATCACGGAAACCTTCCAAGGTTTTATTCATTAATTCTAAAGTTCCTCGAATGATCAATTATCATTATCTCAGGACATTGTGGCAAAGTTATTGTCGTTATCACAGCAGAGGCCAAGGGCTCTGTGCATATTGTCAGGCACCGGGACAGTTTCCTCAGTCACTCTGCGACAGCCTGCTTCTACTAATGCCAGTGTAACTTTTGAGGTTAAAGCATTAATTAGAACTGCTTAAAGTGCCCAAGCTTGGTCCGTAACTTCTTATGTTGTATAAAGAAACTTATTTTATCTTTTGGTTTTTACAGGGACGATTCCAAATATTATGCTTGTCTGGTTCTTATTTGGTTGCTGAAGAAGGTGGACCCTCCAATAGAACTGGTGGCATTAGTGTTTCACTTTCTAGCCCTGATGGTCATGTTATTGGTGGTGGTGTCGCTGTGCTTATTGCTGCAAGCCCAGTGCAGGTATCTTGATTGTTCCAAAATCTACAGTAGTTTTGAAGACATGCTATTCTTAACTTGCATGTGTAATTGCTTATTCACGCTGTTAAAGCCGGAACTTTATGTTGAAACAAGTTGCTTTGAAAGGGTTGTGGGAATAGAGATTGAAGATAGCTAGATGGGGATGCTAATATGGTTTTGATGAAACTTAGGGTGCTTTACATTCAAAAGAATCAAGATCAAAAAATATCAATAACCCCAAAACCAAAAAGTAGATAGATTGATGAAGGTTTTGCTTGCTGCAGGTGGTATTGTGCAGTTTTGTGTATGGTAGCTCAAGGACCAAGTCTAAACAAGCGACCGCCACAAGAAATGAAAGTTCTGAGCCGCCACAGCAGAATGATAAGTTAGCTTCTCCTGCCAGTGCTCCTGCTCCACCTGCTCAAAACTACCTCCCTCCTGCAACAAACATTTGGCCTGGATCACGATCGACAGAGCTGAAAAGTGCGCACACTCATACCGGCATTGACTTGACTCGCGGGTGAGAGTTTATTTGGAGGAGACATTGCAGTTTTGTATATAAATGTTGTTGTAAATGAACTTGAGTTTGTGAGCATTGTGACTCTGCCTGTTATCCCCCATTGTTGAGTGACAGGTTTGCACTAACACATGCTGAAACAATTGTGAATTATTTGGGCTTATGTGACGATTCTTGACAATTGACATGTCCCAAAAATGTCTGTTGAAATGATCTTGACAAACTTTCATTGGGATGCATAGTTGAATTCAATGAGTTCTGTGATCGCTCTTGGTGGACCACTGATAACTGCCTAGTGGACTGAGCTCAATTATTTGCCTGGACATTGGCTTTGGCATTTAATAAACTGAACAAAATATAATTGAGACTGTGCTGGATCAGATTCTTGATTTAGGGCTAGTACGCGTTTTTATAGTTTTGGTCACACATGATTTGCTTAATTGGCCGACATAACGTGTATCATTAGCGTTTTAGTTTCGGGGTTAGCACACGTTTTAATGCTTTCAAATTGAGATTTAACAATGTATCGCGATATGCTACAGCGCAAAAGGTTGTTCGATTACTCATTAGAGGCACAAAATGTTACCCTCGGGTTTTTACCATTTTTACTTATTTTTTAATCTAATTGCTGTTTCTTAAAACTTTGATATATAAATATATAAATTTGTCAATTCGGGTACCTGATAAAGGCTAGAATGGTCCACGATGATCTTTCCGTAGTTTGTAATCATCACACTTTGTCATTCTCAAGATATATTTTCGTAAATTTTTGGATTAAAAAGGGAGCTGAGTCTAAGTAAAAGCAACAAGGGTATATACATATCAGAACACAAGATTTTTCCACGTAATAAATCATGAAAGTAAGAACTAAACTGCTAATAACTATTAAATATTGCAATGGGCACTATAATTACATGCATTTCTGTTTTTTGGTTGGAGAATTACACACTTGAAATGAAGAAATCACGATAAAAAATTAAAGGACAAAATATTTTATCTAAGCAAGAATCTTCACCGTTATTTTCTTTGAAGAAAACATTTTATTTTCCGTGATAGTGTATGCTTTACTTGGACCTTTGCTTTTATCAAGATTTCAATACTCTTAAAAATTTTATGCAATCAAAGCTACACAAAGGAACATAAAGTAATATGGTTTTTTCTTCACGTGATGACCATCGAATAACTTTTCATATTGATCATTGGTATATGATTATTTGTTTAAGATTTATGCTCTCATAATCCCAATAAAACTAGGCATGATCAACCAGGCATCATATTGCCCATGAGAATAAGCAAGTCTAGTTCAATTAGTCACAAACCTTTATACACAACCAGACTTCACAAAGGGAACTAAATAAAGTCAAGAAAAGATGCTTTGACATTCACAACATCCTCTCTTCCCGGCTCAATCTTTCCACTTAGACAATACCAATTAGCTTACGGATGTCTCGCTGCAAAAACAATAAAAAAAAAATTCCATAAGAATTAGAGGTAGCATAAACCATATGATTTCTAGAATAATATAGCCAGAATACTGTGAATCTGTAACTACCTCAAGGCTAAGAGGAGATGTGGTGGGATAATAACGATCTACCACTTGCCCATCTTTGTCAACCAGAAACTTGGCAAAGTTCCACTGAATATCATCCCCAAAAATTCCCCACTTACCTGACTTTAAGAATTTATACAAGGGTGAAGCATTGTCCCCATTCACTTCAATCTAGCACAATAACAGGAGGGCTGAACTTAGAGTGCATATCACACTTCTTCAAAAAATTTAAAATAAGATGAAAATTTTGAAGTTCGTAATTGTAGAGTCAAGCAGATGAAAATGTTAATATGAACTTTTTTCCATATACATGATGGGGCTTAATGTTGACAGCAGATGAGCAAGCAAAATGGATCTCAAGCCACAGCAAACACACAACTCACAGCCAGGGCAATGGCAAGCACTAAACATAATGCAAAGGCACAAAATCCCTACTATTTAATCTTCACTCTTTAGCATTATCTAAAAAAATATGGAATTTGGTTCTGCATGAAATTTTGGCCCTTGAGAGGGCCCAAAAATGGTGATGAAAACTAAAGTAAGCTTTCAAAGCTTATATGTTCATGTACCTTATCAAAGATGGGGAATTCAGATTTAAAGCGAGTGCAGACAAAGTCCGCAATTTCATCATTGCTTCCGGGTTCTTCCTCACCAAATTGATTACAAGGAAATGCCAGAATTTCCAGCCCTAAAATGAAGGCATCAAACTCATTCGTCAGTATTAATTAAAAACACATTTGGAAAATAATAAAAAGAAACACGGTGCGGCGGTGCCTCAACAAAGTCAAAGAGGCAACCTAGAAACACTATTTAGGTAGTTTGCAATGACTTGCACAAAATGAAAGTGTGATAACCACAAACCTTTGTCTTTGTATTTCCCGTATAGTTGATTCAACTCCACATAATTTGAGTTGGTCATGCCACTGCCTCAATACAAAAAAAGAAGCATAAATATTCTGAGGTTGATAAGAATTTGAGGAAGAATAATATATAATAGATGGAGAGTGAAGAAAAGAAGAATGAGGAAGAAATAGTGAGAAGGAAAAAGGAGGATACCATTTAGAAGCAACATTAACAAGGAGCAAGACTTTTCCCTTGTAAGTGGCAAGATCCACATCTTGGCCTTTAGCATCCTGCAATTGAACGGGAAAAGTCGCTACACATTATTTAATCACTACCTAACCTATTCACACCCAAGACATGCATACACGCATATACATATTTGTCAACTTAAGGTAACAGTGGAAGTTCATGGAGAAGTGAAAGCAGAGAGAGTAGGAACCTTGACAGTAAAATGGAAGATGGAGTTTGGATCGTTGGTTGATTGGGTGCTCATGATGGATTCGAGACCAAACAGTGAAACAGCTCCCGAGTTAGAGTCACAATCTGAGTTTAGAACCAGAGTTGTCGCCAATAAGGTTTTTATTTTTAGCATCTCTCAAAATTTTATTTACGTTCAGACTATCTCTCAGTTTCGGTTTTTTATTTTTATCAAACCACTCACTCGCTCCCAATAAGTCAACTAATTATCACAATTAATTTCATTTGTAATTTTTCTTTTATTCAAAACACTACATTTCTCACAAATTAAATTATTTTAAAAGAAAAATTTAGCCTGATTAAAATAAGTTAAATAACAATTTTTTTTTAAGTATATTTTTTTTCTCTTCAAATCTTAGTCTCACATACGACCAAATTCATCAAATTTTATCAGAATTTCCCTAAAATTATGATTTTAAATTTTTATATCTTAATTTCATGTAAACTCGCAGGTTTTAAGGATTTTAAAAACAAATTAAAGTATAATTTTTTTAACCGTTTTCCAATTCTGTTAAGTAAAATTTTAATTCTAATAGACGAAAAACATTAACCATATTTAAGAAAGCGTACATAAGTCAAATAATGAGAAAATTAGATTTATTTAAAATAAAAAGGACCTGACTTATTCATAGGTCCAAAAATGCATATAGTCTAATTCTAAAAATACAATTAATCAAAGTATTTAAATTGAAATAGTTATAATTTATCTGATGACTGATATCAAGTATTACTGTAAAATATATCTTAAGGTAATTTTATATTTTATATATAAATATAAAATGTAAGTTCAAAACGACCATACTTTTCAATTCAAATAAAATCAATATAATATAACTTTATAATTCATTTATTATTATTTTATATATTTAAAAGAATATAAAACATATGAACATCATTTCATGTACTTTAAATATGGCTCTTTAATTTTGAAAACAGGCAGAGAAGGGCTTTCTACATAGTAGTTAACCATGAACATATACAACACGACAGAAGTATGCAAACTCGCGTCAATGTAGAACACAGTGGGCTAAAACGAAGGTCAAGTTTATACTCGCACAGTAATAACTAATAAGTATACAATTTCATGGTTTTGAACCTAATATCAGAGTCACACGAGCAACTGTTTCGATACATGTAAGATAGACAGGAAATGACACCAATATCTGCAATACATTTCTTATTCATAATTATATTCTAATCACTATTCATTTATTGGCAGCTCCAATCATTCATTGCTTCACGCATTCAACAGCTTCAGCAAGTCCTTCTACAGAAATCAGAAGAAGAAGCATTATTAGTGTAGAAGTTTCAAATATCAAATATGTATAGGCAACATTATTGGTGCCATCATACAAATTGTCTTACCTCAATGCTCAGAGGAGAAGTAGTGGGCGCATAACGATCAACAACATTCCCTTCTTTGTCAACAAGGAACTTGGAGAAGTTCCATTTGATATTATCCCCAAAGAGTCCACCTTTGCTAGATTTAAGATACTTGTAGAGTGGAGCAGTATTGTCACCATTCACATCAACCTATATTAAATGAAAAATAAAATAAAATTGTCTCACTATACGTTTAACAGCACAGTAAATAGTTAACAAGAGGAAAGTGAAACATTTATTCTAACCCGACCAAACAGAATTAGTTTCCCTTAGTCCGAAATTTATCTCATTTGCTTAGCATTTGGAGAAAATTATTGAAAGATACGGATTCAGATGATTTTCAAACTTCCATTCTATTGAACCTTGCCACTTCTTTCCCTATTACTATTCACCGTCACCACATGCCTAACTGTATTCATCAGAGTCCACCGCGCCAATCAACCCAAAACAACAATAGGGTTGAATTTCTAGGCTACACTTGGGACTGGAAGGTTTTCCTTTCTCCTTTTGATCTTTGACCAAGGTCATTGTTGTGAAACTAGTTCCTCAGACACCGATAACTATTTTGACTAAGAGTCCCTCCCAACAATTTCTTCCCAAGGTTTGAAGTTTGAACCTTGGTCATCCCTTGGAAGTCAGATGGCTTATCACCACACACAAAATGCAATAAGCTTCTTCATGAGTTAAAATTAGTTTATACATAAGTTATTTGTAGAAACACTCTTCTATTAACTTATCCAAAATCTTATTTTTAATTTATGTATAAACTAGTTTTAAATTATGGAGAAACTTATTTCAATTTTTCTTCCTATTTTCTCTCCTAGAAATACTTCAGGCCCTTATTCATTTCTACTTCAACGGTTCATATATTAATAATGCATTACACAACCAGTAATGAAAGTGCAGGAAATCATGGAAGGAGTGAACTGCTCTCCTAATCATCTCAAATTTTCACGCTAAGATGATTACAGAACCCATTCAGAATATGCTCAAGTGAACCTAATTGAAAGCATGGAGTTGACTTTTATACACATGCAGTGGGAAAAAAGAATAAGCAAAGGTTTTTACCTTGTCAAAAACGGGAAATTCAGCCTTGAAGCGAGTGCAAACAAACTCTTGTATCTGTTCGTTAGATCCAGGCTCCTGTGCCCCAAACTGATTGCATGGAAATGCCAGAATTTCCAGACCTGAATAAAGAAGATCAAGGCTTTCAGAAAGATGAAGGGACCCCATAATATGTTACTTGCTACTTGCTTGAAGCCTAAAACTACAGGATACTTATTTAAGTGTTGTATAATAATAGTACATACAGGCAAGTAGTTCAATCATGCTACTGAGACAAGCAGTGACACAATGACACTACCGCAAGAAATAAGATAGCAATAAACACAACAATGAAAGAGGCAACAAGAAAAAACAAACAAACGAGAAGGACAACAATGGTAACAGTATAAGAACCGAAGACAAACAAACCTTTCTGTTTGTATTTCTCATACAACTGACTCAGCTCTGTGTAATTTGAATTAGTCAAACCACTGCATCAAACATTGAATCAACATCAAAACATAGCATAAACAATTAAATTGGAACAAAATTTAGGGCAAAATTTGTTCAATTTCAAATCAGGGTAAATTTTAAATTATAAAACATAACTAAAAACATAATTATGATCCAGCTCTCTCTCACAAGCTTCCCCTCCTATGTACTTGATTAAATGAAAATTGGGGAAATATCATACCATTGGGAGGCAACATTGACAATCAAAAGGACCTTCCCTTTGTAGTCAGCAAGATTAATATCATTTCCCTTGGCATCCTGTAAAACAGAAGAAAAAAAAGGTTAATAAAAAAATCTTAAATTTATATGCATATGGAAAAAAAAAGGAAAAAAAAAAAAAAGCAACATACTTTAACGGTGAAATCATGGACTGATTTGGTGGTTGAGGTGGCCATGGTGTGATCGGTTCTCAAAGAGAAAGACAAAGGCGTTGAAGGGAGTAGTTTGAATGAAGTGTGAAGAGGAGAAGAGAGGGTGGGTTTGGGATTGGAGAAGAATCGAAGAGAAGAAGAAGAGGAAGATGGTAATGTTATAGTTGCGGTGCGGAAAAAGATGCGAGTGGCTGTAGTAGAAAGCATTGGCGATGATTCTCCGCGTAGCGCTTGGGTCTTCTTATTGTTATTGTGGTTGGGTCCAGTTTGAGGATTCCGTGGTTGTATTGTGAATTGTGTGAACCACGTGGGTTTGTGTCTGTCCGCAGATGCTGAAGACGTGGATGCAGATGGAGCCTTCACGTGTCCGAGTCTACTTAATAAGGTTTCGTCGATGCACATCACCACTTACGTCATTGTTCTTTTCAATTCTCGGTTACGAAAATAAACCTCCACAATTCCATTACATTTTTAAAGGAAATTTGGTGTATTGAATATTTGAATTATGATTTTAAATGACTTTTTTAGTTGAAAAAAGTCTATGAATTTTAAGAGACTTTGCAAGATTTTTATGATTTTTAAGATTTTGTAGGATTTTACATGATTTTTAATTAGGATTTTAATAAATTATGTAAGACTTTTAAGTTAGGATTTTAATAGATTTTGAATAAATGATAATAATTTTTTGTAATATCATGTCGTTCTAAATAGAATTCACCCACATATTCATAACTATACTAGTTCTCCAAACATTAATATCTTTTCGTTCTTGTTCCTGTGTTTTAATAATATGCTCAAAATTATGATTTTCATTAACAAGTAATGTTGAAGATGAAGGTTTGTCCATCACTTCAATTAAAAATTCATTATAATGACATTCTTTACGAAGAAAGTTATGTAGTCCCAACCATGCTAAAAACTATTCTAAACAACAATTCAATTTTTTTATAATTTGTGATTTAAAATATTTTATTTATAATTTTATAAATGATTAAAAAAAGTAGTGGGACAACTACCCTACTCTCTTATAACTAAATATGTCCCTTCATTTTATATTAGTACTAAAGTAAAATTTTACAAACATCAATTGGGAGAAAAAAAATATTTGAAATTTGTTATAGGTACAAAATAATTTTTTAAAATTTTTAATTGCTTTCAATTATTCAATCATGAAGAAATATTTTTAGTATTGAATTATAAGATACTGCAATGTCTTATGTTAATTTTCTTTTTTAAAATATAAAAATCTTAATTTCATAATATAAAAAATTAAAATAAATAAATAAAATAATTGTTGAGTATAAAAGGGAATGATAACAACCCTAAGCGTGTGGTTCAGCGGTAGGGGTTGATCCACGCTTAAGCAAGGTCAGGGGTTCGAATCCTGCCTTGTGTATGCAGCCGAGTTAAATCTTGGGGCCAGCTATCCCACCCTTTGAGGTGCAGTGTTCTTCTCCTAACTAAAATCCATTCTTATCTCATTCTATTTACAGAAACTCTAACTCAAATTCATCTTTTACATATATATATATATATATATATTTTGTTCTAATAAATCTAAATTGATTACAAGGTCTTGAAGATCTATAGTTGATTATAGAGATAATGATATCAATTTTTAAAAAATTATTACTTAAAAGTTAAAATTTCAAGTGTTTTTTGTGTTATATAACTGAGGAACAATCTAAATTAAATAGACCAAAATAGAGCAAGTCAATTAAAGAGAACGGAGAGAAAAATAGAGCAAGTTAATGACACTATCATTTACATATAGAAATTTTACCAAATAAGAAAATGGAATGAGAACAGTAATACAATATTATATATAAGTAGTAGTGCAATATTATTAACAAGAAAAAAAAATGAAGAAAACAGAAGCATAGAAAAAAAAATAAAAAACTCACTTGAAAATTCTTGAAACACTTGAAAAGTCACTTCAAACAATCCTCGAAAGTCTTATGGGTTTGGATGAGATTGTTTTATGAATTTGGTATTTATAAATACCACTAAAAATTTCATCAAAATCTCTCTAATTCAACAATCCTTTAAAATTCCTATATTTTTGAATACCAATGAATTATTTTTAAGTCGTAAAAAGTCTCAAATGAATACTAATGAATTTTAATGGACTCTTTAAAAAATCTTAAAAATTTTGATTGAATACCAACGAACTTTTTTACTCAAAAAAAGTATTTTAGAATCCTATAAAATCCTAAACCAATACACCCCCTTTAAAAGTGATGAAACATGAAAGTCACATGCAATTGAAATTTTTTTAATGTTTAATTAGAGTTTATTTACATCTTGTTTTTACGTATAAAATAGTTTTCATATTTTAAATTTTTTTTAATGATTTAATTTATGTATTAAAGAATTTAAATTTAATAATTATATTTTTAAATTTAATGTAAAATATAAATTATTAAATTAAAAAAAATTAAATCGATTTATTCTTGAGAATATTTGATGGGGAAGAAATTAGTTTTTTCACCTTTAAAAATCATGATTCAAGATAATTATAAATCATGAGAATCATGATTCCTAAAAATAATTAAAGTCTATTTAATTACTCACAAAGATTTATGAAAATATTTATATAAAATTTTTAATATTAAAAACTTTCAAGTTTAGTTATAATAGTACATTTCTGGATATATAAATATTTTTTATAAAAATACTTTAAAAAAATAATCTTATTAAATATATTTATTTACTCAACTTTTATTATCAATTTGACATTAAGTATTTTTATGGTCTAATTAGTTTTTGAAATTAATAAAAAATTAATTATATATATAACTTTTTTATATAATAATATTTTTATTTGATAAAACTTAAATTATTTTCTAAAAGTTGAAAATTTATAATAAAACTATTTAAATATAAAATTCAATGAAAAATAAAAAAAATGTTACGTTATAACTAAGAAGAATAAAATAAATTATTTCATTTTATTTAAAATAAATAAATAAATAATTTTAACAAATATTATTAATTTGTAGAAACAAAATAGATCATAATAATATTATTAAGATTAGTAGGGTCAATAAATAATGAGATATAAGATGTGAGAGAGAAAGAAAGAGATGAGGAAGGGAAGTGAGAGTTAGAGAGAAGTGACATAGAGAGAGATGAAAAAATATAAATAGAAGGAGAGAGAGCGAGACAAATGCTTTAAAAAGATAAAATTTAACTACATTTTCTATTTTAAAAAGAAAGATTGTGATTTTTAAAATAATTAAAACTTTCCCTTTTTTAAATAGATACCAGATATGAAAAATTAACATTTCCTATATAGGATTTTCAGGAAATTAAAAAATTCTTCACCAAATGTCCCTCTGGAGTAAGTGAATATCTTCTCATATAATAACGACGTCAAAATATATGAATCATTTATTGAAAAAATATGTTTTGGTAAACTTACTTCACTCAATAATTTATGTTTTACATTGAATTTTAACACTCAAACATTATATTAAAAGTTTGTAATGTACAGATAAAATATATTAATTTTAAAACGATTGGAAATCATATGACACTTAGTATCGTTAATTTAAATTGATGGATAATCATAAAAGTATTTTTATATGTTAATTTGAATTTATATAATGAAGTATTATATAATTTTCAAATTTTATAAAAATTATAGACTTGATTTATATATCATATTAATAATTTTAATTCAACAGTTAAATAATTAAAATTTGATATAAAACGCGAGTTAGTGAATGAAGAAAGTTTAATAGAATTTTTTTTGAAGTAAGTAAATCCTTCTTCCTCCTCCTCCTTCTCTCTCTCTATCTATCTATCTATCTCATAATTTTAAAAACCGGACAGGTTATCGACCGGTTAAGGTACTGGGTCAGTGGGTCAAAGATTGAACCGGTGGGTCACTAGTTGAACCGCATGACTCGATTTTTATTTATTTTATTAAAAAATATTCATATTAAATATATTTTATACTTATAAATTTTAATAAATTCATATCTTATTTTAAATTTTAAATTTTCTATCTTATTTAAAATTATTTTTATTTTTATTTTGTAAAAAAAAATAAAAAAAGTTACATGTTAAACTGTATATTAATACAAATTAAAAATACAAATAATATGTACATATGTAATATGTTTGCAATTGATATCACCAAATAATATATGTAATATTGATAAGTGTCTAATTAGTTTGATTTAATACTCACTTAAGACACTTATCTAGCACATTTTGTGTACATATTGATATTATTTTTATCTATATATACTTAGAATCAAAGAGGTGCTTTTGATTAATGTTAGTACAGGGAATAGGAAGCCTTTGATCCAATTTGGTGCTTATTTTGTAGGTTTTGAAACCTGGAGAAGAATGGCTCAGCCATTCTAAAGCGCTCAGCGGAATCAGGTCAGAGAACTTCCCAAACTCAAGGCGCTCAGCCACTTCAAAGCGCCCAGCAGATTGGCCTTGGAGGAGAAGGAGTGCTCTATGCCTTCAATCCGCTCAGCCATTCCCATCCGCTCAGCGGATTTCATCCAGGAACAAGGGGTGCTCTCTACCTCTAAAGCGCTCAGCGGATCTCAGGCGCTCAGCCCTTGAGGTTTCTTCATGGTGAAGAACTCCCAATCCGCTCAGCCGTTTCAAGGCGCTGAGCGGATTCTTCTCTTCCTGCCTACTCTGTTTTAATTCTAGCAATTATAAAAGGGCAGGGGAGAGAGAAAAGGAAAAGGGAGACGAAAACAAAGAGAAAAACAAGAGCGGGGAGCACAGGAGGAAGAAAGAACAGAGTGGGAACGAAGATTTGGAGGCTGGATCACTTGGGAACGAGGATCAACTCCTTTTTCTTCATCTCTTCCTTTGTAATTTCTTCTTCCACTCCTTTGATCTTGTAAATGGCCATGAGGGGCTAAATCTTTGAGGATTGGTCTAGATGTAACTACTAACTCTTCTTCTTCTTAAATATATATATGCATTTCATTTTCATTACTTGTGTTTGATTCTTCTCTTAATGCTTATATCGGCTTGATCACCCGTTGTATGATTTTTGGTTTTTGAATCCGGTTGGAAAACGTTTTTGAAAACCCGAACTGAATCTTGCACCTAAACATCTCTTGCTCTAGGAATAGACTTGATTTGTTTAGTCACCTTGTTCAAGTCATTGCTCTTAATGCAAAGTGTTAATCATAAAACATAGAGGAATCATGTTTTAGATTAATTACTTTAGGATTCAATTTTGAGGGATCTTGTTGAATTACTAAATGAACGTGGAAGTCATGAAGATGAAATCATATTTATTTTAAGGAAATTTAGGAGTTAGCAAGTGCTCTAGGGTCCAATCCTTGTTTCATATAATTGTTCTTATAACTTTTACATTACCGTTTTAATTTTGCCTCACATTAGCTCACTTCCAATCATATCAACATCTCTATATTAATCATTAGAGTAAGAATTACTAAATTCTCAAATCCCTGAGGACGATACTTAAATACTACATCGAAACTTGGTCCGCTTGCCAAGTGGAGAGATTGCGAAAATCTTCATCAAATATCTACATAGATATTATATTATTAAATATATAATTTAAAATTAATAATATATTATAAAAGTTATTTAAGTTGTATATATTATAAACAAATACATTAGAACAAGTAGTCATTGTTATATTTAATAAAAAAATTTGTTCTTCCATTAAGAAATTCAATTTTCATTATTATTTTTGTTGTTTATGGTCCCTTAAAATTGTCCAGTTCAATCCGGTTTGAAACGGGTTGACTGCATAACCGATCCAACTTAAGATTCGGACCGGCTGGACCACCGGTTCCCGGTCCAACTGGTCCGACCGGCCAGTTTGATATGGGTTTTTAAACAATGATCTATCTATCTATATATATATATATATATATTAAAAATCTCATATTAATCTTATCTTAATAATATTATTAGTTGATTAAAAGAATCTTGCTTTATTAAATGTTAATATGTATTATTGATATAAAATTTTGGTTGAAGAACTATACTTATGTATGATACACATCATTCATCACCCATGACTATAGAGGTTATGAAAATAATTAAAAGTTTTATAAGTTGCAAAGTTTTCTCACAATTACACTAATTTTTATTATAAAATTTAATTTTCTCATTAATGCAATATTTAACATTTTCTCACACCATATAGAGATTAGTGAGTGATGTGTTATATTATTCATATGAATCTTCTTTATGAGATATTCAAATTACAAAGATTGGTACTATCATTAATTTGTTTGAAATAGCTTCATAAAGATAGAGATATTCAAAATATCTCTATCTTTTAATTAAATAATTACTTTGGCACATTATTTCATATTATAAGCTAAAATTGAGAAAAAAAGTAAGAAGAAAAAATAAATTTAGTTACTCAATGAACTAAAATTAATTTACGCATATTGTTTTTTTTTTTTTTTTGTTGAGAAACTAATACAAGAGATCATATAAATTAGCCTATAAAAAAACTAAAGAAAAAATATATCTTACCAGTATTTTCTTCCCTTCAGCCTTTAAAATACCCTTATTAAATTATGATTTTTTTTCTTCTTTTGGATACATTTTATTAAATCATTGACTAATTTGAAAAATTGATGTGACTATTTAAAATTAAATTTAATAAAATTAAGCTTAAATTTGTTTATGGAGGTGGGGGCAATTTGTGAGCACAAGGCCTGGTATCCAAACAGCCCGAAAAGGCCCAGCTCGTTGGAAGAAAAAGAAAAAATGTGATGAATGAAGATTAGATTATTATTACATGTAGATAACATAATAAAGTGCGTCGGCAACTAAGAACGAAAGAAAAAAAAAAAGATGAAGCTTAAGCTGTATGTGGATCGGATGTCCCAGCCTTCCCGTGCGATTCTCATATTCTGCAAGTATTGTTATCTTTTCCGCGAAACTAACCTACCTTCTACAATTGAAATAAAACTATTTTTAATCGGAATACAGCATTGAGAACACTTTCATAACTCTGTTCTTTCGTTTTGTATTTGGACTCTGTATGCTTAGAGTAAATGGAATAGATTTTGAGGAGATCAAAGTCGATTTATCCAAACGCCAGCATTTATCTTCCGAATTCCGAGGTAACTAATTATTTGTCAATTTCATTATATTATCTCCGACCTTTAACTTAATTGGATTTTCATTCAGCGATTAACCCTTTAAGGAAAATCCCTGCTATTGTTGATGGAAGGTTTAAGCTATTTGAGAGGTACTTCAACTTTGAATTTCATGTGTTATTGGCTTGGTGCTGGTTTCATTTATTAATTCCATGCCTATGGAAATTTCTATTCTCTTATTAATGCGTGTGTTATTTTCTTCTATGCAGTCATGCTATTCTCATATATCTTGCTTCTGCATTTCCGGGAGTTGCAGACAATTGGTTAGTTAGTTAGTATTGTCCCTTTTTTCAAATTTAATTGCAATACTCTTTATGAAATCAAGATATGTGAATGAACAAAGGCAATGGAGGGTGTTGGTTTGGAGAAATTGTTAGGTGGTCTAGGACTACCATGGTCCATGGTCCCAACCAATCACTATATGATATTTAAGTTTTCCAACTTATGAGAAACTAGTTAAGGACCATATAGTTTAGGATGGCTTAATAATTTCTCGTTGGTTTGGATTATGCACGTGTTTCATTGGCTACCACCTATAGTGGATAAACTTCTCAATAAAAACTTATAGCAGAAGAAAAAAAGAAAGTAAAATGAATTAAGCTTTTTCCTTGAGTTAAAATTAACTTATGCATTTTAACTTTCATAGAAGTTGTCTCATTTAACTTCTCCAAAAATTGATTTTAACAAATGCATAAGTTAAAATTGAGGCCAATTCATTTTACATTTTTATCTTCTTAATTGTTTTCTTCTTCTATATGTGCTTAATGAGAAGTTTATCCAATGAACTTAAATGTTGCATTGTTTATTAATGTTGTACACTAGGGTTACCATACACATGTTTCTACAATAATAAGATATTATCCACTTTGAGTCTAAGCTTTCATAATTTTACTTTTGAATATCACCCAAAATTAAAGGTCTCTAATTAATGGAGACAATTGTGTATATAAATCCATAATTATCTCTAAGTACTTGTATCGCCAGTGAGACACGCTTCCTAACACTCTATGTTATTGCACACATATGTCTCTACAATGATAAAATATTTTCCACTTTGAGTCTAAGTTCTCATAGTTTTACTTTTGAACATTACCCAAAACTAAAGGCTACTTTTGGACATCACCCAAAATTAAAGGCCTAAAGACACACCTCCTAACCTCCCATGTTACCAGCCAACTCCATCATATCATATTCGTTGAATAGGTCAACTAGTCCACCGTTGGCTGTGATGCCACTTGTTGTGCGCTGAGAGCTACCACACATACATGTCTTCACAATGATAAGATATTGTCTATTTTGAACCTAAGCCTTCATGGTTTTGCTTTTAGACATCACTCGAAAGACTTTTAACCAATAGATGCAACTGTGTGTATATAAATCCATGTTCATTCTCTTGTTTGAACGGTGTTGGATTTTTACTTGCATCCCAACAATTAACAAAGCAATCTTGAGTTCTTTGGCTACTAATGTTATTTTGGTAGTTTGTATGTACAGTTGTGCGTCATACCAGAAGATTCACCTTATTTTGGTGGAAACTAAAATTATAAACAGAAAATCTATGCTTTTGTTCCTAAATTTAAAGGATAGACAGAAAGCCTTCTGCAAGATTTACTTTTGTGTATGCTAGACTGCTAGCCATTTATACTGCAGGTTTCTTTCTGTTGTGCCAATATTGAACCCTTATTTAGTGTTTACGTTGTTGCTTGCTTTTTAACCCTTTTTGTTCCATTAGGTACCCGGCTGACCTTTCCAGGAGAGCGAGAATTCACTCTCTGTTAGATTGGCATCACCTGAATTTGCGTCGTGGGGCAGGTGAAAAAGAACCCTTTTTGTAACTAATATGAAAATTAACAATATTTCATGTTTTCTTATTTATGCTGGTTGCTGGCCTCGTTTTATTAATTTCTATGTAAAGAAATCACAGAATCAGGGATTAATGTCATGTTTTGCTTGCTTGCTGGATTGGATGGCTTTATATTCTTGGACTTTTAAGGAATTTGTCTTTCCATTTGCCAAGTAGGGAAGTTGAATCGAGTTGACATAGCTAGAAGATAATGATTGAGCTTAAGAAAATATGTTCAAAGTTCTAACACCTTAATCTGGAGGATTTAATTAGTTGTAGATGGCAATATATAAGCAGTAGGCCTCTCTTTGAAGTTTCCTATCAAAGGCAAAGTAATTTGCATACATATAGTTTGTTTAATTCTGGTAATGCCATGTATTTTGGAGTTGATTTACATTATCTTCTTGAACATGCACATGTTAATGCCATGCTTTGTGTTGGATCGAGTGTTTACTACTAGGCCGAAAGCTATAGCTTATAGTCAGGGCGCAACTCTTTTTACTTAAGAACGCAGCAGTCCAAGCGCCATGATTCGATAGTGACTTGGCCCACCTAGCCTCCGCCATGAGACAATTGATGCAACCCGCAACAATCTCCCCCTCAGCAATTGCCCCGCTGGGTATCGAACTCATGACCTTGGCTCTGATACCAATTGTTATGACAATATGTAAAAGAAAGAGAAGAGAAAGAAGACGACACACAAATTACGTGGTTCAGTCAGTGTGACCTACGTCCACGGGCAGTTCAAGAGTTTCTTATTTCTGAATGAATAGAGATATCTGATACAGATGCCTTTTAGCCTTATAACAAGGATAAAATATAACAGCCTCATTACAACCCAAATAAGATTGAAATAGTAACAGACAAAATTATAAATTCAAGGCATCTCAACAATTCTCCACCTTGACTTGAATTTTCCCAAGTCACCAGTAACCAAGAACAACTCTGCTGCTTATTCTCCCCGAATGGTCTCAAGCGATGCGAACATTCACCAAGTCCAAGCTATGCTTAAACTTTTCAAAAGACAAAGGTTTAGTCAACATATCTGCTGGATTGTCTACAGTAGCTATCTTCTCTATGGAGAACAATTTTTCTTCAATTACATCTCGTATGAAATTCAATCTAACATCAATATGCTTTGACCTTTCATGATAGACTGAATTTTTTGCCAAACACAAAGCACTTTGACTATCACAATAAAGTATACGTCTCTGCACATTCAAACCTAGACTATCAATATGACCTTGCAATCATATACCTTCTTTAACCCCTTCTGTCAAGGACATGTATTCCGCTTCAGTGGTAGACAAAGCAACAGTAGGTTGAAGTGTTGCTTTCCAACTTACAGCACAACCATAAAGAGTGAAGATATAACATGTCAAAGATCTTCTCCTCACGAGATCTCCACCATAGTCAGAATCTGCATAGCCAATAAGACCACACCCAATATCATTAGAACCATAAACTAAGCAGATATTACTAGTATCTTTCAAATATCGCATAATCCACTTCACAGCCTCCCAGTGAGCCTTTCCAGGATTACTCTTAAATCTACTAACCACACTCACAGCACGAGCCAAATCTGGTCTTGTACAAACCATGACATACATTAAGCTGCCAACAGCACTAGAATAAGGAACCGTATTCATATACTCCTTTTCTTCATCAGTATTAGGAAGAGTGCTAGCATCAAGTTTAAAATGTGTTGCCAAAGGAGTCCTAACAGGCTTAGAATTCTCCATTTGAAAAGACTGCAACAACTTTTCAATGTATTTCTTCTGAGATACATAAAGTAGACCTGCATTCCTGTCTCTCCAAATCTCCATTCCTAAAATCTTCTTAGCAGCACCCAAATCCTTCATCTCAAACTCACTGCTCAACATAGCTTTAAGAGCATCAATATCAGTCTTGCTCTTAGCTGCAATTAGCATGTCATCCACATACAACAACAAATATATATAGGAACCATCTGATAGCTTCCTACTATAAACACAGTTATCAAACTCATTTTGGACAAATTTATAGGAAATCATAAAAGCATCAAACCTCTTGTACCACTGCCTCGGGCTCTGTTTTAAACCATACAAGGATTTTTTCAGCAAACACACATGGTTCTCTTTTCCGGCCTCAAGGAATCCATCTGGCTGTGACATGTAAATTTGCTCTTCTAAATTTTCATGCAAGAATGCAGTTTTCACGTCAAGCTGCTCTAACTCCATATCCAAAGCACTCACCATAGCCAACAGAACTCGAATAGTCTTATGTTTTACCACAGGCGAGAACACCTCATGGTAGTCAATTCCTTATTTCTGTGAAAAACCTTTTGTCACAAGTCTTGCCTTGAATCTGGATGGTTCAACACCAGGAATCCCTTCTTTCCTTTTTAACACCCATTTGCATCCCACTAGCTTCACACTTCTAGGTAATGGTACTAACTCCCAGGTTTGATTTTTCTTAAGTGACTGCATCTCCTCATCCATGGCAATTAGCCATTTCGATGCTTCTTTACTTTGAATCGCCTCCTTATAGGATTTAGGCTCATCAGAATCAAGATTTTCACCTACTAGCAAGGCATATGCAACAGAGTTAGTATCAACACTAGTAACATCTGCATACCTCGTAGGTTTTCTGATTTCCCTCCTTGTTCTCCTTGTTGCTATGCTTTGAGGCTCTTCTTCAACATTATTGGATTGTTCCACAAGATTCAAATTTTCTTTATTTGAACCTTCAACCTCAAACTCCACCTTCTGATGAACTCCTTTATTTGTACTTTTATTTCCTGCAAGATTTTCAACTTCCTCTTTCTGGCCAAACATAGCAGAAATAGTAACGCCAGTGCAGCTGTTGTTCGTTCTAGTGCAACTGTCTCTGGTGAGAGTTCAGATGAAGGAGATGGCGGAGATGTTTTGACTGTTAGTACTACTAGTTTTGCTGATACATGGGTCATGGATACCGGAGCTTCTTATCACATGACTTTTAACAGGAAGCTGTTCAATTCATTTAAAGAATGGAATGGTAGTGTAAAGTTAGGTGATGATGAAGAGCTTGGAGTAAAAGGTAGTGGTGCTGTACAGATAAAAATGTATGATGGCATGGTCAGAACATTTGATGCTTGGTATGTTCCTGGCTTACGGAAGAACCTGATTTCTATTGGTACCTTAGATAAACAAGGATACAGTTTTTCAGGAAATGATGGACAGATTACAGTTTCTAAAGGTGCTCTGGTTGTTATGAAAGGAAAGTTACAACATGGAATTTATGTTATGCTTGGCAATTCCTTTCAGGGAACGGTGTCTATATCTCATTCCTTAGAGCAACATGTTGATAACACAAAATTATGGCATTGTAGGTTGGGACATATGAGTGAGCGTGGACTTGCAGTGTTGAGTAAACAAGGACTGTTAGGTGGAGCGGTGACAGGGAAATTGAATTTCTGTGAATCTTGTGTTATGGGTAAACAACGCAGGCTCTGATATTGTGGTGTTCAGGCGGCGTGTCCCGTAGAGTTAACGGCGGTACAAGATGGTGACGGATTATCGCTTGAGGGGAGGAGGTCACCAGACATGTGGTCCTTGGTCTGAGGGGAGGTTTGTTGGGATTCATCCCAAGTCCCACATCTGTAAAATGAAGGAACATTGGCTAGTTTATAAGGGTGTCCACCATTCCATATAGTATGAGGCCTTTTGGGAAGGAGCTCAAAAATAAAACCGTGCGGGCCTAGCCCAAAACGGACAATATCATACTATGGTGGAGCAACAGGTGGACTATCGGGCCTAACACTTTGCATTAATTGCCGCTAATTAATTTCCTTTGACCATGTGTGAAGATACTGTTTTTCTTTTGCATGCAAAATTTTTGGCGCTTCCTCTCTTTTAATGACATAATCTTCTTGATTTTGTTCCAGCCACATTTGTTTTAAATACTGTTCTAGCTCCACTATTGGGCCTACCACAAAACCAACAAGCAGCTGCTGAAGCTGAGAAAATTCTGGTTTCATCTTTGTCAACAATAGAGAACATTTGGCTTAAGGGGGACGGACAGTACTTGCTTGGTGGTTTGCGACCATCCATAGCAGATCTCAGTCTGGTTTGTGAAATTATGCAGTTAGAGGTAAATGGAGAAGTTCATCTAACATAACAACTATCGTTAATTATTTCATGACTTGTGGGAACGCGGATGGTTTAATTTTTTCATTAGTTTTTTTTTTCTTGCGAGTTTTAAGAAAATAAATTGTAGACAGCTTTCTGGTTCAGTTTGTGTTGTATGATTGAAAACTGTTTGCCTAGAAATGTGACATGCTGGACAGAATGCTGATCCTCTCCTCATTGGAAATCGCGATAGTGACTTGTTTTTCTGGTTGCAGCTTTTAGATGGGAAGGACCGTGATCGTATTTTGGGCCCGCACAAGAAAGTTCAGCAGTGGATTGAGAGCACAAGAAATGCAACAAGGCCTCATTTTGATGAAGTTCACAATGTCCTCTATAAGCTCAAAACCAAGCTTTCAGAGCAGAAGTCTAGAACCCCGCTATCTTCAAAGATGTGACCAAACAACCATGCCTGTAACAACATTATGTGATATATATATGTTGGTTACAATTATCAGGCTTGAAACATCAAAGATGAAGTTTTTGTCTGTACTGAGACCCCTTAATCTAAGTTGGTCAGGTAATAAATGTGATTTGCCATTTGAAGATACAATCGTGTCCTCCTAAGTGCAGACTTCACGTCATGTATGTTAGTCAGACTGTCCTATAAATTTGCCTTCCAAAATATTTTTGAGGAGTCGGATAATTGCTGTATTATAGTGCTATTTGAATTCTTAAAGAAAAGAAGAAAAGAATAGTGCTATTGAATTGTTAATATTATAATTTCGTGTGCATTACCCTATGACGTGGGAACGCTTCCTTCTACCTCCCACCCAAAATGTGATTGAAATAAATCCAACTTAGTATATTAAATTAGAGTTTACTTTATTGAACTCAATCCTTTTAAACAAAACCTTCCCCGTTTAAATTTTGTGATGGAAAACACGATTAGAAAGAAAAAATTTACTAAAAATAGTTAGTCTAATTTTTAACAAAAATTAGTTATTAATAAAATTAGTAAATATTTTGTACCAAATATATCATGGTTATATAAAAAAAAAACATATTAGAGTTCACTTTCGAAAGAGTAATTATATTTTTAAATTTTTTTATATAAATTTTTCATTGATAAAATTTCTTAGTTTTCTTAATTTATCTCCTTTTAAATTTTATATTTAAATCATTTTGGCTTAATTATGCATATATTATTTATAGGTATAAATATTTTTCTATAAATGTAATTTTTTGATTTCCTTGAACTAATTATGAATTTTTTGGATAATAAATGTCTTAATTTATATTTTTACATATTTTGCTTGAATTTAAAAAAATGCTTGCGTAGTGCAATAGAACATAAATTAATTTAGAATACACAAGTTGTCAAGTTAAATTTTTTAATTTTTATAATACTTATTTTAAAAGTTACACTTGAAATAATTTTTGATTGGATTATGAAAATTAAACTGAAAAGATTATCGATACTATATACAAATTTCGGACAAGCAGCTTTCAATGCTGTGTTTTCACCGGTTAAATCCCTCGCCACAAATCCGAAACTAAATGAACGTTTTTCCCCTTGACTGTTCTGTATCAATTGCAAATTTTCTACCCAATTAGGGTTTCATCGGAAAATTTTGCGGTAAGTACTTTGAGCAAAAAAAAAAAATCAAATAATTTTTTTCATAAACTTAAATTAATTTATATACATAAATTAGTTTTAGATTTTTTTTTTCATATTCATGGAGTGCACATGTTTATTCATGTTCCTATTAATCCAAAAGACACATTAACAAGTTAGTAATGAAAATTTTAAGTTATCTAGGACTACCGTGTCTATAATTCTAACTAACTATTATATGATAACATATATTTAAGTTTTTTAATTTAAAAAAAATAATGATTACATTACATTTGATTATATGATTAACGGCCACGTGATGAGGACTATCCAGTAATTAGTCGTTAGTAATAGAATTGAGCTGCATTGGTAACGTATGCTTACCTTTTCATTTTAGCGTCTATGCATGGAAAATGGAAAAACCTGTCCAACACACGGTGAGTCTTGTTTTTATTCCTGAGGGAAAAAAGGCAAGTTCCTTATTGCTATTCCATAGATATATTAGTTTAAGGATATATATATATATATATATATATATATATATATATATATATATATATATATATATATATATATATATATAAAGTGATTGTTATACTATTTTGGTAAGGCACAGCAACCGATATAGGTAGATAAGTATACTAAAGTCAAAGTGGTGCTTTGTAAGCGATGATGGGGAAACTGAAGGTGTATGCTGATCGAATGTCCCAGCCTTCTCGTGCAGTTCTCATATTCTGCAGGTACTTATTTCTTCATGCTTCTCATAAACCATAACGATGATGAACCAAACTCTGCTTCTTCTGTGTGGTAAAAAGGTTTAACGGAATTGACTTTGAGGAGATCAAAGTAGACATTTCCAAACGCCACCACCTCTCTCCTGAATTCAGAGGTATCTATCTATTCATCTAGTTTAGGATGAAAAACAAGCATATGCACCTTCTTCTAAGTATTCACTTGACAAAGTAACATAATTATAGATTGTAGTGTTTTGTCATGCCATTTACTATGTAGTTGATGGAAAATTTAATAGTTAGTATCCGTTTAAGTTCATTTCAAGGAGTATGAATAGTTCCCAAAATCTGGTGCGTTTGTTTTGCATAGAATAGTGACTGGTGAAAATTTTGTGGTCTGTTCTGCTGTTGACCTAAAATGTACTTTTATTGCAGAAGTAAACCCTTTGCAGAAAGTTCCGGCAATTGTTCATGGAAGCTTCAATCTCTCCGAGAGGTAATTATTGATGAGGGTTAAACCCACCTATATTGCACTTGTCACCGGAGAGGAAAGTGTTGGAGACCCGCATCCACTAATAATATGACTAAAGTACTTTATGTAAATGAAAGACAATTATTAATTTACAAGTCAGTTTCAAACTCATATTTTAAGATTGTATCAAAGCTTTTTTTTTTTTTTCTAATGATAATTATTGCCATAGGATGATTTATACATGTAGAGTGGTATTAGAAACGATCACTGTGAATGTCCGTTTTGTGCTTTACTGTGGGCTATGTGCATCATGGCTTAGGAAAGTGAACAAACCATGTTGTGCACTGTGCAATTTCTGGTGGATTAATGAGTTTATCCTTCTTTTTAATGCTTATGTAAATGGGGTAGAATGATTAAATGATGTTTTTGCTTTTAAATCATATCTCTTCTGTTCTGTCACCTGTACTTTTTTAATCTCTGTAAATCCTGTATACTTTTCTAGTTTCTGTAAATCCTGTGATGTTTAAATTTTGAATTTCCCTGAATCGGAATATTTTTGCCCTTTGATTTTATTATACGTTCTAAATAAACCTCGTTTTCTTTTTGCAGCCATGCAATCCTTGTCTATTTAGCTTCTGCTTTTCCTGGAATTGCTGACCATTGGTTAGTAGAACCTCTTTTTTAGTTCTTTTGCTTCTGAAATCCTGAACTAGTTGGTCTTTTTAAAAAAAATACTTGTTGTATAAATATCAGAGTAGGGCTGTTTCACGACACATTAGTTGAACATGATTTAGAAGGGCCTTAATCATGACCAAGGTTTATTGTCAATTTCTAATGCTCCTGTTCCTGACTTTTGGATGTTTATTTGAAAATACATATTAGGATGAAATGGAATAAAATAAATAACTTAAAAAAAAAAAGGCGTAATGCATTGATTCTAAATCCAATTTTATGCTGCTTGGAAATGCATTTTCCACAATCTAAAATTCCTAGTTGCCATTCATTTGTGGATTTTGCATCCAGAATTTATAATTATTTAGTTTAATTACGACAGCTTTCCCTTTTGATGTATCAGGTATCCAAGTGATATTTTCAGGAGAGCCAAAATTAACTTAGTACTGGATTGGCATCACTCTAATTTACGACATGGAGCAGGTGCTGTACACGACTATATCCATACATTCAACTCCTTTGAGTAATGTGATTTGCTGTGAACAGTTGAGTTTGTTCTATAGAAACTTGTGCACTACTTAAGCTTGTAACATATAGCTACTGACTACTAACTACCAAAAGAAAATTCAATCATACAGTCGTTGTCTTCTGCATACTTGGTAGTTAGCATGAGCATTGTAGTTTGTTGTATGTATACTTGAGTGGAAACTCGA
Organism: Cajanus cajan; assembly: GCF_000230855.2. Lineage (NCBI taxonomy): Eukaryota > Viridiplantae > Streptophyta > Magnoliopsida > Fabales > Fabaceae > Cajanus > Cajanus cajan. Next base: position 76,824,960 of record NC_138518.1, read on the forward strand.
AATTGGCAATATCTTTAATAATTTTTTATATGGATCAAACTGGGATTAAATATTTGCTCACTTGTATTAAGTAAACTAAATTAGTATCTGGCTGTTATGCAACTATGAATATATTCAATTATTCATATTCTACCGATTTTACTTTAAAAGCAACATCTGTTAAAAGAATATATTTTACCATTGCTGCTAGTCATATGTTAAATCATATGTTTTAGCCGAGACCATCTTTGTTTTCTCGTATTGTTTATAGAACGAGCTCGTCTATTGTAAACTATGACTAACCGGCAGAAGCACACCACCTTTTTGCAGTGAACTATGTTCTAGATACTGTACTAGGACCTGCAACTGGCCGTCCACTTAATCCAAAAGCAGCTTCTGAAGCAGAGAAAGTTCTATTGTCTTCTTTAACAAAACTAGAGTATATATGGCTCAATGGAGAGGGATGCTTCCTGCTTGGTGGCTCTCAGCCATCTATAGCAGATCTCAGCATGGTTTGTGAACTCATGCAACTTGAGGTAACTAAATGTGACTTAATAATTATTGATGCCGCATCCGACTAAATTGGCTCAATATCTTGAAATCTTCCGTTGAGTTAGAATGGTGATTGGTGGTATAATTGCTTTTTACATGAATTTGTAAAATTAAACTGCGAATAAACTTAGGTTTTGGACGAGAAGGATCGAAGTAGGATATTATCTCCATACAAGAAAGTTCTTCAGTGGATTGAGGATACAAGAACTGCAACAAACCCATACTTTGAAGAAGTGCATAATATCCTTTATAGAGCTAAAAAGAAATTTGAACAGCAGCGTTCAAGGGCAGCTGAAACTGAGAATGAGCCTAGCAACAAGATGGATGGCCATTCAAAGATGTGAAAGCCATGACTTCAACTTTGTGGCAAGACTGACAACTTAATCAACAGCTTTGAGCCTTGGGTTTCTGGCTGGTCTTTGTTGGCTTGAATTGCTCTGTACATCTTCCTATAAAGACATGAATTCTAGATCATCATTTTCAAGTGTTGAGTAATTCGCACACCCATAAGTAGATTTTGCCAGTGAAGTATTGTGGTTGTAACATGGCAACTGCGTATTCTCTTTCTATCTCCACTCTTAACCATATGAGCCAATAATTGCGTGTGTTCATTTTGTAAATAGTGTTGGTTCTTTGTACTTGGTGGTCTATAATTCTCATTTAAAATAAAGAAATAAAACTACTTAATTTTCTTGTGTCGAACATTTAATCAGTCTAAACTTTTGAAATGATATGTCCTTTTGCATGTGGCAGTTGAGATCGGGACGTGATATTGAGGAACACCAGAAACTGATACATATTTACAGTTATACACATAAAATTCTTGCGTCGTGTTAGTATCTAAAGGACTTAACGTGGTTTTAGTCCTTAACGTGTTTTTAATCCTCTAAAATTATCACTACTATCATACGTATCTACATTATATTGTCATTACGTGTTGAAAAACACCATGTTAATTCCTGTAAATTTTTCGGGTGCAATTGCTTGAAGGATTTTCATTTTGTACATTATTCCAACATAAGAGACAATTTTTTACATGCAAAACATCATCATGCAAGCCAAATTTACAACTTCATGGTCATCTGACAAGTGACAACTGTTCAAGGTTATTGATTTCTAGTAACAGACAACTAAACAAGTCACCACCTACTAGCAACACATAATAGCAAACATAAGACCCTGAATCTGAATTCTTCTGCACCATATTTCACATCACTCAATGCTTATGCCCCTTATCTCGAGGCTGTCCAGTTTCTTGGGTCTCCTATAATATTTCAACAATAGAGAACAGCAGACAACACTGACAGAAGAGGCAGCCATGGCAGCCCCTGCAACCCATGGTGGCAACCGGAATCCTGTTGAAGGAAAAAGAGCTCCAGCAGCAATTGGAATGCCAAAAAGATTATAGCCCAAAGCCCATATGTAGTTGAGGCGGATACGGGAAAACGTCTTTCTGGACAGATCAATGGCAGTTATGACATCCTCCAAGTTGCTCTTCATCAGGACAATATCAGCAGCCTCAATGGCAATGTCTGTACCTGCACCAATTGCCATTCCTACATCTGCTGCCACAAGTGCTGGTGAATCATTGATACCATCCCCCACCATTGCCACCTTGTACCCTGATGCCTAAACAAGAAGAGGGAACTTGATATGTTAACCACGGGTAATATATTTTATAGATGTATAAAACTATGAGTCTAATTTGTACACACTTTCAATTTAAATTTAGACATCTAATATGACTTTAGCTTATTGCCAGATTGTGTTAATGAATAGAAGACTTGGTAAAATAGTGCAATCTTATTAGATGTTTGTGTAAATAAGTTTTATGAAAAGAATGTATATAAATTAAACTCTAAAACTATTCGGACAAAACTTACATGTAGTACTTGTTGGTGCTGATATTCAATCAAAATTTAAGTTTTATCTTGCTATTAAGCGTAATGATTCCATTAAATGTCAATGTGTAATATTAAAATTAAAATTCAATTATGATAGAAGAATAACAATTGGTAGTGATACCATATCTAAATTTTGTCCAAACTATTCATGTGTCTTTAGCCTAAACTTTGGAATTATTGGTTTATGCAGTCTTAGGATTCATGATGATTGATTTGAATTTGGTGAAGTAGTAAAAGAAAATATGCCGTCCAATCTTCATTCAATGGCCAAGATTGAGCCACAACGGTTATTTCTTTTCCTTTAAATTAAAAGTTGAATTAGAGCATAAGATAGTCGTACACGTGCATTCATGTGTTTAAGCTTAAAGTATTATTCTAAATGATGTACCTGCAAGTCCTTCACTTGCTCTGCCTTCTGCTCTGGTTTGGCCTCAGCAATAACAGTTTCAATTCCAACTTCCCTTGCTATAGATTTGGCAGTACCCCAGTTGTCCCCAGTCACCATGATGCTCCTAATTTTCATAGACTTGAGAATGGAAATGACTTCTTGAGCCGCTGGTTTCAATGGATCAGACACTGCTAAAACCCCAACTACTTCCCTATTTATAGACACTATAATTCCAGTTTGAGCCATTGCTTCCGCTTCCGCAAGCATCTCTTCAGCATCAATAGGAAGTGCAACATCGTGGTCGGCCAACAAGGTCTTGTTACCCACAAGTATTTCCTTGTTTCTAACCATGGCCTTAACTCCGTGTCCAGCAATGGACACAAAATCCCGTGCCTCTGGCCAAATGGGGTTCTCTTCATCTCTCAGTTTTTTGGCATATTCAACAATAGCCTTAGCCAGTGGATGCTCACTATTCACCTGACATAACAACCAATTATACATCGTAAAATTATTCGCATTTATTCATGAACCAGCATGTGAAACTCTAAAATTAATAGAAGGCCTACCTCAGTTGCAGCCACAAGTTCATAGAATTCCCGCAGTACCATATTTGTCAACAATTTTGTATTTACTACCACAGGCTTCCCGATAGTGAGAGTACCTGTCTTGTCAAACACAATGCAGTTCACCTGCAACACAAACCATAAATAGATTCAAATGTTTTGTATATATGCCTAAACTTTTCTAACATGATCACAAAGTCCAACCCCGTGTGAATATGTTAAGTTGTTCCTATGCTAATAAAAGGGTCAGAATATAAGCTAGTTCATGTTACTTTCACCAACATTTACAAAGAAGATCCTGAATTTAAGGACCTATAGTTTAATATCAAATGCTAACCTTATGTGCATTTTCTAATGCTTGACCTCCTTTGATAAGTATTCCCTGAGATGCACCTACTCCGGTGCCAACCATAACAGCAGTTGGTGTTGCTAAACCTAAAGCACACGGACAGGCTATGACCATGACAGAAATCCCAAACTGCAAAGCAAGCTCAAAGCTATCCATGGAAGATGGTATCCAAGACTTGGGGTAAGCATGAAATCTTCCAGCTAAAAACCATGCAAGCCAAGTTGAAAATGAGATTAAAATAACCTGCACAAAGAATTGAAACCCCTTTAAAGTAAGTACTAGATAAACAGAATGAAGTCCAGAAGGCATGAATCAAATAAACAAATAATTTTAAAAAAAATCATATCATATATAATATAATTACCAGAGGCACAAAGTATTTGGAAATACGGTCAGCAAACTTCTGCACTGGAGCCTTGGCCAACTGTGCTGACTCAACAAGTCGAACAATCTGAGAAAGAGCACTCTCTGATCCAACCCATGTAGCCTTAACATGCAACACTCCATTCTCATTCAAAGTTCCTCCAATAACAGTGTCTCCTTTCCTCTTAGCCACAGGACGTGCCTCACCTGTTATCATGCTCTCATTCACATGACTCTGACCCCAAATAACGAAGCCATCCGAAGCCACTTTCGCACCAGGAATAATTTTAATCACATCATTCTTCTGAATCAACCTGCTATCAATTTCCTCCTCACCAACAACATTTCCTTCACTGTCCAGGCTCAACAATATAGCCGTGTCAGGTGTCAAGTTCATGAGCTTGGCAATTGCATTGGACGTCTTCCCCTTGGCCAAAACCTCAAGGTACTTCCCTAGCAAAATAAACGAAATAAGCATAGCACTAGTCTCAAAGAAATCAGTACCCTCAAAACTATGAGATGTAGCAGCTCTCAGCACAGAATACACCGAGTAAAAATATGCTGCATTTGTCCCCAAGGCAATCAAAACATCCATGTTGGGAGATCCAAGGCGTAATGCTTTGTAAGCACCAGAGTAAAACCTCTTCCCTATAATGAACTGCACTGGGGTGGCAAGCACCCATCTTATAACCTCCCCAATAGTAAGCATGTTCACAACTTTGTTATCTAGCCCATGCTTAATTCCAGGGATATACATAAACACCATAGAGGTTAGAAACACAGGAATAGTGAAAACCAAACTCCACAAGAATGATCTGTAGTACTGCTTGATTTCCTCCTTCCTATGATTATTCCTTCCACCTCCTTCTTCAGGGAAAATCTTAGCCTTGAAACGCCTCGACCCGGTTTCTTGAATCACGTTAATGAAATTTCTGGGGCCTGTTAAGTCTGGTTTATAAGAAAGAGACACTTTGTTCAACTCAGGGTGTGTTTCTACACCTTGGACACCAGGGAGAGCCTGAAGAGAGTTTTCAATGAGCCTCATGGAACGACCTGTTCTTATGCCCTCAACTTGAAGGTCTATTCTGTTCATGTCTTCACTTGTGCTTATAAGTGTGGCTTGGAAGCCCGTGTGTTCTACAGCTTCCAAGATTTGGTTGTAGGTGACAACGTTGGGAGTGTAGTGAACTTCTGCTTCCTCAGTTGCGAGAGCCACTTGGGCTTTCAGCACTCCTTGGATTGATTGTAGAGCGGATTCAACGGTGGAGGAACACGACGTGCACGTCATGCCTTGGATACGTATGCGGCATACCTGAACAGATGTCTCGTTATCATCTTTCATTAATGTGGCTTCGAATCCCGCGTCTTCAATGGCTTCGCGAATGCTCTCTTCCTAGTAAATAAAACCGTCATCGAGACATTACTGAATTATTCTACCAGGTTCTACCAAACGTTTGTGAGAATCTAATTACGGTCAAGGGAAACTATGAGTACGAAAAGAAGCTCAGTGTCTATATCAGTTAAAAATTAAGAGAAGCCATGCAAGGTGACAACAAGTGTAATTAACACGTTCAGGATTCATGCATGCGACAAATATACTAATGATATATTATTACCACCCAATTTTAACAAACACTTAAAACTCCTTGTTTCTCTCTGTTAAGTCAGGTTTATAACAAATTAAGAGACACTTTGTTCAACTCGATCGGTGTGTTTCTACACCTTGCAAACAGTACCAACGGCAAGTGTTAAGTGTTTGTTAAAATTGTTAATATTAATTCAACTAATGATATCAAGGAATGTTATGGTTGCCTGGAGTTACTGTTTTTATTAATAATAATATCATAATTATTTTTAAAAAAAATATTAATGTTTCGCACTAATATCATATCATCTAGAAAAAAAAAATCAAAGATTTACCGGTGAATTGTTAGATATTGTTGACTTTCTTTGATCAACATAATCACTCCTAAAGAATTGATGGGCTTATTATCAATTAATATATTTATATTTTATCAACATCTATTTTTAGAGTGTTGTTATGTTACGTACTAAGAAAAATATAAGGGCTTTAATACATTATTTTTAGTTCAATAATTGAATGAGTTTTGACATAAGAGAGAGTTTCTCGATGATAATATTCAAACTTCATAAGTTTTCCAAGGTATCATAAAATTTCTCCTACTTTTGTTTGAATTAAACAGACCTCCAAAATTCATCAAGTGGATTGATTTTACTTGTGAACAAAACCAAGATATAGTTATTTTTTTTCAATTATAATTTAAGTTTCATTTCAGTAATTCACATGATAAAAATAAGTATTAAAATATTACATAAAATTGATGTGAAACTTTAATTTTGACTAGAAAATAATATTAAAAATACTTAAAAAATTATATTTAAGCTTTATCTTTTTCTGAGCACAACCGTTCCTCACATAAAATAAGATATGGTTGCTTAAACTTAAATGTTGAGTTATGGTTGTGACATATTATGCAGCGGGTGCTTAAAGGATGACTTGAGACTTTTTTTAATCAAGTTGCTCAACTTGATTAGTTGAGTAGAGTATACTAAAACCAATGCTAAGAAACTTCTGATGAATCTTATCTAACCACAAGGTTCCCGAACACATGATAAGTTGATAACCCTCTATTTCTTACATTAATATATTAGTAAATGTAAAAATAATTCCAACAAATTTATGAAAGAAACTTCAAGTAGATTTATCGAGATATAAAGATTTTATGCGTGTTGGGTTTAACCTGCTTGACGTATAAAAGTAGTTTCTGCACTATTTTAACCAACTTGATGTGAAACTATTGAATATTGATATACATACGTTTTTAACATAAAAAGCAAACAAACGCTTAAAGAGAGGAGTTCTAACGTTCTAACAAAATGTGAGAAAATACATTATTATTGTTCAACGGTGAAAACCAATAACATATTGAATAAAAATCAATAATCAAGGAGTTTAACATTGAAGAATATAATGAGAAAAAAATAATGTCGATGATGATGAAAAATGACGAAAAGGACATAAAAAATGAGAGGGAGAGATGATGAAGGAGAATAAATCTGGGTCATATAACCATATATATTCAAGATAGTTAAAATTATTATATTAACGATTCATTTTAAGAGAAAACATAAAAAGAAAAAGACATGATGATTGAAGATGAGTGTGAAATGGGTTGGTAAAAAAAAAACTCACATTAACAAAGGAAGGGTAGAAGAGAACTTGTGCACGGTTGTTGAGAACATCAACGACGGCTTGGCGGATTCCGGGAAGGCGCTTGACGGCTTTCTCGACGGAGGCGGCACAGGCGGAGCAAGTCATTCCGGTGACCGAGAAAAGTGCTTTGGACGATACGTTGCTGCTTCCTTCTTCTTCCGTCACGCCCTTTGGGTATCGAGGCATGGACGGGTAGTGAGGTCTCGGCCCCTCACTGTTACGTAAACATGCTAACGCTAAAAACTTGGTCGCCATTGCCAACCCAAAACCCTAACTAACTTCTCTTCCTCTCTCACCCTTTTATGCTTCCATTTTAGGTTTCATAATATATCCTCCATTCAACCTTTCATTTTAATATAATATTCATATAATTGGACTCATTTCATGTAGACTTCATTTAAAATATGACGGACGGAATCTGTTATTCCATTCCAGTATCTTCTTCCTCATCTCTATTCATATATATATATATATATATGGGATTTGGATCTTTGAAATAAATATCAAACATTAATTTTAAAAATCAAGGGATGAGATCTATGCAGTTTCACTACTAGACTGTAGAGGATCGCAATAGAAATATGTATTGACAATTGACCAATAGCATGTTTAATCATTCTTTTAAATTTTAAGTTTGATTAACGTTGGTGAAAAGAATGATGGTAATTAAAATAAGAGTGATTAGATTTGACTTTTGTTTAATGTTTGTTACATACGCATGGCAAGAAAATGAAACAAAAAAGTTATTAAACCGGATGGACACTGATTTACGTAAGACTTCTACTCGCAAATATATATCATTTTTTTTTTTTAATTTTGAAAACATCCAAGGTTGTCGGTGGGTCCTATATGCTTACTAATGATTCACTTCAAAAATTGTTTTATTTTATATTTAATTATTGAATCATCATCTTATTATTTTTTTTAGTAATTTACAATGATGAAATAGTAAAAAAAATGATACATTGACTTTGTTTGAGCTGGTGAAAACATCTAGATATCGAGTTATTGTAAACACCAAAATAATATGAGCCGATAAATATTAATAATAAACGGATTATCGCCTTGGTATATTTTTACAACTTCTATATTGTTTTTTTATTTTATTCTTTATAATTATATGCAAAAACTGCTCAAACTTTTTTGATTATTTATCGTTGACTATTATTTAACCTAATTAATTAATTAGTTTTAAATTACATGGATATATATATATATATATATATATATATATAAGTGTGGTGGTAGAACTGAAAGATACTCTCAATATATACTACCACTCTACCAGACAGGACATCAATTTGCATGTTAGAATTGTCAGCAAAAATCTGTCTAGAGGATTACTTCATAGGCTTGAACCGCAAGAATTCCACCCAGTTGTAGTTATTTACTCTATATTATACAATAGGATATTTTAGGATCAAAATATATGTTTAAACATACAAAATATATTTAAGTTTATGATAAAAAATTTATATTATGATATAATATTTTTTAACTATCAATGATTTCTCTTTAAAATAAATTCAAATCCAATTTAAAAATATAGATAAAAATGACATATTGAAAGTTATAAAAGGTTAATAAAATTAAAGAAAAAAAATCTAAAAAATATTAAAAAATAATTCTTAAAAATGCTATAATTTAATATAGTTATTTTAATATAAGGATCTTAAAAACAGTTTCTCAGAGAATCTCAATATTTTTTCATTCTCTTATTTAGAGGTGCATTTCACAAACTAACACCAAAACTAACTAATAAAAAAAATATCGGTTTACATATGTTTTTAGTCTCTCTAATTTAGGATAAATTTATTTTTTGTCCTTTAAATTTAAAAATTGATGTTTTAGTCCCTATAATTTCAAGAAATCTTATTTTAGTCTTTATATTTAAATTTTGTTAAAAAGTTTATCAAATATTAATGCATAAAATTGACCTATTGATGTTCTTGTCAGTAAAAATATCACATAAAATATAACCATCTTAATTTGTTATTTTTAGATATGTTATTAATGATCTAAGGAACTAAAATAACAATTTTGAAAATATTCTATCTCAATTATTTATCATTTTAAATCTACCATGTTTTATCTATATCTCTAAATAAAATTTCAGCAATTTCTTAAGGAAATTATCAATTGTTAAAAATATTCTTATATCATGTTCTTACCAGAAATCTGCTGTAGAGATGATCCTCCGAGTAAGATTGGTGAGCCTCCTTCGCTGGTACGCTTGATGCTCCAAGATGGGGGTGGTACCTGCAAAAGAGACTCCGATGCTAAAGTTAGTGTTTGTGGGTGTATGAGTCTCGTATAAGTAATGCACGTACCTTTGTGTGTATTAGGGTTTTGTTGGGCCTTGGGCCCGAGATCAGTTTATGACCTAATTGGATAGCGAGTCGATGTCGCCTAGCGCGTGTCCGAGGTCACTCCGCGCTGTGATGCCGAGCTCAAGCTCGGCATAGCGGTACGGATAGTACACTAGCCCCCCAAGCTCCGAAGACCGTAGGTCTTCGGAGTTAAGACCGAGCTTGACAAGGGGTCGTGACTTTTCGCGTACGCCTATTTGTCATGACGCCATGTGTCATAACCGTCACCTCGTTCCCATAACGCGTGGGCAACGCAGTGACAAGATTGTATTTTTATTTGTTTGATGACGTGGCCTCTTTGGGCCGATGTGGTGTTCCGATGTCCATGTGTCGGGCTGAGGAGTTCGGCAATAATGAGCTTACTGCTTGGTTAGGCTGGTAAACCTTTGACCGAGTCAACAGATTGGTGAGGGACAAGTCAGCAACTCGGCTGGCCAGTACATATCATAATTTAAATTATTATAATATAAAATATAATTTATATATTTAAATATATTTACATATAAACAATTTTAGTTATAATACATTTTATATATTAAAATATTTAATTATATAAAAAAATATTTATGTCGTGCAAATTACATACTAAATACTAGTAATATTACATTTCCATTCTAACACATTCCAAACCTTATTCATGTATGTTAGTCAAACCTCGCATTTAGACTGCTATTAGGAAAAGACAAACCTGAAATGTTTTTAGACGTAATTTTTGTCCAAATACATTATCACTTTTTAATCGTTACATTTTATTAAGAAAAATATTATATTATAATATTATATTGTGTAGATCAATTATTTCTATTTATGTCATTCTCCTTTTATCATTTTAAATGTATAGGATAACTAATATTAATCACAATTTGTCAACGGTTTAAGAAATTTTTTCTTCAATATTATTGCTTTCACGACTCTCGACAGCAATAACAATGAAGAAAACAACTGCTCGTTTCTCCATTTTTTTTAATGTAAATACTGTTTCACAGAAAGTAATCCTTAACGATATAACAATATATATTAGGAAGAGAATCATTAAGTTGGGCCTAAGGTTTAAATAATATGTGATAAAATTTTAAATTTTAATATTGTTATCGTGGTCGTAAAATAAGAAATATATATAATTTCATCATATATATTTTACTTAGGATAGTAGTATTCATCTTTCTGTATCACTATATTATAGCTGTAAAATAGTTGTTGATTTTTATGACCTTATTTAAGGAATGTAATTACAATTTTAACAACGACATGTTAGGAATTATTTTTTTTTCTCATTAAAAAAACTGTGTACAAATTAAACTAATAAGGTTATAATTTATCACATTGTAGATACTATCCAAATTTTCATTACGATATCGATTCCAATATATTATATCTTTTAATTCTACCTATATGTACTTTGATATTTATATATAAAAAAAAGTTAGATATACTTGTTCTTTCTAACCGATTAAATGTACGTATTTATTTTTAAGGGAATATTTGGTATGAAGAATTTTTTACTTTTAAGAGAATCTTAAATTAAAATTTTTAATTTTTTTTTATGTTTAATAGTTGTTCTTACCAGAAATCTGCTGTAGAGCTGATCCGCCAGGTAAGATCGGTGAACCTCCTTCACGGGTACGCTGGTGCTCCAAGATGGGGGTGATACCTGCAAAAGAGACTCCGATGCTAAAGTTAGTGTTTTTGGGAGTATGAGTCTCGTATAAATAATGCACGTACCTTTGTGTGAATTAGGATTGTGTTGGGCCTTGGGCCTGAGATTTGTTATGATCTGATTAGATAGTAGATCTCGTCTGGAGCAAGATCCCCGAGATCAGTTATGATCTGATTAGATTGCGGATCTCATCTTGAGCGAGATCTCCGAGATCAGTTATGATTTGATTAGATTGCGGATCTCATCTGGAGCGAGATCTTCGAGATCAGTTATGATCTGATTAGATTGCGGATCTCGCTTAGGCCGAGATCTCCCTGTGCGTACCCGAGGTTATTCCACGCTGTGATACCGAGCTCGAGCTCGGCATGGCAGTACGGATAGTACATTAGCCCCCCGAGCTCCGAAGATCGTAGGTCGAGGAGTTAAGTCCGAGCTCGTCAAGTGGCTGAGGCCCTTCGCGTACATCTGCCTGTCGAGATGCCATGTGTCATAGCCGTCACCTCGTTCCCATAACGCGTGGGCGGCGCGGCGACAAGATTGTATTTTTATTTGTTTTGATGGCGTGGCCTTTTTGGGCCGATGTGGTGTTCCGATGTCCATGTTTCATGGTCGAGCTAAGGAGCTCGGCAATAATGAGCTTACTGCTTGGTTAGGCTGGTAAACCTTTGACCGAGTCAGCAGTTTGGTGAAAGACAAGTCGATAACTCGGTTGGCCAGTACAATAGTTATTTATGGGAATCATTTTATTTTAGTTTTTCGCAAAACATTTTTTATAGAAGTGAAAATCTAACTTTCCTGAATTAAGAAAAAAAATTATATATACATAAAAGATCATAATATTATTTTTTTTAAGAAAATAATTAATATTTTTTTTAGTCATTATCACTTAAAGAACAAACATGAAAATACATTAATTTTATTAACTAATTAGAATATAAATTAAATTAAATAATTTATTAGACATATTTTTTTTATACCACTTTTAATTATATTATTTTTAAGAAAATAATCAATACAACATTTCATGTACAAACTTTTAATAAATTATTTTATTATGTTTTTTATTACAAAATATTTTATTGTTATTAAGTAGAAATTATTATTTATTTTTTATTAATTTTCTTGTTGATCTAATAATAACAATTAAATAATTATATAATTTTCATAAGATATGATATTTTGTAGTTATTTAAAAATTATAAATTATAAAATTTTATTTGTAACTTTTTACTATGATTTTTAACTCTTAAAATTAATAAATTTTTTAAGCAAAATAACGCTATATGTTATTTATTTATTTATTATTTTATAGTTTACTTATATTTTAATTTTAATTATTATTTTGATTGTTAATTTAATTTTTTTCTTCTTATTATGATAAATCATGAAAATTATATTTTACATTTTGATTTACTAAGATTTTACATATAGTTTAATCATATACAAATTGTTGATTTTTTATTTTAAACTAAATATATATATATATACATATATATATTTATGTTAGATTATAATACAATTACATCCTACAACTACAAAAACAAAGAAATTTAATTTTTCTTTTGTAAAAAAAATTTGTATAATCAAGAAAGACCTAATCTTTACTTTCCAGAAAATCTATGTTAATATTCATATGAATCTTTAGGAGTAAACTAAATGGTTTTTGAACAAAATTATTCTCTACCAAATACTCTTTTAATGATAAAGGCCTATTTATTATTTATTAGTTTAAATATGAAGTTTAATGTTCATAAATTGATAATATAACTTTTTTTCATTATTGACTAATAGGAAGTCATCTTAAATATATTGTTCCTTTAAAAGAACTCTTATAAATGACAGTAAGCAAACATTACAATTAATACTTATTTATGTTTTTTTACACCATATTTATTTATGTTAAATTTCACTTTTAATCTTTATTTTTCTTTCTTTTATCACCTTTATAGAAAATAAATTATAATTAAAATGTAATTTAATATAACTATTATTAAATATTAATTATTATATCATTTAATTAATATCATAATCGATAAGCATTATTAATTCTATAATTTTAACAATGCATTATTAGACCAACAAATTGTTGGTGCGAAATATTATTAAACATTAATATAAACATCAAATACAAACACCAATGTAATATAAGACCAACAAATTGTTAGTTTCAAATTGTTGTTTTATGAATGAAAAAATGCAATTAAAAGAAAAAATTATACTAAAAAATATAGTCAAATTTTTTGACATAAATTAATCATTAATAAAATTAATAAATATTTTATATTAATAATATAGTTTAAAAAAAACACTAATCAATTATAGTTGTAACTAATAATAAGTGTTGTTCCTTATAAACTTTAAAATACTTTAAAACATATGCATCGATGCATACCGTGGCACTAATAAGTGTTAGTTCTATTGTATGTTTGGATAGAAGATAAGAATACAAAGACTAAAGAAGAAAAGGTTTTTTTTTTTTTTTTTTGAATTTGAAGATTTCTCTTATTGAAGATAAAATGAAAGAAAAAAAATGAATTCTAAAATTATTTTTAAAAGTTTTGCCTGTTTTATTTTTTTCTTGAGCTTAAATTTGAAAATATTGTGCGTTATTTTAATGGTTTTCCCATTTCATTAAACAAAGGGGAAAAGTGGGTCATGCATGACATATCGTTGACAAGTTGATAGATTAATTTCACAAGAGAACAGACGAAAAAACAAAAAAGATGAAATAACATAACTTGCGAGTAAACGATAGGTGTTTATAATAATAATTGCCTCGTTAACAAAGAATTAAATATTATTAATGTTTGAAAAGAAAACAAGACGAGTTTAATTGATTGACGACGTGATAGCATATAGCTCCAGAACCTTTTACATCATTCGTAATTTAATACCAATTTTACCATTAATAAGTTCCAAGTTCATGGCTCACTCGACTTTGTTACGGCCTGCACCTTCCAACCACTTTATATATATACACTATACATTTCACATTATTCCTGCAAGTTAAAAACTAAATACTCACAAATGTCGTTAACACACCTATTAAAAAAAATTATAAATAACAAACATTTTATAAATTTCATAATAACTTTTGATATATATATATACATATGATTCACATGATATTGATGTAATTTTTGTCCACTATTATATCGTTCAATAATTTTTAATTAAATGTGATTTTTTTAAAACTTATCACTAGAGTGAAAGTTTCTTATTCTTAGATTATATTACAGAATTTTATAATAATATAATATGATTTGATACTTCCTTTTTATAAAACAAGATCAATATAGTATACATATTTCAAAATATATTAAAATATGAATACTTTGATTATCTTCAAATTGTTGTTTAATTTTAACAAAATTGAATATACACATATAAAGTGATATGAAGTTATAATTCAATAGTTAGATCAACAAAATTTACATTTAATTAAAAATTATTTTACGGTGTAAGAGTTGGTAAAGTTATATTGGTGTAGTTTGAACCCTATCTCTCTCTTATATATATATATATATATATATATATATATAATTTATATATTTTTTCATTTCTCTTTATTTTATAACATTTTAATCTTTGTCAATTTTTATTTCTAAAGGGAGTTGGATAATTCTAACATAACCAATTAGCTTAAGATTATTAAGTATTATTCAAATACGTATTTTAAATATTTTTTAGACTAAAGCTTACAAAATTAACAAAATGGCTTTAATGCCACCAAAATAACTAGAATTTTCGTGAAAGTTGTTGTGTAAATGATTTGAAACATGTGTTTCTTATATAAGGATTGAGGTTGATTCTCATCTTGAACATGAAGTTATAATTGAAAGTATCATTTTTATCTCTGGAGTGATTTTCATATAAGGGTAAAGTGATATCTTCTAATTGTAACTTCATGTTTAAGTTATAATTTAAGTCTTAATCCATAATTAAGAAAAATAGATAATAAATTACTTTTATTAGCACCTTTCGATAAAAATTATAAGAATTGTATTTCATATTTAGAACTACAATACTAAAAATAATTATTAATATTTTTTTTAACAATCCTAATTACTATATAGAATTATCAAAGTAACCTAGACCTTCTAATCAAATAACTTAATATAAATATTATTAAATATTAATTATTATACTACTTACTTAATATTAGTTAATAATTAATATTATAATTTTAATGATTAATGAATAAATAAAATTATATTTTAAAAAATTAGAAACTAAAATTACATTTCAAATATTATGAAAGGGGATGAAAAAAGTATTTTTTTTTTTATAAAAATCATGGTGAATGTTATATTTATAATATAAATTGGTTAAAAAAATATCATTTCATGATAAAAAAAAAAATATATATATATATATATATATATATATATTATAAAAACCCTCATTTGGAGTTCAATTATCATGATAAAAAAAAGAAAGTATTATTTAGCTCTATAAATTAATACATGGACATAATTTAGATAGAATAAATATGATACTGAATTATTCTTTAACTAAAATTAAAATTAATGTTAATTATCAAAACAAAATATCAATTTGGATTAAAGAATAATATGAATAGGTTTTTATTTTCTATATCCCATGAATTGGGCCATGGACGAGAGATGGAAAGCCTATCAACATGCGCATTTAGTCATACCCAACAAAGCCCCCTTTTATATAAATTTGGGCCTGCCTACTGCTCACGTTTTCCCCCGGCCCCATCTGCTTCACTTATAGTTCGTCACTCATCACCTTCCCTAGTTCTTAAAAAAATAATAGTTGAGTAAATTATTAAAATAAATAAATAATTATGATATACAAAAAAAAAAAAGTTTTTATTATTAAAACTAGTACAAATGGTTAGATGGTTGTATTTTTTAATATATAAAACTTAATTGCATGGAAAAAGTTATACCTCTTACTAGAATAGGGTACATAATAACACAGTTTTTTTTTTATAAAGTTTATTTATTCTATTTAAATTTTAAAACAAAATATTTTTAATTACACACAGTACATTTTTTTTTCCATAAAAAATATAGGAGCATAAGAAGAATTAAAGCTGTCAAAAACCTTACCTCGGCAATTCCAACGTTGGTGAGTGAGAAGTGAGAAGAGGCACGAAGCATAGTCTTCTCCTTGCGAGTAAGTTTCTCTGAATAAGTCCCACTAAACCTTCTACTCGTTTACAAACATTCAATTCCATGTAATGTTTTTCATTCATACTTCAATTCAATCGCACCCTTCATATCTCTTTACTTTACTTACATAGATGATGGAAGAAACTAAAGGAAAATATGCTGCTGATATTTCCTCCATAAAAGAAGCACATGCCCGAATCAAATCACTCGTTCATAAAACTCCACTTCTCTCCTCCACCTCTCTCAATGCTATGTCAGCAAGATACCTCTACTTTAAATGTGAATGTTTCCAAAAGGGGTGGGTCAAAAATTATTACTTTATCAATTCTTTTCTATAAAATCAACAACTTAGATTCATGCCACACTTCCTTCTCTCTTCTTTGCCTATCAGTGGAGCTTTTAAGTTTAGAGGAGCCTCTAATGCTGTTTTCTCTCTCAATGACGAAGATGCTTCTAAAGGGGTTGTAACACACAGCAGGTTTGTTTGCTATGTGCAATTGTGCACTAATTCTAGTTGATTTTTTTTTTTTTTTTTGCTAAGTTAGAGTTTGATCCCTCATTTTTTTTTTCAATTTGGTCCCCTAAAACTAAAAAAATCACTTTGGTCCCTTAAATTGTCAATGTTAGATCAAATTCGTCCTTTAGTCGATTTATCACATTAATCTGGTCAACTTGGTAACATGCACAAATTGTGAGAGATGCTAAGATTGCCAAAATTAACACCATTAGGGAAAAGAAATTGTTGGAAGGACCTACTTGACCAACAAAAACATTTTAAGAGGGAAACTTTTTTAGACTTACGGATCAAATTGAAGTCAGAAATAAAAATGAAGGACCAAGATTCTATTTTAGCATTCTTTTCTCTTAATAAGATTCTCTAGAGCTCTGCTGATTGTGTTCTACAAAATCAGTGGAAACCATGCTGCAGCATTGGCTTTGGCAGCAAAGCTACGGGGGATCCCTTCATATATTGTTGTTCCAAAAAATGCCCCAACTTGCAAAGTTGAGAATGTAAAACGGTACGGTGGTCAGATTGTCTGGTCTGAGGCATCTGTTCAATCAAGGGAAGAAGTTGCAAACAAAGTGTGGCAAGAAACTGGTGCTATCTTTATACATCCATACAATGATGCCCGCATATTAAGGTACAATATTGAATGTTGATTATTGTTTAATTTGGTTCCGGTGAAATGCCCTGTCAATCAACTTGTTTTTAGGAATAATCTTGGGCTGGATTCCTTCTTTCCATAGCAATTTACCAATTGGATCATGTAGTGTAGCCTAGCTAGTTTTTCTTCTTCTTAAAAGTAGAAGCTCCTCCAATTGGCATCTGTATGGAAGCTTTGTTTATTTGGCTGTTATAATTTTCTTTCAACTATAAAAAACTACCTTTTATTTCTTTAGAGCTTCTCTACAATTGTGTTTGGCCTAACTTATTCTCTTAAGCAGAAGAGAAACCTAAAAAAATTGGGCCAATTGCAACCTAAGTGCAGCTTTTAGCTTTATTTATTTTTACACACCTCGCTATAATTCATTGGCACTCAGACATCTAACACGCATCTCTTCTGATACTCTTTAGTCGTTCTTTCTCGATTCCAAATTAATTGCTGAGCTGTATGATCTATGATACCATGTGACTGTTTGTTTTATTCAACATCAAAAACTTGACATACTACATAGGCTTGATCTATAGGAATTTCTGACTTGCACAACATTGCACTTTAAACATGTTGGTTTGTTCTTGCAGTGGCCAGGGTACCATATCCTTGGAGATTCTGGAACAAGCTCCACAAATAGATACGCTAGTGGTACCCATAAGTGGTTTGTTCACTTTTTGGCTATCAAACTGTCAACCAAAATGTTATAAAATTTGCATTAATTTCAAACTTTTTGGTTTTCCAACAAATAAAACTGCAGGTGGTGGTTTGATATCAGGAATTGCATTGGCTGCCAAGTCCATTAACCCAGCTATTCGTATTTTTGCTGCTGAACCTAAAGGGGCTGATGATGCAGCACAATCTAAAGCAGCTGGGAGAATAATAAGATTGCCTGAGACCAATACTATAGCTGATGGACTTCGAGCATTTCTTGGAGATTTCACATGGTAATTAACTCTATAGTAATTAGTTAAGAAGTGAACTGAAAATAAAGTTTTGAGGTCCTTTTCTGTTCACTGGCTTTTTTCCCCGTCTATTGGTTATTATTTTATGGAGATGCTTGTTTTTAACATTCCTCTTATGTTGATTTGGCATTTTTGCTTATGTACCATGTTATGATGGTACAGGCCTGTAGTACGGGATCTTGTTGAAGACATTATAACAGTGGAAGACAGTGAAATAATAAAAGCCATGAAACTATGTTTTGAAATTCTTAAGGTTGTTGTTGAACCAAGTGGAGCAATTGGTCTTGCTGCTGTTCTATCCGATACTTTCCAGAAAAATCCTGCTTGGAAGGATTGCAACCATATAGGAATAGTTGTTTCAGGAGGCAATGTTGATATGGCCATGCTTTGGGATTCTTTGAACAAAGGAAGCTGACTTATTTTATTTTGCTTGTGGACCTTCATTTTTCTATATTGG
Source organism: Cajanus cajan (assembly GCF_000230855.2). Lineage (NCBI taxonomy): Eukaryota > Viridiplantae > Streptophyta > Magnoliopsida > Fabales > Fabaceae > Cajanus > Cajanus cajan. The sequence goes on from NC_138518.1 coordinate 76,844,039, forward strand.
AGTGTAAATGATCTAATTTGTATGTTATGGAAAAGTCTAATTCCATTGCTTCTAGTTAATTTGTTGGGATTGAGATTCTTATTTGTCAAAAATGAATTTTAACAGTTGTTTTCTTCTTCTTTTCAAGTAAAGATTAAAGCTGATAATAGAGTGGATTCCTTGCAATCCTGAAAAGGCACTCTAATAATTCCTTTAATCTAAGAAAACGAACGTTTTTCTTTTTAGAGCTTGCCTGTTAAAATTGATAATTGAAGTAAACAAGTGAGTAGCGTGGTTCAATTCATGATGGATTAATATTTCTATTTAGAAAATCTTTTAAATTTGGCACATTCATATATGCTGTTGCCTGAAAACCGCCTCCAGCAAGTACACTGAGTTGAGTAAGTAATAAAATGGTAAATCTGAAAAGTCAATCTGATACACATTATTTTGCTAAATCAAACTAATTGAATGCTATTCAAATTAAAAGGGACTTTATGACATTAAAGTATGCAATTAACTTTAAATACTAAAGGAATTTAAAATGGAATATCAAGTAAGAAATTTAGTCAATTAATTTAAATTCTGTCACAAATGATCAAAAAGGGCTAGGATTTTGATTTCATCTATTGTTCAAGTAACATGTTAACCTCTACCTTATCTAAGCCATTTTGCTCTAGTTTATCTATTTCCTTGACGTATAAACTCATTTAATCTCATACAACTTTTTTTTTAATCCATAATATTATACAACTTAATAAATTCTTTTAACTGAAAATCTTTATCTTTATATATATAAAAATAGTGTTTTAATATAACTGCAGTAATGAATTTAGAAAATTTATTTTGCATTAATTTTGTAAAAAAAATTACATAATTCCGCAAAAAAAAAAATTTAAAAGAGAATTATAGTAGTGTTTTAATATAACTATAATGCTGAATGCATAAAATTTATTCTGCATTAGTTGTGCATTTAATTCTGCCAAAATAAAGAATTTCTTTTTATTTATTTCTATTCATCAATATACCAAAAAATATATTTAATTTCAAAATATTCACATTATTAATTTTTACCGTGCATTCCTTGTATATGATAATAAGGTTAGAAAGTACAAAGAAATCCATAGATCACACATTAATTAGTATTTATTTGTTACTAGATAATCATCTAGCGGGGCCTAAAAATAAGAAACAACCACCAAACAAATTGCAAACAATGTTTTTTTAGGAATTTTTTTAAGCCCCCCACACCATACAAACGGCCTAGTCCAAAAAATAATTATTCTATAAAACGTTTGTGGTCAACAAAAAATTGAAACAAACTCTTTGATGTATATATAATAGATACAAGAAGAAAGAAATTAACGTGAAAGCATAGAATAAACTTGTGGATACATTGATAAGGAAGCAAGCAAAACAGATTGCAACAGATCCATCCATTAATTTCTCCCCCTAGTTATTCTAACCTTCACATGCTATCTTAGGCTTCAAAGTTCCACCTCTCTTGTCCAAAAAACAAGGATCTTCATTCGTTATTTTCTCTGCATAGTTATCTTCAGTCTATTGTTCTCATTTTCCAATCTCTATTGCTCCCCTCTCTTTCATTTCATTCACATTGCGCAGGGCGCTTCTTTCACATATTGCTGGCAAAATGGTTTGCTTTCTCTCTTGTCCCCTTGTTTCTCTATTTTGCATACTTGTTCCTGTTTTGTTAATAATCTTGAAGACAAACACCCTCTTCTTACTTTTCCATCATTTAGACAAAAAATAAATAAAAAGAAATAGACTATTAGCATTGTATATATTTACATGTTTAACAAAATCTTTGGATGCAAAATCTTTACAAGAACACTATTAGCATTGTAATATGTGAAACATTCACATAGACTTGCGGAGATTATATTTTATCAGTAAGAATGATTACAAAGACAGCATAGAGAATCGAATTTAAGTCATCATATCCATTTCAACCCTTCACTAGACGTGTGGAGATTAGATTCAAGCTTCTAGGATCTTAAAATTCTATCAAATTAGAAGAAGATGATGTGTTACATACCCCATGATTGTTATCAAAAGATGATAGCAAGTGGTTTTTATTTGCCTGCATTAAAACTCACTTTCTATCTGACCCTTGATAAAGAATGAATAACAATCATTGAAATCTTAAGATCATGACATGAAATTTTGGGGCAGGCAAACGCAGCGTCCGGAATGGCTGTGCATGACGATTGCAAATTGAAGTTTCAAGAGCTTAAAGCAAAGAGGAGTTACAGGTTCATCGTGTTCAAAATTCAAGAACAACAAGTGGTGGTTGAGAAATTAGGGGACCCCTCCGAAAGTTATGAGGACTTCATGGCCAGTTTTCCTGCTGATGAGTGTCGTTATGCGGTCTATGATTTTGATTTCACAACTGATGAGAACTGCCAAAAAAGCAAGATCTTCTTCATTGCATGGTACTTAATTTATATGGACAAAACTTAGGTATAATACTATATTATTGATATTTCTTCTGGATTAGAATTGAAGTTTCACCTTGTCACTTAATACATATTATTGAAGTAAAACTTCAATTCTAATTAAAAAAATAATACCAACAGTAACTATAGTATTGTATCCGAGTTTTGTCCAATTTATATACACTAATGCTGCATTTGATTTAATGAATATTGTTCTGGCTGAACTACTACTTACCATATGTATAGGTATGTTACACCTTACATGGTTCATTTTGTGACCTTACATTACAATAATTAAGAGCAATGGTTTGGTTGAATCCTTGTGTTAATGGGTGCATACAGGTCACCAGATACCTCAAAGGTGAGGATGAAGATGGTGTATGCAAGTTCCAAGGATAGATTCAAGAGAGAGTTGGATGGCATTCAAGTTGATATGCAAGCAACTGATCCAAGTGAGATGAGCTTGGACCTTGTGAAAGCCCGAGCCATCTAATATGCCCTCCTTTTATTGTTATGGATCAATTCCCAACTATTTGGCAACTTTTGGAGCCATGTTTCTTTGCCTAGTATACCTTGGATTCAACAATGACTAATCCAAAATGATATGCATATGCATCATTCATTCTTCCTTGTACTCCTCCATCCTTGTTCAGTTTCCTTGAAGGGTTCAAGATTAGTAGCATCGGTTGGTTCTCTACCAAGTTGCCAATCTGACCACTTGGTTGGTTTTTGTGCAGTCATCAAAGCTACTGAAAGAATGGTGACACTGATGTATGTCTGATGTCTTTGTTTTTCTATTCTTGTTAATTAATGTCTCATTCCATTTTTTATATCACTTGTTGGGAAGTTTATGGTATAGAAATGATTTATATATGAAACCAATACATATTAATAAATGTACGATCGGATTCACAACAGATAGTGCGTGATACATATCTTCTAATTTCGTATCATCTCACATGTGTCAAATGACAAAATTTGTTTTACACAGTGCTGATGAAACCAATTAGAACTAACTGTAATCATATCAAATATTTATTGAGGGATGAGAGATGCATGTGTATAATTTATGTTTAGCATTATTCTTGATATAACTTTATTTTTCCTTTTTATTTCCATACAATGGTGAACAAGCTACTTGAAATTAGTTACAAGTTACAACCCAAATGAATTATAATTAAAATACATGGTTGACATGCGTGTAAAACAAGGTGTTTTGAGGACAATTTACTCACTCACTTACCAACAAGAAACACCCACCGGCACCCACAGTTTACCCATTTATTCTTTGGTTAAATGTGCTAAAAAATTTCCAAACATATTTATCCCACTATTGAAAATCTTCATGTAAGCATGACATATTTAAAGTGGCGACTCATAAATCGACTAAAAGCAACAAAGATATCATCCGATCACAATAAAATTTCCACAATCATATTTTGCTGAACTTTATAATAATTATTTTAAATTTGTTTGGATAAAAATTATCGGTTGATGATATAAAAGAGACTATGTATGATTATTACACTCTTAAAAAAAATTGGATAATAAGATCATATATAAAGACAAAAGGTTTAAATAAAAACCTAAAATTACAATTATATTGAAACTTTTGTCTACTATTTTTTTTTTTGAAATTGAGTAAGGATATATCTCATGATAGTTCAATGTTAGTCGATGCATATTTGCACAAAATTATTACTATAATAATAAAATATTACATTTCCGTACAATAAATTTAACATTTAAAAATATTAATTAACATTTTCATTTTTTTATAAATTATTTAACTACAAGAATTAAAAATATTGTCTATAAAGAGAATATATTATTTTAATAAAATTGTATAAAAGATTAATATATTTATTATTATCCTTAATTCACGTGTTGAAATATTAAGCCGCGTGAAAATAAATAAAATATTTTTTTTATTAATATAAATATATTTAATTTATAAAATCATTTGATTAACATATTAACTAATTTGATTACAACAAATGAAAGTTTATTTTATAAATTTATAACTTATTTGTATAAATTAATTGAAATAACTTATAATTTATTAGTTATTAATTTATTATTATTATTTAATCCTCAATTTACTTGAAATTATTTTTTTTTATCATTTTTTTAATTTAGAAACCCTTTTTCTTATGTGATATTCTCTCATTGTTATTATTAAAAAAATCAATTATAAATACTCTCTCATAAAATCTACTATTGTTATTTCTATAATTATCATTATCCTAATTTCATAATTTTTATGAGGATAAATCTAAAAGAACAAATTTCATATTTTTGAATCATTAAAAAAATTTAAATTATATCCTAAAATAAATAAAAAATTGTTGTTTTAGAATGAAAATGTCAACTTTTAAGATATTGTCTTTTTAACTTTTGTTAGACTTTTATCTTTTTATTATTTTCTAAATTATTTGATATTATACTTTTAGTTGGTTCGTCCCTGGAGTATCCAGGGCCAACACGTTGGAGGCACTTCAAAAGGTGGGATAGCTAGTCCCAAGATTTAACGCGGCTGCATACATACACAAGGCAGGATTCGAACCCCTGACCTTGCTTAAGCGTGGATCAACCCCTATCGCTGAACCACAAACTTGGGATTTTGATATTATACTTTTAAAATTACTCGTTACATTTTTCTCTTTTTTTTTTCTTTCTAATTTTTACTTCTTTTTTTTTTGAAAGTGTCTCTATTTTTCCAAAGTAAACATAAATGTTTTTAAAAGAAAAAACCTCTTCTATTCTAGGGTTTAGCGATCAAAACACACTCAACCCCCTTCTGTTCGTGCGCGCGTCTCTCTCTCATGTGAATGATGGAGGAAGCTCCTACTTCAGTTTCTGCATCAGCATCAGCATCATCTTCATGCTGGACCAACGTCGTCAAGCAGCAACCTCCTCCACCACAGCCCCCCAAACAAGTGTTGGTGGATCCCACCACCGACTCCCCCAATGCCATCTCCGTCGCCGTCGTCGACGCCAACGCCGTCATCCAATCCGGCGAGAGGCTCCACGGCCTCGCCGACAAGTTCATCTCCATCCCCCAAGTCATGGAAGAAATCCGCGACCCCGTTTCGCGGCACAAACTCTCCTTCCTCCCCTTCACCATACAAACCATGGAACCCTCCCCCGAATCCATCAACAAAGGTATCCATCCCCAATTACATATTTCTTCTCTCTGCCTTCAAATTATGTAATTCAATAACTCATTTCTAACCTAAAAAAACCTTTTTTTATTTTTTTTATTTTCATGCTAGTTATCAAATTTGCTAGGGCTACTGGTGACCTACAAACTCTCTCTGATGTTGATATTAAGCTCATGGCTCTCACTTACACTTTGGAGGCTCAGATTCATGGAACGAAACATATCAGGGATGCTCCACCACCTGTGCAAATGTTGAATGTGAAGAGGTTGCCTGAGAAGGACATGCCTGGATGGGGTTCCAATGTGCCCAATTTGCAAGAGTGGGAGGCATTGGAACAGGCTGACGAATTGTCGACTAATTCCAATTCGAAAATCCTTCCTTTGCAGGACCTGAATTTGAACATTGTTTCTCAGGATGAACACTCTGTGAATGGTTCTGTGGAGCAAGCAAGTGAAACCGCTTCTGAAATTCCAGAGGAGGGGGTGACGACGAAGACCAGGAGGCATCTGCCTAAGAAAAAGGAGATAAACATTGATGAGAAGAAAATGGTGGCTGATGGAATTGATGCCTCGCAGGGAGAGGTTGATGACAATGCTGGTGATTGGATGCCGGCTGTGAGTCGGAGTACTCACAGGAGATATCTAAGAAGGAAAGCTAGGCGCGAGTATTATGATTCGTTGTCCAGTAATCAAGATTTGGAGGGAAGTGTTGGTGAAGATGCTAGTGCTTTAAATCTGCCTGTTCATGAAAGGGATGAAGAACAACAAATTGGAAATGCTATGTCTGGGGATGATCAGGTGGTAAAAGAGAACAAAGACGAGGAAAGTATCTATGAGGTTCTGCAGAATCTGAGGCTGGAAGATGGTTCACTTGGTGTTCTTGATGAAGAAAACGAACCAAGTTTGTCTCCGGAAAAACTCCAGTCAGACAATGACGGGTTGGTGGAAGCCGCATCCAATGGCAATGAAACTGTGATCACTAAACCATGTGACAGTGAGGCAGATACTGTTGATAGCCAATCAAATCACTTGGAGATTGCAAGTCAGACCAGTGAAGCTGCTGATTTTTCATATGCTGATGATGATGGTAGTGAGCAAAGTTGGATGGTTAGATCGTTATCTGAATCAAGTGTAGCATGTGTAACTGGTGACTTTGCAATGCAAAATGTGCTTCTCCAAATGGGTTTGCGCTTGCTGGCACCTGGAGGAACACAGATACACCAGCTGCACAGGTAATTGTCAGTAGCGACTTCAATATTTGACTATGTGAAGAAAATCTTCGCTTGCTTGCGCATGGGAATTAAGACCGAGATTCTAGATATATTATTTAACATTTTGTTAATATTACAATTATGTAATGACATCTGCCTATTGATTCTATGTTCTAATCTCTGATTCCATTCTATGCAGCATGATATAAAAAGTTTATTATGTATGTTCTTATCTTTTAATAATTTGCATTCCAGATGGATACTCAAGTGTCATGCTTGTTACACTGTTACTGCCGAGATTGGGAGAATTTTCTGTCCAAAATGTGGAAATGGTGGCACCCTAAGGAAGGTAGCCGTCACTGTAAATGAAAATGGAATAGTATTAGCAGCCCGTAGACCACGAGTTACATTACGTGGCACAAAGGTGAGTATATACTTATACAAGATGTAGTAGTAGATATTGGTTCATTTTTCTCATGCCTTTTAGTTTGCTAATCTTTTTTCTTTTAAATAGAGTAAGTTTGTTGCAGCAGACATTGTGAATTTGTGATGTACTAGTTTATAGTCATTTGTGGTTTTGCAAGTGTTGAACACTTAAATTGATTCATGTGTTACTTAAGCAATAAATATAGCTTTTGAATCAGAATATGATACCTTTCCTGGGAATTTACAAGTCTTTATGGGAATTTTCATTCCACAAATTCTGATTGAAAGATGTTGATTTTAGTTTGTATGAATGTTTCGACTCAAGAATCATTTTACAAGGGTAATGCCATTCACAAGATGGAATATGTATATAATATCCTTGATACACGCGTTTAATTCTTTATCACTTTTACATGACTTGGTGTGCAGTTTTCACTGCCTTTACCCCAAGGTGGAAGGGATGCAGTCACAAAGAACCTCATTCTCCGTGAAGATCAACTTCCTCAAAGGGTACTTTATCCTAAAACGAAGAAGAAAGCCAGCAAGCAGGTTGTGTGTCTAATTGATTCATGTCCCATGGGAATGTGGTGATCTTTCAGTCAATTTAATTAGTTTAAAACTAACCTGAACTTTTACATGACTTTGGTAGGATGATGACTTCTTTACACCAGACAGTGTCTTCAGCCACCACACAGATAAGAAAGCTCCTTTCCAGCCTCCTGTAAGAAAAGCATTGGCAGTTTTCGGTGGGAGAAGAAATCCAAACGACAATCACTACTCACGCTCTAAGCACAAGTAGTGGATCGCCAAAAATTTGTACTGGCATTTATCTCCCCTCAGTTTTGTTTTTATTGCTTGACTTTGGAAGTTACCTGGAAATTTGTTTTGGTTTATGAAAAACATGATTAAAAAGCGTGTCTAATTTTCTCAAGATAGTCTACGATTTAGTTCAGGTGATGTATGGAAGAGTGGAAGAGTTAATTTTATGAGTGGCTCACAGTTTGCACCGTTTGTAGCACAAGCAATTTTGGTTCATTTGCCAATGTATCAAGGCAGCATTAGGTTTGAACTTTACTGATTTTGTTATCATTACATACAAACGGGTACCACCTGTTAGGAGTTAGGACCATAGACAACGGTACCAAAATTCGATTTGATTGTGGCGTTACCCACTTCTATGAAACGAAGGGATAGACAGCAGATTTTAGCAAATGACGGGTTGGGACGAGATTAGTGTTGTCCTTACCTCATCTGAGAAATTGATCGAGTTTATTTAAATTTGAACTTGACCTAATCAAGTCTTAAAATATATGGAATGAGACCAACTCAATATATTAATATTAGTATATGTATAACTAAATTATAAAATAAGAGATGCAGAATTTAAATTAAGTATATTTTATAGTATATGTTTTAAACTAATTAACATCATTATAAATATAGTATAATGTTATGTAAAGTATTATCTATTAAGAAATGTTTTATTATCAATAATTATTATTTTAAGAATTTATATATTTTAAAAGAATGGAGTGTAGGTGGAGAAGGTTTAAAACATAATTCGAACTGGGTTTAATTTGAAGGTTCAAAACTGTCCAAATTAAGAAACAAATTTTGCTCACTTCTAATAAGAAACAAATTTTATAAATTCATTTACTCTTTTCGCCTAGTAACATGTATTGCAGTAGATTTGGTTTTTTAATGGATATCATTCTAATTTTTTATTGTAATATTATTGTTTTTATATAAACTTTTAGCAATATTTTTTAATATTGGGCTGCATTTTTTCTAATATAGAAGATTAAAATGTTACTTTTGTATCTATTAATATTTTTTTTGTTTTATGCAAAAAATTAAAACGATAATATTTATAATTAGATGGTAGGAGGAATAAGGTTTCACTTTCACTTCTATAAAACACACTATTTCTCTATTATATGTTGAATGAATTCATATTTTCTATCAAATTTTTATAATTTTTTTGTAAAGTTTTATAAAGTAATTTTTAAATGAAGAAGTAAATTTAATATCTTGGAAATATGTTTCAATAGTTACCATTAATATCTTGGAAATATCCAAGAAATGTTGGAGAAAGATTTAAAATTATTCTTTCAAATTATTTACAGTTCAAGCTAATATAAACATCTTGAAAAAGTATTTGTTTTAATATTTAATCTTGAAAAGATTATTTATTTTACTAATTCTTACGAGGGTTAAATGAGTTTTCCTACCTTTTAACTGTTTATAATTGAATTTTTAGTCTCCAACAAAAAATTTCTCCACTTTTTATCAGCGATGCTAATCTTTGATACATTTAAGACATAAAATAAATGCCACATGGCACTACATGTAATAGCCACGTCATTATGGATCGTGTTGATATGTGTTTTTGCTTAACATGTAAACACTAAGCAGTTCCAAATTAACATTAGGAACTAAAACTGTTAAAAATTAAACTAGGAACTAAAACTGGGTAAACTTTTTTTTTTTTTTGAGGGAGTAAAATTTAAATTCAAAAATATTTAAAGGATGAAAAACTTATTTAACCCTTCTTATCACATACTTATTCTTCTGACAAAAACTTAAGATCTAAAGCATAATTGTTAATTGAGTATTTAAATGAGAAATAAATATATAAGCATGTTATTAAAATAATTAATATACTTTTTAATTTATTAAAATAATATATTTTTAAATGAATTAAAACTTATAAAATAACAAACTGTTATCGATTTGAGTAAAATTGGACTTAAATTTTTTAAGTCTCTCAAATTTGAATCCTATAAATAAATAAAAAAACACATAAATTGAATGAGAGACAATACAAAAGATATTTAATTAGATTGGTCATAACAATCCTTTACATCAATAATCTGAATATATATATATATATATATATATATATATATATATATATATATATATATATATATATATATATATATATATATATATATATATATAAACTTATAAAATGACATAATTTGGAACAAATAAAATAATATTAATGAAAAAAAATGTATGTACTGTGCAGAAGTAGTTCTTGGAGTGAGTTTTTTTTCCTTCTATTTATATGTTTACTAAAGTTTAATTTTTATTATTTATTTATTATTTGTTTATCCCTAGCTTTGTAGATATAAATTAATTTTGTAATAGCTATAATTATGAATATGTTAGTTTTTTTTTGTTACTTGATATAAGTGAAGTATTAACACGAGAATATTAACTTTTGTTATTATTTGTACCTTTTTTCACTTATTTCAATATTTTAAAACAATGAATTCATCTTGCAGTAAAAAAACACAATCAATAATTTTTTTTTAAAAAAAAAGTTGTTTTATGCCTTTTTTAATGTGTCTAAACTGTTTATTTTAAAAATCAGTATTTTGTTTTACCTTTTTCCTTCTTAAAAAAAGAAATATTCTTTATAATCATCTTATTTAAATTTAAACAAACTAACCCATTCTCATTATCATTTACAGATACAATTATTTTAATACTTTGAAAATATAATTATGAAAAAGGGTTGCTTGTATCATAAATACTTTTCGAAGTAAACTTCTTTTAGCATAATAAATATACGTATTCAGCTTATGTTTTGATTTAGAACATAAATTTTTATTTAGATTTAATATAATTTTAACATGAAATTTTTGTTGAAATTAAACATGCATATAAATATACGTATGCGTAACACCAAAAACAGAGAGTAATTACTTGTATTTTGAAATCCGAAAACCAAACAGAGACTTGGTCTTAAATGTGTAATTTGTGGTGCACATCCAAAGTTAAGATGTCTCAACCAACATGCAGTGAACAATCGCAAATTTGAATATTACGATGTAAATGATTTCCCTTAATTCAGGCAGTGGTCCTACTCAAAAGAAACACTGAAACAGACGTACGATGGATCTGGACATTCAAATTAAAGTGCCACAGTCGATGTCTCTAAAACAGAATCCTTGCTTCAACGCCAAGATCTTGTGTTCATCAGGCAGTTGCACTCCACAGTCTTCAAGGACCTCCAACAACCCAAGTTAGATCTAAAATTACTACAAAGACCACCAATGTTTTTTCTTATAATTTTTTCATATCTTTTGAAAATAATCCTGATTAAAATACTATTAAATATTAAATATGGACACTTCTCCTGTTAACAAAATTTAAAACTTGATATATAATACTAATCCTTCCGCAGGTCTTGATTCAACTTTATATATATATATATATATATATATATATATATATATATATATATATATATATATAATGAGAAGATAAATAACTTTTTTTTATTAGAATTAGCTTATTTTAAAGATAAAATAATAATTTTAGTCACGAGACTAAAATAAAATTTGTATCCTTATCTTTAGTTAAAGAACATGTGATAAACTATTTATGCTAATGACTTTTGGTTGATTCAACTCTTTTATTCCTTCAATAGTAATATAATTTAAATTTGATATTAACAGAAATCATACTCTTTGGTTAAAGTCATGCTGCTATTATTACAAAAGGTGATACTAAAATAAAAGCTTGAATTGTTACTGCCGGGAAATAATATACCTATCAATGGGATTGAGATGAACAAAAACATTTTGGTGAGTGCTAAAAGATTCCAACAGCCGCAAAGGGACATTTGAAGCATCCAAAAATCCTAATGACATGTTTGGTTAAGGCAACGTGAACGTGTATGATCATGGGTCAGCTTAATCATGCAGTGCCCAGTGGCCATACAACTGTCCTTTTCTTATGTTGATATGAACATGTAGAATGGTTGACACTTAAAAGCTCTACTTGTAATTAGCCAAAAAGTAAACCCCTGGGCCCAAAGAAGAATCACAAAAGGCTCAACATGTACAAAAAGAAAAAGAAAAGGAAAGACAGTTGTCCAACACTTTTTTTTTTTTTTCTTCTTTCCATTCATTTATCAATTTCTACTGCTATACAAGGATACCTTATGATGCATTAACCCTTACACATTCCCTTTTTCTGAACAATCATTTACAGGTGAGAAATAAAATTAAGTAGATTAAAATGAAAAGCAAAGCAAGGTAAAAGAAGAAAAGTAGTTAGACAATAAGTATTATTGGTTATAGGTCTGCTTCAGTAGTAGTGTATGTTGTGTTAGTTGAGTATTTTTGACTCAATTATGATGAAAGTGCTAGTTCAGCCCAAGCTAGAGATGATGCCTTTAGCTCCACACTTATTGATGTGTCTATTCTGTTCTCCAACATAGTGCACAATTCACGCATTGAGGGACGTGCAGAGGGATCAGGACTGATACAAAGCGTTATCACCTCACATATTACTTTGAGGTCTTCATATCTAAAATGTTTCAATTCAGGATCCACCACATATGACATTACTTCTGGCATTTCAAGATAGTCCCTAGCCTGCACAAGAGTTTAACATTCTAAGACTGAATGTTTTAATTGATGCCTTGAAAAAAATAATGAAAATTTCAGAAAAAATCTTACCCAATCCACCAAGTACCCTTTGTCCTTGCAGTATGGAGACCTTCCACTGATTATCTCCAGTAGAAGTACAGCAAAAGCATAGATGTTTCCTTTGGTGTCGAGATGACGCCCTTCAAGCGAGTTTGGTAGAAGACACATGGCTCCCTGGCTGCTAACAGAACCATAATTTTTTTCTGATCTTTCAAGAATTGTCTTCCAACTTTCAAAATCAACCAGCTGAAATTTGAGATTCATTACAATGAGAAAAATAATAACACATAAACATAGGTGCATGTTAAATGACTCTTAGAATCACTTTTCAGTGGAGTAAGATATTTAGAACAATCATAAATTCATAATAGGTATGTTAGAAAACTTAAACTAGGTTGCAAGCACACCTTGGGGGAAAAATCTTCTGTGAGGTAAACCGCGTTGGAATTCAATTCTGAGATAGTAAATGGTGGCTCGATTTCAGTGTGCAAATACTTGAGTCCACGTGCAATGCCTATGATAATTTTCATACGCCGTGTCCAAGACAATTGACACCCTTCTCCATCTGCAGCCAAGATTTCATTCATGTTTTAAGGAACTGTAACACAAAAAATATACAAGTAGATGAGCTAAGAACCGTGACTTACAACAATGTAGGTGGTCATAAAGTGTTCCATTTGATGCATATTCAAAAACCAGCATCCTTGTAAATGGATTGCTCTCTCTACAATATCCTAGTAGCTTTCCTGCGTTATCATGATTTAACCTTGCCAAGTCTGCCACCTGAGTTGCATCAATAACAGAATTTTTTTAAGAATGGTTTAATTATTTGTCTGTCAATTCTTGCACACTGCAGGCATTGGAATGTTCCATTTACCTCTCTCTGAAAGTAGAGCTCGAGGTATGCTGTCCAATTCTCTTCCTTGATGCAGAGAGAAATCACAGCAATCTCAGGCCCACCTTTCATCGTACCCTTGTAGACCACACTATCTGGTGAGGACCCAATTATGTTGCTGAAGTCTTCACAGGCCACTTCAAGATCCTGCCTGCTATACCTCATCACATCCTTCAACATCTCAGAGTCTGCACATTGATAGTGTTATGTTCAAAACAACTACACAAAATACCAGTAGTAAATACACAGTAGAAATGAAAGAAACCAAACCTATATGTACTGCCATATGATCTTTTTCACTTGCAGATTTTTTCCAAGGAATAATGATAGATGATTTGTTGTTACACTTACACCTCTGGAAAGCGGTGAAAATTGCAATAAGAAAGAGAGAACCAACCATGGTTCCTGTCACTATTTCTAGAGCCAAAAGCCAAGCAGGTTTTGATGCTCCTTGATGCTTGGACACATGTTTAGTAGCAAGTTGATACTTTGGTTTCTCTACAGGACCATTTTGAGCAGGTGAAGCGCCGGCTATTAAATAATGGTTCGTTATTAGTTGTAAAACAAGCAACGAAAAATTATACTTGGTAGTGCATATTATTTGATTCACAAAAGTTCGTATTATCCATTATTCCATTCTCAACAGAATGAAGTCTAGACTAAGCTCATTTCATCTCTTCTGTATTAGTCAAATTTTTGACAAGTTGAAGATAGATCTTAATTTATGCCATAAACTTTAAATGCAAAAAATATCATGTCATACATACCACATTGCACCGAAGTTCTCTGTTTTATGTCTTTGATATGGAGACAATTTCCTTGAAAGCTTGATCTGCGTGAAAGAAATTATGTTTTGTAAGAAAGGAGGTTGACGAGAATGCCAACATAACAAGAAGATTAATAGAGTACCTTGGAAGATAATCCAAACATTTGGGTATGCTACCAACAAAAAAGTTATATGAAAAATCTGCAACTTTTAACTGAGATGAACGACAGAAGCCAGTTAAATTCACACCTGAGGCATACCTGAAGACATAATATGAACAAACCAGTCAGATTAACAAGATCCAAATTGCAATGGCGTAACTTGGTATTTTATACTTAATGGTGCACTTGACAATGTTTTCTAGATAAAACAATTTTAACCAAATTCATAATATCAACGGCAAGTTAAGTCTTCTTAACTACCTCAATATACCGAATGCCTTGCTTCATGAACACATAGAAAATTTGACATTTGTAGCAATTATAAATTATCATATCGTATATGTCACATGCACAAAATCATTTCTTTGCAGAATACAAAAGACAATGGAAGGAACTATATGTTGTTAACTTCAGTATACATTAATGAAACTGGTAAATGACATTTGAAGAAAACGGTAATTTGAATCCCCTACCAATTAATTGTATGCAGACCAAAACGAAGCCTATAGACTAACCCATCTCACCATGGTAATCAACCACAGTTATAAAAGAGTCCTAGTGGCCTACAATCTATAGCATGTACTGTAATTATAGAGAAAGAAGAGTTCTATCAACCAGATGTGAAAAGATCACATGAATGATGGTAATAAATCCCTAAACAAACTACGCTAATTCAATTTAAATAATTTGCACTCACATCCCATGCATTTTTGAAGAAAAATTTGAACTGCCACCACCAGGAAGAGGTCCTTCTAGCTTATTCCTATCCAGCCGAAGTTCTTGAAGGTATTTCAAATTTCCTAGCTCTGGAGGTAACCTACCAGTCAATCCATTGGACTGCAGGTTTCTGCAAGAATGTGATAAAGTTGAAGACACAGGTCCACGAAAATAATAAGAAGTCAACAATTTTGGAAGAGCATATTGATTTCCTCTTACATTTTTACAACTTGGGCCAAATTTCCAATCTGTGGAGGAATTGGTCCTGATAACTGATTCATTCCCAAATCCAACACCTTAAGAGATTTCAACAAGCCCAATTCTTTAGGTATTATTCCGATGAGATTGTTTCCATGCAAGATCCTACAGCAATAAGAACACAACATGATATTCAAGTATTATATGTCAAGGTAACAACACTGAATCACTAATTAAATAAAGTAACAAGGACAGGAAAAACAAGGAACATACAGTTCTTGTAAGTAGGTGATTTTCCCAAATTCTGGAGCAAGAAAGCCCCTTAATGAAGACCGCGATATGTTACTGCAAAGAAGGATTCCACTATGCCGTATTAGAAATTTGCAACCTTATAATTTAGAAATGTATGTCATTAATTGTTCATCTCAACCATGAAGCATGACATGACATTGCAAGAGAGGACTATGTTTACACCCCCAAAGAAATATACTAAATGCTAAATGGATCCATGGTATCTTACATCTTGATGACATGATCCCGCGTTGCAGTGCAAGAAACACCATTCCAGTCACAAGGATCTGAATCCAGAGTATTCCAATTGGACAAAAACATGTGTGGATCTTCATACACAGCTTCCTTGAAAGTTCTAAGTGCCCCAACTGTGCAGAAAAAACAAATTATACAATAAATATAAAAAAAAGACAATACAAATGTTGCGTTACTGTAAATGTATACCATAGTTAGCCAAGACAAGAGTACAATGAGAATGAAGCAATTACTCGATCTCAAAACTTCCAAGTTCACACAAGAACCAGAAATGTTATTTTTCACTACATGGTGATACTACTACACACATTACATTACAACTTCAAAGAAATCAGTGACTGGCTGAGAGGAACCAAATGAACATCATATTAACCATTGTGGTGCTTTCTTTGTCTTTTGCCAGCATCCAAACAGAAGTCAACACAAGTAAAAAATCGAGATCTGAGAGAGAAAGTGAATACTCAGCCATAACTCGCACCTTCATTTGAAGGCACCACGACAGAAGCCACAAAAGAGAGCGTGGAAACCAAACCAAGTAACAAAAATGAAGTACACAACTTCATTTTTCTCACAAAAATTTTCTACACTGTGTTCCTCCTTCTTCCTTGTTAGAAACTGAATTTCCTAGAATTTGGTGGGACTTATACCATAAAAGAAGTACAAAGTTAGCCAAGTTGATAGGTTGTGAAAATGCACACTACTTATACAAAGTGTTTATGTATTGAAAGAGTTAAAAACGGTAGATTTGAGAAGTGGCAGTGGAATGAGGAAGGGGTGACACTGACAGTGCACTAGTCTAAAGTCTGAAGACAACCCAGAAGAAGATAAAACTTGGATTCAAAGAGAGTTTATCCAAGATTGGATTTTGATGGCACATAGGCTTAGGGGTGATGAAAAAGAAGGGCTTTTTGTTTTGAAATATGTTTAAAATGGCGGTTTATGGTGCAAAAATTCTTTGCTTTGGTGTGGTGTGTTCTTGGGACTTGGACTTGGACTGTGCTTCTTTCAAAATCAAAGTAATTGGAGTGATTAATTGGTGATGGGATGGTGCTCATTTTTTTTATTTTTTTATTTTTCATTTTTCATGAGAGGTGTTGATTGATTGCTATGCATTATGGAATAGCAATATACACTTACTACCATCTCTTCAGTGTCGTCACACGAGAACTTGGTACTCGCGTTTTTCTCGTCGTTAGTCAAAGTCTCAAAGCTTGTTCAAATCGAGGTTACGTTACGATAGGATATTGCTACGTTAAAATTTAATATTTTTTGGGTTTTTAATTAGAGGTTAATGATTAGGTACGATAGTATAAAATATTTTTAAATCGTTGTCGCTGTGACTTTTAAATTATTAATTTAATATTAATTATAAAAATTAATAAATTTATTGTATATATTAATTTGTAATTAGTTGATAATATAAACTATTTTACATTAATATAACTTTTTTACTTTATTAATTAACGATTATTTTTAAAAAATTAATCAATATCAATTTATATAAAAGATGGTTATTTATAAAATAAATAGTTAAATTAATTTCTAAAGTTATGTAGTGTTCTTAATTTAGATTATAATTTTAATAAAACTAAAAAAAGGTTTCCAAAAATGTATTATCTCATTTATTTAAGTTCTTTCATTAAATAAGTTTTCTTAAAATAAAAATGTTTATAATAGTGTCATGTAACATATATATATATATATATATAAAGTGACATGTGTCATATTGTGGGTGTGTCACATGATTTATATGTTTTATGTAACATATGATTATAAAACATAATATCATTTTAATATTTGAAATTATAACATTGTGTTATTTTAATTATTTAAATTGTAACTTAACTTCACTTCAACTCTTTTAATTTGATATTACTTTAGTTTTTACACATTATTAAATTTTTATTTAATCAAGTAATACTTGAATAGTTTTACGATAAAATAGATAATTAAACTAATATCATAAATAGGATGATAAATATCTTTAAATTATATTAAAATTTGGTATTTAACATTATATCAATTTTTATACATAAAGTAGGAATAACTATATGTGAAATGACATTTTTAGGAACTTTTATTTGACAAGAGGGTTTTTAAAGTTTTGTTTAATTTTTTTTATCATAAATATTTATGAATTGAGTACTAATACTTTTAAAATAGATTATCGTTAAATAAAAATAATCTTGTATTACAATGAAAACTATTTATCATAAATATAAAATATAATTTATATATTAAAAATACATATTATTCAAAAATTATATATTCAAACATAATATTTATTTATATACATAATTTATTTTAAATTTCAATTATGTATAATAAACATTTAACACGTGTTACAAACTAAAATATTAAATGTTTTATTTTAATTATATTATATCTCTTTTTCTAATTATCAATCTCCCCCTTCTTTTATCCATTTTATTCTCTAAAATACATAAATAAAAATAGTTTTAATTTCTCTATGTTTATATTTTACTTTCATAATTAATTATCTTATATAAATCATTTCTTATATTTTTATTATGAAAAATATCTATTACTTTCATTTTTCAAAAAATACATTTTTTTTGTCTTTGATGTTCTATTTTTTTATTTTAATATATATACATACATGGGAAAAAATATGTATTTATCGTAAAATAAAATGAATAAGAAAATTTACAATTGAAGGATGAATATATTTATCATCGTATTTACTATGTTAACGTAATTATCTATTTTACTGTAAATATTCAAGACATAATTACTTGATTAAAATAAAAATGATAATATTTAGAGACTAAAGTCACATCAAAATAAAATTTTAGGGACTAAAATAACATTATATTACAATTTCAAGGATTAAAGTGATGCAGTTTTACATTTTTAGAGATTAAAATGATATTATATTTTATAGTCATATGCATATACATCATATAGTATTTCCACATGACATATGTCACTCCACATATGT
Organism: Cajanus cajan; assembly: GCF_000230855.2. NCBI lineage: Eukaryota > Viridiplantae > Streptophyta > Magnoliopsida > Fabales > Fabaceae > Cajanus > Cajanus cajan. The sequence continues at coordinate 76,862,969 of NC_138518.1, forward strand.
ATTTATGTGTATGTCACATAACATTATCGTGTCACATAGATACTTTCATTAAAAAAAAATAAGTTTATTTAACACAAGGACTTAAATTGAGAGTAATATATAATTTTATGACATTTACTCTTATTTATATGTGTCTTCTTCTAGTATAATTTATTGTAGATATTAATTAGTAATTAATATCATTTATTATACCATCTTGGAAGTGTCCAAAATTTATTATTAGTAAATGTTCATCGTAATGATATTTCTTAATAATCGTATAAACACTACAATAATATTTAATTGATTAAAATATTTTTATAATCTTTATAATTTCACTTATTTTATCTTTCAATTTTCATGGTTTAAAATAGGCACTTTCAATTCTTATATTTATCTTTTTTAATCACTTTTAGCCCATATAATTAAAGATAATTATTTTTAGTCCTTATACCTATATTTTAAAAAAAAAAATTAGTATATATTGTTAATTTTTTTTTGTAACTTTGTCTATTTTATTTTATGTTGATATGATATAAATATTAATTAAACTTTATGTGTCTAATATCAAAATTATTTTACTAAAGTTATTCTAAATTAAGTTTTTTGACATCTTGTGTGTCTTTTGTACCGTCACTTATCACGTTAACACAAAACAGACAATGTTACAAAAAAAATAGTAATAAGAACTAAAATGATTAAGAAACTACGATTATAAGGATTAAAGAGAACTAACTATCTTCAATTACATGGACTAAAAAGGATTAAAAAATATAAGTACAAGAACTGGAAGAATTTTATTTTAAACTATAAAAATTAAAGGGTAAAATAAGTTAAACTATATGAACTAAAAAAAAATATTTAAACTTATGTACTTTTAGTAACATTTGAAAAATGTTAAATTATGAGTAAATGTTACTAATATTCTTTTGCGACATTTTATCAAATGTAAGATAAAACTTGTTTTACCAGAGTTTTTTAACAATATTTCACATGTTATTATAAACTTAGTAAAATAATAATTAGTATTAATATAGATTGTATTAATACTTGTATTTTATGACTCTTATCTACAAGTTCTTTAAGGTTTGAGATATTTTTAAGTGTTATTTTTTACAAAAGAATATATCATAAGTTAATTATCACTAAATCCATATCACATATCAAAATTCATTTATCTCCAGATTCACTTTATGAATATATATACTTTTTACATATCATTAATTATTTTATTAAATGTAAGACTTTAATTTTGAGAAATAATTAGATATTGAAAAAATTAATATATTTTTTATATGTCATCCTTTTACTTGATACGAGACTTTAATTATAGAAAATAATTGAAAAAAATAATATTGAGATAAAAAAATTGTTACTCTATATATTTTTATATAAAAAAAATCTTTCAATAACATATTAACTTAATCTATAATAACATTTTAATAAATATAAGTAGGTAAATGTTAAATATGTTAAATGTATAGTGAAAGTATCCATTGACTTGGTTAGCAACTAATATTTAATGATCCTTTGTTGTAATCCTCTTGTCAAGATTTACATGAACGGTAGCTCATTTGGCAACTTCAATCCTTTTGTGTTTAGTGGTCTTTTACGCAACTCGTGAGGTTAATGGCTTTGGTTCATGTGGATTTTCTACTAACGTCAATGCAGAATTACATGCTATCTATCATGATATTTGTAGTACAAACTCAATTGGATTCATTCATGTCATTTGTGAATCAAGCACAATAAAATATTTATTTTATGATTCACCCGTACATAGCAAGTTCATGTTCATGTTCTAGTTATTATAATATGTCGCATAAAAATTAAATAAATTTTCAGAAACACGTTTGAAGGATATAAATGTGCCAATTCTAGCATTTGATGCAAAAATTCTTAAAATAAATGGATAGCGTTAACAAAGATTGCATTGACCAAAAAATAAATAAAATGGACATTATTCCTAATAGACTCCTAAACCTTTTAAGTAAAATCAATTTCAAACACCGTAATACATTTTTAATGCAAAATTTATAAATGAAATTGATTTAAACGGATATTTTAATCACATTTAGTTATTTACAATTGATTTTGTTGAAATCATTAAATAGCTCAATATATAAACAATTAATTTAAAAATAGAAAGAAAAAATTGAATGTAAATAATTTTTAAAATTTGCAGTAGAAGAAAAATAAAAAGAGTAAAAAGTACTGATATTTTCACTTATTTAATTAAATAAAAGTGAAAATAAAATATATTTTAAACTATGCAATGTTGTCTTCGATATATAGAACTATTGAAACGTACAACTCATTGGTCCATGTTGTATTTTTGTAAAGATACAAATAAAACAAAATAAAAAGAATCATATACAAATATACTGATATAACATTCAAATAAGTATTTGAAATAAATAAAATGTCGTAAGTTTGATGAATCATGGTATATATCACAATTTATCGTAATAATAAATAAATAAACAAGTAAAGACAAATGACTTGAATTGACTTTTGGCACAGTGTAAATTCACTCCCCAACCCAAGCATTTAATCTCAATCAAATTTATCTAATTAATAAGTATAATGATTAATGAGTTGAAAATATGTGTCGTTTTCTCAACAATAAAGTTTTTTTTTTTTTAAAATACGCTCTTATTTAATAGGAAGAAATAAATCGATAACTTTTAAATCAATTATATATTTTTTTACATAATTCACTTATAATTTGGTCAACGAAGTTTTTTTTTAATTTATTTTTAACGAAGAAACACAACAAAATAACACTTACAGTAACCTTTTTTTTTTTTTTTTTTTAAAGAGGAATAACACTTATAGTGATAGTTACCAAAACAATATTTTTAAAACAACATGTCGTATGTTAGAAACGTTATCAAATTTTGCTACAAAAAATAATCTCTATTTTCTTAATTAGTCAATGTGAGCGTATTAACAACAGCTGTCATGCTCGCCAAAAGTTATTTTGAATAAATATTGTTTTTTATTTATAAAGAATAGTAGTACGAAATAAAAATAATAATAATTGTTTTAAGTTTTATGGTTGATGTTTAGTTAGGTGTTGAATTAGCTAAGCAAAAGTGCTTTTTGAAAAAGGAAGGAAATTCCCCCCAAATTCCACATTTAACAGTTGTTCTCCATTCATAACCACTATTAAAGGATGTCACGCGTCAATTATCTTTTTCTTTTTGGTCTTTATGTATAATAACTACGCCTCCTACCCTACATTTTATGTTTTTGATTACTACTATTAATAACTCATTAATGCCTTATGTTCTCATCCATCAATTTATCTTATTAATCTTTTCTCCTATGTCTCCATGTTTATGTTCGTGTCTGCTTATTTAATGTCCCGTTTGTTTTATCCTTATTAAATCAAATTTTCAATTCTACCGAAACATTAAATAAAACATCTTTTTTATTTTTGTTCAGCCTAAGTATAAATATGAAAAAATAAATGTCCATATATAATTAAACATTTAAACACCGAAACTTACTGATACAGTGTTTGATTTGGCAGTAAATGCAAAATAATAATAGATTCAACGCAAAAGCAACTACTAACTGCTTCAAGAAATCATGGTGAGTGCAGATTACTATATTTCTCAACATGTACTAAACACGATAATAGTTAGATTTCATTTTTGACTTTTTTAAAATTATTTGTATATATGAGAAGTCTATTCTTTATAATGATAAGGGGGGTAACAAGAGACAAATGAAGATATTGTTTAAGAAGAAGGGCCCTCATTAACAGTGCTTCCAAGCAAGACCCTCTTAAAAGGGTTTAAGTATATTTTAAGGAAAAAGGAACCTAATCATCGTCAACCAGATATAGTACAATAAGACGCCTTCAAAACCCAGTTAAGACCAAATATAAAAATAACAACAAAACTCAATTCTCAAGCACACAATTTGTTACACCATTAACCAATTATATATCACGATTAGTATGATATTTTATTTAATTAAAATCAAAATCACCAACTTATAATAAATAATAATGTAAACGTAGCTTAATATTGTTGGTACATAGTTTATTTTCTGAAAATGAAACTAATGTTGTACATGAATTTTTTAATTGTATATGAAGTCAGCTAATTGATTAGGTACCAAGTATGGGAGATGTAGCATGAAGACAGGTTGTGTCTTGCATTGCTAGAAGTTTTATAATATGAGATGGTTTGTGTGAAAGTTGCATCCACATAACCATGTTGGAGGAGGGTGCTTCCTTTCACCTGATATGAAGAATCCTCCATGTGCATGCTTTCATACGTGCCCCCACATGCCTTTCTTTATTCAAATATACTCTCTTCCACAACAAAGAGAAATTCCTCTATGTACTTTCCCTGTTCTTTGTTAGGTTTCTTCATTTAATTGGTTGCCATAGGCCCATCAATGCCTCCTTTATCATCTTTTCTCTTTGCTTTTTTGTAATCCAAGAATTTTCCAATCTTCCTAAGTGAAGAAATTAATTAAAGAGCATAGCGATGAAATCAATTAAAATGACCCGTGAAAGTTAAGTGATTGATAGTGAAGAATCCTAAAGCTGACCCCACTAATAATTAATATAAATCTTTATGCTGAATCGATTTTTTTTATTTTCGAATATCAAACTTGTATGCATGTGAAGCTAAAAATCAAACTCTTAATTAATCATATATGGTTGTAGTAAATTTTGTTATTAATGTGGAGAGTTTGTTCCTATGCGACATTCATTATGATGTTTCCCAAACGCTAATTGAGACGACATAATATGTTGGGACAGTGGTTCTTAATTCTTATTGCGAGACCAATATATTTTGGTTTGTCCCTGGCTTGTTTTTAACATGGCTTTACAAGTTAGTTTATCTGTCAATTTCGTAATCAAAATTGATTGAAGAGCAAGGAATTCGAACTTTGGGAGTTTGGTTAGACACACGGATATGTAGCATTGGTTAGATTTTTGAAAGAAAGAGAGCACCATCAATTGTTGAGCTTAAAAGTACCTTATGCCTGGTGGGCGGTGGCAATTGTTTGTAGGTTTTCAAAAGTTTAATTATCTCTCTTACTTTCAGAGATGAAAAATCCCATTGCTGCAATTTCTTTTATTTAAAGTTGGCAAAATCAAAGAAACAGCTACAGAGAATCTTTTCGTTGATAATGATATTATGTAACTTCACGCTTAAGCAATATGTTTTAGGACCTTTCTATCTGCAGCGCCTGAAAATTCAGGTTTGCTTCGTTATAAGCAATATAAATAGTAACTTTAATTTTAATAGAGGATTAAGAATATGTTTAGATAAACTTTTTCGAGAGAATTTTTTTTAAAGAAAATTTAAAATAAGTTTTTTATTTGAATATAATGAGTAATTTTAGATATATAATTATATTAACAAGTAATGCATGGAAGATTAAGGTTAATGAGGAAGCATGAGGCATCTTCCATATCGGTGGGCCCAGACGGTGCAGGTTTGTTGGGCTCATTAAATGATTCGGCACACTATCAACTATCAAGTATATTATCCAATCACGTAAAGAAAGGTAAAGATGGGTGCATTTGGATTTTTTTTAATATTTTTTTTATTCTTTTTACCAACTAATATTATTTTATCCCGAAGAAAAATAAAATAAAATCAAATCAAATCACTAAGGTTTATATAAATAATGACAAATTTTATTATAATTGTTTAGTTATTTTCTTCTGTTTAACATCACAACAATTAATAAGAATAAGTGAAGATCCTAAACTAATATACTTTTTAATTTAATTCTTTTAATGTGAGCAAATAATATGATTTTTTTATATGACAGAAAATATAATTTAATATTACTGACACGAGGATATCTTAGTCTTTCTTTTACGTTTCTTGATTTATAACTTTCGGCATATTTTTACCCTTTTAATTGAACACGACGTGCTGAAGCAGAAATAATAAATAATTAACGTATTATTAATTTTGAAATCACATTCTAATAAGCTAGAACGAATAAAATGGCGGCTACTATACTTAAGTTAAGTGTTTTAAAATTAAGTTAAATACATTGATATTGTAAACTAAAAATTATATGATTAATTTTTAATTTAAAATTCTTTACACAGGCAATTAATAGTAGTGTTGAACCCTTTAAAATCATTTTAGTTTTATATTTAAGATAATTTGTAATAAAACTATTTTAATTTTTAATATTATTTTTATTAAGTAAAACTAAACATATTAATGAAGTGTTCATGAATTATATTGGTTTAAGTTTGGATAAAAATCTAATTCAAACGGATTAAAATTAAATGATTTGGATTAATTTAAATTTCATCAATTTTTTTACTTAATTTTAATCGAATCAATTTGATGTTTAATTGAATTGATTCGATTTGAGTTATCGGATATCTAATAATTTTTGTAAAATAAATTAATTTTTTTCTCAAGTAAAATTATCTTTTAACATTAATTAAATTAATATTTTATCAAAAATTAACTAAACTGATAGTTTTACAATATAATTTCTCTTAGTTTCTTTTCTTAATTTACTTAAAGATTTCAAAAGTATTATAAAGTTTGATATATATTGTAATATAGTTTTTTTAATATTTTTTTTAAGTATTTGAATAAAAGAATGAAAATAATTATAGTAATACAAAAATGTCTTCAAAATAATCAAAATGATATATACATATTAATTGTTAACCAAATAAAAAATTAAAAATAGTATATAAATTAATTGATTTGATTTAAATTTTGAATGTATAAATCTAATACTCAAACTAATTAATGTCAAATTTAATTAATTTGATTTGAGTTGGACTCAAACAAAAAATAATTTATAACTAACTTAATTGATTTAATTCAAATTATTAAGTCAGTTAAAATCATTGAATCCGGTCTAACACCCATGTATATCATAACTTTCATTTATTTCAAGAGTAAGTATAAACTTACTCTGATCACCATTGTTGGAGTTTTGAGATGGAGAATTTCTCCTCTGGCAAGTATTCTCATAAGGCTACCGGGGTTCCACCTAAACCCCTCGACCTTCATTCATCGGAACGCGTTAGCTCTTTTAAAGATAAAGTTACGGGAGAAATGTCGAATCCGAAGCCTGTTCGTAATTTGATCAAGGAAGGGGTCATGTCACTGGATTTCGTTGGAGGGGACCGCCTTCTTCCTAAATTCGACATTGCTAAAGAAACCTTTGAAGAGCTCTGCGAACCTTGGAAGCGTTGTTTAGTCGTAAAGCTGCTTGGTCGTAATATTGCCTTCTCACGATGCGTGAGAAGCTATGCGACATTTGGAAGCCTCAGGGAGGATTTGATCTCTTGGACATATCCCATGGGTACTTCATGGTACAATTTGATGTTGAAGCGGATAAGGAACGTGCTATCAATGGTGGCCCATGGATGATTTTTGACCACTACCTCATTGTTCGTCCTTGGTCCCCAGATTTTGTGGCAGGAAAGGCACGGGTGGATAACACATTAGTATGGGTGCGCTTTCCAGGGTTAGGTTTGGTCTTCTATGACGAGAGTGTGTTACTCACAATAGCTTCGGCAATTGGGAGGCCCATAAAGGTGGACCTCAACACCTTGAAGATGACACGGGGACGCTTTGCAAGGGTCTGTGTTGAGGTGGAACTTGATAAGCCGGTGGTCGGAAAATTCTGTCTTAACAATACCTGGTACAATGTGGAATACGAAGGACTACATCTATTATGTGCCCATTGCGGTTGCTATGGCCACGTGGCCCGCAACTGCTCGACACCTAAGCCAGACGTTGCTTCCCCTCCACCTGCTAGTGAGACGGCAACGGAGCCCAACGGGGGTAACCTAGATCGAACGGGCTCGAAGGGGAATAGGAAAACTGATATGGCGCCAGAATCGGAGCCGGAGATCATGGAGAATATTCCTTTATCTTCACATGGTCCTTGGTTAATCGTTAAACGTAAATCAAGGAAGCCCCATCCACGCACCAATACTAATCACGTAGAGAATATTTCCCACGCAAATATTCCACGTGGCCCTTTAAAGTCTCATTCCGCTCCCCACCAAACAGCAGTTAGGCTTCTGTCAAATAATAGTAAATCTCACATGACCACGGGGCCACCCATTCACGTGGATACAAACAAATACATGACAGCCCCTAGGGTTGAAAAGAAATGGGGTCGTTCTCCGGATTCCCCATCACTACAACAGGATCAGTTAGGGATGGTACAATATGGCCTAAAAGGTAATAGAAAGCTACCTCCTCCTCTCAAATCCACTCTTCCTTTTACACACACACGAGGCAGAATGTTTAGCTACAAAGACGAAGCACCTGATCAGGTCATGCGGGAGGAGGAGGAGACGGAGCCAACAACAGATGAATTTTTCACCACCTCTGGAGAAGGGGTGGCTATGGTGGATTAACCATCCATCGTATCGTTCCAACTTAGTTGACCTTTATGGATCACATCAATATACTTTGCTGGAACATCAGGGGCGCGGTCAACGGAAAAGGGCGTCGCCGTACGCAGGAGTTGATTAAGATGTATCATCCATCCATTTGTGTGTTACTAGAAACTCACTGTCACTTCTCTACAGTAGCTTCGTTTTGGTCAAACTTGAACTTTGACTTGCATTTTCAAGTGGCTACTTCGGGCCATGCTGGCGGTATCTGGGTGTTAGTGGACCGTGGTTGTGGCCTTACCACGGAGGAGATTGCGATTTTTAACCAAACAATTACATTTCGAGCCTCACTAGGTCAGAGAAAGTGGGTATGCACTGCGGTGTATGCAAGTCCTTAGCACACTACTAGAAAAATTGGGTGGGACCACATCCGAGGACTATGTTATCTGGAAAATGAACCATGGCTCGTTTTTGGAGATTTCAACGAGGTGTTATCGCCCTCTGAATGTAGGGGTGGTCAGTTTTCTCGTTCGCGTGCAGCTGAATTTCATCAAGTCATTGATGATTGCTCTCTGATGGACCTTGGGGCCAAAGGGAACAAATTTACATGGTTCCGTAGCCAATTGGGATCGAACATGGCCAAGCGGCTAGACCTTAACCTCGCGACTACTAACTGACAACAGTTGTTTCCAGAGGCTTTCGTGGAGAATATTTGTAGAGTGTATTCTGATCATTGCCCTCAACTGATCCGGTGTGATGGTCTTCCAACGAAGAGAGGAATGAGGCCGTTCCGTTTCCAAGCTGCTTGGGCCACCCATCGTGGCTTTGAGAAAGTTGTGCGAGATGCTTGGGCTCGTGGAACTCCCAACTTGATCAATGGCCTCAATGCTGTCAGACATGATGCCCTCATCTTTAACAAACGAATCTTTGGGAACATTCTGGGAAGGAAAAAGCTAATTCTAGCGTGTCTTCATGGAGTGCAACTGGAACTTGAGCGTGCTGGATCTGAAAGCCTAATGCGATTAGAGAAGACTCTACAAGTGGAACTTAATGAAGTTTCCCTCCAAGAAGAATTCTTATGGTTCCAAAAATCTAGAGAGAAGTGGGTTAAATTTGGTGACCGAAACTCAAAATTTTTCCATGCCCAAACGTTATCCAGAAGAAGAAGAAATAAGGTTCGAGGTCTTTTTTTTCCCAATGGTACTTGGCAGACTGACCCTTCCTTACTCCAAGATGAGGCCCTCCGCTTCTTTACCCAACTCTTTTCTTCTGAGGTGCAACCTCCTGCTTCAGAATTCCAGTATGGGTCTCCCCCTCAGCTTGCTACAGATGCTATATCTTTGCTTCTTGCTCCAGTCACTCGAGAAGAGGTTCGAAGGTCTGTCATGTCTATGAAATCCTTCACTGCGCCTGGCCCTGATGGTTTCCAACCCTTCTTCTACAAACAATACTGGCCGATTGTGGGAGAAGAGCTTTGGAAGTTGGTAGCAAGTACCTTCCAGAATGGAGCTTCGGACCCTGCAATACTTGAAACATTAGTAGTTCTCACACTGAAGGTAGACAATCCAACGTGTCTGAAGGAGTTCCGTCCAATTAGCATTTGCAATGTGGCCTATAAGGTCATCTCGAAGGTCTTGGTCTCTCGTCTACGACCCTTTCTCTCTAAGCTAATCGGGCCCTTTCAGGGTAGTTTCCTACCAGGTCGTGGTACCATTGACAATAGTATTCTTGCGCAAGAAGTTCTAAACTTCATACATCAGGATAAATCTAAAACAGGGTCTTTGGCTCTCAAGGTGGACCTGAAAAAGGCCTATGACCGTATACGTTGGGACTTCCTAAGGCTAACACTGGAGAAGTTTGGCTTTCCTTCTAGGATTTTGCACCTGATCATGTGGAGTGTCTCCAATGCTACCCTGTCGCTAATATGGAATGGCAACAAGCTTGACCCCTTTACACCATCAAGGGGGTTGCGCCAGGGTGACCCATTGTCTCCATACCTCTTTGTGTTGTGCATGGAGTGTCTAGCCTTGCGGACTCACACGCTCCAAGAGGAACGTGGTTGGAGACCTATTATGGTATCCAGGAACTGTATACCTTTAACACATCTTTTTTGCGGATGATATTCTTTTCTTTGGCCAGGCCACTCTAGATCAAGCTCGTTTGATTCATGTAACCTTGAATAAATTTTGTGATGCTTCCGGGCTAAAAGTAAACTTGATCAAGTCTTGTTTTGTGACTTCCAAGAAGGTCGACAGTGATAGGGTGGATGAGCTCCAAACCATCTTGCAAATCACTTGTACGTCTAGAATCGACAAGTACCTGGGTATTCCGATGATCAAAGGGCGGGCTAGGTTAGCTGATTTCCAGTTTATTGTTGACCGTGTGAGGAAGTAGACTCTTGGAAATGTAAGTTGTTGAATAAAGCAGGGAGGTTGTGCCTTACCCGTTCGGCCATATCTGTTATTCCTTATTACACTATGCAGACACTATGGTTACCAACATCCACTTGTGAAGAATTAGATCGGATGAGTAGATTCTTCCTGTGGTTGTCTCATGTCGGGAATCGTTACTGGTCTTTAGCCAATTGGGGTTTAATCACTCTCCCAAAAGATAGAGGTGGATTGGGCATCCAGGATGCTAGAAAGGCAAATATAGCACTTCTCGGGAAGCTAGTTTGGGACCTATTGCATTCCCCTGAGAAGCCTTGGGTGCAGTTATTTCATGCAAAATATCTATAACATGAGACTTTGTGGCAAGTGGGTAAGAAACCTGGCTACTCCTATGTGTGGAAAAGCATCATTCGAACCTTTCAGATCCTTCATATGGGCTATTCAGTGAATCTTGGTGCTGGTAACTCCTCTCTCTGGTTTGACAATTGGCTCGGGACGGGTACCTTAAGTCAGGTAGTGCCTTACATACATATAAGTGACTCTCATCTAAAAGTCGTGGATTGTTGGTCACAAGGTTCCTGGTGCTTGGACAACCTTGCTACTTCGTTGCCTCCACTTTGGAAGGAACGAATCTGCCATATCCAGATTCCCTCACTTCCTAATGGCGAACAAGATTCCTTTTCTTGGGCTGGCACGACATCAGGCTGTTACTCTGTAGCATCTGGTTTTCACTATTTGTTCCCTCACGGTCCGGAGCCTTCTCCTCCATTCTGGAAGAAATTGTGGAGCCTCAAAATTCTAGAGAAGGTCAAAATATTCCTATGGCAAGGGTTGCATGATGCCCTCCCCACCAATAGCAAACGTTTTCGCTGTCATATCACTATGGTAGAATCTTGTCCTCGTTGTAATCATTCTCGTGAGAATGGTCTTCATGCTCTCTGTGACTGCCCGATATCGTATAATGTTTGGGAGATGACAGGAGATACTCCCGTAGATTTCTTTTCTATGAATTGCACCATGTCTTCAAGTCTCTTATTTTCCACCCTCAAGCAGAATGGCTTTCTTTGACGGCTTGGTGGGTTTGGAGACTCCGAAACACGATGGTGTTGAGTACTACCCGTTGGACAGTTCCTTATGTGGTGCGTTAGATCAAGGCAGATGTGGCTGCGAATATGGTGTTCTTAAATCATTGCAAATTATGGGAGGAAAATGCATCTTGGGTACCCCCTGAGCATCCTAATGTTAAACTCAACACAGATGGTAGTTGGCGACCTAATACAAGATTGATGAGCATTGGAGGGGTAATAAGAGACTGCGTGGGGAGGTGGCTTTTTGGTTTTGCTAATTCCGCTCGTACAAGAGACCCGCTTAAAGCAGAACTAACAGCGGTGGTAGAAGGATTATCGCTATGTTGGAATGTGGGGCTTAGAAACATCATTTGTGAAACGGATTGTGCAGAGGTATTTGAGGCTTGTGAATCTCTCGTTAGCTTGGAGAGGTGGCAGGTTTACGCAGACTTGGTTCGAGCTCTAAAAGAATTACTATCACGAAATTGGCTAATTTCCATTAGGTGGATTCCTCAGGAGATAAATAAGGTGGCTCATACTCTAGTGGGCTGGGGAGCCTTTAGCTCAGTCGACTACGTGGTTTGGCATAAGGCTCCAACTTTCGTTCTTGAGGCAGTAGAGTTAGACGTCATGTCCTCTATGGACATTGTCTAGTTTATTTTTTTTTATTTTTGTTGTTTTGTTTGTTTATTCATCCATTTACCAAAAAAACTTACTCCACTTAAAAACTTATCATGTACATTGAATTTTAACAATTCAATCATTAAACTAAAAGTTCTTAATGTATAAATCAATTTTGTAAATTTTTAAAAAAATTAAAAAATATTTGATACTTTGTTTCAATATTCAAATTGATAAATAATCATAAAAATATTTTATCCGTTAATTTAAATTAATGAAATGAAGTATCATATAATTTTTAATTTTTTTTAAACTTTACAAACTTAATATATACATTAAAATTTTGTAATTGTTTTAATTCAACAATTTCATCGTTAAAATATTAAATTTGTGATTGCAGACAGTTTTATTGAAATTATAAAGACCTTATCCCAAAATATCTAATTTATTTGTTATACATGAATCTTAAGATTGAATACAAGACCACATATTTAAAGAATTCACATGTCTTCTACTTAAATCAACAGGCATTACAAATTTCGTAATTGATTGTTATGCTTGATCATGAAACATTATCGTATTAATTAGTGTGCCTTTACCAATTGGACTCAGAACACTCCTTTACAATTTTTTTTTCATGAGTGGATATATAAGGTGCTGGAATCTTATCAATTTTCTTAGTTATAATTACAAAAGTATATTATCCTTGGAAGTCTACTGCTTTCTGGAGGTTGCATAGAACCTTTCTTAAACGGGCCAACATTTGGACCAAAGTTCACTGGGCCCAGAGGCACAAAAAGTTGTAAAGAAATTAAGTTATACGTAATTTAGTTGTAAAGTGATACGACACGAAATATTTAGGTTCATGATATATACACCTCCTTTTTTCTATAGGTACATCTCCTTTCTAAAAAAATAATTAAAATTTTAAAATATTCTTAAATTTTATTATTATTTTTTTAATTTTACATCTACGACATTTAATTTAGTAAAAAAAATTTCATACATCTATTTTCCTTTTTTCAATTTTTACATGCACCCTCTTACATTTCTTTCACCTCACCTATTTTAGTAGCATGTGAAAATTAAAAGAAAAAAAAGTGTGTGAATAAAAGAAAAAAGTAACAAATTAAAAGTTAAAGGTATAAAATTATAAAATTTATAACAAAAAACTATAATATTTTATAATTTTTAAAAAAAGTATAAAGGAGGTGTACTTATAAAAACAGGAGGTGTATATATCATGAGCCAAATATTTAAGGTTGTGCTATTTCAAACCCAAACGATTTGCTGACTTACTAGGCTACGTGGTCCTGTCGGAGTGTGTTTATGCTAGATTCTTGTTGGGTCCTGTTGGGCCAGCAATAGGGAGGTTCCGCTAGAGTGAGAGAAGGCCCATCATATCCAATTTAGAACACCATTAGAAAAACACACTTTCACATATGAATGAATTACTAACATTGATATTTCTATATACGTTCATTATTTTACACTATATTATTTCTAATCAAATCAAATGTGTTATAAATATAGTAAAAATTAATTTTTTTAAAAAAATTAATTTTATATTATTTTTTAGTTGTTCATGAGATATATTTTCACATTATTTTCATTATATTTATAGCTAGGGTTATAAGTTTCAAGTTTTAAATTAGTCAAAAATTGATTCAAAATTATATCTCAAATTGAACATTTTAATAAATAAAGGACTAAAGTGAATCTAAAAATAAGATAAAAGATTAAAAGTATAATTTAGTTTTTTTTAATTTTATCTTTAAGGTGATTTTATTTATATTTTTTTTCAAACAAAGCTATGAAATCATATTGAGTCAACAAATAATAATAGAAAACACAAAGAGTAACCATTGTAACAACCTGAACACATAGGAATGAGAGATTCAAATATTTGTACAAATGTGAGAGTACATGGTTATAACCTAAAATAATTAATTTGTATTACTTATACCAATAAGAAACATTTACTTTTACACAATTCATCACTTAAGAATTTCATAGTTAAACTTGTTTGAGTTAGAGCGATTTAAGATAGGTGAATTTTTAAGAAATTTCCTGAAAAGCGTGAGAATAAAAACAAAATATATTGAAAAGTAGAGAATAAAATAACTTTTACTTTTTTTAATTAACTGATAAGTTTATTTGACCATATCAAGATATTTTAGTAACAACTTACAAACTTAAAAATTTATAATTTATTTTTCTTCTATTGTTTTTTATTTATACTATTTTAATACAGTTCCTTTTTTCGCCTCTCATGGATAAAAAATAATTTAAGATAGCAAAAACAATTAAAAGAAAAACAAAACAATTAATTATTTTGGTAATTATCGCATCCTATTAAGCTATTATATGATGAGTCCAGAGAAACAAATGAAATTTGGTTTAAAGTAGTCAAATACATAGAGCTGGGGTTAATCGTTTCATTATTTTTGTAACACTAACATAGCAAGACTTTTTCTATATAGTCCTCTGCTAAGTCTATAAATTAAAATTAAGATGACCCATCCCACTTTCTATATACACTCGTAAAACACATCAGACGCAGATAAGTGTAAAAGTGAATCGATTAAAACGTGTGAATGATCGATCAGCAGCCACGGTTATCTATATTATAACAACATGTACGTAGTTACATAAGATTTTTTGTCCCCTTTCATCTCTTCTTAATATGTTATGTTATCGATCCTCTCTTTCCATTTCTTCTTCAACTTAATCCTTATCAAATGATTTGGCATATATATATCATTGTCTCTTAGGCTACCACATACAAATTATTAGTCTATTCCTAGGGGCCTAGCCCAATTAAACAGCGGAATTATGGATTTTTCACCAATTAATTTATCTTTATCTATATCTATTAACTAAGAGAGAGTTTAATTTGCTGTTTGCTTCTATCCGCACAAGTCAGTTTCAACCATATCGATATCCTTATTAATTATTCCTCAAGTTTATATATATGTAGCTCGGTTATTAAAGTTTCCTTGCCTGTCTTTTGTGGAATTGCATTTCAAGACAACAATTTGCCAAATATTTTAGAGCATGTATCAAGGTATGTATATATATATAGATGATTCTTCTACAGGTATTGTTTGTCTGAATGCATGTTTTTTCTTGAAAAGGGTCTGAATGCATGACATTGCCACCTAATACAATCTGGGCTTCAAATCCATGATATCTGATTTTCGACATGTTCAACATCAACTTACTTTCAATTCATTGTTTTGTTATAGAAAAATAATACATAGATAGACACATTTTGGTTGATTCGGTCTAATATGTCTGTCTACAATACAATACTCCATTAATTGCATGCTTGGGAGTTGAGACATGTCACATGTGCCTGTTTTGGGATTTATGTATCGAATATGATATGATGTTATGCAATATACGCATATATATAACTCGCATTAATAAACCAAAGAAAAGGACATGTGTTGAAAAAGAAAACATGCATGTGAAATATATAATGTAATTAATAATAATCCATATATATTGTACCAAAATCCATATTATTCCTAATTAAATTTTGTTGAGTAAAATCCCTTCCTCCGACACCCTTTATATCAAGTTCGTTGACTAAGCCAATTCATGGTATATTGATTATGATGCAAGCAGTGTCTTTTGGTTCATGAGTGCTAATTATCAGAACGCACAATATTATAGTTCACCTAATGACACCCATTTAAAGCAAAGAGACCGGATAATGATTAATTATGCCGTAGCAGATAACTATACAATAAAAATTAATTTATCTCTTTTATGTTCGTGACATCAACTGCCATAGCCGACTATTATTATACTCCAGATAATTACAGAAGCAATTGTCAATGACATCAACGACCACTCATTATAATTGGAAACGAACTAGGTTCATTTCAAAAGTTGTTTTTAGTTTTTAATCATATCTATAACTTTGGTCCTTCAAAGTTTTCAGCTAATGCCACGAAAAGAAAAGCCTTTTTGATAAGTGCATGTTTAGTAATGATATTTTGAAATGAAGGTCAGAGCACATAATTAAACTAACTCATCTGAATAATTGTGCCGCGTTGGCTTTATTTAAAAACTGTTTTGGTGTTTCCACGCCCAATCCAATGCCTAAAATGTGCTCTAATGGGATATGACCACTCCATTTCTTTATCTCTCTTTCTATATTTCATATTTCATATTTCATATTTCATATTCCATAACCGTTTGTCCCTTCAGCTAACTCCACTTTACCGAATTTGCCATCCAATTACTTTGTTTCACCTCACCAAAATGGGCCATACCACACATTATATTAATTAAGCTGCTAAATGTTACTAATTCTTTTTAAATAAATAGATAATATGCACTAACACTGAAAAATCGTTTTACATTATTATTCAATTACAAATAACTATTTATGATTATTTTTATAATAAATAAGTAAAAAAATTATACTAACGATGATACTTAATCAATTAATGCAATATTATTAAATTTTTCTTTTTTATTGAATAGTTGTAAATTCTTCTCGATCAGAAGATAAAGATTAATTTCTTCATTAAATTTTTCTTAAGGGATTGATATATTCAAGAAAAATTAAGTTCTTTAAACATAAACCAAAATATCAAGATCATCATCACATATTTAAGAGGTGTGATTATTCATTGCCAACCACGGTTTTAACATATTAATGTTTTTTTTTTATTATCAAACATTCCATATTAATGTTAATGAATGTTCTGAAAAATAATGCTCAAAGAAACAAAGTTATCAAGTATTTGACGGAAAAGTATTTATTGTATTAAAAATGTATTGTTAGTGCTTATTTTTTAAACAATGAAAACCATGAATCGTGTTTCTGACACATTCATTTATGTAAAAATCATAGTAAGAAAGTTTGAGAGGACAGATGACTTTTCATTAAAAATGTTAAGAGTGGAAGGAAAAGCTTTTTAACTTTGTAGTACCATCATGACTGATAATTTTCATGCTTTCACATGTGTTCTACGATAACTGTTACGTTTCCAATTAGATTAAATTTAATCCTAGAAAGGTGGATTAGTGCTCGATCCACATATAGCATGATTGTAACATCCAAAACAAAGATATAAATAAGATAGTATATATAGTGTAGTACATAAGATGAAACTGACATGGTTAACTAATCCGGGGTTTTAATCCACATATTTTTGTTGTTGTTGCCGATATTAATTAATCATCAATTATAATAAGTCGTTCTTTCCACGAGTGCCATTATATTGAATTGAATTATCTCCAAAAGGTGGTTCAAAGAAACTGCCAAGTTGGTAGGGCCAGGTAGGCATATAAATAAGTAGCACAAGACCATTTCTAATTCCACAGACGCACACAACACAACACAACACAACTTGTTCTCTCAAACACAACAATGGCCAAGGTTTACCCTCAGGAACCCTCATCTCCTCAGTGTCTCACATCTGAAAGAGAAACATACACTCTATGGTTGAAATCACTTGTCTTCCACTCCAATGGATGCACAGTTTACGACTCAAATGGTGACATCGTTTATCGAGTTGATAACTACGACAGAAAGGGTAGAAGAGAAGTTAACCTCATGGATCTACGAGGCAAAGTTCTCTGCACCATAAAGAAGGTACAAGCTAGTTAAATGCTACATCAAATATATGCTAATAATGGCTTAACCAAGCCATTGTATTGTATATATGACTTGATCATAGGATGATGATGATTATTGATTTCAATTAATTAACCTCTTGCTTTTAACTAAATTATGCAGAGATTACTAGCTTTTGGATGTTGGGATGGCCACAGATGCATCAATTCTAATTTTGGTAGCCAGGAACAACCATGGTTTCGAGTTAAAAGATGCAATCAAATGATCAAAGGGAAAGTAGCTTGCCAAATTTCTGTGGGGTGTCAGAGGTACAACATAGTAAAAACCAGTGGCAAAACAGAAGCATTTAGAATAGTGAACATGGATGGACAAATAGTTGCCGAGGTAATTATCCAATATCCATCTTTTACTAATATGATTTTCCAATCATATAATCGAGTAATTAATTAATTGATTGAATTTGTAACTTGGTATTAATGTTAATTTTGAAAATTGTGCAGGCAAAGCAAAAACACTCACCCTCAGGAGTTGTACTGAGTAACGATGTTCTAACGTTGGATTTGGCTGCCGGCACAGATCATTCCCTTGTAATGGCTTTAGTGACGGTGTATGGATTGATATTCGGCATAATGTAAATAATGTCCATAACATGAGATACACACAATTTATTCGGAGACTGATATATTCAGCACACATTGGTTCACTACCTTTGTGCCTGATTATTGTGTTGTTCCCATCGTTCACTGTAAATTTTCTGAGTGACAAGTTTTGTAATCAGAATTTTGCTTAGTTTGTATAAAGATATATCTATGTACACATATTATTAATTAATTGTTTACAGAGGAAACAGGATACAATTTATTGTACATTCGATCTTTGGAAATTTTACCCTGCAAATGTTTAGCTTTTTATTTTATATTTTAAATATATATTTAATGAAAATTAAACTAGTTTTCATTATATGTAAAGACTTTATAATAACTAACAATGATAGAGAACCACACAAATCTACCTCCATAAATATGCCAGCCACAAATTTGTACCTCTTCCATGGCCCCATATATTAAGCATGGAGACAAGACAAGACATAGTGGGGATGTTATTTGTCCTCGCTGCCCCTGTTGAAGATAGGGGTGGGTTTGGGGAGGTGAGGGCAGAAAATGACATTTCATCTTTCCCACCACAGTGTAGAATTTTACAACCAACTTGTTTCCATAATTTTATGCATACGTAATGAAATCGAAATACTAGTTTTAGCTCAGTATACTCAAAATCTATATGTTTTTGGAATTCAAGTTAAATATACTATTAATCAAATTGTATAATATTATATATATTATAACTATTAACTTTTATAATTTTAAAAGTTATATTTAAAATATTGAATAACATTGTAATTTTCTTATACTAATTAGTATTTTAATTTGTATAATGCATAATATTAATTATTTTTTACATAACTAAAATGTATAATAAATAAATATTTTAAATATTTAAATTATATTTTAGATTTATGATTAATAATTTATATAGTAATACAACTATATAAGATTATTTATAGTAGTATTGGAATTCAATTTAAAAATAATGATGAAAATGATAGATTAAAAAAGATAAATAGTTAAGAAAATCAAGTACATGTATAAGGATCAAAGGATTTTATTTGATATCGTTGACATTTTTTTTTTTGGGATAGTTGTAGAGATAGCCGGGAAAAAAAATATTAAGATTGTTTAATTGAGTAAGGAATCATAATTAAGTTGTGTATTCTTATTTATAATTAATGTAGGAATAAATTAAGTTTGACCAAGACTATAATAGTAATCTTAAAGTTTAGTTTATTTTTAAAAATATATCAAATTTGATACAATGTATATATTAAGTTTTAAAACAAGTAAATTTTTAAATTAAAATTAAGAAATATATTTTTAAAAAAATAAAAATAACTTAAAATATTCAATATACAAAATTAAGATTATTAGACATGTTTGTAAGAATCTTTAAAATGCTCTTATTCGATAATGATTTCTAAAAGCTCTTTACTCTTAAAAATACACTTATTACTAGCCTAAGATGACGATATTATGTTGAAGAGTTAAGTTCTAAAGGAGTGAAGAAAAATGAATTAGGCTCAAAGAAAGAAGGTTTAAGTTTTTATTGAATTTTGAGTCATTTTAGTGGTTTATTTTTCTCTTATTTGTGTATTTTTTTTTATAAGTATTTTTTTAATTTTGATCTTGTATTTTTGAGTCAAATAATGTAAAAAAAAAATTCTTATGATTTTTATTTTTTAGGAGCATATATAATATTTTACGGGGTGTAACTAGAAAATGAAATATGAGCTTGTTGAACTTGAATTAACTCATGGAAACGTCTTGGACGTAAGGTCCAAGCATTTGGACGTCCACTTCTAGGGGACAAGGTGCTCCATAGTCAATTCAAACTTCAATTAGTCACATGTGTCACACCTAATCATATTTTTATCACCTTATTATATGACAAATCCATATTGATTTTTCTATATTTAGGATGTTTTATTGGGAAAAACCCAAGTCCCACATCGACTAGAGATTAGGCAATTAAATAGTATATAAGTGGAAAGCAACCCTCACCATACAAGCCGGTTTTGTAGGATTGAGTTAGGCTTAATCCACTATTCTAACATGGTATCAGAGCTATCCTAGATTCTTAAAAATGGGCCACCCACCATTCATTGATACATGCACCATGGGCATGAGGGGTGTATTCAAGTCTCCTCATTAAAAAAGGGCCACCTACTATTCATTGATACATGCACCATGGGCATGAGGGGATGTATTTCAAGTCCTGCCAATCCTAGATCATTAAAAAAGGGCCACCTACCATTTATCCACGTACCAAGCCTAATAGTGCTGGACGTGAGGGGGGTGTATTGGGAAAAACCCAAGTCCCACATCGACTAGAGATTAGGCAATTAAATAGTATATAAGTGGAAAGCAACCCTCACCATACAAGCCGGTTTTGTAGGATTGAGTTAGGCTTAATCCACTATTCTAACATGACATGAGTCATACACTTATTATGTTCAATTAGTCACATGTGTCACATCTAATCATATTTTTATCACCTTATTATAAGACAAATCCATATTGATTTTTCTATATTTAGGATGTTGACATGAGTCATACACTTATTATGTTCTACCATATGATAACGTTCTGTTAACTCTTCTAGATTTAGGATGATGATGATTTTAAAAGAAAAAATCGAAATTCAATTATAATTGGATTAATAGTTTTGAGTACAAGTTAACTTGTAGTCTATGTTAACTTAACTTACATCACAAACTACTTAATCTGATATATACCTGTTCCTTCCATATGATTGAACATTTTTAAGTGATTCGAGAAATAATATTCAGATTTTCTCTTCCAAAAGTCTTAATCTCTTTCTTAAAGATTTTTCTTATAAATTTTTATTAGAGAATTTCTCCTTATAACACATTTTTAACCATTCCGGCTTATCTTCTTTGAAGTGATGCAATTTCTCTCCTTTCTTTTCCATCATTTGGGTTTTTCTTTGAAGGCTTCAAGTTTATAGAAGAAGCTTGTGAGTACATTAGAACTAGTTGAAGAAAAATTACAATCATCTCTTCCACTAATTTCATCATAAGAGACTTAATTTAATGAATAATCCATGTTAATTTATAATATAGGAAATGATTCGAATTTATAACGGGGAAGTAATATATGAAAGTTAAAGTAAAATTTTGAAGTGAATATATAAATTATTTGTAACAATATTCAGTGGCTCGATGGTCCAAATTTGTCAACAACGTACACGAGGGTTTCACGTTAAAAGTGTTTAAGATAAAAACAAGATAGTTGAATTCAACATATCTTCCTGAACCCTAACCACTAGGCAGGTGAGTAATCGTTTTCAGTTCAAACAGCTGTGTTTCCATTCTCCATGTCAGCAAATTAAGCTGTAATTGTATATGCAAGAGCATTCGTGTGGTCCCAGATGCTTCAAAATATCAATCCCCGTTCCACAGTCATCGTTAGTATGCTCAGTTTGCACAACAATGTTCTTCTTAATTGATTTCCATTTGTTGGGATGCAAGTAAAGTCCCACATCGTTCAAACAAGAAGATGAACATGAATTTCTATATACACAGTTGTTTTCATTGGTTGGGAGGCCTTTTGGGTGATGTCCAAAAGTAAAACCGTGAGAGTTTAGGCTCAAAACGGACAAGAGGAAGCATTAGAATATTTCTGTTGAGTCATTTCATTATTATTAAATTAATTATATGATCATACACTCCACGTGAAAATTTTTATGCAAATGAAAGAGTATATATGTATCCTTATTCAACTCATTGTTATTAAATGGGGTTTCTTTTCTCTTTCTTGCCGTTACATAAAAAAATGGGAAAGAAATTAAACAAATATGAAAACATAAATTCAAAGTTATTCTATGGTTAATGCCGTATTAGATCACTACATTAATTAGTTAATTTTAGCTCCTCTTTCGTTATTGTCATTTGTTTTCCGCAGAACATGGCAACTGCAATGATGCAGCATGTGGCACATAATATGCCTCAGAATTATATCAAGTATCAACATACCAGTTGTAATAATTTCTCCTTTCTATTTGACGTATTGTTAATGCATATATAAACATATAAACATGTGTATGTCCGGATAATGTTTCTTCCGTTTTCGGTGGGAAACATCTATAAATACATCATTAAATTTTTTTGGCAGATTAATTAGTACAAGAATTTAGTATATAGTGAATAGTCTAGTCACGATAAATGGTTAAGATAGAGGTTGAGAGACTCGTTAATGGTAAAAATTCAAGCTTATTATTTAGGGAAGAACTTATAAGTTTTTTAATTACTATTTTAAGACTTCAAATCAATATTAGTCAAATCTAAGACAAAACTTTACTGATAATTTTGAAGAATGGGATATTTGTAGTATTGAAAGAATGAAAAATGATTTATGGCAAAAGGGAGTATTAACAAGATCGAAGGAAATGTTTCACGATATTACGAAAACATTATATTAATTTGAGATCTAATCTAATGTAATTTATCAAAAAAAAAAATTCTTACTTTTTAATTAGAGTGGAAAGTTATCGATTAATTACAACATTTTTACTTAACAAAAATGTGGATAATCCGCTTATAATTCAATCAGCTGATATCTATAGTCATACACTATTAGTATATACTATTTCACGCCCTCACTCAATAGACTATAAGATTTAAATGTTTCGATTCCCTTTTTTGTATGTCCTCATCTAATAAATGACAAGATAAAATAGAAAACAACAATAATAATAAGCCAAATGTCCACTGGCAATTAGACTAGATTATTGGAATATTTGAGAAACATATAATGCATCATGTCTGTCTCATTTTTTTTACATAAAAATAAAAATAGTGAAATAACATATGAATGTGATGAGTTACAAAACTTTAACAAATTTATCTGTTTAAATATGTCTTTAATTTCTTAAATTTAAAATAAATTTATTTTTAGTTTCTCAAATTTAAAAATTAATTTTTTTAGTTTTTGCATTTTTTTTAAAATTATTTTTGTCTTTATACTAATTTTTTTTAAAGAATATGTGAATATTATGTCTCTATTAATGAAAATATAATTTAAACTTAGTTGATATTACAAATTGTCTCAATTTATTACTTTCATATGTTATTATAGTAACTTGAGAAATTGAAACAAGATTATTAAAAATTATAAGGACTAAAAAGGTAATTTTAAATTTGAGAAACAAAAAATATTTATATTAAACTTAATAAATTAAAAACATATATAAATATTTATCATATATATATGGATTTGAGTGCAATATAAGTAAAATGCATGAACTATTTATTTATTTATGGTTTGATCAAATAAATACTAAAACATGTTTAATATAGGTAAATTGTACCAATAATGTGTTATGTCCAAAAAAGCACACATCTCATAAAGAAGGCGAGAATGAGAGAAAAAGTTGGTTTCATGAATTTTGGTTTAGAGATATATGCATGTTTATCTTTCCATGGTAGAATCGTGGTGCAAGACATACACATTATTGAGAATGAGAACCAAGCTATAGCTATTGTTCAATGTCACTCTACACTGCATACTTATATTGAGATGTACAATTATTCTATACACCGCACATTGCCATAACACTTTTGCACGCTTTTATTTTAAAAATCCATGACGTCTGCGAATATACTTATATTCGATCTATAAAAAAATTATTTTTGTTTGAAGATCAGAGATCTAAAAAGAATAACTAAGTTATAAATGAAATAAATAAATAGACTTTAAATTTTATAGATTTGAAAACATAAATTTAAATAAATGGTTAAGTTCAAGTAATTTTTTAGGAGTCAAACATAAATTCTAAACTGTTAATTAACTTATTTTTATAATTGATAGAGAATATATTTTTGTTTGCCGAAAAATAAAATTTATATAAAAGTATTACATGAACATGTTATCTTATTTTTTTATGATTTCATTTTATTTAACAAAATTATTTAAAATAAAATAGTTAAAATTAATAATATTTTAGTTTTTTGAAATGACAAATAATTTAAAATAAATTAATGTATTTAAACTTATCATTTTTGAAGATGACAACCTCATTCATATCTCTTTAAGAATGATATTCTTGTTGGAGTTCAAGTGTAAAGTGAATCTCATATTAACTAAAGTTAAACATGTTGAATAATATATAAGTGAGAAAGACCATCTATCTAATGTCTTATGATTTTGGGTTGAAATGTGGTGTCAAATCTACTTGTGTGATTTACTCACTATCCATTGGTGAAGTGCTCTCCAATATTTAACTCCCTTAACTCAATATTGGTATTAGAGTCGATGGTTCGACTAAGTGATTGAGTAATGAAATTAGTTGTGTTGAGTTCAAATGTGAAAGTGAGTCATGTTAAGTAAGAGTTATATATGTTGAGTAGTAAGCAAGAATGACCTACCTACCTTATGTTTTAAGATTTTAGGTGATGATGTGATGTCAAATTCACTTATGTGATTTACATGTTGAATAAAAGTTGAATACATTAAATAATGTATGAGTAAGAATGACTTATTTACTTAATATCTTAAAATTTAAGCTGATGATGTAATGTAAAACATACATATGTGATTTATTTATTACTCATGGATAAAGTGCTCTCTAATATTTAACTCTCTTGACCAACAATTTTTTCTTCTTCATATTTATTGAAAGAATATTATAATTGTATTTTCTAATAATTTGGTCACCTCCTGAATGATATTTTTTTATTAAAAAAATATAATTCCTCCCTAAATTTATATTACTTTATTTCCTTCACCCAAATATTTCCCTTTTAAATCCAAGATACGGTCATTTTCATTCTTTTAATCATTATTCGGATATTCTCGTAGCATAATTGAGATTAATTTTCAGAATGAGTAATAATTAAGCAAAGTTTAATAACCCCAATTTCAATTACTGAATATAAATGCCAAAACAAAGTGTGCACATTATCTATAACAAAAATAAAGGCAATATGTTGAATATAAGAAATGCTCATTTGTATTATATCATAATATTTCAGTTGAAGGATACAATAAAAGAATATGTATATAAATCCATAAGGAAAAAAAAAAAAAAAAAAAAAAAACCCAATACAATCAAGTAACTGATGAGCACTATTGGTAACTAAAAAGCACTTAAAACATCACAAACTACCATGATAACTCTGTAAAATGGTACCCTTATTATGGCACACATTTACATTCAGATGGGTGAGAGAAGAAAAAGGCTAAGAACTCATATATGTTGCCAGTGTACACATTAATTTATTCACCTTATACTATCATGAACATGTCATTGGGCCTTGCGGCCATTCTTGAGATTTCGTACAGTCATTACAAGCTTCTGTCTTTCACCTTCTACCTCCGCAAATTTGAGACTCATTTCTGAGTATCTTTGTTGTAACTCTTTCAGCTCCGTTTCCATTGAGTTGTTTCTTTCCTTCAACAACGATAATTCGGCTAAAGTCTCACTAAGGTTGCCATTACTGCCATAGACAGAAATTGATCAATAATGAAACATTAAAATAGCTTTGATTCGCAAGTTTACACGTAAGTGTAGCATGGACAAACTAAGTAGTCACAACTGGTACTAAACTACGTGTACTTAATGTTATAGGGAAAGATAAAGGGCACACCTATTGAACAGTGAAACTGCAACACCATTTCCTTCTGACACGCGTGTAGTGTCATTTGAAGTAGTAATACTCTTATCCTCAACAACCTGTTTGAAGCGTAAGCCAATTATATTTATTGCTTATATACGATTCAATATCGTCATAGACCAACAATGCAATAACAATAACTTTATTCAGGCAATGAAGGCTTGTAATTTAAACTTTATACAACCAAAAATAGTTTAAATGTTCTTATTTCCATCATTTATCAATGCATTTTAATGGATATGTCATGCCAATTGACACTTAGAGGCTCAATTTTTTTCTATTGAAGTTGCAAATTGCTAGAACATTGTGCTATATATTAATTAGTATACCTTTTGCAAAGAAATGCTTTGATTGAATTCCTCCACTTTGTCTTCCAGTTCCTCAATTTTGGATTGGAGCTCCCTTTCCTTGTCCAAAAATGAAGAAGCTGACATTTCCAAAGCATTTTCCTTGGACCTTATCATGCCCTGCCAGTGCCACAAACAACTCTTTATGTTTATATGCCCCCCTCAACTCCCAGAGCTAAACAAACTAAACTATCCTAAGAAAATGCAGAGGAATGAAAAATGATGTGTAGAGGAAGAAAATATCGACAAAAAAGTTAGCATTTGGGTATCAAGCATTTTTCTCAAAGGATCTTTCTCTTCAAACTACTGGAATTTGTGAACTTGTGAAGTGATTACCTCAAGAGTTTTTATTTTGTCCCTCAGACTTGCCATTTCTTTTGAATTCTGAGGAATTGAAGCACCTTTTTTGTTTTTCGAATTGGTTTTAGTTCCATCAGAGAGCTGTGCGCGTCCATTGCTATCCTTGAATCTCTTCTCAATGTTGCTTAATGCGTCATCCTTCTTCTTTAGTTCCCCTTTAAGCTCGAAAACTTGCTTCCTTAGATTTTCTTTTTCACTCTCATCCTCAATAAGAGAACTTTTCAAGTCACTATATTGAACTCTAAGTGCTTCTAACTCTGACTGCAAGACTCTACCTGCCATCTCTTTCTCATCCTTGAGATGCTTCACCCTTCTTAGCTCATCAAGTGACCTTTCTGCTTCCTTCTTCAACAAAGCAATCGCACTCACCAGCTCATTTCTTTCCATCGTTCTACTCTGTAACCGAGCCTCAGATTCCTCAAATGATTTCTTCATAAGCTCCAAGTCATTTCTTAAGAGTTCTTTTTGTTCTACTTGCTCAGAGAGGCCTGAAATCTCCACTTTAAGCCTTTCATTTTCAGCTTTTAGCATCTGGATCTCTTCAGAGAAGTCCCTACTAACTTGTTCCTCATGCTTCTTCTGATTTTCAAGCTGCTTTGACTTGTCCTCAATTTCCAACAACATCTGTTGTTTCCGAGCTGTCATCAAGTCTATTTTGTTGGAAAGTTCATTCAGTTTTACCTCATAATCAGCTTTGGCTGACTGAAGCTCTTTATTGACCTTGTGCAGCATTTCTTCCACTAGCCTTTTCTGCACACGAAGTTCACTTGCTTCTGTCAATGCTCTCATGGTAGCCTTCTCATTGGCCTCAAACGTAGAGGCCATTTGCGTCGAGAGCCTTCTAAATTCTTCTTGGAGCCTCTCTGCAGTGTTAGCATTTTTATGTCTAGTGTTTCGTAAAGCTTCTTCTGCGCGGATGGCTCTTTGCTCCTGCTCAACTTTTTCACGTGTCACAGTGTCTAGATCAGCTTCAAATCCCTGGGCTTGTTTCTCCAGTTCCTCCTCTAATCTGCTGATTTGGGATTCAAGTTCCTTGATGGTAGCCAGAGAATTTGAGAATTCTTCTGATTGTTGCTTGAGTTGATTTTCCAGATTCTGAATATGGGATTCAATGTGATCAACACCAGGAGGAGGAGATGAGCATTCATATTGCATTTTTAATTGTTCTTGCAGTTCACTTTGTTCCAGCTTATATGCAATGTCATGGTTTTCCTGTTTCAATATCTCATAGTCTAATGCAAGCTGCTCCATCTGCATCTCTAACTCGTCTTTATCTCTCCTATACATCTCTATTTCACCATAGAGATCTATAATCTTTTGCTCAAGTAAGTGAGTCTCCTTGGCATTGCTGTGCTCCTTAACAAGCTCCTCCAATTCTTTCTGTTCTTCGTCGTCATCCGTTTCACATTTAGAGAGGTTTCCCCCTAACTCATGGGAGTTTTTACCTTGTTCATGTTTATTTGAAAGACTACAAACTTTCCTATTTTTCTGCTCCAGCATTTCATCCAGGTCCTGCACAGCAAGAACTAGTTCAGCGTTAGATTCTTGAGTCTTCTTTAGCTGTAATTGTAGATTTGCATTCAGCTCCTTCTCATACTTCAATTCTTGTCTAATTTCTTCGACTAGAGTACAAAGATCCCCACTATCCAATTGTGGCCTCTTACTCACTTTGGAATCCTCCATTCGTTTGTGAAAAGATCTGAGACTCTCACATTCAACCTTGAGTGCATCTCTTTCCTCTTTCAAGCTAATGATTTCCTTTGAGAGCTCCTGTCCTCTTTTGCTTTCCTTTACAATTTGCTTTCTCAGAGTTTGTAGTTCCAAGTCTGACACATCGACCTGCCTTGCCAAAGCAGCAAGCTCAGCCTTGAGTCTTTCAATTTCCATATCAGATGCTTGAAGGGATCTTTCCCTAGGAAGCACATCCTGAGAACGGTCTGTACTCAAACCGTGTTCTGAACCAGCTGACCAGTCCCAGTGTGATCTCTGATGAATATCATATATTGCTGCAGAGGCATTTGCAGAAGGTTTTTGGGGCTCCGAAGTGTGGCTCACATCCGAAAGAAAACCATTGTTGTTGGGGTGGATACCATCATTTCTTAGTCCAAGTTCTCGGGGAGTGTCAAGTCCAGAGCTGCCATCAGAACTTGATATTGTAATGTCAGATCCACTAGATGTCCTACAATCAGCACTCAACTCAGCTCCATTGGTGTTTGCTTTGGCAGACACATCCTGTGAAAACGTAGAAAGAGGAAATTAAATAATTTCCACATAATTTTAACTGCCAAAATTGAAGCAAAGAAAACATGTAACCTTTACACTTAGAAAGTACATGACTGTTTAACTTATATATTGAGGAAATTTTCAATTATGAAACATTATAGTAAAATATACAGACCTATGCCACACCGATCTTCAAAGAAAAAATGTTAAGATAAGAATTTTTTTATTGCTATTATTTTGTAGACTGGGATATGTAAACCAGCCAAATTGATTCCTAGGCTCCTAGCCCCAATGAGTGATCCCTTACCTCAGAAGAATCACTTTTAGAGCCTGCATCTATCTCTCCATTGCTTAAGTAGGTCCTCAAACTTCTATCATTTGGTTTTAGTTTGGTATCTTCACAATCCTCGTCCTCTCTGCAAATGTCATTTGACAAAAAGAAACCCCGTCATAAAAAAGCATTTGAGTTTGAGGCAAACTCTGTGACTTGCAAAGTATAGATAGCCATAGTAATCCCCCCATACCTCTTATCATTATTTTCTTGTAGTCTCTGGACTGATACCTGTCCATAGAGCAACAAATCAGAATCACTGAAATCAGCATTGCAGTAAATTGAGTTCTACTCAATTTTTTTAAGGGAGAGACCAAATACTAACATGCAACACAGCATCACAATGAGAATTCTTGATGGGAAGAGAGACAGTAGAGGGCTTTGTAGCCTCAGCATACTCAGCAAAGTCTATAGAAACTTGCCCAAAGAAGCTGGCTTTTGATAACCCCTGCACAGAAACTAGATCACAATCTGGCATACTCTATAACCAACCACAAACAGAAAATTTTCAAACTCCATACCGTGGAAACCACAAAATGATACACTCTCTCACTGAATTTCCCAGTCTTAGGCTCCTGAACAAACTTGATTGTTTCATAGACAGGATTCTCCCATCTACAAACTCCATCACGAACTGCAGCTTTCTCTAGCCTCGTAGTTACCTTTCCAATGTCCCCTGGAACTATGGACAGCACCAAAGCATCCACCCCAGATTGCACTATCTGAAAATCAAACCAACCATAAAGTAAAAATCTCTCGTTTCACCATCTCAATTCACAACCCAGTTGCTGCATTGCACCCCCCATCATCAAAATCAAACACAACCAAGGCAACAGAGTTATACCCTTTTCAAACTTAAACTAAATTATAATAAATAAAAAAATAATAATTTCCCACAAATATCCTTCTTCTGAGACATGGAATTATACAGTGTCGGATCCAAATGTGGACACTCTCTCAGCAAGACTCAAACTTGGGGTCAATGTGGAAAATTTAATGAACAATGAATTTCATGGTGAAGTGAAGCAAAGCTTAGATACCTGGGTGACATGGAAGTGGAGCTTGAAAACAGCTTTGACCCTGTGTCTCTCACTCCTCCATCTGAACATCTTCGCTCACAAGTCACTCACGCCACTCCACCAACTCAGCTCCACATGTCACTGATCCCAAAACCCACCAGGATTTTGGTCACCGGAAAGCCACGTCATCAACCGGAGCTACCGAAACCCGCCGGAAAAGGTTGCTCCGTAGCTCCGGTGGCCACGCGCTTCAATGCAGAAAAAAATAAATTTGTTGACTTTAGTCTTGGTGGTTCCGAACACAGTGGTGAAGTGAAGTGACGTTGAAAAGAAACCCCGTTAAGGAAGGGAAATGAGGGTAGCGACTTCTGAAAACTTGAAACCGAACAGAGTCAGTAGATCTCATCTCATAACGTATGAGATGTTCTTCTATTTGTCTTGTGTCTTTGTAACAGTTCTCAAGAAACCAGATGACACATGCGTCCTCTCCATTTAATATTCAATTAGAACCTTCTCTTTGGGATTTTTTTAATTAATGAATGTTTTAGTTCCAAGAAATAAATAAATATAAATATGGAATAAATAATTATTTTCATTCCTAAATTTAAAATTAGGCTATAAAACTTTTTGATAGTGCAAATTTAAAGTTAGGTTCTAAAATAGTAAAATGCATGATTAAAATTATAATATATATATATATATATATATATATAAATTAAAACCATAATAAATAATATTACATATAATCCTAATTATAAGTAATAACCATTAGTAAAAAAATGTGACAATGTTCATTTCTTTCCAGAAATAAATAGTAACATATTTGAATACAAATTATAAATAATGATGATGGTCTGTTTTCCTTATTGTTATAACAAATTACTTGCCCGGCGAATATAAAAATATTCCTCCGTTCCTGGGTGGTATTTTTATTAACATTGCTAACAAGAGAGAATGGTGGATGAAAGGGAATTTCGAACCAGACCAAAAGGAAAATGATAAGGTGAGTCGTTGGAACAGTCACAATAGCTTCAAATAAAGAATTCAGTTCTTACTGGGTTACATGTTCAAGTTTGCCTCTCTTGGGGTTAATGAACATTGTGTGTGTTTTTAGAAAACTTTACTCGGTGGATAAATAATTAAATATATATATTTTTTATTTAAAAATGCCACGCGGAAATTTTCAACATCTTTATGGAATTGTACAAGTGTCGGAATATGACTTTTCACAGGAAGATCAGCAACTGTCCTTTCAAAATAACAATGTTCCTTCTTGTGCTTCCGATTTTGGTGCTTGGGAGAGATGAGGAGCTTTGATGCTAATGCTCATACATGTGTTTCAGAAACTTCAACCAAATTCTTACTATATAATCGCAATTTGTAAAAGCATAGTACTTAATCATTATATTAATTCATCGTGTTAAATAAAGTTGATTATGAAAACCAGGAAGGAGCTTTATGAAAACGTCTCACATCTTAATTATTCATTGGAAATCCATATATGAAACTGTATAGTACTTCCATATCATCATGCCATTGATAACTAGTTTTTTACTGTTTTGTTGGATCCCTTTTATTGAGTCATTGTCATTATTATATAGGATGCTGAATTAAGAGGGACCCACTGAATTATGTAGTTTTGTTTATTTTCTTGGGTTCATCTTTTAATTTCGTGTAGAATTAGACAACTGGACCCCCAAAAATGATCATAATAAGCAACCGAGCTTTCACCATATCATTCTTTCCCGCTACTTTCACCTGTGTGACTTTTTCTGGATACATATAAATGATTCTCATCACTTATGAGACATTATTTATTAAAATAATAATAATAATAATAATAAAAACGACACAAAATTTTATAGGATATTAGAAATTTGTTTCCATCAAGGGTATTTGAGGCATAGGAATAAGAATAATGAATAGCTTTGGTAATGCATCTATGTATAATTTGCCTAACAACAATTCAGCTGCCGACAAATATTCATGAATGTTTGGGTTTAATTATCATGTCAACATATGGCTCAAAAAATAAAAGACCAATAGTCAATAATTTTTGTGTTTTATTTTAATATCATGAAAATGACATCTTAACTATAACAAATTCTAATATTGCCTACGAATCCTTGGCAAAATACGCATCCAATAATATAGTTTTCGAATCCTTGCTAATCACTCATTTTAAATTCATAATTTTGGTATGGGCACCTTTTATTTTCCACTAATAATTCATAGTATTCACTTTCCCGATTGCTCTCGTACCAAAATGTTATTTATTTACATATATCAATATTTCTGTATTCAAGCTTCACAAATATTAATTATATCTTTAGCTATGCATTTAAAATAAGACAGTTCTTTAATTTTTAAATTAAATTAAATTTTTATCTTTTTCTATTGTTAGCTTGCTAATCATACATTTAAAGTTTAAGGCCTGTTTAGGGTTGGTTTTCGGTTTTCGGTTTTAAATTTTAGTTTTTATTTTTTAAAAAAAATTTAGTTTATCTTTTTAATTAAAATGTTTTGCTACGTTAAAATTAATTTAAAGATGTATTTTTGTGACAATACTATATATTATGTATGCTAGTAAATATTATCAATGATAAATTGGCTGTAATGATAATATTATTAGTTGCATACATTATTAGTAATGGCATTATCAATGATGATAATAATAATTATAATAATAAAAATCATGGTAAAAAGAATTATATTAAATGTAACAAAAATGTGTTTTTTTTATAAAAAAAAAATGAAAAACTAAATTCATAAAATAGGCACATTTTTTTTCATCGAAGGATACTACAAAGAAGTATATTAAATTAATATTTTAACAAAATATTTTAATATAAAAAATGTTACAAATTTTATCATAATAACACCCTCTTTAAATATTTGGACAATATTGATAAATATTACTGATACACTTTTACTTTACCTTTCAATGTTACATGATTTTTAATATAAATATCCAATTTATCAGTTACTTAAATAGATATTTTAAGATATTATAAGATCCTAAAAACTCTAGTAGCATTTATTTTAGGAGACACAGGAGTAGTTTAGAGAAATAAAAGTCCTATGGCTAGCTGTAGTTGTGGAGTACATTAATTTTATAGACATTTCAGAGTTAGGAGATCGAGGTGAGAAATGTTGAAGTGAGTGTAGTAGACCTAGTAATAAAAATTGGGCTATGCGTGCAGTCAATAATATTTTGATCATTAAACTAAACATTAATACAGAGCATTCGAAGATGGCAGATGACTTAATTAAATGATTTTATATCAACAAATCAGTGGCAGATCATAAATACATGAATATACTGTATTTAAGTATACATATATTCTTTGTGGAAGTATATAGTTTGTGCATAGTCTTGACTAAAAGTCATAACACAGGTAGACTTATAAGAAAAATAATTCTGAAGATTCCATCATGTAAAAATAATAATAATATTGTGCTTTGAATTTACTTGCCTTTAAAGCTGCCAGTCAGTACTAGTAGTCAATCACTCAAGTCCATTCATTCCATCTCAACCTCATATCTAGTTCATGGCGTGCATCTGCAGTCACTCTAACTTCACAAACTAACTATACATCATGTAATTCCAAATAATAAATTTTAAAAAATGTCATTTGTTAATTCAAGATTGTGAAGATATATTTATTATATTAAAATATAAAATCATGTAATTTGAAAAGTGATTGATTTATGTAATATTGGACCCAATTCTTTTGAATAATATTTAGAATTGAAGTCTTGTAAAAAAGTATTTTATAGTTACTTTTTTAAGTAGTTCAAAATAATAAATAAAATATTTGTATTTATTTTAATTAATAATTAAAAAATATATTCGTAATAAGTCAGAGTGAGGGAGCTATCAGAATTGTGGGGAAAGTGCACCTATCAAGTTTCAATACACACCACAACTGCCAAACCTAACCACAGTCCACAGGTCTTTCAAATGGGGTCCATGAGCCATCTCCATCTCCTATTCCTATCCTAATCTTCAGTTTTACTTTGACAATTGACATGTATACGTGTAACACTGTTACTCATAGAAACTATCAAATCAAATATTAATCAGAAGGCATTATATGATATTATATTAGGACCTCTAATGTTTGCCTCTTCCAGCAAAGGCAAACTAGGGCTTTCTATTTTCTAGGACAGCTTTTGTTTCTACACTAGCTCTGTCTTGGCTGCGTACCAGATGAAACTTGTGCCAATTAAGGTTGCACCAGTTTTCAGTCTGTATGGGGCAAAATTGGCATCAACTCATCTCAGCTACATTAAAGACAAAATAACTCCATTTCAATTAAATATTCCTCCTTTCATCGCCTCTACACACCTATTCCTAACTTTAAGTTCATGTTATAGGTTGGTTTCAATTAATGCATGTCGGTCTTTTTTAAGAATCATTGAGTTTAAGAAAAAAAAAATATATTGTAAAGAGATATATTTTTAGTTAAATAGGACTTTAATTGTAGAAGATATACGTGATTTGAAACAACAAAATATAAATAAATAAAAATATTTAAGGTATATACTTTGATAGTTTTGAAATAGTTATAATTTAAAAAATTTTAAATGTTAATTCTTTTATTATTCAAAAAATTATTTAAGTTTACATTTATTGATTAAAATATTTCACTTATTAAGGATTTTATAACATAAAACATTGGATAAAAGATTAAAATTTTAAATTAAATGTTTCATTCAATATTTTCTTTACTGAATGTTGCTAATGGGACATTTAATACTTGATTTTTTAGCAAGTGTCATGAGGACATTATAACATGATACGCAGTAGAACATTACTTAATAAATGACACAAAAAAGGGTAAAACATATTTCTGTTTTTGGAAAGAAATGGATCTTATTCTACTTGAGTGTAAACTCATTTTAGAAGAACAGAGAGATTTTAATTACTTAATAATTTAATCATGAAGAATTTAACGTATACTTTTCCGATATATGGGTATTAAAATAAGAATCTCTTTCAATGATTTTTATTTTTCTATACGTATACATGACTCTTTGGATCACATTGCTGATTACATGTTCAAGGGATCTTAATTAGTCCCTTTTCAAATTATTATGGGTTAAATTTTATAATTAGTTATTTTATTAATACTATATTGTACATGTTACTGATAAAGGTTATATTATGCATGTTACCGATAAAGGTTTTAGTTCAGTTGATAAGTAATGGAATCATATATCTTACAAAAATTTGTATTTGACTCTTGTTTTTAATTTTTTTTATTACAAAAATAGTTATTATGAGAATTAAATTTAGGTTCTCATACTTCTAATATAAAGATTTTATTTATTAATAATTTTTGAATATTTTTATGAATATTTTTTGAGTTTTGAGATATTCTCTGATAATCTATTAAACTCAACTCCACTAGATTTTAATTTGGTAAAAAGAAAATTATTGGTTTAGATTTTTCTTCTAATTTAAGTTTGACCTAAACAAAATCAATTAAAATTTGATAAAATTTGATCTTAGTTAGTTTCATATAAATTCACACTTTTAAAACTTAAGCCAAACAAAATCAAACCAATTATTTATGCATTATTATTTTTCATTGGTTAATAGAGTAAATCTTGTGTCACTTTGAAGCTTTTCTACATTTTAATTTTAAATTCAAGTTTTCACAAATAAGCCTTCATGGTTAAAAATTTGAAACCCTTGTTACTTTTAGTTAATTTTCTTTCTATTAGTATAGATGAGTTATTATGATTGAATCAATTATTTGTATTTTTTTTTAATTTATACTATTATTTAAATAGAGTAAGCCAATTATTAATATACTCAAATATGTAATTTCTATTTTTTTTATAATAATCTCTCAATTTTAAGAAAAATTACGTTTATTTTAAATTTTTATAAAAAAAATGTATTAAATATGTGATGACCTATATCAAACAAACCTGTTCAATATTATATTGGTTTAATTCAAAAAAATTAAAATTAAAATTCAAGCGAAACTAAATCAATTAAAAATAATTGATTTGAATTTCAATTTTCATCGAAAAATTAGAGCTTTGAACATTTTACATTCAAGTATCTAATAAGGATATTGTGAATCAATAAGAAAAATAAAGTTTAAAACATTGAATTAAAAAAACTTATATTGTTTTAAGGCAAAAGAATTTTCTTTGAAAACATCCAACAATCACGCTTTCGTGGTCGCTAACTGCACACTGGCGTGCTTTTTGATCAATAGTTTAGTTAGGTTCCCAAGGTCTAATCCGACAACCAAAGAAGCAAAGTCACAATAAATCCACAGATTAAGCCTAATTAACTTACTGAAAGGGATTGCAATTAAGACTATCCACAAAATTAATCTCAGCAATATGCACAGTAACTAATGGAGACATTGGCACGTCCATCTTATGAGACACAAAAGTGGGAACCATAAAGATGTTGATTTTATGCTATTGCTAACTCATAATAATGATGCCATTTTGCACAGCATCATCGCTGGCTAGTTGGTCCCCTTCCACATTTTCATTTTTCAACGAGGGGGACCCCTAATCCACTTTATTCATTATGACTTCCTCTTTTAAGCTTTACCAAAAATTTACGTTCGATTCAATAAAGATTAATATTATTGGTTCATCGCTTCGCATCTTATGAAAAATTTAGCTCCCTTGAGCCTTTTCGGGTTTATTATTTGGCAATGATCTTTAGAATCAATCAGCCACGAAACGGAAGGGCTTAATTAGGATATGGGTAATCAATTCATTTCCACCTAACTCCATATAATTACTAGACATCTGAACTAATTTTGACAAACTCAAATTTGTTCGATTAGTGTTCTTCTTTGTAGTGATATACTATATAATATATATATACACTAGTTGAGATATTTTCCTTTTCTTTTCCAACTCATCATCGATTGTGTTCATGCAAGGGAAGGTATATTCACTATCACGCTCTAACGTGGGCACTTCAGTCTCAACACTCGAAATGACTTGCTAACAAGCTAGTGCTAAAGCAAATTATTTGCTGGGAAGAAGAGAATTGTTACATGTGAATTTAAGCTTTATCATATGCAGGGGATACGGTCATGCGGGAATCATTGACTATGTTTTGGATCCCTTGCTTCAACAACAAGACAATTCAACCTACCAACTCTGGGGGAACAATTAATTCTATAATCAATTTACTTTAACAACTTCATCTCAACGTCGACCTATATATAATCAGCCCACTATGCATTCTTTAGTATTATTCATTAGTTTGTGTCTTTATTCTGTCCAACTTAATTAAGTATCAGCAAATTGCAATTTGTACGTACTCAATTATTAAAACTTTGTCAACAAAACATTAACTTGTAAACATAAAAAATAATATTTAACACCTGGCTGTGAACATCAGAGGAAACAAACAAATATATGTATGTAGGCATGAGATGTGGTCCGAGAAGTTTTCGATTTCGTGTTGTTAATTACTACTGACGTGAATTAATTTGTGTTAGCTAGTTTGGATGTTTCATTACTTTATCAGTGTCTGAAACGTGACAACATGCAATGAGATGTGAAATGTTTGAGCGTCTTTTACTCAATTAAGTAATTCATCGTTGTCACTGAAACTATATTAGAACACTTAAATTTGTTTTCAGATGGATAAAGAGTAAAGACAAGGTGAGTGAGAGGGAGGGGATGCAGAGGAATGATGAGGTTGTGATGTATGTGCGCACGCACATGACAGGCATGCATGAGGGGCAACATAGTGAAGGTGGTCACGTGAAGATGGTCGACCCCATCATCAATATGCATCATCCAGCACAATAAAACTCACAAGACACCCCAATTTGTAATTAAAGAGCATAGTGCAAACGGGTCCCACCCAGACTTCTCCGTGGCGCATCATGGTCACATACCATGATGCCACGATTTTGTGTTGGCCCATTTGCTCCCTTTAGAAACACACACACACACACACCCCTTGTGGCGCTGAAAAATGAAAAGGGTGAAACAAAGAAACAAGATGCTAAGATATATTTGTGAAAATAAAAGGCGAAAAAGAAAAAAAGAAAAGATCATGTGCTATACAGCCAAAGGTTTAGGGCTCTCACGTGATGAAAGAAACCCGCGCTTGCGCCTTTGTTCCCTTTAATTTTTATCACACAATAAAACGAGAATGAAAAAGGGTATGGGTCCAGAGCTAGATATATATTCAAAGAATTCAATTCATAAATATATCATCCTATTGTTGTTTCAGAAATTAATAGCGTCAGAATGATCACACGACATGTACATAATAAAGTCAAAACGTCTTACGTTCCATGTATTCAAATTTGATTTTGAAAATGTCCAAAATTTGTACAACGGCATAGTCAAATAATCCTTGGTGCATAACACAATATTGAATTTTTAAAATCGTATTTATATGCTGCTTCGGTGTGTGATTCTATTCATGATCATAGAGTACGTGAAATTGAAATTGAAATTAGAAAGTACTATAATATGATGATTCAATTTTCCAAAAGTCCTCATGATTTTAACTCTCATTCATTTTTTGCCCCCTTGACAAGAAATTTAATGTGTGGAACGACATGATTTGTCTTGATGGAACAAATACTTTGAACTTTGAAGTACTGGTGATGACATGGCTTGGAAATTATTTTTATTATCACAGGCGAAGCTTCGCCTGAGTTGAGTTGAGGTGGGACTACTATTAGACGGACACTGGGCCCACCACAAAAGCCCAATTTGTACTCCGTGAGCTAAGTCACATCCTTCGATTATTTTAACAAGACTCTTTCGTGCAAGTTAAATAAGGTTATCTCTCGGTAATTATAAGTAACTTTAATTTATTTATTTTTATCTATTTTAGTCGTTGAATAAAATAACATACTTCATGGGTGCTTTCCCTTTTCAGTTTTTTAATTTCTTGATCAAAAATCAATTATTCATTGGATAATTTTTTCAATTTGTTTGTGCTTTATATTTTGTTGGGTCAAAGACTGAATTCTATTTTGTTTGAGACCAGTGGCTTCACCCTATAAGAATAGGGATTGATCTAAGCAAAGCCCAGTCTGGTTTAGTATGGGCCACAGATGTTGGACTCCTAACGGGATGTGGTTTTGTATGTGGACTATCTCCGAATGTCACAGGATCTTAGTACACAAACGCGTAAATAATTTTTTATTGAAACAAATATGATGATAATTTTTTATTGGCAGATGATAAACACACCTCCATCCTCGTATAAGCACACCCACTTTTTAAAAAAATATATATAAAATATTTAAATTACCCTTAAAAAAATAAAATTCTTAAATTTACACCTCCTTCCCCGCACCTCCGGTACCCCACACCCCTTTTGCCCGCACCCCAAATTTACAGAAACCTCTTCTTTGATCAAATTCACAACCACAACACCAATTTTGACACTCTCACTGGCCACAAATTGGGCGTAGGGGAACAATAGGAATCCGAACGCCGTGATGACCGCCACGAAAATCACAACGTCGGCCACCACTAATCGGGATCGCCGGCACGGTGGAGCCTGGAGGGAATTGGGGGTTTTTCGGTGCCTCGATTTCGAGCCAAAATCGAGGGAATTCGCCATGGGTTGGTCAACGGAGGAGTTGCAGAGAGAGATTGAGCTATGGAAAATAGACCATTTCAATCACAAACCCAGAAACTCCCAAATTGAATCAATCCCAGATCAGAAACCATGTGTATAACAACGATTAAAAAAAAGGGGGGGTGCGAGAATTGAAATGGGTTTGGGTTAGGTGGGGTATGGGGTGCGGGGAAGGGTAGTGCGGGGTACCGAGGGTGCGGGGAAAGAGGTGTAAATTT
This sequence comes from Cajanus cajan, assembly GCF_000230855.2. NCBI lineage: Eukaryota > Viridiplantae > Streptophyta > Magnoliopsida > Fabales > Fabaceae > Cajanus > Cajanus cajan. Next base: position 76,903,358 of record NC_138518.1, read on the forward strand.
AGGAATTTTATTTTTTTTAAGGATAATTTAGACATTTTATATATATTTTTAAAAAAGAGGGTATGCTTATACGAGGATGGAAGTGTGTTTATCATCTGCTTTTTTTATTTTTTTTATTATTGTTTGAGTCTCGAGAACGTCCAAGATTTATTATAGACGAGTCATCAAAATCAAAATATTCAAGAGTCTAATCTAATTTCTTATATTTAGGATTTAAGATTTTATAATTACTCATTTATAGGTTTTATGGACTAAAAAATATTAAAATTTTAAATTATTTGGCATGGTAGACGTGATGCGACATATGGAAGGAGCGTATCACCTCTTACAAATAATTTAAATTAAACCAATACTTTATAATTAAACTCGTAGTGTATGACAGTGATTAATGAGTTAAAGAGAAAGAATGATATTGAAAAGAGATATAAGCATATGGTAAAAAAAAAAAAAAAAAAAAGAGAAAGATGAAGCAAAAAAGAGAAGTAGTTGGTTAATTGAGGCAATAGAAAAGGTGGTTGGTGTTAGAAGAAAAGAAAGAAGAAAGAATTAAGCGGAGAGACAAGCGAAAAGAAGGTTGTCAGCGAGGAGTGGAGGAGTGGAGGAGGAAGGTTTGCTAACGTTAAGCGAATGTGAATTACTCCTTTTTCCAGAAAGCGACGCTGCTTCTGCCTTTTTCTCAAGCCTGCGCTTGATGACATAGTCTTGTGGAATGAAGACATCCATGTGTGAGTGAGAAAATGAAGTTGCAGCTTAGTTGAAGGAAATGGTTATTAATGCGCAGAGAGGATAGATACCGTGGGCGTTGGTCCCTTGTTTTCCCTTAAACTGGCCACCTTTCCAAAACCCGGATTTCGGTTTGTTTTTCTTTCTCATTTCTCCAATGCTTCTTTTTTCTTCATCTTCCATCAACCAACGTGTCCCAATCTTCATTACCTTAATAATTCCATGTGTAAAGTATATATTAATCTAACTTATTTATCTTACACAAGCTATAGTTTAAAATTCTATCTAAATTTTTTAAAACTTTAACCAAATTTAAATACTTATTTTGTAAAAACATTTTTATAAATTAGTAATTACATTTTTCAACTGTCATGAAAATTCAATTCGATAATAATATATTTGTATTTGCTTTAATAGATTGTCATCTTATATTTAAATGTTTAGGGTTTATACCCTAAATCCTATATTTAAATGCAGGTACATGTGGATTAGTTTATTCCCATTAATAAAATAGATTGGACCCATTGTTAATTAAATAGACTTCATTTTTATTTAGTTTGTGCCCAGTCTACTTGGCATGCAAGCTAATGAATTGGTTTCACTAATAAAAAAATATATGAAAAACTGGGAAGATAATTAGAAAGATATATGAAAATTCAAAAGAAATAAAAAGCATTACATAAAATTAACAAAAATTATAAAAAAAATGCAAGGATTAATGAAATAGTAAAATTTAAAAGAAAGCTTCTTCTACATCACACAAACATCAAATAAAAGTATAAAAAAAAAATATTTTTAAATTTTTACATCAAGAAATTATAAATATACAAATACTAATAAAAAAAAATATTAATTAAATACTAAACTATAATTATACAAATACTTAATTAAATGATAAAAGTATAAATAATTAATATTTAAAAATATTTATTCGACTTGCTAATTAACTTGTAATAATCCCAACATATATAGTTAATAGGATCATTAGATTAGCCTAGTAATAGATAATTAAAATAATATACACAAAATTTTTAGGAGTGAGCAAAATAAACTTTATTGAACTGGATTATTGAAAATTACACTAAACCAAAAAAATAATTTTATGCATATTACTTTAAAAATAATTTGGGTGGAAACATTTACTAGTTAAAAATCGCATTGAACTCCTTTTGACAGTGTTTGGCTATAAAAACTTGGTGGAGCCACTTCCAACAAGATCCAACTTCATTTAGTGTCATCAATCTTCTCTTCAGGTAATTGCTTCTCACAAGTCACAATGATTCACGAATCATTTGTGGATACAGGTTAAAATAAAAAATAAAAATAAAAAACATAATAAATATGAAATTAATTAACCAAGAAAAAACAAATTGGGGATTTAGGGTTCATAAAACAGTGAAAGTTGAATAAAAGGAGAGGTCATCCACCATCGTTCAAGTTCATATCGTGATGATTTGGGTTTTAGGATTAGAAAATTTCTTTTAATTCACCGTAGGCATAACAACTAACGAGTGAGCGAAACTCTAATCTCAATGATATTGAGAAAAATTGAAAGGAGTGAAGTTTTTTTTTCCTTTTAAGTTAATTGGCAGTGCACCACACTTCAACTTAAGAAGTTTAGTTTTGAAAAATTGAACTACAAAATTGTTCAATTCAGTTTTTATCCCAAATAATTTAATTTTGTTAGTTTAATATAGTTTAGTTATTTGACAGTTTAGTTCAATTTGATTAATTTTATCCACCTTTAAAAATAGTTTTCATCACTATGCACAGAAGAAAAACATGTATGGTTAACAAGTTAAACAAATAAATATGCATTTAAATAGACTAACATTTTAGATGATAGTTTTGTTGTTCAAATTCTTATACCTAATTCTACTTATACTTAAATGGTTGTTTAAAGGATTTAAAAACATGTTTAGGAATTATTGATTACTATTTATTTTTTTAAAAATAAAATACAATTATTTATTTAAAATAAATTAAACTAAATACATATGAAAACAATTTTTTTGGTTAACTACTTTTTTTTAGTAAATTACTTTCAAACAAGTTTGGGACATGTTTTGTTCTAAGGAATGTGCTTTAATCGTCTCTATCGTGAAGGATAGAAGTAAGGGAAAATATTCTTGTTATCGAATTGGTTTGTGTTACCTTTTCTTCTTTTACAAAAATTGTCATGAGTTGGAGTAATATATAGATTTGTTGTTTTGCTTCTTTTCCCTTGTTTCAATAATATGTTAACTTGCTTGGACTTCTTTCTCTATCACAGCATCGTTCTCTATTATTATACAAAGAGTTGAAAGAAGACTATTTTACACCATATTCTCATGATTCAAATATACTTTCCTAAATTATAATTTTAGTATTTTTATTTTTCGCAATCTACAATTTTAATTTCTCTATTTTAAAATAAAAGATATATTTTTTTTAAATATAAAATTTTAATTTTATTATCAATTTGATGTTTAATAATTATTAAATTTTAACATTTTTTTAACATATATCATCACTTAAATAATGTAATATTTAGTAAAATCATATGTAAGAATAAAATTTTAAAAAATAATATATAAAATATTTTTGTCTATATATATTTAAACGAATAATTAATATTTATTATAATTATATAATTAAATAATTGTGTACAAAGTATGAAAAAAATAATGCATCGATAATGTAAAATGATTTTACATTATTATCTAATTAAAAATTATGTATAATAATCTATTATTTTTTTTTATAATAATTGTTTTAAAATAATGTTAACAATAACTTCTAATTAATTAACATCTTACTGATTGTAAAGAAGTTACACCAGCAACAATGCATGAAAAAAAAAAAAAATTGCCCCTCCTTTGCAAGAATCAAAATAGTAGTTAATTATATATATATATATACATATATATATATATATATATATATATATATATCATTAAATATAGTATAAACAATGTTAGATTATATTTTTTAAGATTTATTTTGATCTCTTATATTTCAAAATATTTTATTTTATTTATTTATTTTTAAATTTTGATCAATTTAATTATTTTTATATAGTAATCATTTTTTAATTTTAAGACACTCCTTTAAATATTTTTGAGATAGTACAAACTAAATAATTTTTATATAAATAAATCTAATTACACAAATTTCATGTGTTAAATATGTCAAGGAAAATTTTAAAATTGTATGACAAAGTTGACAATGATGAGTATTTTTTCATGAACGAAATTAATATAAATTAAAAAAAATAATTAAAATAAATATTTAAAAAATAATAGAGTAAAATAAAATTTTAAAAAAAAATCAAAAGAGAAAAATATAATATAGGCATTAAACAAAGAGCCGGTAGCAGCGCCCATTGGTTCGTATTCTCTGTGATGACAAGTACTTTATAATACTATTCTATGGGAAAAGTCATTCGTGTCAGAAATTTTGTGTTTTCTTTTATACAATATTAGTATAAACAATTTGATTGTATCATGTTATTGATATGATATAATCAAAAGATATAATTAATTATGAGTGTAAAAAAATTTTATACTGAAAAAATATATAGGTGGTTAATTCTTTCTTTTTTTAACGCCAAACTTCGTTGCGAATGGATTTACATCTTCGACTGCACAAATTCTAACCTTTCAAAAGATTTATTTTTCTATCTATTTAATCCCCTTCAGGCTTCAGATTAGAATTACATTGCATATACAGTTACTATAAAACAATGGATTGTGTTTTACAATGTGCCCAATTCCCAAATTTACTTGTTTATGGCTCATTGTCGGTGTGAGTGTGAGACTCATACGCTTGTCTATGACAAAATAAACATTAATTTAAACATTTTCTCACTATTAGTGTCTCCTTTGTTACTCATGTCATGACATGTCTGAAACCTGAGACGCATGTTAGTGTCTCGTTTGGATGGTGGGGACTTTTAACATATGCCTTATTATGGGAAACCATTAGGGAAACCTTTGTCATCCGTTAGACATATCTATTCAAAAAACTAAAGTATATATTGAAAATAAAACACTAATTTATTGTATATATAATTAAAAAAAGAGGATGAATTAAGCTTGGGAAGCTATTACAAAACTTTTATCGAAGACGTGAAAGATACGATTCTAGAGTATTGTTTACTAGGTTAATTTGATAACTACCGAAGATAGTAAACACTCTAATACCTAATTTTTGCGACAATATGGCACGACATATAAGATATGCAAAATTCATAAATAAAGTAAATTACTCATATTAGAAAGAGGCCTAGAGAATGATGCATATGGGATTTATCCTGATTTGGTGACCTTAACACCAACCATTCTTGACCTTTATCGGTCCTAAGTAAAGTTGGAGGTTTTCTTCTACACTTAGTTTAATTTATAGAAATTATTAGGATTGTGCTAGTGGTGGAAGGTTAAGGTAATATGCACGAATCTTAAGTTCTAATTCTAATATTATTATTATAATTTTTATGAATAATAAATAAAGAAACAAATTTGAAACTTTTACCTAACATATAGGTCACTGTAAAAAAATTTGGACATTATTTATTAAGTTGGTATAAGAGTACAAAAAAATTCATATACAAATTTAATTCAAGATACAACCTCTATATGCTTCATCAAAAGAAATAGGACATTGTTAAAGGCTGAAAATAGGGATGTTAATGGGATGAATCGAGTACGAGTTTCATGATATTCGTTCTATTTCTGTATCCGTATCCAGCAGATATGAAATTTTCATCCTATCTCTATCCCCATCGGGTATTGGGTATACCGTACCCGTAAAAAATTAATTATTTTTTTTTGCAAAAAAATACATAATATTTTTAGCTTATTTTTCTATTATATTATAATTATAATTAGGTTATTTGTCTATTTCATATTTTAATCAAAAGACTTTTTAATAATTAAACAACTACAAATGTTTTGCATCATAATAAATAATCACACATTAAATATTAAAATTCTTTAAAATAATCAAATCAGGAATAGATATTAAACTGGGGATGAAGATGGTGGTGAGACGGGATGGATAAGTATATACCCATACCCGGTCAAATCGGGTATTTTTGTCAAAATCGGGACAAGTTTACGTATTATTCACGGATATATATTTATTTGTCATCCCTAACTGAAAGCCTCAATAATTTAAAAAAGTCCTCATTAGTAAACAAAAAATTACTATTAAAATACCATATTATAACTAAATTAAATTGTATGATTAAATTAGATTGATAATCTATGTTTTTAAGATGATAGCAAAATTTGCTTTAATGATTCTTATTCTTAGACCACTATTGCATTATCCTTAAATTTTTAATCTTACAAACTTCACATATCCATTTTATAAAATTGAATTAGATAGATTTATTATTCACAAATCAACGTTTTTTTTTTCTTGAAAAAGGAATGTTAACACCGTGATCATTCATTCACCAAAATACAAAATATGGTGGTTATTTTTTATTTATAAGATATAGATATTATTTATTAATTGTAATTCGGTTTAGCGAAAGCTGTTGGGGTGGGGGAAGAGATAGGTTGGCATTGTCAATAAGTATTAATTATTATTTTCACAATTCCCTTCCCTTCATTCATCTCATATGCTATAGTTCATTGCATAGAATATTGTTTGGAAAATGTTGCACGAAAGTATTCCAGGTCCTGGCCATCACTTAATACCAAGAATACAGAATAGATATGCACCAACAGATATATATAGTAAAATTATGCGAGAGAATTATAGGACAAGAGAATGTGTGTGGGCCCCACTTGAAAGATTACCCACGTCTCTTACGTATACCAGCGAGATCATATCATTCATGAACACCTTGTTATAGCCAACAAAGAGTGTTGTTGCTATATATATATATATATATGTTCTGAGTTTCATAGAATAAATGTGTTTAGTGTGTACTCCGTTGTTGCAGAAATGGAGAACGCAGAGAGTTCAAGCGGTGTTAGACTGGAGCGTGCCATTTCTCCGCGCGATCTAAGTAAGTTTCTCTCGCTTATCCACTCAACCAAAACTCTTACTAACATTTTCAACTTAATTAATCTCATCATTAACTAAATCATCATACTCAATAACTATTATCAACATGCACTACTTTTCATCTCATTCCATCAAAGTATTAAATAAAACCTTAAATTTATGGAATTTTGTATCTTTTAATAAATTTTTATTTAATAAAAAAGTGTTAAAAAGTATGTTGTTAAACTTATTTATAATATACAAGTGTACATATACAATATTTGTTACACTCTTAATTATAGGCCGAGTATTTGCAATATCAAAACTGAGACATATTGTATTATATTATATTATATATATATATATACTATTTAATCGAGACATTTGTATTTCTATTTATTTTTTATATAAAAAACTTTGCAAATAATTATGTAATATACAATTATATACTAAAACTTTTCATTTGCAACAAAGTGTAATATATAATAATTTAATAGAAATTTTATTTAAAATATAAAATATATTCAGATTAAAAATGAAGATTAAAAACAATTCTATTATATATATATATATATATATATATATATATATATATATATATTAATGCAAGGATTAGTTCTCGTTAGGATATATCCGAAGTTCACTCAAAATATTAATATTTATAATGCGATATTAAATATTTATATCTCAAGTAAATTGTTGAAAATATATATATTACTTTAAATTTATTTCGGTCTTTCGCATATTTTAAAATTTTGCTTCACTATTTCAATATTTCATAGTTATTTTACTTTGATTAAAATTTATAACAATTATTTCATTCTAAATATTGTTATTTTATCCTTATTATTACATTTATATTTTAAAATTTTACGTATTATATTATATACTTATTAACTATGTAGTACACGGATCACCAATTCACCATGCTAGCATAACACATATTCACTCTAACCATGGTTAAATTAATTTACTTTGAGTAATTTTTAATTAATTTTGTTTCTGTCTCTTTTTTTTTAAGCTTGGGTTGTCTTTAAACTAATTAAATAAAAATGTTTTTATATAATATAAATTTCATCGTATGGTAACGTTAATTAATTAACATTTATGAGTGAAAATACTTTTATTTACTCAGACAATCTCAGTCAATCTTTCTTATTTTTATCCCTTACGAAACTTTAATTTCTTTTTTTCATGTTTCTACTTTCTAGGTTTGTTCGCCATATGGAATCAATTTCGTAGTTTCTTAGTGATTTTGTCCAAAAAGGTCATAAAGAAAGGTGAGTTATGTTTAGGTTTTAAAAGTCAAATTTGATTAAAACGAGGGGAACAGAGAAGAGGGCACATAAAATTAAAGTAAAAAAATTAAATTAAATTAAACATGAGAAAATCTTTTTACTACTTCATAAAGAAGATATTAAATAAAAAATGAATATATTTAATTAATGTTTTAAACTATAAAATGTGGTTTTGACATAATGTGTACAAAGAAAATCTCTTGAAAATATAAAATATATTTAATACTTATCTTATAAAAAAAATAGGAAGAATAATATTAATATATATATATATATATATATATATATATATATATTGAGGGGATTTAGAATTATTCAATTAAACACTAATGTGGTTAGGGATGAGAAGTTCGGTACCTGACTTGAAACTGAAAAAATCAAAGAAAAAAAAGAAGATAAACAGATCGATAGATTCGAATGAATTACCAATTTAAACAAGTTAAAAAATAATTTAATATGCGTAATTTTGATCATCTTGATTTTATTTTTTTTTGGATCTATAGATATCCAAACTTGACTAGAAAGGAGGAAGGAGTTGGATTAGTATAGTTGGAAAGGATTAGATTGGGAAATGAAGAAGATTGTGAACTAGAATGAATGAAATAACATATGCTTATATTTGTTTAAATGCAGGTTTCTTTATATATATATATATATATATATATATATATATATATATATATATATATATATATATCAAAGCTTAAAATTTATTAATTGATTCCACCTATTTTATTATAGGCCCAATCTAAAGTAAATCATTCAACCCAAATCATAATTGAACCAATCCGAATCTAACCTAAATAAAAAATTTAACGGTTGGTTACAGGTCAATTTTTTTAGTTCTATTTTTGTTAGATTAGATTTTTTAGGTTTGGATCCATCTGAATCCGCCTAATGATCAATCCTAAATGTGGTTTTATTTTTCTTTCTATAAATGTGGTTTTATTTTTCTTTCTCTCTTATCTTTTTTAAACTTTTCAACCAAATAAATAGTTTTTTCTCTCCCTCAAAGTCACACACTATCTCTCTCTCTCTCTCATTTTTTTCCCTCTTCAATCAAAATATTAAGTAAAAAAAATCAATTATTTACCTATAAGAATGTTGATAATTGAATAACTCGATAGATTCAATTATTATCCACCAAAATAATTTGTTTTGCTTTTAAGCAATTTAGTTATATTTTAATAATTTATCTATATTTACAAATACCCATTTAATAATTTTTTAACATATGTTAATTGGTTTATATTAAAGTTAACAAATGTCTTTTTTATTAGTTAGGATTTGGGTAACCATTGGTCTCATGACACATGTCCTATATATATAATTACTCTCCAACATATTATTTTGGAGAATAATAATTAATAATTATTGATGAAAAATTAATAATTAATATTTCAACCCATCTATAATTTTTTAAAAAAAAAATCTATAACTAAAATTGATGGCTGTTTTTTATTTTATTTTTTATTAATAACTAAAATTACTTAACTTTCTAAAATGAGTCGCTTATTTTTTAAGAATCAAATCCTTAGTTTTCAAAGTTACTTGTAAGAGGATTTAAATTTACTTTTTTGACTTCCAAATCATCTGATTTTTGTTATCTATATTTCAAATTACATTGATAAGGCATCCATGATTTTGCATGCGTTTCTTTCAGTAACGCGACTCTAATTACTCAAACCATTGTGTGATTGTGTTTCCTTATTGAGGTTGCAGTTCCTACTCTTACTAGGACGGATACAAAGGATTCAGTTGACAGAGGTTATTTTCTAAAACTTCTGCATTTAGTCAAGTATAACTATTTTAAGAGATAAGCAAGTAACCCATATATAGTTTTCATCAGATGCTGTGCTTGCAAGAGTTGAATCAGAGAAAAAACAGGCTTTAATTAAAGCATGGGAAGAAAGTGAGAAGACAAAAGCAGAGAACAGGTAAATTAAAAAAAAAATTTTAAAATCACATAGTTTGTTAACTTTGTTTTAAACCATTGCTATTCCAAGAGCTTTATTATTACCAAATAATAACTTGCTAAATTCCATTATCTATTTTGAGTGCTAAGCTTGATAAATGTGAAACTGTCACACAGGGCATATAAGAGGCACAATGCAGTTGTATTGTGGGAAAATAGTAAGAAAGCATCTGCTGAGGCAAATCTCAAGAGAATTGAGGTCACAATGTCTTCACTTAATGCATCAATGTGAGTGTTTTTTGGACGTCAGTTATATGAATGACCCTAATGTTACATGAAACCTTTGTGTGTTAACAGGAGAAATTGGACAGAAACAAGGCCAAGTGTGTTGAAAAAATGCAAAATAAAGTGGCTGAAATTCATCGTACGGCAGAAGAAAAAAGGGCAATGATAGAAGCTTACAAGGGGGAAGAATTTCTGGAAATAGAGGAGAAAGCTGTCAAGCTTCGTACCCGTGGCCATACGCCCAGGAAATTCCTTCCATGCTTTGGCAGTTAAAGGATTTTCACACCAAATTATCATTGCCTTTCTTTTTTGTTGTTAAACGTTTAAAATTTTATGTGTTGCTTATCTGTAATAAGAGACGCACATTCATATTTGCATATTAAATGCATATAACAAAAACTCACTGGTTAATCGAATGAATTGGTATAACTAAAAAAAAACTTATATTATATTATATATATTACATTTGTCAAATATTATTGTGTACGTGTAAGTCTATATATAAGAAAATATCATTAAGAAAAGCCTTATTAAAAGAAAAGAGGAAGAACCATTAGTTGAGCCAATAAGCCTAGAAGGAGATTATGTCTTTAACATAATTAGGAAATATGGTATGATTAATATTTCTTCTAATCAATCCATATATTTATCTTATTTATAGAAAAATGTTATATTTTTTATTTATCATATTATAAGTATATGAAGTATTTATTCTCTTTATTTATAACTGATCTCCCATAAAAAAATAATTAAAAAATCTCTTATTTTGATCTTTTACAATTTTTTTCTTGTTTATAAAATTTAAACCCAAAATACCTTGGATAAATTTAGTCTTGTTAAAAAAGTTAGTTATGGCTATCAATGAATGAAATTTGTTGCCTTTGTGGTGAAAAGATTATTTTTGTTTAACCCTCTTAAATTAAGAGTTGGAAGGAACAAATTTAGTGAAGGATTTGGTCAGAGATGCATATGCGTAATAGAATTGGAGGCCTATACTTAGAGAAGGGAATTAGTGTCCAAAAGAAATTAAAGGTTCTTCTCCACACATTCCAGCCCTTTGGCACGGGACAACAACTACAAAAGGGCGTCGAAGAATGATAGCAGAATCAGATTTCCTTTGGTGTGTTTAGCTGAATCCTCTTCACCACCATATCTTGCGTGCTAGCTAGCTTAATTCCAATTCCCAACAGAAGCAAATTCTGTTGTCGATAATACATTTCGACTAGCTAGTACGAAAAAAGACAAAATAAAAATTATATCATAAAAAATAAATGGCATTCAGCGGGACCCAACAGAAATGCAAGGCTTGTGATAAAACTGTTCACTTCGTCGAAGGTGTAACCACCGATGGGACCACTTATCACAAGAATTGCTTCAGGTGCAGCCATTGCAATGGCCTTCTCGCAGTACGTCAATAACTTTTTTTCATTTCTGTTTACATTTACAATAACATAGATAACTTTATCATTTAAATATCTTGTCAGTTGTCACATATGACAAATTATTTGTCATAGGAAATTAACCCCCTAAACAATTATTCTAAATGCATGTTATGGTAAAAATCACATCCATTTAACACAAATTAAGTTTGATTATCGAAGGATTAGTTTTTGATTGTGAAATTTGGAGCCTTATTTCAAAGACTGTTTGATTTCTAATTCAACGTGAAAAAAATCATATTTAATGTCGAATCAACAAAATATTGTTTATTTTATTTCTTATTCGAATGTCAAAAAGAGTCCCAAATATGTACTAAATCTTAATGTGCTTTTCATAATAGATAAGCAACTACTCATCCGCCGAAGGAGTCTTGTACTGCAAGGTACACTATGAGCAGCTTTTCAGGGAAACTGGTTCCTACCCTAGAAGATCCCAATCCTGTAAGATCCCTTTTTTTTTTACTCTTCTTCACAAAACTAGAATAAAAGGTTGTTTTGTGATATTTTTTGAGGCTAATCATGATCTTGTTTCATAATTTTCAACCAGTTGGAAAGCCCCCAAACGAGCTGGTATGCATTCTACCCAAACGATACACCTTTTACATGTTTGTCAAAATAATTCAGTTACTCAATTTTATGTCACATGAAAATTGATTAGAATCATGAACATGTTGTAATACTTGGTACTACTAGACTATCAAATAATTTCTCGGGTTTATATTGTTTGATGACTTGTTTTATTAACTACAGACTAAGAATCCAAGCAAACTTTCTGCCTTCTTCTCTGGGACACAAGAGAAATGTTCAAAATGCAAGAAAACCGTATATCCATTGGAAAAGGTTTGAAAGAGAAATGAAATTAGTTCTTTGTGGTTGTCACCCATGCATGGTTTAACTTGTTTGGTGATTTTGTGAATTGGATTGTGTAGTTGACAGTGGAAGGTGAGTTTTACCACAAATCATGCTTTAGATGTGCACATGGAGGATGTTTCTTGACCCCTTCAACCTATGCTGCTCTTGATGGATATCTCTACTGCAAGCCACACTTCTCTCAGCTGTTCAAGGAGAAGGGCAGCTACAGTTATCTGTCCAAGCAAGCTTCACTGAAGAAGAGTACTGAAATGCAGCAGAAGCAACAAGAACAACTAGAGGCTGTGAAGAAAACTGAGGAAGATCTTTCAGAATCAGAGGCAGAGGCAACAACTGAAAAGGAAGCTGAACAAGCTGAGGAACACTCTGAGCAAGAGGAAGAGAAAGAGCAAGAGAAGGAGCATGAGCATGAGCATGAGCATGAGAAGGAGGAGGAACACTGATTCTGCAAAGGGCCTTCTCTTGTGTTGTGTGTCTTTGCATCATTGGTATATCTTTTTGGCTACAATACAACCCCGTTAATTCGGGACATTTTGTTCGTGGAAGTTACTGATTCACTGGGTGGTGTGGTCTTGTGTCCCTTGGAAATATTCCCACAAAAGGGCTTTTATAGTATTATTCTTAATTGTGTTCCACTAAATTTGCAAACAGTATAGAGGTTAAGCATTTTTGTTCTTTTGGTTTGGGCATGTGGATGCCTTCATGAAGCCAACGTGCATGCATGCATGCATGCCCCACTCATTTCCGATGTACTTCTTTCTCTGTGTTAAGCAACAGAGATCAGAGTAGACCAACAAAATTTTATTATCTGAATTCATCATGACTTACAATACCAATCTCTTTTCTCTTTTATTTATATATATACACTTTACCCGATTAACTACCATAACTAGCGTCCACTTGATGTTACAGAAATTAACTACCAAATGAAAATCATCTTATATCTTGCACTCTGTAAAGAAGAACGTCATATCAAGACCAAGGTCCCACTTCTAAAATCCTAAAAAAAAAATTGAAATTCTTTTGTTTAAACAAATTATTTAGTCACACACAATTTTGGATACCAAGTTCTATTCTTATGAATGATAACAAAAAAAGGAATTTATTTAAGAATCAATCCATAAAATTAAATCTATAAAAAATATAACAATAATAATGATATATATAAGAGTGTATAATAAGAACTAAGATTGAGTGATTTTTTTATGTGTAGAATTGAACATTAATAAAGAGATTTATAACATTCACGTACGTGTTCAATCATAAGGATGAGTGATTATTTTATTTATAATAATTGATTTTTAAATGGGTGTTACCCATCAAAAGATTATTTTAAACTTTTTAAAATTACAAATTGAGCAAAAAAAAACACAATAAATAATAAATTACACACTAAATAATAAAAGTTACAAATTATAAACAATAAAAGTTTTTTTTTTCACTAAATTTGTAATTTCTGCGAGCCTATAACTTTTATTACTTTGTCTAACGTTTATAATGAAATATGTAATATAAAGAGAGAAAATACTTTTGTTTTTGGTATAAAAAAAAAAGAGTTAATTATTCATACACTGCCGGTATAAAGTTCTTTTATAATGACAACCAATCATATCTTTTATATTATTTTATGAATTAATTACCTATGCACGGCTAATGTAAAGTTTTTTTACACTGACAACCAATCATATCTTTTAATAGTGACATGTCAGTTGCTTATTTAATGAAATAATAATAAAATAAGCAATTTTAAAAGATATGATTGATTATCAGTGTAAAAAACTTTACACTTACACTAGCAGTGTAAGGATGATTAACTCTTATTTTATTTTATTATTATTTTATTAAATAAGCAACTGATATGACACTACTAAAAAATATGATTAGTTATCCGTGTAAAAAAATTTTACGCTGCCATGTATAGATGATTAACCCAAAAAAAATTGTATAACATTACAAACTCATTTTAAAAAAAGTAGTTTGATACTTGCATATTAAATAGAGTACCGAATTGAATCTCGACAGCTTATTATCGTTTTCATAATATCGTTGTTCAAAAAATTAAATAAAATAATATATTTCAATATATTCTCAATCTATTTCTTAAAGTTGAACAAACAAATTATAGAAAAATATACAGTTCAATACAAAAACATAATTTTTACTACCTGTATACACAAATTATACTAGGGAAAGCATAAGTTTCCAAGAAAGCATAAGTTTCCAAAGGGGACGTCGCAAATATTATTCATACATCATATTTTTATAACTTTTTCATAAATCCAATTTTTTGTGTGTAGGGTTTTGGATTTATTTTTACTCACAATTTTTCTTTCTTGTTTCTTATCTCTCTTGTTTACTTAAAAATTACTGATCTTGTTGGCTGCTGTTTTAGTTATACAATAATTTAGATTTAGATTACACTAAAATATTGATTTAATTACTCAATTCTCTTCTCCCGTGAATTAATGTCCAATCGTAATTGGGAGTGTTATCTTGTTCATAATCACATTCAGTGCGAGCTTTGATGCCAAATTAGCCTCTTGAACACTTATTTATGTTTCTGTCCCTTTGTAACAAAAATATACAAAATTGCTTAAAATGAATGTAATATAAAAAGTTATAGAATTAAGAGAGTTTTAATTTGAGTTTTTGTACAAAATTATTCATTATTGATTTAAAAAAGAGGGTAGAAGGCACGTGACTATGGTCCATGGGGATAACCCTTTTGGTTCTGTTCCCCATTCTTGGCTATCCAGTTTCTTACTCTCTACTCTCTACTCTCTGTGACTCTGAGAAGACAACTAAGAATCAAACCCTTCTCAATTCTGATTATAATAATATCTGAAATTCAGAGGAAAATGGGGTCTCTTCCTATCACCGGTAAACCATTCTTCACCCAGCTCCATTGCTTTTCATCAAACAGAACCATTTCTCTGAATCAGAGACTCAAGGTCTCCGCCTCACGATCACGAGAAGGAGACGAAGAACCCCCTAAGCTCGACAGCTACGACCTCATGGAACTCAAGTTCGGTCGCTTACTCGGAGAGGACCCCAAACTCACCCTTGCCAAGGTATAACACTAATTATGGTTGTTAATTGGTTAAGAAAGGCTAACCCTTGTTAATTGGTTCCATACACCATTATCATGATTCTTGTTACTTGTTTTAGATAATGGGAAGAAAGGCTAACCCTGATGCTTCTTATCTTGACATTGAGAAAGCCTTTTATAAGAGGCGTGGTAAAGTTGTGGAAGTGGAGGAAGTTCCCTTTGAAGGAGGGAAGCCATCAAGGAAATTGGATGACCTTGGTTTGGTGCGTCCTGTTCCTGTTAAGGGGTTCCAATTCAAATCTGATGATAAAAAACCTGCATTGGAGATTAAGAAACCCGTCAGACCCGAATATACCAAAGGGAGTGCTGGGAAAAGCAGTGTTCCCAATGTTATTCTCCGAAAGCCGACCGTGTTTAAGGAGGATGGCGATGAGGGCACGCTGTCGGGGTTGAGAATGAGGCCCAACCTGTCGCTGAAAATGGGGGATGAGCAAGTTAAGGAGAAGTTTAGTGACATGACACTGTTGAGGAAGCCTGGGCCAATGGTTCCCAAGAATACCGATGCCATCCGAGAGCCTACTTCTAGTGTGGATGACCAGGGGAAGGATGATGGTGAGTTGGAGATGTGGAATG
The DNA here is from genome assembly GCF_000230855.2 of Cajanus cajan. NCBI lineage: Eukaryota > Viridiplantae > Streptophyta > Magnoliopsida > Fabales > Fabaceae > Cajanus > Cajanus cajan. Next base: position 76,919,549 of record NC_138518.1, read on the forward strand.
AAGAGCCAGGTGGTGAAATTGGTGGCTTTACATTGTTGGAACGCCCGCACAAACCAACTGCGGAAAAAGAAGAAGAGAAGTTTCGAGAAGTGAAGGCCGTGGTACCAAATGATGTAGGTGCTAATCTATGTTGCTACTTGCGATTAGAAGTTAGTGAGGAAGGCTAGTTTTTAAATAATTTTATGCTTGATTAATTAGGAACTGGAGCAACATGAGCAGAGAGAGCTGGAGTTCCATGAGGAGCCTACTGATTTGAGTCAATTGTCTGATTTAAAGTCAGTTGATTCTAGTGTGGAGTTGTCTGTGGAAGCTTCGTTACAGGCAAAGCCAAAAAGGTATGTGAAAATAGTTTTATGGTTTACTTTATAGTTTATGTCTGCAATTCCAGTTTTAGTTCATTACTTGAATGTATTTCTTTTATAGATTAGATCAATTTGTGAAACAAACCTCGAAATTTGTTGGAGAAGAGGATGCTTCCCTTAATCTTGGAGATAACACAAGCAATGACAGCTTAGCGAATGTTGCTGATGAGTCAGATTTCCAGGTAAGATTACATGGATTATACAAGTTGTTATTTATTTAACCAATTTTATGTTAACCTTTGTGCTCTTTAATTTTGTAGGAAGGCGAAGATGCTGATTGGACCAGGGCAGAAGATTTGATTAAGACCAGAGATAGAGAATATGTGGAACTAGTTAGCTGCAATACCAAAGGTTTCATTGTAAGTATTTAGAAAGTGGTATGAAGGACTTTCATTTGTAAATAAAATAAGTTTCTTAGTCTTTGATAAAAAATAAAAAAAAATATTCCTTCTGAAGTCGATTAAACCATTTTACAGGTTTCTTTTGGTTCCTTGGTAGGATTTCTGCCATACCGTAATCTTGCTTCCAAGTGGAAGTTCTTAGCTTTTGAGTCATGGTTAAAACAGAAGGGCTTGGATCCATCAAAGTACAAGCAAAACTCAGGCACTATTACAAGTTTTGATGCTGAAAATAAGAATTTTTCTCCTGATTCTCCTTCATATAGGGAGACTGATGGTAAAGTTGAAGACAAAGTTTCACCAGATATGAAATTGGAAGATCTTCTAAGGATTTATGACCAAGAGAAAATCAAGTTCTTATCATCATTTATTGGGCAGGTTTGGTATTCAAAACATAAATGCACTGCCCAAATATATTACTGAAGTTTTACCATGTTTGAATCTAAATATTAATATATCTATCTATTCTTTGTTTTGCAGAAAATTAAAGCAAATGTGTTAGTGGCAGACAGAAAAATTAGAAAGCTCATATTCTCTCTAAGACCAAAAGAGAAGGAAGAATTAGTTGAGAAAAAGAGAAATCTCATGGTAAATACTTTAGTAACAATAAACTTTCTTGAATTAGAGTGAAGCATGTGATGTTGATTGAATGCAATAAAGTGGTCTTCTGATTTGTTTTCTGTTTCTTACTGCAGTCTAGACTTCAAGTTGGGGATATAGTGAAATGCCGTGTCCAGAAAATAGCTTACTTTGGAATTTTTGTTGAGGTATTCAAAGCATTTGATGTCAATATTATGGAATTCAGTTTTACAAACATTTAGCTTACATCATTTATTCTAGTGGAAGTGCCTTGTTGAGCCTATGCTTGTCCTCTGTATTGAGCTAAGCACCCGGATACCTTTGCTCTTTCATGGAATCATAGTTCAGACTTCATAGTGGTGGTAAAAAAATTCTAAATATTGGTGTGTTATTAATGTAGGTTGAAGGAATTTCTGCATTAATACATCAGTCAGAATTATCATGGGATGCCACTTTGAACCCAGCATCGTATTTTAAGATTGGTCAGGTATTTTCCTTCACGACAGTGTGATGAATTAATAAAGTGAAGAATAATTTTCAACAACTAAACAATTAATAATGATGTGAGCCTCAACCAATTTGTTTACTTTTTTTCTATGATTTGTTTTTCTTCCATGTTTGTGACTTTGATGTCTATTTTTTATGCTTCCAACATAGATGGTGTCATGAATAAACTGTCCAAAAGCTTAAGTTGTTCAGTGAAAGTACAGTGGTGGGGATGGTAGAGGTAGGAAAAGAGTGCACAGTAGAATTGAGAGGGAGGGACCAGGCCAGGCTTCCTGCAAGTCTTCATCATCATTTTGTTTATTTTCATTTTTGCTACTTAATCTTTCCTGTATTTCTCTCATTTCACTTGTATATTCTCTTCTGATATCAGTAATTTTTCCTAGTGCACCAGACATTTATATTTACCTTTAACCCACCGCATGCAAGAGCCCTTTAGGCTTGAAACATGTTCATATTGCACATCTCTGAACAACCTTGTTCTGAAATTTAACTTAAATGTAACAAAATAATGGCAACAATGATTGAACTCTTGACCACGTGATTGCAGAGGCTCTAATACCATGTCACCAACCAACTATTTCAAAAGCTTAAGTTATTGGATGAATTACATGAGTGTTTTTATATTTAATAGATGGAATTGATTGAGTACCCATGATATTTGCAGTCTTTATATTTATTTTTAAGTTTACTTTTTGTTCCAGGTTCTAGAGGCAAAAGTTTACCAATTAAACTTTGCTCTTGAGCGCATATTTTTATCATTAAAGGAGGTCATGGTAATTTATCTATGTTGTTATTCACTTTTTCTAGTATTTCCTTTGATCAGGGGAGAATTGTGGAGATTATTTTGACAAAGTCCACTTAGATTAAGCAGTGTATATACACTATGTGATTTAACAAATTATTATTTTCTTATGACAGCCTGATCCATTAATGAATGCCCTAGAGGCTATAGTTGGGGATCATGACCCTTTAGATGGGAGATTGGAAGCAGCTCAAGCAGATGTAGAGGTAATCTATATCTGAGAAAGTAGAAGTCACTTTAATTACCAGCAAAAATTATAAAAAAAATATGCCCATTATATTGATTGAATAATCGCATTGCTGTTAGACTTTATTTCTCAATATTGTTGATATTATAGTGTATATAAATCTCCCTATGAATTTTTACTTTATGCCACTGTTTGTGTTCTGGACTTCTGGTCAGTATGTGAATATTTTTTATCTGGAAGGATGAAGTGTAGGTTGACCTTGGTAGAGAAGATTACTGAATAACAAGCAGCCTGACTGAATATGGTCATTACTGCTGATGGTAATAATAATTTTGTGAGTCTTTATGTGGGAATAAGAATCAAATGGAGTTCAAACTACAACTAAAGAATGTGGAGTAATGGTAAAGTTGACTCCCTTGAGATTTGGCGGTAATAATGGGTGGGTATTGCATTAACCAGGGGTGTGCTGAGACTCATACCCATTTTGCCTTGAGTTTTGGTCCTGATCAGGCAAAATGAGAATATTTGTATAGACTAGGTTCCATGCTGGTACGCGAGCAAGAAAAATGCATAGAAACTTTCTCTTATGACTTTCAAATTGAATCAATCAAGCAGACTGTAGTTTTATTTTTGATTTCAGAGTGTGCAAGGTTTCAATGTCTAGATTGAGTTATCGCAAGTTATGTTCTATAGCATTATTTTCTACCCGATGATAAATCCATTGGCCAATTGGTTATGCCTGCTTTCCTGTCATTGCCTAATATTTTCATTCCAATCATTCGCTGGATTTATATTTCAATTTATGATGTGGCAGAGAAAGAATTCTTCTTTCCATACAATGGATCATCAATAAGTATGTTAAATTTATTTTATTGTCCGGTTGGATTATTGGTTTGACATGACTAATCATCAAATTATGCTCATTTTTGGACAGTGGTCTGAAGTAGAATCTCTTATCGAAGAATTGCAAAAGATTGAGGGAGTCCAGTCTGTTTCAAAAGGCCGTTTTTTCAGAAGCCCTGGTTTAGCTCCAACTTTTCAGGTATGTACACGTTTATTCAACCTCTGCATAATGTTCTTTAGTATTTGCTTGAATGAGTATTAGCTCATTATTTGTTCTGTCAGAACTCCCTATAAGTCAGCAATATATTATGCATTATAGATTTTTCATATTGTTTGTGAAAGGCTAATCAGGGTTCGAACTAATCAGCTTTCAGAGAATTTTCTTACGACTTTCTTATAACATTTTTAGTTGAAAATGTAATAATGCTGACTACAATTCAGCTAGAAAATTGTTGTCAAAAAAATCCCGTTTGGTTTCCATTTTCATTTTCCTTTGATTATGTGATTACTTGTTCTTGTTTTGAGCAACCACTGCTTGTTTACTAGACATTCCTATATACACCGACAAACTAAGTTCTCCCAAACCTCTTGTTTATCAATTTTATTTTGGTTTATCATTTGTTTCGCGTGCACAATTTAATAATTATTGGTAAACCAAGTTTTTGATTCATCTGTATGGAAACCAACTTTGTTCCAGGTTTATATGGCATCCATCTTTGAGAATCAGTATAAGTTACTTGCTCGATCTGGAAATAAAATACAAGAGGTAATGCTATAGATTCTGTTTTACTTTCTAGGTAACCCAGGTAATGCTATAGATCCTGTTTAAATTTCTAGGTAGACAAATTGTGGTATCATTCAAAAAATGTCTTCCCTTCCACTAATAATCCTTTTCTTCTTGAACCATTCAAGATGATTTTTCGCAAGTTATGTATACTTAATAAAATTGCTTTGGGACAGGTCATTTTCCTTCATGGTTTATAATTTCCGCACTTACCTGCTATTTACTCATTTGTGCCATTGTAAAAGCTTGAAACAGTTTCTTTTGATTGTTCTATAGAATACACTATTGTATTGTAGTTTGCAAACCATGGTTTGACCCAATGGAAAACCAACGTAACCTTTCTTTTTCACTTCCATTCAAACCATGGTTTGAGAACCAAAATCATGTTCAAATGCAACCCAACTATGGTCTCACCAAACAGTGGGTTTGCATATTTGTATTATTGTTGTATATGCTCTTTGATTTTTTTTTCTTTCTTTTATACCTATTCGTCTAAATGTAGAGGATTACTTGTCGAAATCACATATTGTTATACTCATTCATAGTATAATCTAACCCTGATCACTAAATCATGTTGGGCAGGTGATAGTTGAAACTTCCTTAGATAAAGAAAGGATGAAATCAGCTGTTATGACATGTGCAAACAGAGTGGAATAATTGTGGATTGTGACGGTAAGCCTTTTGTTGCTTGCGTTTTGGTGATTGTACATTCGTTCGGGAAGTGCAGGCTGCAATTTAAGGAGCATTTCAAGTTAATTTAGACAAGAGGATTGGGAGGATCAAAATTTTCTTTGTTGTAAAAAAGCAATATAATAAAGGCATATTTCTACCTTTTGAGGGGGGAGGTATTGGGCGTTAGAGGGAGGGGTTACATATGAAGGACATGTAAAAATAACACGAATCCTTTCTCTTGGGTCAAGTGATGCCATTTCTTGTTTTTGTGCACCGCGAGCACTTGAAAAATTGTTGATAATCGAGGTTGGTTAAATTAGTTTATTAAACAGATTGATACCATTCCTGGACAACCATTGCATATAGTAAATCACTTTTGGTAATTTACACGCGTTAAGACTTAAAACTAAGGCTAACAATGTGCTAGCATGGCTCTAGCTTGAACTTAGCAAAGAAATGCTCATTTTGTGAGCTTGAGTTCAGTTCACTTTAAGCTCACAAGCTACTAGATACAAGAAAATGAATTGACTCAATTTAACCCTATTTAAATGATGATGCAGGGTATTATAATTTTGATTAGAATGGATTTACTTAGGATTATTTCTTGTAAGGCCCAATTGAGAGCAATGACCATTGAGTAGCAAAATGGACTGACTCATGATTTTTACCCACTTCGTTTTCGAAATTCCGACTCATTTATTTTTCTTTGTGAAATTTCTGTTTGATCCATTTCTTTACACCTCTATTCCTTTTTCCCCACTCTCCTGGCAGCTCCTTATCTATTTTAAACATTTTCACTTTCTCTTCTACAAGTATTGCTCTGTCTTGTCCTCCATTATCTTCTCCATGAGTTCTAACATTTGCATTGCTTCTATTTTAGGCAATTTTTTTTGTGTGGATATGAATAGAAACTAGTTTTTGTCACATTAAAAGCAACAAATAAAAGAATTAAAAATTTTATTTGACTAACCAAATTCAACAACTTTGAAAAAGTACAAGAACTAATTTATAATTTTAGTCATATAAAAAACTTGAGTAAAAGTTATCAAATATTGGAACCAAATTATGAAGTTTTATTTTCCTTCCACTCGCTTTGTATCAATACGTGAAATCGTGAACATTGAACCCTAAAAAAATTTTGGGACCACCATAAAAGATTAAAAAAAAAAAAACAAGAAGTTATTGCTATTCTTTGAATTTAGTAACGAGTTTTTCAGGTAAAAATTACTTATAAATAGACATATTTAACAATTTAAAAAATTGGAAGAGACCTACGGATAGTATTCAACCCAGATTTTTTTAATATTAGTCATCAACAAAGTCAGAGTATATTTTACATCATTCATATAGTAATAAAAAAAATTAAAATGTTAATACCATAATTTTTTATTATTATAAAAATATGTGCATCATATCAAATAATATGAATTTAATGCGAGAAATTTTTCATTACCTAAGTTTAGTTAAAATAATAAAATAGGTATAATATTACTTACATTATCCGAAAGATAATAAGTAAGAAATCATAATTATTGATTAGAAAATTAATTATCAAAAATTGTAATAAAATCAAATTTATATGAGATAAAATATATAATTAATTATAACATTTATTAATTTTTAATTAACAAATTTATCTTTTAGGAGGTGTTTGATGCATATATTTTTTATATATATATTTCTAGGAAACCAATATTGGAAAAGTCAATTTTCTACATTTTTGGTGTTTAATTTTCTAGGAATTAAGAATTATTTATTGGGAATGGTTTCTAGCTATGTTTTCACAAAATTATTCTCTTGAACATAGTTTTAAAAACCGGACCGGTCATCGAACCGGTTAAGGTACTGGGTCAGTGGGTCAAAAATTGAACCGGTGGGTCATTAGTTGAACTGCATGACTCGATTTTTATTTATTTTTATTAAAAAGTATTCATATTAAATATATTTTATACTTATAAATTTTAATAAATTCATATCTTATTTTAAATTTTAATTTTTCTATCTTATTCAAAATTATTTTTATTTTTATTTTGTAAAAAAATACATAAAAAAATTACATGTTAAACGGTATATTAATATAAATTAAAAATATAAATAATATGTACATATATAATATGCTTGCAATTAATATCAGAAAATAATATATGTAATATTTACATAGATATTGCATTATTAAATATATAATTTAAAATTAATAATATACTATAAAAGTTATTTAAGTTGTATATATTGCAAACAAATATATTAGAACAAGTAGTCATTGTTATATTTAATAAGACTCATTGCTTTTTCATTAAGAGATTCAATTTTCATTATTATTTTTGTGATTTATGGTCCCTTAAAATTTTTTTTTAAAAAAAAAAAAGTGGTTGAATCGGTTTGACCCACCGGTTCACCGGTTGAACCGAAAAATTGACCGGTTCAATCCGGTTTGAAACGGATCGACTGCATAACCGATCCAACTTCATATTCGAATCGGCTGGACCACCGGTTCTCGGTCCGACCGGCCGGGTCGATCCGGGTTTTAAAACACTACTCTTGAGAGGAAATGAAAATTTAAGATTTCTGAGTTAAAATAAAATGTTATGTTATCTTTATTTTTGTATTTAATACAATAAAAATATTTTACTCTTAAGTAAGATTTATAAACATTTTTAAAATCATTTATAATTAACTAAAGAAATTTAATTATTTTTAAGAATCATTACTCCAAGATTAATGATTCTTATTAATTATGATTGTCAAGTAAATGTATCAAACACCATCTTAAAGTGTAATAAAGACAAAGTCTTATGAAATTACATTACATGCCACTGTATTTTCACCGCACATATTTCATTTTCTTTGAAAGCGAAATTATGTTTTTATTTTATTTTTTCAATTTTTAACCTTTTTTAGAATATTTTAAAAAGACATTTTTTTTAAATTAAAACATACAAATTTTTATTTTCAAGGAAAATAAAAACAGAAACAACAATACCTAAGAGCCACTTATATTTCCCTTATTTCAAAAAATAAAATAAAATGAGTGAACTCAAATTGTAATATTACTTATCCGTCTTACTCACTCGATCAATTATTGGGATTTAAAAATTATTTTTAACTACTGTCCAAAATTATCCTCTTTAGAACAATGACTTCGATACTAGCTAACAAAACTGAATTATGTCTTAAAAGGAAAATATGAGATAATGAATCGTTTACACTTTGTTGTGGTTAAACATCACCATGGGTTAACGTTGTAGAACCCAAATGTCAGGATCAGGAATTCGAATCCTGCCTTGTGTATGCAGCCGCGTTAAATCTTAGGATCAGCTTAAAGTGTCACCAACATAACGAGAAAAGTGGGTTAACGTTGTACTGGGAATGTGTGTGACCACAAGTTGGACCCTGGTTTGCATTCTCCATAACTAAAGACACCTCATTTTCATTTTTATTTTATTTTAATTTTAAATGACAGCTTTCTATAATAGTGTACGTAGCATCGGGTATCGTGTCGTAAGGTGTTGGATTTCGTAGCGTACAGCGTGCAACGCATCTTCATCGCACACAATGCACCCCCATCTCCTTCCTTAATCCTCATCGCATATCTTCATTCCATTCGCTTCCCTTTTAGTAACCGTCTTTATTTCCAGAACTGCTACAAACAAAACGCTATTCTTTCGAATAAATTTAACATTTAAAGTTGAACACAGAATATTCAGACATTTCAACTTCAAGTTTTCCCTCTTCTGAACAAAATGGGAGTAGGAACTAGCACCTTTGTTACTAGATGGATCAACTTTCTCACCATGGTAATGCTGTTTGCTTTCTACTTTTTTTTTTCTTTCAATTTTGGGTTTTTCAGTTCATTTATTTTTCTTCTTCTATCTTTGGGTTTTTTGGTTGGTGTCATTTTCGTCTTACTTTTACTTTTTCTAATGTCTTGTGTTCACTTCACGTGTTTTTGGCTATTGTTCTTGCGTACCCCACTTTAGTTTTCACTTGAAAATGTTTCAAAGATACGATTTTTAGTTGCCAACTTTGCTTGTTATCAGTCATCACTTCCTTTCTGGATGGTTATTGTGTACTAAAGATGGAAAACAGAAGATAAGAACTGGGACTCGGGGTGTGTTTGCTTTCTATTTAAAAAAAAAACTGTTTTTAGTTTTCAAAATGCAGCTAAACAATGTTGCTCGTACTACTTGTGGAAGGTGGCGCAAGCCACAAAGTAGCGTGTGAAATTGATGGAGAGTTTGAATAAGATAAAATAAATAAATAAATAAAAACAGAAGATAAGAATCGGGACTCATGGGTGTGTTTGATTTCTATTTTCAAAAAATGCTTTTTTGTTTTCAAAATGCAAATAAACAAGGTTTAGATAACCGATGAGGCAACGCACAAAGCAAAGTTGGAATTGAGGGAGAGGTTGAGTAAGATGAAAACAAAAGATGAGAAAACATCTCCCATTGTTTCTGTTTTTTGGTTTTTGAAAACTTATTTCGCTAAAAAAATTTCATAACTTAATAGATTTTAGCTAAGAAATTGATTGCTGAATAATGTGGAAATGTTGTAGAAACCAGATTTTAAAACCAAAAGTGAGAACAAAATAAGACATTATGATGTTTTTTTTTTCTTTTTATTTTTGAATTTTGTGATTGTTGATGTTGTTTCCATGATCTCCTTGTGCAGCTTTTGGCCATTGCTGTGATAATTTTTGGAGTATGGATGAGCACTCATCATGATGGCTGCCGAAAGTCTCTCACTCTGCCTGTGATAGGCCTCGGAGCAGTTATTTTCTTAATGTCAGCTTTGCATTCTTTATGATTTAGATGCCGTTTTTTTCTTCAATATTTTCGGCTAGTACATTGCCTTCTACCATGTTTCTGTGTTGTACAGATCTGTAGTTGGCTTTTTGGGTGCTCTGAAAAACATCTCCATATTGTTATGGGTTGTATCCTTATTCCTTATTACATACATTATTTTTAATATGTTTACATCTGATAAAGAAAGAAAGAAAGAAATTTTGGATTGTATCATCCTTGACATTATACTTGCAGTATCTGATCGCACTGTTCTTTGTCTTGGTGGGAATCCTGGTCTTCACAGTATTGGTGTAAGTATGCAGATTGTTTGACAGTGTGAATTGTATAGTTTTTTTTTTTTTTTTTTTTGTAAATACAATCTGTCTCTGCCATGTTTATGTTTAGAGTCTAATATACTGGTTGTAAAAAGAAGTCTGGGAGAGTTTGTTGGTCTGTTCATTAAGCCAATTAGGAGTTGATGTGGCTGCTCTGTTTATTGAATTTGCTAGCTTGGCAGTCCATGGTATTGGTACTGATATGCAAAACGAGTCCTTATTTGGTGTTTTAACAGCAAGAGTTTATTATGTATAATTTATTAGATATTTTTTATCAGTATCATTTTCAATTACTGGTTTTGAATAAGAAACTGTGAAAACTATAGATTATAATATTTTGATTTTAAATAAGGTATGTTGACTGAATTTTTATAACTGAAATGCATTAGAACATGCATTAAAGACATGGCGAGTTAAAAAACTGTTGCTCTAGCAGCTATGTCTCCTGAATTCCTGATGATTTGATATTTTAAGATGGATATCCTCCCTGGTTTGTTCCTCTCAATGAGTCACGTTTCAAAACTATTTATTCATCTTTAGTGTGCTTCACTGCTTCCTTGTGTTTGGTTGTCAATGAGTACCACCTCATGCTATCTAAATTCCAAATTGATTTTCTTAGTTATTTACCTTCGATGCAAAGGAAAAATGTGCCCATGACTTGAAGTCATAAATTATTATGTGGTGGATTGTGGAGGAACAGTGATGAATTAGGCATGAAAATATATGCCCTTATTTTATTTTTTGTTTTAATATCTATGTTGGCATATTAGAAAAAGAGGTGAATTTATGTTTTGTCAAATTAATATTGATATCCAATCAATAATCAATTTCTTTGATTTTGGATATTCATTTGGATCTTATGTAATCTTCTGCCATTGTGTCAGGTTCATCGTGACTAATAATGGATCAGGTCACAGTGTGACTGGCTTGAGGTAAGGACTAAGTAGTCAAGTATTTCATTTATGTAGTCATGTAGACATTACAGTGGTCCTTCATATTTGAAGCGGTGTCGGTGTGGATTTATGATATTTACGGTGGCTCACACACTGCAGATGACTACTTGACTATAAGAGGAATGAATGAGTAGTTAATGCTTTTTTCTTATTCTAGTTCTTGACAACATGGTGTGATGACAGCTTCTTGTCTGCTTAGGTACAAGGAGTATCAACTTCAAGATTTTAGTTCTTGGTTTCATAAAGAGGTAACACTCTTGTCAGACAAAGAGAACTGTTGGTGCACAATAACATTTTGACATCCACTAGCTTGATGTTTTTCTTTGTTCTTTTAGTTAAACAATTCTCATAACTGGGAGAGATTGAAGGTTTGTCTAGTCAAATCTGATGACTGCAATAACCTATCCAAAAAATACAAGGTGTGTGGCCTATACTATTCTACTGAATTTAATTTTCTTATCTTCTACACACAACACTTTCCTATCTTCCTATTATGCAGACTCTTAAACAATATAAATCAGCTAAATTGACGCCAATTGAGGCTGGCTGCTGTCGACCACCTTCCCAGTAGGTTCAGTTCTCGGGCTCTTTCTTTATAAGTTGAGTTTATTTGAATAAACACTTTTAAAAAATAAAATAAATTTTTACGTAGCTTATACATAAGCTAATTTGAAGAAATTCTCTCATATTAACTTTTCTAAAAACTTATTTATAACTTATGTATAAGTTAATATTAGTTTATGAAGAAGCTTATTTCACTTTTCTTTTTTGTTTTTTTCTTCTAAAAGTGTTTTTAGAGAAATTTATTCAATCAGGTCTTATAATAGTTATTCAAAAATGCATTTCAATAGAGTATTATAGTTTATTTTTTCAGATAAGAAAATCAGTGCACCTATATGATATTGTTTTAAGTTGCGGTTTTAATGTGACTTAGATGTGGATATCCTGCTGTAAATGCATCCTACTATGACTTGACATTTCATCCAGTAAGTCAAAACAATGACTGCAAACGGTACAAAAATTCTCGGGCCATCAAATGCTATGATTGTGACTCTTGCAAGTAAGCATGCACATGCACATGCTCCATTTCTGTTTTTGTAAATGAGGAAATTGTTTCACTGCCAATGATTGTTTTTACCTCGATCTTGATTCCAGGGCTGGTGTGGCACAATACATGAAAACCGAGTGGAGAGTTGTTGCAATATTTAATGTTGTTCTATTCGTTGTCTTGGTAAGACAAACATTCTTTTCCTTTTCTAAGATTACAACAATCAAATAAGGTGTTCAATCCACCCTTGTTTTTCAATGAATAATTGAGATTTTAAACAACAAACATGTTAAAAGAATTTGTTAAGGTTATTGATGCCTTGATTCTATGTAACTTTGTTTTGTGCAATGCCAGTCGATTATATACTTTGTGGGATGCTGTGCAAGACGAAATGCTGCCAGGAACCATTCTAAAGCTTGAAGGCACCCATCATCAAATGTTTTTGAAATTATTGAAGAGGAGATCAATGTGTGGGGGCTAACTGGATTGTGGTTTATGGGACCTCTAGGTGATGAGTTGTGTAATCTTTGTGAACATCATGACTTGAATTGTTAATATCTTTAATGTCATTATTTGATTTGATGTGAATAGAAAATCCAAAATTAGCAAACTTACGATTACGATGACATGAAAATGTTTAGCAATATCTACAAGCTACACATTCAGGTTTTGTTAATACTACTATCTTTATCATTTTATTGCGCTGATATTTTTTATTTGCACTAAGCACGGTCTCAAAGTTGAAAGGTTGTAATGTTAGAAAAATGTTAAAAATTACATTATTTTAATAATTGATTATTATTATTATAATCAATTGTAATTAAAATGAAATTTTGTTTAAGTAAGCTGAAAAAGATGTTTAATTCTATTCAAATATAGCAAAAATGTTAATTTTATGAAATAAATCAGTTTTAAATGAAAATATATAATACTTTTTTCAAAAAAAAAAATTATATAATAAAGAAGTTGAAATGAGATGTTATAATAATCTCTCTTAAACTTCTTTCTATATATACCATTTAATTCATGTTACCGATCAATATGAGATCTATAACAAATATTGCAATATCACCTTACATAGTAAGTTGATGTAAATTAAATAACATAACACGAATAATGTGACAGATGCGTAATGTGTGCAATCTCACTAAACACAATTTGGGGAAAAGAAAAACTAAAAATGGTGTTATGAATTATTATTATTGAATGACGTTAATATAGTCTCCTAGTAATTTGTAAAACCCTTGTCTTGGAAGAGCAATGTGGGGTTGGATGCTCGGAGAAGGGAGCAGTGCAGCGCGGGAGGCGGTGTGCAGCTGGAAATGGGTGGCGGTCCGCAGCATGGGCGGCGGTCCTCGCACCTTCCCCGGCGGCGTGAACAAGTGGAAGTGGAAGCGCATGCACGAGAAGCTCGCCAGAGACAAACAGAAGCGTCTCATCCAGCAAGAGAAGCAGCTCTACGAGGCTCGCATCCGCTCCCACATCCGCTCCGCCCTCTCCCCCGACCACCGCTCCGCCGCCGCCGCCACCCACCGCCCCCTCTCCCCCACCGACCAAGTGAAGGCCCTCGCCGACCGCTTCCTCAGGCACGGCGCCCAAGACCTCTGGAACGACCGCGACGGCCCCCTCACCCCGACTCCGAACCTCGGTGTCCCCACCAAGCATTCCAGGGGTTACTGCTCTGTTCCCGAGGTTGGGAACGGGAACAAGCGTGTTGGGGGTCCAAAGTTTAGGTTTTGGCGAAAGGGTAGTGATGATTCCTCCACTGAGAGCGAGAGTGAGAGTGAGGGTGAGGTGGAATTCGGTTCGAAGATGGGTGGCAGTGCTTCCTTGGGGGAGTATGATGTCAAGAGAGAGAGGAGGGTTGTGCCCAAGCCATCTCAAGAGGTTGAGTTTATTAAGTATGAGCTTTTTAAGAGGAAGTTGAGCAAGATTGAGGACCAACAGGGTGAGGAGCAACAAAGCAATGAAAGCATCCTCAGCGACACGAGGTATTCCTTCACTAACATGGATTCTCTTTTTTAAGGCTTGCAGTAGGAAATGGATTCGCCATTCACTTATAGGCTTTTGGGAGGGTGGTGATGAAAATTATAAAGGGTATGGATGGACGGATACAAGGTTTTAAATTGGGGTCGTGGTTTTATGATTCTTGATATTGCCGGAAGTTATGGATGAATGTGATATTACAATTGTGGTTGTGGAGACCCCAAAAACCTTGATGTTGGGGCAGAAATCGGATTTTTTTTTTTTTTTTTTTTTGTAAAACCTAGGATGGATGTGCATGCTTGGATATTTTGTGTAACAGCAGTGTTGCAAATGGTGATTTAGTTGTTTTGTTTTTGTAGATTTGATGAGTGTGGTATCTCACCGCTAACGGTCAAGGCACTTTCTTCAGCTGGTTATGTTCATATGACACGGGTACAAGAGGCTAGCCTCCCTATTTGCCTTGAGGGTATGTTTGCCTCTTTCTTTCATTGGATTTCCACAACTTAGGTTTTTTTTTTTTATGTTATCACTTGTTAGGTGTTAGTTAATCTTACAAAAGTTGATGCCTTATAGTACTTTTGCTTGTTATTGCTGTTCTGCTATTAGTCTAAGATAACTGTTGAATTTGATTTTCATGATGTTTTTAGTTATGTTACATTACAGGCATGGATGCTTCAGTCAAAGCTAAAACTGGCACAGGAAAAAGTGTTGCTTTTTTGGTACACCCTAGTTCTTTTATGTTCTTTTAACACACTTTCATCCTGTTTTGAATTTGTTTTCTATCAATGATGTTGAGTGCAAACAGCTTCCTGCTATTGAAACAGTTCTGAAAGCTATGAGTAACAATAAGCCTCAACGGGTGCCTCCAATATATGTTCTTATTCTCTGCCCTACCAGAGAACTTGCTAGTCAAATTGCCGCTGTAGCAAAGGTTTTGCTGAAATATCACGATGGCATTGGGGTGCAGACTCTTGTTGGAGGCATAAGATTTAAAGTTGACCAAAAACGCCTTGAATCAGATCCATGCCAGGTTGTGTAATAGATAAAAATATTTGTCTCCACCATGTGGCTTCAGGCCAAGTGTAAAGTGTTTCTTTGGTGGGCAAGGGAAGGGGGGAAGAGGAAAAATGAAAGAAAAATAATAGATGTTACTGATTTTTTGGATCAAAATTTAAAATGATTGCCCAAAGTAGAAACATAATGTTTACTGTATTTCTTGTGTCAATTTTTGCAGATACTTGTTGCTACACCTGGTAGGTTGCTGGATCATATTGAGAATAAGTCTGGAATATCTCTGCGGTTAATGGGCTTGCAGATGCTTGTACTTGATGAAGCTGATCATTTACTAGACCTGGGATTTAGAAAGGATGTAGAAAAAATTGTTGATTGTTTGCCCCGTCAAAGGCAATCTTTATTGTTTTCTGCAACCATACCAAAGGAGGTTAGGTTAGGTTTTTATTTTTATATTTAATTTTTAACCTCCAGTTCTCTATTCTGTCAACAGTGTTACTGATTCTTAAATAATATTCAGGTCCGTCGCGTATCTCAGCTTGTTTTGAAAAGGGAACACAAATATGTTGATACAGTTGGAATGGGTTGTGTAGAAACTCCTGTTGAGGCAAGTTACCGTAACTATTGTCATACTCTTTTAAGTTGCAAAAGTAAAATACATATTCAATTGACTTCTTGAGCCATCGGCTATACATTTTTTCTTGCAGGGTTGTTATTCTTATAATTCTTGTACATTTTTCTAAACTGTTTGTGTTTTAATGAATGTATCAAAATTTTCCAGTGAGATGCATTAATGCTTATTCTGGTTTGCTGTGTCACAGGTGAAGCAATCTTATCTTATTGCTCCTCATGAGTCACATTTACAATTAGTGCACCATATTCTGAAGGAGCATATCATGCAAACACCAGATTATAAGGTTAATACATTTGCTGTTTCAGAGTTCAAATTGCTTTGTTGTATAATTTATGGTTCTGACCAGTAGATTTGCATTCAGGTTATTGTATTCTGTATAACTGGGATGGTCACATCACTTGTGTATAACCTTCTTCGGGAAATGAAAATGAATGTTAGGGAGATACATTCCCGTAAACCTCAGCTCTATCGAACTCGTATATCAGATGAGTTTAGGGAATCCAAACAATTGATTCTTGTCTCGTCTGATGTTTCATCACGGGGAATGAATTATCCTGATGTTACCTTAGTCCTACAGGTATCTTACATCTTTAATGTGCTTCCTCAGTTCCACTTATATTTTTCTGTACATGAAATGTGTTGAAAATTTTCTTTCTACTTTTTGTTTGTTTGTGATGATGGTAAATAAGTACTAGTGAAACAAAGTTCCTTACGAGACTGGGAATTGTTTCTTGCTGAAAGTATCATGTAAAAGGTGGATTTTAAGCCAATAATTCTATCAAGAACTACTTATTTGCCCCATGCACCAAACGTTTGTGTTGAATCCAGGTGGTTATAATGGGGACTACACTTTTTATTAATCGTATCTGTTGTGGAATCCAGGTAGGAATTCCTGCTGACCGTGAACAATACATACATCGTCTTGGAAGAACAGGTCGGGAAGGCAAAGAAGGGGATGGCATATTGTTGATTGCTCCATGGGAAGAGTATTTTTTAAATGAAATCAAGAATCTACCTCTACAGAAATTCCCCTTACCAGATGTAGATCCACAAGCAAAGCTTAAGGTACATAATTTCTTGCCGTTCTAATGTCTACAAAATTTGATTTATATGGTGTATATAGATATTTTGATCCTCAAAATTCTTCTCATGTCCTGGCATATATAATTGTAGAGAAAGAATGTAAAGGTTGCATAGATTTACCACGTTTATGTTGTGCTTGTGCATGGCTTTGCTACGGCTGCTATCCAGGATATACATAGTTAGTTACCTACAATTGTTGTCTATGATCCTTGCAGATTGAGAACTCAATGGCAAAGATTGATAATGACATCAAAGAAGCAGCTTATCATGCTTGGCTTGGTTATTATAATTCCATTAGGGAAATTGGAAGGGAAAAGACAACTATAGCTGAGCTGGCAAACCGATTTTCTGAATCAATTGGTTTGCAAAGGCCTCCTGCTCTCTTCCGAAAAACTGCATTAAAAATGGGTTTGAAAGACATTCCTGGCATTAGAATTCGTAGATAATGAGTCAGCAGTTAGCACACATAGGTATAATGAGGAGATGCAAGCATGCATGGGACAAGGAAGTGTGGAGAAGGGAAACATACTCGATTTTGATTTTGCTAGGTCTTTGAATTCTTTTTTCATGATTACTCAATTGTTAGCGCTTAAATCCTGTATTTAATTGTAGTAAGCAATGTGTAACACCCAGGAACTATAGCAATATCGTCATCTATTGACGACTGGCTTAATTTAGAATATAGAAAAGAAAATAGAAAACGTGATTTTATGTTTATTGGAAATGAAATTGCATGTCTTCTGGTACAGATGAATGTTTGATGTTGATCAAGCATGCAAATCACAGATATTAAGTTCTTGAGAGCGTTTGGTGCACGATTGTGGAATAGAATGATTTGTCTTGCATTAAAATTTAAAACTGCTTCTAACATTTGAGGGCGTTAAATACGTCTCACAGATATTCATTTTGGATGGACATCTTGCTAAAACATTATCGTATTTAAAGATTGAACACTATTTTGTTTTACAATGAACTGACATGGGTCTGAATAGCAAGTCTGTCAAAAAAACAAGTTATGAATAGCAAGTGGCTAGCTGGCGAGAGGATGTGAAGAGTTTTTTGCACATGAAACTCAAAGCATTGATAATATTATTACATGCATTTGATCTAAACTAAGATTCTATTTTCAAAATAAATATATACAGTTCTTTCCTGTACTGCTGCAGATAGGTTCTAATATGTTGCTAGAAAAATATTTCTCGATGCATTACTACGATGGGTTATTGAACTTACCATTAATATCAGGATTAAGTTTTGACAAACTAACACTTTTAATAATTTTCTGTAAATGATAAATTTTACCAATGTTTATAGTAAATTGTGCAATAAATATTACATTTAAAGTTTACAAAAGAGCATTTTTAGTGAGCCCATTTGTTGAGATTCACTTTCTAACTGTATTTATCAGTTTTAAAACAAATTCTACCCAATAAGCGAGTCTCCTGTAATGGGATCATTCGTTTACGAGGAATATAATATCTCTCTATCACTTCAATCGGCTATAATTAATTGAAAAAGATAAATTTTAGTGTTAGAAGGACTGTTAGAATTGCTAGCATTCTTCATCGAGCAAGATATCTTTAACATAAACAATACGTAGTATTCGGCTAGAGAGAAGTGAAAAAGGAGGGAAAAAAAAGATTTTTTTTTAATTAACTTTTGTTGTTTGGTTCAATTTTTAGGAGAAGGAAAGAGCAAAATCTCTCCATATCTAAGTTTAATTCTTTAATATTGAGAGATTTGGATGAGAGAAGAGGAAATTTAAAATAATGAATTTATTGTTTAAAATATTCATTCTTATGTTATTCAAGTTAAAATTATAAAGATATAAAGGAAAAATAGTTATTAAAATCTCTCATCTTTTCGTATAAATCAAACATGACAAGAACCACTTCTCATTCTCCAGCCCTTCTTTACCAAATAGGCTTTCTAGCCTCTCTCTTCCCCTTTCCTCATTTGTACCAACCATACCTTCAGTCTCTTTTACTCAATCACATGTATTTAAAGTTTGAGAAAATAGGTCATGCACTAATAGTCTAATCTAGTCTTATAATATAATTTAATCACGTCTAATCTAGTTTTATAATATAATTTAATCACAAAACACTGCATATGATTTATCTGTTGTCTTTTACAATAAATAATTAAAAATTCATACTAACAGTGAATTATAATTACTTTATTATGTTAAAATATTTAACATTGCTAATATATAACTATTAAACTCGTTTTTACTTCAAATAAATATTTTTCATTTAATTAATTATTAATCAAAGATTTACTTTTCTTAGTTTCATTAGTTAATATTCAAATTTCAACACTAAATATGATGAAATCTCTGTAAATCACTAGTAAAACAATATTTTATTAACTAATTCATTTTTAGGATTTCACAAAATTAAATATTTTAAACACATTTTTGTGTATAAAAATAATCTTAAACCACTTAAATGAATTTATTAAGTATTTTATAATTTAAATTATAATATTTTATTTGTATTTAAAAGCACCGTAGAATTCATAAGATATTTCGTTGTTTCACACATTACCCGAGTGTGAGGTAGTTTTCTTCTAAATAGAGATTGTCCACATCAATGACAGAAAAAGAATGTTAAATAATCTGTTTTGACGTTAGTTCTGCATCCCTACAAGCACTGTTATGGTGGCCATTGTATTGTTCCACACGAAAACACCTTGACCTAGATAACCGCGGCCATATTAAACCGATCTTGGGTCCACCTTGTTAATCACGAGTCATATTGGTATCCTATTAGGACGCAACAATAGACATGTAACAGCTTACCATAATCACAATCGAATTCAACCTGCGCGCCATTAAAAAGTAGTCTAAGATGTGATCATGGTGCTTCAGGGAAAGGCTAACTAATTAACAAAAATAAAATGGCATTTTGTATATATCAAGTATTTAAGTCGTTCATATCGCGCAAATTAAGCAAGATAATCAAACTGACTGCTTTTCCCTCATAACCCTAAAAAAATAAAAATAAAAAAGAAACTGACTATTGATTCGAATCTATCGTAATTGCCTACTTGTTTTTCGATTAACAAATAAAATAAGTTCTTCATCTTGGATCTATTGCACGACCAAAAATTGTTTGGACGAAACTCTTGTTCTCACCCTTTTATTTTCATTTTCTTTTGATGCAGTTGTTCAGTCCCATTAAGCGCGCATTATATAATTAATGCATTAAAAATATAGTTAAAATAAAAAAGAACTCGTAAAATTGAAGTACTCCTATTAAATATTATGGTACAAAATAGGAGAGAAGCAAGTGATAAATTATATACTGTTTGGATTTTGTTAACGATCTTCAAAACTGCAACCAATAAATACGCGCTAAATTTGCGATACGTGTTCCTTCCCGTGAAAGAGGCTCTCAAGTTTCCTCTGATTAGGTAGTGACCTTTAGCGCTTGATAATTAATAGAGGTGATCTATAAATGTTACAATGAACTTTGAACATATTCAATACATGTAGATAACGCGCACCACTGCTAGGCTTGATTCTAACTTCCTAGTAGTCGGTGCAGGTTTATACACCCATCAAAGAAACAGATGGTTGAGAATGACACAAGTTTAATTTACTCATTATTTTGTTTGTTTGTTTGTATAATTTTTAATTTAATGCAAATTGAAATTCTAGCTCCAATAAGTCCAGTCAATTAGAACAGGCGCCAAATTGGGGTCCCATTCATGTAGTTTTAGCCACAACCTTATGTGCAAAATAGTTGCTACGCTCTTAGTTACATATGAATACGATGCCTATTGATAATACCAGATAAGGACTCTCAACGTAACAAGTGTAAAAAAAAACTTGCACAATGAAAAAACTTGGTAAGAATGTACTATCTACTGTAAAACAATTTGAGATAATGAATTCAAAAATCCATTATCTTTTGATTCCTTATCAGGGACCCCATTCTTCAACAGTTTATAATTGACAATATGAAGTGACTTTGAAGAGGAAGAGCAGCCACACAGCTGCCTTGGCATCAAAACTATACGATGATTTTGGCGTTGACTGAAAGAGGTAACTAAGGAAACCTATAGAAGGCATCACGAATTGAGAAATACTTAAATATCCATCTGATTATCACTAATAATAGAGTAGAGGCCAGGACACATGAGGAAATACAAATTTCGAATCGAAAAATGGGCACCAGCACTACCTGTCATTCTAATCCAGGCACACGGTGTATATGGAAGCACGCACAAGTCTTCGCAATTATTATCACACAATTAAATTATCAAAACTCTAAATTGATAGAAAAGTCAACGGTCTCATCCTTTTTCTAAGCAGTATTTTTAGTTGGCACTCCACCAGAGTAAAAGGACCAAAGAAGACTCTACCTTTCTGGGACAATACAATTTAAAAGCTCAGCTTTCATTCATCAGAAGCTCAAGTTTAATGCAGCAGTATCTAATTGTATACTCCCAACTATTCGCAAAGCTATCTGAATCATGAGAGTGAAATTCCAACATGACCTGAATCCAAATACGTGAACACTACAACTGCCAAAAGAAGCACAACTGCTTAATCCTCGTTCTGTTTTGTCAACTAGTTTAGACAATGGCCTGACAGCTAATCCATTTATGATCAATGGGCAGTTTGGCCATTTCATTAAAATTAATTTGTTTTGGCTCTATCTTCTCTACCGCTTCGCTGATCTCATATAAAGGGACTATAACTCGTCCTGCATAAATAAACTACGTTGAGCCCCATCTCTTTACTACTGTGTTAATTGGCATTTTAAGTCTGTCTCAACTCACAAGCCTGCAGTGATGGCAGTTCAATATTCAAGGCTCTCACTTCTGATCTTAATGATTATACTGACGATTAGCCAGCTCTCAAGTTGCTGCGAGGCCAGCAGATGGATGAGTAAAGAAATCAAGCAAACAGAAAAAAGCAACTTTTCTCAGCAGTTCTCAATCTCATGGCATTTCTATACAAAGACACAACAGGGACCTAGCACAAAGGAGGTCCACCCAATTTATGGAGTTTCTCTACGAGATGTTCCAGGGGGTCCAAATCCCCTTCATAACTGATCAACTATCTTGCAATCTGCTACTTGTCAAGTTATACAACTTTTTACAGGCTTTTAGTGTAATATATTTTATTGTCCCATTAAAGATGTAGAATAGATAAAGTTTGGGAGAATCGTCATCCTAGTCTACTAAAGACACAAATTGTACTTTTACTCAATGGAAAATAAATGAAATATGAAGACATTTTCCCAAATTGAAGTTTATTCTTGAGAATTGCCAAACGTAAATTATGTTTAGAAGTTTACACCGTGACCTGTGTAATTCTGTAGTTGGGGCATCTGAAAGAATTGTAAGGAAAATATATGCAACACAGAAACTTCTGATAAAAATATGAAGGAAAAAAGGAACACAATAAGGTGACTGTTAAAAAAATGCCCACTCTAAATTTGATTTTTTTTCATGCTGAATATTTTATCAAGACTTTAGATTTTGGAAATTATCCCTAATTTCTTTCATTCAATTGCCTGTAAATAATATTAAAAACAGTTTAGTTAATAAGATTGGAAGACTTTGACAAGAAAGGCTAAACATAGCTGAGTGGTATATATGTTAAAAAGCAACACAAGTATATTTAATTAACAAGTCAACAAATAAAAGATAGTAATTGTAAAAGAATTAAAATGGTCCTCAAAATATGTCAAGTACAAGTATATTTACAAATTACTGACAAAAGTTGGCTTAATTATACCATTAGTGGCCTGTTGTTGTTCAAGGGTAAAAAGAAAATCTTTTAGTAAGGTTTCTGGAGAAAAAATAATGCATCCCCTGAATAGACTCTAAACTAGAGTCAAAATCACCCGTCGAAGCTTTCCCAACACAAGCAGGTTCATAACTCTTGTCATATTGGTTGAACTGATAATTATTAGTTTAGCATATTACCATAAAATCATTATTGCAATTATGCAATAATTTTTACAGGAAAAAAAAATAGTACCTTGTAGGCCTAATTTTGAAATTAAATAGCAATATTTTACCAAAGCAATATATAGATAGCAGGTCTAGGCAAACACATACAATTATTCACGTATACAGTAAACAATTCAAAATATCACAAAAACATGCGGACACTTTTACAGTTATACTATATTCAATTATTCATAATTTCTGGCAAAAGAACATCTAAGGTAAAATAAAAGGCAGGAAACAACCCTCATCCTTTTTTCTATAAAGAGGAAACCAAGCCGCATCTCTTGTTGAAAACCTGCGAACATTTGGCATAAAATAAGAGAAATATGTATCTCACATCCACATATGCCCAGTAAATAGTAAAAACATACCATAAATCGTCCTCACTACATAATTTCAGTTCCCACTGGATCAACAGAGAAATGAAGAGACAAAGATTTGTGGACAATAGGCTGGAACTTAGACAGCCATACCTGTTTTTCAAATCCAAAGATAACTTAGACTCTTGGTGTTCCTGTTATCCTCAAGGTATGGTTACAGTGGTAATAGTCCAGTTTTGTAAAACATATTTAATTTATATGAAAATATATTTTAATTTTGTTCATTAGATGTTCGTCTTAATAAGTTAATATGATCAAAATGAAAAATCTATAAGGATATCCTTGGAAGTGGGGTTTTGGAAGAACAAGGAAAGGAAGGGATTTTTTTTTAATTAAGAGAATTATATAATGCTTATTGAAATAAACAAAAGATTAGGACATTAAATTTATGTTCATCTTTCATTTTATTTCTTATTTTAAAAATTATTAAATTAGAGAATACTTATGAAAAGTTTGCACTCTCTTATCCCTCTAAAACCCCTTTTCCAACTATACTGAGTAAAAATGACAGTGACGACCAACAAATTAGAATTTTGCCTTTACCAAGAGAAAATGACAGCATGAATCCAAACAAAGTTTAGGATTTATATTGTTTACCGAAAAGGGATACATTTAGCAACATCTTCCATTTAAAATGTGGCATGAAGGTGAGGTTATAATCAGACACTAATGTACGTGCTACTTTAGATCAAAAGCAGTATGACAAAGACGAGCCTAAGTGTACAAATCTAAATGTGCAAGAAACAATAAATCAGGTCTCTTACATCTTTGTACTCTTTGCTGTTTACAAATATCTCAAATGCCTCAACTGCAAAAGAAATGTCATCATGCACCAGTACCAGTCAACAAGACCATGGTGAAAGAAAATGAGATGTTACAGACCATGAGATTAACATCACCTGAACGAAATCGTATCACAACTCCATGAGTATACTCCTTAGAGCTTGGACTAAGATTCAAACCTGGCAATCAAATAATAAGAACCCAGTTACAAAATCAAAACTCAGTGAAAAGTATATTCTTCATACTATAGCACATGAGATTCCCACTCCTACCAAGTGGGGTCAAGCAGAGAGGCTGTTTTCAAGATTTAAACCGGTCACCACCAGTCAGAACCTTACCATTTTGTCAAGGCTCGCCCTTATTTTTCATACTATTCTTTCACTAAAGTTTTGAACTATAGATAAGCCAACCAAGAAATTTAAAATTAAGTTAAAAACAAGGGAACAATTGTACAAGTGATGATGGAGCTGAAAACATACCTTGAGTAAATTGGACTACTAAGGAAGGAGATTCCAACATCATCAATGCCAGAGAGGCCAATGCATGTTCTGCTGGGTTACCCAATGCATCCTCATTAAATGATATCAGAAGCACAAACTCCAGTCCATGGTTGAACTCCTGGGCACAAAATTAATTAAAAGAAACCCCCAAAAAATATAACTGGAATCAGAAATAGGACATACCACAAAGAGACATGAACAAAAAAGTGGTCCATGAATCTAAAATACATAACAAATATCCAGAACATAGATGCATTTATGTCCATTTCCATTCAGAATTTGTAATGAGCATAGCATCTGTGGCCCTAGGTTACAATCAAATATGAATACGGACATTATTTAATGAACAGCGTTTAATTTATAGATCCAGAAGAAGAAAGTAACTTAGTCTAACCTCTCCTTTGCGAAATATAGAAAGCATTTCATCTGCCACTTCCGATTCATAATCCACATTAATTAATCCCTGAAACAGAAATCAAACGAGGGCCAAGTAAAACTGTTGACACACGGTGGTTCACTCATGAATTACCGAAAAATAAAGAAACAGAGAATCGGTGTTTACATGTTGGTGCATACATGGCAGTAAGTCATTACATGGTCCTTGAGAACCTTCAAGTAGAAGGGATTCTCGTAAAACTTTTCTAGATTTTCCTTCTTCTGAAACCGCATAAATAGAGCATGCGTGAAGCGCTCAGGATTTGGAGCAGAAACGCGCCCTAGAGGATCAACAAGAAGGACAGAAGGTCATCATCTTATGAAAAAAAAAGTGTTGCCGTCTCATTGGCAACAAAAACCTAAGACTATGATGCAGTTAGATAATGGATATTAATAGGATGTATGCGGCTCCACCTAATGAAATTGCAACAACACCGCCCATTTGGTACTGCGTTGTGTACAAATAATCGAGCATGTCGTTCTCTTCCTCTTCAGACAAATCCTGCTTTGCCTTGAGTAGACAAATGTGTTCCACAATTTTTCTAGATGAAATTGAAACGGTCATCGCCATATTCGTGAAAATTGGAAGATGAAAGTGTAACGAGGATAAATGAGAGAGACCTTTTCCTCTCGGAACCTAGGTTGGAGCTTCGCTCGTCCACGCCAGAGAGAACCGTTATCCTTTGATTCCTTCGCGCACTCTTGAATCGGTTCCAGTGGTAAGCTGGAAAAGGAATTCGAATTAATGCAGTAACGGTGATGTTGCGCTAAATCTAGATCAATGGAAACTCACTCACCGTGAAAAGAGAGAGAGGTTTGGGCGAATCGATGAGGAACACAAATAGAAATACAAGTGCTATAGCTTGAGCATTGCATGGCAAAACCCATTTTCTGCTTCTTTGCGCTTTGCTTCTTCGATAAAAGCGAGGGAGAGAGAGAGAGAGAGAGAGGTATATCACTAAACTAAAGCAACATATTCTCACGACAAAAATGGGTGGACTGGGAAAAACCAACGCCTTTCATTTAAATACCACGCAAAATTTGGCGCCTTACATTTTAAGTGAACTACGCTTTCTGTTGGAAACTGCCACACCTCTTCTTACTTACTGTATCATTTATTTTTTTATTTGCAACCTGTTTACACAACGTTCAAATTTACATTTCTTCCTTTCTATAATGCAACAATTTTAATTTTCTATAATTTTACAATCATCGCTATTACAGTTATTTACATACAACTTCACTGTCATTCTCTCAACAATTCACCATCCATTTTTATTTTCTTTCTGTTATCTCCCTAGTCCCTCCCTTTTTTTTTTCTTAAATCAACGGCTGACTGTGCGCCCACGTACATGAGCATGTTTTCCTTTCATTTTTCTCCAAGATTTATTTTCCAAAAAAGAAAATCAACGGATTGAATTATTTCATTAATCCTTTTTTTATGTCTGTTGTTTGCAAATCTTTTTAGTACTTTCACAGCTTGCTTTGAACTCAGGATTCTCAGACTCTTTCTGCAACCTCTAATTTACCTATCAAGTTATGCTGCAGTGTGATAATATTTATTACTGAGCATAGCCGTAATTAAGATCTACGTCTACATAGACAAAGCTTAATAGAATTGTTTCTGGCTTCCATTGGGGTAGGTTACAATCTCAAGTTGAACAAAGTGCAGCTTTTGTTTCACTTAATGAATTGAAAGAAAAGAAATTTGAACTTTCGATCTAGTATTTTTTGTATATAAAGTTACAAGATTTGGACATTAATTATAACATGGTTTTAATATACAAGGATTCACAAATTAATACGAGTTATTACACAGATCACAACAGTCCATTAGCTGCAGCCTTCATGTATAAAAATTGAAAACAAATAAGAGTAGGGCAGAGCAGCAAGAACTTCCTGAATATTTCTCACACTGCTAATCTAGTTTAGACTGACTGATAAGTTTCTATTTTAACTAATACAACACTAGTTGAGAGTTAATCAGGAACTGTTTAAATTCTGAAAAAGCTCTGGAAGATGGGCATTGGTCAGCTTCGTTCTCTTGCTGATTTCACTCTTCTTCTTCTTAGGCTTTGGCTTGGAAGAAATGCCTTGAATTTGTGCTGCACTCCTCCTCTTGGCAGTGTTAGTGGCAGGCTTCATTCCATTCTTTTGAAGATCCTTCTCTATATCAATCATATCACGAGGCAATTCAATACTCCGGAAAAGCTGTTTCAGATCATCATCCACCTTAATATGCACTTTGGGATCATTAGGGTAGGCAATGTCTTCCTGAGAATCAAAGTTGGACAGCAGCCAAATCTGCCCCGCAGCTTTCAAAGCCTAAAAACCGAAAGCTTTATAAGATCCTATTCCGTGAGAAACCAATTATTTGCGAGATTTTAACTCTTTAACTTCTACAAAAACATGGACTAGCACTAATAGTCACAAGTCATCCGATTAATGATGTCATATAACTACTTTATCAAATAATTGTATTCTTATTTACATAATTCAATAAAAATAAACCAAATATTCACTCTTCCATTTATATATCACTCTTCCATAAAAATAAACTAAATATTTAGGGTTTAGAGTTTATATAAATTCTTATTTACATAATTCAATAAAAATAAACTAAATGTTCACTCTTCCATTTATATCTCAGCATCATGTAAACCTCAATAAGAAAAGAGGATGATCTTTAAAAAGAAAAAGACAAAACAAATGCAGAGAAGTGAAAGGAGGAGAATTTCAATTGTTTTTTTCTACTACTAGCCATAATACCCCCTGCAGTAAGAACATTTGAAATTCTGCATGTTAACACAGCTTAAAATCTAATAAGTGAGAAAAAAGCAGGAAAGATTGCACCACATTCAAGCTAGCAACACCTTACACGGCAATATTTTGTAATGACTAATTAAAAAATAATTTTATTTACTCGGTACTATCCTTAATGCTATAATGGAAAATGTTAGGAGAAAGTGGCAAAATATATTTATAAAACGCACTAATGTGCATTCATGTTTCTCCAAAATACATTATGTACACAAGAGTCCCATATGTAAGAAATAAGAACAGACATATATCTAACGAAGTCACTGTAAATCAATGCCAAGAAATGTTCATTGTTAGGGGGGAAGTGGGGAACCTAATAAAAGTCATTTTACCTGCAAGTCTTCCATCACAGTCGGATACGCATCCTTTAGGTCAATAACAGCAAGACCCTCTGGATACTTTCGTATCAGATGTAGAAGCTCAGTTTTGTCCTTAAGACCATACTTTGACTATAGGCCAAAAGCAAACGGAAGAAGCATAAGTTATTTAGCAAAGGAACTTCTAAATATGAATGTTCAGGCATATGCATGAATAAAAGTAACCTTGTAAGAGAATCGTTGCCCATCATAGTTTACTTTCGGGTTTTTCCTCAAATTCTCAAAGACATCTTTGTTAGCCTTCATGTCAACATAGCACGCCTCATTTATCTGCTCTGGTGTCAAAGCTTGCCGTGTCTGTCAGCAAAGCAAACACATGCAAGAAATCAATATGGTCACAACAAATAAACTCCTGATGGTGGGTTTTCTTAGGTTGGTCATCCGTAAATGCAATAGTTACTTGAGGCATATGACAATCCCTAAACCTCGGAATAAGGCAACCCCCCAAACTTTTGTACGTGTGTGTGTGCAATTTCAACTTAAGAAAGGACAGGGATAGTCTGAAAGGTAGGTGTATCAATCACCATCTCAGATTCATTATCCACAAATTAACTTCAAGAAGCAAAAATCTCCTAGCCAGTGTTTTAGGAAAACAATTTTGAAATTTAGTACTGAAGGCTTTTTAGATAAATTTCTCAATAAACACTTATAGAATAAGAAAATAAGAAGATAAAGTGAATTAAACTTCTCCTAAAGTTAAAATTAACTTATGCACTTCAACTTTCATAGAAGCCCTCTCATCTAACTTCTCGAAAATTTGATTTTAACCTATGCATTAACAAAGATTAACTTTGGAAGAAGCTTAATTCATTTAACCTTATTAATTTATTCTCGTGTTTCTTATTTCTTTTTCATATAGGGCACTATTTAAATAGCTTTCCCCATAAACATTAATAGAAGAAAAAAATAAAAAGGCAAATGAATCGAGTTTCTACATAAGCTATAATAAACGTGTGCACTTCACTTTTATAAAAGCTCTTTCCATTTAACTTTTCCATAAACTAAGGTGTATAAAGTGGTTTTAATTTATGGAAAAACTTATTCTCTTCTCGTGTAAGCGCTTATGACAAAAATTTATCCAAACAAAGCCTAAGAGACTCTCGAAAATTTATCCAAACAGGGTGTGTTTCTAACAGCCGACCGCATGCAAGTGGCAAGCAAAATTCCTTTCCTATTTGTTCATCTCATGCATATCTCTCACTAGTACAGTAGTATCATATAAAACGGGTAATAAAACTGCGAACTCGATTAAGCAAGGAGCAATATATTTGCGCAATTTGTATAAGTACCTCTAGAAGGAGGTCAATAACACGCTTCATCTGAGCACCCACAGGGGATTTGCGTATGCTGTTAATATGCTGAAGCCTCTCGGTGTCGCTGGAAAACTTAACCGGAGGAACCGCATTTCTTCCGTTGGCCGAGGCGGAGGCAGATTTTTGGGCAGCGGCCTTGCTTGCTGCAATGCTCGACAGCGTGGTCTGGCACTTCTCTTGCTGCTTCTTGAACTTCTCTAGCCTCTCCTGCAACGCCATCTGAAGATCCAAACACGCACACGGTGGTTGCTCACTTTGAAATTCGAATTGGGCAAAACCCTAATCCTAATAGCGTGCAGTAAGGTAAGTAGTGAGTATTGAGTTTTGAATGCCCTAATTTTGCAAGGAAAGGAAAGTTGAAAAGAAGTAGCGATGGTGTGTAGCGAATTGCAGATAGCCAGGTGAGAAAGAGAGAGACGCTAACCTCAAATGGAAGCAAAGACTTTTGCGTTACTGAATGGGCTTTGGTTTGTGTAGAGACTGCGGCTATTTTAATTACGCTCTTGGTCAATGGAGTCAGGATAAATATGTTTTCTAAAATAATTCTCTCTATGTATAAATTAAAAATTATTATCTTAAATAAATTATTTTTTAAAACTTTAAAATGTAAATCGAATTTATTTTTAAATTAAAATTTATATCATAACATAAATTATTTATCATTAATTTAAAATATAATTTATATATTTAAAATATTTATTTATTACAAAATTTAATTACAAATAATTTATTTATTCAGGGTATTCATTTATTATAATTTCTAGTAATGTAAAAAAAATTATCTTGTACGTTTTACAATTTAAAATATTAATTAATATCAAAATTAATAAATATATTATTATTAATAGTTTTATATTCATATAGTGTGTTTGTTTCCTCGTAAATATTGAGTTGGGAATGTGATATTCTTATGTTTGTTTAGTGTTTTACAAAAATATTCTTGAATATGATTTAGTTTTGAGAAATTCGTCATGACTCACTTTATTTTAATTCTTATAGTGGAGGATAGAAAAGTTGTATTTCCATTAAAATATGAGAAGTTATATTAATACACTTTTCAATTTTTTTATTATAATTAATATAAAAATTTTAAATATTTTTTAAAATGTTAAAATCTCACCAAACATGTATTTAAAAATTCTCATAAATAACATTTCAATAATAATATTTTTAAAATTGTCATCTCTAAAAAAAATTAGTAACATACTTTAAAACAAACATCTCCTAATAACTATCACCATATATTAAAAAGGATGTCATAATTTTACATAAGGCTAACTTAATGTTCATCATTAATATTATTTATACTCATATCAGTCATTATTAATATATTCCATGAATTTATAAGAAACATATCTAAACAAGTTCAATTCTCTAACTTCTAAAAACATTATCAAATTAAAAATTTAGTACGCATACCTAGGACAATGCTCTCAACTTTTAGATGTCCAACTCTAAACTACTTCATCTATTAGTTGCAAACGCAAATAAATGGAGAGGTGAAAAGGATGAAAAAATATAACTGAAAAGGGAAAATATGCATAAACAAACAAATAAAAGTGGAAATGGTGAAGATGGGAAAAACATATTATTTCGGTGTACTTAAAGATCTCTCATCATTTAGACTAAGGGTAACTTGTAAATATCATCTATTTTTAACCTATTGAACCATAATTTCAAAGAAAAAATTGTGATGACATAACAAGCATCAAAACAAACAATATATTGAACCTAATGATTCTAACGATGTCAGTAAATTTATGATCGAAACATTGGCGACAAAAGGAGGGCCTAGCTCACTCATACCCCTTAACCTCAAATAGAGAACTTGTTTTGATATGTTTAAAAGTATAGTATTGTTTATGAATCGAGACTAAAAATAGTTTATAAACAGATTTCCTCCTTAATCCATCAAGACACCTTTTAAAGGATAAAATTGCGATGATCAAACAAATACCAAAGTGAAGAATACCTCAAACATGGTGACCTTATTATCATCAACGAACTTACAATTGGAACATAAATGTTCTTACCATAATGTACTAAAATGGAACAGTTATTCTACAAGGTCTTCTTCTTTATTTGTCCTTAGATGTTAAATCAGGTTGTCTTCAATCTTCGTCCAAAATGTTTTAGAGGTACCTATGAAAAGAACTTTGATGATCAAGTTGGTATACTTTTGATTTTATAACATATCATATACATAACTTTTATTGACTAATCGCATTTTTTTTTTGTTTTCGCTAATTCCATAATTGCTGCAACTATACAAGAAGATTGACCGAGTTGGAAATCCAACTCAATATATTGATATTACAACTGAGCATATATGTTGATGTAATCAATACATGTAATATAAGGTGATTTAACCAAATTCTTAACAAGGTTTATATCTTCTCTCATAATTTTTGCAATCTAACTTTATGGTTGGTTAATATTAATCAGCTCGAATGACTTTAGTGGCCATGGATCAAACTCTATAATGGATGTCACAGATACCTTTATGGATCTCCTCAATCATGTAACGATCCGCCACGGTCTCTACACTTAGTGGAATCGCACTACAACTAGTTAACTAAGAGAATATTAAACTGGATAACACATACATACAGACATAAATATAAAGATCGAAATAATTAAGTTTCTGTATATAAAATATAGCACCATATATGTACAGTCATCCCAAAATATTCCTTAGTGCCGGTCAAGCACTGACAAAAAAAATGTTACCCAGAATGGTAACTCAAAACACGAGACTCAGCTCCTCGTCTCACAACGATCATCTCTACTCCCAAGCTATCCCTGACCTGCTCCCATACCAAGTATGATCATCGCAGTTCCACCACATGGAAAACAAAAGGGTAAGCTAGAATTCAAAGATCAATAATACAAGTACAGAATAAAAATCTATATTACACATGCATCTCAAATCCTGTCCCTAAGGAACCTTTCATCTCAATCAATCATTCATTCATCAAACATGAAGTCAAACACCACACTTCATCATATTAATAATCATGCAATGAATGCAACTCATGACAGATATGCATACATATCAATTATCTAATGCGTCGTCACGCATACACCTAGGAGATCTCCATAACAATAGAGCTGTACAAGTGACATTCCATCCTACCGAAACCACCCCAACCGTTTTCACGCCCAATGCGCCCGCTCGGTCACAGCTAAACAGGATATATAATCCTCACTCGGGTTTACTCGGATGATGTCACTTACACACTTGGAAGTCCAGATCCACCGTCAGGTATAACACAGCTGGGTACGGGCTTACCACGACCTTGGCATGCATTAACCAAGTCAATTGTGGAGTTCGCCCACCGACTATCCGCAAGGATCCACGCACCTTCCCGAGTACTTGGTTAAGGGAATAACCCTCGACCTCATACCCCGCTCCAACACTAGCTAAGGACTTAGAGGAGACTCGCCCAACCCAGTGGCCTATCTGAGCACCACTCTCCCAAATCCAGTGGCCTCCCAGAGCACCACTCTCATATATCAGTGGCCTATCCAAGCACCACTCTCAAGAGACTCTATGTGAGCTCTTCCAGTTCGAAATATTTTTCCTCTCCTCAAGTCCTAGGCTAGACTCATGCCATAGGCATCACATGCAATCATGCATCATACATCATAATGGTCTGCCCACCATCATGATCAACAACCATACACATGTCATAAGACATCACATGCAATAATGCATCATACATCATAAATGGTCTACCTACCATTATGATCAATACATACCATATGAACGTATCATATTCAAACATTCATATATATCATCACAAAGCATACATATGAATCACACCTCACCATACATCATATATCATACATACATGATCTAAAACTTCAACTTTAAACATGCATAAGCATCAATTCATTCATAAATATATTCAAGCACAGTGTCGTCAACTCGCGCCTGGCCTAACACCAACCCAAGAGCTCTAAGTTCTTCCACGCCTGACACGCTCAACCTGCGCCCGGCCTAAAACTATTCAGAGAGTTCAAAACTCTCATCCAAACTAACAAATTCAGCCACATGCAAACAATCTAGCTTCCCTTACCTGAAGATTGGCTCAGATAGCCAAAGACTGAACAAAAGTAGAATTTCCCCTCGAGGCTCAACTCGAAACTTCAATCCTCCCAAAACAAGCTTTCTAATCTGAATTTCAAGAAAAGACAGAAGGAGTTATTGATCTAGAGGAGAAAAGGAGTTAAACAGAGAAATTTGGGAGAGAAAGGAGCTCACTGACCCAGAGACCTTCTCTCTAAAACTTCTCTCTAGAACCAGAACTCCTCACGGCCCCCCCCCCTCACCCCTATTTATAGGCAATCCGGAGTGGCCAGAACGGCCCGTACCGATACCGGAACGGCCTGTTCTGAACTCCCATATCACACACAAAATTCACGCCCAGAACGGCCCGTTCTGAAATCAGAACGGCCCGTTCCGGGACTCATCCGGAATGGCCCGTTCTCCCTCTGGAACAGCCTGTTCTCCCTCCGGAACGGCCCGTTCTCCCTCTGGAACAGCCCGTTCTCCCTCCGGAACGGCCCATTCTCCCTCCGGAACGGCCCGTTCTCCTTCCTATAACAGCCCGTTCTCCTTGCCGGAACGGCCC
The DNA here is from genome assembly GCF_000230855.2 of Cajanus cajan. Lineage (NCBI taxonomy): Eukaryota > Viridiplantae > Streptophyta > Magnoliopsida > Fabales > Fabaceae > Cajanus > Cajanus cajan. Next base: position 76,953,735 of record NC_138518.1, read on the forward strand.
GTTCTCAACTACAATATGTAGTTCAATTCAGTAGTGTGGAACGGCCCGTTCCAGTTTGGGAACGGCCCGTTCTGGGCTACTGAATCAGCCTTTTTTTTTTCTTTTTTTTTTTTACAATGTTACAAATCACACCGTGTTTGATCTTTTGTTAAACATCTAAGAAAAAGGATAAATGATACCTTTATTGAAAAGCTCATTTGTTTAAATGACAAAGTGACATTATTTAGTCTTGATCTTTTTAGTTACTAGTTTGTTTTCTAAAAGTAACCCATTGTTGAGATAATTTCAAATATTTATCATCCAACCTTTGTCCTCAACCTTGCCATCCAATATTGTTTTGATTTTAAAACTTGGAATTGTAATAGTTTTTTGGATGGTCATCTTGTGTTGACTAAGACATTTGGTGTTGGCCAATTTAGACAAAAGTTTGGCCTTGTAGATTTTATCTAGAGAAATATGCTAAATCTTAAAGTCATTAAAGTAAGAAATTAACTAAGAGACTAGATGATAATACCTTTGAAGATGAGGTTCCTTTATTTGACAAGTTCCTCTGACTTGTTATGTGATCAATTATGAGTCATTACAACTTTTCCAAATTTTTGACTCCAACATCTTTCGCCAACCTTAACTATGCCAATAATACTTTGTATTTTACTTGATTATTGGTGACTCTGAATTTGAACTTTATAGCTTGTTCCAACATGATATCTTTAGGTCTTCCAATAATAATATATGTTCAATTGCCCCTAATATTAGATGAACCATCAACATGTAGAATCCATCATTGTTCCTTCTATTCCGGTACTAGAGTCAACTTGGTAATAAAGTCGACTAAACATTGAGTTGTCCTTTACTTTCATACCTTATTCCATACTTAAACAACTATGTTAACAATGTTATCATATGACATGTCAGTTATGGCTTTGAGTATTTGTTTGATTGGATAATCAGTTTTAACTATAATTTGATGGCTTTGAAAATAAGGACAAAGATGAAGATGCCAAGATAAAGTTAAAATGAAAATGCAATTTGGTATCTCATTTTTGTATCCTACAAAACATGACTTATAAAATAAATAAGAACTTGCCTTTTACCATTTTCTTGGTGCATTGCATATGTGGAATCTTTTGAGCTTCAAGTGGATTGAGCAAATTTGTGATTTTGCCAAGTGCAGAAAACACCATCATGCCAGGTGCAAACTTCATGGCATTGGGCGTGATTTGGGTTAAGGGTTATTTGCCTCATCGACACAGGGCACGAGATTGATAATGTCAAACATGAGTAGAGGAAAGTTCTTTAACTTGGTTACATCGGATGTGAGTTGAATGGCATCAAGTGTAAGAGTCTTAAAGCTTTTTATCTTGGTGACATTAGACCCTAATTGAGTGTCACCATGCGTGATCGAAACAAAGACTTTTTGCTTAGATGACGTTCGATGCTAGTGTGGTGACGTCGAGTGTAAGTTAGACAAAGGTTATCTACCTAAAATGAGGTCCAACATAGATTTTGGCTACGCCAAGCATGAGAGCAACATGGACTCTCTGCTTCATCCATGCCAAGCACAGGTAGATTACTGTCGGGTATGGACGAGTCAAAGACTCTCTGTCTCATTTCATGACAAGCATAAGGAGAACGACATTGGGCATGGATTATTGTTTAATAAATATGTGTTGTTTTCTTACCCAAGTGTCAAACATATGTATGCTTGTTAGATCTATTATATGTTGTATGTTGCTTGTTCTTTATACATTAATCTAGGGATAATGTACATAAATGAATAAACTATAGGAATATAACACGAGTTGTATATTGTGAAGTGTTGAGTAGTTATGTTGGAAATGTCAAAGGCATGATGTTAAATTGTGTTGATCGACATAGAATTAGAAAAGATGTTGTTTCTAAAAGTTGAATATCTTATTGTAAGGATATGATGTTATGGTGTTCTACGAGCTTAGTTGTTAAAAAATCTTCTTACGAAATTTACCCTTAAAATGGATTATTGACTCACCTTTAAGATCTTAGTTGATGCCATATGTGAAAAAGGTCACAACATATTGTTTATAAGTAACCATAGTTCAAGGGTCAGGTTGAGCTATACTGATTATAAAGTGACCAATGTTGATCCATATGGGCCCAAATTGAACTATACATGTATAAAGTGACCAAATTAGAGTAAGGTACAAGGTCGAAGGCCAAAATCTCTAACTAAGTATTAGAAGGGACGCAATATTTAGAAAGTAGTCTACAAACTACTCTCATAAGAGACTTAGTTATGCATGCTAATGTCGTGGTAGACCCACATCCAAACTGTCTTACCCTAACAAGAATACTAAATTTTCTTAGATTAAGTGACGAAATTCAAGAAACCATGTTATTGTGGATTTTTACCCAAATTGGTATTTGATCTTGCTTGATTGAAAAGATTGTGTTGTTGTTGGTTCAATAGTGTAAAGACATTTAAACTGTCCAATAGTGAAAAGATTGTGCACGTGTTGTTGAGTTTATGACTGGTGTTGTGCATATGCTATGTTGTGTGTTGCTTAAGTTGACTAATGTGTTACACTATTTATATGGCATGTTGATGGGTTGATGCTTATATGATAATATTGTATGTTGGTAAGTTGCAAGATGATGATGTGTGAAAACAAGTTTAGTTGTTAAAGTGGGTAATGTAGTCATTTTTTCTTATATACTTACTATATTCTTTAAATAATAACCCTTACATGTTTTCTTATGCTTGGATTGCGATGGTTATATTAATATGGGAGCATGACAAGAATATGTTGGAGGTAGTGTTGTTTGAGGCCATGTTGGCGATGATGTTGGTGACCCTTTGAGCTACTTTGATGAAGTTGGTGTGGCATATTACTTAATTGACAACCTAGGTTTATATACATTATAGTTCTAGGATTATTTTGTGTGCGTGTAGAACATGATGTAGTTCCATGAGGGGAAACATTTGTAAATTTTCAATTGGCTTCCCCTTACTCTTATACATATATTATACATGTTTATTCAAAATTGTTTGTATTTTGACCTTATAAAACTAAATATATGTTTTCTTTTTACTACTAGTAGTTAGATCCTTAAATGTAATGATCATAGTAGATCGTTGCACAATTTCTTCTTCTAGTATTAATATTTAAACCATAAGTTCATTGATATTATTAGCAACATCACATTCTAAATATTGTTTATTTCGGTATTTATAGAATCGTCACAATTTTATTATCGAAAAAACATATCGATATATTAAAGAAAAAATATTTATAAATTATTTTTAATTCTGATTCCAAAAAAACAAATTATGCCTTTTAAGCATTAAAAAAAAACTTATCATCTCTAAATAAGACAATACAATAAATGAAATAGATAAAAAATACCGGTGTTCTTTCGATGTCGAGGGAGAAAATGCAAATGAGGAGAACCTTGTTACGTGTGGAAGAAAAAAAGGAAGAGAACTAGAGAAGTGTTTTTCTTTGTCCCTTCTATTAATTGCACCGAGTAGTTTGCAGGTAAAATTTCGAAAAGTCAATGCTTTTGTGTAAGGAATAGCAGAAAGCGACAAAAATAAACATGTGAATGAAAAAAAAATAAAATAGAGAGAATAATTGGTTTCGGTAATCAAAGGAAAAAGTGTTCTATATACCAACACATGAAAGCTTAGGACTTGGTTTTATTGAATAGTTAAATGATGAAATATATTGCATCTAATTTGATATAATAACATGAAGAAACTCTAAAACATATTAATTTCCTGGTAAATGGTAACAAACTATTTAAATTATTAAATATATCAACGGCGAAAATTAATATTTAATCAGCACACTTGACCAGTTGATGAAATTGTAACTGTTTATTTTGGAAGGCTTGTTAGTTGTTATAGTTTAAACGAATTACGTAATACTCACTAAGATTTTGTTTTTAGAACTACTCGCTAAGATTGTTAAACCATGTTGAAGTGTTTAATCTCATCACTGCTGTAATTTTAGGTAATTATTATTCAACTACAGGCTTGTATCTTGTAGAAATTTTGAGGACGAAGAAATTATTTGATATATAATGCAATTAAATATTAATATTTCTTCATAAGAGAAATTATAGCTATAAACGAAAATTTGAAAAATATCCGTGATCATTGTAATTATTTTTTTTTTTCGTCCCTGGAGTATCTACCGCCAACAACAGTGACTAATCTCCTCGCTACATTGGAGGCACCTCAAAGGGTGGGATAGCTGGTCCCAAGATTTAACGCGGCTGCATACACAAGGCAGGATTCGATCATTGTAATTATTTTGATACATTTATATTATTTATATTATATATATATATTTTATTTCTTTTCACCGAAACAGTCGTATTAATATTAGTGGGAAAAAACTCCGTAGCTCATTAATCGTAAAAAACTTAAAAAAATATTATAAAATAAAATAAAAAAGTACGGTTAGCTTGAGAATAGTCGAATAAAGTAATACTGTAAAAAAAAAAAAAAGTTGAAGAAAGTAGTTAAAACTTACAAGATTAAAGACCTAAAAGAATATGAAGAAAAAAAAATGATATTGTCTTCTTTTCTAGGTGTTAAAAAAAATGAAAAAGATATTTCACCTAAAAAAATATATATATCTTTGTTAGTTGTTATAAATTTATCTCTCTTCTATCTATTTTGTCATTCTTGTGTCATTTTTTTTATATCTATAATGTTATTAAAGGAAATTATTTTATTTAATGTCCGTATTTTTAAAATTTTTTATTTATACAGTTACTATTTTATAAATTATATATTTTTAAAACTTCACTCCACAATTACTTATATTTTTAATAACCACCTACTGAATTATAATTTACATTGTTTATCATCTTTTAAAAATAATTCAGGAAGATACAGATATCTTTTGTACCCGTAAATAGAAATTAGAGATATAATTTGTATTTGAAACTACGTCACGTGAATGGATACATATAAAAAAAAATATTTATAATTTCTGCATTTATCATTAATTCTAATTCTAATGTAATTTTTAAATTTAACGTAAATAAATAATTTACGTTAAATAAATAACGTCATTCCAGGCATGTATGTTCATAATTGGCAAGCCGGCCGCTACATATCTTTTTAAATCACACTATTTGGATTTTGGCAATAGGACTTCACTTTTTATTATAAAGATTAAAATAATTTTTTTTAAAATTATAAGAACTAATATAATAATTTTAAATTTAATAGATAAAAATAAATTTATCATAAATTTAAGAGATTAAAAATATATTTAAATCTTTATTTATTTTCTCAATATTTTTTTTTATTGAATAACACTACTTGGCAACATGATTTCTCTTTTAATTTATCTGCCTACATGAATGAGCCATATCGTTTCTTATCATTATTTAATTGCCGTGTTTCGTTGCCCTTTTTCATTGTTGTCCATTGCACTCGGTGTATATATAATTTAAATATAATTTTTTTAATATTCTTACTATACTTGACATTCATCGGTGACGAATTTGTATGCATGCAGCATTATACTTTTTTTATAATCATAGATTAATTAAGAATTAATAATCATTACAACGTTGAGTTTGTTTTTGATTTGAGAGATTTAGAAAAAAAGAAAATATACAAGTGTGGGTGTGAGATAAGAGATGAGATGCGTGAGGGAACGAGTAACTGACCTAACCTAACGCACAGAACAGTGGTCTGGTGGCGAGTTAATAAGAATTAAAATAAATGTTTATTTTGGGGAGAAACAAAAAGTGTGTAGTGTATGTGTTGCATTTCAATCTTTCATTGAATAGAACACGTGGGTTGGAGGCGGAGTCGTGGACTGGACTGAGATTAAATATTCGCACAGTGATAAAAGCATCAAAACCAATCCCCAAACTCTCTTATCTCGCTTCGCCTTCGCAATTTCATTTCCCTCTTCCAACATCCGCCGGATCCTCCAATTCTTCTTTCTATTAGGGTAACTACTACCAACTAATTTTATCTTTATTACCTTATTTTTTAGTTTTTCCTTTCATTTTTACTTCTTGTGCACCTTTAATTGATATTGTTGTTATTTTATTTTCTTTTGATTTGTTGGGGGTGGATGGGTTTTTAGTCAAAATCAATGCATTTCTTGTGTCTAGATTCATTTCTATTACTTTTGCGTCCTTTCTCTTTCTGTTTGTTTCTCACCCTAGGGCCAAAGATTGTGGTTTGCTGAAGTATGTTTTTGCTTTCGTTTTTCTCTTTATATAAGGAATTTGATCTTCAATTTGGTGGGGGAAATACTTCCTAACCAGGCGACTCTAATTTGCTTGTCTGGTGACCGTGTTTCATTGTTCAATGTTCAGATGTGTTTCTTCATTGGGTCATACCGATGGAGCTGTTTTTCCTTTTAATGACCTGTGAGAGTTTTTTGTGTTTCGGGGGGTGCAGCGCTGATGGGGAAAATCCAGTTTAGATTAAATTGGAGGGCTAGTTGTGGTTCCTAATATGTTTGTTGCATGTTATTTCTCCCTGATGGTGTAATGAAACGAGTTGGTATGCAAGTTTTTTGGCAGATGAAGTGAGTTATTGGAATAAGGAAAGTCAGGGAGACGTGTGGTGCTTAAACAGTTTTTGCGAGTTTGTTTTATCTTTTTGATGACATAAACCGCGTTCTGACAATGGAAAGTCCCACCGTTGAAAAGTCTGAAGAAACCAATAGACAAATTGACAGTAGTAACACAAAATCCAATTCTAAACAACAGGTGGGTATAAATTTTGCAGATGTTTTTGGTTGGGATATTTCTTTCCCCTACTTTGCTAAAAGCCTTTATCACTTATCACTTGGTTCATTTGTGGCAATTTCAGAGTATAGATAAAGCTAATGAACGTCCTGAATGGTTACCTGATGGCTGGAACATGGAAGTCAGAACCCGTAAAAGTGGTGTACATATGGGATCTGGATATAAGGTGTAGATAGATTCTCTTAATTTGGATTTACTGTTTTAGACCGATACTGTCTTTAGTTAGATTGTTGTTTAGTTTCCGTCATTCCTGTAGTAAGTTCTTATTATTCCTTAAACACCTGCTTGCTGTTAGTCAGGTAGTAACTGCTGCCACTAATGTATGTTTGACATTACCAGTCTATAACTTGCACTGTTCTCAAGTTTCTTGACTTGAATCATGAGTAATTTCTTATTTTGTAGAATTGTCTGTAGCAGAAGTTTACTTTAAAAATATTAAATCTACTTCTTAATAACATTCAGGATTTCAATGTATGGTAGATACATTACTGTTGTTTTCCCCATCTGTCTGGCTTGTGACAGTTGTCTTAAATTGGTGAACTGGATTTTGGGTCACATATTTTGAGACCATGTTCAAATTATTTTGCAATGGTTATGTATCAGATATGATACTTATACGATATGGTGTTACCATTATTCTAAAAATATCTAGAATACAATACATGGAGGATACATATCTAGATATGTATAAAAATTCTTAAATCATAAAAGATATATAATTGCAGTTTTGCAAATCTAAATTAAGAACATACTTCTTGTCTTTGCATTACTGAAATGAAAATAAAAATTATAAATCATTGTCATCATAAATCACTTCCTATTGACTACAAATGAGAATAATGTTAATCTCATTCCTTTCTTGAGATCATCCAAAAAGAGGAAAATTTTCATTTGATGGTTTTTTAAGGGATGATGCTTTGTTTTTGTATTATACATGCTTTCATAACTTTTTTTAAAGGCTTGGATACTTTACACATATGTTTTCATGTATCGGTAATGTATACAAGAGTATCGTATTGGTATTGAATACATATTGAATACAAATATGTGATGTAAATGAAAGTATTGGTGCTTTATATGAGGTATTTTATTTTCTCTTGCTTTGTTTTTAGACAATTAATTTTCAGGCATATTAATTACAATGTTGCTCTCTGTTTTTTTACTTATCCTGTTATCCTCAATTAATCGCAGATTAAAAGGTTAAAGTAAGCATTTCGTGTAAAACTTCTGGATGCATTTATTGTCATTTATCTATCAACAATTCAACACTAGTAATGCAACTTATCCCTCACTATAAAACTGTTTTCATGTTGCAGTGTTACATTGATCCATTGAAAGGATACAAATTCTTCTCCAAACCGGAGGTGCTACGATATCTCGAAACTGTAAAGGACAATAGTTGCACTTCCAAAAAGGGGAAGAAAAGCAGTAACATACATTCTCCAAGTGACAATGATTGCACTTCCAAGAAGGAGAAGAAAAGCAGTAACATACATTCTCCAGAAGACAATGGTTGCTCTTCCAAGAAGGAGAAAAAATCCAGTAACATGCATTCTCCAAACAACAACAGTTGTGCTTCCAAGAAGGAGAAGAAATGCAGTAACATGGATTCTCCATATGACAACAGTTGCACTTCCAAGGAGAAGAAATGCAGTAATGTGGATTCTCCAACCGATGTTTGTATCTCTATATCCCTTTTATCTTGAATTTCATTTTCTTTTCTGTTTGTTATTAATGAATGTCATCATCAGATTGATGGTTATTTCTTATTATCATCCATTAATCTGTCATATGATGTGCAATCAAAATTATTTGCAACTGTTTATGGCATCTGAAACCAAAACCACACTAAATGGAAGGGCATTTATTTATTATTGAGTAGAAAGGGCCATGGTACAAAAGCTTACTTGAAATTACTACGACCACAATGAGCAAAAAAATTGTAGATTAAATCATGAAAGAATGTGACCCACATTACAAAAGTGACGTTCAGAAAATTAAAATGGAAGCCTTGGGTTAAGGCCTTATTTTTATGCATTAGTTTCTCTGTACATCTACTTCCCCAGGTTGCATAATTTTTTTTCTTCATATTTTGTGATTTTTTTGTATTTGGGTTGTGTGCTCTAACACGTACACTTTTACAAACAAAAGGCATGGAAAGTTTACAAATAAAATGTGATAGGTTTGTAAAAGAGATTATTGGATGAACCTTTATTTAGTCCATTGAATATTTTTATAAATTCACCGTTTGCATATATTTAATTTTCCAAGTTTTTCTCTGTTTTAGGTTGTGGTTGAGAAGTCTATTGCGGAGGATTTACCACCTGGATGGGTAAAAGAATTAAAGATTAGGAAGAATGGGAATGGCATTCGGAAAGATCCGGTATGAAATTTTTTACTTGATCTTTGGTAGGGGTTCATTCTTTACTTGTCCATTCATAAGGATCGCTTTTTTTACTAATTATAAAAAGGCTAAATTGCACTTTTGGTGCTCTTGCAATATCAAATCCCCAGTTTTGGTCCCCCAATTTTATAAAATCCGCTATTTTGATTTCTCATTGAATGTTGATCTGATGATCATTAAAATTATAACGATGGTCATGATTTGACATTGAGTAGATGACATGATAATTAATATTAATATTCAATAAAATTTAGGCTAAATTTCACTTTTAATTTCAATTTTTATCTCATGAAAGTGATAAAATGAGATGGAAATGAAATAAAAACAAGAACTAAAAGTGCAATTTAGTCTAAGTATTATTATTAATTTTTATGTCATTTACCTTATGTCAAGTCATAACTAACGTTATAATTTTAACGATTATGAAATAAAAATGAGAATTAAATGTGAAATTTAGCCTAAATTTTATTACATATTAATTATCATGTCATTTACTTTCATGTCAAGTTATGGTCAACATTACAATTTTAACTGTGATCAACTGATGAATATTCAATAGAGGACTAAAATTGGGATTTTATAATATGAAGAGACTAAAATTGCAGGTTGGCTATTACAGGAGGCTAAAAGTGCAATTTGGCCTTATTAAAAAAATGATGGATACTTACGTAATGTTACATTTTTTTTTGCTTCAAATTGAGAGATACCTTTTTAAAGTAGTGTTTACTATTCCCTTTTGGAGAAGTGGGCTGCAAATATTATATGGCGTGCTTTATTTAGTAATATGCTACATTAACAAGCTTTCGGGAAGTTGATGCTTATACAAATTATGATTGGGTTCCAACAGTTTTATATAGATCCAGTGAGTGGATACGTATTCCGTTCTAAGAAGGATGTACTGCGCTATCTTGAATCTGGTGATATTCATTCATGTGCGTATAAGCCAAGTAGAAGACAAATCCAAGATGAAGACAACTTAACTGTAAGATATTTTTGCATGACTATAATCTTACTATTGTTGTTTTTATTGAGTATTCTCCTTACCTATTAGTTTTTACTCCAAACTGTTAAATGATTTTGGGGATTAATTACATCAGGTTTGAGATTCACTGAAAATTCAAGAATATTAAGAATCTTCTTTTTAATGACAACTATGCATCTGCTGGAGTAGCTAATAATGACTTTCTTTATTATGATTTGCCTACTCGCATAGTATCCTTTATAGATTTTGGTTGGCATTAGTTGTGTAAAATCCTAGAATGATGGGTATCCCTGATCACTCATAAAGAATAATCTTAACGTGGGCCTCCCAATGATTCATCTTTCATGCTTGCATATGAGAATTCAAATTGAATAATTTCATAATTCTTCTGTTTTTGTTCAATCTAGCCTCCAACCGATGCCAGGAAACAGAAACTGAAGCAATCTCCTCCCAAACAACAGATTTCTGCAGGTAAGAAGCCATGTCTTACATTTATTTAGGTAGGAATGGTTTATTCAATTTTGCTACAAGTTCATCCAACTCAGTGGGATGAAGAATATACCAATTACACCTTATGCCCATTACTGTTTGGTTTGAACTTTTTACTGCAGCCACAGAAATACATGATAAAAGCTGCTTAGAATCGCCAGATGCTGACAGCTCAAGGAAAGGGCAAACTGCAAATGTTCCATCTGGAATGATGGTTGCTTCAGTTCCCATGGCTGAATCCATTGTAAAGATGCATTCACTAGAGGATGGATCTGCGTACTCTTCTGAAATGAAAAAAACATCTGACCCAGGTAGCTCAGCACTTCTGAAAAATGACTCCTTGAAAGAATCAGAAAAAGTACTTTCTGCAGATGACGTGCAAGAGAAGGAGCATGTTGTGAATATGATAGAGAATGATATTCAAAAGAATTGCAGTAACCATAGCATATCCAGAAATAGGAAGGAGTTCAATGTGGGACACCGGTCGTCACCAAGACTTGCTGGAAGTAAACCTGTCCAGTTGGCCAACAATGTGATCAGTGAACAGACTCTTCAGGTTCGAAAAAGAAACTTGAGGAAAAGTAGAAATACTCTAGATGTTATCTCTGAAGAGCAAACAGTTTCTAAAGAACAACCACATCAGCAAGAAACAGATAAAATAGAAGACAATAAGCCAGAAATTCGAATTAGCTCAAACAAATCAAGTAATAAGAAAGAGCACCACCTTCCTCGTCGGGCTTCAAAACGATTAGCTGGAATTGAGCATCAGTCAATGAACTCCATATCCTGTGAAGAAGCTCCCAAATATAGAAGTAAAAGGTCTAAGGATGAGGTCAAAGGGGAATTGCAGCAAAGTGAGGGTGGGAACTCAGCAAATAAAAGAAAAAAATCAGAACCTCTGCTGGAGAAACGTGAAAATGAAGAAGTGGATGATGAGAAATCAGAACCTCCGCTGTCCTTTGCATTTCACTACTCTTGGTCTGACCCCAGCTTGGAATCTGCAATCAATACCCTCACTGGTGTGTTACCACCAGTTGATAGTAGACCTACTACGGTCTCTGAAACCGATAATCAAAAAACTTTGGTTGGAAATGTTATGGGAAGTGCCACAACAGTCCCTGAAACTGATAATCAAAAAACTTTGGTTGGCAATGTTATGGGAAGAAGTGTCACTACAGTCCCTGAAACTGATATTCAAAAAAATTTGGTAGACAATGTTATGGAAAGAAGCAACGCCATGGTCCCTGAAATTGATATTAAAAAAACTTTGGTTGACGATGTTATAGGAAGAAGCACCGCTACACTCCCTGAAACTGATATTCAAAAAACTTTGGTTGACAATGTTAAAGGAAGAAGTACTGCAACAGTCCCTGAAACTGATATTCAAAAAAATTTGGTTGACAATGTTACAGGAAGAAGCACTGCTACAGTCCCTGAAACTGATGTTCAAAAAACATCAATTGATAATGTTACAGAAAAAAACAGGGACAGTGAAAACAATTTGCTTGATACTGTTACAGGAAGCAGAGACAGAAACTCCCAGGTACGATCAAATAAACCCAAGAGAAAGAAAGAGGTCAAAGTACCTATGCGGTTATCAAAGCGTCTTGCTGGCCTTGAACCCGAGGTGCTGCCGGCTGAAAGAGCTCTTGAATATTCCTCTAGAAAATCATGCAAAGAAGAACCAACCGTGGCTGCTACTTCAACTAATGGAGTGTCAGACCATCTTGATGCTGGGGAAGAAACCAAGCTTGCTCTTCAGGCTTCTGACAGTTTGAAAACCGAAGTACTGGGAGAATCATCAAACAAGAGTGAGAAGTCACGTGATACCCTAACTGGTCACAAGAAACAATTGCAGAAAGTTGAAGCAGAAAATATTGGTGATGAGAGATCAGAGCAACGGCTCCCGTTACCATTTGGGGGCTCTTGGTCAGATCCATGCCTCGAATTTGCAATCAAGACTCTCACTGGTGCTTTGCCGGTTGATTCTGGTGCCGACAATATGCCACTTTTCCCTCCCGGCTTTGATAATCCACCATATAAGAAATCACATGGTAGTGCGGTTAAAAGCACTAATCAAGAAGCTTGTGATAACTCAAAACAATCCCCAAACAATAAAGAGCTTAATATGGTCAGCCAACCTGAGTTGAGGATCGGCCCCACCTCTTATGAAATTGCTCCTAAGTTTACAACTAGAGAGTCTTGTGTTGATCAAGGCAATATAATAAGGAATTTGGATGAAGAACCTTGTCACACCGGAAACATAACACAACCTGTGTATCATTCTAGGAATATAAACACACTATCACATGAAGAGCCATTAAAGCAAAATGGGCAGGTTGTAGAGGGTGGATTGGTTTCAACAGAGCAACTATTTCAACCTGGAACTGTAAACCATGACAATTCTGAATTACAGTATTGTGCTCCATTTATGAATTCTTGGTCAGACCCATGCTTAGAATTTGCATTTAAGACTCTTACAGGCGTGATACCGGTTGAGGAAAATTTAACACTTCAAGGATGTTTCCAGGAGCCTGCTAACTATAATGAACGAAGGGACAGTGGTTCAATGTTGCCAGATTTCGGATCTTCGAGCTTTTCTCATAGTGATTTCTCATTTCTCCATGATACAGGGGTTAAGTCCATGCCGGGGCAGCAGTCATCAATGAGCTCTTCATTCCTACCGGTGGAAAAAACGAGCCTGCAAGGTTTTGCAGGAGTTGATCCTCAAACACACTTTTCTCAGTGCAACAATAATTTTCAAAGAAGGTAAGCTAGTTAAATATTTGTTGCTACCTCCAGGATAACTGCTATTAGTATCCGATTAAACTTTTGTAGACTGCAAAATGTTTGTCATTAAGCATCCTTTTATTTTCCCGGTGACATTTGTAAATACATTGTGAACATAAGGTCTCGCTTAGTGTTTTGCTTTGTTTGTTGAGAAAGATCTAGGTAAGCAAAGGAAGGAGGTACAGGAACCCAACCGTTGTTGTGACAATGCTATCTAACTAATGTAGTTTGTATCTCTAGTTATTATTTAGTTCAAGTAGATTATTATTTCTTATTTTCTTTCCCTTCATAAAAGGCATAAACTCACAATTATGTTTGAATTAGCTTAGCTTATTTTCAGAATTTCTTTTTTGTTTCTCGAGAGCTTTTGATTTTTTTTATAAAATTATTATACCAGCCCATAGTTGAACTATTAAAAAAGATTATTTCTCAATATTAAACCATTTCTAAACATGAAAAAAAATGATTGTATTTAAATATGGTTTAATTACCCTTTTAGTCTTTATGGTAAAAAAATCCAATTTTAGTCTTTGTACTTCCCATTTTTGTTCCCTTTTATACCTACTGTTATTCATATTGTACAAAATTACATAGTAAATACCTTGTAACGAAAAATGCAAGCACTTATTGGCGAGATTTTTTTTTTTGTATTGTTGAATTTGATTTAAAAAAAGTTTAATTATTCTTTTAGTTCTATGATCTCATAAATTTCATTATTTTGTCTTTATAGTTAAAATCATTTTATTTTAATTCTTATACATACTATTTTTAATTTTTTAGTTTTTGTTGTCTATTTATATGAGAACTAAAAGATAAAGTTTATGCAACTATAAGAATTAAAAAAGTATACATAGAGACTAAACTGAAATATTTTTAATTAAAATGGTTAAAAAAAAAGTTCATAAAATTATTATAATTTAAGGTAATTAAACTTTTAAAAAATATCTACTTCATCCTACTAGTTTCAGTTTCAAGCAACTTATATAAAATCATTTTTTCAATGAAAGAAATGAGGTATAAAAAAATATGATAAAAGGGAATTTTGGATAATTCTAAGTGAATAAGAGCATATTATGGATATTGAAATTGGTTGATACAGGTACGACATCAAGCTTTTAATTATGGCCGAAAGATCCTGCCTACTATAATTTGGACATGAATTTCTGGCCTCCAATATAGTCGTGCTATGTTTGGATGAAATGAAAATAGGAAGAAGAAAGGAATGAAAATAATGTGGTTTTCTTTTTTCTTGTAAATAAGCAAAGAAAGAAAAATTTTGTGATCACCATATTAAAATTTCTTTCTTTTTAATTAGGAAAGAAAATATAGATATTTACATTTTAAATCCAAACCTTTTAAATATATAATTTGGAATTTTAAAATTCCAATCTATGTCTATCCATGTTTGAGAGTAATAGAGCGAATAAGACAAATTTTTAAAAAAAAAAAAATCTATAATCTTACTCTAATTGTAGTGTTTTTTTTGGTATTTCATCACGATAAATTTTTCAATAAACTTTTTTGAACTAGAACTAGAAAAAAAAAGAAGCAATTTCAATAATAGTGTTTATTAGTAATAAATTGAAAATGGGGCGTGGTGAAGCGGTAACGCAACGGCTTTTGGTCCCACTATTCGAAGATTCAAATTCTTCCATCTCAGATGATTTCTATTTATGATGTATGTTATATTTGAATACAAATTTTATATCAAGATAAATTTTTTTTTAAATTATTCGTTAGCAAGTTTTAAAAGTCACATAAAAAACAATGCTATAAGGAGTGGTTTCAAGTTTCTACATTATTTGACCTGATTTTGGTGTTGGATTTGATTCAAGGATGTAATTCCAAAGTGCACTTAATCGACTATAAAAGTGAAAATTCTCTTGAATTAATATGAAGATAGTGACTGATACAGTAGTAATACTCAAGACTCCGAAATGCTATAAACAAAGACAATCAAATTTTATAACCAGACTCCTTCCATCCCCCAAAATTTTCCTCTAAACTGCGTTCACTGCGATCCTGCATCAAGAACCCCAAAGAACAACCTTAAATTATAGACTCAAATGTAAACAATGGTATGAAGTTGAAGATTTTAATATAGTATTAATTAATTATTATACACAATAAAATTTAATTAGATAAACTTTTGTTGTAAGGCAATCTTATAGTCAGACATTTACTATATTACTCATTTACAGAATTTTGTTATACTTTAAAATCATTTATTTAAAAATTAGCAAATAATTTTAAAATTTTATTTAAAAATATAAATTTAATCTATTTAGAAGAACTTTTTAATTACGAACTAGTTAAATTGCTAAACTTTAACATAATTATACTTTTTTACATAACAGTAATAGTTAACAACTAAACGTATGATACTTTTTAATATATAAAAGTTATAATACATACAAATTGAATAAAACTAAAATTGCCCGTACATTTGTGTGATTATAATTATAAACCTACTGGTATATTTATTTCTTGAAGGATGTTAAGAAAAGAGATTATAATTACTTTCTTGATATCGCTGACTGACAAAAAATTTTAGATAACAAAAATATTCCATAAAAGTAGCAATTAAAATGAGAGTAAGGAAATATATTTTAAAAGTGAGTATAACATTAATCTCAACCCATCTCAATGATATTTTACATAGTTTTAGATAACATAAAAAAAAATCACATATAATCTATATAATAATAAGTTTTGAATCATCCGTAAATTTTTTAAACTTATCATAGTTAATTTGTAATTAGTTGGTTTTAACTTTTGTTTATTGTCATTATTTAAGGGTGAGGATGACACTCTACTCTACTCTCTCTCTCACACATATATATATATATATGATTGATTGTATAAAATGAGAGTTGTATATATAATGAAGATAGAAATAAAAATAAGAAAAGACAGTACCTGACGTTTAAAAGTGAGGCCAACTTTAATTTCCCCACAATATTTGTCATCCTTGACAACATTGTATGACGTAGGTGGGATGTTTCCTTCACTAAACAATGGATCTAGTGGAATCCTGTAAATTATATATATTTATATATAATATATAAACCAAAGTTGTGATAATTAAATAAGAAGAAAAATATGCACTGGAGAAATTAATACTCACTTAGCTTCTCCAACAAAATCATGAGCCGTGGTGGAATCACTGTCCATGATCTTCAATATGAGATTGGAAAAACCTTCAGACACGTTGAACACAAAATTCTCGTTCCATTCTGGAGAACTTCCTTGACCTGAATTCATTCATATAATAAATAAATATGCATTCGTTCTGCATGATTTAAATGAATGAAAGGAATTACGGTAACATTTTCAGTTTCCAAGCCAGATATTGAATTGAACACAATTATATGTATGATCTTGTGATGAATTAATTAATTATTATATGTACCTGATGCAACGCTGCTTTTTTGCTCCTGTGTGCGACATATGAGGATCACATAAGGGTCCATGTTACCTGCTCCATCAGATCATAGTGTGTATTTATAGAAAAGATTAAAATTAATGGTGGAATTGGATTCTTTGATATTATGTGTGTGCAAATAAGAACTTACAAAGATAATCAGTGTTCTCAAGACCCTTGGCATTAACCAGAAAAACTTCAAGGCTTCCCTGAGGCATGTTGAATGAGACGTAAATGGAACCAAAAATGAAATGTGATGAGAAAGCTGAGACACTAAAATTGGTTTTTATTGTGTTGATTAATTAGAGGAGTGAAACAACACAATTATCGGTTTCCGAGAGAAATGACAGTCCACTCGTATTCTTAACTATTTTTTTAATTATATTTTCATTCTCTCTTTCTTCTCCCAATATTTTTATCATTATTTTAATATTTTTGTTTTATGTTTTTTAAAATATCAAAATGAACACACAAAACAATTTAAGCAAGGATGATGTGGGCCCACTCCTCTGTCCAGGTTCTTCAAGGACAGGATGATGCCCTTCAACCCCAATAGTAATACCTTTACCTATTCGGTTTAACAATAATTAAAAATTAATTGGAATCATAATCATGTAATACTTTCTCCTCTCTTTCATGCACTATGGCTACTAAATAAATGAAACAATGTTGTGTGTCTCTTCTTCATAAATTCCTTTATTATTTCTTTTAATATGAAAGTATTTAATACTTTTTATTTAATAAATAAAATAACTTATTGTACCGTCCAGGTCAAAATCTGACTTGGCCTTCTACTCGGCATTAACCCGACTGGGTCCTCGGTATGGACCCAGTCGGTCGGAATCCGACCAGATTCGTTTCCCTTTAACCCCGCGCCATCATGATAAGAAACGGTTAGAGAAATCCCTTCATTCTGGGGGCCCAAGAGGCCCATGAACGATATCATAAAACCCAAAACCCTAGAGTCGAAGAGACAGATTACACTTTTGAATGCTCTGGCTTTGAGGTTCGCCATAGGACGAAACCCTAGCGCACCCTTTGGCCGGAACATTTTGGCGCCCACCGTGGGGCTACGGTAAAACTCTTCCTACGCCCCAAGTCACAAGAAAAAACCTACACTCTACTATGGAGAGAGGCAGCACATCCAACCACGACCCACAACACCCTACCATGGAGGAGATGATGACGTCGATCAATGACTTGAGAGAGGAGCGTGACCCAGAGAGAGAGAAGGAAAGGAAGTTTCCCGCACAAAAACAGAGTGGGCTCTGTGTTTTCGTCGGTGTGAGGTCTTGCACCGTTGGATCGAGCTGATTTTGGACTGTAGGTTCCAAAAGTGTGGTTCTTCATTCTGACTGTTCGGATTATTAACCGGAGGCCTGGTTTGGGAGAAAACACTTCATATCAGTAGGTGAAAGTTTTCCAGCGCAAAACAGGACTGGTACTGTGTTTTAATCGGTGTGAAGTCGTTCACCGTTGGATCGGGCTGATTTTTGGACTATAGGTTCCAAAAGTGTGGTTCTTCATTCTGACCGTTCGGATTATTAACCGGAGGCCTGGTTTGGGAGAAAACAGCTTCATATCAGTAGGTGAAAGTTTTCCAGCGCAAAACAGGACTGGTACTGTGTTTTAATCGGTGTGAAGTCGTTCACCGTTGGATCGGGCTGATTTTTGGACTATAGGTTCAGGAAGTGAGGTTCTTCATTCTGACCGTTCGGATTATTAACCGGAGGCCTGTTTTGGGAGAAAACAGCTTCATATCAGTAGGTGAAAGTTTTCTAGCGCAAAACAGGACTGGTACTGTGTTTTAATCGGTGTGAAGTCGTTCACCGTTGGATCGGGCTGATTTTTGGACTATAGGTTCAGGAACTGAGGTTCTTCATTCCGACCGTTCGGATCGTCAATCTGAGATCTGGTTTGTCAAAGAACAGCTTCGTATCAGCAGGTGGAACCGTTTGACGGGAAACAGGATATTAGTCAGCATCTAATGGACTTTCGTGCCCAGATGTTAATTCGTGGAGGAAGCATGGGAGTCTGCTGCGAGGGTTTTATGCTAAAAAGGTTTTTAATGAGGTACCATCAAATAATAAAAATCATTATTTTCAAATTGATTCTGACTTGTAGGCAAACTCGTGATTAGTCGGTTAAATTCTGATTGGATAACTCGAAGAACTCGTGATTGTCGGCAATAGTCCGGCTGGGCGAGTATAAATAACTCGATTGATGAAATTCGTGATTGTCGGCAAAAGTCCGGCTGGGCGAGTATAAATAACTCGATTGATGAAACTCGTGATTGTCGGCAAAAGTCCGGCTGGGCGAGTATAAATAACTCGATTGATGAAACTCGTGATTGTCGGCAAAAGTCCGGCTGAGCGAGTATAAATAACTCGAAGAACTCGTGATTGTCGGCAATAGTCTGGCTGGGCGAGTATAAATAACTCGATTGATGAAACTCGTGATTGTCGGCAATAGTCTGGCTGGGCGAGTATAAATAACTCGATTGATGAAACTCGTGATTGTCGGCAAAAGTCCGGCTGGGCGAGTATAAATAACTCGAAGAACTCGTGATTGTCGGCAATAGTCCGGCTGGGCGAGTATAAATAACTCGATTGATGAAACTCGTGATTGTCGGCAAAAGTCCGGCTGGGCGAGTATAAATAACTCGAACAACTCGTGATTGTCGGCAATAGTCCGGCTGGGCGAGTATAAATAACTGGATTGATAAAACTCGTGATTGTCGGCAATAGTCCGACTGGACGAGTATAAATAACTCGATTGATGAAACTCGTGATTGTCAGCAAAAGTCCGGCTGGGCAAGTATAAATAACTCGAAGAACTCGTGATTGTCGGCAATAGTCTGGCTGGGCGAGTATAAATAACTCGAAGACCAAACTCGTGATTGTCGGCAAAAGTCCGGCTGGGCGAGTATAAATAACTCGAAGAACTCGTGATTGTCGGCAATAGTCCGGCTGGGCGAGTATAAATAACTCGAAGACCAAACTCGTGATTGTCGGCAAAAGTCCGGCTGGGCAAGTATAAATAACTCGAAGAACTAAACTCGTGATTGTCGGCAAAAGTCCGGCCGGGCAAGAATAAGACCAAAGTTTATGATTCAAGTTGATTCTTAACTTGATACACGTTACCCATCATTCATAATCGGAATTTTGACGATTTTAGACAAACAAATCGGAAATCAGGCCGATCCATTCATATAAATACGGCTCAATTTGACTTGACAAAATGTTATTCATCTTTCTCGCAAGAATTTTGGTGATCCAAGACCTACATGTCGGGTTAAGGATGACTCTTCTGTTAGAAACCTAAGATCATTATTTAATTCAGGATTTGGACGATAGCTTAGAACAGGGTTCACTCTTCAAATCTACATTCGTGTCGGCATCTAGCCGACCATAGGGTTGAGTTTCTATTGAATCACATACTCCCCATATTATTGCAAGTCGGCACTTTGCCGATCTTATGGTTAAGTTTTTCCAAACAAATGATATTTGCCACGTTATTGCTAGTCGTCATTGGGGCGATCATATGAATAAATTTCATCCAAACTTAGAAAGATTGTCCAATATCCGGACTGGCATTTGGGGAGAACCCTTTGTTGACTTTCATTAATAACGTAGAATTTTTTCCTCTCAATACTTATAATCGGCAATTGGCCGATTATAAGGATAAATCTTTCCAAACTCTAGAAAATTTCTTCAATATGTTGAGTCGGCAATTTGCCGATTACACGGTTAAAGATCATTATTTTATTGCTCAATATTCCACGTTGAAGTAATGATCGAAATCTTGACAATAACGTCATTCAAGGGTGGCGTCCGACTTAGATTTGTTTGTTCCTTCTCATTAAACTGGAATTGGACAGATTATTTGGCTCAAGTAAGCTTTTCAATTTAGAATTATCTATCCCCTTTTCCTTATTCGGATTTTAGCCGAGCATTTTGTTCCCAGAATAACATCCAACTTACAATTTCGTCCCACTGAAATTATTTATTTATTTTGGCGAACCGTGGTTATCTCTTTGGTATCTGGCCGACAACTTTTATATTATAAATAATTGCCAACGGAGTGAATCTTTCGTTGTCATGCTAATTCGGAATTGTGTGGATACATGGGGAGTGAGTCGGTGTTTGCCTGACTCCTTACTTACAATATCACGAGTTCGTGACTAAAAGAGTTTTTTCACTAATTTTTTAAGAACCGCGTATGAAACCTTCGGGTAGGCGACCGCCTCGTGCAAAAATCGATTTTACCTATTCTGTAGTCGTGTTTGGCCGTTGGTCTCGCGAAATCAATTTTAATTTAGAAAATGTAAACTTGTTCAGTAATCGGAATTTGGCCAACTCATTTGCAAAACCATTTTCAACATAGAGAAAATATTCACTTTTTATAGTAATCGAAATTTGGCCGATTCTTTTGCAACTCCAATTTTTAGCTTAGAAAAATTTTCACTTGACGTTTGCACCATCGTCATAATCTGTTTTTCAGCACACAATCATTCAACTCGCAGCAAAATAGCAACAACTAGAAGTCATATCAAATAGTTGACGAGGGATAGGTCGGTAATGGCTTAGCTGACTCCCTTTCTACCATAAGCCTTCTCGCCTTACACGCTTAAGGCTGGAGGGCAAGTGTACCGTCCAGGTAAAAATCCGACTTGACCTTCTGCTCGGCTAATACCTGACTAGGTTACCAGGCTACAAGCCTTTTCGCCTTATAGGCTCAAGGCTGGAAGGCAAGTGTACCGTCCAGGTCAAAATCCGACTTGGCCTTCTACTCGGCATTAACCCGACTGGGTCCTCGGTATGGACCCAGTCGGTCGGAATCCGACCAGATTCGTTTCCCTTTAACCCCGCGCCATCATGATAAGAAACGGTTAGAGAAATCCCTTCATTCTGGGGGCCCAAGAGGCCCATGAACGATATCATAAAACCCAAAACCCTAGAGTCGAAGAGACAAATTACACTTTTGAATGCTCTGGCTTTGAGGTTCGCCATAGGACAAAACCCTAGCGCACCCTTTGGCCGGAACACTTATAAAAATTTTCTCTGCTTAATTATGCATTTTTGTGTATGTCATTTCCAATAGCTACCTCATCCAATCAAGATTCAAGAGACTACCAGCTAGCTCATCCAGTCAAGATTCAAGAGTCTGTTTGTCACGGTCCTCCCTCATCCATGCATTATAATAAGTTTTAAAAGCTATATGTTTTGATTTAAGTTTTCATTTCTCCCATCACTGTTTCTGAGCTGCTATGCAGATTTCATGAAGAAATACCTAAGTTTGAACTTAATTTAGACATTAATTAACTCTTGCTTGATTAAATCATTTATCAGCTCTATTTATTTTACTTCTATGCACCCTGGATGTTATTATTGCTATACCTTAGCTAGCAATAATCGCACAACAAGAAAGTAGCTAAATTTTTTTAACTTGTAGACATAGCCAAGTGGAGAAAGGGATAGAGTCTTTTGTAAAATTTAATTTAATACAAGTTACAAACTATAGATATGTATGTGGATACGATGTGACAAAAAGCTAGTCACGCACTCAAGTCTTCTCTACTAGTGTTGTAGTGTTGCACATCCACTCAGGAAGGTCAAACCACTCGAAAAGTCCTTCCATACTTGTGTAATTTTTTCAATCCTTTTTTTCTATATACAATCATGATCACACTCAAATAGCGTTCAATTGAGTTATTTAGTAAAACACGTTACGATGGTTGCCATGAAATACCTATGAGCTGAGCTGGATATGATAATTTCTCAACTCCTAAACAGGAGTTTCTATTCACACCCACATTTTTTTCTTTGCATCTCATGCTATATATATGTATAAAATATCATTTGCGTTGGGACATGTGGATTATAATTTTGCATTGCACAAGACAAATCTCACGCCTGTATTATATTTATACGGTCCTACATGTGGATGCCATGAATCATGTTCCTTTAAATGGTTATGGCCTTGTATCGGATTGCCCATTAAATCATGCATCATCAGAAAACAGATGGAGCACCGCATCAGTTTTTGACGGAACAATATCCGGACAGATGGATCACTAAGTAATTTATGATTTAGTCGATATTTGATAGTGTAAAATCTACACTAAAATTACATCACAAATAAACTTTAGAGAATTTCTACGGTACCTTGTATAAAAGAAGGGTACCGATACTATTGATGATGTGTCACCTATGTGTAAATCCAAGTCATTTATAATTTTTTAATTATTTAAAATTCACATTTACGTCAGGTAAATGGTTAATATGAAGTTCACGTTCGCCTTTGTTTATCGCTGCCATTTCCTTCATGTTCGCCTTTGTTCCAGATCCTCCAGATCCCTTCCTTTCATGTTAATCCCCGAATGTGAGTAGTTTCGCTGGTGATTCTGATTCTGATTGGGATTTGTTTCGTTTCCGTGTTTGGTGGCGGCGTGCATTGCGATTGTGCTAGTGATAACTCTGTGGAGATTGCGGGGTCTTTCACCGAGGGAGTGAGGGATGGGTGGTTGTTTATCGAGTGGGTGAAATGGATCTTCCTTTTTGCTGGCGATGACGAGGGCGTGGATGGAGTTGGGTTTCATGCTGACGATGGCGTACTTGCTGTGTTCTTCGACGGTTTCGAAAGCAAGGTGGCCAATAAGTAAGCAAATGATGTTATGCTGAGCCAATCAGAATCAGAATCAGAATCACCAGCAAAACTACTCACATTCGGGAATTAACATGAAAGGAAGGGATCTGGAGGATCTTGGAACAAAGGCGAATATGAAGGGGCGAGGGAGAGGTGGGAGACGGAGGGGAGAGGAGATCGTATAATTATAAAAATATTAATAAAAACTTAAAAATAAATAATGTAAAAATTTAAATATAAAATAATTTTTATTTAAAAGACGTACCAAAATCTCTCATTTATTATGGTCCAGGAACAACCCCCTAAACTTTATTCTAAGAAACACAGCGTTATTCATATATTTTTTTATTGAGTAGCAAGGAAGAGGAAAAGAGGGTTGTTTTCAAGTTTCAAGGGCAAAAGACAACCCTATAGTTAGTGCCACCCTTGCATGTAAAAGTGCTGGTGGCATCGTCCTTGGGATAACTATAAGCATCGGAGCACCTATCCTTGAAGAATTTGGAGTAAGTAGTGGGTCCACAGTTACCGGAATTGCAACAATAGTTGTCGGTTTTGAAGACAGTACATGGGTTGTTACAGCCCCCTTGAGTCTTAAGCTGAGTGGGACACTGTCGATTAATGTCGGCAGTGCATTTTATGCCACGTGTGCAGCCGTTGGAGGTAGGGCTGAAGTCCATGGGAACGTTGAAACCGTCGACGAGGGAGATGTCGAAGAAGTCCAAGTTGTTGTACTGGTTCAGCGCGTATTCCGCTAGGGTGTTGGGAGGTGTACCGTATGCTTTACACTCCAAGACGCCCCCGCAGTCACCGGTCTGGCAATGCCCGCGGCCCGAACCGTCGAAGTTGCATCCCGTTCGGGCCCAGATGCGGGCCCCTTTCGTTCCTGCCGCCACGTCAAGGGCCCATGACTGCCCCGAGTTCAGCCTCCTTCCTCCTCCGGGCACGGCCGCGGCCCACACTGGGTAGGAGCATCGGTTTGTGATGTCAAACCTTGCGGCGTAGGCAGAGGTTAAGAAACATAGAGCGAGGGCAACAAGCATGTATTTTGTGATTGTCATTTTAACAAGAGAAATATGAGAGAGCAGTGTTTTGTGTGAAGAAATAAGGATGGTAGCACTTGTTTATATATATAGCTGGCTCACTTCATCCGAGAAAATTAACGTATCACCCACAGTGATTTCGCGGAAAATTCAAAACCTCATTGTCAAATTGACAGTGACGTCGTTCTTAGTACACCATTGAACGTCATTTCATTATTTTCACATCATTTTTATATATGTATGTTGAGATATAACTTATAAATCTTTATATATATATATATATATATATAACAATATTGTTTCTTACTACTGTCCTTCACCTATTATTTTTATCAATTACTTGTATTTGATATTTTGTCTTTCTATTTTTCAAATAATAATTTCATTTGAATATTATTTTTTTTATTCCATTTCACTTTTATTTTGGATTTCAAATTAAAAACTACGTATCTCTGAAAGTATAAATATTTATGAATTTATGA
This sequence comes from Cajanus cajan, assembly GCF_000230855.2. Lineage (NCBI taxonomy): Eukaryota > Viridiplantae > Streptophyta > Magnoliopsida > Fabales > Fabaceae > Cajanus > Cajanus cajan. The sequence continues at coordinate 76,978,765 of NC_138518.1, forward strand.
AAGTATGAATTTTATTTTGAAAAAAATGATGAATTTTTTTGGGAGTTGCTACGGTACCCTCAAAGATCGAGGGGTTCCAATACATTTTTCTATGTAAACTCATAAAATTTTTTAAAAAAATTAATTTAATTATAAAATGAATAATCTAAATTATATTTATAAAATAAAAAGTAAGATAAAATTATAAAAATTAAAATTATAAGATTTCAATAATATTATAAAATATTAAAAAAAAGAAAAATTAATAAATAGTAAAAATAAAAAATTATTAAAATTACAATATAGAAATTCAAAAATTTATGACAAAAAGACAAAAAAAAAATACTTAAAAAATTATTAAAATTAAAATATAGAAATTCAAAAAATTTAAGTGAAAAAATAAAAATAAACTTAAAAAATTATTAAAATTAAATTATTTAAATATATAATAATATTATTGCAAATAAATTAGAATATATAAAATAAAAAATAAAATAACTAAATAATTTAAAAATTGAAAGAATAAAATATTATAAATATTATTTAAATAAATTATTAAAAATATAAAATATTAAAAACTGTACCGGTACCCTCTCAAATAAGATGGGTACCATAGAATTTCTCTTTTTAAAAATATCAACAGACAATTTCAAAAGCAATAACTGTTAAAATTCATTATTCTAATGGTATAAAATGATATTCTAAAAACTTAAACCTACGTTATTTTATCTTCAATTAAAATCCTCTGAGATTATGTAAGAGTAACTTTTCCCAATTGAAAATGCTACCTATATGAACTATCTCTTCTGCAAGGGCGTTTTAACGTAATCACCTAGCCTGGTCCATTGATAATTTTTATATGGAAGAGTCGTTCTAGTGGGTAATATGCGTTGAATTTCGTTGGTGAAAAATCATTTGTTATTTTTGTTTAAAGAACATTTGTTATTGTTACCTTGATCAACAGTTAGTTTGTTTTTTTATAATAGGTGTTATGAAACTTAAGATGCTTGATCAATGATGTGGTAAATATGCTTGATCAAACTTTAAGATTAATTACAAATTCTGGTTGTGCCAAAAAAAAGACTTTAATGTCTAAGTTAGTGGGTGTTTAAAATGTTTGAATACATCCTTGAGAAAAATGTATGAATGTGAAATGGAAGTATATATGAGTGAAAAAATGTTACTCTTAAAGATTTTGGTCATTTAAATACATATAATACCTTTTATTATCATGTAATAATCAAACGTTACTTTATGCAAGAGGATCGTAGAAGAATGTGTCTAACAGTCTGAGTGTTTTTCAACATATAAGAATACTCTATTCGATCCAGACAAATACTATCCAAGTCTTTGTGAGTTGAGAATGTATCTTTATATGTAATTGATCATCGATGAATTTATGACATGAAAATTTGGTATTATATGAAGAAAAAAAACTACATATTTTCCTGACATAACATAAAGATAGAGTGAGAATTTTGTCTTTAAATAGAAAAGGATGTATATTAGGTCTTTATTATTAAAATATGATATTTTTTATTTTGCATATATATTCATGTGCCATTTTTACTTTATAAAAATTAATAATATATTAGGTCTTTATTTTTGTTAAAAGACATAAAACTTAAATTTCAGGGGTTTTACTTTTGAGTGAGTTGGGTCACACCTTCCTAAAGGGTCTTAGTCTTTTGTGCATGATGAGTTTTGCACTGTGCAAGCTGTTTGGAAACTAATTAGAATGACGGATTACGGGAACTCCGTGAGAATACTGATGGGTTTCAACTAAAATTACTCAAGGGGGGCTTTAGCTTAGCAAAAATAAGGTTGGGGAGAAAAATGGATATTGACAAAATAATGTGATGTAAAAGAAGAAGAAAAAAAAAAAAAAGAACTTAAGATAGAAAAATAAACCAAGAAAGTAAGTAAATGCTTATAATTTTTGAAGATTACGTTCAAACATGGTTTGGACCGTGATTGTAGCAAGATATATATTTGCTAAGGGTCAGAATTTTCATGCCTGCATTCATGAAAGAGCCTCTCCTCGTCATCATTCTCCAAGTTCATTATTTTCTTATTGGCAAAAATGTATCAACCTTTACGAGAGAAGAAAATTCAACTCAGTGGAAGAAAATAAAATTCAACAAAATGTATGAGTTGTTAATAAAATAATAATCCACTATACGCGGAAATACGCAAATATTCATGTCTTAGGACCGGCAACCAAAGCAAGCACGTTTCAACACGTATGACATGACCTATAATGGTCATAAAACAATAGTTAATTAATCTTTCTATAGCTACCCTACTCTATACAAATCGTGTGCAATTTACATGAGTGACCAGGAAAATAATACGAGCATTAATTATACAACATGGATAATGTGTTAGAGTTTACTATTCTTCAAAATGTAGATAATAGTATTGTAGATCTCCAATTTATTATTGTATTTACTAACAAAAATCCAATAGTAATCAGATCTACGGTATAATAGTTTAAAAAAAAAATACTTATAGTTATAAAAAAAAATGCTTAACTAGACTTGGTCTTTATTATAAGAAAAAAATATATATGCATATTAAAAAAATTATTTATATGCATTAAATTTTATTATTTTTTATAATATTCTTTCTAAATTGTCTTTATTATAAATGTTAAAAAAAAAGTAGTGTTACTAAAAAATTATACATCAGAATAGTGATATTTTAAGGAAAGTAGTTAAAATTTGTTTATATTTAAGAATAATAAATATATTTTCTCTATAATAAAGAACATAGGAATCATGTACTTATTAATCAAGTGGATAGTGATAGGCACAAAAGTGGATTTCTCAAAAATTAAAAACAATAACAGAACTCGAGTACATTCTCCGATTATAATTGGAGTTTTATCTCGATAATATGCATAATTATATATTTATGAGATTTGCATTAAACACACTTGCATAATATCAAAACAAAACTCCAACTACGATTGTAGAATAATACCAATTACACCTAAGAAATTGTACCAAAATTTTGTCCTTAAAACAATCAAACAACCTAAGTATTAAATGATATTCAAACAATTTAAAAACTCGTGATGTAATTTCAACTTTCATCACTAAATCAACTTTAATAGTTTTTACTATACACAATATGAAAAATTATTTTTATTTAACAATTTTAATATCAATGCATGTATATTAAATGCAGTTATCTTACGTAATAGTGTTTATAAAAGTTATTACTTGATAAAAGCATGTTTAGAGATTCTTTTAACTTGTTGTCTAATTAATTTTTTTAATCATATTTGCATATAAATTAAATACTAATATTTTTAAAATAAATTATCAATAATTAAAAATAATCTTATGTCGTAATATAAATTACTTATTTTAAATACAAAATATAATTTATATATTTAAAATTACTTATTTATACAAATTTTAAATACAATTTATATACTTAAATACATTATTTATAAAAAATATAATTTGTAAAATTCACATGTTTAATTATAAGTTAAGAGATGTACTTTTATATATATATATATATATATATATATATATATATATATATATATATATATATATATATAATAAAGGAGATTCACTTATTCTAAGAATAAGTTTTAGTAAATTTACTAAACTTAACAGCTCGTGTTTAATATCAAATTTCAACGATCAAACCACTAAATTAAAAGTTTTAAATACATATATTAAATGTATAAATTTTTTAAAAAATTTAAAAATAGTTGATATCACGTTTCATTAATTCAAATTATACGTTGATTTGAATTTATATAACAAAGTATTATATGATTTTTAATTTTTTAAAAAACTTATAAACTTTATTTATTAAAAAAAACTTTTAATTTAACATTAAATAATTAAAACTTAATGTAAAATATAAATTATTAAGTGAAGTAACACATACACATACACATATATATACACTGTATTTTAGCTTTATCAGTAGACAATGTGAAATTTTGATTTTTTTTCAATACTACTCTTATCTCTTCTTTTTTTGTTAGTGTGTTATTGGTGCAAGCATCTATTGATTTTTTCAATATCCAATTTTCGTTCCAGAAATTTGACTAATTATTTTTATTGAAATCTCAAATCAATAACTTATTTTAAAAAAAAAATCAATACTCTTATCTCTTCTTTTTTGTCAATGTACTATTGATGTAAACATCTATTAATTTTTTCAATATCCGATTTCCCTCTAGAAATTTGACTATCATTTTTATTGAAATCTCAAACTCAAAAACTTATTTAAAAATTTTCATCCACCTACTTTTACTGGGACCAATAATATTTTTCTTTTGTTTGCAATAAATATACATTTCAGTCAATAATTAAAGACTAATTCATTTTAAAACATAAAATCTAGGGAAATAAATATTTACAACAAAGTCTTCTTTATATGCAAATCAAATAATTAAACCCCATAATAACATGATTAAAGAATTTAGTTATCCGACTATTATGCTGGACCTAGTGACATGTTATTAATCTTTCTTCTTTGTTAATTACAAAATATTAAATATTTTATATTTAAAACATTAGTCATTTACTTCTATTTATTAATTATTTCTTAAAATCTCGAGTTATTATAATCATATTATGAAAATATTTTTAAAAAAATTATGAATACATAATTGGATTTCATCATTAAAAAAGTCAGTGGATCGGTGTAGTCAGTAAAAATGATTTCGTTAATTTTAATCTTAAGTATTAATGTACAAAATATTTTTTATTAAAATTAAAATAATTATCTTTTAAATATTTTTCATATAATAAAATGTATTGTTCCTAAGAAAAAGAAATAATAGTTTCATTTTTAATACCAATATTGAGAATAAATATTGTTGGACAACAAGTCCGGTGGAAACTTATTAGTTACTACCGTGTATAAAAATAACGGAAAGTGATAGGGATCCGACATTCATATTGGGATTTAAGTACATACATAATCCGCAAATTCGAATTTAATTCTATACATTTTAGTAACTTTTTTTTTGTTTTGTTTTGGTGATACTTTATATCCTTGAATGTAAAAAATAAAATAAAATTTTTATATCTGTTATAATTTCTAATATTTGTCTATGTATAATTATTAAAAACACGAAGTGTCTCAGCCCTTCTAGTTGATATAATGAGTTTATGTCATTTTTTTATATTTGGGCTAAATTTAATTTAACTCAATTAAAAATTGACATTATACAAATTTGGTATTGATTTTTTTTTACTCATAACTCAACCTAATTCAAACATATAACAACAACAATAACAATAACAATAATATATATATATATATACACACACGATAACTATATAATACGATAACCTAATTTGATATACACATTTTTAAGTTTATTTTATTATTAAATTTTTAAATGATAAAAAATATTAAAAATTAGTTACTCTTATAAATACAAGACTTAAATTAAAGATTTGAGATTTGAGGACCAAACACAATAATAGTTCATCTAACAAACATTAATAATTCTTATAAATTTTGATCAAATAAGATATAGAGACACCTTGAGGTTTAAGAACCAAATACAACACTAGTTCATTTAACAAATATTAATAATTCTTAAGCATATTTATTAAATAAAATATAAAGGCATAAAGTATTTTGATCCTATTAATAATAATAATAATAATAATAATAATAAGTTAGTGTGGTCATTTGTTCAAGACAACACTATTTGTCACTTTTATTTAGTAATAGGTATGATATTTTTGGATTGATAACATTGTAACAATATAACATATTTATTTTGAAATTTATTTTGTATTAATGTAATAAATTAACAAATTTATTTTAAAATTTAGTTTGAATCATTATTTGCTTTTATTAATTAATAATATTATATTTATAACAAGATATTAAATGATTTACATATATTATAAAATATTTAAATTTTTATATAAAAAAAATAAATTTAATTATGTTGATCTCATTAATATAATTCAATCAAATTTATTTATAATTGAGTTAAATTTTTTAAATAAAAAAAAACATAAATCTGACTCGATTCAACCTATTAAATTTTAATCAAACTAAATAACAAATTCATTTAAACTTAAACCAATTGAACCCGCTTCCACCCTTTCACTCATTCATCCTAACCTCTAGAAGACTAGAAATGGTGAGTACTACCTGGAAGCTTCATTGGCTATTGAAACTGAATGCATCGCTTGGTCACAACTCGCAGTCGCACATGTAAACGTAAAAGTCTCAATTTTCATTATTTTTAAATAGTAGGCAATGGCCTAGGGCAAGGGCAAAGAAAAGTGAACCAAAACAAATCATTTACTATATCTCTCACTAGCTTGATGTCAGTTTAGGCCTTAAGAAATTCGGCTGTTGATTAGATTAAATTATTTTATTAACTTAACTACACTATTCAAACTAAATATTTTAATTAAATTGATTTTATTAACTCTTTTTTTTTTTTTTTTTACTTTGAAATTTAAGCCAAATAAATTATAATTGGCTTACTTTTAAATAATACTTTTGTCTTAATTTTTCAATTTGCAATTTTGATCTTTTTTCTTAAAAAAATTCATGTAATTCTTAAAACTAGTATTTAGTATGTGTATTTAACAAATTAGACATAACTAAATATTTTAATAAATTATGTATACAAATAAATATTGAATTTGAAATATAGTTATATTTAAAATTTATATAAATATATAATTTTAAATATATACGTTATATTTTAGATTTATAGTAAATAATTTATATGGAAATATAATATTAATTTAATTATTGATAAACATTTTATAATATTAAATTTAATTTATAAATAATTATAATAAATAGATATTAAATTAAATAACAAGTTATGAGAATCACAGCAGAAAAACACCTAAAATCATTTTCATTGAAGAAAAACCCTTCAAAATAGTATTGTGTGAAATAATAATCGTATTTAATGTATAAAAGTGAAGGATTACGTATTTTCAAGTCTCCAATAAAGGAGGAGTATTTGAGAAGAGGGAAATAGAAGAAAAAATTTCCTCTAATATGAGAAAAAGAAAAAGTGCATGAAAATATCAGTTGTCAGTGACTTGTCGTGGTTCTTCTATATTCTTTTAAGTGGAAGCACAAAAAGGAACTGAAAAAGTAATTTGTTTTTACTTAAATTCTGATATTCCTTTTCTAAGAGCCCATCAAACGTTCAGGATCAGGACCCAAACAAACTTCTTCTGAGACCTGAGTTTATACATCCTTTCAAGTTTTGGCCCGAATTGTAATGGACCCGAAACGTGGGCTTTCAAATTTTGATATTTACACTTGTTTATACCACTTTTTTTATATATATATATATATAAAAGTAATATACATTTTATTTTTATACCTTATTTTCGTTATTCTTTAAACCTTAATTTTTTTTATCCCTATCACTATTACTCTATAAATTCCATCATTCTTGAGTTTTTCCTCTTATATCCATCATCATTATTCTTTAAATTTTTTACATTTATTTTCATCCACTTTTTTTTTATCTATCAATAATATTTTTTTTCTTCATAATTTCATTGACTTCCAAATAAATATTGTGATACGTGATAAATCCATCATAATGTACCTGGGTTTTTCTATCAAATGAATATACAGTTCATTTTCATCGATTACATGTTGTTGCTTTATTTTCTTATACATAGTTCTAAAAATTAATTTTTAAAACAGGAAAATTTTCCAAAATGTTTATCATAGTTTTTTTTTTTTTACAACTTTGATTTAAAAAAAAATTGTATTTCAACATGCAATACCATATTATTATAATGTTCAAGAAGATAAATATATCAATTGGTGGAGTGTGTGAAAAAGGAAGAAGTGTATGTTAAGGGAAGAAGGTGGATAGCAAAAGAGGGGAAAGCGTGGTGAAAGAGAAAGTCAATGGTTTTAATAAAAAAATTACTAATATGTAGATATAAATTTTTACATCTTAAAATTAATTGTATTTATAAGCAAACATAGAATAAATGTAATTTTATTGATTTTAGAGACAACAAAATGGATTCAGTCAGAGATGGGATGAAACATGTCCTTAAAGATGTGTCATAAGCAACAGCAATTACCAATTGGTAGGCATCTTAATACGAATGCCGATACTAGGAAGTGTTGGTTTCCGTGCCCGGAGGGCCCATCCACTTATTATAAAAACTTATCTTATAAAAAACATAACATAAGACGAAAACACTTTATACTCTCTCGATTCCATTATTATTTTGAGTCATCCAAAAATGTGTTCTCTTTGTGAATTCAAATCGTGCAGGACTGTTACCTCTGGACAAACACAACTCATGGCAGCCAAATGGTGTCGGGTCATAACCTTTCGTATCAGATGTCTGTTGGATACATTACAATTACAATTACTACAATTACATGTTGTTCCACATTTCAATGCACTCTCATTGCCAATTAATTTTAATTTACATTACATCCAACCCTGGGATGTCGTTATCAGAGGGAAATATTGGGAGAAGCACCATCAAATAAAATTAAGTAATCTCTGCTTTTAATTATAGATATCAAACAAACAAACTACAGTTCCATTCCATGCAAGTCTGCATCCCAAGTTCCAATCATGTAGACAAATGCTGTTGCATATCTAAGTTGTTTCACTTGGCTGGGGGAGCTTTGCGTTCACGGAAGAACATCTAAGGATACTACACTTTGTTTATATACCAAGAACAATAAAATCCCATATTACCCTATCTTTGACCCATCGTCTTTATTCACCTCAACTTCACCATTTATTTACAATTGCTAATCGAATCACTTATGTTACTGTTGAAACTCGATTCACTACTTCTCAATGATACATGGGACAAAATGTTAAGATTTGTCTTTCATAAAATTATTATTTGTGGGATCAACTCATAATAATATGATTTATAAGATTATTATTGGCAATAAATAATATTAATCCATAATTTACACAATCACGTCAACAAATAAGAGGTTCTCTTCTAGAACATAGTTACAGTATATTAGACTATCTGATAAAAAAATAATTTTTTTTAATAAGGCTTAAAAATAAAGATTGCTTTGCAAAAGAAATATTGAATTATTATTTTAAATATTGAGATTTTAAGATTAAATTTTATAAAAATAAATATTAATCAATTTTTAAATATTTAACAGTTTTAAAGAATAATAATAGATCATATTTAATAATTAAGATATAGGATAAAAATAAAAAATATATAGGTAAAAAAAATAATAAACATTAAAAAATTTAAATTATTATTTTTAAAAAAAAATTAAAATTTTACTATTTTAACAAATATCACAAATGCTAAGATTTAAATTATTTTATAAATTCTCTATCCAAACAAAACATTTCATCACAAAATATTTGAAATTCTTAAAAAAAAAAATTCATTTATATTTTCCTATCCTAATACACTTTAATGGTATGTTTGGATGAGGAATTTTACAAATTCAAGGAATTTTAAATTTTTGGTATTTGAATTACTTTGATTTCAATTTCTATCATTTTTAAAATATTTTTTTTAGATAAGTTAATTCAAATTTTTTAAATTTTAAATTGTTAAGTTGGATATAATAATTTGATTCTACCATGGCAAAATTGATTTTAAAAATATATTTATATGTTGAAATTTTTGTATTAAATTTTATAAAAATAAATATTAGTTAATTTTTAAATATTTAATAAATTTAAAATTTAATATTAGATAATATTTAATAATTTTAAAAGTATTTTTGAATATTTAATAATTAAAAACATGAAGAGGTAAGAGATAAGATAAAATATATAAGTGAAATAAGAAGAAAAAAAATATGAGAAATTTCAAATTCTTACTTTTTTTTGAAGAATTTTAAATTCTACTATTTCAAAGAATTTCACAAATGTTTGAATTTCAAATTCTTTATAAATTCTCCATCCAAACAAGGTATTTCATTTCAAAGAATTTGAAATTTTTCAAATAAATGAATTAATCCATTTAAATTCTTCATCCAAACATACTATAAGAGTAATTTACGATTTTACTTAACTTTTTGTACAATTCAAGGATGCATCTCCGGTATTTAAAGATAATATTTTTGAGTTATAACTTTTGTCTCCTTTGAAATTCTATTTTGATTCTAGTGCACCTATATTTTATCAATTATGCTTAATTTTTGTCCTTTTTTTAACTAGTTTATTTTATTTTTTTTATCACTTTTCATTTCTAATAAATGTTTTGTACTATCTATTTCTTAATATATACATATATATATATAATAAATATTTTTATTTTTATTTTTTAAATAAACTATTCTCACTAACCCAAGATTTTAGGTCCATCACTAATGAGATAGGTGTTATATAATCCACTTGTATCATGCTAGAATATATAATTTAATAACTTGGAAGTTGAAACAAATACCTGCTAAAATGTTAAATTAAGTCATTAAGATAGTTAGCCAGATTTTTCAATTAAAGTTAGTATTTAACAAAATTAGTAAATACTTCTTATTAAATAATCAATATTTATATATTAAATACAAACTTATATCTTATACAATAAAATTTTTAGGAGTTTTCGCTTAAAAGAGAAGGTTTTAAAATATTTTTTTATTATTATTTTATATAATTTTATTTTAGTTATAATAATTATTCATAAATTAAATTTTAACTATATATTAAACATAAACTTCTATCTTATGCAATAACATTTTTAGAATTTTTTAATAAAAAGAAAATTTTTGAGATTTTTAAACTTTTTATCTAATTTAATTTTATTTATTATAATTATTTATAAATTAAAATATAATATTTCAAAAAAAATTATCAACGATAAAAAATAATATTTATTACAATATAAAATATTTATCTAAAATTTAAAATATCATTATATATTTGAAAATATTTATTTATACAAATTATAAATATAATTTATATATTCAAATATAATATTCATTTATAAATAAAATTTACTATAAATTTTAGTTATATATAATAAATATTTAACTTTTAAATTGTACAAGTTAAAATTTTGATTGATTATATTTAATATATTAACTTAAATATTTGAAAATATTTTTATAATTAAAAACTAAGTTTGTTTTATTTTTAAATATGGTCTCATGAACTCATGCTCCGTCTTGTTTTTGCCCCCAAGTCCACAACTCGTGAAAGCCTACAATTAAGTTGTTTCAACCTTATCCGAAAATATGTTTAACCATCTCATCGGTGACAATCAATTAATTTTATGAATAATTTATATTATCACATAAAATTATTTATATATATATATATATATATAACTTATTTTAAAAAATTTATTTAAAATAAAAATAAAAAATAAAAATAATTAAAAATTTATAAAAATATAAAACAATATCGTTATAAAGAAATATCTAATACAATTTTACCAATGATATTTTATTTTATATATAAATAAATATATAATAGGTTTTTATCAAGGATTTACAACATTTATAACATATAAAAAATGAGATTGTTTTATTTGGTGTATATATTTTTTAGATAATTTTATCTTAAAAAATTTAAATAATAAAAATAATATTAAAATTTAATCATTTTTACAAAAATAAAACTCAAACTCAAGACCTTTAAATTTAAAGATCAAATACAATACCAATTAATTTATAATATTAATAAGTTTTAAATATTTTGATTATATAAAATATAGAAGTCTGAAATGTTTAGACCCCATTAACTATCAATAAAGGTAATACACATTTTTTATTTATACATTTTATGTATAAATAAAATGTATATTTTTTCTTTCTTTATTTAATTTATATTTTTTCCTACTAATATTTTAATATGTGTAATATACAAATCAAACGCTTATTATATATAACTAAAACTTATAATAAATTATATATAAAAATAAATACTATGTTTAAAAATATAAAATATATTTAAATTTTATATAAATAAATATTTTAAATATATATAATTTTTATATTTTAGTGACTTTATTTTCTTGCAACTAAAATGATTTTTTTTAATAAATATAATTTTCAAATATCATATTTTTTCTGTTAATATTTTTGCAAGATACAACATTTGATAAGATTTTTCTTGCAACTAAAATGATTTTTCTGTTAAAAAAATTAGATAAGATACAACATTAATTATCTATTTAAACTTAATATCTATTTTATTAAGCTTTTGGATTTTTTATCTTTTAAACTTTAAATGTAAAGTACACATGATCTTTTAAATAGTTTTTTTTTATTTTTTATTTTTATATAAATAAGTATTTATAATAATATAAATTATAATTATGATTCATGATAAAATAATTTATATTGTAACATTAAATTATTTTTTTTATTGATAATTTAATTTAAAATTTAATTCTTAAATAATTATGATAAATAAACATCAAATTAGATTCAAAGTTAAGATAATTTCTATAAAAAAATTGTTGAAGAAATTTTTTAAAAATACTATTATTCAAAATAGTTATCCATATTTAATATATAGCAATTGATTTATTTTTCAGACATTTTACATCTTTTAAATAACTATCCAAAAGTAATTACATTACTTATTAATTAATAACTATTTACATATATTTATTATTGATTAATTTATAAAAAAAACTATTAATACTCAATCTTAAAAATATTAATTATGTGTTTTTTTTTACGATGGGTTATAAATATACCGGTGTAACTTTTATCAAGTGTTACACCACTCAATAACTATATATTAAATGTGAATTTTGTAAAATCAACCGTTAGATTGAAAGTTCATATCACTTTATAGGTGTATATCAAATTTTGTTAAAATTAAACAATAATTTGAAGGTGATCAAAGTGTTCATATTTTAGTATATTTTGAAAATGAATATATTACGTCAATTTTATTTTATAAAAATGAAGTATCAAATCATCTTTGATTAAAATTAGATTTTGTATATATGATCTAAGAGATATGAACTTTTAATTTAATGGCTGAATTTACAAAATTCGCATTTAATATAAAATTATTGAATGGTATAACACTTAGTAAAAGTTACACCGATATTATTATAACCTCTCTTTTTTTTTTTTACAACTATTAATAGAGAATTATAAAAATGCATTTTTTCTTTTACAGCTACTTTGAATTTATCTATAAACTTTGATGTAAAATATAATTGATTTTTATTGAAAAAAAAAAATTATTTAATGTTCTTAATTTAAAAATATCTATATAGTAATAAATGAAAATACTATCTATTATAAATGTGATTAAAGATATATTAAAAAATATAATGTATATATTTATATAAAATTGTAAAAATTAAATATTTTTAATAAATTTGTAATATATGTAAAATTAGTTTGATTTGCTTATATATAAATTTAGAACATTATTAATAGTGATTCTTAAATACGTTATATATTTTTTAAATATTAACCTTTTTATATTAAATACGAATTTTTATATTACGTAATAATATTTTTAAGAATTTTTCTTTAATGAGAATGTCTGTATATATTTTTTTTATCTTTTATTTAATTTAATTTTTATTTATTATAATTATTTATTAATTTAATAATAATATTTTAAAATAATTTATCAATAACAAATATTTTTTTAAATTATTTATCATAAATTTAAAATATAATTTATATGTTTAAAAAAATTTATATATACTTATTTCAAATATAATTTATATATTTAAATATTGTATTTTTCTGTTATTTATTACAAATTTTAATTATATTATATATAATAAACATGTATGTACATTATGAGAGGGATTCAATTACTCTAGGGTAAGTCTATTTAGACTTAGCATGTTCAATGACTCATGTTTTACATCAAATTTCAATGATCTAACCGTTAAATTTAAAGTTTTTAATGTATAGATCAATTTTGTAAATTTTTAGAAAATATAAAAATTATTTGATATTTCATTTCAATAAATCAAATAAATGTATAAAATAATTTTATGATTATCTGTCAATTTGAATTAATGAAATGAAATATTAAATAATTTTTAAATTTTTTAAAAATTTACAAACTTAAATTTATGCATTAAGAACTTTAAATTTAATAATTAAATTATAAAAATTTAATGTAAAAACATGAATTATTGAATAAAATAAAATTAAATAAACTTATTTTTAGAATAAATAAATCCCTATTGGTACATTATTAAAATACTAATTAATAATAAATCTTAAAAAAATTAATTATGTGCCTTTCTTATAGATATGAATAGATAACACAGTATTATAAGCATTAATTATGTTGTTTTAATAGTGAACCAATTTTAAGTAATTAATGAAAAAGTAAATTTATAAGTGAGTAATTAATAGGAGTAACAAAATAATGATGAGATAGAGAAAAGACGGCAATATTACCGAAAAGAAGTTTGGAGAAGATGAGGATGAGGCGAGATTCGGCAATCACGCGCATGAGGTGACGTTCCGTGGCAAACCAATCCGAAAGGCCCAATCCTGTGTGGGACCCACGCGCAAAACAGCGAAAAAAAAAAACAAAAAAAACAGAAGGGCGCGCGCGAAAGTAACAAACCGAAACGGATTAACGCTTATCCCAAATCAAATTCCATTATCTCTCTCACTTTAAATTCTCCTCCCTCTCTCTCTCTCTCACTCTCGCTATCCCCACAATGGTCTCCTCCTCCCAAAAGATTCTGGTCACCGGTGGCGCCGGTTTCATAGGCACCCACACCGTCGTCCAGCTTCTCAATGGCGGCTTCACCGTTTCCATAATCGACAACTTCGACAATTCCGTCATGGAAGCGGTCGACCGGGTACGGGAAGTTGTAGGTCCCCACCTTTCTCAGAATCTCCAATTCACCCAGGGCGATCTCAGGAATAAGGATGACTTGGAGAGACTCTTCTCCAAAACAAAGTGCGTATACGGATTTTCCTTTTCCTTTTTTTTTTTTTTTGGTTTTCTTATAATATATAATATATTTTTTGAAATAGATTTGATGCGGTGATTCACTTCGCTGGCCTCAAAGCAGTAGCGGAAAGCGTTGCGAAGCCGCGTCGCTATTTTGATTTTAATTTAGTTGGTACTATCAATCTCTATGAGGTTATGGCAAAGTATAATTGTAAAAAGGTTTGTCTCTCACCCACATTTTATCATGCTCTAATTACTTCAATTGTAGTCCTATAATATGTTGAGAATTTTAGATTGGCTTCGGTATTTGAAGTAACCAAAATTACATTGGCCATTATATATTCGTCTTTCACTTTCATTTCATTTTTTGTAGATTAGTTTGTACTTTACTTTGTGTTACAAAGAAGGAAACAGCATCAGACTCTCACCTTTTCTTTTTCTCTTTTGATAGCATAGAATAAGTATATTGGTTAACACGTGTTTTCGGTGTTTCTGCACAGCTGGTTTTCTCATCATCGGCAACCGTTTATGGCCAGCCTGAAAAGATACCATGTGAGGAGGATTTCAAGTTGCAAGCTATGAATCCCTATGGACGGACCAAGGTAAACATCACTTTTTTTTTTTTTTTCTTTTTTCCCTTTTGTTGTTGGTACTTTGGGGTTTCTAATTCAATAATTTATAAGTTTCACTGGCTTGTCTCTGATTGACGTTTCAATTGATTGAAGCTTTTCCTGGAAGAAATCGCCCGAGATATTCAGAAAGCTGAGCCAGAATGGAGGATCATATTACTGAGATACTTTAACCCGGTTGGGGCTCATGAAAGTGGTAAACTCGGTGAAGACCCAAAGGGTATCCCGAATAACCTCATGCCATATATTCAGCAAGTAGCTGTTGGAAGATTGCCTGAACTCAACGTATATGGTCATGACTATCCCACTAGAGATGGCTCTGCGGTTCGTAAATTTCATGCATATTCTGCCATTTATTCTTTCCTTTTCTTTACATCATATGTACATGACATGTTTTGATAAACTTCACTGAAAAAACTTTTACGGAAAAAAAAAATAGTTAAAATTAATTTCTGCACAAAATAAAAAATAAAAAAAAAAGATTTTTGGAGAAGTTAATATAAATAGTTTAAGAAAATTAATTTATGCATAGATTGATTTTAATTTATTAAAAAATTTATTTTAATTTTTCTTCATATGTACTTTTCGATATGTTTATTTTAAGTTTTAACATTCCATACTCCATGATAGGACATTAGGGGAAAATGTGACAGTTGGACTAAGTAAACAACAGCATAGACATGTTTTTTTTACCCCTGCAAAAATGCTAATCCTGTTTTCTTTTTCCTTATTCAAAATAAGATCCGGGACTATATCCATGTGATGGACTTAGCAGATGGTCATATTGCAGCCTTGAGAAAGCTCTTCACAACGGAAAACATAGGTGAGTTATTCTTTTCCTTCTCTAATTCACTTCAATATATATTGGACAAATCTGTGTCAATTGTATTTGTACAAGTATTTTGATGTTTATAGGTTTATTGTTTTTCTGTGTGCGCTAAAGTAAAATGTGATATATTGTTGTTCAGGTTGTACTGCTTACAATCTGGGAACTGGTCGTGGAACATCTGTGCTTGAAATGGTTGCAGCATTTGAAAAGGCTTCTGGCAAGGTAATTGTCTCTTCCTGATGTACATCGAAAATGAAAATTGTGGAATGGTGTAAGAATGCCAAATTTTTATATCAATGAAAATCAATTCCTTTTTGTATATAAACATGCACATGAATGAAATAATCCCGTCTGAAGTCTTCTCTTTTTCATTTGGAAATCAAATCTTCAGAAAATTCCGATAAAGTTGTGTCCAAAAAGACCGGGAGATGCTACGGAAGTTTATGCATCTACAGAGAAAGCTGAGAAAGAACTTGGTTGGAAGTAAGTACTTTAGTCCTTTGGGTGCTATCATGGTCAAATCGGTAATCATTTGGGTTTTTGACAAGCAAATTTTGTTGACTGAAAAATCAAGAGTCTCAAATTTCAAATACTAGCATACTATGCTTCAATAAACTTGTATATCTGATAAACAAGACGTAGGGATCTTTCATTTTACCTTGAATTTTATGTTTTTTTTTTTTTGCTTTGTATTATTAATTTGGCTCCTTTACAGGGCAAAATATGGTGTGGAGGAGATGTGCAGGGACCAATGGAATTGGGCAAAGAACAATCCTTGGGGTTACACAGGGAAGCCTTGAATTTTCTTGGGAAATATACCTATCTTCTATGAGTGTTCTCAATTATCTTGGGAAATATACCAATCTTCTATGAGTGTTCTCTACACAAAATAGGCTTTTCTTTATAGAAAACTTTTATATGTTGGATGATTTGTTTAGGCATTGTACAAGAGAATAAAAAATTGGCAGCATTTGAAGAAGTAAAGCTATGTATTAAACAATATTTTTAAATTAGACCGTCTTTTATATAGAGTTCATCCACTCAATATTTGAATTGAAATTGATAAATGCATAAAATATCAAAATTGATTTAATTGTTGGAAAATTGAAAATAAAAATATATTTTTTTAACTTTGGATTTTTTAAAACTGAATTAAATTTTATTTTGTATTATTAGTAATTTTGTTTTCTTATTGAAGCGCTTTTGTTACTTTTAATATAGTTAGAATATTTATTTAAGAAAATTTTTAGTTTAGAGAAATATTAATTGTATGGTTTTAGTATTTAATTTTTTGTTTTTTTTAAAAGAACCCAAATTATAGTTATGTATCAATTGAATTGTTAGTGGGTATTGAGCTGGCAACAACTAATTTAAATATTTATTATTAGTTGGTAAATTAATAATAAATAAATTATCATATAAGAATGAAAATACTGTGAATGAAACTGAATTAATATGGAGTAGATTTAATCTGATATTACATTTAAATTAAATGAAACTACATTTTGTTTTTATGTTTGATGTTTGCTAGAATGACAAAAAATTTGATCTAAATCAACGACACATTTTTTGAAAGATAGCACGTCAAATGCCCTTTCTTCTTGGTCGAGAAGCGACCTTCAACTTTGGATGCTGCCATTTAATTGAGACGATAAGGGCCCAACCCACGTACTTGAAGGGCTTAGGGCGGACTGTAGAGAACACTCAATAGAACTAACCTAGTAGTGGTGGAAATTTAGTTATTGTAGATAAGATCTTACGTTGAATGCATTCTAATCTTATTTATTTGTACAATAGGAGAAAAAAAAAGTATCAATGGATTACGGGCCTTTTTAAAAATATCTTACAGAAACACTTTTATGAGAAAAATAGGAAGAATTTTTTTTTAAAAAAAATTATGAGCTAAGATTATTTAATGCAAGAGTTAAAAATAAGATTTTGAAGAAGTTAATAGAATATAACTTCTACAAATTAACTTATAAAAAAATTAATTTTAACTTGTGAAGAAGTTCATTTCACGTTCTCTTCCAAAAGTGTTTATAAATAAGTTTATCTAGACAAACCTTACATATATTATGTTAAAGTTTATATAATATTTTTCACTTGTAAGTTTTTTTTTTTTTTTTTACAAAAACAACTTAAAAGCTATGATCAAATTTTAGCTTTAGTTTTTTTTTTTAGTTTTAAAATATTTGAAAATTTTCTATCCTATTAAAATTAGTTAAGAGTGTATTAATATTAGTTGATACAACTCATACAAGTGGTAGTGATTTGTATTACTTAACTAAGTTTTTCAAGATTCACATCTTAGTCTTGGATATGGAATAGACTATATTGAGAGAATAATACTTACACTATGTGCACTCATGGTCTCATGGTCTTGAATTGAGATTAATCACTTCTTTTGATGGTTTATTCTTCATACCAATACCAATACCAATAGATTTGGTACAATAATAATGATAATTGTGGTGATGATGTTAATGTTAATGGTAGTAGTAGCGATATTGATGGTGATAGTAATAGTTGTGGTAGTATCATTATTAGTGGTAGCGACAAATATAGTTATTGACAAATGCAGCAGGAAATTGTTTTAACTAAAAGTTAGATTTAAAAATACTTATTTTTTTTGTTTTGAAAATATGTAATAGTGTTTTGACGTTGATTTAAAAAAATTATTTTAACTTCATTTTTGCTCACACATATTTTATTTAAAAATTGCATTTGAAAATCAAAAATCAAATCTCGCAATCACCCGAATAAAGTCTACATTCATATATTATTCATTGAGTTATATAGGTGGAACTTTAGTTTTATGATGTATTTGAGTTATATATAATGTTTTTATAGTTATAGGTGGAACTTTAGTTAACTATTTTTGCTAAACATGTTTTATTTAAAAATTGCATTTGAAAATCAAAAATCAAATCTCACAACCACCCAAATAAAGCCTACATTCATATTTTATTCCTTGAGTTATATAGGTGGAACTTTAGTTTTATGATGTATTTGAGTTATATAGTATTTTTATAGTTACCCTTTTGGGTTTGAGTGTGATCTAACTTTAAAACAGAAATGTAAGAGGCATTAGACTTGCAACTAATTTGGTTGTGAGAATCCTTTACCTCTTCACTTTATAGCCGCCCTTTTGGATTTGAGTGTGGTTCCCTCGAGACATTGTCATCTACAACCAAACTAGTAAAAAGTTTAGTGCCTCTTACATCTTTACTTTAAAGTTTTTTTTTTTATATTCTTTCTAATTCTTTTTAAGTTTTCTTATATATATATATATATATATATATATATATATATATATTACATTTTCCATCTGTATGATTGAGTTTTGAAAGGATTCATTCATTTGAAGTCACTAGGAGCAACAAACTCAAATCTTGAGGTTAATTTATGGTATAAGTAGTCAATTTTAATGTGTATTGTGCAATCCCACCCTCAATTTAAGTATAAAAAAAAACATTACCTTTACTCAAATTTTGAGGTTCTTTCTTGTCTTAGGTTTGACTTGCTATCTTTTGTTTTGACTTATTTTTTGATGAAAATGTTTACATGTGCTTACTACTTACAATGTCCATTTGCTACATATATGTTGCAAGATTTTAACTGTTTAAGTTATTGTCTTCAAAATTGAAATCGTGCAACTTTTGTTGCAATGTTTGATGTATTAATGTTATGATAAAATCGTATTTGATGTAGAATTATAACTTTAGGAAAGATAGTAGACACTAAATTTTTTTTATTATTATAAAAAGAACAAAACTACAAAGAATAATTCTCAATGAATTCTTTATCTCTTACAATGTTCTCAGAGGATTGTTTTCACTCTTTTGTTTGATTTGATTTGTCATAATCCTATGCACCTATTTATATTAGTATACAAGCAACACAAATCTTTCGTTATGAATGGTTTATATTAATTAAACTATTAATTTAATCAATGATTTATAACTATTTAATATATATATATATATATATATATATATATATATATATATATATATATAAATGAATATAAGTCATACATAACAGTTAAGGTGTGTGTAAAGCCCGATTCTAACGCCTAATTTATATAATAATAATTATATATTTTCTTATATAATATTTTCACAATTATATCGTTAACAATACTTTTTTTTAAATAAAGATAAAGATAAAGAACAATCATATTTTGTGAATTTAATACATGATATATCGTTCTAAAATATTTACAATAATGTATTATTTTACACAATATATTTTTCTTTCACTTTTATTACAATATTTACATTGATAGTGAAAATAAATTTACAAAAATTGTAATAGATTCATCAAATAGCCTCCACATTCCAATTCCTTCCAAGGAATACCACAGCTATATCAACTGCAAAATGATCTGGAATCCAAAGTAGATCCATCTATTTTGTAATATATTTAATTTATAAAAAACAAAGAAAAGAGAGGAGTAAGAACAATATCCAATAAATACAATAATTCAAAAGAATAAACAGAATTATTTGTAATCAATATTAAACGTATATATATGTATATATATAAATATAAATATATATACAACTCATATTAGATTTTCATGATACAATAAAATTTGAATTATACTTGTAGTGACTAGTCAGGATAAATGAGCATCATCATAACATCAACCAATAAAAGGATATTTCACCTTAATCAACAATAAGATATTTCACCTTCATTTCTTTACTCATTTAAATCCCCAAGGTCAAACTTCCAGCTACAAATAATTCAAACTTTATCTTCTATGGCCATAGAATATTTATCTTCATAAATACGTGAAGAAATAACAACAAAACGAGTCCAAGATATCACAACTATAACATAGTTGATTATAAATATATTTACAATAAATATATCCATGTAAAAAGAATATATGAAGAATACCAATGATATAAATAAAAATGACCATCATTATAAAATAATGAAACAATATAAAAGATGAACACCTTAATAATTATTATAGACAAAAATAATCAAAGGTTAAGCAAATAAATGAGGTTAGGGACACCTCACTAAATAAATATACATAAAAAAATAACATAAATAAATAAAAATAGGAGTAGATAAAATTTTAAAGAGATAAGGTTCTCCTCCCCCTTACCTGGATAAGTAGGAACTAAAACTTGAGCAGAACCTCCCCCCTCTGGATTCCCTCTTTCTTTCCCTCTTTCTTTCTCTCTCTCTCTCTCTCTCTCTCTCTTTCTCTTTCTCTCTCTAAATTTCCACTTCTGGCTGTATGATTTTTTTCACAGCCCCCTGCCTCCTATTTATAGGCAATCTGACGCACCCGGAACGGCCCGTACTGATTTCGGAACGGCCCGTTCCGGAACGTTCAAATATGCGTAAAATTCTCAACTGGAACGGCCCGTTCTAATATCGGAACGGCCCGTTTTCAAAAAGCAGAACGGCCCGTTCTGAAACCAGAACGGCCCGTTCTGAAACCAGAATGACCCGTTCTCAATCTCAGCAGAACGGCCCGTTCTCCCTCCAGAACGACCCGTTCTCCTTGTTGGAACGGCCTGTTCTGGGCCCGTTCTCAACTTGAAATTTTAGTATATTTTTATTGCTTGGAACGGCCCGTTCCAATTTTGGAACAGCCCGTTCCAAGTTACCCTTTTACCCCTCAAACTTTAATAAAATTGCAAAAATGCCATTAATAATAAAATTACAAAAATACCCTTATTCCTTTATTAAAATTACAAAATGCCATTAATTACAAAAGTACCTTTTTAAAAAAATTGGGGTGTTACAGTGTGTATGCATGAAAGTGTACCTAAGATAATTGTGCTTCTATTAAGACCTAATCTCTCTGAAAATTTTTGTATTTGTTAGAGCTTGTGTTTTCTAGATTTACATTTCAAGGTTTAAATTATGGAAAGAAATGAAATATCTTTTTTAATCCATAAGAAGATTATAAAGATATGACGAGAATTGAACCTACATCATAAATCATGACTTGATAGAAACATCCTTACTTAAAATTTTTTTCAAAAGAAATATGATAAATATTAAAAATTATCATATTAATCTTTATAATTATAATTAAGAAAATTTATGTAAATATGATTTACTATTTTAATTTATTTTTTACCATTAAAATACAGTAAGAAATATATTAAAAAATTAGTCTTGGACCATTTTAATTACAGTTAAAAAGAAGGTTTAATGTAATAATTTTATAGATTTCGAACTACTAGGCATAAACATGAAAAAAAATTAGGAGAAAATAAATTGCCAAAATTGTTAGGTCCAATATAGCTATATCCAATTCAGCCCAACCGAACAATCCAAAATTCGAATATCTGGAACCCGAAAGTCCAAAACAATAAAACCTAGTTAATTTAAATATATACAATTATTCAAAAATTAAGAGACAAACAACTAAATAAACTTTTGAAATTTAAACGTAAACAAAAAATTGTCAATACATTTATTTAATTTTATTTAGCTTTGATTGACTTTTTTTATATAAAATTTTAAATGACTTTAGGATTTAATTTTAAATAAATTTAAAACGAATTAAAAACACCTTATTAAAAAAAGTGTACTCAACACAATTTCATTAGCTGAAATCTAAAATATTATTATCTATATTTCAAACTAAGAAATATTTATAGTATATCATTCTTATCTCTAATACAAGGTCCAATAACATTCATATCATTCTTGTATTTATAGTTTACTTTAAAATTGAATTTAGTTTTATATAATGTTTTTAGAGGAATTTATAAAAACGGTCATTTAAAAAGTTTGAAATAACAAAAGATGTTAATTATATATATATATATATTAAATTATCCTCTACCTTTTTTTTTGAACAACAAAGAAGTAAAATGTATATAATATTGGTACAAGGGGTACCATATCCCATGTACAAGATTTTGTGGCTATTAAGAATAGTACACTTTACCCTCTGTAGATTCCTAAATCAAATTAACCATACCTTCCTTAGTCTAGGTAATTTACTAACCTTTGACCCTAAGTATATAACATACTTGGATTACGTGAGGCAAACCACAACAGATAATGTCCAGCAAGCTCATGGTAGTTTTGCCACAACATGCTTCGTACCAGAAGGTTGTGATCGGCGTGGCACTACGTGTGAAATCTTGTTAACTCGTGTCATTACCATAGATCATTTCACCATGACAGCTACCATTATCCTTCGGCACTAACACTGAATGTTGGGTCTCATCATCAATTACCCAGGATGCCCTCAACACCATGACCAGCCCCGCAATCTACCTCACATACATTGCTACAGATTATATCCAATGCCACCATTCCTAATTATCACCATCCAACCTGGCGTGTTACTAGTAGGCTCCTTACCCGAGTAAGCAGAGGCCTGTATTCAGCTGCCATTGAGTGAAGGAATAAGAAAATGATTTGTTAAAAGCTGACAGCCAAGACCATGAGAACATTAGCACCTGTTGTCCCAGCTTATGACCATCGAATTGACCTTGTTCAAAGACACACTGATTTCTCATTTTCCATGTACACCAACACATTGCAGCCCACCACACCCACCATCTTTCTGTTTGTTCTTTAGAGGATATTATGGAGGGTGGAGCCGAGAAATTAGTAAATGCGGTGTGGCACAGGGGTGACGGGCTCCATAATAGCTGCAACCATTGTTTCCACACTCTGTCCACATAGCAGCACGAGAATATGACATGATGAATTGTTTCTAGTGCGTCATTACAAAACGGGCAGTGTTGTTGCTCTGCTTGTAATGCGACATTCCTGTTCAATAATTGTTCCTTCGTGGGTAAAGCGTTCAAGAACAGTCTCCATATGAAGATTTTAACTTTTGGTGGGATTTTGATTTTCCATACGACAGATGTGAACCTTATCTGCTGGGTTCCTAGTGCCTGTGTTAGTAGAGCGTTATATGCGGACTTTACGGTGAATACCCCAGTCCCGTCAAGCATCCACTCCCATCTATCTGTCCTATCTTCCTTTAGAATTGCAACCTCTAAGATTTCCTTTAGTTCCTTGACATACTCTGATTCCCAAGTGAACCATGATCTACGCCAATCCAATCTCCAATGCCACCTCCCAGTGCTCCATTCCCCCATGTCAGCAACCAGACTATATTGTTGTGTCGAGACCGAGAAAATTCTACTAAATCTCACTGCGAGTGGCTCATGAGTTGCCCACGGATCAAACCAAAAACTAGTTGTTTGTCCATTCCCAATTTTCCAAGCAACTGCATCCATAAACCAATTATTACCCCTTTCCCCACCTGATGCCAACAATATATCACGCCACCATAGCGACATTCTATTATCCACTGAACAATCCTCAATAGCAGCCCTTAAGCCATATTTGGAAATCATAATTCTTTCCCACAATGAATTTGGCTCATGGTATATTTTCCATCTCCATTTCGCAAGCAAAGCATCATTAAACAAATCCAATCTTTTAATTCCCAATCCTCCCTCCTTCTTGGGCATGGTAACTTTGTTCCACGAGACCCACGCCATTTTTGACTCCTCTCTCTTGGCCCCCCACAAGAAATTCCTCTGCAACTTGGTAAGTTGCTTAATCACCAATTTCGGCATCCTGTAAAATGACATGAAGTACAACGGTAGAGATGTGAGGACAAAATTAATCAAACATACTCTTCCCGCGATAGATAAAGAACTAGTTCTACCTAATATGAAGTTGGACGTGGATTTTAACATATTAGGTGAGAAATGTTAGATTTTGGACTCTCTTCTTATGTGAAGAATAAGCCTAAATTGTATAAGTTCATGTCTCATTTAACCAAGTAGAGAGGGATCAAATTAGGGTAGAAAGAGTGACTCAATTTGAGAAAACGGCAGCAAAATACAGATAGGAGAGAAAAGAAAGTTACGGGTCACAATTAGAGATTCATAATAGGTTCATAATACACAATGTTTCATATTTAACGGTTTGATCGTTGAAAGAAAGTTTGGAGTGGGAGTAAAGTGTCTCGCATAACATCTTTATTTTGGGGTTTTTTTATCTTCTTATTTATCAATTGTAAGAAATTGTGCTTAGTTTTGTCTTGGTTGATTGTAGGCACTATTTGATGCGTTATTTGGAGACTCTCTTGTACTCTTTGTTGATCATAGTGAAGTTTTTATTTGATTTGAACGACTCATGATTTTTATCCTTACATCGAGGAATTTTTTATATTAAAAATATTTGTGTCTCTTGTGCATTTGGATTGTCTATTTTTGTTCTATTTTGTTAATGCACCTTGTAGATTCTTGCAAGTAGGAGATTTAATTTCCTATGCATTATTACTCTTTCTCAATTAGTTGTTGTTATTGTTTTGGACTTTCCACTATCATGAGGTCCTAATGGGTCTCCACCTTGGTCATGTCGGATGCGGTTTGGATGACACTAGGCGTGAGTGAGGCAAAGAGAACTTCCTACCTCAATGGCATTGAACGCGAGGTATGTTGCACTAGGTGCGAGATGCTTGAATGATTTGTTGGTGTTTCGGTGGACTTGTATGATGAACATGAGTGGACTATTTTATCCTATTACATGTATGATGATTGTTTTATATGTGTTGATTGGATATGACATATATAAATGATTGTATGGTGTTGGGTGATGGTGAGCATATGTATATATGCTATATATTTGTATGGTGTTGTTGATCACTATATCACTAGTACATAATGTGTATTCTACGTCGGTTATTTTAGGGTTTTTATGTCGCAAAAAACTCTGACGTTAAAGCGGGCCGACGTAAATTTACGTCGGACATTCCCAAGAACCTACTTAAAATTGTGATGACAAACATCTAGAACGGCCCGTTCTGCAACTAGAATGGCCCGTTCTGCTTGTAGTCATTTGTGTATTTATTGTCCATCTGGAACGACCCGTTCTAAACCAGAATGGCCCGTTCCAGATGGACAATTTACACACAAAGATTGCAACAGGAACAGACTGTTCTGGTTGTAGAATGGGTCGTTCTAGATGTAATAAAGCATGCCCATTTCAACCAGTAGTACATGCACAGCGGTTAACAACCCAAATAAGAAAGAAGAAAGGCACATAGAGCTTGCATTAATTCATAAACAAGAAAGAAAAGAGGCACATAGATTTTCAGGAAAAACCCTAAAGGTGAGATCTAAGCGGGTGGTTGGGGTGAAGTCCGCGAGCGATGCAGTGCCACATTTTCGAGTGAGTGCTTTGTTCTCTACTCGCCTTTGGTGCTTTCATGGAAATACAACCATCGCCGCCACCACTCCACCACTCTTTTGGTGCTTTCATTTTCGAGTGAGTCAGTCCGTGAGCGAGATAAAGTGTTTGTGCCAAAGCAGAAGTGGTACTCTAAATAGATTTTCATGTGAGTCATTTTCGCGCTTCTTTTATTACGTCGGACTTGGTAGGGTCCGACGTAAAAGAGTTAAAAAAAATTACAAAAATGTCACTGCATCTTTTTTACGTCAATTTTTGGTATGTTCGATGATAAAGAGGTGACGTAAAAGACCCATTTTCTACTAGTGTATGTATTGCCTGAATGTGATGTATATAAATGATGTATTGTGAGGTGTGGATGCTGAAAATACAACATGACATTAAGGTATGTTGACTAACTTAGGTTTTGAGGAGAGGAAAAATGTTTTGAAAATTGAAAATTCTACATAGGGAATCTTGAAGTGATGCTCAGATAAACCATCGTTGGAAAACTTTCCTTGAGTAGGTGTATCTCTTGAAGTGAGTTTTGAAGTGAGTTGATGTCTCCTTTAGGTCCTTAGTGGTTGAGTAAGGTAGGAGGTCGAGGGTTACAACCTTTAACCAAGTACTTGGGAATGTTGCGTGATTCCTTGAAGGTAATTAGTAAGCGAATTTCATATGTGACTTGGTAATGCATATCAATGTTGTGGTTAGCCTATACCTAATTGTACTATTTCTAACGATAGAACCAGACTTTCTTAGTGTAAGTGACAATACTCAAGAAATCATAGGAGGGGTTGGTATCCCATTTTGCTATGATCAAGTCGGTGCTTTGAGTGCAAAAATGACTGGGTTGATTTAGTAGGATAGAGTCACTTAGATTGCTCAAGTTATTAAGAGATCTTTGTAGGTGGATACGTGATGACACATTGGTCGAGACATTTGCAGATGTATGTTGTCGTGTGGTTATGTGCATTGTTGAATGTCATGCTTAACATGGTGTGAATGAGATACATGTTTGCTTTGAGATGTTTGCCTTTCATGTATGTTTTTCTATGATGTTGTAGGTTATAGAATTGTTTTCTACACTTATATGTTTTTGAACTTTATCTTACCTTCTATTTCTATCATGGTTTGGATTACAATGATCATATGTTGTATGAGAGAAAATTAAAATTATGCTAGAGGAGTTGTTGCTGCTTCGAGGTTGGTGATGCTTTTTGGTTGGTGTTGGTGCTACTATGGTAGTTTGTATAGTTGTGCTCAACTGATATAAGACATAAGATTACTTTGAGATTACTAGATACATTTATATAAATTTTTTATGTTAGTATAGGCACTCTACTTTTATATTCATATTCAATATATGTATAATATATCCTGTCCTTTAATCTTATATGTTCTAGTACTTTAATTTACACTGCTAATAATAGTAATTATGTTTAATGTGACGATCAAGACGAATCGTGACATATAACACACATAAAGATAAATATTTTCATCTTTATATTTTCAAAAATATCAAAAGATTACTTGAAACAAACTGAACCTAAATAACTTATTTAGTTATATATACCACAAATTCGAATAATCATAGTTAAATTTTATTCTATATTTAAAATGAGAACTAACAATATAATTTCTAACATATTTTTTTTTAAAAATAACTCATTATAATTAGTTAAAATTTATTAAAAATTATAAAATTAAAAAAAAAAAAGTAAAAGAAGCATTAAATAAAGTGTACGTTGAACCAATAAAAACGAATGTGGTATTGTCACTTAAAAGTTAAAATTCCTCCGGAAAATATCAAAGGAAAACGGGTGATTAATTGAATATCAATTTCGAAGCATTGATGGCGTGAAACAAGGGCACATGCCTTACTTTCTTGATGAATAGAACAAAGAAGATTCAGAGTCTCAAAGCTTAATAACAAGAATTCCACACCTTGCATTTATTATTTCCAAAATAATCATAAATTGATTCTGATATTAAACTTTAAAATTGAATTAAACATCTAATTTAATCATTCACATCACGTAAAAAAAGAAGGAAGATCTCTCGCTAAAGAGGAATTCGAAGTTGATATAAAATATTAAATATACGAGAGAAAGACTATTCCAGGCAAACCGACTTGATAATGTGAAAAACTGACAATTTGAAGGAGGCTGACAAAGTGACCATTCATAGACGACCTCCATTTTTTAGTCTTGACACCAATGTTTATGTAATATTTTTATATTTACTAACAGAAATAATGGCACTATGTAATTTCGTTAAAATAAAATAAATACATAGGCAATTAATATCATAAAGTAAGCGGTTAGTATATATCTAGAGTAAACAATTAACTTAATTATTGTACACATTCTTTTATCAATTTTATCCTTAAGAAGTCTATATGTAAAAAAAATTAAAATATAGTAGATGGATATATATATATATATATATATATATATATAAATGGAAAATAGACACGAAAAAAATATATTTTTACATATTATTATAGATTATAGATGCAATATTGTTTCATTCAATTTCAAAAAAAAATTGTGAAATATTTCCAAACTATAAACCTTGACTTTATCAATATATTCTAACACCTATCTGCTGGCAAAGGCAATTTAGTTTAGTCCTGGGTGATTTGAAAAGTTATCACACTTCACATCATCATTATTGTTTTCTTTGAACTAGTGGTCAGTGACTCTTCAAATATGTATCCTATTGTATTATATCTATATCATGGGTTTCGAACTAAGTCTTGATCTAAAAGTAAAAGGTTGTAATTACAAATATACAACATCCCCGTATTTAAAAGGAAGCAACTAAATTCTTAAATTCATACGAATAGAAATATTATATATATAAAAAGTTTCATTATAAAAATAATATATATATGTGACTTTATATATATATAAGTATTAAATTATTTAACATATAATTAAATAAATTTATATATATAATTTTAGTATTAATTTTGGATGAGATTGAATAATATATATTGTGGTTACTATAGTCTATATATATATAGGTTTTAATAATATATTGTACCTTCTAGGTCTCCAATTGACCAATCAAGTCGAGTAGAGGATTTTTGCGTTGTTGACACTCGAACTTAGAGGACTGTGTACTCTCTAGGTCCCTAATTGACCGATCTGGCTTAGCAAAGGCTTTTCGCGTTGTTGACGTAAAGAGCCTGGAACATTATGTGCCCTCTAGGTCTCCAATTGACCAAGTAGGCCACGTACCCTTCAAATCACCATCCGACCGAGCAGATCGAATTTCAAGGTTATTCACGGGTTTCATAACAAATGGATTCCCTTGGGACTAATCAAGGTTGTGATTCCCGTGATTTTTGCACAAATTCGATTACGATTATAAATGTGATTCATAGACTCATATTATGGAAAGAATATCTGTGTGCAATTTAAGGGATTGAAATCGGAGGAAAAGAATTGTATTCTTGATATGACACTCATATATAATGAGGAAAGGGCTTGATGAAAGCTATATTTTTTACTCACTCTTAAATGTTTTAGGTTAGGACGATGATTAAGTTCTCTTACGATTCACAATACTGAGGATTCTCTGACTGCTATCCCTTTATTAGAACATATACCAACATATATTGTATCTATATTGGTAAAAATAATTTTTAGTGACAAGTATTGTATCATTATAGGATATGTGTCACTATATAATAATAAATTTTTCATAATGAAAAAATGGAAATTGATTAAATTGTTAGGACATATTTACATAAATTTTTCTATAAACACTTATAAATAGAAATTTTAAAATAAAATATTTATTTTTTATAAATTAAAATTAACTTGTTTTAAATCATGATGAAATTTATTTCACCTTTTTTTGCTTATTCTCTTCTCCGAGAGGTTTTTAGATAAATTTATTAAAAATGTACATTTAACTAGCTAGTTTGAAATAATAATAAAAAATATTTTCAGTTTTTCTTAAATTGAATTAAATTTTATTATTTAATGTTACTTTTGTTATTGAGACACTTTTGTAATGTTTAATATAATTTGGACAATTAAAAATTGTTAGAACAAGCAGTTTGATTTTTGAGTTTCTTAACTAAGGATTGGAGTTAAATATCTAATTTGGGTATAAAATATTAAATATACGAGAGAAAGACTATTCCAGGGAGACCGACTTGATAATATGAAAAACCGACAATTTGAAGGAGGCTGACAAAGTGACAATTCATCGACGACCTCCATTTTTTAGTCTTGACACCAATGTTTATGTAATATTTTTATATTTCCTAACAGAAATAATGACACTATGTAATTTCGTTAAAATAAAATAAATGCATAGGCAATTAATATCATAAAGAAAGCGGTTAGTATATATCTAGAGTAAACAATTAACTTATTGTACACATTCTTTTATCGATTTTATCCTTAATATTATAGATGAGATGTTGTTTCATTCAATTCAAAAAAAAAAATTGTGAAATATTTCCAAACTATAAACCTTGACTTTATCAATATATTGTAACACCTATCCGCTGGCAAAGGCAATCTAGTTTTGTCCTGGGTGATTTGAAAAGTTATCACACTTCACATCATCATTATTGTTTTCATTGAACTAGTGGTTAATTAGTGACTCTTCAAATATATATCCTATTCTATTATATCTATATATCATGGGTTTCGAACTAAATCTTGATCTAAAAGTAAAAGGTAGTAATTACAAATTAATATACAACATCCCCGTATTTAAAAGGAAGTAACTAAAATCTTAAATTCATACGAATATAAATATTATATATAAAAAGTTTCATTATAAAAATATAATATATATGTCTATATATATATATATAAGTACAAAATTATTTGACATATATTAAATATATAATTTTAATATTAATTTTGGATGAGATTGAATAATATATATTGTGGTTACTATAGTTTATACATATATTTTTTAATAATATATTGTACATTCTAGGTCTCCGATTGACCGATCAAGTCAAGTAGATGCTCTTTGCGTTGTTGAAACTCGAACTTGGAGGACCGTATACCTTCTAAGTTCTCAATTGACCAATCAGGCTGAGCAAAGACTTTTTGCGTTGTTGACGTGAAGAGCCTGGAACATTATGTGCCCTCTAGGTCTTCAATTGACCAAGCAGGCCGAACCAAGGCTCCTTATATTGTTAACAAAGGAGCTTAGAGGGCTACGTACCCTTCAAATCACCATTTGACAGAGCAGATCAAATTTTAAGGTTACTCATAGGTTTCATAATGAATGGATTCCCTTGGGACTAATCAAAGTGATTCCCGTGATTCTTGCACAAATTCGGTTACAATTATAAATGTGATTGATATACTCATTATGGGAAGAATATTCATGTGCATTTCAAGGGATTGAGATCAGAGAAAAAGATTCATATTCTTGATATGACACTCATATATAAAAAGGAAAGGGCTTTACGAAAGCTAGATTTTTTACTCATCCTTAAATGTTTTAGGTTAGGATAATGACTATAGGTTCTCTTAGAATTCACATTATAAAGGATTCTTCGACTGTTATCCTTTATTAGAACATATATCAACATATATTGTATCTATAGTATAAATAAAATTAATTTTTAGTGACAAGAATTGTATAATTAATTATAGGATATGTGTTATTATATGACATATTTTTCATAGTGAAAAATGAAAATTGATTAAATTGTTAGGAATTGTTTAAATAAAATTTTCTATAATCACTTATAAATAGAAAATTTAATATAAAATATTTTTTTATAAATTAAAATTAACTTATCCATTAGTTAGTTTTAAATCATGAAGAAATTTATTTCACCTTTTTTTGCTTATTCTCTTCTCCGAGAGGTTTTTAGATAAATTTATTAAAAATGAACATTTAACTAGCTACTTTGAAATAATAATAAAAAATATTTTCAGTTTTTCTTAAATTGAATTAAATTTTATCATATACTATTAATGTTACTTTTGTTATTGAGACACTTTTACAATGTTTAATATAATTTGGATAATTAAAATTTGTTAGGAGAAGCAGTTTGATTCTTGAGTTTCTTAACTAAAGATTGAAGTTAGATATCTAATTTGGGTATGGAATCATAACTGAAATCATTACTTTATTCCTAGATGGACCAATTCTTTGGAAAGGAGTTATGCTTCTTCATTAATTACTTTTTTATATATAATTTTGAAATTGTTAAGAAAATTTTAGCAGTTAAGAGAAATATTAGATGATTTATCGTTTGCCTCTAGAGAAGCAAAAGTTATATGCATTATTGAATATTTGAATTGTTAGGGTGAGTATTGAGTAGGCAAAAACTAGTAATTTATTATAACAAATAAATTATCATTTAAAAATGAAAATAACGTGAATATAATATTTTACATATTTTAGCATGAGAAAATATAAAATAAGAAACTGATTTATATAGCTTAATTTAATTAAATAGGAGATCATTTGGTTTGATATTGTATTAAAAATAAAAATAATGAAACTATAATTTATTTTTATGTTTGATGAATGAAATGCTTTACAAAAGAATCTAAACTAAACGACAATGACTCGAGTATTATAATAATATTTGACTCCACGTACTTAAAAGAACGAGGTTATTCGCTAACAATAATGGCACAACTTTGGTCTTCAATTTATTATATAGAATGAGAATTTAAGAAGAAAAAGAAAATGATAGAGATTGGAATAATTAAAATGGGGGCACTGAAGTTTAATATAATATGGATACCCATAAATTATTTTAAAGTTATTATGTTTTTCAAAATTTATTTATAATAGTAGAGGAGCACGCAAAGTGCAGAAGACTTATATTTATAGTGCATGCATGTAGTGGTTGGATAGTTAAAGTGTTCAAGGGCAAAAGAGAACCCTATAGTTGGTACCACCGGGGCAAGTGAAGGTGCTTGTAGCATCGTCCTTAGGGTAACTATAAGCTTGGGGGCACCTATCCTTAAAGAATTTCGACAAAGGAGTGGGCCCACAGTTACCGGAATTGCAACAGTAATTGTCGGTTTTGTAGACAGTACATGGGTTGTTGCAACCCCCTGGAGCCTTGAGCTCGTTCGGACACTTTCCATTAATGTCAGCACTGCATCTGATGCCTTTTGTGCACCCGTTCGAGGTTGGGCTGAAGTCCATCGGAACGTTGAAACCGTCCACTAAGGAGATGTCGAAGAAGTCCAAATTGTTGAACCCGTTCAGCCCGAATTCCGCCAGCGTGTTCGGAGCTGCACCGTACGCTTGGCACTGGAGCAGGCCCCCGCAGTC
Source organism: Cajanus cajan (assembly GCF_000230855.2). Classification (NCBI taxonomy): domain Eukaryota; kingdom Viridiplantae; phylum Streptophyta; class Magnoliopsida; order Fabales; family Fabaceae; genus Cajanus; species Cajanus cajan. The sequence continues at coordinate 77,012,549 of NC_138518.1, forward strand.
ACCGGTCTGGCAATGACCGCGGCCCGAACCGTCGAAGCTGCATCCCGTTCGGGCCCAGATGCGGGCCCCCTTCGTTCCTGCCGCCACGTCAATGGCCCACGACTCGCCCGAGTTTAATTGCCTGCCACCGCCAGGCACAGCCGCGGCCCACACAGTGTACTGGCATTGGTTTTTTATGTCAAACCTTGCTGCATGCGAGCAAGCAGTGAGGCATACAGCCAAAGTAAAGAACAAGAGCTTTGAGAGACTCATTTTAGGAATACAAGTGAATATGTTTTGTGGATGCCAACAAGTGTTTATATAGACCCCTTCCTCCAACAAAATTTTATATATCTACTTATATCATATTTTTACTAATAAATACATTCATAGATCTATTATGTATGGCGAGTGATTTTTAATATGACGAATCGCTAATTAATATGATATTTTTGGTAACCAATGTATTGATAGATTTATTATGTCTTCCTGTTTTAGGATACACACTTCAATTATCTTCGTTGTGACGGGTCGGTTCTTCGGTCTCAGTCTTCTTGTTCCAATCCGGATGGTCCCAAGGAGAGAAAAAGGGGGGTGTGCCTGCAAAGACACTCCGAAGCTCAAGTTAGTGCTCGGCATAATAAATGCGGTAGTTCAGAATTAATTATATTCCTCGTTGGGGTCCTATTTATAGTAGTTCTTATTGGACTGCAATTAGGGACTGGGCCCCGGAAAATTAGGGGTCTAATCCTGTGCATTATGTTAATTAATCTCTCCGTAACCATCTAGATGATATCGACATACTCGGCCGACTCCGCCGACCCGTTTCACCTCATGTAGGGGTAGTCGGCGGGTTCGGGTACTCGGCACAAGCAACGATCTCGGGTATTCGGGCGTTTCGGCCGCCATACGGTATATTATGTATAACGAATCACTAATGATATTTAAGTAGAGAGGTTCGGGGTAAAAAAAAAAAAGAAAAGGATGAAAAATAAACAAATTTACTTCATATTTTATGATTAAAAAATAAGTAAGCATTTTTTTTATCACGGTCATTTATTTTATTGTAATTCTTCTATTATATATATATATAATTTAATTTAAAGTATTTTTTTTAAATACATATTTAATAGAAAATTATAAATTAAAATATATTTTTTAATGTTTTTTTATAAATATAATTCAATTATTTATGTTAATTTTTAATTTGTTTATATCTTTATTTTTATAATTTATATTATATTTATTTGATATTTTTATTTTAGATGTAAACTTTTAATTATTAATACACAAAGTTACATTTCATTCAAATTTAAATTTAAATATTTTAATATATTTAGTTTAGAATTTAATATATACATTAATTAAATGTTATTTATTTTAATTTTAGTATTAAAAAATTGTTATTATATTTATTTAGTGTTATTTTTATATTAATAATAAACTATTATATTTTATTAGTATTGGTTTAATTATTGTTTAATATGATCGAATCATTAAATCTTGAAATAATATATATAACCGTTTTGATTTTAAAAACATTACTTTTTATATATTTTTTTTTCTCCTTTATTTCTTGATTATTTTTAGCAATAAAGATACTCATCCACTCATATTTATTATTTTTAAAATTTTTGTAATTTTATTTTTAATATTTTTAATTTTTAATTGTTTGCTCAATCTTTAATATTGTATACATCGAATATAAAGTTGTGAATTTTATGAAGACATTTTCAAAAATATAACATATTGATTTTATGATGAATTATTAATTATAATCAATATATTTATTATCGTTACCAATTTTAAACTATGTTTTCTTATTTTAAATTATTAATTATAATCATATTGTTAAAACATATTTTATCTAAAGCCTTAAAAACTACGCCGGATGGCTATAAATGAACAAACCCACCGTTTGACAGGTTATAATAGAACCAACGTCATTCACAATAAATTTGCTCCATGTATTTATTATTATTATTATTGCAAAGACCTTGACTTTATTATTTCTACAATACTTATAAATTTAAAGATTTTGACTTTATTATTATTATTATTATTGTTATTGTTGTTGTTATTGTTGTTGTTGTTATTTAAAATTATTAAAAGTTTTTTTTTTAAAAAAAAAATTCAACATCTTTCTTGCATCGTTCATGATCGGAAGGTTGTCGCTTCGATTGTGGTGGTGTAGATTCACACCAACCTTTACTAATAGCTTCATAGAGTCAGGGACGGAGCCAGGATTTCAATACTGGGGGGCCGAGAATAAATAATATATAATTTATAATAAATGAAAATTAAAGTATCAAAAGCATATAAAAAAAAATATAAAAAAAAATTAAAATTGTTGGGGGGGCCGTGGCACCCGTAGGTCCCCCCTTGGCTCCGTCCTTGCATAGAGTGTTATGAGTTGAGGTCGCTTAACGAATTTGAGCCAAGATCTAAAAAACTTTTGTCACACGTACTTGTGATCATGTGTAGTGCTACGAAATCGCTTCTTCGATCATGGTGGTGTAGATTCGCATTGACCTTTGCCGATAGCTTCCCACAATGCTCCGAGTCAGGACTAATGACGAGGAGGAGTGTTGTGCGATCATCGACATCAATGTTGTGATCATCGTTAGAGTTAAGGTTTGTTGTTGTTGGAGCCAACGTCACCAGAGAAGAAGTGTTAGGAGTTTAGGGCTAAAGGCTTAAGGTCCTTCTATGGCATGAAGAACCCACCATTGTTTGCGTCTGAATAAGTCAACGTCTTCACAAACAACGCCAACTCCTTCAAACCCTTTGAGATGCCTTCATTGTTGTCATCATCAAGCTCCAAGCTCTGAAACAATGTGCAATATCGCGACATGGAGAACTCATCGCCATTATTCATGTTTGACATTAGTGTCTTTGCGAACAACAACACCTTCTTTAAAACCTCCAAGGTACCTTTGTCATTATAGCCATTGAGCTTTGGAGCGAAACTAACCTGAAACGCTTGAAGATCCTGTCTATGTTAAGGTCTGCTAGAACTTTACTGTCACCAAGCGACACAAAATAAGCGATGAACTGAATTTGAAAGAGATAAAATAAAAATAAAAAAAAATGATCATTTATCATAAAAAATAAAATTAATATAGTAATAAGAATTTTATCATCAAATAAATGTGAAACATTTAATTTAATTATTCATACATTTAATAGTATTTTTTTATTTCTTCACTAATAAATTATATAAAAATTACACTTTTATTTCTTGATCTACCCATAAACCATATGATATATCGGTTCAGGGTAGAAATCGTCTTGATTTGGATAATACCAATTGATTCTTTAATAAAAACACATTTATTTTCATAAATCTTTATATACTCTCTTTAAAGAATATTCTACCTTCTTTTCGGATATGCGTTCGTCCATGCACCTTCAGGTTCAGCTCTTCACCAAGCCCAACTCGGCTCATGCCTAATCCAGGCCCACGACATTGGGATCCTCCCTCCGGTTCGATCCGATACCTAAGCATGTAGTGGTAGTAATATATACTATATAAATTAAATTTTTAAATAATGAACCACCCACCAACTCCAACTACTCTCACGAGTCGGCATACTGGAAGGTTGTTTGTTTAGTGGGAGTGGGAGAGGCCACTTATTTTGGGGTTATCGTTTTGATGTATTCTATATATTCCATTTTTGTAGCCGGATCAATATCATGTTTCATATGATATAAGTTAGTCAAACAACAATCTGTAAATTGTTTTGTTTTCAAGCTACGTAAGTAAAGGAGTATTTATTTTTAAATTTTAATGAGTTATATAATAAAACATATCAATGGGGGGAATAATCTTGTACAAACGTCGCTAGGCACAGTTCAAAATTGAAAATTCTGCTTCTAGTGTCTGTTTAATCACATTGTGATATATGTAGGACATCCATTAAGTTTTGTAATAATTGTTTTAAGAATAACATCCAGACTAATTATTTCAACATGTGAATAATCACAGTGAAATCCTCTTACTCGTAACCAATCACCACTTACTACACAACACAAAATAAGTTAATGGTAAAAGATTTTATTAACTTATCAAACGACATCCGTTTAAACCTACCTACGACTGTTTCTAGTCAACTCAAACCCGATTTCTGATTTATTAGTAACATATCAGAAAGGAAACACAGATACATATGGCAATGTCGTTAATTCTTGTGTAGATTAGACTTTGAAACTACGAATTACAAATATACAAGCTGCAAGGGATGATACATAGTTATTTATAGACACTGGAATAAAAATGGTTTTCCTTTCTTTCTCGATTCTCGCATAACAATTGAATACAAGTTGTTATACAAAATGTCAGAACTTACTGATTGGCAAGTGCTAAAAATATGCCCTCCAAAGTTCCAACTGACTTCAGTTTTGTCCTCTACCCCCATCAAAAACTCGCTTCTTCCTATCAATGGCTTCGCCTCACAAACGCCAATAGGCCTAAGGCAGCCATAATTGCAGCTCCAGCAGCAATGGCATTGTGTGTCGTGCCCCATGCTTCTGGATTAGCATAGCTCAAACTTTCTGGACTTGAATCAGTTCCATAATCTCGTGTTCCAGAGTAGTCTAAATGCAATCTCAATCCCTACGAAATTCATCAATTCAAAGTCAAACTTATTTCAGACAGATTCCTTCAAATACTATCATTGTTGATAGGTTCAAATTCCGCTCAAGAGACAGCCAGGTTTAGATGATTGGACGTTAAAATGATACAAATTAAGCATTTTTTTAGTTACAATGTACCAAAGATTCTTTTACTATGCGGTTAAACTTAACTCCTTTTAACCTTTCTCTTAATTTATAAAATTCAATTTAAAAAATAGCCGTATCTGATAGACACGCATCTTTTATATTCTATCAACACCTTTATGTTCTTCCATAAAATAAAATGAACAAGTTTTTTCACCTTATAAGACAATTGATTCTTGACACCGACAATAAACGTTTTAGGTTTTGCTATTCCATTTTGATATATTTGTGATCCCATATAAAATTAAAAAAGAAAAATGAAAAAGACTCATTATCCTATCTTGCTTAATCTAACTTCAAAATAAATCTATAGCTCCTCTCCCTCCCACAAAAAAAAAAAGGAAAAAGAAAAAAAACAATCCATTTAACCATACCTTTAAACCAGCCGTCTTCGCGTGGTCCACAGCTGCAGTAAGATCATTGTCTGAAGCCAGTACAACTTTATCATGTTCTTCATCTTCATACTACACACAAATTAACTAGCTTGCATTAGGAAAATGGGAAAGACTGACTTTAGAATATAAATATAATATCTTCAAAATTACCAAAATCTGGGGCAGGTTCTTGGGGTCAATATCATCACCGACTCTCTGAACGATGGAAGTTATAACCTCTGCCAAGCTCCGAGTATCTGAAGTTGCATGCAAGCAGACAAACAACTCAGCTTATATTATTTTCTTAATGCTTAATTAACTTGAAAGTTGAAGGAGCTACTTCAGGCAATGAACAATTTTCTCGTTTAGGTTAAAGAATACCCATTATTACCTTCTTTCTTTCCTTCCTTTTATTTTTTTAAATAAAAAATTTAATAGAAGGAAAGAAGACGTATTTTATCAAAATGCATCATTATTTATTTCCTTAAAATAAAAACTCAAGTACACTTCTATGCATATTGTTCCCATAGTCCTAACCTATCATTCAATGTTGAACTACAGAAGTTTCTCACGTTTCATCACCATTCATTTCCCCTTCTCTTTCTCTCTGTTTTATTCATCAATATTAATATTAATGAAGCGGAATCCCCTGTTTGAATTAAATGGCTGTACAATATGCGCAACTAACATTACTCAAAACTAATAAAGAATGCAGATTTACGCATCAATTGACTGAAGACATGCAAACCAGTCACACTCAACTGAGACTCGTGAAACGACAACGGGATATGAGCATATATTATAACCATCATTAGCAATTTTGCATGTTAAAAGAGATAGATTGTTGAGAGGCAAAGCACACATGTAAGCAAAGACCTTATTGGAAATATGTAATTTGACATACCGCATGTGAACCTATGCAATCTACCCTTCCTGTCTTGTAATTTGAAGGAAAATGCGTTCTGCATGCTTGACCCAAGATAAGACATGGATCTCCCTGTTTCTCCTCCCTCAGAAATCATTTTCAAGGAACTGTCGCTGCCATGTAATCAACAATGAGTAATTAAATTAAAATATTGAAATAATTTTTCCTTGCAAAAATTGACGCATATACACATATGTAACCTTTGTGAATCGTCATCCTCATCATTTGCAGTTAAGGCCATGGCCGAATCCCAAAATTTTTGCATCATGGAGTTGGCAGCTTCATTGTTAAAATTGGCAGTATTTCCCACCTAATTAGTGGAGAAAATTATACCGTCATTACAAATGTTTCCCGAAAAATGATCATGGAAGCCGAAAAAAAGTTGAATTTAGGTATTATGGTGTCTGCCTATTCAACATAACATCAGAAATGTTCCAAACCCAGTAAGTAAAGGAAAATAATTTTAGAATTATATCCATTAGGAAAAACTGTTGAATATATTCTTTTTGTCTTGGGAGCTACACAATGCAAGCAGGGGAGGGAAAATCTGAACCCGGAGTCCCAGATACTTTTCGTCATTGATGGGACCCGACTCAGGCTACCATTGAGCATAAATTGAAAATAAGGGTAAAAGAAATCCTTGATGCATCATGGGATAAGCCAGCAACAAAAGTAATAAAGAATATTTTATTTTTTTCCTCTGTATCCACTAAGAATATAAACATGAAATTCAACTTAAGGGGGATTTTATATAAGGATTGACTTCTCTATAATGCTTGACAATTGGTAACTCTAAATATTCAATTTCATGACATGAAAGAGAGAAAAAGATATCTTACGCCAGTAAACGATTTGTACGACGCTAATCAACGTGATTAAAGGCACCAGTTTTTGTTTTAATGACTCTGGTCATGATGATGATGGAAAAGATGAAACAAGAAACGGTAAAAATTTACAACTCTGTCCAGCATTCTTTATGTTACGTCATAGAGTATGTGGAGGTTGAAGCAGAGAAAAAGAAAGGAAAAAAGTGACTTCTAATATCGGTTCATTAAGATTTTGGTTATTGCTACGGTGCCAGTTTATTTGAAAGGGTCGGGTGCCCCTTCTAATATCAGCAAATCAGATATTGAAATGTGTAAGTCATGGTCAATTCTCTCACAACCGGTCAAGGGATAATTTTGGAATTTCACTTGGAACATCTCTCGACGAAACTATCGTCTTCTTCGACGAATCTATTGTCTTCTCTGACAAAGTAAGTGACCCAATTGGTTTATTCCAAAAAAATCCCTCATCTTCTCCGACGAATTCGTCATCTATCAGGAAATTATTGTTCAGATAAGAAAGTTGGGGGCTGAACTGGATTGAGGGGCGAGGGAAGTCAGTGGTGTGTGAGGCTGTGATTAAGGAAGAGGTGGTGAAGAAAGTGTTGAAGAATAGCGTCGAGGCTTTGGTGGAGCTTAAACCTTGCTAGTTCCGCTGCTGCTGGTGCTCTCGATGGCTTCAACGCTCATGCTAGTAACATTGTTTCAGCTATTTACATAGCCACTGGACAGGATCCTGCTCAGAATGTCGAGAGTTCACACTGCATAACTATGATGGAACTTGTTGCCGTCGTGAGGGAATGGTGGAAGTGGAGGTTGTAGGTACTGTCCCAAGTGAAATTTCAAAATTGTCCCTTGACCAGTTATGAGAGAGCTGACCATGACTCAGCTTGTTAAACACACGTGTCAACATTTAATTTGCTGATGTAAAAGGCGTATCAAAACCCTCTCAAATAGCAATAGCCTAAGATTTTTAGTATGATATGCCACCTCCTTTTCTAATCTTAATACCCAGTTCCATGCTTTAAGAAAATTTACTAGATTTTGTATAACAACATCAAAACAAGATAAACAACGAAATAAGGACATGAAAAATAACAAGGTTAGCTGACAATAATTTATTCTGACTTACAAATAAATAGCCACATACCCCGTTAGAACAAGGATTCAATAGATGTTTCATGCAGTAAAAAGTAGTGGGTATAAACATAGTACAAGAAGCATACCTGACTAGCTGTCGCCACTGCCGCATGAGTGATATGAATCACATCAACCGTAGCAACAACAATGCCATCTGTTTTCAAATTTCAACTACACATCAGAAAATATTGATGCAATAACTTGTTAGTTACTCATCTCATATACTATTTATATTACCTCTATCAACCACTGGAAGATGCAAAAATTTTCCATCATGCATAGTGTGAAGTGCGTCGACAATTGGTGTGTCAATTATTGCACATTCTGGATTTGGAGTCATGACCTGTTGATTGTGTTGACTAAATGTCAATAAGAGGGACAAGAAACGATAATTGGACGAACACTCTGAAAAACAACTTTTCCTTCTAAAACATGGCAGGATAAACATGGCTGTAAACACCACTAGGTCTAGTCGTACCTTCTGAACAAGAGTTGACGATGGAGGAAGACTTTGTGCTATTACCCGCATCAATATATCTTTTGAACTGAAATTTTCATGCAGGTTATATAGTACATCAAAACTATTCCGAATTTCCGATGATAAATGTTGACAAAAAAAATTATTTTTCAGAGCAAGGCAAACGTAGAAAATGTGTATGTTTTCTGAAAAAGAAGGAGGGCTGGCAATGTCCATAGCAACACACTTACGTAAGAATACCACAAGGTTTGTCGTCAACTGCCACAACAGCACAACTTACACGAAGTTCTAGCATCTTCTTTGTCGTCGTCAAAACTGAGTCTGTTGGGGAAACTGTTACAACCCTGTAAAGTGCCACTATCTGGTGAGTTCACTTTGAATAAAATAACTCCAAACATGCAAAAAATAAAAAATAAAAAATCTGAGGTAACTTTTGTTCAGCTAAAACAAAAGAAGGTATTACCTACTTTGAATTCTCAGGAATAATTGTAGACAAAGATGGCTTAAATATCTGCTCGCGAAGAGTCTCAATGAATGACGAATTGGAGCCTGCACAAAGACCAAATTAGCATGAAACGAAACCAAGCCTATAGAAACTGGCAAGCTAACTACACTGTCCGATAATTAGAAATACAAACTAGGCATGCAAAAAGAAAATACTGTACAAACCAGGAGCAGATGTTCCCCAGTGTTTTTCGATACCTTCAACAGCTGCGGCAATTGCCTTTCCTTTCTCAGCTGCTCTTTCCATACGGGCAATGGCATCATACAAACACTTAGCTATGTCAAGTATGGCTACAACTTCTCCATTCTCCACCACAGGTAAATGTCTGAACCTCCCTGAAAACATAAATCATCCTTGTTTTTATTCATACAAAAATAGCAATTAGCGTGAAAAAGTATATTAAGTGCTTCTCTCCGTATACTAGTACCCACCTTGCACCATCTTTTGGAGGGCTTCCACAGCAAGAGTGTCAGAAAGGACAAATACAGGATTCCTTGTCATAACCTTGGAAGCAGGTGTTTCTTCGAGATTAAGCTCTCGGGCAATAACTCTTGTTGCTATGTCCTTTAACCACAAAATTAGGATAGCAAGTTACATATATAAAATAAAAAAGTGTAGAAATTCAAGGAAAAGTCCCAAAACTTTTTGTTCTTATTCTATCCTAAAAAGAAGCCGAATATTTATTTACCTTGTCTGTGAGGATTCCACAGAGCAAAGCATTAGAATCAGTTAGTAATAGAGCATCTACTTTGCGAGCAGCCATCCTACGGCAAGCTTCATAGACAGATGTTGTTTCAGGAACTGTCAATGCCTTTGAAAGCCGCAATGTTTTCACAGTTCTCTCTCCCCTGATCCAATGGCATCACAAATTAGTGGTTAATGAATGAATCAGTCATGAGAATGTGTTTCCATAAAGAGAAAATCACAATTGACAGGAGCACGAAGAGGATATGCGTATTGGTAATAATATTTGAATTTGAATTTGAATTTATGTATGGAATCTAATTAACAATTGAATTGAAAAGGAAACATATATCCACGAGAACAGCAAAGATGAATGTAAAAAAAAGGAGAATGAGAAGGTACGTGGTGCGTAATGAGGAAAACGTTTTACGAGTAGTTAAGTCTAGCGGTGAATAATCAGAAGGTTTCTTCTTGGAGCGCGTGGGGCTATTGGACAAGGAAGCGCTCCTTCGATAAGAACCACCGAGGCTTGACATGTTTATATATATATTTGTTTATCTTTCCCGGACGCTACCTAAGCGTTGAAATTGAAATGAAATGAGGAGTGTGGGTGCAATAGGAAGAGGAACGAGTGGGGGAAGGGGGTAGGGGCGGTCGGAAAATGAGGGTTTCCGGTGACCAGCCGGCGAGGAGAGAAAGAGAGAGAGAGGGTTGTGGAGGTGGAGCTGGGTGGAAAAAAAAGGCGGGGTGATGGGAGAGGAGAAGTTCAAGCCGATTCCAGGGGGACCAATGCCCTTGCTACACCTCATCACTCCTTTTTATTTATTTATTCACTGTCGTAACAGCAACTGCGCTCAATTCGGAAATCTGAGGCTAAGCCATGTAACGTGCTCTCCGATGACGCCAAACAAACAAACAATACCTTATATCCCTTTTTACCAATTTCGGATATGTGTTTTATCATATCATTGCTGTCACACATATGATATAATTATAAATTGTTTTCGCTAACATTGCAAATAGATTAAACTTGTCACTAATAAGGTTTTTCCATCTAAAAACGTTATATTGATCCACACGTCTTAAAACAATTATTACAATCATTGAGATAAGAGAATTGATTTTATAAACACAATTAAGATTGAGTATGTGTAAATATAGTAAAAAAAATAATATTTATAATAAATATTTTGATTACAATATTTTTATAGGGATTAAAACCACCAGTTTTTTTTTATCATTTTAAAACTACTAATTTAAATATATACTAAAATTATTCTTTAAATGAAAATTACTATCATAAATATTAAAATTAAGTTGCACATTCAAATACATGGTTAACCCAAGTAATACTATTATTTTAAGACTTGCTCCAAACACTGGCTTGCGTTAACATTTTTTTTATAGGGTGTTCATATGATTCGTAGAAGTTTCGCTAATATTAAGAGACGTGATATTAGTGGGTAACTAACGAGGATCAAATTGCAAACCTGTTTATTTCAAAGTCAGAGTCATAATCATGCAGCTGCACTACTTCATAAACTTCTGTAGCCGTTGATGCAGCTATTTCATGTTGTACCTCTTCAATTAATTGAAAGGTTTGCCTATCATATACTCACAATAATAATAATAATGAGTCCAGCTGACACACGAGATTAAAAAAAAATCTTCGAAATTAATCTATGTCCAGGGGTTGGGTGTTTTACATTTTAATATAATTAATTTTTAAAGAATTAATGTCGAAAGCATTGTAGCCGGAAAAACAAGTTTATATATAAATACATTTTTAAAAGAATAAATATAAATATGATTTGTAAATCTCATCCTCGAAAATAATTATTAAAAAGTATTTTTTTTAATAAACTACACCCCTATTGATTTCTCATTAAGCTCCAATGTGTTGATATATTTAAATACTATACATTTCTAAATGTTAACTCTTATTTTTTATGGTCTAATCTCTTAGGCTAGATTTTTCAAGCTGAACAATTTTTCTCGTACTATTAAATTTCCCAAATTAATGTTTTCATGGCTTTCTATGTGAAGGGTAATACCCTTATTTGGTTTAAGTGGTTATACAATAACAATTAATTAACTGATTAAATTTTTTTTATTTGAGTACTTGAATGTCATTTTGATCTATCTTTCTAAACAAAATTACTAAAAATTTGACAATACTTGATTGTTTCTAAATACCAACTTCATTTTAAAAAATATTATCTAAATTGAGTATTTGGACTATCTCCATCTACCCTTGTTTCTTTTCAAGTTTACTACCATAAATCAAATGTGAACTCGCAATCCTTAAACCTCAATCCATAGGACTTGCCAGATTAGTGGAGGATAAGATTTGTGATTCAAAACCTAATGGTGTGTTTGGATGAGTGATTTTACAAATTCAAGGAATTTTAAATTCTTAGTATTTGAATTACTTTGATTTCAATTTCTCATTTTTAAAATATTTTGTTTGGATAAGTCAATTCAAATTTTTTAAATTTTAAATTGTTAAGTTGGATATAATAATTCGATTCTACCATGATAAAATTGATTTTAAAAATATATTTATATGTTGATATTTTTGAATTAAATTTTATAAAAATAAATATTAGCTAACTTTTAAATATTTAATAATTTTAAAATTTAATATTAAATAATATTTAAAAATTTTAAAAATATTTTTTAATATTCAATAATTAAAAATATTAAGAGATAAGAGATAAGATAAAATATATAAGGGAAATAAGAAGAAAAAAATATACGAAGAATTTGAAATTCTTACTTTTTTGGGAGAATTTCAAATTCTACTATTTCAAGGAATTTCACAAATATTTAAATTTCAAATTCTTTATAAATTCTCCATCCAAACAAAGTATTTCACCTTAAAGAATTTGAAATTCTTCAAATAAATGAATTACTCCATTTAAATTCTTCATCCAAACACACAATAAAATCATTTCCCAATTCCTTCTTCCTGCACCTGTTTCTTTACAACCCTTGTCGGCCAACTCTTCCACCAACTTGTCCCCACCTTCCCTTCTTCTTAAATGTCGCACCCATGCTTAAATGCAAGAATGTCACATGAAATGACTTTGTTTCAATTGTGATGAAACATTTTACCTAGCCATAAATGTAACCCTAACCAATTCTTCCATTTACTCATTGACGAAAAATCACCTATCCTAGATCCACTTGACCCTCTTGATGACTCTCTTCTAGATCAAAACCGTTATTTTTCTTCAAGCCCTAACTGGTCAACTCTTCCCCCAGATTCTTCGTTTTCAAGGTTCCATTGATGGTCTTTTAGTAACCATCCTTATTGATACAAACAGTTATCACAAAACCATGTAACCCCACATCGCTCATTAATGACAACTTCCTATCATCCCAACACATGTTTCCCCTGTCATGGTGGGTAATGGTGCCCATATTCATTCATTGGGTCTTTCCAACCAAGTTTCCGTTCTCATCCAAAAAACACAATTCATAGTTCTAGTTTATTTGCTTCCCATCCAAGGAGTTGATATTGTGTTGGGCATTGAATGGTTACAAGCCTTGAGACCCATTACCTCTAATTTTTCTATTCTTTGTATGTCATTCGTCTATAATGACTCCTTTATCACTCTCTATGTAGATCAACCTCTAGTTAACCGTTCTACACGCCAACAACTTTGGCATTTTTTTCATATGGATGCCATTTAATCCCTTCACCTCCTCTCCATCACCAAAACTCTATCTCCTTTTTCCCTTGTTTTACTTAACTCCATTACTCATCGTCACCCTCAAAGCAAGTATTTAACTTAAAAAAAAAAATAGGAACTTTTACAACCACTACCCGTTCTAAAAAATTATTAGGATAATATTTCTATAAATTTTGTTACTCATCTATTGCCTTCAACTCACTACCATATCTTCTAGGTGATCTTAGATCGACTTACAAAGTACTGTTATTTTGTTGTTTTACCTGATCATTTTACATCAACCAACCTTACATCACGATTTTTAGTTGAGATCATCTGTCGTTTACATGGTCTTATCAAAATGACTTTCTTTGACTGTAATCCTATTTTTCTTAGCATTTTCTAGTGCAAACTATTTGGTTTTAAAGGGACCACTCTAAAGTATTCCACTGCCTACCACCCTCAAACTGATGGACAAGCTGAAGTTGTTAATCGATCCCTCCAAACTTACCTTTGTTGTTCCATTGGTGACCATCCTTCCAAGTGGTAACATTTCACTCAATTAGTCGAACTTTGGTATAACACCTCATGGCACTTCTCCATCAACATGACACCTTTTTAGGCTCTTTATGGTCATCTTCCCCTAACCCCCTTAAATTATCAAGTTCAATCTTCTGATCCTCCAAATGACACCATTTCTTTGCAACGAACATGAAAAATCATGGAAGCTCACACAAACAAATGTTGAACAAACCTTACCTTTCAACCAAAGGAATGGGTTTGGTTTTGACTTCAACTTTATCATTAGTAATTTGTTTGCCATTGTCCTTTATAAAAGTTGACTCACTTTTTTTAGGGGCCTTTTCATATCATCCACCATATTGGCCAAGTTTCCTAGAAACTTGATCTTCCCTTGACGACACACATACATCTCGTCTTCCATATTTCTTTATTATGTTGTTTCATTGGCCCACCACCAACAATTTTCATCCTTCTCCCTCTATATTTGTTTCCTCCTTTGAAAAATATCATTTCAATCACCCACCCTTCTCCCTCCCTCACTTTAGTTCCCTAAATTGGTTCAACTCAAGAAAAGGACACAAACTTTGTTCCATTGTTTAATGACACACTCAATACAACTAGCACTCACTGCTTCTCGCCTAATCCTTATGCACAATCTCATCCCCTGGTTCATGCCTCGAAAGCATCCATCCTATTGTCACCCCCTAATTCAAACTTCACCCCACCTTCCTCGATTAATGTGCTGCCACCTCACTCAAAAGTTCTAGATTCTTCTAAGGGCTTTGAGGACAAAACCAAGTTTGATAAGGTCAACATTGATAAGTCTATTCAGATAAATAATCGTGGAGAAGGAAAGAGACTCAAATGTATTACAAAAAGGCCCAATTGACTTGATAGTTTTTGTTTAAATTGCAATAACTAAATTATCGCTTTTGTCTTTTTTTAATGTTGGATAATGACACCTTGACGCCTCTATTATTTTTAAACAGGGCCTAAGGTTTCCCCTTTACCATAGGGAATGAAGTTATATATATATTTTTTATAGCATTTCATAGATTATTTTACTGTTATATAGATTTTAGTGACTTGAAGATAGGGTTAATCTCATCATAACGATACCATTGAAATGACTTATTCATCCCAATAATACGAAGGTACGAGTGATAATACAAAGACAAACTTTTTAGGAAGATAAAAATATTAAATGCATCACTTTCATAGTATATATATATACATGTATATATACGTTGTATTTGTGTATTATAATTTATAATTGAACTACAAATAAGATCATTAGATTGTGAGTTATGTAATACAGATGTAATCCTAAAATAATTTTGCCCATTTAAAATATAAGATTATGCAAATAACAAGATAAGTCAACTCTTATTTAACTCTACTTGTGATTTAATTTTTTTTAATTAATAAATATGACTTATATAGTTAATAAGTTAATTATTATATACTTGTATGAGAAACAAATGAATCTTTTACTAAGTTTATAATACAATAAAAATTAATATATAATATAAAAACTTGAACTATTAAACTTGGAAGAGATTGAGAATCGAGATAAATGCATTATGACTTAAAAGAGTGGAAATGCGAGATTTAAAGAATAATATATTTAAATTGTGGGTGAGGAGAGGCGTGATCAGAGCCGTTGAAATGGCATTTAAGACGGTGACGCGTTTACTGAGAGTGATAAGCATCAGTTTCCGTGTTTGCGAGCCTTGTCTACTTTGTGTCCCCTCATAATCCTAACGTCTCTAAAATGGCTGATTGGGGTCCGGTGGTCATCGCGGTGGTGCTGTTCGTGCTGCTCAGCCCGGGGCTCCTGTTTCAGATACCGGCTAGAGGAAGGGTTGCTGAGTTCGGTAACATGCAAACCAGCGGTGCTGCCATTCTGGTTCACGCCGTCATCTACTTTGGCCTCATCACCATCTTCCTCATCGCCATCGGCGTTCACATCTACACTGGCTAGCTATCTCCCCTCCATCTCACTCTATTTCGCGCATCTCTTTCTCCCTGCTTTTTACTTTTCTAGATTTACATTCCCTTAGCATCTACTCGTCTCTAATTTCTGTATCTGTATGTGGGTTGGGATAAGGAACGAGGAAGATTAGGATAAGGATGATGTTATGTTCTGTTGTCTTGTCTTGTGTTTTATGGAGATATCAATCGTGATCGGTGATCCTTTTTTCTTTCTCACGTTCCCTTTGCCCAAAATTATTTCTAACCTTTGGCCTTATTATGCGCTCTTTCCCGGATTGCTCATCTACTTGTCAAATGGAAAAAAGGCACCCATTCAATGCATCATTTATCGTTTCCGCTTCTGAAAACACTTTTAACTTTTTCAAAAAATAATACTACCACTTCACTTGTGTAATTTTTGTTTAAATTTAAGTAGGTTTAATTATGGAATGCCTAATTTAATTTGCAATTTTGTTTTTCAATCTTACTTGCTTCGAGGAACACTCTTGGGTTTATTATGTTAAAAGTCTTGTAGTAAGTGTGGTAACTTATTTTATAAAATTAATCTTATAATTATTATTTTTTATTTTGAAAATGATGCAACACAAAAATTATTTTTTATACAATATTATTATAGATATAAATAAAAGATTTAATTAAGATTATATTAAGAAATTAATATAACACTTATTTTTATTCTCTTTTTTTTCTTCTAATGCTTCACTTACTATCAAACAGAGTAGTTTCAAGAAAAAGTTATAAGACTATTATTGTGAAATGACGTTTTGAAATTTGTTTTACACAAACGACCCTTCAGGCCTAAGCTATAAAGCTGTTTATGTTTACTTCGCGAGGTGCATTCACGTGGTTTCGACGTTTCGTTACTTTCGTACACCTAAAAAATAACAATGATAGCGTAAAATATAGTCCTTATAATAATTAATAATTTCAATTTTGTCACTTTATAATTTTTTATTTCAATGTAGTCCTCAATAATTTAAAAATATCAATTTGGAATTTTTTGTCCAAATTTTACAAACGGTATTAAATGTGATGATATGGATGTCACGTAGATGCATAGGTAGCATCCCTTCTCACCCTTTTTTTTAATGATTTGGAACAGCCCGTTCTGAAACCAGTCATGGCGACTCAGACACTAATATACGCCTAACTAATTTATTATTTATATGGGTAATGATGAAAAATAAGGATAAGAAGATCAACTCAAGTGCATATTTTTATATTTGAATTTATGCTATATTATGAATTTTTGTTTTCAATCTTTGAACCACATTGGTGCATTTTGTTGAAATGTAACATTTAAATTTAAACATCAGTCAATGCTCCTTTAATGAAACCAGAACGGTTCGTTCTGATACACTCGTTGTGTGTTACATTTGCACCTAGAACGACCCGTTTTAGATACAAAATTAACACACAATGAGTGGGTCAGAACGGGTCGTTCTAGTTTCAGAACGGCCCGTTCCAGCAACATTAAAAAAAGAGTATGAGACCTTGCCACTTGTGTATCTACGTGGCATCCACGTCATCTACATTTAACACCGTTTGTGAAATTTGGACGGAAAGTTCCACATTGACATTTTTTAAATTATTAGGGACCAAATTGAAACAAAAATTATAGAGGGACCAAATTGAAACAAAAATTATAGAGGGACGAAATTGAAACTATTAATTATTATAAGGGACCAAATTAGATGTTTTGTCTTAATTTTATCTTTGAAATTATTTTTATTATGATTCATAATTATTTTCGTTCTTGGTACTAGTATTATTATTTAATTTAGTGTCTGAGTTATATAAAAAAAGCCAAAAAGGTTATCTAATCTAATTATATAAAAATAATAATAATAATTTCATTAACAGAATTATAAGAAAAAAATAAATTTAAGCCTTTAAACTATATTGATTGAGCGATGAATTTATAATTAAAATGATTTATAATCCATATTGTTTGTTATATATAATAAAATGTTGATTTTAATTAATTATTTAAAAATTATATATAAAGTAGTTTCTAATTAACAAACCAAATAAAAATACTTATACTAAAAATATATGAAAGTTAAAGATAAATTGTTTGATTGTTAAAGTCAAATATCAAATGAAGACCATCCTTAAAAGTCTAAATCAATTAATTAATAATTATTAAAGTCAACAATCAAAATTATGAGCTCTAATATAATGGTAAAGACTTAAATAGCCTAATAATTATCAATTTTAAAGATTGATTACTTATTTGATGGGCTTTTTATTGTAGCACACTTTGCTCCCCCTAAGAAAAACTCATCTTAAAGTTTTTGGGGGCAAATTTATTTATTTATTAAATTTGTTGGACTAAAATTTCAAATGGGCCTGTTGTTCAGTTTAAACAGTCTGGGCCAAAAATGCAGGTCCAGATAGCCGATTTGTCTGTGTAGCCCAGAAACGCGTTTCCCCTGGCTTGCTAGGCGCTAGCACTCTTTCCCACTCTCATTTCTCGGTTTCACTCTCTCTCTCTGACTATCTCTCTCTCATGGCGAATCTCGCACGCTTCTCCAAGCGAGCCATCGGAAACGTATTCGCGCTAACAAGGCACCACGTGCTACCGCAGCCTCTGGTGGCGGCAGCGGAACGCCATTTCGCCACGGAGACGGTGAAATCGATAACCCCGTCGGCGGATCGCGTGAAGTGGGACTACCGAGGGCAGAGGAAGATAATCCCGTTGGGACAGTGGCTCCCGAAGGTGGCGGTGGATGCTTACGTGGCACCCAACGTGGTCCTCGCCGGCCAAGTCACCGTCTGGGACGGAGCCTCCGTCTGGCCCGGCTGCGTCCTCCGCGGCGATCTCAACAAGATCAGCGTTGGATTCTGCTCCAACGTTCAGGAACGCTCTGTTCTCCACGCCGCATGGTCTTCTCCCACAGGTTAGCTTCCCATTCCAGGACCTTCGAATTGGAAACGTTAATTATAGATTCGGTTCGAAATTCCAAGAATTCGTGTTTCGCGAAAATCGGTGCGATTTAATTTGTGCATTTGATAATACTATTGCACTTGTATAATCTTTCTTCTCTAGCAAAATTAAGTGGAGAAAACCTGGTTTGCTTCATAGTTTGGTAGTTGTCGACGTTGGTTCATTTGGTAATCAATCTGCTTTCGAATACATTGGAGCTGGGGGTTTAATTTTATTAACTTGTAGTTTCTGACACCAAATTGTTGCCCAGAAGAGAAGTACGCTTTTGTATTTCTGGTTTTCTCTACGCCCACACAACCTTTTTTGCCCCCTCCCCCGCGTAAAGAATAGTGCATTGCTTGTTAGTACAAGTTCTATATGAATATAGAGGTGTCTGTATTTCATTGGATTACCGGTAAGACTCTGTTTAGATAAATTTCTCCGGAAGGAAATAAGAAATAAAATTAATTGAGCTTCTCCCATGAGTTCGTTAAAATTAACAATGGTACTCTAGATTTTGTAGAAGTTAAATGGGAATTTGTATAGAAGTTAATTACATAAAGGTCCAGTTGGACTTTGGATTAACTTTTTCATAAACACTTATAGGAGAAGAAAATAAAAAATAAAAAATGAAATAAACTTATCCATAAGATAAAATTAGCTTATGCATAAGTTAAAACTAAGTTGTTAGAGAAGTTAATACAAGAGTTTTTACAAATTAGTTTATACATGATCTAATTTTAGTTTATGGAGATTTTTTTTTTTTAGTAGTGTTTATGGGGAAATTTATCTAAAGTTCTAAACATCTCTTGATTTTAGCTTGTTAGAAAATCTCAATTCATATGCATTTGTTATTTTTTCTCTTGATTTTAGCTTATTAGAAAACCTCAATTCATATGCATTTGTTATTTTTTCCTCTTATAAGTGCTTCTAGAAAAGTTTATCTAAATGAGACTTAAATTTAAAGAATACAAAAAATAAAGAAACTGGAATCCAACTTGTCTAAAGTGAGAAATTTACTTTAGAAGATAAAATATGTAATTCAGTTGTTTATGTGAAAATTAACAGTCGATATTACATGCATTAATGCATTAATTCAGTTGTTTATGTAAGTCAGCAATTGTTTTTTCATCAGTGATTGAGATTACTTATTGTTATTCACTTGCATTTGGTACCCGGAATGTTTTTCCATTCCTGGAAACCTTAAAATGAGAATCTTAGTTTCTTATGTTCGGTAACTATTTTTAAAAAATAAGATATTTCCAGGAATGTAGTTTCCTGGAAATCATTTTTATCCCACTTTCCTACAAAGACATTCTTACGAGGGGGTGAGAATTCAACTTTCTCGAGTTAGGAGGAAAGTTTAATACATATAAAAAGACTACAATATCCTTTTTTAAAATAGAAGATCTTTCTCCTATTTCTCTTTCTCTCTCTATCTCTCTCATTCTCACTTTCACTCCCACTCTTCCTCTCTCCCTCTCCCTCTCTCTCTATTTCTCTCCCTCTCTCTCTCCCCTTTATTTCTCTTTCTCCCTCTCTCTCTCACTCTCACTTCTCCTCTCCCTCTCTCTCCCTCTCTCTCTCCCTCTCTCCCTCTCTTTCTTCTGTATCTTTATTTCTCTTTCTCTCTCTTATATTTCATTATTTCTTGACCATGTCAATTTTAATAATATTATTAAAGTTTGTTTTGTTTCTATAGTTTAATAATATTTGTTGAAAAAATTTAATTTATTAATTTATTTATTTGAATGAAATGAAATATATATTTTTATCCTTCTTAATTATTATGTACCATTTTTATTTTGTTTATTTTTTTTGTTGAATTTTGTTTTTAAATAATTTTAACTATAAGTTTTTAACTTTTTAAAAATAGGTTAATGTCATTTTTTTATAAGATTTGAGTAAATAAATATATCTAATAAGTTTATTTTAATAAAGGATATTTTTGTAAAAAATATTTATATTCCCAGAAATATGGTATTGTAATAAAACATAAAAATCTTTAATTCCCGGAAATCTTATATGAATATTCTCAAAAACCTTTATGAATAAGGATTTGTAATTCCTTGGAATCATGATTCCTAAAAATAAAAAAACTTCTCCTTTATCCAACGTCCCATTAGGGTGAAATGGTGCCACTTGTTTCATGTAAAACTTTCGTGCAACAGTGTTGTACCAAATAGTATTTTGAATGAAATATTGTTTCATTGATTTGCCTAAAGTCCTTAACTTACTAGTTGACATCTGTATCAGGGGATACAGATGCTCTACATGTATAAATGAGTTTTCTTAAATGTTGAGAATGAGATTATTTTTCATTTCTTCTGAAGTTAATAATTTTCGAATATCATTGAAGATCGTAATATCTATCTTATTCATTGGGTCAAAAGGATTACTTACATATTTTTTAGAGAGTGGGGATGAGGTGGAAGAGGAGTTCGATGCAGATACTTGTTTCATCTGATTACTTCACAATGCTGGGGGATCAATCTTTAGTGATTGTGTTATTGAATTACATTGCAGCTTCCATATTCAATTTGAGATCCTTGAAAAATTCGTAATTATGGTTTATGAATGTATTGCTTATGCATTATTTATGCTTTCTTTCGCAAAACAGGCCTTCCGGCTGACACCTCAATAGAAAGGTATGTGACAATTGGGGCATACAGCTTGTTGAGGTCCTGCACTATTGAGCCAGAGTGCATTATTGGGCAGCACTCCATCCTTATGGAAGGTTCGTTGGTGGAGACACAGTCAATCCTTGAAGCAGGGTCAGTAGTTCCGCCAGGAAGGCGAATTCCATCAGGTGAACTTTGGGCAGGAAATCCAGCCAGGTTTGTGAGGACGTTGACTCATGAAGAAATCTTAGAAATCCCCAAACTGGCAATTGCTATAAATGATCTGAGCAAAGACCATTTCTCAGAGTTCCTTCCTTATTCCACAGTATATTTGGAGGTTGAGAAGTTTAAGAAGTCCTTGGGTATTTCAGTTTGATGCTCCTTTTTTGTTATACTTCAA
Source organism: Cajanus cajan (assembly GCF_000230855.2). Taxonomy (NCBI): domain Eukaryota; kingdom Viridiplantae; phylum Streptophyta; class Magnoliopsida; order Fabales; family Fabaceae; genus Cajanus; species Cajanus cajan. The sequence continues at coordinate 77,034,381 of NC_138518.1, forward strand.
TGTATCTGTTAGCTGGAGTTTTGCTTGTAAGGAAATAAGAATCTAAACAAAGAGCAAGCTTTTGTATTTTCTTTGTATTCCTTGCTGGAATTATTAGCTAAAAACATCATGTTCTATATAATTGACTGGAGTAATATGTTCAGAGATGAGATGTATCTCCTGAGCTCTGGGCATTAGTTATTTTACTCCCAATTGGACAGATCCGCTATTTCTCCCATTTTATCCATTTGTTGCAAACCGGTATTGGGTGGATAAATCAGGTTTTTATCACTTTCTCTCACTGCCTGCTTTTTTTTTTTATATATTTTTTTTATCAACTATTTGAAGGCATTTGTGAAAGAGATACACGGGTTCATTTGAGTTGTGATTTGAGTTTCCAAAGGAAAGGGTATGGGTGGTTCTTCCTTGACTATGTGACTTTGCACACTATTCTTATGGTTTAACGGTCGTGACATACTTGCCTCAGTGTAATATATATGCAGTATGCTTATTTGTTTTCCTGTTGAAACATACAGTATTCATTATCCAACTTCGATATCCACTATGTCAACAATTATTAAATACTAAGAAAGCCAACTCCAAGTTATTAAGTATGAATGGGATAATAAAAAATATATATAACGTACAAAGACTGCATTGTTGTATGGTGAGAACTGAACAAGGATGATACTAAAATCTCACAGTAGACCCCAGAATCAGGGGGTGGTGCTGCCAGGCCAAAGGCAGACTCAAGAGGCCACCCCCACTTAGTCAAAGATACTTAAAGTTAGCTTAATTGTTATTGCGGGATTTGTTGTCAAACACGTTTTAGTGTGTTTATCTTTGTGATATAGTTGAAGGCATTGAGATGCTCTGTGGATGACATTGACTCCACTGTTAAGAATGGCAACATCATATCATAGGAGGTACTTTATTAGATGCTACTAACTCCCAATTATCGGAATTTTTTTAATTTCTGTTTCCTTTTGTTGTTGACGTAGTTGGATATTATTTCACATCTTGGGAAAAAAAATTTGTTTGGAGGAACCCTCGTATTTTGCGCTTGAATGAGATAAGTTTCTAGTGAGGGATGCTTTGGAAAAAAGGATTTAAAAATATTTCAATTGCTGCAGTGGACCATTTTAGGATATAATATGCTACAACTCCACTTTCATATATTAAGTGAGCTGGAAAATTCCTAATTAGTGAGGGGATTAGGACATGGACTATAGTTGTATAAATGATATATTAATGTTAAAAATGGCCACTTGAATTGTAAAAGGAAGGCAAGATAAGAATAAGATTATACGTTCAATTTCTCATAAACCAACCTGCATGAACTAAACAAAACTATGTATTAAAACTTAATGGATTCTCAAATAATTAGCCTAATTATTATTCCCTGTTGTTGTAGGAGATAGGAGGGTGGAAGAAGAGATGGGTTTGAATAATGACAATTAGTTGGCACAATGTTGGAAGCATTATTTAAAACATATTTGATTAGAAAACCGGTGAAGAAGGAAACCTCCCCTTTGTGGTCTCATATAATCATCAACCATAATGTAGGTATAGATGTAATGGGAAATTTATATAATAATTGATAGATATTGACCCCTCAACTATCCTAATTTAATTCAAAATTTTCCCTATATATCACCCGTTTTCTTCTCTTATAAAGCAAGCCACTTCAAGACTTGCTTTCTTCCATAACGCCAGAGGCCCCAATAAGACCCTTATTTCAGTTATTTGGTTCGTTGCTGGAGCAAGACTTGGCTCGAACTCAAGCCTATGTTGTTCTTCACTCACAAAGGTAGAAATTGCTAATGTTTATAGTAATTTCTTTTGTTGGGGGAATAGGAACGGATGTTGGGACGGCTCAATCAAATCAAATCTCCTAATGACTGGGTCCTTTGGTATGATTGAGCCGTGCCAATATCAATTCCTTCTAATCAAAGATTAAGGCATTTTTGTTATCCCTTTGTGTATGTTTAATTTAACTCATTTTTATCTTAAATCATATAGAACTAAAATATTATTAAGATAGCTTCCGAAAAATGATTTATTTTTTAAAATTAAACTTTACTCAACATGCGTGTACCTAAACAGTTAAATGCTGAATGGTTATTCTTATTATTTGCCATGTAAAATGCTAAGATGTTAGCTGACAGTGCCCACTGCCAAACATATTCATATGTAACTACAGTATGTAAGGGCGGATAAATGTTTCCCCTCCCGTTTTAGGAAAAATTACACAGTGCTGTATTTAACAAATTTTATGTCTAAGATAAAACATTTATTTAAGTTTTATCCTCAAATAATTGATAGTTTTTTATTTTTTTTATTTTTTGCAACAAATTATTAATTAAATCTAATAGTTTAAAATTTTCAACATCTCACTTAATGATCATTCATTCAATAACTATTTTGTAACATAGTCTCAAATTAATCTAAAAAAAATTAATTTTGATAAGTAATTATAAAAATAATTACAAATATTATTTATAATATTTTATAAATTAACATATTTCACGAATTTAAAAAATATTTTTTAATATAGTTTAATATTTATAATGAAACACTAATTTGTTTGTTAATATTTTTTTTATTAATTTCAATTTAGAGAAGAAGAAAAAATCCATAATCTCTAATGATGCAATTTTTTTCTTCAAAATCTTATTTATTGAAATTCAAATAAAAAATTCAAAGTAATTTTATATTTTAAAATAAGTTGTGAATAAAATAAAATAAGATAAAATGATTTGACACTTATAAAAAATGATCAAAACTAGACAAATATTTTTTTTATAAAAATTAGAAGAATTACTCTTTAACCAAATGTTGTTATCATTATCATTTTTGTTATATTTACTATCATTCTATTTATTTATTATATATAGGTTATCATATTTTTATGAAATTTAACCTTTATATTTATTTCAATAACATTTTTTCTTCAATTCAAAAAAATATAATATAAGTTTTTAATTATGATAAAATTTTCAAACTAATAATTTTACAATAATATTTATATATAGACACATTTTTTAAATAATTTTATAATCTAATGTATTAAAAAAATTAATTATTAATAATATAATTAAATATATTTCTTAATTACATAAAATTATATATATATATATATATATATTAAAAAAAATTGGTTGAAAACCTAAGACAAAGATCTTATTGACATTGCCTTAGCTACGATCATGAAATTACAATAGGTATAATAGTTTTTAATATTTGTTTATTATCCCTATAACTTTGAATTCACTAACCTGAACTTAATTTATTAGAGTAAAAAAAATATTTTTTACGTCCTATAAATTTCAAATATTGAATCCATTTGTTTTGGGCCAAGGCCGACTGACACCTAAACAGCCCAAAGATAAAACAATGGGCTCATTGTCTGCGTCATGCCTAGGAAGCACCATGCACCTGCGTTATACGGAAACATACTTCCTAAAATATGAAGTAACAATGAACGAGAATGACATGAAAAAATGGAGAGCATTTTTGAAAATGGGTGGATGAAAGATAAATTGATAAGTTAAATAGTACGAGGGAAGCATATAATAAAAGAGTGTATGTAGTGTCTATTCCCATTGGAAGGGAAATAGTGCAGGGGCATCATTCCCCTGGGATCCATTAGAAGCTAAGTTATACATGGAGGAAGAGTGGTCACTCCCAGTGGGGCCCAAAACGGGGTCCAAGCTGTTATCGTGCAGGCTGAGGCCCAATGGCTGCATAAGCGGCGAGTGGGGGTTCACCATTTGGTTTAACCCATTTCCAGGACTGTGCGGCTGAGGTGATGACAGAAGAGAGAGAGCACGAGAGGAGTCGTGGACCGAACTTGTAAGGCTATCACTGAACATTTTGCATCTCAGCCCACCGCTTTCCGAGTACGGGCTCGTCCTAAGAAACATCTGGGCCTGGCCCGCCGAACCAGCTCCCAGATGTGGGCTTTGGCTGTTCATGGCATGCGTATGGTCACCTTGCATGAACGCGACTTGCTTCCCTTCTTTATAACCGGTTGGAGAAGAAGACCCAAGAAAAAGGTCCTGTTTATCAACCAAATGCAATTGTTGGTGTTGGTTGTGCCCATGAAGCCTAACATCACCAGAACCACCAACAACTCCACCCCAAGTAGGATTCACCACAGTAGTGGAAGGGTACACATGTGAACTTGAAAAAGGTAGCAACTGGGTGCCTGATAAAAAGTATTAGTCACAAATCACGGTAAATATCACTTGTAATTTTAACAAACTTACCATATATCAACTATTTTCTCATTGTGGGGTATAGGTGGGCGTGCCTAACCAATAATTGAGCTTATGTGTGTGTTTGTTTGTGAAGAAATGTCCAAACCGTGTGAGAGAGTTGAGGTGTGACACAGGATAAGATATTTAGGCAAAATACATAAGACTACTTACACACAACAGTTCTAGGATGTCCTCTCTCAAAAGCAAAAGGCTTTTGTGTGTGTTGTGAGTACTGACACGTTATGCTAGTGGCCACTGGATTGGCATTTGGTAAGTGCAATGTGCAATTGTGTGTATATGTTAGCTTTGAAGATTTGTGCAGCTATGTGGGGATACTGAGGAAATGTCTGCTCCAAATCTAGGCACACAGGGGTCCACTCAGATAAGCTAGAAGTGGAAGTTGAAGCTAACCTTGGTAAGTGGACAAAAAACTAGCAGAGCGCGTTAGAGGTTCTGGTTGGGGCTTTCTTCTCCGTCGGTTGTGCCCATCTAACCGCTTCCTGCAGCTCCTTTTCCCCTCATCAAATTCCTCTAGTGAATGGAACCTACACAACACACAACTTCACTAGTGAGTCAGGTAACATGTCATGTCAACATGCCATCAACACGTACCATGCACATGAAGCTTCAAAAGTGGAAAAAATAGCTAATCAGGAATCATCAACACTCAATAATACAGCCATTAGGACACTTATTTATTTCTCCATATCGCAGAATCTACCGGTATGGGGGTTTATCAATGTGTCATCCCATCAAGTACAATTCAAGCTATACAACATCAAGGACATAAAAGAGTGTGGTCTCCTAAATTAGCATCATACTTGCTGTAAATTAAATTAACCATTAACAAGTGATTTATGTTGTACATTTTGCCCATCTTCACGGTAAATCATAAGCTACGATCCATCTTTGATTTTCAAACTTGTAAATCACAAATATTATTAGTTTCAGACATGTGATTGCACTGTTTTCAAGAACTTATTTGTGCTATGTCCAAGTCCCTAAAGATATAACAGATTTTTCTCCATAGATATAGATATCATGCATTCACACATTCATGAATCTGGACTGTTGGATGAAGATCAAACGATTCGTATTTTAATGTGCATTTTAAGTGAAATTTATCAAGATAACATATGAACCATCCAATCTTTATCCAACTATTAATGCATGTATTTGGTAACTGTAGGGTATCCAGATCCCAGAAGATGATCAGGTATCTTAATAGGGAATTATCTTAATTAATCAGGCAGCATTTTCTAGTATCTATAGGTATCATCAGTTGAGATTCCTTTTTTGTTAGGATTGTGCTTCTACCTCCCTAACAAGCAATTTCATCGCAACGCAAGACACACACACATACAAATGTGAAATATGAAATACGAAAGATGCACCTGCTACACTGTTGGCAGAACCTTTGTTTCTGGCCTCCAATTGTGACCTGTGCAGTCTTGGAGTGGACTTCACAGACCTTATGGCGCCTATGATAGTCCCTACAATTACTGAGATCAGAATGGCAACCATCCACAAGGCATGACACTGTTTGTGTCCCATTGCTAAGGGCACGAGCCCTCTTAGATGACCCTGAGGATGAGGATGCCATTTTGGACACTCCAACACCATCTTTGGACTTGCTCATCACTGATTCCATGCCAGAATTCCCAACCTGGCCAAGCTTCAAATCAACAGAAAATTCCCCCTTTGTTCCATACATTCCATATTTGTTTGACCCTTCCATAGTTTCCATGTTGGTCAAGTTTGCCTGATCCACTTCACTCAAATCCCAAGAAGGTGCTTTCAAATTCCAGTCCATAGCAAAAACACTTCCACTTTGCTCACCTTACTGTGTGTACCACGAGAAGATGCTTCTCAATTACAAGGAGATTGATAAGTAAGAGAAAATTAAACATTGGACCAAACAGATAGATTTTATGAAAGAAGGTAAACCAAACTTTATGAAAGTGCATCTATAACTGATTAATGTGCAACAACCGAAATTCTATTCAACAAGATTTTTTGAGTGACAACTGATAGAGCAGGATTTTATTTTAAAAAAATAAAATAAAAGGGACAAACATAAAATAGGCTCCTTGTATAGAACTATATTAGACATTTGTTTGTCCGTATTTAGCAAAAAGGAGAGAGAGAAGAAACCTGCACCAGAGAGTGTTGAAAATACGTAATAATGACTAGCACACAGCTGCCAAGTAGAAAGAGTTCCAAGGAAATCGGAGTTACAATTCACAAACTTACTAACAGCATGTAATGAAGCAAATAGGAAAACAAAAACTAAAAACACATTAAAAAGAGGAAAGTAAGTGTTTGTAGACAACCATAGGTGAAGTATGCTTACTTCTTCACTTCACCACCAAAACCGCCACTGGACAGCCAAATTAAGAAAGCAAGCTTTTTTTCTTCCTTTATTTATATTTTTTAAGTTGAAAAAAAAAGGGGGCAGAAAGAGAGAGGGTTGTGTGTAATATGAAAGAAGGAACACCACATAAAGCATACCTTGTTAGCCACTTAAGAAGATGAAACTGTGGATTTGTGCATACAAGAGTGTGGATAGTGTATTGATAGTTGAAGTTGATACTAGGGGAGGACTGAGGACAGGGACAGAGAGAGAGGGGGAGAGAACAAGAGCAATGAAACTCAAAAAGGGTGAGGATAATGTACCCTGTTTATCAAGTTGAACTAAATATTTTAAGAATTTAAAAATGCGATTTTTTTTTTCCAAAAATAGGGCCTCTTCCGGGTATGTAAAGCTTGAGAAAGAAAGGAAAGAAAGGAGATATAATAAGGACAGGCTGTTGGTTGCTTTCAGCTTTTGTAGTCAGGAAAGAGAAGTACAAAGAATGGATGCTCAAGACAAGGCATGTGGCATTGTGTTTCACATTTCATGGCATGTCTTTCCTTTCTAAGGATTATCTTCCTTTTTTAGTTTTCAACACTACAGTAATCCTTTGTTTAACCATCATGAAGAAAATAAATAATCAAATGAAGGAAAAAAATAGTAATAAAATATGCAATCGAAAGGATGTATTATTTAAATAAATAATAAAAAAAAGTATTTTCTTTTAATATGGAAAAAACTCTCTTATTTGAATACTAAGGCAATTTATTTAATACAAAATTTCATGTTCGATTCTTATTTATATGAAAATCCTTCAGATCAATGGTGACAATCATAATATTAAAAGGGAGATAGGAAAAAAAAACACTACATATAAAAAAATTAATAATAAGCTTTTATAAACATTTTTTATACAATAGAAATATTAAAAAAACTACGATGATAATTAAATATATAAGTTCTCACAAACATATATTTTTGTTATTTTTATTTGAATATATGCACATACAACTTCACAATGATTAGATATTGTCCAATTTATGTTTAAGTTTTTATGATTTTATTTTTGGTCATTATTTAAAAAACTTTCAACCAATAAAGTATGTGTGTGTTTTATAAATTATTTTTTTTCTCATATTCTAATGATGTGTTACTTAATCTATATCCCAATAATTTTCTACCTCAAACAAAGGACTTTAATCTCCCATTTAGCAAGATTTGTTTTTGTATTGCATTCTTTTTATTGTTTGCATGTTATGGATTATGGGATTATTGGTTGTCACTAAATCCAACCTTATACACTAAGAGGAGGTAGTTATACCTTTGTTATTTTTATTAGGGGTATTTGGACACACAACTTCACAATAGTTAGATATTGTTCACTTTAGCCAATAATTTGGATGAAGAATTTTACAAATTCAAGGAATTTTAAATTCTTGGTATTTGAATTACTTTGATTTCAATTTTCATCATTCTTAAAATATTTTGTTTGGATAAGTCAATTCAAATTTCTCAATTTTTAAATTTATGGGTTAAATATGATAATTTGATTCTACCATGATAAATTTGATTTTAAAAATATATTTATATGTTGAGATTCTTAAATTAAATTTTATAAAATTAAATATTAACTAATTTTAAAATATTTAATAATTTTAAAATTTAATATTAGATAATATTTAATAATTTTAAAAATATTTTTAAATATTCAGTAATTAAAAATATGAAGAGATATGAGATAAGATAAAATATATAAGTGAAATATGAAGAAAAAAAATATGAGGAATTTCAAATTCTTACTTTTTTGGGAGAATTTGAAATTCTACTATTTCAAGGAATTTCACAAATGCTTGAATTTCAAATTCTTTATAAATTCTCCATCCAAACAAGGTATTTCACCTCAAAGAATTTGAAATTCTTCAAATAAATGAATTACTCCATTTAAATTCCCCATCCAAACACATTATAAGTTTTTCATGGTTTTTGTTTTTGGTCATCACCCAAAAAAGTCTCATAATTAATGAAGTATGTGTGTATTTTATAAACTCGTATTTTTCCTTTTTCTTTAACTATGCGAGACTTGATTTATATCTCAATATTCCTTTCTAACCTCTCAATCATTATGTTAACCCTAGTAGTTGTTCTATACCAAAATAAATATAATCAACATCATTATTATAGTTAAATATTTATTACATATTTTCTCATTAGTAAAATAACTACTTGAACATCAGTCCACTTGGATTTCATCTCAGTTAGTATATTTTGGAGCTCAAACAAAGTCAACACTTCTACTTCAAGCACATCAAATTTCATACAAATTCATTATGATCGACCTAGTGATATGAAATCTAGATAATTTACTTGAGACTTTAGACTCTTACCTCACTAATCTATTATACACACACACATACACACACACACACACACACACACACACACACATATATATATATATATATATATATATATATATATATATATGAGGAGGGATTCACTTATTCCAATAAAGTCTATTACACTTACTTTATTCAATAACTTATGTTTCACATCAAATTTCAGTGATCTAACTATTGAATTAAAAATTCTTAATACATAGATCGAGTTTGCAAAATTAAAAAATTTAGAAAATTATTTAAAACTTTATTTCATTAATTCAAATCAATATATATATATATATAATTATTATTATCTGTCAATTTAAATCAATGAAACACAATATCAAATAATTTTTTATATTTTTTAAAAAATTTTGTAGATTTATTTTATACATTAAAATATTTTAATTCAATGATTGAATCATTAAAATTTTATGTAAAACATGAGTTATTTAATAGAATAAGTATAGATAAACTTAGTTTTAAAATAAGTGAATTTATCTTTTCTTTATGTATATATAAAGAGAGAAAGGGACATGGAATAAAGCTCACAACTTCTTGAACTAGTATTATGTTTGATGGCATTATTTAAATAATTAACCTCTCAAATAAATCTTCACATCTAAAAATAAATAAATAAAACTTTAGTTTATCCACTAAGAGATATTCTGAATTTACTTAAAAAAATCATAATTCATTGTTTTCTGAAAAATTAATCATTCTCATTATTGATTAAGCCTATCTTTGTTAGTTTATTTATTTTTGAGTGATATATTTATATTTAGTTGAAATTGGAAAGTTGGTGATGTAGGGTGTAGCCCACAGGGGCACAGGCGATGGAGCGACAGCGGGGAACAAAACAAAAGACTTGAAATTTGAAAATGAAAACCTAAGTCCTAAGGTGTAGGGTTTATTTAAAAGGGTAAAAGAAAAGAAAAATCTAAGGTTGTCTAACACTAATAGTCATGTTGTAGTGTAGTTTGTTGGCAGAAGGCTAATGATGAGTGGTGCTGGTGGGCCTTGGCAGAAGACGCTCGCCATTAATTTAGAGGGCTCCAGGTTTAGATAGATGCCTTCCTCAACAATAATGAGACTCAATAAAACCTTCACATACCCTCCACCACGTGATACTCATAATCCTTATTCTCTATCTGCGAATCCTCATGCTGCATAATTGCTATTTATCATTCTCACAAACCTTTTTTTTTTTTTTTTTTTTTAGTTCTATATGCAAATATATCCAATTATCCTACATTGATTTTGGCTTTTTTTATTTGAATTTTGAGAAGAATAAATTGATAGAAAATTTATAATAACGAAGTTTTCATTAAAATTAAGTTTTTTTTTTTTCTGAATTGATTACTTTCCTTCACTCAACTTTCTTCTTAGAAAATATATATCGTTGAGAGTATTCTTGCAACGTCGTTGGAATTATATTGAATGAGTGTATAAAACAGTTAGTAGAGAGATCTTAATTACAATTTAACTGTTGGTCAAATTTCTTTAAATGGGAGAAGTCAGGTCAGGTATCCAATGCGATATTTAAATATTAGGAACAACAAAATATATATAACTTTTAGGATGTGAATTAAAGCAGGTCAACTTAACTAAGTCAACTAGCTCATAATTGGAAGAAAAAAAAAAGGATTAATTAAATTGAATTTACTTTAATACCGAGTTAGAAACTTTATCCCAAATCAACTTTAAGTAAGTCGTGGATTGAGTTGATCTGCCATAATTTTTAATAAAATAAAAAAATAAAAAAAGATTAATTATCAAATGATTTCTTAAATAAATAAAAAATTATATAAACATATTCATAATAATCATTAACTATTCAATTATGATCGGTCTAATAGTATGTGAATAGTTCGAATAACATGTATAAAATTTTAAGTTTTAATTGTGTTGTCATCATGGATATCATTTAACTTTGGAGAAATAAAGTAGTTTTCAAGAATGAGGAGGGAAACATATCTCAGCTGGTTTATCAAATTCAAGTCCTTGGTTAATATTTTATGGTTGCATTAGGTAACATTTAAATTCCTCCTTGGTGAACAAAAGTGGTTAATATTGTTGGTGATGATAATGAAGTGACTTGTACACACATATTTCGTGAAACCAATTAGGTTGCTAATAGTTTGGCTAATTAGCATGGATGTTTTGTTAGCTGAAGATATCTATATTTTTTCAGGATCCTCCTCAATGGATTTAATTAGCTTTATTTGTTGATTTGTTAGCAACTTCTTTCTTTAGAAATTTTTAGTTTTGACTTTAGCCTCTTTTATATATAAAAAGGATAATACTTCAGTAAGTAATTACGAGTAAAATCATTGAATCATTGCATATTAAAAAAAATTGTTGAAGAAATACAAACTCTTAAATGGATCATAATATCTTGAGACATTATTCATTGGCTTTCGACCCAAGGATATACGCACAAAAAATATTTTAATTCATCAACACTAATAAATCTATAGTCACTCACAAATGAGTCTTACTAAGTTACTGATGAGGTTTTTCGCAAACCTATCACTTGGCAAGTGAACCAAGTTTCGAAGTAGTATTTAAAGATCGTCCTCAGGGATTTGAGTGATTAGTAATTCTTACTCTAATGATTTATAAGAAAATGATGTTCAATTTGCGGATGAATGATGATAAATTAAAACAATACAGTAAAACAAACGTAGTAAGGATGATGATTAAGAAACAAGGATTGGTTCGGAAGCACTTGCTAACTCATAGATCTTCTTAAAATAAATGCTATTCTAATTCCATTATTTCCACGTTCATTAAGTAATCCAACAAGATTCCTCAAGGTTGAATCCTAAAGTCATTAAGCTCAAAACATGATTCCTCTATGTTTTGAGTTCAACACTTCGCATTAAGAACAAGAACTTGAACAATGTGACTAACCAAATCAAGTCTATCCCTAGAACAAGAATTGATTAGGTGCAAGATTCAGTTCGGGTTTTCAAAAACGTTTTCCAACTGGATTCAAAAACCAAAAATTCATACAACGGGTGATCAAGCCGATATAAGCATTAAGTAAAGAATCATACACAAATAATGAGATTAAAATGCATATATTTAAGAAGGAGAAGAGTTAGTAGTTACATCCAACCAATCCTCAATGAAATTAGCCACTCATGGCCATTACAAATTCTGCAGCAAATTCCATAAGAGAGTACAAAGTTGCCGATGAAAAACAGAGGTTTTGGGAGCTCCTGTACGTAACTCCCTAGCTGCAGCCCCCCAATCAGTTTCCCTTCAGCTGTAGTCTCCAATCAATGTATATACAGCTGTTTTTGCATTATTGGTTCAATTAGTGGTTTTTCCACTAATGATTGTCTCCTTTTTCCTTGTTTGTTTCTCCTTGTCTCTCTTTTTTTTTAATTGAGTGCTCCTGTGCTTCTTGTTTCTTTCCTTAATTTTGTGCCCCCACTGTTTCTTTCTTTTCCTTTATTTATATCAACTTTAAAATAGGGGCAGAAAAGTGATTTTTATCTCCACAGCTACAGCTGTAGATTCACAGCTATAGCTCCAACTTTCTGGACCCTTTTCAGACTTCCACAGCTCGAGCTCCAGATTCACAGCTCGAGCTTCAGCTTTCCAGATTTCCACAGCTCGAGCCCCAGATTCACAGCTCGAGCTCCAGATTCACAGCTCGAGCTCCAGATCTACAGCTATAGCTTCAAGTCTCTGGAACTTCACAATTTCTCCCCAAATTTTCACAGCTCGAGCTCCAGATCCACAGCTATAGCTGTGGATTTCTGCCTAGCCAAAAAATTCTGCAAAAATATGAGGAAATTCCTTAAAATTGCTACTACTCCTCTACTCTTATAATATAACTTAATTATTTAAATAAAAAGAGTGAAATAACATACATATTATCTCTAATTACCCAAAAAGAGTGCCAAAAGTTGAGTGCAAAACAAGCCTAAAAATGCACTCAACAACTACCCCAACTTAATCTCTTGTTGGTCCCCAACAAGATACCAATCAAAAACCAAAAAGGTTACTTCCTACCATAAGATTTCTTCTATATCAACAATAGGTAAACACTCAATCAATTCACCATCAAAAACCAATTTCTACTCACTGAGGTGCCCACAACAACAACCATGCCCAAACACAAAAATTGCAAGGCAAATCATAGCATGAACATTACAAACCAATATCTGAACATACTCTCTCAACAATGGCTCTCCAGGGTGAGTGTTTCTCTCAAGTCCATTCATCATTTCTATGAACATAAGCATTGATATCATCTCTTCAGTACTACTCTTTGAGAGAAATTAAGGATCACGAGGACTTTTTTTTTTTTTTTTTTTTTTTGGAAAGTTGAGGGTTGACTGAAGCTTGGTTAACAAAGGAATGTGGTTTTTCAGATTAACAGGGTTTAAACTCAAGAGAGTAAAATGAACATGAACCAAACACTCCACTTTGCTCACTCTAAATATTCAACTCCAACCAGATCTCTCAGCCCAAAATCTTCCTCTAATTACACACCCTCTTTCCTTAAGGTTCTTTGCCTAGATTTCAAGAGGTCTCTCTCTCTTTTAAGACTTTTTGTACAGGTGCTTGCTTATTTTGCTCTTGATTTGATTTTATTTTATTTTATTTTATTTTTTTTATTTTTTTATTTTTTTTTTTGATTTTTTTGATTTTTTGATTTTTTGATTTTTTGATTTTTTTTTTTTTGATTTTTTTTTTTTTTTTGATTTCAAAATAATGATAGAATGAAAATAACAAGCACACTTGAATGTGAACAGAGAAAAATGATGGAGGGGTGACTCTTCCCTTCAACTTGCATTGGCTTACTTTCCCCATTTTCTTTCCACTTGGCAATTCTTACCAACTACCCCAACTTAATCCCCAATTCATTTTCATTTACTCTCAAGAATTTGGTCAGAGTGATGAGTTGGTATTTGGGAAAGGTTTAAGGTGATTTGAAGGTTAAGGCTCAAACAGGTTTTGAAGAATAGATTCAATTCTGGCTGGCTGTTTGGTTCTAGGCTTAAAAAGATTTCAGTTATTTACAATGGAATGCCTTGATCCTGTCCAAAACTTCTCACAAGAGCAATCATTCAAGATTCAACCAATGCAAACACATATACCATGATGATGGCTCTCAAAAGTGAAAAAATATATATGCACTGTTTGGTCTCTCACTCACCAGCTTGGCTAAGTGTTCAGTTATTGATTTTTCATGCCATGCTAATCAAATAACTCACAATTTCATGATTAAACAAAGTTGAAAGAGTGTTACCTCAAAACAAGCCGCAAAACAAGCTATTCTTGAGTGAATCAAAAGATGTGTTTTTACTATTGTTGATCTAAAATCCATCTCATTTAGTTCCTTTCAACAAACAAATTTTTTTTTTTTTTTTTTCACAAAAAGTATATAAACCACCAGATAGTTCAAACAGTTAACAAAACAAAAACTAAACAACTAGAATTTAAAAAAATGGCATAAAATTAAAGTTAAACTCCTCCTTTTCATCATTGCTTGCTCATGCTCTTGCTCCCCACCATGAAGTTGTTCACCTTGATCTCCTTGATCTCTACCCCCTCCAGAAAATATAGGACTGTCCCCAGGCCAGTTCAGATGGTGGTGGTGAGGTTGGTGCATCGGGGATTTTATGAGTGGCTTTAGAACTTCCATTTGAATTGCCACCTTTTGAACAAACTATCTGAAAATTTTACAACCAATTCTTGCAACCAAGTTAGTCTACAAGTTGATCATACAAACACAATATAATTCTTCATGGAGCATAAGGAATGATCAATAAACATTGTAACATGTGAAGCACTAAAGTTATTTCCAAGCCACCAATAAACAAGCAAATATTTCTTATTTGCTTCCATGATCAATGATTTCACACTTTGGATAAAGAACACAAATTCACTCACGCATTTAACCAAACACATGGTTTACATGAGAAAGAAAAGCAAAATGCAGGTGAATTGTTGCCATGCAAGGTTTACATTTCTTCACAAAAATGAACCATTTCAGTGATCACCTTTTTCAAAGCTTTCATTGTGTTCAAATCAAATACTTTTCTCATTCAGGCAATTCTTCAAACACAACATAGGCAGAAAATGAGAAGGATCATGCATGTGCAATATTGAAGAATCAAACACCCAAACTCATGCAATTCCACATTGGTGTACTTCCAAATCAATCAAAAAGTTCATAAATGATGAAAGATTATGAGAAAGATTCAAAGAGATGAAGAGCTCACAAATACGAAGATCATTGGAAGAAGGAAGAAAGATGAAGACTCTACCTTGAAATCCCAGCAAAAAGATGAGTGCTTTGGTGTTTTAGTGTGGAATGACTAAGGAAAATGGGGATCTTAATGAAGAGATAATGAGAGGAGGAATTGATGAAAAGGGATATGAAGAGTGGGGAGATGGAGAGTGTTCGTGAGTGGAGGAAGTAAGAAATGAAAAGGTGGAGGGAAAGTGGTTTTATCACGCATTTTGAGTCCCAAGATTTCAGAGTTGGCACCAGAGACTTGGCGCTTTAGCTGTGAAAGCCAGCGCTTGAGCGCTGGAGTTGAAACACCTCTCCATATGCTCCAGAGAGTTGGCGCTATAGCGCTGAGAATGGACGCTTGAGCGCTGGAAATTTAACATGAACAAGGAGGCCAACAGAGAGTTGGCACTAAGGCGGTAGCAACTGGCGCTTGAGCGCTGGAACTTTCTTAAGCAATGGTGCTGGAACAGAAAGTTAGCGCCTTAGCTGCAGATTTTGACGCTGCAGCTGTGAAATTTTGAGATCAAGGCTGAGCTCCAGAGAGTTGGCGCCATGGCTGTGGAGTCTGGCGCTCCAGCTGTGGAATTTTCACCTACAAATTGGCTCAAACCGAGACTTGGCGCTAAGTGAAAACTGGCGCTGGAGCGGTGAGATTTTGGACACAAAAATGACAGAATTTGGTCATGTGGTCTTCATGAAAGTTGTAGCTGTGGATGTTAGCTGTGTAGTCGTTTTGGAATCACTCAAAAACAAGGTCTATAACTCCAGATATGACTGTTTTAGTGAACATGGGTCAGGCTGCCAGTGTGAGTTAAAACTGTTGCGGTTTTTAGAATATTTAACACAGTAGATGAAGGAATTTGAAAATGGCTTCTTCATAAAAGTTATAGTATTTTCTCTTATCTTTCTATTGACATAAAGTTTGTATCATTTGGATAACCACAGATAGAGTTATACCCCAAAAACCAAGGATTGACAGTCAGCCCAGCGAAAACGATTTTAACATGTACTTAGCCAAAATCCATTATAACACCACAACAAACATTGAACCAAACCTCTCTATGCACAAATATCTTTCACTCCACACTCCAAATCATTAAACTACTTACAAACCCCACATAAACAAAGATATGTAAAACATATAAACATACAACATATTAAACACACACACAAAAACAAAATGACATCCAAAATCTTAACTCACAACACATAAACAAAACTTACTAAACCAGAAATGTTGAACATATTAAAAACACAACATGCAACTCATCAAACACAATCATCCTAAAATTAAGCAACTCTATGAAATTAAAACAAAAACATGCTAATTTAATGTCCTTAGCTTGACAATCCTGTTTGTTCATGGCTCCTTTAATTGTGTGCTTGTGGTGAATCTCTCAATCTCACCACCCAAATAATGGTTGAGCCTCTGACCATTAACTAACCAATTCCTTCCAGAGGCAGGATCTTCAAGTTCAATGGCTCCATAGGATTTGACAGATTTAATTGAGAAAAGACCTGACCACTTAGATTTGATCTTCTCAAGGAAGAGTTTCAACTTGGACTTAAACAACAATACCTGCTGGCCAGGCTGGAAGTTCCTATTCAGAATCCTCTTGTCATGGTACATCTTGGCTTTGTGCTTGTAGGACTTAGAAGACTCATAAGCTTTCAATCTCCTTTCTTCCCATTCATGCAATTGAAGCTTTCTTTTCTCTCTTGCTGCCTTCAAATCATAATTTAAGGCCTTCAAAGCCCCAAATGCTTTATATTCCAATCCCACTGGCAGATAACAAGCTTTACCAATGACTTTTTCCAACTCTTCATTAGAGATAGACAAAGCCTTCTCTAGTGGCGATGAGCTCTTGAAATCATTTTGAGTTTCTAAGTGCACATCATCTAATGCATCAATTCTGAAGCAATCTTTGAGACCTTTTGGAAACTTTGTTGTTTCAAATACATTGAAACTCACTTCCTCATCTTGGACCCTCACCTTCAGCTTTCCTTCATCCATGTCAATGAGAACTCGAGCTGTCTTCATAAAGGGTCTGCCCAGAATCAATGGAACCTCCACATCTTCTTCCATATCCATCACTACAAAATCAACTGGGAACATGAACTTGTCAACCTTTACAATCATATCTTCCACTATACCATGTGGATGCTTGATGGACCTATCTGCCAACTGCAAGGTCATTCTTGTAGGTCTCACTTCCACTTCTCCTATTTTCTTCAGCATGGATAAAGGTATCAAGTTAATACTGGCTCCAAGGTCTAAAAGTGCCTTACCCACTAATAGATTACCAATTGATACAGGGAGAGTGAAACTGCCTGGATCTTTGGACTTCTGAGGTAGAGACTTTTGTATAATGGCACTGCATCCTGCCTCAAGCTCCACAGTCTCTTCTTCAAAAATTCTTTTCTTCTTAGTTAACAATCCCTTCATGAACCTAGCATATGTAGGCATTTGTTCCATGGCTTCAGTGAAAGGAATATTAATCTGCAGCTTCTTGATGATATCCAGAAACCTTGCAAATTGTCTTTCCTTCTCTTTCTTAGATGGGGCATGAGGGTAAGGTAAGTCTTTAATAGGAACAGTGGAAATGACTTCCTTGCCCTTCTTTTTATTTTTCTCCTTCTCAACTTCATTCTTCTCTTTTATTTTCTCACTATCTACACCCTCATTTTTATTGCTTTCTCCCTCATTCTTCTCAATCTCTTCCTCAACCCCCCTCAATTCAACATTTTCTTTCTTTTCATTTTTCTCACTTACCCCAACATCACCACCTACCACCTTTCCACTTCTTGTTGTTATGGCTTGGCAATACTCCTTGGGGTTGGTCTTGGTGTTGGCTGAAAATGGGCCTTTAGACATGTCAGCTAATTGTTTAGCTAGCTGACCCACCTGCACCTCCAAGTTCTTGATGGATGCCTCTGTATTCTTCTGGTTGTTCATAGATACCTGCATGAACTGGTTCAGAGTATCCTCCAACTTGCTGGTTCTTTCATGCATAGAAGGATAAGCAGGCTGGTGTTGCTGTTGTTGTTGTGGTGGTGGCCTATTGGATGATCCAGCTTCATTCCTCCATCCATATCCTTGGTTGTTATTGTTGCTTCTCCAACCTTGATTTCCCTGCATATAATTGTTAGTGTTATAATTACGGGAATTAAAATTACCTCCTTGTTGTTGGTTCCCCACATAGTTGACCTCTTCTTCATTTGGAATTTCTGAACAGTGACCATTAGGATGATCTCCTCCACAAAAATCACATTTTAAAGAAGGTTTTTGTTGGGTTGAAGAAGAAGCAATAGCATGAAGCTGTTGCGGAATCTTGGCCATTTGCTTAGTCAATGCTTCGATCTGTTGAGACAGCAGTTTGTTCTGAGCAAGAATTGCATCATTAGTGTTAAGATCGAGAACTCCTCTTTTATGAGATTGATGTCTCCCATGCTCTGCTTGGTGATCAGAAGATGCCAGAGATTCTATGATTTGAGTGGCTTCCTCTGGACTCACAGTCATCATGGTGCCACCAGCTGCTGCATCTAATAACATCTTCACCTCAGGCTTGATTCCATTCACAAAGAAATTCAGTTGAGCTATATCTTCAAACCCGTGGTTAGGACATTTCCTGAGCAATGACTTAAATCTCTCCCAGGCTTCACAAAATGGTTCATCTACACCTTGCCTGAAAGTAGTAATTTCTGACTTGGCCTTAATATACTTGGATGAAGGATAGAATCTATTTACAAATTTGTTTTCCACATCACCCCAGCTTGTCAAACTTTGATTTGGGTGAGATTGTAACCAAATTTTAGCTTTTCCTGTTAGAGAAAATGGAAACAATCTCAAATACACAGCTTCCTCATCACCTCCAGGTATTCCCATTGTTCCACATAACTCATAAAAATTTGAAAGGTGTGAGTATGGGTCTTCATGGTCAAGGCCAGCAAATTGTTGTGAGCTAACCAAGGTAAGGAAGGCAGGTTTCATCTCCATGGCTCTAGAAGTGTTTGGAGCTGCAATGCTAGAGAAATGTCTAGGACCCTGTTGTTGTGCATAATCACCTAGGGTCCTTCTGGGAGGCCTAGTTGGTCCATTTCCACCATTATTATTTCCTGTTCCGTCTTCAGCCATTGGTTGATTTGATGAAGTAGAAGAACTTGGAAAATCCTGCTGTTGTTCTAAGATTCTCTCTAACTGTCTCAGCCTTCTTGTTCTGCTATTATTCCTCCTTGCTGTTCTTTCAATTTCAGGGTCAAAATGCAATTCTTCAGCTGGAGTTTTTCCTCTCATACAATTTTAAGAAATCTGCACAGGAAGGTGAATCCACAAAACACAACAAGACAAATATCTCTATATTGTAGCTATTCACAAAATGGATTATCTACACAATTGCAAAATCACAAGATTAAAAATTACTAATTAGCACCAAATCCCCGGCAACGGCGCCAGAAACTTGATGGTGTTTTTCGCAAACCTATCACTTGGCAAGTGAACCAAGTTTCGAAGTAGTATTTAAAGATCGTCCTCAGGGATTTGAGTGATTAGTAATTCTTACTCTAATGATTTATAAGAAAATGATGTTCAATTTGCGGATGAATGATGATAAATTAAAACAATACAGTAAAACAAACGTAGTAAGGATGATGATTAAGAAACAAGGATTGGTTCGGAAGCACTTGCTAACTCATAGATCTTCTTAAAATAAATGCTATTCTAATTCCATTATTTCCACGTTCATTAAGTAATCCAACAAGATTCCTCAAGGTTGAATCCTAAAGTCATTAAGCTCAAAACATGATTCCTCTATGTTTTGAGTTCAACACTTCGCATTAAGAACAAGAACTTGAACAATGTGACTAACCAAATCAAGTCTATCCCTAGAACAAGAATTGATTAGGTGCAAGATTCAGTTCGGGTTTTCAAAAACGTTTTCCAACTGGATTCAAAAACCAAAAATTCATACAACGGGTGATCAAGCCGATATAAGCATTAAGTAAAGAATCATACACAAATAATGAGATTAAAATGCATATATTTAAGAAGGAGAAGAGTTAGTAGTTACATCCAACCAATCCTCAATGAAATTAGCCACTCATGGCCATTACAAATTCTGCAGCAAATTCCATAAGAGAGTACAAAGTTGCCGATGAAAAACAGAGGTTTTGGGAGCTCCTGTACGTAACTCCCTAGCTGCAGCCCCCCAATCAGTTTCCCTTCAGCTGTAGTCTCCAATCAATGTATATACAGCTGTTTTTGCATTATTGGTTCAATTAGTGGTTTTTCCACTAATGATTGTCTCCTTTTTCCTTGTTTGTTTCTCCTTGTCTCTCTTTTTTTTTTAATTGAGTGCTCCTGTGCTTCTTGTTTCTTTCCTTAATTTTGTGCCCCCACTGTTTCTTTCTTTTCCTTTATTTATATCAACTTTAAAATAGGGGCAGAAAAGTGATTTTTATCTCCACAGCTACAGCTGTAGATTCACAGCTATAGCTCCAACTTTCTGGACCCTTTTCAGACTTCCACAGCTCGAGCTCCAGATTCACAGCTCGAGCTTCAGCTTTCCAGATTTCCACAGCTCGAGCCCCAGATTCACAGCTCGAGCTCCAGATTCACAGCTCGAGCTCCAGATCTACAGCTATAGCTTCAAGTCTCTGGAACTTCACAATTTCTCCCCAAATTTTCACAGCTCGAGCTCCAGATCCACAGCTATAGCTGTGGATTTCTGCCTAGCCAAAAAATTCTGCAAAAATATGAGGAAATTCCTTAAAATTGCTACTACTCCTCTACTCTTATAATATAACTTAATTATTTAAATAAAAAGAGTGAAATAACATACATATTATCTCTAATTACCCAAAAAGAGTGCCAAAAGTTGAGTGCAAAACAAGCCTAAAAATGCACTCAACAGTTACAAAAAATATATATAAGAAAATTCAACTATTTAGATTTACTCGGCCCAACATGCTCAAAAATAAGTTCCATTAAATTGAACTCAAAGAATAGAAGTGTTCATAGTCTGAAATATAACAAGTTTACATGTCCTTATGCAACTCAAAATTTTGATGGAATCATTTTTTAAAACCTAATAAGCCTTTTTTTTCATATTTTAAAGTGACTAAAATAAGACCCCAAAAAAAAATAGAGAGATTAAATTCAAACTTGAAAAATTCTTAAGAGGTCAAAAATATATTTTACCCAATGTAATATCATGTTAAACAAAATAATATATTCAACAAAAAAATTATGTATTAAGTTAAAAAGTTATATGATTAGTACATAATTATTTACAAATTACACTCTTTAAAAATCTATAACATTAGATCAGAAATATAACTTAAATTCGTTCTTAAAACTATCTTAAATTGGAAAGCCGTCAGAAGTTGGTTGAAAATGAATGAGGTTAGTGAAACGGGATGGGGTTTTGAACACTCGTATGGAAGAGTCGGTGAGAAATATGAATCCATCTCACCCTATACACTATACAGAGGGGTTCATGGTTTATTCAATGGATCATACTGATTTCATTGGTATGTTATGATGACCAAAAAAATACACTGAAATGGTTGAAGCCCCTAGTATTAAAGTGTGTTGATTGAGCTACGCATTGGGAAGGAATCCAAGTATAAGATATGAAGATTTGTCATGGGACCATGTACAAGTCTAAAGAAAGAGTGAATAGGATATGGGAAGCAGTGAGTTGCGACTAGTCACTGCGTCTGCATGCAGGCTTTTGGATCGATCGCAGGCTACCTTTGTTTAGTACACACACATTGCTGCTTATCAGTAATGTACACTTCACTTTATATGAGATATCAGTAACCATCATATATAATAAGTATCAATTTAAGACTCTCTACGTATTATTTTAACTCTCCTTGTTAGGTCGATCATCAATCATCGATCATACTAATTTACTTCGTATACGAGATATTGTGAGCCACGTTCACATCATTGTTTTGTTGGGGTTTAAATGCATTGTAACAAAATAGTAGGACTTTAATGTCACGTGACATCGAGAATTTATTTGTTCTTAAACAATATGGTACTATTATTTTACACACTCCATTCAAATATTGCTTTGTTGGCATCTTTATATTTTCCGAAATCAATTCTGGAGATATAATTAATGATAAAAGTATACCACAAATAGATATAACAATGTATACCTAGAATTTATAAGCAAGAGTCATCCCATACATTCTCAACTACATCAAATATTAGTCGGAGACAATCCTTTAATTAAATTATTAATATATATTTAAAAATATTATATTTTGTATCCAAATTTTATATATTGAATTCAATATATTTATATTTTATTTTATATTATATAATAATAATTATTAATTTATATTTTTCAAGAAAATTTTTCGCAATAATCTAAAATCTTGGATTCGTTATTGGTAACTATTACGGCACCACGAAGAATAGGTAACAAAAGATGCTTTTCTTATATATTCAAATTAGTAGGGCGAGATTATAGTTAAGAAAATGGGTGAATAGATAACCTAACTTCTCTTTTATATATATATAAAACTTATGTGTTTTTAGTACATGGAAAATTCACGGTTTTGATTTTTTATTTTTCCTGAATCTTTAATTTTTATCCCTCGAATGGAAAATCATTATTTTTGAACTATAACACTTGTTAATTATTTATGTTTTAACAAAAGATCAAGTGATAATGTTAAATGACATTTACTTGTATATGTGATATTATATTAATATGTGACACTTTAAAATATATGTAAAAAATTAAAATAAATATTATTTATCTATTTTAAAGTGAATATTGAAACTAAAATTAATGATTTTATATTTAGAATGGGTGAAAATAGATTGTTTTTACAATAACTAAAACTAAAATTTACTTATTTTCATGAACTCAAAATAATTGTTTATTTTCATTAATTGTTAAATGAATTGTATGAAAAGTTAAGTGACTAACATAAGTGATATCAATGGTGTCGGTGCTACTATATCAATATATGATACCTCTAGAATTTTTCATTATGTATAAAATAAATAAATATTATTTCTATTTTAAAATGAACATTAATTAATATTGGGACTAATGATTTTTTGATTTTGAATAGATGAATGTGTGTATGTACACACACAACATATATATATATATATATATATATATATATATATATATATATATATATATATATATATATATATATATATATATATATATATATATATGTGTGGATCAAGATTAGTTGGTACTATGATGCCAAATTAGTAAAATAATATTTTTAATAATTTTTATACTAAATGCAAATCTAACCATTGTGTTTTATGATATTACTAATTAAATTAAAATAAATAAAAAAACACATTTAATTATAAAATCATATCATTTTATTTTAACACATAAAATGATATTTAGAATATATGTAAATATTTATTATTAAATAATATATCAAGAAGAGTTCAAAGTCTAAATCATTTAAAATTTAATATACATGATAATGAATTTTATATCATCAAATACAACAATTAAATCAATTGAATTTACATTTGATACAATATTATTAAAAATATCCTTTCACTACTTTGATATCATTGTGTCAATAACATATCTTGGCCCAAAAAATACAGGCACACACGCATATTACAATGGTCAAACTCAATTTAAATAATTAGTTAGAGAGATGGTACTAGGCAAATAGAAAAACGTAATAATATAGCAAGAAAACATTTTAAAAGGATTGTTTTGGAAGTGCCAACATGTTTGTAAAAAAGTTTTTTAGAAGTGTTTAATATAATAAGAGACCCATAACTACACTGTATTTGGTAAAATGAAAGAAATGTGCAATATTGTAAATTTTAATTATTGTCTTTTAGTAATAATTATTTACATATATATACGGTGTTTGAGGTGTGTTGTGGGACTTTGAGAGTTTAAAGACTCTCAAGAGTTTTTTTTTTAAATCTCTAACTAGAGGTTTAGTTGACCTGATGGGAGGAAGTATTTAAGATTTGCATTGATACTAAGCCTTATAAGTTAATGTTCTCTATATTTTAAGAGATAAACTAAAGAGAAGTATTCTTGGTTTGTGAGTTTTCTTCTTCTCTAAACTTTTTCTACATTGGAAGATTTTTTCCTTGGAATAATTGATGTGTTTGTGTGCTTTGATTTAGGTCCCTAATGAGCTGAACCAAAGTGTTTGGTGTAGAGTTCTTGTACTCGAAGCTTAAAGCAATGTCTTTATTTCTTTCTTCCTCACTAGCAATTTTCATTTCTCCCTCATCATTTCACACTCTAACAAGTCCTTCTTCCAACCTAATTTTTGTTATAGAATAGAAAATTTGAACATATCTTTTATAACTCATTTTTTTTCAACAAATTATAGTTATCTCTTGCATTGACCATTCATCTGAATCACACTCAGTCATAGTAAATATTTTTCTTTTAGTGTATTTTAACTAATCACCTTCTGATTTTGTCATCATCTTTAGTAAATGACTCCCATGAAATACATCAATAATGAAAGTGTACGAACACATATTTTGGTTCCACAAAAAATTAATTTAGTAAAAAATCAACACCTTATTGTTATTGCAAATTCAAAGAAAACAACATGATAGAAAAATTAGATTAAAACGACCTACCTTTACTAATGCACCCCACAATAAACATTTACATGAGATGTTGGCAACAACATACTTATACGAAACTACAATAACAACACAATATTATAAGCTTTAAAATCCCTATTCGTTGTGTCCAACTACAAAAAAAAAAAAAAAAGAAAAAAAAAAAGACAATGATAAGATTTTTCTTGCTTCACAAACATGCCCATACCAACTAAGAAAGAGAAGAAACTTTATCATCAAAGATTCTTCATTTCTTTCCTTTTAAATCATTAATTGACATGTCATTATCTACAAAACTAAATATATTATCATCACGTAGATTTAATAAATTTATTTCACTTACACTTAATAGTGTTAGAAATAAACTAACAGATAAATTAAAAATGATTAAAAAAATGTAAGGTTATTATTTTTAAACTACAAGAAAGACGAAATAAGTGAAATTATAAAGATTAAAAAATATTTAAACTTTTATTTTATTTTATATAACTTTAGGGATTAAGTTAGTATTTTAATTTTCAAAAAAACATTTATTATTATTTTTTATTTTTATCTAAATTAACACTAACAAGTAACAACGTTAATAAAATCAGACAAAATATTAGTATTTAACTTTTTTGAAAATTATATGATAGATCAATATTTTTTTTTCTTTTGTGGATTCATATAATTATGTCATGTTATTTTGAAGAGTTAATTATGTTTAAATTCTTCATTAAATAACATCATGTTAATTAATTTTATTAGTTATCGAACTAAAAATAATTTTAAAACTTGTGTTAAATAATCTATAAAATATTTATTAAACTACCAAATTTAATCGTAAGAATAAAATTGGTTTAATTTTGATACTACATTGAAATTAATCCACACCAAAATCACATATTATTATGGTTAGTTTGAATGACTTTTGTAATGAATTTATTTAACCCAATTTGCCCTCACTAGTAAAAAAAACAAATTGCGCTAGATTTATTGTTTTTAAACAGAAGGATTTAATTGTTTTGAGAGTGAGTTGAGTTGACCTACATAATTTTAAAATAAAATAAGATGACCTACAAGTTAACTATAAAATAAATAATAAAAAACAAAAAAGAGTCATTCGAGTATAATATTTATTAATCTATCAAAACATTAATGAATGACAAAAAAGTTTAAAAGAAAAATAAATACAACACGATGAATTAATTTACTCAAGCCCAAAAAAGATGGATTAAAGTGAATTTTGAAAATAGTTAAAAACTCTAACCCATCTCACCTCATTAAGTTAACCAAATAAGGCGTATTTAGAAAATTTATAAGCAGAAGTTTCACATTGCATAGTAACAAATGTAGAAAATAATAATACGGCTTATGGTTTGACTTTCAAGTTAGTTCCAAAAACTTAACCGGCTCATTGGTTAGAAATACGAAATAATTCACTTTTTATTATGAAATTATATTCATCATCTTTAACGTGACATTTTCTTTACATAAGATTTAAACCTCAAATTTTATTTAAAATAATAAATTAAAATTTAGTATTACTTAAATTAATCATTTGTTAGCGGAATGTATATGTTAATGTCAGTGCATTATTACTATGCAAAAGTAGGTCTAAAAGTTTATGAAACTAACTTTTTTAAAAGCTTATATATTTGAAGTTTTTCATTTATAAAACATTTTATTTTTTTCTTAAAAAATAGTCCAATTTATTTCTTAAAATATCTAAAATAAATTAGCCAAAATATTTTATTAGTTGGAAGGATAAAATTAAAAGGTATATTTAGTTTCACAGTTAGAATAATAAAGCTTTAATTACAGTCAAAATATATTTTATTAAAATATAAATATTTATTTATTAATAGATAAAACTGATTTTTACTTAAAATTTAAGTTTGACTAAAAGTAATAAAAAAAACAAAAAATAAATAAAATTGGACACCTATGATAGCTAGCTATTTGACACTTATAAAAGAGAGAGAGAGAAAAATTACTAGGATGATAAGTGACATAATTTGATAGAAAAAGAAAGATGAAATAATTATTGATAGGGAGTATAGAATTGTTGGGTGTCCAAATATTAGTATCGTAAAACAAATATATAAGAAATAAAACATTATTGATTTTGAAAATTAATGTGAAAATATTTTTGAAATTAATTAAAAACCCCTTTAATTTCATTTTTGTCAAACACATTTTGTTTTGAACATTGTATTTGAAAACCAAAAACTACACTCACAATCATTCCAAATGATATTAAATTAGTTAATTTTAATTTTAATATCATAATTAAAAAGCTAATCCAAAAAGACTATAAAATTAAATGATAATTATATTTAATGATAGTATTCATAAATTAATAAATAAATTATTCTACCAATGGAGATGATTTATAATGTTAGTAGTTTAATATTAATTCTTATGAAAAATGAATACATGATTCGATAATAAATTAATAATATATATAAGTAAAATTATCAATTAGTATATTTAAAAATAAGCTTTCAGTTTAATAAATCAAAATATTATTTTGATTTATTTATATTCCATATAAATAAATCAAAATAATATTTTAATTTTTTTACATATAGGAACAAAAGTAGAAACTTTTAGTTAAGTGAAAAAAAATATATAAAGTTTTGCTGTTACAAACTTATTTTAAAGAAAAAATAATTTATTTGTAAATTATACCGACATTACTTGAGGATTTGCGAGATTTTGAAAGATTGAAAATAAATCCTTGTGTTTTTAATTGTTACAATAATTACTTGAATTATTTGAAAATATGACACTAACACCTTTTTAGATATCATATTAATTCTTGAATTGTTTAAAAATATAGCATTATATTTTGTATAAAATATTATTATAAAGATTAAAAGTATAAAAACGAGTATAATGTGAGAAAATTAGAGTGATATTAATTAAAAAATAATGGTAGAAATGTTTAGTAGGGAAAAAATAATGGAAGAGGGCATTAAACCTGCAACCACCAAAGAGTCAGTGTGGCAGCTATGGCCTATGGGTGTAATTGATATTGGGATGTGGATCCCTTTCAGTGCAGATTTTGTAAAACTCAGACTGCAGTGCTGTAATGTTCATGATTCAGCCTTTCAATTTATTATTAATTCATGAAAGAAGAAAATATGAATATGATTGTAGTATTTGAGTTAGAAGTTAGAAGTTAGAAGCTCCAGCAGTAGCAGTAGGACCAACTTCTTAAGTATTTGTCAGTTAACCATCTCCATTTCTCTTTCTCCCTCACTTCACTATGCTACACACAAACATTCTATATTTAGACGTGTCATGTGCCAATATGAAATTTTAGTCAATTATTCATATCATGTGAAATGGTTAATTAATTTCTTAAAAATATATAAGTAATTAAAAAAAATTACATAATAATATATTTTAAATATATTTAAATATTTTTTTTTAATTTTTAAATATAATTAAATTTCAACTATTTTTACTTCATTTAATGATATTCTTCCTAAAATACATATTTTTTAATGCATGACTTTGTATTATTTTTTTAAAAAAAATTTATAATAAATATAATTTTAAAAAAATATTACGAGATTAGTAAAATTTAATATAGATAACAAATTTTTTTAATATATGAAATGATGTTTTTTGAGTAGCTTTAATTGAGCCCATTTGTTGTGACAAGTCACAATCCATTAACATAATCATGTTAGTTGCGGGTAAAAAATGAATATGACAGGCCTACATATAAAAAGTTGGGTGTAGTTAATTAATTAGTGAGGTAAATCTTCCCTAGCACTTGTGGCACGATTCGAATTTCAAGACATGATAGTTAATTAACGCGACCCTTCTGTTCCCCCATCGATAGAAAGGTAAACCCCTTCCTATTCTTTCCCAATTTGATTCTTCCAATTGAATCCTTCTAATTCTAACACAAGAAGCAAGTATGTACACATACATAACTGCATGCCCTTGCCCCCACACCACACCCAGTTAAAGCAAAAGCAAAAGCAAATTTATTTATTCATTAGCCTTCGCTGCCAGATCAGGGAAAATCAGGTACGCATTGTTTTAACCACAACACACTTAAATGTGCTAGATACCCTTCATGATGCATGATGAATGATGCCAGACTTGTGGGTATGTGGACCATAATAGGACTTCCCAACCAGGAATTTCGCCCTGATACAGGTTAGTGTTAGTCACTCCCTACTTCTCCAAACACATTGCCTTTTCCTTTCTATTTTTTTTCTTCTCTATCATCAACATACCTCATCATTTTCAACTATCTGTATACTAAAGTCGTGATTATGCTCCCTTAAACACACAAAATTCTTTTAGGATTCTATTTAGAATCGATTGATTTGAGAATTTTTTTTCTTTCTAAATGGATGTCTAGAATAACTATAAATAGTCCAGAACATTTAAAGATTGTAACTTATCTCCCAGAAGTTATATATCAGTGTTTTTGTTTAGTTATATTAAAATTCTAAATTCTTTATAAGTTTCTTTCAAAAATGTAGTTTTAGAATTTAAAGGAATATATATCTCGAGCCTCAGGTATATAAGTAGAAAAAAGTTTATGTAAGTGACGAACTCAATTTGTGTTGATCGTCTTTGAATTCGAATAGTATAGTTTTAATTATATAATTATCTTTAAACTATTTGGTATATAATTAAAAAAGAAGAGTTGGTTAATTACGCATTATTGTATTGGCAGGATTGAAATGGGTGGTACGTGGTGGTGAGGATGCAAAGAGGGAGCATATAGTTAGAAGGAAGAAGAAAATAAGAGGCATTGATTCTGTGTTTTCTAGGCAAGTTTAGGCAATGGTTTTGTGTGTGTGAAAGGAGTGGAATGTGTAGGCATGGTGACAAATAAGAAATGCTAAAAGTAGCAGTGCTAGAGCTACACTAGACCTTGGACAAATAGTTCCAGCACCTAAACTTGGACCACCTTGAAAATCACACATTTAAAAGCAACCTACTTTTTTTGTTGGTGAAAATAAAACAAAAAGGTTCATTCTCTTTTGGGGCAGGGCGAGGCGAGGTGAGGTGTGAGTGTGAGTGTGAGGAGCA
Source organism: Cajanus cajan (assembly GCF_000230855.2). Lineage (NCBI taxonomy): Eukaryota > Viridiplantae > Streptophyta > Magnoliopsida > Fabales > Fabaceae > Cajanus > Cajanus cajan. The sequence continues at coordinate 77,064,277 of NC_138518.1, forward strand.
AAGGAATCAACTTCGTTGCTGAAGCCATGCCCTCACAAGTCACAAACAAAAAGGATACGACAGAATCAAATCAAATTCAAATTACTGCACGAGCTAATTTTTCAATTTTCAACTTCACACCTACACTCCACTATAACCATTTCATTCATTAAATATTACTAATGCCTTTTTCAATACACTTCTTCTAAACTACTACTGTTACCTTTCTTCCACTATAATATTCTCTTCTCCTATTTATTATATTATTTTCTTTAGATCTTATTCCTATAATTTTTAATAAATTTTAATTTTTCCTCAAAATAACTTCCAGTATTCACTGTAACTTTTTTCTTCTTCTAATATATGTATTTTTAATTAATAAAATGAGGTAAATGACGCATTGACTTCTTCAATATTTTTTTATAAAAAAATTTAGTTATATAAAATGAATATTTATGGTGATTGCATTAAGATACCAGTACTAGTTAAGTTTAATTATGAAAAGATAAAATTTGTTCATTTTCCATAGTGAGTAGTAGCTAAACAGACACATTTTCAATTTGCAATTAAAGCCCAAATTCTGTATACAGATTACGTGGTTCCGTAGTGGTAAAACCCAATAAAGTTTACTTGTCTGACACTTTGTTTAGCTTTTGGGCTGAATTGGGCTTCATCTGCTGGGCCCTTATGTTCTTTATTCTGTTGACCCTTAAAAAAAATACTACGTTCAACGTGACTCACCGATGATTCACATCGACGCGCTCTTGAAAGCTTGAACTGAGATACGAATTTTCGGTTTTCTGGGGGATTCAGCGCGAGTGGGTGTTTGTTATTGTCGTTAAGCTTGTGCTTTCTTTGTTTTTTATTTGCGACGCCGAAAATGGAAAGTGAACGTTCCGATGATGTCGTGGAACAGGTTGCGGTTGGGAATGGACGGTGACGGCGAGGAGTTGACGGCGCAGGAGACCGCTCTTTACGACCGTCAAATTAGGGTTTGGGGAGCTGATGCTCAAAGAAGGTTTTTATTCTGAATTGTTTTATGCATCATTTGCTTTTGTTACTTTACTCTTGTAACCTAATCCAATTCTGCTATTCTTTGTTCTTCGTTGTGTCTAATTTAATTGTAGTTTAAAGAACCACGATACGTAGCATTTTAATTATATGTATACTTTTTTGTGATTCTATTTTTTGTTTATTTAGATTAAGCAAAGCTCATGTCCTTGTCTATGGAATGAAAGGAACTGTAGCTGAGGTAAACTTTGAACTTGTCTCTCTGTTTTTTCAAATTTGATTTTGACACACACAAAAAAAAAAAGAAAAAAAAGAGAGATTAAAATGGGTTTTGTTTGGCTATTGGTTGTTTTTCGTTGCACTTTTGTTTCTCATGTTGTTGTTATAATGTGTAAGGAGTTTGAGTTTCCTGTTGTTGGTTAGTTTTGCAAGAACATTGTTCTGGCTGGAGTAGGTAGTCTGACTTTAGTAGATGATCGGATTGCTACCGAGGAAGCATTTTCCTCAAACTTTCTCATCCCTCCTGATGAGAATGTGTATAGTGGAAAGACTCTTGCTGAGCTTTGCTGTAATTCACTTAAAGACTTCAATCCTATGGTTCGAGTTTCGGTTGAGAAAGGTTTGTTTTGAGCCTGTTCCATATCAATGGTTTCTGCTTCTGCATTGATTTCATCTGGTTTTTGACATTTTGTTGTGGTTTTCCTTTTCTGTTTTTCATCTTGGCTTCAGGTGATTTATCTAGTTTTGATGTAGAATTCTTCAGCAAGTTTGATGTTGTTGTCGTCAGTTGTTGCTCACTTTCTGCCAAAGTAATGTGGAATATTCTTTATCTGATACATGGATACTCTGAGGCTTTACATCGCCACTTTGTTATAAATTACTTTACCCCTTTCTGGATACTGTAGATTGTCCTTTAACATTCTTGTTTACCGTTTTTCTTTTGCTGTAGAAACTGGCTAATGACAAATGCCGAAAGCTATCAAAACGTGTAGCATTTTATGCTGTTGACTGTAGGGATTCTTGTGGTGAAATTTTTGTTGATTTGCAGGACTATAAATATTCGAAGGTATCACTTTTTGGACTAATTTCTCAAAGTTAATTATTGGCTTTTATGACATGATATTATCTTCTTCTTTTTCGTGTTAGTTTGTGTGCTTTTACATGAAGGTTTGCAAAAAACTATAAATTTCTATTCTATGTAAGATGATAATGGATACAAAATATATTATAGTCTTCATATTTTGTAGGATTTTTTTTTCCCTTGCAATTAGTCATAAAAAACCACAAGGGCCAAATTTGAGTTTAATATCATGAAAATGAAAAACCTTGTAATTGTGTAAAATGGGATGAATGAAATACCTATATAGGCCTAATTGCCTATGATTGTATGTTGAGTTGTTGACCAATATTACACTTCATTAATATTTTTCTGAAATTTAATCTTTGTTTGTTACAACTAACAAATTGTTTGTGTGATTGGAAGTTGCAAATGATAAGCATAAGAGGATCTTGTGCTGCTACAAGAATCACTAATTTCTTTTTAATGTTCTATTCTTATTTGGCAGAAAAAACTGGATGAAACTATTGAATGTGACCTGAAATATCCTTCTTTTGAGGTATGTCAGTCTAAAATCATTATATTTTGCATTGTTTTCTTGCATTTCTTCATCTTAAGTTAAAAAAAAATACTTTATCTGTTTGGTTGGGTGAATGGAAAACAAGAAAAGAGAATTTTGAAATTTGAGTCGAAGGAAGGGAAATTTAATTTTATGTTTCTAAAAGTCATATTTTCTCTTCCTTTTCCTTTTTGTTTCTCTCCAACAAAATAAAAGACAACACACTGTTATCCGTTATCCATATTTTCTTTTTTCTTTATTTTCATTTCACCCAACCAAATATATCGTTTCTCTAAGTAGTATTTACAATCTAGCAATAGTGTGTTGATGTGTTGCAATCCTCAAGGTCTTCAATGTGTTCCAAATGATTTATTTTATGATTGGCAAAAGGAAAAATTATCTGATAAAATGACAGACTGGTTTTGACCTGAAGGATATTTGATGTAAATGATAACCTTAATAGTTGGCCCAGGCGCCCAGCTCCCTAGCCATTAATTTGCATTAGATACCCATGGGGTAACTTCCAATGCATACTGGTAAATTCAGTGATTCTAAAATAATAATCTAGAAGCCAGAAATGCCCTTGTTTTTGTTATATAGTTGGTTTGGCGTGCCATGTTAAATGTATGCTTTCCTTGCTGGATACAAATTTGTGACTTGTGTTGGTTTTGTAAAAGGAAATTTGGCCTTTACCAAGCTCAAATGGTAGATGTGGGGTTAGGGTTATCGTGCACGTTATTCAGCCTAGGCTGTCAGGACCGGCCCAATGGTTAGGTCAACAAAATCCTCACTTTAGGCTTCCTTTAAAAAATTAATTTATATTAATATTAATATAATTTTTTCAAAGTTATATAACTTAAAAGTCACATTTTGCATTTTTAAAAATTCATTTTAAAAGGTCTATTTCTAAAAGATATTAGAATATAATTATTTTTTACAAGGCTCATCTCTAAAATATTTTTTTTTTATATTTTTATTAAAAGATGTTATTATAAATTTTAAAAAAACCTTCCTTTATGATTTGCTTTAAGCTTAATAATATGTTGGGCTGACCCTGCAGGTTGTCTATGTCTATGTCATGTATAGTCCTGTGTGGCTATTCTTGTTATTCTTCTTTAACATAAATCATTTGTAGTTGAGAGCTTCATTTTCACGAGTATGCTCATTTATTTTCTGCTGCAGGATGCATTATCAGTACCTTGGAAGGAACTTCACAGGAGAATGTCAAAACTGTACTTTGCTATGAGAGGTCTGGTGAACTTTAGTGTTTTGTTTTGTGATTATAATACCCGGAATAAAAATAAATAATTCTAATCACTTGGAATATAAAACTTCTAGTTGAGGATGTCTGTCTTATTGATCGATTCCTTAGACTGTTAATAGAGACGAGAAAGACAGATAGGTGAAGAGAAAGCTTACATATTTAATCCTGTTAGTTGTCTCTCTTCCGCTTTGCATTTTATGATAGTTCTGGTGTGGTCTATAGACAAAGTGGCTGTCAGTAACATTGAATTGTATGTTGCAGTAATAGAGAAGTTTGAAGAGGCTGAAGGACGAAATGCAGGGGAAGTTTCAATTGCAGATCTCTCCGGTGTTCTCAAGTTGAAAAAGGAGCTTTGTACTGCACAAGTATGCTTGCTGGAATTGTTATTTTTGTTTTATATATGTTTTACGAGTTAAATTCATTAGTTCTTGCATCTTTATGTTTGTGTTGACAGTCTCTCAATGAATCTCGTGTGCCTGATGCTCTTCTAGAAAGACTGTTGACAAATGCAACAGAATTTCCTCCTGTTTGTGCTGTTATAGGGGGAATCCTTGGACAGGTATTTAACTACTTTTCACTGTTTTTTAAAGATGTCTTGTGATTTTTAACCGACTAGGTTGACTGTTGTAACATCACAGGAGGTTATTAAAGCAATTTCTGCGAAAGGAGACCCCCTAAAGAATTTTTTCTTCTTTGATGCTTTTGATGGGAAGGGCATTATAGAAGACATTTCTGCGAAGTGATTAATGGCTGAGGTTTCGGCAATCTAATTCTAAATTAGGGATGGATGTAACTTTTGTCAAAACAGCACAGAAAACTAGTAAATTTCAAAAGATCTCTATAAGAAGAAACTGACCCTTTTTATTAATTGCTCATATAGTTTCTTAGTTGGTAATTTATCTAGACTTGTGACTGTTTAGGGTTAGGATCTTCTCGTTTTGTAGACACTAAACACTTAAGTGTATGTAGGCTTTGGGCCGTTAATTATTTTTCATCACTAAGCATACTCTGAAGTTTTGAAGCCTAATTTAACTTGTTTGTGTGGTACTAATTTAACTTATTTAATGATACATTTTATTACAATTGATGACATTTTTGGTAGGACTTGGCGCCGAGAAAAAAAAAATAAAGAATAGTACTGATATTTGCTAATTTACATAAAACTCGCCGTATTCCGTCATTTGATAATGAATGGTCTATTATAATATTTTGGAACTCGGGTTGCGGTTGGTCATTGGTCTTATGGATCTAATTTGACCTTGTCGTCGGTAGAAAAAAAAAAATCTTTTTTTAAGACTTGCTTTTCTACTATACAAGATTTATATATGATTTATTAAACTTAAAATATTACTAGTTCGATTTGTAGAAAACTAACAATCTATGCTAGAATTTTGGATACCCGAAAATAACTATCTATTGTTCATAATTTGTGTGTTTTTAGATAAATAATGACTTGATTTAACATAATCACTTACACAAGCGTGTATGTTAGAATAGAAACTTCCCTGTAATCTCTTTTGTTAAACAGATTGACTGTTGGATGGAGTACTACAATTAACTGAAGATAATGTCCATCTATTGTGAATATTAAACTTTATGAGGCCTTACACACAAAATTAGCACACATTCTATTGAACTTTGACCCTATAATTACATAGACATACATGACTTTTGATATTTATATCTCCCTAAATAATAAGTAATTAAATTAGAAAGGTATTTAAGGAAAGATAATTAAAAAAAGAAAATGGGGTATATTTATAAATTACGGGAAGTGTAGTTATCTATGTACATATACTTAGTGATTCCCCAAATCTTAAATTGGATCAAATTACTAAAATGAGCTCAAAGGAAAACAAATATTTTAAGTCATACATCCAATCTATATTTTAATAAAATCAAAATACCAAAGTTAAGACACTTTACTAGTTAAATTATGTACATCTTAGTGTATTTTAGAACATTTTTTTTATTTGAGGGCCTTTTATATTATCTTAAAGAAAAATTATGTTTTATTTATAAAAATTATATTATTAACTTTTTTCATTTTCATTCTATAACTTTCTCCAAATACTGCTATGTGCATTAGAAGCCTAAATAAACAAAATGTTAACACGGTTCATATTTCTTTGAAAAGATAATGTCTTGTTATTTTTAGTAAGTTTTTTTTTTACTTACTAACCTATACAACTAAAAAAAATATTCTTTAAAAAAATAATGTTCTTTTTTATAATTGTAGAAATATAGAAACATTTTTTATTTTACATAAAATTAAAAAAAGAGACTGTTTTTATATTTTCTTATTTTTTCAGTTTTTTTAATAAACAGGTTAAATAGTAATTAAAGTTTTAACACACGAGAAAATATTTTTTTTCTTTAATGATATTTTTTCAGAATATATATATATATATATATATATATATATATATATATATATATATTATAGAGACATTCATGCACAAGTCATATTTAATAACACAATATTTATAATATGTTTAGAAGAATTATCTTTTTATAATCAGTTGTTAGTTCTTATAAAAGTATAAATGTGCTTATATTTTTTATGGGACAATACCTAGTTACCTATGATAATGATATCTTCGAGAGAAAAAAAATTTACATACAAATATATGTTAAAAAAATAATCATTATAATAGATATTCTTACTTTTTCTCTTTAAACTCTTTCTTTAAAGGAGCGAAATATATATATATATAAGAGAATGTATTTATTCTATGAATAAATCTACTTATTTATTCCGTTTAATAACTCATATTTTATATTAAATTTTAACGATTCAAGGTTTAAATTTAAAGTTCTTAATATATAGATTAAGTTTATAATTTTTTAAAAAATTAAAAATTATTTAATATTTTTTTTATTAATTTAAATTGATGAATAATTATAAAAAAAATTTACACATTAATTTAAATTAATGAAATAAAATATCAAATAATTTTTAATTTTTAAAAATATATAAACTTTAATTTATGTATTAAAAATTTTAAATTTAATGATTAAATTATTAAAATTTGATATAAAACATAAATTATTAAATATAATAAGTGATTTACTTCTAAAATGAACGGATCCCCTCTATATATATATTTTGGAATATAAAGATAAATACTAGCTCGATTGTTAAATCACAACTTCAAATTGACAATAAATTGAAATGTTGTTTATATCCACTACAATTAATGAACTAGATCTTTCAGATAACATTAGGTTCTATCTATCCCATGTCACCCTATTCTAACATTTAAGTTACAATATTAATTATAGACTTAAATGGTATATTTGAAAGTTTCTCAGAATCTGCTCAAAGCTTTCAGGTGACTTCTCAACAGGATGAATATGTATCCCTTCATAGGTTGTTACCACAATCTCTTGGTCTTTCCAATGCCGTTGGATTTGTTTCTTCACAGTGCAACCTCTATAAGAACATCTGTAGTAACTTCTGAAAGCACCAAAACAAATTGCAACTAAAGTTAACTATTAAAGATCAGGATTCAGGCTAGCTAATTGCTAACTAAAAAATATTTGCAACACTCACTCTAATACCGTGGCTAGTTAATTGCTAACTAAGAAATGTTTGCAACACTCACTCTAAAATATCGTCTTACTAATTAACACTTTTTTATTATGAGTTAAAATTCATAAATTTTTGTCAGTCTTATCACTAAATTATGAGAGAGATATGTTAAATGAGAAGTGAGGCTCATAATATTTACAATTTTCAATAAATTTCAATGATATAAAAAATGTTAAAAAGAGAATGCCAGAGAGATATAGATAGCATTCCCTCTTAATCTTTTTAACTTAAGAGATATATTTTTTTTTCTACTCTTAAAAGTATTTATGAAAAATTTATTCCAAGAACTTAATACTTTGTAACAGTTAATAATACTACAAATAGGCAATGAATTAAAAAGCAGTAATGAAGTAAGACAATCAAACCTAGGAAATTTATTGTTTTTGACAGACTTTTCCCCATACTTTCTCCAGCGGTACCCATCATCCAGTATGTCAACCTGACTCCTTGTTTGAAATGCATATTTGTGACTGATTTCTTTACCACCTTTCTGGCTTGGCCATGAAGCCTTCTTGACATGAACATTAGAATTATGGATATGATCACCAAGTTTTAAATCAGATGATGAAGATGAGATAGGGAACAACACTTTCTCCATTGATTGATTAAGAAATAACAAAAGAGGGTTATAGTATTTAATTCATGTGTTGTATATATATATATAGTGGATAGAATGTGATGAAGGATGCATGCATACATATTCTAAGAAGGTGAAACATGAGGGCGGCAAGCAAGTCAATTGGTCTGGTCAAGATCCAATTTATCTGACTATATATGGAGAGAAACTACATATCATGGGCATGCCAAGTATATCGTATAGCATTCTTTGGGGTGCCGTGAATAACATTGAATCTAATAAAATCATACGCAGACATTATAATCCTAATTTTCTATGCCAAAAGTTTCTAAATTGTGTCTTTCTTTTCTATTCTAACCCATCAAATTTAATTAATTAATTTCAAATTTATTTAACCCAAAGGCTATAAGAACAAAGTTTTTGTTTAAAATAAAAAAAGTTACATCTTAAACACTTTTTTAATAATATTTTTTTTTGATAAATCCAAAAGCCTTACCTTTTATCTATTCTTATAAATGAAGCTTAGACTTGCCAAATTCTTTTTTTTGTCACATTATAATTTATAGAATTTTTTTTTTTTTTACTGGTAATATGTATTTGAGATATATTCAGACATTAAATGTGAACCTTTTTCTAACATAAATTAATTTGAATCTTAGTTGTTTATGTAGCGAGAAAAGTAATCCCTTCCACAGTATCTAATCCTGACCCAAAGTTGTTCATATATTTTTAAACTGGGTGTGTATATATTTTTTTTCTACACATTTTTACATTTATTAGTCTAATAAAAGACGTGAGCATTTTGCCAACTGCGAAACGTGCGGTATTGGGCATATTTTAATGAGAAACATGGGACACAAAACACAACATTGTGTTGGATTCGTGAATCATGGCGGCATAAACTTGAAATAGGTCATACAAGTCATTAATAAAGGACCAACTATAGCATTTTGTGAGTTTCCATGAAATTGCTCCATAAAAGTACATTACCAACTTGTGCAGCAGCTACAGAGAAAAAGAATAAAATGCAGCATGCAATCAAGTTACTCTGTTGACTAATGACTAACCAAATTTAAATGGAAATTTCTTTGAGTTGTGTCGTAACGTGAAGATCTTCCAATACTTTATTTTCATGACAATAGAAAAGAGATCCAGATCAGAACGATGATACGTAGAACAGTGGTCCAAACCAATACTTTAAATTGCCCTCCTAAAAGCTCACATATACCGTCAAATTGTAATTGCTAAATTGATCATACACTATCATAATTGAATACATAGCCTATAGTATACCCAGGTGGTCCCAATATTTTATGAACCAAGGCGAAATAATATATTATTAGGCTTCTTATATACAACTATTCAAAAATGTAATTTGATTAAAAATGATATTTTTTTAACATTAAAAAGTGTTATAGTTTTAACAATTTTTTAAAAAATTGTATCACATTTTTTTATTCAATTTTCTCTAATATTATTGTTATCCCAATCTCCAAAATAAAAATTTACAGACAAATATCTATATACAAGGGGTCCTTAAATTAACATTTTCTTTAACTAAATTTGAAGGTCAATTTTGATTTTAACAAATATCTCTATATAATGTTTAACACATTTAAGCATAAAAATTATTTTTTATAATTATAGGAATAAATATATTTTCAAATGAATAAATTTTAACATTGAATCTTAATATATATATATATATATTATTTTCATCATTCTAAAATTTGAAATCGTTATTTTTTTATTTCTATAAAACAAACAAAATTTGATTTTATCCCATTAAAAAAATAGTTTCATCCCTTCAAAATTTAATCAATTATTTTGTCTCTAATATTTTATGTTAGGATACAAATAACATTTATTTTAAGACACAATTTTGAGGAGTTAGATGCTGGCATAATACGGTATGCATTATTGTATACCACTAAAACTGACCGCATCACCTTCTATTTGACATACAAGTAGTTGCTCATTACAACAAGGACAAAAAAATATTGATTTTAAATTTTAGAGTAAAAACTAAATATTCTTTTTTATAGAAACTAAAAATAACTCACTCATTTTACAAGAGCTAAAAACATTTAATTTTCAATAGTAAATATAATGGTTATAAGAACTCTTTCACACTAATTCGAACACTATTTCCATTACTGTTGGTTGAAATTGATGGCACAACGTTTTATACGTGAACTTGAAGAAGTTAGTTTCATCAAACTTGGTATTAAGGTTGTATTTTTTTTAATCATATTATTAGCAGAAGTATTAAAGTTGTATGTAAATGCACTTTAATTATTTATTCAGCTGATTCCAATAGAAAAAGTCTTCATAATTCTAGTAATATAGGCCATAAATGGAGAAGGCCACACGAAGTAACCAAGTCTACTAAAAATGATATGCACTTTAAAAATAATATTAATTCCTTTTGGTTTCGTGTTTACTAAAACGAGTCTGCATGTTCTCGGAAGGAGTATCCCGTTTTGTTGGTTCTCATTTTACCATTGCAATGAACTTCCGATTCATGTTTTTCACATTGCACCGGCTTTTCTTCTCTAAATACAATACAACAACCACAATGAAACCCTTTTAACATATCCACTGCCTTGAAATGGCAACAAATGTAAGTTTTCCAAACAGATGGTTGATTTACATAAGGAAAACCAAAGAGGAAAACCCTTCACGTTGAAAGAAACTTGCTCATGAGACTCATATTTCATCTTCTTCAAAGGGATCTCGTTCAGGGTAGTCACCAACCTGACAAGGAATTATACCGATAAATAGTTTTTTTTTTTTTTCCACAAAAGTTATCTGAAATTAAAGACATGTTATGCAGAGGCTAAATAGAACCTATTATAATTTTCCTATTTTCTTTTATTTCATTATTATGGAATTAGGATTTTATTTTCCACTTCCAAAGGCAATTAAATACCATCGCTAGCTTGCATAAGCCTCAACCATTTAGTTTTATATTGCAGCTAATAGGGATGCTTGCACGATTTGATTGATTTTGTTCGATTATAGTATTTTATAAAAAGACAGCTTAGTTCACAGACCATTAGAAGCAACCAACTTAATATTAAAACTCTTAAAAGCATCCAACTTCTAAGATTATGGCGGAGCTTTTGGATTTGGCTATGTTGGATCTTGAGCACATAAGGACTACATTGTTGTCAGTGCCTTCGGCCAGGGATTGATGTGTGGTGAAGTTTCTCAGTGCATTTTCCTGTCTAAAACGTGGATCTGATGCAACAGTCACACTATTATTGGAGCTTGACATTTAACCAACTAGAAGGTATCCTATGTGGAGCCTGAGTGAGTTTAGTACTGCTTACACCCCTACTCTCTTTATATCGTAACAGTAGGTAGCTGGTTGGTTAATAGTCCATTACTCTAGTATATTAACACTAATGTTAACTCAATTAAGAGCATCTTTACTCGTACAATCAGATTCCAATTTCCTGAATTCTCTCAATTTCTCTCCATTCTTTCTTTCTTTTGGGCTTTGTCATATTTCTCAACAGGGGTAATTCCCAACAAATAACATCTTAGTTCACACCAATAGACACAACAAAAAATTGAAAGTAAAATTTTGAAAGGTTAAGCATACCAAAATTTTAAACCATCAGTAGACTTGAGTTCATTCAAGCATTTAACCTAAACTAACTGAGATGTAACAGAATCCAATTCAATCGGTGAGAATCTAATTTTCCAAAAGCTTAATTTCTCAAAGATGCTTTACATAGGCTTAAACTGCCGTAATGAGGGACAGACACATTAAAGTAACATTTGGTGGTCATCTTTCCATAGGTGAGCATTTTCACTGTCTATTAGATATCTGTTACTGTTTGTAACTGTTCTACAGTTTATAATTTATACAGAAGTAACTACCCTTGACAGCTATCCAGTATAGCTATTAGTTAGGTCCTGTTGCTATCAACTTGCAGTTAGTTAGCTATGGCTATATATAGTGGCAGGGAGAGAAGGGGGGGGGGGGGGGGAGTGTATTAGGCGAGAGATGAGATTAAAACATATTTAACTATCCAATTTATATTGTATCATCAAGATTAACTCCTCTCATGCCCATATATATGTTTGTTTGTTTCCATTAGCGGAGAAGGAAAATATGAGCTATGCTGTATATCAAGTAAAAAAAGAAAAATTAATGACATGAGGAAAAACACATCTACACCCAACAAAATCAGCCAATGGGAGTAAAACTATATAAAAATAATAATATGCTTTTATGCACGTATTGTGCACGAAAAAAGCAACATAGCATGATAAGAATAGGTATTTGGATTCAATTTGGTGTTAAAGCACATGACCTTTTATATGGGGTTTTCTCACAATGTTGAGGTCCGAGGAGGGATTGGGTAGCTTTCCTCCAAGATATTCTCTTTGTTCTTTTCTGTTTTGTGTTTTGTTCTCATTTTAAGGAGGATTCCGTATTCTCTCATCTTTTTGTATTTTTATTTTATCGTGTTAATCAATTTTCTTTTATCAGAAAAAAGTAGCACCACGTAAAATGGAAAATATCCCAATATTTAAAGGATTACTACAATGTGATTCAAAACAAACCTTCACTTTCTCTGGTCTAAGCATTCCACCATGAGATGGAGGGCATTCGAAGTAGCGTACTCCTTTGACCCTGTATCATAACAAAGGGAAATTCTAAGTGTAGGTATAATCTGAAGTTTCTAAATACAGAAGCACGTAAGGATACTGATATCCATATCATAAATAGATATAGGAATTTTACTTACATGCCATCATGTTTGCCCAAGGGTTCATCATACTGGACTCCAACCCAGAAACCAGGACCCAGTGGTTCCGCCTGACCAACAAATTTTACAACACCCCTTTTTGCCCCAGGTTCAACTTCACATCTGGATCCTACCTTAATATTTTTGGAAATTGGAAACAGTAGAATAACAAAATAGCAATTAAAAAAGGTTTAATGCATTAAAATATATGTATGATAGACAATAATATGAACAAGAAAACATATCAACTTTTCAGCAATACAGAACAAAGGCGCATGAATCAAAATTAAGAAATCCAAAGAAAAATACCATGAAGTATCCAACAAATAGGTACCGTTCAAAAATCATCCAAATATTCAAGTAACTGAGGCTACAGCCAACCACTAGCAGGTGATAGATGTCTTTAGTCAGGACTCACTAATTATACTACAAGCAATTGATACGATACAAATTCTAACTCTTACAAGCATTTCAATTCATGTTTTATTTGGTTACATGTGGCTTCTTTAATTAGACGGCAAGCCCATCCATTTTCCTGAAGTCATGTTGATCCTTCTCTAAACCTTTTTCTTTTCTTGAGTCATCTATCCCCGCCCCTTTTCCTCCCTTGCATAAAACTAGTTGAGCACCAAACTAACCAAAGTTCCCTTTTATTTTTCTTCCACTCTTTAAGATAAAAAGGTGATAAATGAAAAACCCAATATGGAGAAGAAATGCAGCAGTAACAGAGGTTCCTAAGCAGTTTTTCCTTTCATTTACATGGTCACGATTTATTCTCCAGTATAAAATATTTAAAATATTCCATCAAAACCAGCTCTTTTGTTTTACTAAATCATATTTTTTCAATGGCAATGGCTCAATAAGCACCACTTCCTTTTTATGGGCCACTAAAAAATCTGAATTTAGAAAAAACTCCAGTGACTAAAAAATCAAGAACTCAAGTCTCTAAATTTATTAAATAGTAAAATTAATATCCAATGCATGTGCACAAAACCCTTTAACCTTTTTAGGGAATCAAAATGCACAGTTTGATGAGTTGAAGGAATTGAGTTTTGAACCAGCAGATTCTTCTAACATTGACAAGTAACTGAAGAGGTTTCTTGCATTTTAGTCTAACTTATACAACAGTTAGGAGGAAGCAGTTATTTCCAACATGCAGACAGATTTGGCAGCATTTCAGCACTTATCTTTTTCTTGTTATTGCTATTTATATATATAAATAAAAATATAAATAAAAAATATTTGAAGGGACCTGCTTACTGCAATTGGACCCTACGAAATTAAGCATTGTGATAGGATTTTGATTCTAAAAGAGGTGTACACTACGAAAGATAGGCATGACATAGGCAGATAACATCCAAGCTAACGGAATTATGGTGTGGTGTGGTGCACACAGCACACTTGGTACAATTGTCAGTATTATTCAATCATATAGGAAGATGAGACGGAGGGAAAATTAGTAAGAATTGGACTGGTTTAGGGGAGAGTACAGGGTCCCCCAAATACCCTGAGTTTCTATCTCATCTTCTATCTTCCAATCACACTAATTAGTGGAGAGTATACTCAACAATACAATTCCTTCTGGTTGTCTGTTCTTTCCTTTTTCGTCTCTGTTAATGGTCTGCTTTTTTTATCAAACTCATATCACAGCTCCCACATCCAGGGAGCTTTTCATGGCTGCAATCAGAGAGGTTTGTTAGAGCTGAGCCCGAGGCATCATAGCAAGGAAGATGGAGAATGTAGATTACCATGGAAGCTCAAACGTGTGAAGGCAAGAAATATTTTGTCAGCTGGAAGAATTACAATTAAACCTATCAAAATGGAGAAGACTCTGTATCTGATTCAGGGAGCAAGAATGCATACGTCAATGATGACATAGATGACAAATGGAGGAAACTCGAGATTCTGGTTTTCACCAAACACAATGCATACAGATGGGTGAAGTGCATTGAGGGATGCTTCCTGCTAAAGAGAGTGATGAACGATGAAAAGATGCAAGTGATCAAAGATAGCACCTTATCTTGGTTTTTAGTGGTAGGAGTCGTGTATGGTAAATCCAACATGCACCCTGTTTTGGAACACTGCCATCGGGCATTTCCAACCTACCATGATTTAGAACCCCTCAAAAATCTTGTTGGGGCTGAAACAGGAGAAGAAGGTGCAGGAGTAAAGGATTAGATACAAGGTATATTAGGCTTGAGAAGTAATTGTTTCAGCTTCAAGACCAAGTGGATTACTGGATTAGATGAAGTCATTGTTGAATTCGAACCTTCACAAATAGCTTAAGCTTCGGAGATAATTGGTCCTTGACATTGTAAGTTGTTAATTAAGAGACTGCGGATAAGCATCAGATGTTAGATAGATTAATATTATTATGTTAGGACTTAAGAGTTTTATTATTTTGGTAGTCTTATAGGGCTAGGCTTGTACTAATTTTACTACATCAGCACATGACCTTATTATTAGTATAAACGAGAAGAATATCAGGTTAGTGTTTTACGTACATCTATCATCACATCTCATATCAGTCTAACCTCACATTGTTTACAGTATCTCTATCTCTATTCAATTTCCCTCCTTTTCCACCTAAACCTTATAATTTCAAGTTTTCAACAGCTATAATAGAAAAAGAAAACAACATATAACAATTATAACCATTTGTAAATAGAGAACGAAGAAACATAGACATCATAAGACAAACCTTGATATCAGCACAGAGGTCTTCCATACAGGTGTCTGGAATCTGTGCAATGAATGCCAAATCAATGAAATTGTCAATTACCCAGAAGCCAGGCTACCCAACATATCAATTCTAAAGTAATAGAGATGACAAACTCTAATATACATGTAATTTTGTGCTGTACATGCAATAAGAGAGCACTAAAACAGCAGACTAAGCAGGATGCATAAATAAAATGATTACCTTTGCCTCCGCAGTTGTAGGAATTTGAGAAGTAAATTTCTCTTTATATTTTCTGAAAGTGTCTGTTACAGCATAGATAAAAACATACATAATAAGCTACAAGACCCAACAGTATGTCACTACGAATATACACTTTTGATATATTCTTAATAAAAAATGCAGGATCAAAATGTTTGGGTCTTTTGATAGCACATACATAAATCTTTAATCGGATTGAAATCAGCTGACTTGATTAGAGGAATTCTAAATGCATGCCAATATGCACCAACTTTAAAAAAGAAAAATAAAATGAAAAAAGGAAATAAAGAAAAACCTTGTGAGAGAAGGTTCACAAGACACATAAAAACATGGTCAACCATAATCCATTCAAGGGTGGCAACGCAATTTTTACCAACAACGATTGAAATCACACTTCAAGGGAATTGAAAAGCTCAATTTCTTCTTGGTGTTCTCATAATCATGTTAACATATGCAAAATAAAAGCCCCTATTTTCATGTTAGCATATTTTGCTCTTGAATAAGTATTTAAAGATTGAATTTTGAGAAAATAAAAGCCCCTATTTTCATTTTACAGTTTCTATTTTCCATTCCTAAACCTACTTCTTAAGGGTACACATCAACAAACCCTGTCTGGTACTTATTTTTTTTAATCAACAAGAAAGATTACAGTGGCAGTAATAAGGATCAAATTTAAGTCCTCTTGTATTGCTCCAACTCTCGCACCACTAGGTAGACCCTGATGGTTCCTGTCTAGTATCTATAAAGATAATGAATATATGTACCAACAATGTAAAGTTTTTTTATGCTATCATCTGATCACAGACTACAAACTACCATACATGGTAAGTCATACCAAGGATGAAATCTAATTGATTGACAGTATATAAAAACTTTGACATTCACAATACATTCCTATTAAACTCTATTTTCAATGCCAAAATCACATTGAACATGGAATTTTTTATTACTATTAACATAAGAACAAATCACCTTAAAAAAAAAAAGTAAAAAAAAAAAAAAGGTTTTTTGAGGACATGCCTTGTCGCTTGTTATAGGCTTCTTCAGAAATTTTGTACTTTTCGACCAACGAAGTATCTTCGAGCCAACCACCAGAGGAGACGGAAGTTGGATCAAGATCGAGAACATGCAAACGGAAGCCATCGAGAGGGGAATAGAAGCCAAGGGGTTTGGAATTGTCAGAGAGATCAGCAACTTTGTTGCGAGCGTCGTCGAAGAGTTCGAGGTGCATCGAGTTGACGGAGGTCCCGCATTTTCTCCAGAGCTTGTCTTTGACGGCTTCGACGGTGAGCTGAAGCGAGAAACGGATGTCGGAGGCGAAGGTTTTGAGATTGGAATGTGTCACGCGCAACGTAACGGACTCGTCCCCTTGGACTTGGATGCTCGACGCCATTCCACTCCACAGTCCACACTTTCTTCGCAACGCAATTCTAATTTTGTGTCTTCGTCTTCAACCACCTTTGTTACTGTGAATCTCTGATTCTGGGTGTGTTCGGCTTCCGCACCTTCTGTTGCTGCTGGGCCACACTTTTGGGCTTTATCGGCCCGTTTCTCTACTGTACTCATGACCAAAAACCAAAACGCTCAATTAGAGATTTACAATATCTCTACTTAAATGTGTGTTTCATATATTATTATCGCAACTAACCAAAATAATATTTCTTAGCAATCCACTTTCCTTGTATTTTTATTTTTATTTATATATTTCATTGTGAATCTAAAATATAAATTATATATTCAAAAAGCTAGTTATTTATTTAAAATGAGTTTTAATTATAATATAATTTGTATATTTAAAGTTATTTGTTATAAAATTTTAATTGAGTAAAAAACAAATGTTTACCTTGTAAGCTAAAATACTATTATTGCTTAAAGTATTTTTCCAAATAAAAATTATTCAAATATTATTTAATAATAAACGTTTGAAAGGATAAATTCGACGAATTTGTCATTTTATAGTTAAATGTTAGAAATATTTTATTATTAAATTTTAATTAATAATTTTGAAGACGATAAAAAAAGTAAAATAATTATTCATATTAAATTAAGCTTAAAATATAACTTTTTTACTAAAACCTCGAAATTTTTAGAAACAAACACACATATGGGAAGCATATTCAGTGAGGATGTAAATTTTTATATAAAAATGAAAAGAATAAATTTGGGTTATAGAATTATACATGAATAATTTAGATTTAATGTATTATAAACACTTAAAAGAAATAGGACTTTTTAAAAATTCACGTGACTTGTATATTTTAATTTTTATTGTTCGTGACAAAGTCCAATGATGAAAGATTTTTCCTCTCTATTTCACGTAAAAAGACTCTCTTTCTTTTTCTCTCTGAGCATTTTCATATTACATGCACATGCACATGCAAATGCATAGTTTGTATTGTAAATGCGAAACAGAGATGTTCTGCATTGTCTACTCCGATCAATGCAACATTACAACTTATCAAAAGATTGATTTGATAGCTCACGACCCACTCACTGCAAATGCAATCCTAGTTGATTTCCACATTCCCCCAACAACCACTTTGTGATATGCATGCATGGCACTGCCACACCTCTATACACAAATTATTTTGGACAATTATTCCTTCCACCATAAAAGCAGGATAATATTTCTCCGGTAACGGAAGTACCAGTTGGCGCTGGGCCCAACACCAAGGCCCAAATTCCCTGCAAATATTTAGGTCGGTGTCTCTAGACAACTCTTATGAAATGCTCTAGAAATTGTCAATTTGAATGAGATTCATGATGAAAAAAAAAAATCTTGAGGGGACACCGTTGTTTCCGGTGACCGTAAACTTGCTTCTAAAGCAATATGTTGCACTTAAGTTGAGCACTGTGGGCAAAATGTACGTGGAGAAGTTTGTTTACGTGTTAGGATCTTGATGTCTTGACGTGTAAGTGTGTCATTGGGTTGTTGGTGGATTTTTCCAGGTGTCAATACACTGGCTTGTAATTGGACATGTCGTCGGCACCTTACGTTGAAGAAAGGAGCAGGGGTATGGTCAATTTATGGTCTTTTGTTAGGGTAAATGTATAACATATGGTCAATTTTTTTATGAAGAGATCATTTCGATCGATGGTGATATCTGAGCAACTAACATGAGGATAGCAAACCCATTCAAACGGGCCCAAATCAGTGTGGGTTTTTTTTGTAGTTGGAAGGAGATTTGGTGGATCCAGTGTCTTCTTTAAGATTCTCGAAGTTTACAGGGCCACGTGGGAATCGTTCTCAAGCTGGAGCTGAATGATCTTTCACGTTTGATATGTATATTATATATATATATGACTGTTCAGGTGTGTTGGCAAAGTACATGATTTTGAGCGCATATATTCATTGATTCTAGGTTGTTTATGAATATCATATACAATTCATAACGACCATTATATTTGGCATTCATAACGTGTTATGTTATTTCCCAATTAAATTAAAACGTTGTTGTTGTTGTTTGGGTATGGAGGACCTTTACAATAACCTAGAAAAGGTGTAAGCTTATAAAATTTAAATAGTGTAACCTTTTGCATCTTGATCTTAGGGTTGAGTTCCATGGCATACGCTCATGTGCCAAAATCCTGGGACTTTTGGGATAATTTCTAAAAGTTTTGGCCCTACTCATTCTTTAATTTCCACTAAAATAATCTCAGGCTTTTGTGAGAGTGGTTTGTCCTACTTATACCATGTAGTAGACCAAAATCTAACATGCTATTATCAATCTGGAATGCCCAACACTCCTCATTTAGAATGTTGGCATGGTTAGGAAAGGGAAAGCCCTTTTGGAAGTTGGCCAGTGACCAAGTAAGACAGTCGACATAATATAAAGAGGCACAAAGGGAGAGTTGTCAATCGAGTCGGATTGATCTGATCCGATATAATTTATATAATCTAAATGTTATTTTATATTAGATTGTTTGTCCTGTATATATTTTTTTGAGCTACTTTTTTTTTGTTTCAATTTTATATATGTCAAGCTATTAGGTTAAATTGATCTATTTAAAAAATATATTTAAAAAAAAGTTCCATGTTTAATATTTGGTAAGAGTTTGAGTAGGAGCATCACAAATAAAGCAACAAATGATAATTGAAATGAAATAGAAAAATGTCATAACAAAAAAGATTTATTAGTTAGATAAATATATTTGAACAGTTAAGCAAAAAAAATTATATCATTGAGAAATAAGGTTTTTTATAAAATGAAGTAATACCTTATAATTTTGTAGTCTGAACGATGAAATGGTAAGTTGTTATCATCATTCCATGAACACAAGCACAAGAGTAATTGTGTCTTTATCTTTTTTTGACAAGTGAAACAAAGATAACAAGTCATAGGGTCGAGTCATCAAGGGAATAATGAGATTATGAGAATGATGTACAAAATTCTAATAATAGCTAATCTTAACCTTAAGTTTAACTATAACTTTGTAATCAAATCTCAAAAAGTAAAAGACTCTTATTGTTGTACTACCATTATATATATTTTTCTAATATTTTATAACACATTATAAATTATTATTAATTTAAAAAAATTTAATTAGTAATTAAACGAGCTAGTTCATAACCTTATTAACTTGATTGGGAAAACTGAGACAGAGATTGACCTAAAACCATAGAAAGTATACAAAATTGGATTTGATCTAATCAAGTTAATTGACTTATTAAATAGTCAATCCTAATTGAATTTGATTTTACATAACATATAATTAAAATTAAACTACATGATGCTACTTTCATACGATCCATTTAAGTTTTACACGATAGTACACTTATATTTCCTAATTAATGATCAGAGTATGATCAGAGTATACTTTACTTTTAAATAAGTCAATTTAGTGTATGAATTTATTTTACATACAATAGAAATTAAATTACTTTTTTTTCTGTTCCTGTCTGAGGACACACTCGTAATCTTCTGGGAGGTAGAGGGCCGAACGGGAGCTTCAGGTGGATACTTTAGAGGGGGGATGTACCTGCAAAAGGCACTTCGACGCTCAAGTCAAGGACAAACACGATTCTCTAGGGTAATAAATGCACAGTGACATACCTCGTTTCGTGTGACTTATTTATACTACCTTTGATGGACCTTGTCAGTAGTGGGCCTCTTCTAAAGCTTACTAAATTAGGCAATAAAATCGACTGATTATAGCTTAGTCGCGCATTTGTCCTTGTTAATCCGTGATTATCGTCTTAACTATGCTGATTGTCGGTCATTGGCCGAGTCGACAAGGAATGGCCGAGACAACCTCTTTGGCCGAGCCAATAAGGAACGGCCGAGTCAACTTATGGCCGAGTCGATAGGGAACGACCGAGACAACCTCTTTGGCCGAGCCGATAGGGAATGACCGAGACAACCTCTTTGGCCAAGCCGATAAGAAGAGGGTTGGATTCTCCATGGTTCTCGGCCCCTTGCCGAACCGAAGTAGTGCTTGAACTGCGTCAATATCTGATAGAATATGACGTGGCCCACGTGGCCGATCCACGTGGCCATAGGACCCTTCTAGTACATTTCCAAATTAGGAATTAAATTAATTTATTCAAATAAGATATTTTTGAATAAAAAATTAACTCAAAACAGTAAAAAAATTAAAATTTTGATTTTTTTAACGCAATAAAAGGAAATAAGGAACCCTGCGTGCGTGCTTGTCAGTTGTTAATTACGATATTTAAAGAGAAAAATATATCAAACAAATTCATGCTAAGAGACATATCCATGAATGAAAATCTTATCCTCTAGTGATTGTTTCGTAAAAATATCCTCCTCTTTAATTTCAGGGTTACATCGATTAATAATTGAGTAGTCCTTTTGTTATCGATTAATAGCATTTCATCATTGATGGCTTAGATGCCAAGTGTACCAAACCAACTATTTCAATATTGATGATATACCTTTAAATAGTAACACAACATTTTGCACGTCAAATCAAGAGTCACGTCGCACTTCCATGCACGAAAAATATTCTTAATTTACCCGGCATTTATTATCTTGTTATTTACACAACAACTTACGAATGCCAACATGATTGATTCCATTTAATTAATTAACCGGCTATTTTTTTTTTTCATACCTCGATAAATATAATATTTATATTAAAAATTATTTTTACTTAATATATAGCAATATATTATTAAAAATACATATATAAATTAGAATAACATAAATTTTATTAAATTTTATTTAAAATTAATATTAAAATTCTATATAATTAGATATTAAATAATTAATATATATATATATATATATATATAATATTTATAATGATATACGTGGTCGGATGTAATTTTTTTAGTAAACTTACGCACCCTTTTTCACCATAGCCATCATTCACGTCATCACCCTAGTTTCATCTTCGGTCAACTTTATTTTTCACTGTTTTTATCACTCATACACTCCCTTGTCTTGTTCGCAATTCGTGACGTCAATTTAAGAACTATCTAGCGAGCATTTCGTAGTTGGGAATATTCAATCAGAATTTCTTCCGTTTGAAATGTGATGTGTATGTGAAGAAATTAGTTAAGATTCAAATGAATGAAGTGATCAAAGATCTCAGAATTTTCTTGATTTATTAGTCTTTACGAAAAGAGTTTTGGAGGAAGCCTTATCTGAAACTATAGTTTCTCTCTCACTCACTCACTGTCTCTCTCATTTTACGTCAATGTAACGAGTTGAAATATACAATAACCAACTTTGGATAAATTAAGGTTCAATTCAAGACTGCCACCTAATTAGCCTGAGCATTAAAATCATATGGTTCTTCGAATGCAATGTAAGGGCAATTAATAAAACTAAAGATAAGAATAATTAGGTGGTACTTTGTCTTTAAGTGAAATTTTCAATCTCTATTTGCAATCATGATGCCCAAGACCTTTAATCAAGTTAGGTAGATTGCCTAAAACTAGTTATATGCTTTCATCACAAGAACACAACTTTTATCATTGCTACGATGAAAAATTAAGACATTCACCAACCCATCTCAAAACTTGCACTAAATGCACTCTTAGACCTACCCTTTTCCCTAGGGTTCCCAAATTGATAAACTAACAACAAAGTGTCAAAATGAAAATTTTTACCTTTTACATAATCAGTGAAATATTAATGTTTTCCTACATTGATTCTTTTCTTTATTACTTTAAATATTTTGGTTCTTTTGAGGAACTTTTTTACGAAGTAATAAAATATCTTTTTAAAGTTTATTTGTATACACTAGTTAATTAATATATTTTTAGCAATTTGAAATGAACATGTACTATGTCAGTCACAGTTGGCTAGTTCATTTGTGTTTTATATTATAATATTAACAATTCAGAAAGAGATACAAAGTTTTTGTTTCATATCATATTCTTTTCTTGCGATACTTTTAAAAAGTTTATGGTGTGAATATTTTAAGTGATGAAATATTGAAATCTGTACAAACAAATCATTAATAGTATTCGATTTGCTATTAGATGACTTAATGAAGGTGCATGTGAGTCAAGTAGCTATGTTTTGATTGGGGTTGGTGATAAGAGTACTGAAGCACATGGTAGTCCTCAACCATGCAACTTTGTGTTCCCTACTCACAAATACGTATGCAAAGTTTTGAAAAGCCATGTCTCCATCCGTAGGACCCTCAACTTTTATGATACCCTTAATTCTATGGCCCCTTCGTTTATACGCGCCCATTGGATATGATGTAACAACTAGGGGTGTTCAAATTGCTAAATTGAACAAACTAAAAGAAAACTAAACTAAACTATAATAAATAGTTCATCAAACTAAATTGAACTAAAATAAATATTGACTAAACTAAACTAAACTATTATCTACTTTAGTGCACTATAGTTATAGGAGTTTGAACTAAACTATAATATCAACTAAATAAAATTATTATTAACTATAAACTAAATTGAATTACATTAAAAAAAAAATTTAAAATTAACATTTTTAAATTGAGCTACCAAATCATTGATATTAATGATGAATTAACACTACTATAATTTTTTTATTACATAAGATTTTTCCTGCGAATTTTTCATAAAAATTTGCAGGAAACGTTGTTCCTACAAATTTTTTTGTGAAATTTTGTCTATAGGTAATAACTTCGTGGATAATATGTTTTTGCGAATTTTAAAATTTGTAAGAAATTTTCCAGCGAAATTTCTTGCAAAAAATATCGCAGGAAGGTTTCCTGCAAAAAAAAAATCGCAGAAAAGTTTCTTGCAAAAAAAAATCGCAAGAAAGTTTCGTGCGAATTTTTTTACAACAAATTTCTGCAAGAATATTTTTTACGAAAAAAATTAAAGAAATCACTAATGATCACAATGAATTTATCTGAAGCCCCAACATGTGATATATAATCTTTTAAATTCTAAGATTGTAGATTATAAGCCTAACGCTTAACCATACAAATCAACTTATAAGATAAGTGTTGCCCCAACTTATATATTTTTTAATTGTTTTATTTTCAATTGATGTGAGACTTGAAATTTTTTTAAAATATTAAACTTATAAATTTAAATATTTTTTTTTATTTTTCTTGCAGATTAAAATTGATAGGAAAATCCGCAAGAAAAGTTACCTGCAAAATTTTTGTACCATTTAGTAAACATTACTTACAAATTTATTTTTGCAAGAAAATTTGCAAGAAACAAAATAAAATTCTTACAATATTTTCTGTAAATTTTGACCATGGAAATTTTTTTCTATGATCATTAAAATTGTAGCAAAATTTACAAAAATTTCTTGTAGATTATTTTTCATAAAAATATTTATAGGAAATATCTGTAAATTATTTTTATTAAAATAATAATATTTTTTAGCATAAAAAATAAAATTATTTGGATAATAAAGAGATAAGTTTGTATATATATATATAATACATTTTTTTTAATTTTTACAATATTTATATTAAAAATATTGAGAGAGTAATAATTACGAAAAGTATATAAATTTCTATTCAATTAATAAATAAAAATTATTTTTTAATCCTATAAATTAATTATTTATTTAGAACTATAGTGCACTAAACTACTTTTTATAATAGTTTAGTTTTTAAAACTAAAACTTAAAATATAATTTAGTTTAGTTTTTATAAAAATTAGTTTAGTTTTTTATAGTCTAGTTTAGTTTAGTTTTCTTAATAATTTAGTTTAATATAATTCTTTGAACACTCCTAGTAACACGCCTCTATTCAGTCAACGTACTGATTTGGCGATTTTTGCTTATGATAATTAAAGTGATGAATAATAAATAAATTTGGTGCATTTACACTCTTTTCCTAACTTGGAATATCGCTTATAAGCAATAAAGGTGAAACTGAAGGGGTTTGGTTGGTTGGCATAGTCAAATGTTATTATGAAATTGAAAGTAAAACGCAATTCAATGTCTTGTTGAGGGGGTTGGACCCGATTCTGCAAAGGTAAATGTTACGTAGAAACACGATAAAAGTGAGACTCAGTTGTGATAATAATTTCTAAATTAATTCATTATATGCATATATTATCCTTTTTAAATATCAGATAAGGTACACATTCATTTAGTTTAATGGAACCGGAAGTTATAAGAGATTAATCTATCGAAAAACTAAGATTTTTTTAAATTAAAGGGGTGAATTTTTCTAATAAATATTATTTTCTTAAATAAAGGTTTTTGTGAATTAATGATATGAAATTCTAAATAAGAGAATTAATTTTATAAAAGTATAGAAAACTTTGTAGCTAACACAAAATTTGCAACTTTTCGCTATTTGACCCTACTCATTCCATAATTTATGTTCCAACTTCCAAGTAGTTGTACGAGTGTCGACCCACCACTTATAATTACCTTATTTTCATCTAGTTTCATAGCACTTCAGGGCAGGCTACCGTATGAATCACTAAAGCAATTAGCAGTCCAGGCCTCAACTTTCGAAGTTTTTATAATATGTAATATAAATAATCTTATAAATTTTTTTTAAAAATTAAATATATTTTTAGTCCTTATAAAATGATAAAATTATTTTATTTTATGAAACTAGAAATATATTAAAAAAAAATTAAAAAAAACAGTCTAAATTCTATGCTTAAAAATTATTTTACTTTATTACACTTTACGTATCCTTATAAATTGTCAATCATCATTTATTTACTTGGGTTAGCCTTCCGTGAATCTAATACTAGCACTAGCGGTGTCCAGCTCAGTGAGTCATAACTCAAACTTATAACTTATGGGTCTTCCTCCAACTCGTGGTAACATGAAAATCACGTGAACAACGTTTCCTTAGGTTAATTAAATTATAGTCAATAGATGTAACGGGTGCAAATTTAATTTCTTATCCGTAACCAACGCAGGATGAACTCAGTTGCTGTAAATTTCCTCAATTGTAATAGTAGTAATTATAATTTTGACGAATCTGTTCCGTCGAATTCAAAATACACCCAAGGTGCAGCTTGGACCACACAATAACGGGTTCTAGAGATTTCCAAAACTGCCCCACTCAGAAAGAAAATAAATAAATAAATCACATGTAACAATATTTGTGCATGTGTTTATCTCTTCATATTTATTATTTTTTTTTTTAAATCTCTCTAACATTAATAAATATCTTATATAATAAACTTTTTTATTCGTTTTATTTTCTCTGATAACAAAAAAAAAAACTTTCTATCAATAAACTTTAATTAATAATAAAAAAATGCATTAAAAAGTGTATTAATAACTCTTTAAACATGTGATCAGAAATAAATAAATAAAATCATGCACTTAAAAAAAAGTCAATCTCTTAAATAAATAAAATTACTTTTATTGATCAAAATTTATTAAAAATAATTTTTTTATGGATGTCACTCTCACCATTAAGTTAAGGAAGAAAATCATTAAAAGAAGCATGAGACTAAAAATGCATAAATTTTAAATAATAATAATAATAATAATAAAAGATTATGAAAAGCAAAAGTAGTGTGAACTATTCTTTTTATATATATATATAAAATAAAAAAAAAAAGTGTAATAATGTAATGCAATGAGAGTGAGCATGTGTTGGAAGCAGGATCCCCCTCCGTGGCACGTGCCTCTCAAAAGATGCCACGTCATGTGATGATGATAGAATGAGTGGCTTCAAATGAGATGGTGGTGAATCACAAACTCATAAATATATAAGAAAGAAAGAAAACTCAGATTCTCACACACAGACAGAGAAAGAAAACCCAAGCTTATCTGATATCTCCTCACACACTACACCCATGGGCGAGGTACCCTTCTCTTCTCCTCAAATTATCACCACCATTACCATTCCCTTTCTCATTTATTTTTTTAACAGGAGGAAAAGAAACCAGAGGAGCCCAAGAAGGAAGAAGAGAACAAAAAGGAAGACAAGAAACCAGAGGAACCAAAACAATCCAAGGAGGAGCCACCACCGCCGCCGCCGGAGATTGTGCTTAAAGTGTTCATGCATTGCGAAGGTTGCGCTCGCAAGGTTCGTCGCTCCCTCAAAGGATTCCCAGGTAACAACACACGACACAACACAACCCTCACTTTTCCTTTTCTTAACTTTTGTTTTCCCACGTTGTCTCACTCTGTTTCTGTCCCAATTTCAGGCGTGGAAGATGTTCTCACCGACTGCAAGTCTCACAAGGTTGTGGTGAAGGGAGAGAAAGCGGATCCGGTGAAGGTTCTAGAGAGAGTGCAGAGGAAGAGCCACCGCAAGGTGGAGCTTCTCTCTCCGATCCCAAAGCCAGCGGCGGAGGAGGAGAAAGAGAAGCCGGAGGCGGAGCAGCCGGAGGAGAAGAAGAAGGAAGAGCCTCAGGTGGTGACGGTTGTTCTCAAAGTTCACATGCATTGCGAAGCGTGCGCCCAGGAAATCAAGAGACGCATCGAGAAGATGAAAGGTAACGGCTCTAAAATAAGTTACATAAAATAATTTATGTTGGAATAGCTAGGGAGAGTAATTGAGATGGTTGTGCAGGGGTGGAAGCAGCGGAGGCGGATCTGAAGAGCTCGGAGGTGAGCGTGAAGGGGGTGTTTGAGACGGCGAAGCTGGTGGAGAGCGTGTACAAGAGGACGGGGAAGCATGCGGTGATAGTGAAGGAGGAAGCAGAGAAGAAGAAGGAGGAAGAGAAGAAGGAGAAGGAAGGTGAGAAGAAAGAGGGAGAGGGTGAAGGTGAAGGTGAAGGTGAAGGTGAAGGTGAAGGTGAAGGTGAGAAGAAGGAGGGAGAGGGTGAAGCGAAAGCCGAAGAGAGCACGGTGGTGGAGGTGAAGAAGAGTGAGTACTACTACAATCCACCACGGTACGGGACGGAGTTCTATGCTTACCCTGCACCCCCGTATCCACCTCAGATCTTCAGTGATGAGAACCCCAATGCTTGCTCTGTCATGTGATGTCAGGGGTGTTACGGGAATTTCACTCAGATCAGATGGATGCTGGATGTACTTTTCCACCCATCCAAACTCAAATCTACAGATAATCGATCTCTAGAGTTTTGTAATGCCTCTACTTTTTCTAAATTCTTATTATGTAAATGAAAATATAAGTAAAAGTAACTATAGTTTTTTAATATTCCCTTCTAGTTTTTGACCTTTTAAGGAGGTAAAAAGAGATACATATTTTACTTTCTTTTTTCACTTGCATGTCAATTTCTGTCTCTCTACTTTTTAAGAAGTATAAAATACGCAAATATCACCACCTTCTGCCTTTCTAGTTCTACCCTACTCTATTCTAAAACCAAGAGTGAAATTCCTCAAAAAAATGGTAACAAAAATAAACATAATTGAATTCATTCATTCTTTTTCCTTGGTATTATTTCATAAAATACTAAATGAAATAACGGATTTGTATTTTTTTATTTATAAACTAAAATAAAAAATAAAGGATTTGCAAACTTATACTATCTCTTTTAGAATAATTTATAACTCTTTCATGAATAATGTCATTCCAGTATTATTCTCTTTTTACATGCTGAAATGTATAATTTTATTTATTTAACAATAAAACATTTTTTTTAAGACAACCAAATTACACCTCCATATACCAACAAAACTTTTTTTTTTTCAAGTTTTGAGCTTAAAGTCTTGTAAATAAAATATTTTTTTAATGAGTAATAAATATTTCACACTAATAAATTAGAGAAAGTAACATTCTCTCACATCCTTTAAAACATATTTTCTAACATTGATTAAAATTTATTTAAAAAATATATATAATTTGATAATTTTCACAAAACAAGTCTACTTCGATTGAGTTTTGATGAATTTATTATCTGATCTAGTCAAAATTCAACGGATTGAGTTAGATTAGATTTGTGTGTTTTTTTTAAATTTAAATTTATTCAACCCGATCACTAATGAGTTTGATTGGATCAGATCAATTGAGTTAAACATAATTAAATTTATTGTTTTAAAATTTTAAATATTTTATAATAGATGTAAATTATTTAGTATTTTGTTGTAAATGTAATGTTATCGACTCATAAAGTAAATAATGATATAAAATCATATTTCAAAATATATTTGTTAATTTACTACATTGTTATTAGCTTGGACAATTAACATTGATATAAAATAAAATTTAAAATAAATATGGTGAATTGTTATAAAGTTATCAATACAAAAATACAAATTTTTATTTTGACTAAGAGTGATAGAGAGTATTGTTTTGAACAAGAGATCATCCAAACACTAATTTATTATTATTATAATTTTTTTTTTATTATATATGATCGAGTTGAATTAGATTGTGAGTAAAAAAACATAAAACTCGTTATAATTATTTAATATTCAATTTCATAATTTAAATTAAAAATAATTATAAAAATATTTTATACATTGATTTAAAATTTTAAACAATGAACTATTCAATAGTTTTAAATTTTTTCAAAATTTACAAATTTAATCTATACATTAAGAGTTTTTAATATAACAGTTAAATTATTAAAAATTGATGTAAAACATAAATTATTGAGTGAAATAAGTTTAGTAGACTTACTATTGAAATAAGGAAATCTTTTCTACATAAAGGATAAAAAATAATATTATAAAATAAGTTTAATTCAACTAATTAAACATTGTTGTAAATTCTTTTTATATTGACTCAAATTTTTATAAATAAAAAATACATTACTCCATGAAAATAAGTTATGAATGTAAATATATTATAAAACTAAAATAATTTTGTAATATATACACATGCTTAAATTTATTAGCAAATAGTTTTATAGTCAAATAATTATTTTTTTAATAACAGAAATTATGGGAGTTTTTATAGAATTTAATGATTTCATCTATTAAAATAGAAAGATATATATTTTAAAATAAGGAAAGAGAAAAAAATATTATTTTAATATAGATGACTGGACAAAAAATATTTTAACCATAGAAAAGTTTTAACAAAAAACTTAAAAATAAAGTGCAATTTATTTTTTGTTTGTTAAAAAGGAGGGACATATATTTTAAAATAATAGACAAAAGATAAAAGGAAATTTGATTAATCATTTTTAAGTATGTTTCTCTTTTCAATTACTTTTTATTCATAAAATTTACATTTGCCTTAAGACTTTACTTAAAGGATTTGAATTTCACATTCATATCAACAATTTGTTAATAAAAGATTTTATATTAAAAAAGATAAAATTGTGTAAAATTTGAATCTTTCAACAAAGAAGAGTGCAATTTACTTTTTATTTTATTCGCATATACATAACAAATAAAATATGTTTATTTCTTTTCATTTATTACAAACATGATAAATCTATAACTTTCGAAGATTCGTCAAACCAATTTAAAAAATAAATAAAAATATTATGAACGTACAAAAATACTAAAACAATAATAATATGATTTTGAAAATATTAGAAATTTAAATAAGATACGTTTTTATATAAAGCCAACAAAAAAATCAAGAAAACTTGCAAGAAAATAAGGTTTGTGCTTCATACCATAGTTGTCTAAGTGAATCTCCTATAGTTCCTTTGATGAATTCACTAAAAACTCATGCATTAAGTTTTTTTTTTTTTTTTTTTTAAAAAAAACACATACAACATGCATAACTTTTCAAATCTTCAACTCAAGACCTCTCTCTTGAGTTAATCTTAGTTGGGAATAATATTGATTGCTTTTTCCCTTGCAGCAACATTAAACCTAGAAAATTGAAATTGACAAAAAAAATGCAATTAAAATTCAATTAAGTGAGATAAAAGTTTAGAAAAATGCTACAATTGTTATAAAACAAAATTTTAAAGGGTTTAGAAATTGTAAAATAAATAATACATGACGAGTTTCTATTTAGTTATTAACATCGAGAATAAAATACGGCGTTCAGCCTAAAATCAATTATTAAGCCATGTAACTTTGGAAATCACTGTTAAACTCAACTCATTCAAATTCCTAACGTAAGTTTATCTTTCTCTTGCTTTTTTTAGTTTATAAATTAGATAATTATTAATTATCATGCAGTTTACCAAATTAAAACTCCATCCTTATCCCCATTTTTTTTTTAATAATTTCCCTCCTTAATTTTAATCACTTGTATTTTTTATCAAAATAATTATACAAATTTATCTTATAATTACTTATACTTTACTTTGAATTATCAACTTTTTATATATTAAACACAAATTTTTATATTGTACAAGAATGTTTTTAAAAAAATTTATTTAATTTTTTTAAATCTAATTTAGTTATTATTTATCATAATTATTTATAAATTAAATTTTAATATTTTAAAATAAATTATCAATAAATAAAAATAATATTATATTATAATGTAAATTATTTATCATAAATTTAAATTATAATTTATATATTATTGTAAAAGAATATAAATTTTATATTTAAAAATATCTATTTATATAAATTTCAAATATGCTTTATATATTCAAACATAACATTTATTTGTATATATAATTTATTATAAATTTTAGTTATATATAATAAATATTTAATCCGTTCGATCTGCAAGTTAAAATATTAGTTTCTAAATTTTTACTAAAAAATAAACAATACTCGGTAGTTTTAATCAATTTTCAAACAACAAATTTATTCAAAGTATTAAGAATAGAAAAAATCAATTTAATAGCAATAAAGCTGATATAACTATAAAATTTCAAGGACGGTATCTAATAAAAATATCTGTGTAACAAAAAATGTTACATTAACAATCTACCTCCTATCTTACCAAATTAATTCGATGATGTTTATTAGAGCATAGAAGAAGAGAGTCCAACTATATCTATATCTATATATATATATATATATATATATATATATATATATATATATATATATATATATATATATATATATATATATATATATATATATATATTATCTATTAGAGAGAAAAGTGTTAAAATTTAAATACCAATTTAAATATTTTATTTTATTTTATCCGAAACTTTTAACATTGTCACTTCTTTTAAAAGTCTCAATGTTCATCATAAATTTTATTCCATCAACATAATCCGGTAGTATTTTTTTTTCCTTTTGAAGAATTCACTCACACGTTAGTATTTAGTGTTACACATTAATTCAACTTATAGATAGTCTTGTTTTGTATCCCAATTCTTAATAAAAACATTAATTTTTTCTTCAATTTTTCCGCTTTATTTATTCAATGAAAGATAACTAATCTCTGCTTAAATGTGAAGATTATGAAAAATAAATTTTCTTTAACTCTCTAACCCATCCTATCAATGTTGTCAAGAACATAAATATTACTTTTTTCCCCATATTTTTCTCTTTATTTTCCACTTTTTGGTATTTTTTGTGCAAATATAATCTAAGTACTGATATTAATTATTAAGGATATAAATTAATGTAATAAGTTGTTAAAAATATTTAATCTTCGAAAATATGAAGAAAAAAAAAACATTTTTTTTTTAACTTTTTCGCTTTTAAATAGTTGAAATTTACCCTCAACATGACCAGTAAATTAATTTAAGGTGGTGGTCGTCTTAAAAAGTAGAGGGAGGAGTACGAACTGCAGAGACACTATTTTGAAATTGTTACTGGATTGCGTTAGAATGAGTGTAGTGGGGCATGCATATCGTGAGTGGGATTTCAAAATTTGACTTGCCAATGACGCACCTTTTATCTAGTGTACTCCTTTTCGGAATGAATGATACAACTACCACATCGATATTAAGAAAAGAAAATTTAAATTTTGAATCGGCTCTTAAGTATTTTTTTTTTTTTGCAAAATAATTAAGACTAGGAAGGTGGAAAAGACGAATAAATGAATTCTTTTAAGTTGAATTTTCTCATAATTTTATTATGTAAAAGTTGTATTTATTTCTTTTTTCACACAAATTAAATATTTGAAATAATTTTAAAATTAGTTTTTTTTAAATATTCAATACAATCCATGTTAACGCTATATATCCTACATCTGACATCATTAAAATAGGAAACTATATATCTCGTCCACGCTCAACATACTTGTTCCGGCCAAGGGATGGACTAGGGTTTCTGTCTAGGTCTAGCCTCAAAGCCAGAACATTCAAAAGTGTAATCTCCTTTCTCAACTCTAGGGTTTTGGATTTTATGATACGTCGTTCATGGGCCTCTTGGGCCCTGAGAATAAAGGGATTTCCCTCACCGTTCTTATCTTGATGGCGCGAGGTTAAAGGGGATAAGTCTAGTCGGGTTCTTACCGACTGGGTCCGCGCAGGGGACCCAGTCGGGTTAATGCCGAGTAGTCTCCTTAGTCCTTTTAGGCGAGAGGAATCGAGTCCCCCAGGTCGAGTCGAGTCATGACCGACTAGGTCTATGCTGAGCCCTCGGTCGGGTTGGTGCCGAGTAGGCATGGTCGCCCCACTGCCGAATAGAGGTGCAGGTCGGATTTCGACTTGGACGGCACACTTGCCTTCCAGCCCTGAGCCGAGAAGGCGAAAGGGCTTGTGGCCTGATACGATAGTCGGGAAATACCCGAGAAGAAAACCTAATCGGATTTTAACCTGGACAGTACACTTGCCTTCCAGCCTTGAGCCTGTAAGGCGAGAAGGCTTGTAACCGGGCGGCCTGGTCGGGTATTGTTCGAGCAGAAGGTCAAGTCGGATTTCGGCCTGGATGGTACAATACTCAACTTGCATCTGAGGTGGTTGAGGTAGGAAATTCATAAACCCTCACATCTAACATGATGAAATCTCATGCTTTGACCTCACACAAATCTAAGATGATTATCTTTTCCCATGTCCAACACATTGAAGACAATTATTTCACCTCATATTCGTTGTCAATCAAACCTTGTTTAAGGTCAATTCAATCATAGACTGTTATCTCTCCTTACACTTGGCACAATCAATCATGTGTCTGACGTGAGCAAGAAAAAGTGTCATCAATTAAACCACACTTAATGCCATTACCACGCACACGATGCAAGAGTGAGTTTTGCACTTGCAAACTTTGGAGTTGCTCGTTTTTTACTTGAAAACGAGACAATTTTCTAACATGCAATGAAATACCATATATTTATACACCTCAAACAACCCATTTCCAATCAAAATCACAACATGCAACAATCAGATAACTCCATTCATCAAAATCTACCTCATATGCTCAAAGCACCAAAATTTAACAACCTATATTATTCAATTTGAATTTAACCAACATAACAACAATTTGATGAAAATAACTAACATGCATCACAAGCAATCCAACTATCTTCTCTTACCTCAATTTTGAGCAAAGATAGGAAAGAGAAAAAAAAAAACTTCGAGTTATGGGAAGCTTCACACAACACCACAACCTTAATTCTTAACTATCAGTTTTGAATCACTGACCTAATGATGATCTTATGTGTTCGAGAAGTTTATAACAGAGATGAATAATTAAAAATTCAGAGCTCCTCTCTTTAAGTTTTATAATAAATGAATTTTATAAGATTCAATCTAAAAGTTAAATTGAATCTCTATCCAAAGAAACTCTTTAAGATATCTAAAGACTCTTTAAGAATTTCTTAACTTCTAAAATCTCCCAACAATACCTAAGAACACTACAACATGTATTATTGCTAAAATATAATAATTAAATGAAAACTTACAATATTAAACTTTTGAGAAAAAAATAATATATTCTTAAGAAAAGAGAAATAATATAAAATTTTCAGGTGATATCGTGTAAAATTAATGAGAAAAATAATAATTATTGAATAAAAAAAAAAGTTTTGATGGATTTATAGTGATTGAAATTGATATGTTGCCAATGTTAATTAGTTTGACAATTGCTATAATTGATGTTCGAATATCAAAATCTAAAAGTTAAATATTATATATATATATATAACGACTCTGACAAAGACTACTTAAAAGAACGGTTTGTTGCTATGGTGATTATTGTATCATTATTTATCGGGGCAAGGTAACTGTTTCCATTGCATAGGCTTGCGCATATTGTCGGCTTATTGGAAATTTGAAATAAATATTTTAATATGACTTTTTTAATTATATAAAAGAATGATAAACATAATTACATTTCTGCTCTTTTATTTTTTACTTAAAATATTTTCTTCTAATAATAATTCATTTATTAATATATTAATGAATATTCTTTTATTACCGCTTGATATCACCGCAACAAATTCAATGTGATGATTTATATTCACAAATGACATTATAAATATGATAGATAGTTTTTAAAAAAATATGTTAACATATACCTTTATATATATATATATATATATATAATATTATTTACAGTAAAATAATGCACTTAACATAAAAAGAAAGAAAACATAATGCACTTAACATAAAAAGAAAGAAAACATATCAAATATAGTACATATTTGTTTATTATATATATATATATATATATATAATAAAAAAATACATATGTATGTGTATTTAAATAAAATAGTATATAAAATACGTATGTGGCTACCATTTTGATCACATCTATTATTTGGAGATCAATGTTGAAATATATTCCGTTGGAAAATCGGTCACTGTATAAAAAAAAGTTAACAATTTTTGTAAATGCGAATCTTGATTGCCGAAATAAATAATTAAAAAATAAACCATCATTTGATTTGTCAACAATATAAAAAATTTCACACTAAGATACATATGACTATTAAATTCTAAAAATAAATGTGAAGAATATTAGAAAATAAAATTAAAATAATTAAACAATGTCATCGAATGAAAGATGTATGTATAACTTTGTAACTTTAATTATCAATGTATTGTAATTTAAAATAGATGAATATCTATATTCTCATCCTAAAGGTTTAGATAATTGAAATAACTCAATCACATCTTAAATCTTATCCAGTCAAGTTTTTCCTAACAAGTCACACATGATGATTACTCATTGACATGAGTATTTTTGCTATGTTTACACAAGTGGGTATTGAAATACAAGTAAATGCTTTTACACATTTAAACACTTTTAACTTTTAACAAATATTTTCATAATAAGATAAATAACATAAATAAATTCTATGAAAACTCATTAGATACGTATTTTTCTTTTTGGCTTGAGATGTCCTCCTTCTGATTTTTTTTTTTAATAAAGCATTACACCTGCAATCGGACTTAAACAACTTTTCAGAAAGTTACAAAAGAAAATTGAATAATTTTCGTTTTATCGAACTTTTGACACTTACTTTAATCTTACCTTTATTTTAATCAAAGGATAACTATTTTTTGGGGGGGATTTTTTCGATTATATTTGTTCATTGAGGGAATTTTTAGGCATTTCCCTCTCCTTTTACTCTTAATAAATAGAGTTGACGGCTTGGAATCATAAACTAAAACCAAAGGGGAGGGGGACATTTTCAGAAACAAAATGTTGAGGGTAGGATTGAGTTCGAAGATACTAAATGAAGACATAATTAATTAGCATGTCGCTATTTAAAAAAAAAAATACTAATAAAATAAATATAATATTTTATCTTTCTAAGTTGCTCCTTTTAAAATATACTATAGGAAAAACAAGAGGAGGAGGAGTGTACTCAAGTCGCATAGGTTTCACCTAAGTTCTTGAAAATGTCACTTTTTTTTTTGAAGGCCACACCACTTGTTCTGAAAATCAATCCTAAGTCAGAAACAGATGAAACGGTTTTTTCATACCTAGCTAGTGGTAGTGGTAGTTCTCCACTTCTCCTTTCCCCAGGTAGATTAGAAAATCACTCCCTAATGAGCAGCTGAAAAGCTCATTGAATTGGATGAGATGAATTGAGATTTTAGGAAAACTCAAAAGCATCGATCGTGATTATTATTGTTTTTTAATTTGATGTTCTGCTTAGTACGTATTAGTATAACACAATAAGAGATATGTAATCTAAATGGGATTATCAATATTAGTTAATACTGGCTTGTACTTTTTAATTACTCAAATTATTCAGGATTTTAAATTTTCATTTTGAGTATAGAATTAATTATGTTAGGAGAAAAATATTTAATTTGTATGTATACATGATTTCTGATGAAAATTAATTATTATTTTTAGTGATAAATATTTTATCCTTATATCATAGTTACTTAAAAAAAAAAAAAAACCTAAATGTCACTCCCTTCTCCAGGCCTCACGTCTAGCATTATTTTTCTTTAGATGGGTTATTTCTTAATCGTTTTAATCGATATTTTGGTTGAAAAATTATTAATTGAAAGGTTTGTTGAAAAGTGTATTAGAGATGTCAATAAAATTGAGAGAGTACATTAACATTATTTTCAATACCAGAAGAATCGAAGTTTTGGATCGAAGGGAGTATTTAAGACAATCTTTAAGGATGTGTTTGAATCAGGAGTATAATCGAATACAAATGAATCATACATTGTTTCTAAAATAGGAATTAAGATTATTATTTTTTCTATATAATTTGTAAATTATCTTCTCAAACTATCTCAAAGAGTTTATTAAAATAAATTGAAAAACATTTGTGGTATATATATACATGCTGTTATATGCTTTGTAACGACACTGCCTTGTGTACTTAATGAATATATTACAGGAGAACGCCAAGTTTTGTAGTTTTGCTTAGGCTCAGCTGGGCAACACAGCAATTCCTATGGTGCTACATTACTTGATAATTTACTCGTGCATAGATATTGTTGAAAAAAATGTGGTCTGGAAAAGAAAAGCAAAAGGGGAAAAAAGGAAAATTTGAAGTTGAGTTCAATCAATTTAATGGCTTAAAAAAGACATTTTTTAAAAGGAAGAAAAAAAAAAGAAAAAAAAAAGAAAGGCCTTAAGTTCTGACAAAGTGGGCACGAGTAAAAGTGGAAGTAGGTCATGGTGGTGGGTTTAGTAGACCAAATAATATGAGTAAAGACTCGTATCTAGCATAATTGCTGGGATATTTGCACATGCAATGCCTTTTGGTTAGTGTGTGTGTTCAAAGTAGTGTTGTCGAGAGTTGTGCCAACAGCAGTTTTGGCGCATAACTTAATCATGTCATGGCAACATATATATAATTAAATATTAGATTATGGAACACTCTCTCTACGACTCAAAAAATTCCGATATGGAAAGGTTTTGTGACTGGTTGTGCATAAGATTCGATCTCACATGCTAATTCCATCATTCCAGCTTGGAGAACTTTGTTTTTGTTTTCTTCTGAGGGGAATAATGTTAAAGCTTTCAGATCTAGTCTTCATGGAGGAATGGATCAAAGAGTATTCCTTCCAGTTATGGCAAAAAAATGTGCCACCCAATTTAAATATAAAAATCTCAAAGATGGGTTACCACGTATGTACTTTTTGGCGAGGGAGAGGGGCAAATGGGGTATGTAATAAAAATGATAAATAAAAAATGCACTTTAGTTTTCATGGTGGAATGGATCTAAGAGTATTCCTTTCAGTTAAGGCATCCTGTTCGTTCATTTTAGTTTACAATTTACACGGAATGGAATGTGCTTTTTGTCATTTCCTTAACGCCTTTGGACCATGCATGGCTTTCTCTGTTTGAATGTATTTTACTCCTTGCAAATGTGGCTCAATAAAGCAAATCCATTTTAGAATGGAAAAATGCATCTCATTTTTAAGACTTTTGCGAACCTGAATATCCAAAATATTAGTTTTATGAAAACCTTGCACGGTTGCAAGGTCTTGGTTATGTCAAACCCACAAACGATAAATGGTCCTACAATTTTTGGAACCATCAACGGTCACAATGAATCAGAGTTAGATTATCGGAATATAATGAATGTTTGATGTAAATAATAATAATGAGGGAAATGGGGTAAAGTGAGTAATAAGTAATAAGCGAGGCCTAAATAGAGAATATTCAATTGGTAGTATTTGTTAATCTTTGACGCAACTCATTCCTATTCCTATCAAATAGAATAGAATAGAATAGGGTGGAAGTTAAGAAGAGAAATGGGTTTTGAAGTGACGCAACGCAAATATGATGACATTTGGTTCCACCGTCTTTCCTACACCACCACGTGACGCCTACCTCTATCTTCCCCTATTCTCTTTCCTATTACTCTAATCTATATACTATATACCCCATTCTTCATTTTGCTTTTTTTTATTTATAAAAATATCTGTCTTAAAAATATTCATTAAAAATTCAATTCCAAATATTTTTATAAAACATTACCACCAACGTCATTCCAATGCAACTAATAACATACTTTTCATGATTTTCGAAAATCTTTAATTAATATATTGAATACCTTTGTTTATAAAATTTAGAAATAATTATATAGATATAATTAGGGAGCATAGTGCTTGTATCACATTCTCTAGTGAGACGTGAAAAGTATGTAAGGAAAAAAAAAGTTATACGCTAGCATTATATGCTGACATTTTTAGGTTATGTCATTGTCACATAACAAAGTGTGCTCTGTGTGCATGTTCTTTAAGAGTATTTTTATTTCTTAAGAAAATTTAAAATTTACTCTTAATCAATGAATATATATTATACACGAATTTTTATATTATGTAAGGATATTTTTAGAAAATTTTTATAATGAGATAATTTTTTTAAAAAATTAACCTCTTATTTAATTTAATTTTTATTTATAATAAATATTTATTAATTAAATTATAATGTTTTAAAATAAGTTATAAATAAATAAAAAAAATATTTTTTTATTACATAAAATATTTATAAATTTTTTAAATGAAATTTATATGTTTAAAAATATTCATTTATACAAATTTTAAATATAATTTATATTTAAATATAGTATTTATTTTTAAATAATTTATTATAAATTTTAGATATATATAATAAATATTTAGTCTATGTATTACACATGTTAAAATACTAGTTTCTATAAAATTTAAAGACAGATTTTAGTTTCCAATAAATTATAAAATCTTATAAAAAATAATATAAATATTAATATAAAATATTTTATAAAAAAAAATATAAAGCGAGAGTCTTGTTAGCTCACACTTATGGCAGCCCTGAAATTGATCTGTCTTGCATGCAATTCAGGTTATATGAAGGTGGTGTGTGAATCAGATACTTCCGTAGCTCTTGGTGTCTTGCATGCAATTCATTTTTTTATTTTTGGTATTAAGGAGGGCTAAACCACTTCATTTATAAGTTATCGAAGTGAAGGTATTAGATAAATATAACACATTTCAAAATTAGAATAATAGAAAAAGTAGGAAATAAAAATGAGAATTTGGATGATTTATACGCGGGAAGAATATATTTGAAGAAGAAAGGATCTGGGTAGAAAGCAAGTGGTAACAGTTATTTGTTTGTAAAAACTAAGAAGGAATTATACGACAAGGACATATTGCTGCAGTCAGCATTAGTAACTCTGTGCAGTGTGCAATTTGTCTGTCATAACCTTTTCCAAGACCTCATATAATCATCACTGTAGAGTATAGAGTATAGAGTATAGAGTAGAGGTGGGTCCAAAACTAACCAACAAAGATAAGAGTCAAATCGTACGTACCAAAAGCAGCGAAAGAATTCCAATTTTAGCTTCTTTATTCCATTTCCGTCATTGTTGAAATAATTCACCTCCCCATTACAGTAATCCACTTCCACATTTTTTTTTTCTAATTTCAAGATCAATGGCCATCGATCTTCAATTATTTGTGCTTGTGCATAAACATTATCAAAATCTATATAAATTCAATTTTTTTTGGCTGAAAATCATCATCTTTCTTTTGAAGTCAACTAAAAGTCTTGTTCTTTTGATCATAAATGTGAAATGAGAGATAAAGTGCATGTGTCCGTGTGTGGGGCATTTTAATTATATCCCATTATGAAGAGATAGATATATACAATTATCAATTATTCAGTGTCACATGTCTTATCATAGTTTGGTTGGATGAGAATGCTCAGTTTGACAGCCTTCAGATCAGTCATGATATTTGATTATTATGAATTAATTAGAGAATTATTTATCAATATTACTTGCTTCTCGGTGTCCATAATATTGATTACACTTCTTGACAAGATGATGGGTTCAAAATGGTTTCCAATTGCTGGTGGAAGTTCATTCTACTTCTTTTTCTTTTCTTATGTGCTTGTGATTGGTGATTTAAAGTGGCACAGCATAGGGTAGCAATAATATAAAATTAAAGCAACCATGACATATATGGAATCTCTTTTAATGCTTCTGATCTATTATATATGTCCCCATGACCCCATCCTTGTGAGTTTTCATTAAGGGTAAACACCTTTTCTTTGCGTCCTTTATGTCTCTTTGTCTTTGGTGGTTTCTTTGTTTTCATTCTTCCTAGATAATGCTTTGGTGATTGGTGAATAAGATATATATCATGGTGTAACATTTCGACAATACATCAAGCAAGTAAAAATTGACACATATGCATTGTATAGACTGCAAAAGTCGTGTTAATTTTTGGTTTGTTGAGTAGGGTGTACCATAGTAGGCTTAAAGTTACGAATCTCGCATGAAATGCAGTGAGATTGATGGATAGTGGAAGAATGGATGGAACAATGGAGTCTGAAGATTCGGGTGATAAGAGATACTACCTACCTACCTGTCCACCAGAGTTACTACATTGCTACATACATTTGGATTCCCTACGATTGAAAAGCAATTCTGCAGTCACAATCTAATGATTCATATATTTTTTTTTATTTTATATATTTATTAAAATTTTAATTATAAACTATAAGAATTCAACGTGCAAATTCTGTGCGTTTGAAAAAGCATCAGGAGAAAACACAAACACAGGTTATGAATTTTTATTTATTTATTTTTATCATAATTGGAAAATTCAACTACTACATCTTATGCAAAAATTAGTCAAAATCATAGTCACATGATAATTTCTTACTATTTGATAGTAGTAATTTCTCGCTTTGAAACAAGAGCCCTGGATTGGGTGAGGGTTTTAAGACTACATAATAAAATCTTCAAAAATGTGTAGCACATTTTAAGATTAACGGAATACAAAAATTAAAACCGAACGAAAGTAATAGGTGTCACAATCCTGATAGAGTGGTTTTTTCTTTTTCTTTTTGTACATTACTTGGTCTTTTAACTTTAAGTGAGCATTTCTTGTGCTATTACTTGATGAATTAACAAATTTATTTGACTTATTAAAAATATGATGTGATGAAAAATTAATAAAAGAAAAATAAAATGGAAAGTATATGAAAGAATAAAGTTTATATATAATGATAATAATCCTAAAATCCTTCGTCCAACTATTTTTTTTTTTAGTTTGTCCCACTGTTTTATGTCTACTTTTCTACTAAAACTACACCTTATTCATTCAAAAAGAATAATGGTATTCATATTCATAAATTTTAGTTACAACACTCTTTAATCCAAAGTTTTTTTTCATCTTCAATATTATTCTTTCTATATATCTCTCTTTTAATATTTGTTACATTTAATTATTTATTACATTCACATTTTTTTCTCTCTCTGTTAATTTTCACTTCTTACACTCAAAAAATGATTACGTCCATCATTTTTCTTTTGTCTTTATCTCTGTCTATTACATTATTCATTTTATTTCACGCATTCTTTTTTAATTTTTTCTTCTTCTTGTGTCTTTCCTTGATAAATAAATATTTCTCATTTAAAAAGAATAGTGATCTATCTCCTATTGGATTTTCATTTAAGATCTCAAATTTTGAACAAAAAAGACTTCATAAGATTTCTCTTAATTTAATTTTATTAAATTAAATATGGAACAAATTACAATTCTAGAGCAAAAAAGACTTCCTAAGCCAAAAAAAAGAAGAAAAAAATAGCAATATAAAAAAAAGGCGTGATTTGATTTTCAAAATTACCTCGCTTTTTAGACCATTACACTGCCCCTGTAAATGTTTAAAAAATTATTTTTGACACCCAAAATCTATTTTAACAGTTACTGAGAAAGATAAATTTAGAAAAATATAGGTATGATAGGTAATGCAACGTGATAATAAAAGAGAAATAATAATGTGTATTAATTAATTAGAATTTTTAAAAAAATTGAGTGCCAAAATATCATTGACTTTGAAGTTTAAAGCAAAGAAAAACCTTTTTTGCTCTTGGGCTCATGGATAGTATAAATTACACTAGTTTAATGTAACGTGGGCCTTGATTTGGGCCTGTTCTACGCAGGAGTTGGAGAGTTGTAGCTGTTCACTGATAACTACATATATAGTATATCATCGTTGCTCATTTTTATTTATTTATTTATTTTATAAATATTTTGGTTAAATTAATTTTTTGATATTTTTATTTAATTCAATTCAGTCTCTTTATTCTTAAAATATTTAATTTAATTATTAATTTTTTAAAAATAACACAAATCGTCGCATGTATAAGAAGTTAGTGCTGTTAGTTTCAATAAAAAAAAATGACCAAATTACATTATTTTAAAAAATTAAAGAATCAAATTGAATCAATTAAATAAATAAAAAATACAAAAATCATTTAACCAAATATTTTTATAAAATAAAATTTCCATTGTGTCCATGCGTACATATATATAATAAAAGTATTAAATATTTAAATTATTTTAAAAAGTTTTTTATTTATTTATTATGCTTTGAAAAGTTATCCAATAAGTATACCCCTCATGATAGTCAATTATCCATTGGTTTATCTTCATTAAACCATATTGATCCAGGGCAGTGTAATTCTAAAGCCCAGTTCAATCTCTTATTGGCCTTCTATATGGGAAGATGGACAAGAAGGTAAAACCCATGAACCCAGGTTGCTGAAGCAGCTTTTTTTATGAGCCTTATTATGACATACTGTAGTAATTATGAAAAATTGAACCAATTGTCCTTACAAGATTGTAAAATCACTTGGATGATGACAATATCATTATTTTTTGTTTTTAGTGAAATCAATACCAAGTGATTCCCTCGAAAAGATCAATCATGACTGTTTTAAAAATAAATATGGGTTACTGGACCATATTTATTGGGCTTATTCGAAGCCTTTGTTTTTGGAGAATGCTGTATTGTATAGAAGAGTAATTCTATTGCATGGTGATGATGATCGATGATACACACCAACAGCATGTTCAAAACGGTATAAGCTATGCAATTGCAACACATCCATGTACCATATATTCATCCTTATTAAACAAAATCTGAAAATTAAATGAGATGATCACTAGTCAAGCGTGACTCGTTTCCTTAAGAATCTCATGCCTCTCTTCTCTCTTTCTCTTTCTCGCGCGAATGTTGTATTACAAATTAAATCAGAATCAAGAACCGATATAATTCCTTCTGTTGATCTTGCTACTTCGTTCCCTTGCTTAGTATGTAATGATTTGTTATGCATAATGCATGCAACCTCTTCTCCGTTTCCCTTATATAATTTTCTTCATTTTATTCATCAATATCCTCAGGTACATTATTTTTTGCAGGCCCGTGGTAACGTTATTTTATCCTTCGTGAGTATATTGGACATATATACTACAGACAAAAGGTACAAGCTATAGCAGCGTATATATACTTTATGAACTTTGCTTGATTTCTCTTTTATAATATTATAGCACATATAAATTGGAATACGAGCAGAGGGTTGCTTATTGGATAATTTATTCGTTTCTCAGCATCACGGAAACGGTTC
The DNA here is from genome assembly GCF_000230855.2 of Cajanus cajan. NCBI lineage: Eukaryota > Viridiplantae > Streptophyta > Magnoliopsida > Fabales > Fabaceae > Cajanus > Cajanus cajan. Next base: position 77,108,949 of record NC_138518.1, read on the forward strand.
CTCACCCTATCTTGCAGCGGTGGGTTTGATTAATTGAGTAATATTTTTGCAAGATTCTAATAATGTAAACACTCCTTAATTAACATCTCTGTCTGTTTTTTCCATATTATATGAGTTATTAAATTTACACTTGTCTCTACTGTTTCTTTCTCATTCTGGGTTTGATTAGTATTAGGATGTCCACTAAATAACATAATAGACGATGTTGGTACGATGTGAAGCTATGGGTGGTGGCATGGCTTGTGGTCAAGTAGCTCCGTGGGTTGTACGTGTTCAGTGTTCACCGACCAACCCAGACATTGAGAAGCGTGAACACGTGGCTTGTGCTATGGGCAAAGAACCTTCCTTATTAATCTCAAAATTAACTCAGATTATTATCACTAAAGTGGACGGCGCTGATTCAACGTGACTCGTTTCTTTTAGAATCTGATGCCTCTCTCACGTGCCTCTCATCGCATCTATTACAATTTAAATCACAGAATCCAGAACCACTATAAGAAGAAACCGTTCACTACTTCATTAATGTACCAACATTGTACACTTTTCGTAACTCTCCAACGTTTTCATTCCCACTTTACTTTCTCTAACGATCTTCCTCTCCTAAGTTTTCTTTTGGTAGACTTGGTATATACATCACATAGAAATGAGCAAGTTGTGGACCTTGATTACCCAACTTCATTCCCTTGCTGGGTATGTAATAATCTGTTATGAATAATGCATGCAATTATCTCTTCTTCTCTCCCTCATGTTTTCTTCATTTCGTTAATGAATTATCTCTTAATTTATACATTCCATCTTTTGCAGGCCGGTGGTGACGTTATTGTATCCTTTGTGAGTATCGGATATACATGACACATTCTATGAGCATATAATTTATATACGAAGATTGATTAATTTGTCGTTACTTTATAGGTATGCATCAGTGGTGGCTATAGAGAGCACATCTAAATTGGATGACGAGCAGTGGCTTGCTTATTGGATCATTTATTCGTTTCTCACCCTCATGGAAATGGTTCTCCAGTCTCTCTTGGAGTGGTGAGTTTCACATTAATTAATTTTAATTTAACCAGTGATTCATTATAAATGTTTGATTTATATGGATGATTAAAAAAAAATGGATTGAATTTTCAGGATTCCAATTTGGTACGATGTGAAGCTATTGGTGGTGGCGTGGCTGGTGTTGCCGCAGTTCAAAGGAGCAACTTTCTTGTATGAAAGGTTCGTGAGACAGTACATTCGGGCCTACGTAACGGAGAGGGTGCCCCACCACGATAAGTCTCCCAACGGTGGCAAGACCAAGCATAAGTTTTTTGACTTCATCGCATCCAAGAAAGTGAGTTCATTCATTTTGAGAAATTAATTTCTTAAGCTTTTTGATTTCTGATGCTACATACATATTTGTGGGAACAGGGGGATCATGATGCATGAGACAAATTGAATTCAAAGACAGTGGTGACGTGAATTAATGCTGCACTTTTGACTGAAGACTGCTGCGTTCATCATCTTTGATTTCACTTTTTTTATTTTACTAATCTTTAATGCATTATGTGTGGCTTTTGTCACAATTTCAAACCTCACTTTCTTGTTTAAATCTAATCATTACGTATGTAATGCAATTTCTTTCGTTCACATTAAGTTGCTTCGTAATAAAGGGACATTTGAATCATAAAGTGGACTATTAGATTGCCATGCACGGTTCACAAGGAATGTCTCACGACTTTTATGCATAAAATGAGATTCTAACCTGATATTATGACGGCCGTTTTCACGCCTTAATCTCTTTACATTACAGTATTCCTTTTGGTATCTCAACTTTAATAAAATAATATAATTTTAGGATTTAAACATATAAAAATCTAACTATAAATAAAATAAAAATAATAGCTTATTAAATTATTTGGAAAAGTTTTATGATTGAATTATGCTTTAATTCTTTGAATGTTTAACTTCTTACATTATGTAAGATTTTTCTCATTATAAATGAATATAGAGGGATATCTCCAAAAAAAATTAAGAAATTTTTTATTACCTCTTAACTATTATTACAAAATACAAATCACTTCATTATTTCATTTCAACTTCTTATATTGATAAAAAAAAAAATCGTATCAGTCTTTGCAAGAGAGATGTAAAATTAAAACATGAGGATTCATCTACGTCAATTTAAATTTAACATATTTCATAAACGTAATTACACAACATAGGATTCAGAAAAATCATTTACTCTTGGATCATTTTATCCTCTTATTTTAGTCTCTCTCTCTCTCTCTTTTTTTTCTTTTTTCAATTATACTTTTTTTCACCATCTTTTTCTTCTCTCTTTTCTTTTTACATATTTCGATCATTTTTTTTAATAATCTCCGTACCCTCCATGCCTTAGGACAATTGGATAAAATCGATTAAAAAAAACATCAATTAAGATGGCCAAGTTATAGAAACCTCTATGTGCATCAGTGTTTGAGGCTTGAAGAGTGTGTACCATCTAAATCTTTAGGACAATCGCCTAAAATAAAAAATAAAATGAATTATCAAATGCATGAAAAAGACTATTAGCTTGTTCTCTCTTTCTTCCTCTTCTGCTTGCTCTTAAAATTTTAGAATAAATTAGGGAGACAAATGTCTCGGTAACTGCCTTAGGACACTACAACGTATAAACATATAAGTAGATATACATATATTTAAAAGCTCTCCCGTTAATTAAGTCCGTTTAATTAATTATTTGAGCTTATTTTATTTATGAAAAAAAAACCCTATTATTATATTAGAAAAATACATATTTGCACAATGTTACATTTTAACTACTAAAATTAAGAAGCAAAATTGATGAAATTATAGGATAAAGTGCATATTTGGATTTGCGTTTGGAGAATTGACTTTCATCTTTATTAGCGTTGGCCAAAATCAATTTCTTCAAGACACATAAGTAATCTCCACCAACGTTGACAAAAATTAATTTTTATATATAAGATCATGTGAAAATGAAAATTTCCAAACATGCATAAAAATAAAAAATCACGTTTTAGAAGGAAAAAACGTGCGTTGCCCTACCAGAACCTGTATCCAAACACACGCAAAAATTTATTCAAACCTTATAAAAAGTTTTATATAATAATATAGAAAAGTATTCAGAGACCATTTTCTACAACAAGAAAAAAAATATATCGATGATAAAATAGTTATTATCAATAAAAAAAATAAATAAAAAAGTGAGCTAAAATGCTAAACTTGATTTCCATTTTACTAAGTGTGTGTTTGGTTTGAATTTATAAACGTAAGTTTACACTCTTTCTCCACGTCCATAATTTTTTCCTTTTAATGAAACGTGTTTTTTCACGTTCGAACGTCAACTCAAACAAGCTATAAGCTGAAATTATTTATGGATCCAACCCTAAAAGGTTAACATTGATATCCAAACCTTACTGTTGAGGTTCAAAATATCACTTCTTTGAGACTGGACTGTGGGCCCGAGCAGATGCTGGCAGAGGGAACATGTATAGTTGTTAACTTCTGGGTTCTTCCTTTTCTCCTCCTTTATATGGTTTCTCTTTGTTGCATCTCTTATCTTTTTGATGTTTTAATCCTTTTTTACTTTTTTTTAAAAATAAAATAAAAGGATGTTATACCATTTTAAGGTCACTATAATCAGAAGTTTCTATTAAAAAATGTGTTAATACCCATGAGTGTTTGTTTTAAAATAGAGCAACATTGATTTTCATAGATTGATTTTGAACCAATTAATAATGTGTTTATATAAATTAATCCCAGTCACAACATTAAAATGTATACACAGTATGAAATTAATGTTCTTCGTGTAAAAAGAAAAGGCACTAAAGGACAAAATATTTTTTTATTTAGTCATTATTCTATAAATAGAATTAGGTGATAAATTAAGAAAATATATTAAAAAAACACGTAATATATATGCAAACATAAATTACAAATAATTTTTTTTAACTTGATTTTTTATTTCAGTTATTATTTGGTGTTAAAAAAGTATTATATGTTATTCGGTGATAAAAATATTAAATTCATAATATTTAAATTTTAGAAAAAATATATCTAAAAATTAAATTAAGGAAATTTTAAATATATAAAAATATAAAATACTAAAAACAATATTAACAACCCATAGTTTCTATTAGAAGAAAATGAGATTGGATTTTTCACATTACACCAAAAATATACCAAATCATAATCTGTCTAGCAAAAGTTTTTATTTTTTGTTTTGTTATTGTTTTTAATTCGTCACATTTCTTGAGTCTAGAAATCACAATTTTTTTTAGTCTCGTTTAATTTTTTATTTTCCGAGTCTGAATCTTAATTAATAACACTACACTAAAATTAGGTTTTTGTGGCAATTAATTTATTCTTTAGCGACCATATAAATGGTCATTATTTTTTTTACCAGCATTTAGATAATGACTGGTGTATCCAGTGTCGCTAATACTATTACCGACATTTATATAAAATGCTGGTAAAGACCTACTAAATTGTCGGGAAAACTTATTTTTTTTAGTGACAATTTTAGTAGCCATTTTAAAGGCTATTAAAAGTTATTTTTTCAATTGTCTCCTTTCCATCCATTTAGTGACTTTTATCTTTTGCTAGTAAAACTTTAAATAATTTATTCCTATAATTTTCTTTTCTAAATTCATAACTTATATACTTTTTTTTTATCTCTAGTCGATGTGAGATTTGTAAGATGAGGGTTGTCTTCTATATATATATTTTTTTTTAAATGTCTTATCTCTTAAGAGATGTGAGATTTATAAGGTGAAAGTTGCTCTCTAATTGTTTTATAACACTATTGAACTTGGTAATAGTGGGTGATTTGATATTAATTTATTATAGTGAATTAAGAGTCTAACTCAACCCTATAAATCAACTTACAAGGTGATAGTTATTACTCACTTATATACTATTTAATTATCTTATCTCTAATCGATGTGGGATTAGTTTTTTTCAATAAATAATTGTCGCTAATAGTAAACTTTAATGTAATATAAATACACTTTTAGTGGCTATTATATATTAGCCATTAATATTTTTATTATATAATTAAATAGCGGCAATTAAATTATTGCTATTAAACAATTGTTGTTAAAAATAATTTTTGTTGTAGTGTAAATAAGATTCATCGAAATATGTGATTTTTCACACTCTAACAATAGCTAGGAGGCCTTCTTTAATTGTGTATGCAGAGGAAATGAGCTAGACTATATACATTACTAAAAAATTTGGGGAAAAATTACTCAGGTATCCTAGTTATAGGTAATGTAATTTTGATTTTTAGTTTATTTCAAGTTTTGTTATAGATATGTTTTAGTTTTACTATTATTCATTTGGGTTCTTGACGTACAAGTGATGTGATATTTAAAGATAAATTTAAACCCTAAACATTTAAAGATGCATACTTTTGCATTCATAATAATTAGTGATCATTGAAAAAGATCTTCTATTATTGTTCATTGAATTTTCTTCCTCCTTCATTGAAGAAAAATGACTCGGTTCATGTTAATCGCAACTCAAACCTTCTAGAGGTGAACTCCATCATGTTGGTGTTGATTGGTCATTCTTACTTATCAAAGTCTATCCAATGTGGAACTTTCTTCATATTTGAACTCCGACAATCTCTCTCAAGTGTGAGTCTTTTCCATCCCATTGAGTGAAAATTTCTTTTTTCATTCATCATGAATATTCAATGGTAGCTTACTTATAGGACCATTAACACACATATCAACAAGGCACGCTCTCTACTCCATAGAGTTTTAATACAAAGAAATTTCACTCTTAGATCCATCTTCAATTTTATTGTGCAATAAAGATCTCCTTAATTCTTGGATCTACTGTCAATTCTATTAGTTAATATTCGTTTGAATTGTTCATTAGTCACTTGTTCAAACTATCAACTTTGATATCATAATTGGAGAGTTAAACACTAGAAATCATTGCATTCATATATAAATAGTAAATAAATCACACAAGTAATCTTGAAATCACATTATAACTTAAATCTAAAGACATTAATTAAATTGATAAGATTTTCTAACTTATATTTACTGAATAATTACATTTATCTTTCTTCTAAATTATTTTGTAAAACTTCGGTTAAAAATATATTTATTTATATATTCTCCTTGCGATCTTTTACTTTAACACGAGCACACCCTAATAATGGATTAATTTTCTTTTCTTGTCATGGTTTTCCTTTGTTGAAGGGAAGGGTCCCAGAACCGGCCAACCAAAATGCTTTTTTGTTAACTTTTGCAGATCACCATAAAAAATGGCCCTAGCGTATCCCAAGAGGCCTAGGCGCTTTGCACTGACTAATAAAGCTAATAAGGTGACTAAGCGATCAAGCAAGTACCCAAACACTTGCTCATAATATATTGTTTTCTTCCTCTACCTCCTTTTCATTCATTGATTCACACGTCATTATATTTAATCATTCTGTATTTCGTAATCCCTTGCCATGCATGCACAGGCTCGAAGGAGATAATGGGCGCCGTTTTATTCAATAAGTTTATATATAAAAAGGAAATTATATATAGTTACTTGCATTTCTTTAAATAAATATGATCGATCTGCATAAAAACTGATAATTAAATATTAATATATTCATGTAAATCTTAATTTTTTAGTTAAACATTATTTTAACACCATCTCCTATGGTTATCGAGATGTACAATATAATCATATTTTTTGAGAGGCCAACTAAATTGCAAATTGCTTTAACAGAGTATAGTTGTTTTATTCCAGTAAAGATTCATATTTTTTTTTAAATCCATCTCACTGGTTGTAGTTATTTTTGCTAGTTGATGTTTCTGCTGTTTCCTTCTTTAGTGGTTTTTGACTTAAACATCTAGTCCTTTTGTGTAAAAAAAAAAAAAAAAGCACGGAACATAATGAAATTTACTCATAATATATATCTATTATTTTAAAAAAAATATTATTCTTTTGGAAACGGGACAAATATATTGACGATTACTTTATCAAAATTGACACTTAACGAATCATAAAAAAAATTGACACATAACGGTATGCATGCAGCAGTTATACCATTTAACGAAATTATGGAGCGTATTTTTGTTGTGCTTTACTCATCATAAATATACACCTATTCATGAAGAAATTTGAATGGTGTGCTGTGGTAGGAAGAGATAATTAACCTTGTCTTAATTTTTTTCCTTTAAATAACCTGGGTTTAAAAAAATAAAAAAAAATTGGCACTACATTCTGAGAGTTTATCTTCATGGAAATACACAAGCAATCATTATCTTCGTTTTTATCAAATTCGTGTGGATATGTGCAGCACATAATATTGCTGTGCGTGTTCTCTTGTTACATGTAGTACTGTCATTGAATTCTTATCAGCTCATCATATTCACAAAAGTTATGTGTTTCTTCCATGCCATGCCTTGAACAGTTAAACCTTGTTTCACTTGGCAATATTTTTCTCGTTCCACTCAATAACGAGGCTTCTGCTAGAAGAAATGTAAAAGAAAAAGCTAAAGATCGAGTTCCTTTAACAGAAATCTATCCCACTCCCTCCCAGTAAGACCACAGAAAGGAAAAAATAGAAAGGGATACCAAGACTTTCTAGAGGAGATTCTGTTGCCAATTGAGATCAGTCAAAATAATATTCTTTTCTTAACGAGAATGTTGGATAAAATATCTTACACATGCTAGGGTTAATTAACTAATGCAATTTGTCACCCCAAAAATTCCAAGTTTCACATTGTTGTGGAATCACAATCAGAGAAGCAATGAAGATTATTTGATTAATCCATTTATTTTTGTTATCACTAAGGAACGTGTTCAATTAGCAGCTTAGCCCAAATTAATTATACAAGGTGCTCCAAGGATATCATTAAAAACATACCATATACAACTAGATCGACAAAATGAAAATAAGCATTATTTGTAGCCCGTTGTGGAGTGTAAATAATTAAAATTTGAAATGAAAAAGGGGGCAATAAACGCCACGCCACCATGTCCCATATGGCTTTTGAAAAAGTCTATAAAATATTCCTTATCAAATAATGAAAAAGTATAGCATTAGCATGTGAATAATTTTATTAATTAAACAATCTCTTCCCTCAATCTATATAACTCGGGAGTTTCTAATGCTCTTAGTTCAGTAAAATAAAAATTCTTCCCAATATTCCACGAGCCTATAATGGATCCTACACAATTCAAGAAGATTGAAGCCATGAAGAGGTACAAGAGACACAAGTTCATGCATGATTTGTATTTCTATTTCTTAAGTGCCTTGACTTGCAGTGTGTTCTGTTGTGTCACTCTCTGCTTGCCCTATATTTCTTCTCTTGATCGTGTCTTTTTGTTGGTGCACATCTCAAGTTTAATACCCCTTTTGTTGAGCACAAAGCTCTTATTCATCATAGGCAACCTCATCATTTTTTTCCTCGTAGTAAACTCCAGAATCCTCTCCTCCGAGTCCTCTTCAACTTGTGTTGTTTACTATGATATTGATGAGTACATTCAGACCAAACAACCTCAGATTCCAACGCTGGAGAAACATGTTGGGGAGAATGTGGACATGACATGGGAGTATGGAGAGAACAGTGTGGAGCTGAAGGGCAAAGGGTGGGTTAAGAAAGCCTCAGAAGCATCTAAAGAGGAGGAGAATCTAAAGGATGGAGATGAACAAAGTTTGGTTCCTTGTTCTGATGAATTGAACAAAAGGGCTGATGATTTCATTGCAAGAGTGAATAGGCAGAGGAAGCTTGAACTTAGCATTCTGCATTATGGTACTTAGTTACTAAGGTGCTTTCTAGTGCAGGGAATCTTTTGTTCTCAAGCAGATTATTTTCTTCGGTTTATTTGGGAAAATTTATGAGAGTTGTTTAGTTGTTATTTAACTCTCCTAATTACAATATTATATTTACAGGCTAATAAGTAAATTTAAAGTAATCATGGCTACAAAGATATCCTATTTGTATATTATATAGAAAGGTGAGTATCACAATTTTGCGATCTGCAGAACGATCAGGAGAACAAAATGACTGAAAAAATAGAATGGAGAACAATAAGTGTGTGAAAATAGGTAAGAAATAAAATAAAATTTTGATTATTTAATTGAAGAAAAATATGTAAAAAATAATATTATGTAATATTATGAATGTTTAGTAAGATAAAAAAAAGTGAGAAATAAAAAAAAAAATATAAAAAGAATAAATAAATAATACAGTAAAAAAGAAATAAATGATGCGAGAACTTTTCCTTTGTTCTTAGTGTGATGTTTGCGTTTGGCTATAGGACTTGATTCATTGAGTTTGTGAGAGACGAGGATGGTGCTTGAGAGATATCAACAAGTGGCTTAGATTGTGAAAAATGTTTAGAAGACATTTGTGTGCATTATAAGTATCATAACATTTGAGATGAATATCTTGGTGGAAAGTATTTACGAAATTAGACGGTGAAGGTCCCAGAGGGGTTATTTAGCATGGGCCTTGGGGCTCATTATGATTGGTGTGGAAGCCGCATTATTAAAATGAGCCAATCTATTTTTATTTAATGAGATGAGAGGTCCCATACATGTTATTATATAGGAGAGATAAATTGTTTTTTACATCATTCACACCACTGGCACTCAATATGATTTAATATAAGAAAAATTCTAACATGAGATAGAAAAAATATGATATATGGATGAGGCATTACTTTTTATTATTAAATTTAATATTATAATAATTAATGGTTTAGATTTGTAACTGATAACTTGAAAATATTTATTTTTGTATTTTTCATATTAATTCCTGTGTAAAAATATAGAAGGCTCCACTGTCACGGTTTAGATCTTGTTCTATATAATATTTAATACTTTTAAAGTCCATAACTCTTATTAATGACAAATCTTTCATTAATTACCTTTAGTTAGAGTTGTTTCAATTATGTATTTTTTATTTATAAAATTCAAATCTAAGAATTTATAAAATTCATACATAATTTTACTTGTACTATAATGTTATTTGGAAAATTCTAACATGAAGTAGCAAAAAATGTGGTACATGGATGAAGCATTATTTTTTACGATTAGATTTAATATTATAATAATCAATGGTTGAGATTTGTTACTGGTAACTTGGAAGATAATATTTTTTGTATTTTGCATATTAGTCTCTGTTATGGTTTTCTTGTGGTGGTGAGGGTTGGGAGTGGTTGCCGGTGGTGAGGACAAGGAAGATGATAACAGCAAGTGTGACGACGAAGCTGTCAAGGGCGAGCCAGGGGCGGGGAGGGCCGAATTTGAATGTGGCGAGGTTTTGGTCGTAGTAGATGTAGTTGATGGCGGAGAAGGCGGCGGAGAGGCCCCAGGAGAGTTGAATGCCACAGACGACGGGGAGGAGGAGGTAGCGGTGAGGCCGGTGGCACCAAGGAGGAGGAGAATGGCGGGGACAGAGAGGCCTGCAGTAAAGATTTGGGGGATGGTGAGGGACGGGGAGGCTGGTGGCGATGTTGTAGATAGGAGTGAAGAGGGCACTAGTGGTGAGGACAAGGAAGACGATGGGAGGCGAGTGTGATAGCGAGGTCGTCAAGGGCGAGCCAGGCGCGAAGAAGGTCACGCCTTTACTGCCACCACAGTGGAAAGAGAAGGCACCTTTGTTACCACCGGGCGAACGAAATCACGCATATGCTTCGTTTATTTAAAAAATTGAAGAAGAGTATTTTAAAAAAAAAAATTACTAACATTAGTAACATAAAATTTGCTAGGGGCAATGATTTGAATGTATTTAAAGGTAAATAAGAGTATTTCTCAAAAAAAAAAAAAAAAAAAAAAAACTACTAACATTAGTAACATAAAATGATTTGCGTGAAAATCAGAAAATAGCAAAATATATCATTCAATAACCATTGATTTTTAATCTTATTCACTAAGTAACACTAGTTATATTCGATTATGCATATACTTAATTGAATATATAACGATTATATTAATCAATTTACATATTTGATTATATACATAATATAATATGTAATTATTACAATAATATATATTTAATTAATATATTTGATTATGTATGTAATTAAATATATAATTAATTTCAAAAAAAATATTTATATAATTTTAAATAAATAATTTAAAATATAACTAAAATTATAATTATAATTATTATAATTCATAAAATTGAGACATTTTGTATTTTAATATTTTAAATAAAAATATTTAAAAAATTTAATATTTATTAGATCAATTTGATCTTTAAGCATTAAGATCTTAAATTTAAGTTTTGTTTATAAAAATAATTAATTTTTAATATTATTTTTTATTATTTAAAAATAAAATAGCCTAAAAAATATATAACTCAAATAAGATTCTCACTTTTATATATATGTTATAGATAAATAAATTAGCAAAAATGAAATAATTTAATTTCATAAAGATTTAATTATATAATATTATTTTAAAATAATATTTTTTATCTAAGTTTTCTTTAGCGATCAATTATAAAATTTATTTTATATTTATTTTTATTAAATCAGTTATTATTTAATTTATTGCATTCCCTTAAAGTGTGACAGCGTGAATGCGCTAGAGAAGACAAGATAAGATCGCCATAACTGCCGAGTGCCGACAGCAGCATTTAATGTTCTTAAATTCTAAACAAACAATTATGGAAACCTTACCTACTTACTACAAATACACCAAATACTAACTTCACTTATACAAAGCTCCAACTACAACTACTTATTTAATAACTATTTCTAAATTTACATAAATAGATTGTTTCTCGCTCATTTACCTTAGACTTATACAAATGTTTTTTTATTCATAGTTTTAGATAATGAAGTCATTTTGTGAATCAAAATAATACTGACTTAAATAATGAAATGTTTAATTTAGTTTAAAAAATAATCTATCTGTTATTCTATTTTAATTCTAAATATTAAAAATTTGTATTAAGTTAATTAAAATTAAAATTATTCATAAATTTAATATATTAATAATGGACCTTATTAAAATATACTGCATAAAAGTTATATTCGTACTTTAAAAGTTGAAACTAAATATTAATTTAATAAGATTATTCATACCAAATATTTAAAGGGAATATTTTAAAAATTATAAACTTCATATATTAATGTAAACTAGCATAACTATATGAAATAAAGATTGAGGACTATTTTAAATTTAGTATTATTAAGATAAGATATGTCCTTTAAACATAAAATGACGATTGATGAGTATTATTTATCCTTATAAAAATCAACACAATAGAATAGAGTTATACTTTTTTCTTTCAAAAATGATATTATTACAAAAATAAAATAATATATTTAGTTGCGATTCCTATTTATGTAGAGAGTCGAATCCTAACCTAAATTAAGAAGTATATATAAGTCAAACACTCAACTCTATTACAGGTATATTTTAGTTGGACAACCCATTTTAATAATGTTATATTTTTAGTCTGAGAAAATTACATTACTATCTTTTAAGAGATATGAGTATTACACTCTTTCTATTTTTATGCTGAAATATACACTTTAGTTTATTTAATTTAACATTATTAATCTAAATCATACTCCTTTCTTTTAATATACGTAAGTATTACATTATCTCTCCTTCATATGTTAAAATATCTAATAAATTAAACTTTTATCCTTTAGAGATATAAGTATTATATTGTCACTTTTATTATTTTAATTTAGAGTAGTTAACCTTCCAGCGTTAAAAAATTATTATTATAAGATTTTAAAATATAATTTTAATATTGACAAAAAAATATATTTTTAATTAAAATATATTATAAAATATTTTTTTTCATTGTCTTTCATTTAATTAATTAAAAAAATTGTAAGATATATAACTAACTAAATTTAAATTTATTTATTAAATAATAACAAAATAAAACTATAAATAAATTATACATGTATAATATATATATATATATATAATCAACATGCATATATATAAGTATTAAATTTTGTAATAATCATGTTAATTAAATATAACAAATAATGTTTTATCATAAAACACTAATTTATTTCTATATTATTAAAATATTTTATTAATAACATTAATTAAATAATATCTTAAGAATTATATATTACTTTTAATATATATAATTAATTCTATATAATGAGAATAGATTGTAATTTTATCTTTTAATTAATATAAAGGAAATGTTACATTTGTCAGTTTTTATTTATCTTATTAACATATCATAAACAAAACATTGAACAAAAATAAATGAGTTAGCTAATTCTGGGTTCCTGTAACTCTGGGTTTATGTGAGACACACAGGACATGCCCAAAAATGAGGTTGTTACACCTATCAAGGAGTTCAAATTCAATTTGGTGTTTCAACATTGTTCATGGAATCTTCAACCTTCCATTTTGTATAATTTAGTTAAAATTTTAATTTTTTAATATATTTTATAATTAATAAAAATAAAAGGTTGATATACAAGATAAAATCATTTGTTTATATGTATTAACTTAGTGGGTGTTTTATTCGATTTATTTAAAAATAATAATTACTTATTTTTAATAATTTTCATGAAACACTTTTATAAATAAATAAAAAATCCAATAGTATAAACAAACATTTTTTTCCTTCGCATTGCCCTACAAAATTAAAGCAAAAGACTAGTATCAATTAATTAAAACCCGACGAGAGGAAATAATTTTCTTGAGCACGTGGCATTACATGAATATACCGTACATGGCAATGAATTAACTCAACTATATTCTATACACATTAACTTTCAATAACAGTTACTGTACCTACCCAATGTAATGCCCATGGTCTTGTTAGTATTATTTTATTTGAGTCACTTGAGTCAGATGTGGATTGAGCTGAGTAGATGATTTTCATTTTTGTTATTATTGTATGCTTAAAAAAACTATTATTTGTTTTTTAACATGTGAAGTATATGAATTTGGTAATGCCTAATCTATCAATAAACCTAGTCAGGAACTACCTTTTTAATCGGGGTTTATCTCTCTGGTATGTTACTATTATTTTCATATAGAAAACTTGAATATAAAATCTTAAATATAAGTTTCATACACAACTTTAGTCATATGCTTAATGTTATATTTACTGTCTCTTGAGTATTTTTTTTGGTATAGTATCTTCAGTACTACGATTATATTTGACTATTTTTAATTATTATATTATTATATAATTATATAAATAAAATGGAAATTCTTTAATATATTTTTGAGTTCTACCAATTGCAATAAATCAAAGCATGTATCCGAAGCGCAATCACCATCAAATATATCCGGAAAGTAATGATTTGAATCTCTCACAAAGCCATGGTTTCAATTACCAAGCTACTGAACTTTGCATTGCCCCCATTATCACTAATTTTGCTCAGCATCTTGACACTACCTTTGCTGTTATGGAAGCAGCTTATGTATGTAAAGAAGATGGTATACACCGAAAACGTGGCAAACAAAGTTGTATTAATCACTGGAGCAGCCTCAGGGATTGGCCAGGTCTCTCACTTTTTTCATGTCCCTTTTAGTTTGAGTTCTATGTTCGTAACATTATTTTAAAATATTATTCACCTATACTCCAATTTTCTCTCTTTTTGTATAAAATACAATATTGTTAATAATAATGTATTATTATTTATTTTCGAAAGCAACTAGCATATGAATATGCAAGGCGAGGAGCAAAACTGTCCCTGGTTGACATTAGAAAGGAGAAACTTGTAACAGTGGCTGACGAGGCACGATCTTTGGGCTGTCCTGATGTTACCATCATTGGTGCAGATGTTTCCAAGGTTCAAGACTGTAAGCAATTTGTTGATGAAACACTGAACTACTTTGGACGACGTATGTCACCACAAATCACGCGCTATAGTGAATTTTTTTTATATTCCAAGCAATTTCGTATTTGCTTTTCTACTTTTTAATTAAAATTGATTGAATTAGTGTCATGTGCAGTGGACCATCTGGTCAATAATGCTGGAATATTTAGTGGTAAGCTTGTAGTGATCGAGGATTTCCATGAAGTTTCGGAATACACTCCTGTTATGGTAAGTCATGAAACGGAAGAATGATATTTTAACAACTAATTATGGGTGCATTAATTATCTATTAGTAATTGGTACATCCCTTAAATATTAATTCATCATCTGAAACTTTAACATGCTTTTGAATTTTTTTTAATATAATCTATGTAGTATGAGGATCAAAGATTAATCTATATTCGTTGAATATAATTTTAATTTGTAAGCATTTTTTAATGAAAAAATATGGTTCCATATATGATTATTATTTGCTCACAGGCAAGAAAGAATAAAAATATTGCTGAGAGGCTGTATCGTTGTGGGATATATTTATTTTTATCATTTATCCTGTGATGTTGTTCATAATTGCTTGGATATTTGGATGATTAAATCATATAGTGAACAGGTTGAACTAAATTAGAATCTCTAGTCTTATTCAGAATTTTCTTTGTTTTAATAAAACTAACCTTTTAGAATTTTCAGGATACAAATTTCTGGGGAGCAGTTTATGGAACTTTATATGCAATTCCATATCTGAAAATGAGCAAAGGGAAGATCATAGTGATTGCTTCAGGTTGCGGATGGTTTCCGTTACCAAAACTAAGTATCTATAATGTAAACTTTCCATACATATATTCATTTCAGACTTGTAAAGATATACGTACACTGCATATATATGCCACTAGACCATTAATTAATTACATTCTCCTTGGTTAAATTATTTATTTAGTCAACATAATAATAAACTCAAAGTTCAATCTGGTACTTTATCAAAGTCTCGATTTAAAGGGTAATTAAATTACGAAGATTTTATCTGAAGATCATATAAATATAATTGTGAATAACGTTAACAGGCAAGCAAGGCAGCGGTAATAAACTTCTTTGAGTGTCTGAGAATGGAAGTTGGATGGAGAATTGGCATAACAATCGTCACGCCGGGTTTTATCAAGACGGACCTTGCATCGAGGGCAATGGAACACGAGGTTGGTAGTTATTTTGTAGGTGTTAAAAGAAACATGAATGTTGGAAAGCTAAATCTTAATAAATTTCTTATATTCAGGCTATCCTGAGAAAAATTCCAATGGGGTCAGCACGTAAATGTGCTACAGCAATAGTGGAAAGTGCATGCAGGGGAGATAAGTACGTGACAGATCCATCGTGGGTGAAAGTATTGTTTCCATGGAAGGTGCTTTTTCCTGAAGTGGTGGACTTTGCCATCCGCTTCATCCTTGAGCTTTCTCAAAACTCGTCTATCATGAAAGCCAATCTGCACTTGTCCAGGATTCCAGAGCTTAAGGTAGACTAAAATCTTAGATTCTTCAACATGGAGGTGTTTGTGACACACAAATTAATGTACCACATAATTTATTATTTATATAACTATCTACATTTATTGATTTTGTTTTTGTGTCCTTTTTTTCTTTTCCAACATGACATTATCATGTGTATTATTATTATTATTTTTAATTATGGTATTGATTGGTATTCATCACTGAAAACATGCACAAAAGTGAATATTTATTTTAATATAATTTATTTCATATTTTAGATTAATGAGAATTATAGTAGTGTACATAATCTTATGTTTTAACTTTCTTTTTATCATTATAATTCCTATGGATAAAAGAAATATTCAAGATTAATATTCAAATTTTTTATAATTTAATTAAAAGACATAAATCATTTCTATTAACTAATATCGATAGGTATTTGTTATGAATACCATAATTCTCATCATAACAATATTGTATATCACTATTGTTTAATATTGACAGGAATATTTTTTAGTGTTTTATGTGAATTGAAAAAGTAATATTATCTTCAATCCTAACTATAAGTATCACATGACAAATCATTTAGATAAAAAAAAAAATAATTAATATGATTATTTTTAATTTATTCTACCATAAATTCAAAATTTATTCTAAATACACTCTTTACTTTATGTGGTTGTTGTATTTAATGTTAGTTATAATTTATAAGTAAATGCATAAAAAAAAATATAACAATAATAAATGAAGGGTATAAAAAAAATTTAATCCTAAATAACTTTAAAAATTAGTTGTAATTTAAATATTATTTTAATTTGCATTTTTTTTTCTTGCAAAACCACAAATAATTCGTTCAATATCAATGTTTTCTTAAATTCTTTTAACAATTTTAATTTAGAAAAAAAATTGTCTCAACCGATGCTATTATAATAATAATAATTAATATTATTACATAACTTGTTCTTGCATTAAAAAAAACAATTCTAGCAGATACAATTATAATAATAAAAATTAATATTATTACATAACTTGTATACATGCATTAGAAAAATAATTAAATATTTTCATATAATTTAATATCATAATAAAGTTTGATTTTTATTTAATTATTTTTTGCATCAATTTTTTATTTAATTGTTAAAATTTATGTGATGAGTTTTAATTCTTCAAATAGAATTTTACCATTAAGGTTTAGTTATCATCAGTTTAGATAAGCTTTAACGTGTTTTGCAACATATAATTTCAAGTCTTTATTAGAAAATGATCACAATTAGCATTTCAATACTAAATAAAAAATCTATAAATCTCCTCTTTGCATGTCCTATATTATTTTTATTAAATACTGTTTACTTATTTTCATTGATTAATATCCATTATATCCTAAAACAAGTATTTATGGACGTTTATTTAAAATGTTGTTATCACGTTTATTGAAACATTTTAAAAGCCATTATTTATTATTAATTCATTTTAAAAGCCATTATTTATCATTATTTATTCCTGATTTTGTATATTATATATTAAATGTATATGTCAAATAAATAAAAATACAAAAAAATAATTATATAAAAGTTATATTTTTGGGGGTGGTTGCGTGTTGACGGATCAGAAAATTTATGTTGTAGGGTCGACACTAGTATATGAATTTATAGGAATAATACTTATATTATGAATTATTTTTTTATAATGCATTTCATATTATGTGGGTAATTTATAATTACACATATGCATTAGATTAATTTCTTTTAAACAAACCATTATTCCCATCGATTTCCAAAAGAAATTAAAAAAAAATGCACAAACTATTCACATAAATGACACTTGTCGTTCTAATTTATGAGTTGCAGACATGTAACATGGAATGAATGATTGAATCAACAAACAACAATGGTGGGAGTGGGCATACGAGATAAAGCAAAATTAATAGCTGCATTTTATAGTATATTTTATGTAATAGTTTTTCTTTACCCAATAGGAGTGTTTCTTTTTAAAAGGAAATAATACCAATATTAGAGAGAGATCTTTAGCACATGGATCTTGTTGGTTGTTCAAAAATAAACAACTGTTACTTATTTTTTCTGTATTCGAGTTGGCCTATGTACGTCACACTAAAAGGCAACTTAAAAAAAAAATACATAATTTTTTTTGTAAATTAATTACTTGTGATATTATAAAACTTAGTTAAAGTAAATAAGATAATCAAAACCCACGACCGTAAAAAAAAAATTGGATAGCTCGCGGAAGAACCTCTATCTAAACGAGACTACGTACTATATATTGTTTATTGTCATATTCATAATATTTTTCCTTTTGTAACATGCATGTTATTGATATTTTAAAGAATATATATTATTATTAGTTTAAGAATTAAAGGTTGTTTATCTGTAAAAACAAAAAAAAAAAAAAAAATTTAAGGTTTTTCATTTATAATCTTTACCCAGAAGATTAAGCAAACATTATTTACAATATTGAACATAAGTTTTAGGACACATCCAATTAACAAGATTTGTTTTCTTACCAATAAGCTTAATATATTCTATTTGTATTGTCTTTTAAAAAAAAATTCTTCTACGTATGTATACATTGTTTGTGATTTGTATAACTAAAATTCTTTTAACCTTAAATGCATGAATTTAATTAGGCAAGTCATGTCGTAAATATTGAAAAGATAAATCATATATTATATTGCATTAGAGAATTTTAATAGGTTGACATAATAATAAAAATATTATGTATTTACACGTTGTAGAGATAATTTGTTTAACAAAATTTTTGCATTTGATTCCTATAATATATATTTATAATATAAATGAAATTAGTTTCTAACGCAGTGGATTAAGAGATATATTTGATAGATTAATATATATGCATTGAAGATCCATTAATTTTTTTTTTATCCAATACAATGACATTCCTATCAATTATGAGTGTCAGTTTTTTCTCCTATATTTCAAAAGCAAATTCTTTTGGTCTTGCTAATTCTTTTTGAAATGAAACTTTAATACCATGAGTTAATGTAATTGTTAGACATTGTATACTTACATGTTATGAGGGTCATCTATGTAGTGGAGAACCCCTTTTTGAGTCTCACCATCTGTGAAAACTTATAGAATTATCAACAGTTACAATGAATAAGATTAATTTCTAGTCTAATATGTTAACATGTGACATGAATAAAATGATAGTCCTTATCGATAGGTATGCCTTGCATTATATTTCAAAACTCTAATTTTTCGATGAAATCGATCGATTACTAGCAATGGATGCAAGGTTTTGCGAATATTCAAACTTTGAAATATCACGTTAGGCATTTTTATGTAGTGAATACTATAATCGAAATAGTTTGTTTTTATAATGTACGTTGTATCATACATCACAATTTCTACAAGCAAATTCCGGTGAATCTATGATGCAATTTGATACTCAGTTTTGCTTCTCCAAATATTTGCGTAACATATTTGAAGTGTACAATGCCATGAAAAACAAAGACGAAAATGGAAAGATGAGGAAAATAGAGAGAGATTGTGATAGGAAGATAATTAATATTGTTGGGTTACTTTCTTCTGTATAAAAATAAAGTGCATTTTACCCTAACTTTATTGTATTTTAAATTAATATACTTGACATATGGCATTTAAAATTTTTAATGTTATTAACTTAATGCGTGCTTTGGTAGAATTTATTTAAAAATAATAATCACTTCTTTTAAATAATTTGTTGGAAATTTTTAAATTAAATCAAAATTTAATCTTTTCCAAATAAAAAACCTTGAGTGTAAGAAAGGGAACTATAATGAAAGTTTAGCAAAGAACCTTCTTTTTTCTTTCTTTTCTAGTCTAAAAAAAAATAACCCATATTCATAAAAATAAAAATAAAAATAAAAAAACGTACAAAATCAAAGCAAAATATCAAACAACAGGAAGGAGATAATTTTCTTTTGAGTATTACGCTGCTTTATTTTTTAATTTTTATTTTTTATAAGCAAAGAAATATTATTATACATTTTTTTTAAAACATAATATTGATACAAAATATTTACGTTAAAAATAATAATTAATCCGTTTAATCCGTGTGGAAGATAGTAAACATTCTAATGTTCAAGTGCAATTTTATGTAAAATTATAAGGGTCTTATTAAGTAAAGCAATGTCCTAAGGAGACTAATTAAGAAATTATATATAAACAAAGTTAATGAAATTTACATTAAACTTATATAGGAGTGTGCTATTAAAAACTTCTTTTTTTTTTCATTTCTTAACTTGTATCTTCAGAATACTGAATAGCTAGCATTTCCCAAAACCTAAAACGTAGTGTTTAATACTATATCTACACAGCATTGAATTAATATATTTATACTTATTAACTCATCCATACCCGTCACTTTACTACCTTATATAATGTGCAAGGTTCTAGTAAATACCTGCCCTATATTTGAAGTAAAAGAACATTTATAAGTTATTACAAGTACCGAGCTACCCTATATGATCAAACAAGTTTTTCTACTTGTAAAAAAAAAAAAATAGTAATTAACTAAAAATATTTGCCAAACATGCTTACACTGAAGTGCAGAGTACTAGTCAAATTTAATTTTACAGTGAATAAGGTAAACTAAATTGCAACACTTTAACTTGCTTGAGGTGTAACACAAAACATAAGAGTCGATATGTTATGCAAATTAAATATGTTGTATTAAAATAGGATATTTAGTGAGTAACACAACTTTTTAGTGGTTAGTGTATTTTTGCAATGTAGGGTAGTCTAGGAAGAATTCCGATGGGATCAGCATGTGAATGTGCTACAGCCACAGTGGAAAGTGCATGCAGAGGAGATATCCATCGTGGTTCAAAGTGTTGTTTCCTTGGAGGCTTCTTTTTCCTCAACTAATCGATTGGGCCTGCCGCTTGGTCTTTGGGCTTTCTCCAAACTAGGCTACTGCTGTTCCCAGACCTTAAGGAACAATAAAATGTTAGTTTGTTGCATTCTTCATTTCCTGACTTGGGCTGCAAATGAGTGTAACTTGGAAGTGTTTGTGACAAAGAATGTTGCATCACATTACAATAGGACTTATTATTTATATAGGATCGTTATTATTTTCTTTTTTTGTCCTTTTTTTTAATGATTGTAGTTTAGGGATTCTACACAAAATAATAATAATAATAAATAATGTTGAGTTAAATGTGTTTTTGATTTTTCACAAAATATTAAATGTGCGATTTTACTCTCAAATCTTAATTGAACAATTTTAATCAGTTAAGTATTGCAATAATATAATTTTGCTTTAATTTTTATTTGGACAATTTTAGTTTTTAAAGTATTGCAATTGTGTGATTTTAGTCTCTAAAATATTTTGATTACACAAAAATATACTTATTTAAGCTCATATATTAGTAATTTTAGAGTGTGTATATATACATACATACATACATACATATATATATATATATATGTGTGTGTGTGTGTATCATTTATTAATGTTTGAATGAAAATTATAATATATATAACTTAAATATGTCAAAAATTGTACAATTGCAATATTTGAAGAGATAAAATTAATTATAATATTCATCCTTGATTTTTAATCAATAATTATTATTGCACTTTATCTTCTAATGCTTCAAAGAGAGTAAAATTCAATTTTATAAATACTTTTTTATGCTTAAAATGGAAGATAGAGGATGATACTTAGATGACTACCAAATTGAGAGTCAATGACATGTTGAGAATCCTCATATCAAACATTAATGTTCACTTAGTGATTAGTCGAAGTTCAATAGTGTTAGATTTGACTTAGGACTTTCCTTACCGAACTTAGGGTCGATAAGGGCTTACTAGAGAAATTTTACCTTTGATGCTGAGAAATTTCCTTAAGTATACCCACTAAAATAGGATTTTGATGATCATAGGTAGGGGTGAGAATAGGTCAGGTCAGACTAAACTTTGTGTAATACTCATATTTATGATGTTTGATTTGAATTGTGGGGTACAACAGAGAGTTGAGATTAGATAATTGATTTAGTCTTAAGGAAAGGGTCTTGTGGAGTTTTCTTAAAAAGAGGGAGGGGTACATGATCAAACTTGCTCTTGGGATATTTATGAAAGTTGTAGCCCTGAATGTTAGCTTTCCAATGACTTTAAAATCACCTAAAAAAGAAGTCTAGGACTCCAATTATGACCTTTTTAGTGAGCAAAGGTCAAATTGTCAGCATTCAAGTAAACTGTGCATTTTCTATGGTTTTCAATATAGTATATGATGGAGTTAGAACTTGAAGTCTTCATAAGATTTGTAGATAACCTTTTTAACTTTCATATGAGATAAAGATGAGTTTGATTGGATTTGTGGAACTCCAATTATGTTGAGTTATGTGAAAGTTGTTGTTGTATGCTAATTGATGATCACATGTTGAAAATGATATGTGCTAACTCTCTTATAACATATGGTAATATACGATGATGTCCTAAGCTATTAGATGTTGAGATTACTATAAATGTTCTAAGTGGTACTATTGGTTGGAAGTTGTGTTTCAAGTTATTCAGTTGTGTTTGAAGTTGATTCAGTTGTTAAATTGTTTTGTTGTTTTCAGTTGATTGTCAAGATGTTGCTTTTGTTGATGTATGCTTAAAGTTGCAAAACTACCTTGATGTTAAGTTGTTATATTGCTTAGATGTTTTGAGTTGTCTTATAGTTGAATGAGGATATATGAGTTGTAAGATGGATATTGATAGTTATTAAAGTTGAAAGCTGTAAAGTTATTGTGTATAAAATGTTGTGTTTATTATTGTGATTAAGTTGAAAGCTGGTATACATGTTGAAAGATGATTAAGTTGTAAAGAAGTAAGTTGATATGATGATATGTTGTTGTATGGTTAAGACGTAAGATGAATGATATTTAAGCTATAACATTGTACGATGATAATTTGTTAAGTTGTTCAATTGTTATGCATGTGGTTGTGATACATGTCTATGTTCAGATATATAGAAACTAAAAGAGAGTTAAAGATATTTTTGAATTGTAATATCCCATTGTGCATATATATGTTATGTTGAACCCTTTAGTAAGTAAGTGGCTTGTAAATGGGTATGCTATTTTTAGTTGTCTTCTTTAAGTTCTATATGGTATCTGTATGTGAGTAAGGTCGAGACATACATGTCTAAAGTGACCACAATATAGGGGTGAGGTCGAGATATACTAATTATAAGTGACCAATCGAATAAAGTATGAAGTCAAGGACTTAATCCCTAATCGAGTATTTAAGGGTTGTGATAGTCGGTGGGTTAGTCCCATAGGAAGTTAAGTGTTGCAAGCTAATATCGTGGTAGGCTTATACTCAAACCGTTCTACCTTAACATAGTATCATACTTCCTAGTTTAAGTGATAAAACTTGATAAATTAATCTAGCTTATGTTATTCGTTGTTTCTAGCCTTATACTAGCCGTTGTTTTTAGCCCTAATGTCAACCAATGTTTATGGCCATAGTGTCAGACGTTGTTTTTCATTTTATACCAACCATTGTGATTTGGTAGGGTCAAGTCACTTAAACTCTTCACCTCAATTGTAAAAGATTTCCATAATTGATTTGCGTGACACATCAATTGTATTTATATGTTTGTAGATTATGTTGTTTTGTTGAAGATGTTGAGGTGAATGATAGTTAATGAGTTTTTATGTTGTTCTACATTGTTTCTGATGTGTTAATGATAGAAATGTTAATGTTGTCTACTGATATGTATATGAGTTTATTGAAAGTTGCTAAGTTGAAGGTGTAAAGATATATAGGCTGCTATAAAACGATAATTGTGAGTGAAATATTATTTGATATTGTGATGAAATTATTTAAGTTGTACAGGTGTTTGGATACTTTAAGTTGTATGACAAGATATGATATGATATAATGAATGATGTTCATTTTAAGTTGTTTATGTTGGATGTTGTATGCGATACTTTTGTATCACATGCTTACCATATATTTTTCCTTGTGGTTTGGGACTGTTATGGTCATATTTGATATGGAAGCAAGACATAATTAATAGGTCAAGTGGTATTGTTCGATAGTGAATCACACTGGAGATGACTCTTTTTTGGATGTTGCTCTCTTAAGATAATGAGGTCTTGTATAGAAGCTTAACCAGTGACTAGGTTTATTTTGTACACAATAATTACTTCTTTTGTATGAAATATGTATATATGTTCAAGAATAATCATTTTATTCCTTACTTATATGATTACTTGCATGAGATTTACCTACTTGTTGCATAATATCCTAAGCACATGTTTGATGCTTATGTTTCTACTTAATTTTTATTGTAATGTAATAAGTGTAGTGACTAGGCGGGTCGTTACACTTTGAATATATAGGTCAAGTCTGATTTACAAAATTAAAACTTAAGTCTGACCTATTATTTATTATAAATTTTTTTATAAGTTCGATCTGACCTTTTTAAAAGTCTAATATTAATCTATTTAAAAGTCTATTTTACATTAACTATATTAATTAGGTTAATAAACATAGTTTTTTAAAAATCAATAAATTTATTTTTAAATATGTTATCATGAGTTATTTTTTTAATTTTCATAATAAAAAAATGATTTATTCAATATTATTAAATTTTAGATTTTAAAATAAATATATACAATGTCATAAAAATAAAAAATATGAATATTTTTTTGTTAGAGTGACAATTCATGTACACTTATATATCTTAATGTACATTCACTCACAGATAGTAAACATTTAATAAATAAATAAAAGTAATTTTATTCTTTAAAAAAAATATTTATATCTTATTCTTGTTGTGAGAAGTACAAATATTTCAGTAGAAAAAGAGGTTGATATACGTTAAAATTTATATAACTTTTTATATAAAATAAGAAATAATATATATGATAATTATTAATTTAGCATTTAATTTTATATAAAGTAACTTTATACAAAGTTTGATTTATTACTTTATTGAGTTGAACAACACTAACACGTATCCAGATTCCGAAGACAAAAGTGCTACGTGTTGTTTCTACTCCATGCAAAATTAATGTCAAAGTAATGTAGAGTATTTTCTGTGTCTTTTTGATCTTTCTCGCATTTTCTTTTCTTTTAGAGAGAACTCAATTCAAACCATGGTTTTCATTCATGAAACCTTTAACATTGTATGTCACCCTGTAAACATGGTTTTGCTGCTCATCATTTTTCCGTGTTACCTGGTTTTCAAGATTCTCCACTTCATCGTAAGATCGGTGTTTAGTGAAAACGTTGCAGGAAAAGTGATACTAATCACTGGAGCCTCTTCTGGCATAGGCGAAGTTGTTTCACGTTTTTAACTATTTAAGTTTCAACCATTATTAATTCTTGTAATTGACCTTGTGGAATTGGTTTCTTTTTGTGTTTTCCTTTTTGATTTGCTTCTGAAAGCATCTAGCATATGAGTATGCCAGAAGAGGAGCGCGTCTAGCACTTGTTGCAAGAAGAGAGAATCGACTCAAGGAGGTTGCTAGCAATGCCAAATTGCATGGATCCCCTGATGTGATCATCATTCCTGCAGATGTTTCAAATGCTCAAGATTGTAAACGATTTGTTGAATCAACAATCAAACACTTTGGACAATGTAGGTTTTTCTTTTTTCGCGATTATTATTTGATTTTGATATGTTTATGAGAAGAGATGGTCAATTGTGACATTCCTTTGTAGTGGATCATCTGGTGAACAATGCAGGAGTAGGTCTTCTCGGCTTGTTCGAAAAAACCCCTGATATCACTAATTTTACTCCTGTAATGGTAATGAAACTATCTACTTTTAACAATTCTCTGCAGCAGCTTAAGAGGAATAAATTATGAACATTTACGTCCACCTTATATTTAGATTAAAACAATGTCGATTTAACAGGACATTAACTTCTGGGGTTCTGCATATGGCACTTACTTTTCAATCCCCCACCTCAGAAAAAGCAAAGGCAAGATCATAGCAATAGCTTCCTGTACTGGATGGTTGCCTGTTCCAAGGATGGCCATCTACAATGTAACAGACGAGACCTCATCAACAAGCTAATTTAAGCTTCTGTAATGATATTTTTCTCTGTAAATAACCAGTTTATACCTTTTCTTATTTCTCTAGGCGAGCAAAGCAGCAGTTATCAGCTTATATGAGACTCTGAGATCTGAATTGGGAAACGACATTGGTATAACTATAGTCACTCCAGGGCTGATTGGGTCAGAAATGTCGCAAGGGAAAGTCCTATCAAAAGAAGGCAAGATGGTTTTAGATCAACAAATGAGAGATGTAAGATAGCTTTACTTTTGTGACAGAACTTGGATGCAATTTTTATTTATTTATTCATTTGGTCATTTTGGCAACAGATTCAAGTGAGTTTGATGCCCGTAAGATCAGTCACAGAGGCCGCCAAAGCAATCGTGAAAAGCGCATGCCGCGGGGATTCGCATTTGACGGAGCCAGCATGGTTTAGTACAATGTTCTATTGGAAGACATTATGCCCTGACTTGTTAGAATTTGTTAGTCGCATGTCACTAGTGTCGGGTTCTTCGGAGAGGGATACAGTTAGCAAGAAACTCCTTGATGTAACAAGCTTAAAGAAATATCTGTATCCCAAGTCAGTGAGAAATCCCAATCTCAAACCCAACTAAACATCAGTGGTAAAGTGCCGTTGAAATTAATATTAATAAGGAAATAATAGACAAGATTCCCTCCAAGGCTTTAAGTCTTGATTCTTGAAGGAGATCAACTGTCACCTGTTTCATTTTGACACTCGTTCAAGAAATTCTTATTTACTTTTATTTTGTTATCAAATACTACTCCCAAACTGAACGAGTATTTGACACTACAGGAGAGGTGCAAACAATTGCTTTTAATCTTCAGAGATGTTTCCAGGGATATACACTTGTGACTATTCTACTCGCTACATTGCTACAATATATAAGAGCTACATTGATGATAAAAATGTCAGTAAACCTGACGAAACCACTTGGACTAAAATTAGCAATGCAAACAATTGCTTTTAATCTTCAGAGCTGTTTCCAGATATATACACTTGTGGCTATTTTGCTCGCTACATTGCTACAATATATAAGAGCTACATTGATAATGAAAATGCCAGTAAACTTGACAAAACCGCTTGGACTAACATTAGCAAAGCTAAAATCACCGTCAGAAAATTTACAATTCTAATTGCAAAAACAAAAAATTATACGCATTCATGAACTACAATGCATCCTAAGATGAAAATATACATCTCATCCGACAAATAAACCTCCAGTGGGAACACCGAGAACAATGAAAGATGCAAGGCCAATTCATGCCTCAGCTGTAGTATATATCAGGCAACCTTTCATTCCTCCTTTTCCCAAGAGCAATTGATTATTTTTTTCCAATGTAGGGCAATGCCATTTAAGGTCCATCAATCACCTTTCTTTTTCTGCTAACTTGGATCAACGGTAATTCCTTTTTTTCATGAAAATGAAAACCATACATTTTTGTCGACTTTTCTCCGGAGCAGTACAATATATCTTACATCTCTAGTCGTTTAAACATTCATCTCAGGGCGAGATGGCAGCATAAAAGTTGGTCCAGCATCAAATGCTACCTCATAATCTCATATTTCTAAGTCATCTTTGATATGCTAGGGTGTTGGAATTCGAGGATTTTGGTGAAGTACGAAGAACGGTACTATTTTCATCTTGGATAGGTAACTCTGATGCTTATGGGGATAATTCAATTGGATCCGAAGAAAAATGTTCTTGAACTTGTGGAGGGTGAAGAGACTTCAGCCTTCTCAGAAGTAACCATGCATCAGATTGAGGACAGCCTTGACTCATCTCTAGTGCAAGGGGAAGGGAAGATTTTTTATTTAATTCCACAAGTATTATTCCCTAGAAAAAAAAAGCATGAAGATGATAGTTAACAGAATGAAAAAACAATTAATAATTTGTAGCCAATTTTCATGGCTAACTGCATACAACTTGCAGTAAGCTGTCAGATTCCCTTATGTCTACAGCGAGAGAATTTATATTACCTCAAAGTTCGCTAAAAAAGCTTGAAATTTACGCATTGTATCCTTCATTTGTTGGACAATTTTCGTGTCATGAGAAGAAAGAGCGGCGGTTACCTCCATAGGAGAATAACCAATTCCTTTCTGTACCACCTAATGTTTTTTTTTCATTGATCAACATAGTACAGTAAAAAAATAAAGACCGTGCAAAAGCTTAAATTCTAGAGCAAACTCACATCATGATCAATGAGGATTTCAGAAATAAGGCTACCATCGTCTACATATGCCTGAAGCTCGTAAGTTGCCCTTTTCTTATACTGGAATCCTTTTACACCAGTCAAAAAGCACTACAAAATAAAAAATGATGTACACATAGAGAAAAATATAAGATTGCAAAAAATTACTACGTAAACATCAGTTGGTAGAATTATGACATGCTCCAAGGAAAATTCTATCCAAGAACCAATTTCACTATAGAATATCAAGTTAGCAACGAATGGCTGGAATTCAAATCTCAAACGATAAGGTAGTAATTTAAAAGAGGAAAGAAACGTCTGACAATAATATCGTAGTAAGCATGTTGGTTGCATGCTCGATTATATCAGCTACTCATATTGGCTGAAGAGTCAATAAAAGCAACTCAAATACTGACACGTGCATAAGAGGTAAAAATCACTGCTCAAAGAAAGAAACAGTAGATAGTTTTATCATTTTACCTTGATTTTACCCCGAACAAAAGGAGCTCCCTCCTTCATTGCAGCCAACTTGGCAGACAAACTAGCTAAGTATGTGAAAGGAACCTCTTGGTCTCCAGACATAATGAGTGGATGGTCACTGGCATCAACCATGTCGACATCGCTAGTGTTTAAAATGGTGGGGGAGGATCTTCTTGGATGAGCAGTATCTGTAGCTAGATGAGTTCTATCCCTGTCTGTGTCAACATTTTCAACAATGGGAGAGCACTCCATAACCACAGAACTTTCTCTTGTTATATGAACAGTGTCCTTATGTGTCGCTGCAACATTTAAAAAGGCGGGGGAGGATCTTCTCAGACGAGCACTATCAGTTGCTACATGAGTTCTATCCCTGTCTGTCTCAACATTTTCAACAATGGGAGTGCACTCGGTAGCTGCATAACTTTCTCTTGCTATATGAACAGAGTCCATATGTGCTGCTGCAACATTTGAATCCATGTGAGAAGTGTGATTGTCAACAGAAGTTTCCCTGGTGAGGTTAGCAGCATCTATATGCATCTCCTCAGCCTTTGAGATGACAGAAGAGAGCTGGTTAGCCATCGGACTCACACGGGAAACAGGATTACTATCCCTACGCATATTCATATTTATGGCCTCAGCATTGGATGCCATGTGGAGTATAGAATTAGAAGCAGTATTTTGTGCACCCATGGACACAGTATCTTCAGTTGTTAAGCTGTTACCAGTGCCAGACATGCTCAGGCTAGCACCTGTGGTGAAACGCATACATGAAGAACAGATAAGAACAAAATCCGGAAAAATAATATGGAGATTGTCTACATCATATATGCACACTCCCATCCACACATATACCTACTTTTATCTGTAACAAAAGAATGTACCTTGATTGTTTTCCTGGACAGAATGTGAACCGTGTGGCATGAAGCCACTGCGCCCAAGATCATCAACTCCACCTGAAGGCCATGCAGCAAGAGTAGCTCTAGTTGCTAAAGGAGGAAGCACTCCGTTTTTGGTTCTGCACGAAGATAGTAAAGATTAACCAATCAAGGTTTACCTATATGCAGTAAAATCACATCGTAACAGTATAAGCCAGCAAGAAACGTAGAAACAACAAGAAAGTCTGCTCCGACGCAGCTTCCACATTAAAATATCATACAACTTCCATTGCACATTATATTCCAAGTAACCCTATTGCAAATATTTGTACCTTTTCCCCCTAGGTGGTTTATTTATTTCTTCAACCAACCGTTTTCGAGCTGCATCCAGCTGCTCAACCAATCCCCCCAAAATTACAATGGTTTCAGGGACCAGCATCAGAAGTCCGCGACGCACATGTACATTAGAGATGACAACCTACAAGTATCATATAAATCTCTCAACTTCACTGACAAGAAATATAACCAAAGAATAAACCACCAATTTAGTCCCCCAAGCATTACCCACCCTCCTAGTATTACTCACTCTCCTTAGTAACCCCTAAAGTAATAAAACTATATAAGCAATCTCCCAAGTGTTGAATATTCGTCAATTTAGTCCAAGTTGATATATATATATATTTACTAAGGTTTAAGGACCATCTTTAAAGATTTTTCAATATTTAAAGGATCGTTTGGGAGAGAGTAATACTTCAGGATAAATTATTGGTGATTCTAGACCATAGTCTCTAATGAATATCATGGGAATCTCTCCATTATATGAAAAATGCTATTTTTATCTTTAAATTGAAAAAACTTAAACACATGTTAGTAGAGATTGATTGAAACCATAACCACTTGATACTTCTGGACTACCAAAAAATTTCTCAATAGTTAGGGATGAAATTGAGAGTTTATTATCACATGGATAGCACGTTGAAGCGATAAACCAAGAGAAGGCCACAAAAAACAAGAAAAACTAAGAATACAACAGAAACACTAAATTCCCAAAAAGGAATTACATCCAAAGGAGTATAGTTTATAAAACATCCAGATTTAAAAATAAAAAATAAAAAAGGTGATGGCACCACCAGAGAAACCTTTGAACCAGAAGATGCACAAACTTCAAGAGCTTTGATAGGCCTATACTCCATTCCAAAGACTCTCTGAACGCCATCAGTCATAGACAACTTGAGGCACCTTTTGAGTCCAGCAGGTGCCGCTTCATATCTGCCTCGCAGAGGACAACAGATGTTGATAACTTCATCAACCTGCCACAGTAAATCGAACATTACGGTGAAAATGCGCGAGTCTTCGTGTAATTAGGTATGAAGAAAGCAAAGCATGTGAGGCGCACCTGCAACACGTAGGGACCGGGGAGAAGCCGAAGGTGCATGGAATCGACGTCGGGAGGGAGTACACCGGCGCCGCAGGAGTTCATGTCGGCGAAGAGAAAGTGCTCGAAGCAGAGCTTGGCTTTGGCGGCGGCGTCGAGGCGTTGGAAGGCGGCGACGGAGGATTGGAGTTGGAGAAGGCAGGAAGCGAGCCAGTCACGCCTGAGGGACAGTCCGAGGCGGCGGAGGTGGTCGGAGATTGGACAGGCGGAGGCGGGAGAGGGAGGAGAGAGGCTATCGGCGACGTCGATGAAGTCGTCATCGTCGTCGTCGGAGATTTCGACGGGACGTGGCTGAAGTGGATGTTGTTGTTCTTCGTCGGAGTCGGAATCGAGCCTGAGGCGGCGAACGGGCATTTTCAAAAATGTGCGGTGGCTCTCTTCCCTTTTCTGTTTTCAGAATGAGAAGAGGAGGGAACGAACGGGGTAATACAATCTACAGCGCGCATGGAATACTTCCCCAATTATTCTTTAGTCTTACGGATAAAATAATATTTTTAATTGCCATTTCATATATATATATATATATATATATATATATATATATATATATTTTTACTACTTTCTTTTTTCGTTCATGAAATATCTACCATCGATAGCAGTTCTCCTCGTTATATTGGAGACACCTCAAAAAGTGGGATAGTTGACTCCAAAATTAGTCACGCTAATAACGGTGACTAATCTTTTACTACTTGATATTTATAACAAAATATTCAAATATATTTTTTATAATCAGAGTAAAAAAGTTATTTTGTGTGTATTTTATTTAAAAACAAATTATAAATATAATTGAAGTTAAATGTGTTATTGATTAACGATTAGTAGATATGAAGAGTTTGAAAATTAATTTTTTAAAGAAATAGAAAAAAAAAAACTAATAAAAAAAATATGGAAGAAAATTAATGTTTTAAGACTTAAGAGACAAAATGATTAATAAAATGTGTACATCAAAAATACATACCATTTTTTATTAATATTATAGATATAAGACAGATTATCAAAATCAATAAAAGTAATTAAGTTCATTATGTTTTGGTTAAATTTACTGTAATTTAAATTTTATTTTAAGTAATTGTTATATCTAATATTAATTATAAATAATTACATAAAAATTAGAGTGATAATAAATTAGGTATAATAATTATATCTTAAAATAACTTTAAAAATTAATAATTATTACTTATAATTAAAAATAATAATTTTTTATTTATAACTAATATCAATGTTAATATTACATCACTTGCAATATTATAAGTTGTTTACTGTTATTCCTTCACTTATGCGATTATGTTTCCCTTCCTAATATCCATGCACATTGCAATTGACGGTACACTATTTTTCAATCCGTAAACAACAAACATTATAAAGTTAAACATAAAAATAGCCTCAATATGAAAATTGGGAAGGTATAATAGTATCATAAAGTTAGTATCTTACTACAGCCCGAGATATCTCTTGATTATTAATATAACAATATCGGATGTGAAGAAAAAATTAGGCATTGGAATAGGATTTAAATAGTGTGAATCACAAATTTGTATTTTTTAAGTGATAAAATAGTGACGCTAACAGGAAAGAATGTTAAAGAAAAGATAGATAAAATATAATATTTTTATATTAATTAGTTTCAACCATCAAAATTATATTTAATTCTCAATTTAATCGGATTAAGTTTCATTATCTTAAATAAAATATAAGTATTCATTTCACAAGTTACTTTTGGTTAAAACTCACATGTTATTTGAATTGTCTCTTCAAATAGCCTACCCAAACAAGTCTTTTTAGTTTCAAACAAGTATTCTTTTAGAGTAAAATCTCTTTAAGCTCAAACAAGTTTTTTTCTTACAGATAAATATATAGGTCAAATTTTATAGATGTTGTTTTGTCTTGTAAACAATACGTGATACAAGCAATTAGAAACATAAATCTTCACAAAAATAATGAATGATAATTTGTACAATAGTTATCTTCGTTAATTCTTAAAAAAAAAAATCTTTCTAATCATTAAGTTTATTATATAATAAGCCTAAATGAAGATGAATGTTGCAAAACTTTAAGGGTTTCTCACAAACTTGTTTCATTTGTCTTTGTTGTAGATTTCTTAAGGTAAGAAGTATTTGTTGATGCATTAAATGTTTCACCAAATTGTCACTTCTTAACTTATCAAAAAATTACTTATTAACTCACCAAATGGACTATTTGTAAGGATTGTCAACAAGGAACGAGTTATGCATTGACTTTTTATGCAATTTCAGTGATACATTTGTCCTTAATTCTCGGTTAAAGTATAACTTCATTCTCTTTAACAGATTTGCGAGTTTCAAAGAGTTTTCTTAGGTTGGTCTATTAAATAATCAGTTAGACATACAACAAGTAGTCGTAAGTCATTATAGGTGATGTGCATTAAATACTTTGTGAAGTTAGATTGTATACTTTGTATGATGACACATTGTTTGTCAAACATTTTGCGTCTCATACTTCACTTGATTTATATTTTGCAATAACATTTTCACTTAGGAAAAACTTACTAGTTGTTAATATTAAAACTCAAAAGTTTGGGAGATCCAAAATAGTCTTTTGATTTAACATTGGGTGATGTGACATCTGTCTTGGATTTATGCACAAGTGCATGTGGAACTTTAGGTGGTTGTTCCTCAGACAATGATATCAAGTATGGGTGAGAGGTCATCTAGTCTTATTTTATGTACCATGTAACAATAATGGAGGGTACACCACTCATGCGCTAGTTAAGTGGTTTGTAGTGTAACCACCTCTTGTCCATTTTAGCTAGAGTATTCACGGTTTGTCCAACCATAAAGCAAAACAAACCCTTACTTTAGGTCTCTTAAAAACATGTAATATTAGTATTTATATTATTTCTACTATTAGTTGATTCAACATAATAGTAATTAGGGTGTTTTTTGTTATAAATAAAATTTGAACATTGTTGGCAAAAAAAAACTATTTTATTTGTTATAAAGACCCAATTTTCATTACTTTTATTGAAATTATAAAGGCCTTATATTAAAATTTGTTTTAGGTCCAAAAATATGTTAGGTCAACCTTAAAAACAGTATGTACATATTGTATCTCATAAATTGGTAGAGGAATTATTTGAATATACATATGACTACACAAAACACTATTTAGCAAATGTAAGTACATCATGGGTCCTCATTTGAGGTTACTAGAAAATAAAGAAATGACTTGAAACAATCATTTCATACATTGGTCATCGTACAATGTCCAACTAAGATCATATGTGAAGAGGTCATTTAGTCACCTTTAGTACGTGACAATTAGTAATGTCATTCCAACGACTCGATCGTGAATTTGCATTACTATAACTATAAACATGACTCGTCAAACCAACATGTGAGAAATAACAACTAACAAAGTTTGAACAAAATTATTTACTTGGAACAAGGTCATGTAACTAGTCAGTGGCCTAGTGCTAGACAAATAACTTTCAAACAACTTGTGGTATATGCATGTCAACATAGTTGTATCCCATGCATAACCTTTGCAACCCTAAAGGTAAAAAATAAAAAAATAAACTAAAAAATGAAACATTGACATGTGTAGAACTTTTGTCAACAAAGATAGTACAATCAACTAAATGTAACAAGTATACCCTAGTTTCCTTTATCCATTGTAACTGGGCACACCTGTTATCATAAACATCCCTCGATAACTCAAAGTAATTGCATTTTGATACCAACTAAAAAAAAAGACAACACACAAAAAGGGGGTTAAATGTGTGTATGCAAAATTATTAAAACCTTTTTCACAAGCAAATGAATATAAGTTACAAAATATTCTTAAAATAATGCATAAAAGGAGAAAAATAAAATAACATATAGTTAAGTTTTATATTTGTTTACTTGATCTAAAGTACATTTAGGTACTTTCAAACTCAAAGGGTTATATGAGTCAACACGGTTACAAATTCTAAATTTTGGCAAAACACCTAAGTAAACTTATCTCAAGTTTACCTAACCTAAATATCCCTTTTCACTTAGCCTTTCCAAGCTTTCACTATCAAACATATTTCAAGCACAATATAAAAAATAACTTTGTCAGGAAAAGGACAAAACTATTTAAGTTTGTATAAAGTGATCACCAAATGGATGAATAGGAACACGTTCTTGAGAGGATTATGAGAAAGTGTTCCAACAAAGTTTCAACATTTAGGGGGGTGTATTGGTTTAGGATTTTATAAGATTTTATAAGATTTTTTTAAGTAAAAAAGTTCATTGGTATTTAATTAGGATTTTATGTTACTTAAAAACAATATAGTGGTATTCAATTTGGATTTTAAATTTTTTTTCAAAAAGTTTATTAAAATTCATTGGTATTTATTTGAGACTTTTTACAACTTAAAAATATTTAATTGGTATTAAAAAATATAAAAGATTTCAAAGAATTGTTGTATTATAGAGATTTTGAAGGATTTTTCAGTAGTATCTATAAATACAAAATTCATAAAATAATCTCATCCAAACCTAGCAGATTTTGAAGGATTATTTGAAGTGATTTTTTAAGTGCTTCAAGAATTTTCAAGTAAGTTTTTTATTTATTTTTTCTATGCTCTTGTCTTTTCCTTTTTTTTTCTCTGCTAATAATACTGCACTACTACTCATATATAATATTGTACTACTGTTCCCATTCCATTCCCCTATTTGGTGAAACTTCAGTATATAAATGACAAAGCTATTGACTTGTTCTATTTTTTTATCCGTTCTCTTTAATTGACTTACTTTATTTTATTCTATTTAACTGAGTTTATTCCTCAGATATATAATACAGAAAACGCTTAATTTTTTTTTTTTATAACATGCGCAAGGATGAGAATAAGCCAGACCTTAAATAGGGGCATATGACTTGTCCTCTTTAAAGCTTGGTCTCGCCTAACTTGTTTAATAAAAAGGCTAGGTTTAGGCTTTTAAAAAATGTCAGACTTAAACTTATAGAAAAGTTTGTTAGACCTGATAGGTCAATCTATTTATTTGTATAATATAAGAAAAAATTCATATATATATATATTATTAAAAATATAAATAAACAAATAAAATTATTAAATATTTTTTTTCTAAATTTAAAACCCTATTGCCATCCCTAAACATGTGTCAAGAAAAAGAAAAGGTGAAAGCTGAAATTAATATCATGAAATTAAAAGTCTTTACCATAGTTAATTAGCACATTTAATTGTTAAGTTTGAGATATTTGTCTACACCATATAACATTTTTTTAATTGAATAATTGAATGTTTAAATATCTAAATGTAGAAATAATAATAATGCTATTTAGGAGGACATATATTACGAATTATTATTATTATTATTATTATTTATTCATACATTATTATTTTTTTATATTATTTTTGTCTTTGACTTTTTTTAAATTTAAATGTATGAAAAAAAATCTTAAACTCTTATCATATGTAAAAAATCCACGAAATTCTACAAATCTCACAAAATCTCACATAATTCATTAAATATTAACTTAAAACTATTACAAAATTTATTAAAATTATAATTTAAAGTCTTACAAAATTCTTTAAAGTATTAAAAATCATAAAAATTCTATAAAATTCACACATAACTTTTTTCAATTTAAAAAGTCCTTTAAAATTTTATTCTAATACACTTCTTTTAAGTTCGCCTTCTCCTTTGGTTGTTTTTTTGACTTGAATTTATATTAAAATCTTGAAGTATTCATTGATGAATTTTGGTATTGTTGTTCTCGTTTTGACTTTTTTCATTAAATGCATGAGGAAATATTCATGTTATGACAATGAAAAATTTGTTTCTCACTCGAGAGAAAATGTTTGCTCAACTGTATACCGTATATTTTTTACTAAAAAAAAACGTTAGCATTAATTCCTTTTTTTTATTACTTAATTTTGACATTAATATAGACATGTATAACTTTTGATTAAAGATTGTATCTGGATATTAGAAAACTTACTTTTCATTTAATGTAAAGATATTTAGAATATTATAACATGATAAAAACATTTTGTTAAAAGTTTGAATACATACGAGTATAAGGATGTGACTATTTAAACAAAGTTTGTGCAAATATTGGACTTGCAAAAAGGGTATTTGGACACATGTATCAAAGATAAGATAACAATAATTAAAAAGAAGAATAATATAACAAAAATCTTTTGTTTGTCTATATTTACAATAAAAAAGTAATATAACAAAATAATTTGTTTGTCTAAGTTATATCGATAAAAAAAACATGTTTATCATGACATTTTTTTTCCTTTCCTAACTATGATTTTTATTTATTTAATTTATTTTTTATTAGTTATTTAAAATAAAAAATTATTAGAAGATATATTTTTTATTAAATTAATTTTTTTTAATATCAAAGTAATTGAGCATATAAAAAGTAGACTAACTGATTTACATGATTATAAGTCTTAATAAATGTCATATATTACAAAGAGAATTGATATCAAGAGTAAAAGTAATGTTACAAGACTTTTAAAGATTATCGACGTTAGTATGTCTGAAAATGTTATAACATAAGATCATTATCCTTTAAAGGTAACAATATTATTTTGCGTAGTCTATTATAATTTAGAGAATGCTATGTATATACCATCGCGCTAAATGAATCAATATTGGGATGACATCATCTATTTAATCATTTTTTGTTTTCACACATCCACACATACAAGCAATTATAATATACTATCTTTATTTTTTATTATAAGTAAAAAAAATAGATTTTACATATTAAAAAAATTAATTATGTACACTAAATTTTACTAATTCCAATATTCTTGTTATAAATAAAAAAAACATATAATATTTTAGAGAGAGTACTACTTTGATATTTAAAAATAATATTTGTTCTTATAATAACCTTTAATTTTTTTTAATAGTTAATTTTAAGATTTTGCCGGGAGCGGAGTAAAAAATGGTGAAGGAAGCGCTCAGAAAATTGGCATAAAATTTGAAAGACTTGTCATGAGCGCGCTTCATCTCGTTTCGTTCCCTCCATTTTCATTTTCATTTGACGTTTCCCTCTCTTTCTCTCTTCCAATCACAATCACTCTCATAACTAAGCCTCCTCTCCTCTCTTCTCAATTCATTTCCCCCTCTCTCGCAAGTCGCAACCATGTCTTCTGAAACCCTAGAAAACGAGAAGCCTCACGCCGAAGAAGAACCCCAGGCTCAAGACAACCACACCGAGCAAGACAACAAAGCCGAAGAAGAAATGGATCAGACAGAAGAAGAGAAGAATGAAGAGGAAGAGGAAGAGGAAGAGGAAGAAGAAGAGACCGAGGACCGTGTCAAAGTGAAGTCAAACAAGTCAACGAAAGAAAGCGGTTTCACCACGCCAGTCAGTGAGAGACCAACTAGGGAGAGGAAAACGGTGGAGAGGTACACTGTTTCTTCGCCCGATAAGTTTCCTGGATATTCTACTTTCAAAGCTCTCTCAATTGAAAAGGTTCGTTTAATGTAGTATAATTCACGTGTTTTATTTTCCGAGATTCTCTGTTTTGTTTCTCCGCTGTGGCGAATTGATTAAACACGTGTTGGTGTTGGATTTGATCGTGTGAATCTCTTTGGATTTCAGGGAAGCGGTACGCAGCTCAAGGACATTCCAAATGGTAAGGCCTGTTATTGTTGCGTGGATTTGTGAAGAAATCTCGTGATCTTATTGATGCCTTGTTCTATCTCTTAATGTTGTTGTTTGCGATTCCAATGCCGTTTTGAATTGTTGATCCATTAAAAAAACCGCTTTGAATTAGTAGATAAAGTAATTGTGAATGGTTGTCTAGGCGTTGTGGGATTAGGTTTGGGGTTTCACATGCTAAAGTTTTCTCATGGAATATTTCTGGTTAAAGAAGAGATGCTAGGTGGTTTTAGCATCTTAAGGAAAGCCAGGCAGGAGAGTGGTCACTGTTGGTAATGGGTGAAGATAACTAGAAGAGCTAGAATTCTCACTATTTTACATCAATTTGCAACATAAAACTTGATATTCAGGGGGAAAATACAATAATAAAATGTTCCAGTGATATAGCGTGACTATGATAGGAATTACTTGGGTTATTAAACTATGCCTGGACTCGTTGTAATGTTTGAAGTAACAATTTTCACTAGGAACAGGCTTAAGTGCAAGGGTTCATTCTCAGATGTATCTTGCGTTGTTGGTCTCGTTTTTGAAGTTAAACTTCATGCCTTTTGATTTCCGCAGAAGTTTGTAATGTGTAAATGTATTCCAACCTATCAGGGATATTCTCCTTGTTTATTGAAGATGTTTTTAAATGGAAAATTAAATCCAATGTAGTATTAGTGTAGTGGCCTTTTGACATAATCTGCTTGTTGGATTTGACCTCAAAGTGCTAGATGGTAGTGAAAATTTTTTCTCTGGAAAGTCATGTCTTCAAATTTTATGAAGATAATATTCCATATTTTCAAAGAAATGTGTTTCAGGTGTTTGGTCCATTGCTAAGTTTGGGTGTTCTGTGCTGGCTGTTTTTGTTGGCAATTTTTCTTTAAACACTATTCTAAACATGTGAATTGTGAAGAGTGATGGATTGCGCTTTGCTTTTCTGTTATTGGATTCACTCCCTTGGTGTTTGAAACTAAGCTTTGCAGATTTTCAAATTGATAGTTCACTTTAGAGCTTTAATGTTTTGTTTCTCTAAAGCAGTGTTTTTAGTCATGTTATTTTCTTTTAAACTTTTTCCAGTGGCTTTCAAGTTATCAAAGAGAAAAACTGATGACAACCTGCGTACACTTCATAGTATATTATTTGGGAGGAAAGGAAAGGTGACTGACTAACTTAGTTCCTTGGATGGTTTTGTGTTATTTTTTTTACATGTTTCATCATTTTTTTTCCTGTTATTGTTAATTTAGGGTGGATGAACACTCTAATTCTTGCTGTTTATTGAATGTAAGTGGCATGATTTTTGTGTAGGCACACAATCTAAAGAAAAATATAGGACTGTTTTCTGGCTATGTGTGGACTGAAAATGAGGTATAGTTGCATTATATATTGTAATACTGCCCGTCTTTTATTTGTAACTATGCAATGAATCTTAATGGATTTTGTGTTAATATTTAGTTTATTTATTTATTTTTGTTAAATGTGCATGTTGTCTTAAAAGTTTGAATGCCTGAGGCTGTAATCAACCTGCATATACTATGGTTTTATAATTCTTGGCAGGAAAAACAAAGGGCGAAGATAAGGGAGAAACTTGACAAATGTGTGAAAGAAAAGTTGGTGGACTTTTGCACTTTGCTTAATATTCCAATAAATAAGGCCAGTATGAAGAAGGTATGTGTTGATCAGATATTTTTTCCACCCTTGCATGGAATCAACGACTTTATATTTATGAAGAAATGTTATTAATGTGACATTTCAGGAGGAACTGTCTGCAAA
Source organism: Cajanus cajan (assembly GCF_000230855.2). Taxonomy (NCBI): domain Eukaryota; kingdom Viridiplantae; phylum Streptophyta; class Magnoliopsida; order Fabales; family Fabaceae; genus Cajanus; species Cajanus cajan. The sequence continues at coordinate 77,149,636 of NC_138518.1, forward strand.
GTTGTTGGAATTTTTGGAGTCCCCACATGCTACAACTGATGTTCTGCTTGCTAATAAGGAAAAGGTTTTCCATTTTATTATTTATATCATTGTATAAGGATAAGGATAAATTAATATTGGGGGTAAGTTGTGACTCAGTCAAGTTGTGACTCAGTCTATCCACGCTTACCTCTCAGATAGTACACTTTCATGTCATTTTGAAATTGTTTACTTCAACCAAATATCTTAAAATTAATAAATTATGGACTTTCCGAATTCAAGAAAATTAACCATATGATTGAAGGCTTATTTTGCCCAAATTTTGCAATATTTAACATGCAATCTCGTTATGATTTATAATTTAACATTTGAATCAATAAAATAGCTGGTTTTTTGAGTCCTGACTTGTATAGCTATACTGTTTAAATTAAACTTATTTTATTGGTGCTAGTTTTTTGAAGCTTGGTTCTATGTTACAGAAAGGTAAAAAGCGAGCCATAAAGGAAAAACCACGCAAATCTTCTGGGGAAGGATCAGAAACAACTGCCAAGGTGTGTTGTCAAACTAGAAATTCATTCTGGCTTGCTGCATATATGTTATACTTTATCATTTGCTTGCAATCTCTTTCATCAAACCATGGCAACAAATGTTTGATTTTTCATGTAGCATGTGGTAATCTGATTTATGGTGATGGTTCAGTATCATTTCCAAATAATTGCTATTGGTATGTTAGTGTTAGACTTTATCTTTTATTAGGTTTTAATATGATTATTTCAGTAATGTTTGTGTGATCCTATCCCTATGAACTGGATGTGAAATTACCATGTGGTTATGAACTTAAAATATAGATTTTTCAGATATTAGCATGTTAACAGGTCTACTGTTAATGTTAATGTTAATTTGGTTCTGAAGTTTTGTAATTTGGCCAAGAAGATGTTCCAACTGTTTTCACCTGAGTCATCCTTTGACCTTTTCTGTTAGGATATAGAATAAAGGGAATTAGAATAGTTATTAGTTAGAAAGATATCATGGGCTAGGCCCATCACATCTATAGGAGGTTACTTGGTAGAGGGGAAGATTCAGATTTGTTCACATTTGTAAATTGAGCATTAGCTCTTTGTGAAAGGAGAAACCCTTTGTGAAGGGGAAACCCTTGGAGGAGATATTTCTCTCCTATTTTTTGTTCTTTTCAACATATTCAATAAAATCTTTCTTTTCTTTATCTTTCCTAATTCTTGGTTCCTAACAATTGGTCCAACCTGCCGAATCTTCGAGGGAGAGCCAGTGTTACTAGAGATGGAGGAAGCACATATTTGGGCCAAGGGGTAGCTGCCAGTCTTTGTGGGTACAAACCCATTGGGGTGGATTGCTAAGGCTGAGGAATTCTTTGAAGTGCAAGAAATTCATTCTTTCCACAAGTTGCAATATGCTTTCATGAGCATGGAAGGAGTAGCAATGAGGTGGTTCTACTTTTGGAGCCAAAAGAACCCAGATTCTGATTGGGAGTCATTCTCGACATCATTGATCAAAAGATTCTTGAAGCAAGAAAAGAAAAGGGACAAAGAAAGTTTGAAGATCAAGAATCTTGGTGGCGAGAAATCTGAGATTAAGAAGAGACTCAATGAGGTTTCAGAGATCAAGAAACTCATTAATGAGAGCACAACAAAACTTGGGGAAAAAAGATAAGTTGCAGGAGGATCTTGATCACCTATTGCAAAAAATAGGACTTGACAGAAGACATTGGCACCAGCAACCCAGTTCTGGACAGATTCAAGAAACATGCAGAAAATACCAAAGGCAGTGAGTCAGATTGCAGAGGTGACCTGGTGCATTCTTGGGAAAAACAAGTGGAGTTAGCCACCTTTGATGGAAGCATAGAACAGAGAATTAACATGAAGGGTAGCAGTCTAAGGTGTAACAGTAACCTGTTGCAATTCTTGAAGTTAGAAAACAGAAATAAAGAAGTTTCAATAATCAAGAACAACATTATATGTGGTGGGGAAGACCACTTTCTAGGCGAGCCTTCATCATTAAACATCGTTGCATCTATGGATGACAATAGGATAATGGAGCCTAGGCAAAAGGAAAGTACGAAGGCAACAATTGTGATTCAAGTTATACGAAGTCCACCCTCATCTCCACTACCACCGAAGCCGCCAGACACGGGTTTGTATGCAGTGGCAAAAGGGGTCGTTGCTGACCCATCATGGGTAGACAACAAAGAGACACATTCTGCTAGAGTAAGTGATTTGGCTCTAGAGGATGAGAAAGAGGAAGGGGTAGATTTGGAATTCTACAAAGTGGGTCCAATTGCCCAAACCTATGAAAAAGTAGTTTTTTTGGGGTGTTGTTTCACTTTAGTCCCAACTATAGCGTGTTTTGATGTCATTTTTTTTTGGTTTTCAGATTCCAACCTTGAGGACAAGGTTGATTTTCAAGGGGGTGGTATTGTTAGGATATAGAATAAAGGGAATTAGAATAGTTATTAGTTAGAAAGATATCATGGGCTAGGCCCATCACATCTATAAATAGGAGGTTACTTGGTAGAGGGTAAGATTCAGATTTGTTCACATTTGTAAATTGAGCATTAGCTCTTTGTGAAAGGAGAAATCCTTTGTGAAGGGGAAACCCTTGGAGGAGATATTTCTCTCCTATTTTTTGTTCTTTTCAACATATTCAATAAAATCTTTCTTTTCTTTATCTTTCCTAATTCTTGGTTCCTAACATTTTCCCCTGGTGTTCCTTGTAAATGTAAAAGTTAAAAATAATCCTTGTTAATATATTTGGTTTTGAAGTTATTTTTTGTAACTCAGCCTGGAAGGTGTTCCAGCTGTTTTCACCTGGGTTGTCCTTTGATTTTTTCCTCTGAAGTTCCTTGTAAATGTAAAAGTTAAAAGTAATCCTTGGTTAAATATAATATTTGAATCTTTTACTGAGAAGATATTGTTCGATATTCCTAGAAAAAAAATGCTGTTTTTTCAGATTATTAGTTACTGTGTTTTGTCATTTGTGGCTCCTAAAATTTCATGGTTCAGTTTTCTCTCCCCCTTTGGGATGTAAATTATCTCATTCTGCAAAAGCATTAATTATGGCAGGGTTAATTTATTTTTCTTCTGTTTTATCACTTATGTTTCTCATTTGACTTTAGAAGCAGAAGCAAACTTCACAAGTTGGGAAAAAGCGAAAGCAGTCTTCTGATGTTTCAGATGATGATATATCTGAACCTTCAGATGCAGAAGTTGATTCTCAGGAAGATGATGTTTCAGTGCCAAAAAGTGAAAGTGATCATGAGGAAAGCAAGTCAGAGAACGAGGAAGATAATCAAAAGGCTCAAAAACGTACTTCAAAAAAGACTTTGAAAGATGATCAAACCACGTCAGTAAAGGAAGCCAAGAGCAATGAAAAAACTGCTAAAAAATCTACTTCAAAAAAGGTTGTTACTGACAATACTATTAAGCCCAAGCAATCTGCTTCCAAGAAACAGAAAACTTCAAGGGAAGACCAGAACTCTAAAGGGAAGGTTGCAAACAAAAAGCAAACTGACAAGTCTCCTAAGGCTTTAGTTAAGGATCAAGGTTGGGTCTTTCTCATTGCTATTGATGATATCATTTGTGCTACTTAATCTAATGCCAGTTGCCATGATTTGCTAGTCACTCAAATTATTTTTCTTTCATACGATCAGTTTTGCTCGAGTTGTGCCTGGAAACTCAACCGTGTTATGTTTGGACAAGTTACTCAAAATCTGTCAATTTTACAGTACTGAGTTTTGTTATCAAGTATGCCTGTGTTTCCTCCTTTTTTTGCTTACCATTCCATTCTTATGTTAATGGCAGGCAAAGGTAAAAGTAGTGAGAAAGCAAAAGCAGAACCTAGTAGGAAGGAGATGCATCAAGTGGTTGTTGATATTTTGAAGGAAGTAGATTTCAATAAGGCAAGTTGTGTTTTTGTGCCATTTCATGTATCTTTTTTAACATCGTATGGTTTTTTATTTTTGTATATTCCTTGATGCAGGCAACTTTATCTGACATCCTCAGACAACTAGGTACGAACTGTTCCACTACATTCTCCCCCCAAAAGATGGTAAATGATTTTGGTGAACTCAGCTCATTTGTATTGAAATGTTGGCAGGTGCCCACTTTGACTTGGATTTGATGCATAGAAAAGCAGAGGTGAAGGATATAATTACAGATGTAATTAATAGCATGTCTGATGATGATGGGGAGGAAGCGGAAAATGTTGGGGATGATGATGCAGAAGATGATGTGTGATTGTAGAATTTAGTTGGGTAAATAATCTTAGGCCCGTGCAGAAATTAGATGCATATGGTTCACTTCACAGCTAGATTTTCTCACCATGATTCTTGTTACAGCCATCTCTTTCGATAATATAATAGGCTTCAATGGATATGTTGTTTGAGTTGTGACCCTTTTCCATGGTAGGTATTCTCAACATGGTTGTATTTTGTATTAGATTTATTCCGTTTCTCTCTATTATTGAGTGACCTTAATTTTATTTATTATACTGAATAGGTTCATTAACCTGGCTCTAAACAATATTGCTCAGCATGTATTTGTTTTAATAGCTAGAAATAGATTATGAATCTTTTTATTTTTTATTTTTTTAATTTTTAAGATTATGAATCTTAGAAAGTTAAGATTGTTTCGCATTGTGATGGCTTTCCTAGTTAATTTCTGGTAGATGTTATATCAAAGATAAACCATAAAGGTTATATTTGATTATAAAAGATTTTGCCTGTTATACGACTACTAATAATGGTATAAATATTCAATAAGACATTTAATAATTTCATCAATTATAATAAAATAATAAAATAAGTTCATTAACATTAAAATAATTTTATAATATAATTACAAGAATACTCGAAATGCCTGTTAGGTGATGAGGATGCTGCTAGGCGACAGAAATGCTAACCTTTTTCTGCAATTTTCAATATTTAGTTTTTAAAGGTATTTTTCCTTTTAGGAATTTTCAAGTATTTCTTTTTGAAAAAAATTAACCTTGTTTATCATCCTGTGTTAGTGAAGTCCTTCACTTTTAAAAACAATCATTATGTATTAGTGAAGTCCTTCATTTTTAAACCAAGATCTAATGTGATGATTTCCAGCACAATCAGAATTCGCTTCAACTTTGAGAATAATATTATTTCTATGTAGTCATATAGTCCATATCCATTTAAGACAGTAATTCAAAATTTTCATTTTTAAATTTATGAAATACTTCGTCTGATCTTTTATATATAAAAAATATATAATTTATTTCTCAAAACTAATAAAAATAGTTAAAATAGTTAATTTTCATTAATAATATCTTAAAATTAAAATTTATTCTAAAAGTATCTATTGAATTGATTAGTTTAAATAATAGTAACATTAAATGATGCTAAACATAATTTAAGAGATGAATTTTTTTACTAATGAATATAACTTGTATTATTAATAAATTAATAAATGTATTCACTTGCATTAGAATATAAAAGAAAATTAACAAGTAATATATTTTAAAGAAAGTATTTATTTCTTATAATTAAGATAAAAGATGTACCTATTTGTTTTGTACATAAAATATCAAAAGGAGTATTGTTTAGATATGAAAAGATATTATTCTCTTACATTGTTTAAATTTAAAAATATTGTATTTATGTTATAAATTTACTTTTTCTTATAATGTTATGATGTAGAGTCAATAAATAGAGTTAAGAATAATAAAATGGATCAATTTGTATTATTTAGACTTGTCCCATCATTAACTTGTAAAAAATGGATTAAAATAAGCTAACTCGTCAAATGAAAACAGGTTGGATATCTTAACTCACCTTGTGTGTGTGATTTGGTGGGCCATCAATAAAAAAAGAAATTTTTTTTTACATATTTATTTTAAATACTTATTTCAATATATTTATTTCTTAATATTTAAAAGATCTGTATAAATTCATATACCTGAATAATAAAATAAATATCAAATTATAGCAAATTTGGTTTGATTTGCTACATAACAAATCAGATATGTAACTATAATAATTCTTTCAACAAGTTTAACAAAAATCTTAAATTAGATATAATAAAATAAATCAAATGTATAACATATTTGTTGTAGAACAAATTACAAATTATTTATGTAATACATCTCATGTAACTTATTTAAATTTAAAATTAAAAAAAAGTTAATACAAATAATAATAATAATAACATAGGTGAACCGACGAGTCAATTCATCCTAATCCATCATTTAGTCAAATGGACTAGATAAATTGTATTATAATGCCTAACTTGTCTTGTTTTTATCATCCTTAAATAGAGTTACTTTATTAAATGGGAGAGAAAATTATATGTATAAAAAATTACAAAATTTTATTAGAAAACTTATAAAGAGAGTTTTACCATTATATTCAATCTATAAATTTTGAAAGAAGGATTTTACTAAATTATTTAAATCAATTAAAATAATTGCTTGTTTGGTTATTTTTACAACAGTTATTTGCATAAATTATTTAAAATAATTATTGTTAAAAAATAATTTGTAACAGAGAAATTACATTCTTATTTTATAACATAAATGAACTTTTCATGCTATATATATGTTGGAACGCACATCCTCGATACCAATAGTTTAAAATTGTTATCCAAAGAATCAATTCTATACAGCTATAATTTAAAACAATCCAAACCAAATCCTCTTATCTGAATTGGTAACAAACATTAATAGCGGGCTCACCACACTAAAACAAATAAGTTTCTAATATATGTAGCACTCATTTTCTTTTTATATATCACCATTCATCAAGAATGCTTTTGACCCCTTCTATCTGTTTCAAGTAGCTCAACCGGTCAACTCATAAGTCAAAATATCGTAAGTTCGTAACATGAGAAATTATCCTAAATTACCACTAAATCATAGTTTCAATCAATGCTTATATAACACATTTAAAATTTTCAATTTTTACAAGAAGTAATTAATACATCGAAATATTAACGGGAACCATAGTGGTCAATAATTTCTCCAATTCACATATCTACAACAAATTCAGGTTAAAATGAAGGCATATATCGATCATGTGGTGCTCTCCATCACCTTGAGTGCCTCAGAGAATAAGAGAACGTCGCAAGGGATCCATAAGGGACCATCGTTTCTATACCCATATTCATATGAATCATATTCATATTCTCTCTCACTCTCACCCAAAAGCTTCTTGAACAAAGGGTGGTTTACCATCTTTATCTTCATTAGGAATCTCTCGCTATTGGGTCCAACGTATACATAAATGCAACCTTTTGGAGCCACACGATGCATATTCTTCTTCTCATAATGTTGCTTTTCCTCGTTTGTCAACTTACCACTTTCATTCTCTTCAGCGTGCAATCTCTTGCTACCCAATACTTTCTTACACTTCTTCACAAACTCCATCTTAATTCGTTTTTTTGGGAAAAAAGAACAGTTCTCTCTTGGACGTACTCTTTCTATGTATCTAGTTAGAGCATGCAGATGTACGAGAGAAGTGTTTGATTTGTTTATGATATCTGAAATTAAGTTAAGGTTCCTTTCCTTATATAGAGGACTTGGTTGCACGGTTGCACCATTGGTTTGCGAAGATTCTTCGGTCTTATTAATGAATTATTTGTATTTTTGTCGGTTTGCGGCTGTGGGTGTTGAATATTGTGGGCGTAGGGTAGGGGGTGACTAGAGTTGAAATTGAAAAATAGACAAAGTCAAATACTTTCAGAGAGCAAGCTAATAAATTTTGAATCTAGGGTTACAAATAAGACGGCTTTGGTATCTTGTCTACCCTTAATAAAAAAAACACGTGATTTATTAATTAATGGGTTATCGTTTCGAGTGGTCTTTAATTATTAATTATTAACAAAAAATAAGTTATTAATACATACATATAAATCTATATTAATAATGTAAAATATTATAATTCTAATAGTTTGACATTAATTTATACACCGTTATTACATGAGACATTAGTTTTTAACTCTCTAACAATCGTAAAAATTCACCCAAAATACCAAGTTTATTTTTTTGTACATTGTTACAAGAATAGATTTACATTATCAAGTAACTAGAAACTATATTTCTAAATATGATTTTTTAAAGTATTTAATATAAATGTTTATAATTTTATCATACGTGACGATTAAATAACAATGAATATGTAATTAATCTCTCATACTAAAAAACAATTTTATTTATATAAAATATGAATTAATTTAATTGAAATATAATGACAATAAAAATATTTTTATATTTTCATTTAATTATATATTATTATATAATTGTAAAATGTTGAAATTTGTATTTCTAATTAAAAGTCTTGATATCAAATTATTTCTAATTAATTGACAATACAAAAGATTTAAAATGACAATATATCAAATTAAACCCACAAAATGTTAGATAAAAATTATACTAACAAAGATAATTATAATGCTTGAAATTTTCTGTTCGTTAATAAATGCCAGTTTTTTTAATAGTGCTATAAAAATAAGAAATTAAAAATATTTTTTTGAAAGGAAAATATATGTTTAAATTTTTTAATCAATATTACAAATGTATCTTTTCTTTAATTTTTAATCTTTATATTTACAGTAATCATTAATAAAATAGCATATATATCAATTATATATGGCCACTACAAAAAAAATGTGTGATTTGTGACAGTTATTTTGGTAGTTTCTGGCGGTTAGAAACCGCCTCAAATTGCATTATCGGCGTCATTAATAACCGCCGGATCTACGGTCGCCAAAAACCGTTTGTGGCGGATATTTTGTAAACGCTGGTTTTGTGGGCCAGAAAATTCAATCTCTTTCTGGCGGTTTGATACCGCCACAAAATGCATTTTGGTTTGACATGTTTGACAGTTTCTGGCGGTCTGAAACCGCCACAAAATTGCAGCTCTGTTTGACTTGTTCATCATTTTCTGCGGTTTTAAACCGCCACAATATTCATTTTAATTGATTTTTAAACCTCCACAAAATTATTATTATTTCTGGTTGTTTACATTTTCTAGTGGTTTTAGATTGCCATTTCTCGCATTTTCTAACAATTTTAAACCGTAAAAAATATACTTTATTTAAAATAAGAATTATTGTCAATTCTAAAATAAGAATGATTTGAGATGCAGAGGAAATAAGGAAACACTAGTTATTTAGTTCTAAATTAACCGTCTCTATGAATCAAATTATTGTCATTATTGTTAAATTTTTAATCGTCAATATAAAGCTCAATATTAGCAGAATAATCCTTTTCCAGTTTAGATCCCATCTGAACCATACATGAAAAAAAGGTTCAAGACAAACGATAACAACTACCTGGATGCGTGCCCCAGATTTGGTCTGCAGGCCTTTAATAGTTTCCCCACCTCTCCCTATGATTAACCCAACCTATATAAAAGAAACCCATGTGACTTGAGGTTATATACATTAACATAAAACATGAATAATGACCTTTAATAAAAATAAGATAGAGATACTCATTAACGTATAACATGAATAATGACCTTTTCATTTGGAACTTGAATCTGAATTTGTTCGGAGCCCACAGTAACTTGAGCAGGGGAGAGGCCTCGAGCTACAAGTGAAGGAGAACCCCCAGCATCAGCCTGTAGAATCTCAAAACAAACCATCAACAAAAGTGTTAGAATAAATGCAAAAAAACAAAAAGGATATCAGCAAACTAATAGTCAATAGTATTTTGTTATTTTCTTATAAACTTTCTCTGCTACATAGGAACTGGCTTTATATTGTTATATCTTTTATTCAAGTGTTTATATTGTCTTAATGATTATGGCATTTTAACTTACTGCTACAACTATTAATTACTATCCTGCAACTTGGCATTTGTCTAAATTATTCAAGTGTTTATATTATTCAAGTGTTTATATTGATTATGACTTAGACCCTTGAGCTGACACTTCCATATGGATGGACTCACTTCCATATGAATTAACTAAGGTCCTGTCAAAATTGAAAGATGATGCAGCAACAGCAGACAAAAAACTTTAATAGATCCTATCACCGTATGCAAGGGTTCTTTGATCCAAAATGAGCTTTAATTTAACTGAACTTTCTTTTACCAATAACATGTCCAGCTCCTTGACCATTGGTTTTTATACAAGGAAAGCCTCAAGCTCGCTCAGACCAAGCACCAGGACAAAATTCGACACTATTACAATATGTTTATGACCTACGGTTTCTTCCTTTCCATGATGAACCAGGCCGCGTTAATTTGGGTACTTGTTCCTTACTCTGCAGTTTCACGAGAGCATTAGGGAAAAGTAGCAATAGAGCAGGATAGCTTATGCACAACATAAATGCACAACCTTTACCTTGTTTACCAGTCTTGGTTTTAGTTGTTTTTTCAGAATAAGGTTACGAGCTTGTTTCTTCTTTTCTTCTGCCTTCAATTTGGAGAGACTGGGCTTGAATATAATCATCGTTCGACCGATCTGACCGACAGCCACTGAACCGGTTGCTTCTTCCAACTGCTTCACCACATCATCTAACTCCCCTGGACAGCTCCTATGTATTTTAATCTGTAAATACCATCCAGATTGCAAATCAGGATCCAAGATTTTGAAAAACTTAAAAACTTTTGCATTTTACTAGTTACAAAGCAAGAGGGGAAACACAAGATGAACACACAATCGTAGACACATTATGTGGGCTAAAAGATGACTCACTATAGTCTCAAGTCTACAACAGCCTAATTTGCTGACTAAATCAAGATAAAACCCACCCAGACATCAATGAATCTCGCATAATTTGATTCAATTTTTTTTACTACTTTGTATGAAGGAAATATTTTATAAAGTGCTTCAATAATTGAAAAGTACTAAACAAATATGTTCCTTGAATCGAATCCATAGTCTGCTCTAACTAACGATTGGTGATGGGAAATTGGAAAAGGTATCAAGTGGTTTGAGGATTGAGGCCAAAAGGCACCGCACCAATGTTTGTTACAATTTCACCTAAGGCTCAACTAATACATATCATAACGAAGAAGACGTTTTCACTGCTCTTACAAACCAAAAAACTGCAACTAATGTAATTAATTCCAAGTGTTAAAAACCTTCACTGTAGCATGTTAATGTAATCAATCGCAAGGGTTTCGATGTGGTACCTGTAATAAAACAAAATCATCATATCAATACAGGAATTTAAACTAGTATCTTTGTGAGATCCTAGTTTAAATTCCTAGATTAATAACAGAGAATTAAAATGACTTAAATATATAACATAAAATAAAAAGTTACATAATAACAGAATTTAATTCTAGCCAGCTCTAATTAACTAGCTACATATATATATAAGGTTGGTGAAACAGATTTATCAACATAACTGTAAAGAAACTAACAACAGCAGTATAGCTTAATTACCATAGGTTTGTCATAAAACGGGAAGTTTTACTCCCATCCTCGACCTCGAAGCTTGGGAGTCTTTAGAGCAACAACATCCAAAATTATTCCATATTGAGAGGATAAGCAATACAAAGATCTCTTCAATTCTCCCACATTGGACAAAAAAACAGAAAACAACGTTAACAGCAAAAGTGCATATCCAATTACAACATCCAAGATGCAAATTCAGTGCAACCATAAAAGAAATGCCACTTCTTATATTAGCTTATCAAGTTTCATGTTGTAAAACTGAAACACGCCCACTCCATTAAATTTCCCTTCACAATGACCAATAAAATTCCAGCAAAAGAGATACAAGAATCACAGCTACCCTAATTCAGCAGGAAAAAAAAAACACTATTAGCCCATAAATTTCAACAACGCACTGACCCTAAAAAAATGCCCTGAAACCCAAAACCTAAACCAATTTAATTAAAACAAAGCAAAATTATAAAAACCAAATTAAATTATATTGAGGCCTCAATATAACTAAAATAAAAAAATATAAAAAATACAGTCGTCACATGAGTTTTTGAAAGGTATGTGAATGTCTTCCTTACATCAAACCCTGTTGCAAACGTACTGAACAAGAAATACAATGGACAATAAAAAAAAATGAGTTAAACAAGTACATATCAAATTAATTAATTGGATTAACAATTCTATAAGTCAATAAATAGCGCAATACATGCACAATATTTCTAATTGTGGAAATAACAAAAAGTAAAACCAAATTGGCAATTATAAGAGATGTCAAAATCATTCTCTTAAATCCGATTTACAGTCCATACAAAGTCAAAAAAAGTAGAAAAAGTAAGAAAACATTTGTTCACGAATCTCGTGTGTGGGTGCATGGCAGTGGCATCAATTCATCTGTTTTTCCACCAATTATATTTTGAACCTAAATTTGAGAGAGAAAACCATAACTGTAAAATTAACATTGACAAAAATTATCAGAAACAAAAGTAATCATCAGGACAAGATTAGAACATATCCAACCCTTTGATTTTCCCAACTTATATTTTGAACCCTAGATTTGGGAGAGAGAGAAATAGGACAAGATTAGAACAGGTCAAACCCTTTGTTATTCCGGATTATATTTTAAACCCTAGATGTGAGAAAAAATGCAGAAATTTAGAAGAGGAAGAAAAGCTAAAACCACAACTATAGTGAACCTTGGCCAAAATTATCAAAAAAAAAGTAATTATGAGAACAAAATCAGAACATATTAACTCCTTTCTTTTTCCCAAATTTCATTTTGAACCCTAAATTTGAGAAAATGTGCAAAATTATCGAAAGCAGAAGCAATAACGACAAATTTAGAACTAATCACACCCTTTTCCCCCCTAATTATGTTTGAACCTATATACTTGAGGAAGAAAAATACAAAGAGAGGACAATAAAGACAAAATTACAACTACAGATAGGGATGAAAATAAATAAGTCTTAAATAGAGAACTATAACTAAACATTTATAATGACTGGTCTAACCTGATTAATTTGTATAATAAAAAAGTTTGTTAGAAATATCAAGTCCACGTATTTATCTATGTAATATAATAATTTTTTTTAATACATATTACATTATTAATAGTATAATTAAATAAGTAAATTTATAATAAAAAATTAAATTAATATTCTTTGCATTTGTTGTTTTTACAAAATCAAAAACAGAAATTCTAACCGGATCTTCGTATGAAATGAAAACGTTTTACATTTTCATTGTAATCTGTAAATAATATTTCTCTTCTATATCAACTTATTAGTTAGTAGATACAAAAATAATGGCAAAATATAGAATCTGCCACATGTATATATAGGGGTGCAGTGTTATTGTCTTTTGCATATAAAATTGTATTCAATATTTTTTTTGCTTTTGTTAATTTTCAAAACTTTCATGATAGTTATATATTTAAAAAAAAAAAATTCTAACAATAATGAAATAAACCATTTTTTACTATGCAAATTAAGAAGAAAAAACTTGCATGTATATTTAAGAACAAATTTATTAATTTATTTTAAATTAAGTTTATTATAGTTTATTTAATATCGTAAATACAAAATAAAATTTTAAATAGATTATTATGAAACTTTTAAAAAGGTTAAGTTTGGTTTATAAAAAAATCTATGATAAACCTTAATTTCATAAAACAAGAATTACCTATGCAAAGTCTGACGTATTTTTAATCCTAACTGCAATTAATATATTGGCCAAAATTAACAGAAACAAACGCGACCAGTAGGACAAAATTAGAACATATCAAGCACTTTGTTTTTCCCAATTATATTTTAAATCCTTGTTTTAACAACAACAAAAAAAAAATGCATTGAGGAGAGGACAAAAAGCTAAAACCACAATTACAGTGAACACCGGCCAAAATTATAACATGATTTGAAAATAAATATATATAATTTATAATTAAGACAAAATTAGTAAAGACAAGATTAAAAGTCATGTATCGACATAGTTTGATATCATTAGATAATCATGTTCTTTAAATATGTAACTAAAGGTTCAATTTTCAAACTTCTATATATTTTCAAAAAATATTTGTTAAAAAAATTAATTATTCTTTAAATAAATCCTAATATCTAGAAGGATCGATTAATCATTTTCGGTCCCCAAAAATCCTGATACACCTAAAAAGGAAAGGATTAAGAGTCGTATTGTTTTTATAACATAAATCATATTTTTATACCATATATATGTTGGAACACTCGTCCTCAATTCGTTCTATTAAAAGAATTAATTTTCTCTGAATCAATTCTACACAGCTCTGAAACCATCCAACACTAAATCCTTCGATGATAGGATTTAATTGATAAGGAACATTAATAGCCGGCTTTAGCATAAGTTGTACACGCTGCAACAAATAAGTTTCTAGTCTACATATACTATTATTATAACAACTCACAAGGGTCTCGTAACATTTGAGTATAAATTTCTCTATTAACATTTATAGGTGAAAAAAATACAAAGAAAAATTGAAAGGCATTTTTTAATGCACAGGTTGAAGTCAACTCATCATAAACTAACGGGTAAAAGTTCTTTCATACAAGAATTTTTTCTTTTTAAAATGAGTTAGTTTAAACTTATAAAAAGGTTAATTTCATTTTTTGTGGTCCTCAAGTGATTGCTTAGGTACATAGCAGAAGTTTGTAATGAGCAGCAGAAATGAAGTTAGGAAGAAGCTGATGAGGGCATAGAAAAGGCACAACCAACAGAAGCCACAGCATCAGCATCAGCATCAGCATCTAGGGTTCCCTCCATCTCCGCCAGTGCCTCACAGAACAAGTCAACGTGGCAAGGGAGCCATAAGGGACCATCGTTTCTATACCCGTATTCTCTCTCTGCAGCGTCCAAAAGCGCCTTGAACAAAGGGTGGTTCGCGATCTTTATCTTTATCACGAACCTCTCCCTCTCGGGTCCAACGTAGACGCAAATGCAACCCTGTGGGGTCAATCCACACTTGTTCTTCTTATTCTTCTGTTGCTGTTGTTGTCTCTCCTTGTTTCTCAACCTTCCATAGCTTCCACTCTCATTGTTTTCAGGGTGCAATCTCTTGCTGCTTCTCAATACCCTCTTACACTTTTTCACAAACTCCATCATGTTTTATAATATTTACGAGAAAAAAGTGTTGAACATGCGAGAGATGGGAAGCAAGAGATATGGGAAGTTTAAGGTTTGTGTCTTTATATAGAGCAGTTGCAGTTGGTTACACGCTAGTCTTACTCTTTGGATGCATGTCAGTTTGCGCACGCTGTGGATTTTCCAAAGGGCGGAAAGGGATAGATGCCCTCTTCAATTCTCCATTCTTTTTTAATCCCTTTTCTACAAATGCAATGTCTAAAGTGGTAATATACGTGGACTTAGTCAAATCTTACCATAAGAAACTCATTTGGAAATTTTTATTATGTATTATGACGCGGGTTAGATATCACTGTCTGCTCTTTAAAAAATTCTGATCCGCTTATATATTTGACGTTGAATTGGTATTTGAGTTTAAGTACCCCATGGCTGACCATTCACACATTGGAAAACTGTCAAATCGATCCATTGATATTTTTTCAAAATAATTATTATAAAAATTCATAAACCTATGCTATGCAATGATTTGTAATTAGTTACTAGTATAAACTTGTTTTATATTATTATCACATAACTTATTTCTTTATGTTATAATATAATAATACCCGTCAAAGGAATTTTTTTTTATATACATAATTATAGTATAATAATATCATTCAATGTTTGCATAATACATTATATTGTTAGCATGTTTATAGTACAACCCATTTATATATATATATATATATATATATATATATATAAATTTTCTTATATTGTGTTATTTTTTTAAATTAGATATCACTTTATTATAAGATTTAAATAAAATAATAGTATTAATTTTGATTTTTTAAACTTATCTTTAGTGTGTGTATATATATATATATATATATGATTGTAAATAATCTTGTTAATTATAATTATAATTTTATTTATTTGTGCATCTAAATAAATTATTATTAAAAATAAGTTAATTTATCTATTTTTTAATAAATATTATACACATATAAAAAATTAAAACATTTTTAATTATTAAGTGAGTCGATTCATCAATTCATTGGTAAATAGGTTAAAATTTTTAACCCACTTCATTAAGCAAAACGAGATAGGTTCATCGGCATTAATTCTTACATATTAGTGGCAGAGCGAGTTGAAGAATCATTTTGTCAATATATATAAATAAGAGATCAACTTATTTAAAAATAAATTTATCTAAACTTACTTCTTTTAATAACTAATATTTTATATCAAATTTTAACGATTTAGTTGTTAAATTAAAAATTTTTAATACATAGATCAAGTTTAAAAAATTTGAAAATTATTTGATACTTTATTTTATTGATTAATTAATTAAATAAAATATTAAATAATTTTCATATATATATATATATATATATATATATCAATATCTTATTTGATTCGGGTATAATTGTCTCCCGTAAATAATGTGTGATTTGTAAAACAAATATTAATAATTTAACTTCAATCGGATAAAAGTTATATTGACAAAAAAAAAATATTAATTTGTCTATTTTTTTATAATGTTAAAAATAGTTAAGAAATTAAGTTTTTTAAATGCATTAAAAAGTTACAAAAATTTCTTTAAATTTTAATCATTACATTTATTATTTAAAGGGATTATTAATAAAATCTCATATAACAATATAAAATTAAGAACCGGTAAGGGTAAATTCGAGGATGTGGTTGGTGGGTGAGAACAGGAGAAAACAAGTTCCCCGCCGCAACCAAAGAATGATCAGCGGAAAATAAATAGTTATATTTGTCGGATAATCATTTTTATAATACTTTTTTATGCTTTCATTTTTATAATATTATTTTTATATTTACTTCTTTTTTATCTTTCATAAATCATAATTATAAAAATAAAAATAAAAACACAAAATATTATGTAACATTACGAATTTAATTTTCATAAAGTATCAATTAATAAATTAATCAATATAATGTATACAAAAACTATAAAGTAATCAGTATAGAAATTATTTTTTAAATTATATAATAATTTAAAACTGAGTAACACTAAGTGTATACAAAAAAAAAAAAAAAAAAAAAAAACTCTGCAGTTTGACATCTTATAATTAAATTTAAAAAAAGAAAATGCAAATGAAGTGGTGGTGGCGCGCTGTCATTCCTGACGGGTAATTGGTTAGCGTATAATGACCATAACTTTCCATTTGCATTAATGGGTTTTTAATAGGTCTCCGTCTTCGTCTCTGTTAAGTCAACTGCGCCTTTCTATTTATCTATTTTAAAGGGATACATGAAGAATCATCAATTTTTTTTATCTCTATTTTTAGTTAACTATAATACTCTTATTTGTTATCAAAAATAAATTAAATAATTGCTATATTTTTAAGTGATCACTTGGAACCATCAATTTATTTATTTTTATTTATAATTTTTAAAATTTAAGAAACACAAAATACATCTTCTTTTTTTTTAGTAGTTTTTATAATATAAATAAATAGAAATAATGTTTTAAAAACTATACTAGTCTTCAAAAAGATTATGATATTAAATAAGAAATAAATCAATAGGTCATTAATTAAATTATATGACCTAGTCTTTAATAAATTTTTAGTAAAAATATTCATGTTATATATATTTTATGCCTATAAATTTCAATACCATTCATTTCATGTTTTAAAAAATATTTATAAAAAAAAATTATAGTGAGTATGATATCGATAGAACAAAAAAATTATAAACTAGTTAAATTATATGAATTAATATAATTAAATATATAACTTTAAATTAAAAATATATGATAAAAATTACTTAAGTTAATTTTTATAACAATAAAGTATATAAAATTAGTGGTTACTAATGTGTTAAATAATCACATTCAATTATCCCGTTTTATCTAAAATATTTTTTTACGAAGAAATACATGAAAAAGTATTTTATTATAAAAAAATTAATCATAAGCACCATTTATCATAAAAAAATATTATATATATATATATAACAATTAAAATCACAAAATATGAATTTGTGTAGCGTTCATTGATGCAGTCCAAAACCACCACAACCTAAGTTCAATTCTCACATATATATTGCAACTAATCACAAGAACAACAACGGAAGAAAATTACATCAATGTAAGGAGAAAAACAAAATTTATACCATTTTTAACTGTAATAAGTTTTGAGATGTCACCCCGAGTCAAATGTAAAACTCATCGAAATATTAGCTCGAATCAGTGTATTATTCGGGTCTTGATCGATCCAGTTTAAGCAATTGGTCTAAGATGGATATTAAAACTATGGATAGAATTTAAATACATAAATGTAACGACCTATCTTAGCTATCATACTTATGGATCATCTATCACTAACAGCGAAAAGACAATTAATCACCAGAAATTATATTTGCAATAACTAGGTAGGTACATATATCATGCATATAAATGTAAGAGCAAATATACAAAGTATAAAGCAATATACACACACATTAATATTGAAAGAGTAGAATATAAAATCTTAAATTGTCGGTCAAGCAACATCTATATAGACCAACAAAATGTAGTTATCAACTACATCAGCAACAACATGGCCCCACATGATCATCACAGTCTAAATCATATAAAAACATGTAAGAGTAAACTAAATTTCAACAACATGCAAGTATAGAAAGAAAATATCTATACCACTAACATAACTCACATGTAAACCAACTCTAAACACCTCATGGTTTACCACTGTCACCAATTCAACAAAGCAACCAACATGTTTGAAATTTAAACACTCAAGCAATTTAAACATTCACCACAATCATACCATACAATAAGGTATTCATTTAGTGTATATGGACAACAATTAATGCACACCAAATCACATGCATGCACCACGACTAATATGTTGTCATGCATTCACCTACAAAAATCTCCTAATACACTTGAGCAGTCTAAGTTTCTCGACCTTACTGAAACAACTTGATCACTTTCACATCCACTGCGCTTGCTTGATCGACAACTAAAATGGGATATCAATATCTACTTATGATTTCTAGGGTGTAGCCACTTACACTAGAATAGTTCGATTCCTCGGTTAGACATACTACGACTTTGACATGCATTACTAAGTTACTTATGAAATTAACTCACTAATTATCCTCAAGGAACCACACAACATTTTCAATATTTAGATAGGAGTGGTAGCTCTCAACTTCATACTTTACTCCATATTGACTAAAGTCTTAAAGTAGACTCAACAAAATCTACTCTAAGAGTTTTCAACAATTGGTCTCCTAGAACGCCAAAACAAGATTCCCTATATGGGATCTTCAACCTTCAAACAACACCGTCTCTTCTAGTCTTAAGTCAATCAACATACTTTAATGTATACAACATTCTCAATATCAACGCCTCAACATACATCCTCTATATACACTACTCCAGGTCAATGCATATAGAAACAAAATCACACCAATCATAATTAGAATACTAATACTCAACAATTCTTCCAAGATTAGCATGTCAATGCTCAACAATTTATTTAATAGTGCCTACTTCAACTACATAAATATAGCATGTTAGTATTATATTATCACCATCCTATATACAACATGCAATAGACTAAACAGTTTTATTCATGTTCAACATTCAACTCACCAATTAATAATTAATTTCAAAACAATGCACTTTCGACACACTCAACCCGCGTCCAATGCCACTAAGGCAAGGAATTTTCTACCTCGTTAACGTTCAATGCCACTCAACCCTTACCTAGCATGACTGAGGTATGAAACCCTTGGGACCTTATGCTTAGCGTGGAAAAATTCACATATGGCTTCATATAAGACAGAGAGTCTTTGCCTAATCCACGTCTGATGTCACTTCACTACTATCCGACGTCATCTAGGCAGAGAGTATCTACCTTGATCACGTTTAGTGCCATCCAACTAGGGCCTAATGTCACAAGTCAAAGACTTTTCAATGCTCTAACACCCAACGCCATTAAAACCACACCCAACGGCACTCCAACCTGAGATGAGTCTCTCTCTTCACGGTTAGTGCTATTGATCTTACGTTTGGTGTGAATGACAAAGTGACCTCTAGTTGGAATTGTGTTTGATGCCATGAAGGTATGCCCTACGTGACTGTGATTTCTACATAATGTAGATGAAGAAAATTGTCTCATTCACCTGAAAATCAGCCAACACAAGCATGCAATTGCAACATTTCATACAAACACATCATCTATAACTAAAATTCGAGTTCAAACCATACATACAACGATAGATATATTAATTCCACTAAATTATTCTCTTGTAAACCAAAACCCCAAGGTCCAACAACCCTAGGTTAGATCATGCAATTCACCCACACAGTCGCAAGCAAGTCAACAACCAAATCAATGCATTTAGCTCAAACATACAACAAGAATCTGATTTAACTTCTCTTACCTCGCAATCAATATGAAAAAAAGGAAGAGGGAAGTAGAAAACTTTGAGCTTTAGGGAAGCTTCCTACCAAACCATCAACTTGATTCTCAACTTCAAGCTTTGAATCTACAACCCAACAACAATCCTCACACACTAGAGGAACCCAAGATGGAGAGAAGAAGAAAACTTTAGGAATCATAGTCTATCTCTCTAGAAGTTTCTCTCTCGAGGTTCTAAAAAATATTAACTTATGAGGCTAGTTCTTAATAGAAATATTATATATTTCTTTCCCTCAAGGTAAACTAAATCTATGGCTAGAAACCCTAAAAAATAACTAGACTTTGAGAGTTCCTCAAGTCTCAGAGCCCCACAACACATCTTAAACACTAGATACATAGTTATTGCTAAAAGTAAATAATTAATAAACTTACAATGTCACACTAAATGTTGTAAAGATATTGTGTATTGTTGTTTGTTATCCAATTAATTATATGTATGGAAAAATTGTTTTATATAATACTACCCTAGCTAGTATTATTTAAAAAAAATGTTTTAATAATTAAATTTATAATAAAAAATATTTTTAACTATTTAGAATTATTCTTAGGAGATGTTTTGGCACATGAAAATTTTTTCATGTATAAAAATCATAAATTCTAAAAATTATATTTTTTTAGGAATAATGAAAATATGTTTAAGTAGTGATTTTAAATGTTTCTAGAAATATTTATAAATGTTTCTGTACAGGTAGGGGGCTTCGGCCACCACCCTATCGGTGGCCGAATGGCAGAACCAAGAAGCCGAACGCCAATCTGCCACTAGGATAGGCCTATCATCACTTGGTACTCTTAATCAAAGATTAGGGGTTAATTAGTCGATTAAGGTGTATTACCTAATACGGTAAATATGTTGCAGGGCCCATGGGGTCCATGGCTCATAAATGTCAGTATAAATAGCTCAGGTCAAAAGGTAACGTCACTGTTCATTAATTACCCTAGATATTCGTGCTTGTCCTGACTTGAGCGTTTGAGTGCCTTTTGCAGGTACCAACCCCTCCACCGGAATATTCGATCGGAGTACTCGTTCGGCCCTCAGACTACTATAAGATTACTGGTGTATCCTTTTGACAGGTACAGTTCCAAGTGAATTAAAGATTTTTATTACACTAAGTAACAAATAAAGGTAATTTAACAACTTTATCATATTAAAATTCTATTTTTAACTTGAGAATATTAGTTTTTCACATCTCTTAAGATAATATTTTAATAGAAACTTATACAAATAATGTTTCCAACAAATAATATTTTCTATAAATATTATTTTTTAAATTATTTTTTTTTAATATTTCCAATGCAAAATACTTGATAGAATAAAAACTTGCCGTGTAAGATATGTTTATCTATAAACTTTCCTTGTAACATAAACATTCCAAGAAACTAACATAAACATTCCAAGAAACTAACATAAAAGAAAGGGAAAACGGTGGTTTTGGTCAAGTGATCGTGGCTTGTGAATTTTGGTCAATTGGTATTAGAAAAATCATAAGAGGTTTGGTTACCAATTGAACGATATGGATAAGCATGATCTTTAAATTTTAATTAATTCTGATTAATTAATCACAAATTCAGAATCAAGTGCCCATAAATAATTGGCTTATGCGTTTATCTTGAAGGTAAAACTTTCAAAAAGTTATGTCTGCCCTCAGACAAGTGGGTATCCTTTTTCTAGAATCCTTTTTAGGTTATAGAATGAAATTGAACCACATGTTATTAAATCATTGCACGTGCCCATTTATTTTTAATTAATATGTGCAGTGGGAGAGTAGAGACCTGTAGTTATGAATACGGTTTTTTAATATGAAAAGTTCAGCCAAGATACATGATTGACTAGTAGATAATTTTTTTTTGTATATAGATAATTTCTTGTTTGAACTCTTTTAATATTTAATAACATGAGATAGACTGATTTATATTGCATAGTTAAAAATACCAATCAAATTAAAATCAACAGTTAATTCTCTTCATCATCATGCATGTTAAATTAATCATGTTTATTTTTAATTATTACTTCTCGACAGTGATTTGATAACCTGAGGAAAAAAGGAAAAAGTTTTTGTACTGAATTGAATCATATTTTTCTTTTATCTTGTGTCACTCTTTTTCACTTAAAGACAATGATACTTATTATATATGGTTTGAATATATTCTCATTCGAATAAATGTTCTATTTAGCGTCTTACTTCTCTTGTAGAATATATTTATATAATAAAAAAAATGTGGCATACACTACCTTACGTAATTATCATTCAATGTAATGTCTTCATTTATTTAATAAAAAAGTATGTGTAATATTTAAAATACTTTTAATACTATTATCTAATTAATATTGAATCTGGTGTAAAATAATAATATTGAATTTTCACCTTAATAACTCGCACAATAAAAATTAATACTATACTATTGTCAAAATAAAACACCAAACTTAGTTAAAAAAACGATACCAACAATATTAAAATCAATATTACATTTAAAATTCAATATCTAAGTTTTCTCCGATATATCCATTATTTTTTAAGGTTCTTACATTGGCTGATTCCATAAATTGTCATTTATTGACTCTAGCTTTCTGCATTCAAAACCTTTAATTAGATAAGGATTTTGTAAAAATTATCCATGCGCCCTACTAAATTTATTTTGTTTATGTATTTATAAAAGATAAATTTCTTATTATCACCAACATGATGTGATGTGACACATAATTTTTTTTCTCATAAATATATAAACAGAAGTTTGATCTTTAAATTAATGTATTTTTATTAGAAAATATTACAACGACAACGATAAGAATTGAGTTAAAAATTTTATATTTTTATCTAATTATTAATTGGATCTAGTTCCTTTAAAATGAGAGAATTAATTTTAGAGAATAAAATATAATAATAATTATTAATTAAAAATCAATGATCAATAATATTATAATTAGTTTTAAATTTTATTTTATAAAAATTTGATCTTATCATAAATTTTAATTATTAATTTTATATTTTTTAATTATAGATATACTTTGTTCTTTTCCCTTTTGATTTTTAAATGTACTGTCTTGTCTTTTTTATTCATCAAATCTATTTTAATAGATAGTTTTAATTATTTAATTTTTCATATTACTCTTTCTCCATTTTCAGTTTTTACACTCTCTTTATCTCCTTTTTTAGTTTTCATTTTTCACACAGACTTAGGTCATAGAATTAATATGTGACAATGTTGTAGACATGTACAACTTATTCAATAGTATTAAAGATGTCGAACCAAAAGTGCATTTTTTCTTCAAACACTTGCTTCTTTTTCACACTTTTGGAAAACACAATATATTAATTTAGTGTTCCATAAAATACCTTTTGAAACATTAATTTTAGTGTTTATAAAAATACTTCCTAAAATTATATTTTTTACATATTTAAACAAATATATATTTTCTGGAACACTAAAGAATTTTTGAAAATATGACAAAAATTTAAATCCTATGAAATAGTGCCATCCACTCTATATATTACTAGCTCACGAAACTGGCAAAAAAAATTTAACTAATTATTTTTTCATGTTGTGGATAAGTAATATTAGATAAATTAAAAAGATAATTTAGAATTTTTTAAAAAAGATAAAATATATATATATATATATATATATATATATATATATATATATATAAAGGAAATGTATATATCATAAGCGTAATAACATTTGCAACACATTCGAAATTAAAATTGATGATAGTGGGCATAACAGGTCCAGTAGCGTTTTTCTTTTTTTTGGCAGTGAAGGATGGAAAACTCAAACAGCAAACACAGATCCAGTAGCATTGTAACGGATTTGAAATCCAACCCAATTAACAGCACCGAAGCAATAGCATAATAGTAGGTTCAACTTGTTTTAATATATTTTTAATCTCTTAAATTTAAAATAAATTTATTTTTAAATTTTTAAATTTAAATTTGGTTTTTTTTCTCTTTAATTTTTTAAAATTAAGTTTTAGTTTTTATATTTAACTTTTGTTAAAGAACTTGTTAAATAATATGTTTAAAATCTTTATTAGTAAAAAAGTCACATTAAACCAAGTTGATATTATATAATTATTTAAATATATTAATTTTAAATAAAAATTTTAAAAACTATAATGATTAAAAAATAATTAAAAATTTAAAAATTCAGAAATAAATTTATCTTAAATTTAAGAAACAAAAAATATATTTAAATTTTTTTAAATTTACATATGTACTGAATTTAAACCAAACCATAACGATTAGAATCAAACTATCAAATAGCAATAGAAAGATTTGAGTAGTATATAAAGCATAAATTTCAACCTTATTATTATCTTTATAATTTTAATATAAAAACATCAAATTAAAAATCAAATTCTAAATCATATAAAATGGACTCTAATACTAAATATTGAAAAAATAATACCAACAATAACAATTCATATAAAACATTATTTTCCCCCTCCTTTTCTCTCCATTTTATAGATTGCTAAACTTTTGAATCTCACCCACGTTTTAATAATTTCTCTTTATTTATTTTAAAAAATCAAACAAAGGAAAGATAAACGTTTCTCTTCTCTTTTCTTTTATTTTTCATGCATACCTAATGTAGTGTTTGTGTATCGATCCAGGACCCATATTCAACCAAAGCATATTACATACACCGCAAATTTTAATAGCTTATACACAAATATCAAAAGCTTATGTTAGACCCAAAAAATAAAAGATCTCACTCTCGAATTTTATTGTCATAATTTTTCTTTGAAAAAAAACTGAAACGTGCATTAAAAAAAATGTGTTTCTTTAATTCCATAAAGACCCTATTAAAGAAAAATAACAGTCACAGATGAGTTGGTTATTGAAGCCATGACAGCATTATCCAAGCTCAAAACATCCTTAAGGGGCATACCTGGTGGGGATCCAGGATCTAGAGCTGTCAAAATGGATCAGTCCAGTCGACTTGACTCATCTCAATCCACCTTTTTAAGTAGATTGACCCGGCCCGATCCACCAAATTTATTATGCGAATTTTTCTAGCCTGGCCTGGTCCACCAACCCACTTAATTTTTTTAAGAAAAATTATAATTTAAAATAAATTTCAATATAAAATAATCTCTAATCTAAATTAAAAATTATCAAACTAAGTATTATGGATAAAACATTAAACTTAAATTAAAAAGTGTACAATTTAAAAAAATCAAAACAAAAAAATAAAAATCCTTTTATGAGAGTGATTATTCATCAATATTAAATTTTATTGGAGGTTTAAGTAGATACATTTATAGTAATTTCATATTGTTTAACATTAATTTTATTTTTATCTATAAAAAAAATCTTATTAAAATAATACTAATATAATAATAAATAGTTAAATGAGTTGTTAGTGGGTTAGATTGATGGGTTGATAAGTGGGTCAGGTAGGCAGCCTGGCCCATCACGAGTTCAACCCGGGTGGGTCGGTCACATTTTTTGACCCATCATAAATTTTTCATTTTTGTTGGCCCGGCCTGGCCTGTTTTCAAGATAGGCCAAGTCGACCTACAGGTTGAAGTCCACTTTGATAACTCTACCACGATCATAAATGAGTGGGACATTTAAAAAAAAAAATAATCATCATCATATATATATATATCATTAATAATCATCAATAAATTTAATATATAAAATAAAAAATATATATATAATATAATATTTTATATATAAACTAATAAATTTTCTGATAATTTTCTGATAGGGGCGGTGGACGAACGACCCGTCAGGGCAACATTTAACTCTCATAAATGATAAATGTAGACTTATGAATTGTCTTTAACTCTTAGGTGGCTAGGATTAATCTTTTACTTTCAGAATTTAATTACTTTCCACTAACAAACCAATCACATATTTTAATTATTTATTATAAAAATTAATAAATTTATAATTATAGTTATCATATATGGCCAGTTTAATCATTTTGACAATAAATACTCTAAAGTCATAAACTGTTGTTTTTATTTTAAAAAAGTACTTTCAGTTATGTTTTTCTCAGGGCGTGTTTTTCTAGTTAGATCCGTTTGTGAATTGAGTTTTACTTACCTTAATATTGCCTTAAAAGTCCGTTAATGGAAGTAAATTAATGAGGGTTGCTTAATTTGCAAACTCAACTTGCAACATAAAGTTTATTTAAATCAAGTTTGCAAACTTTAATTCAAGCATGTACGAAATCTTCAAATTTCAACCTGTTCATGATTTCTACATTTTAAGATTTAGAACAACTCCAACGGGAGTTGCTTGTCCCATGAAGCAATTCAAGTCCCGATTTCTTGTTATTGGAGGACTCTGATGTGACAACATTAGTTGTTTGAAGAAGAAAAAAAGTTGCTTCCTCAAGCAACCGTTCGTTACCAAATTTCAAGCAGATCTTATTGAACATATTTGGGAACGTTTCAGAAATAATAATGATGAAAATTAATTTCGTATAATGTTTATGTATTTACTATTGCTTTATTTTATTTTCAATATCTACTTATTGTGTATTTTTTCTCGTAATTTATTTTCTTTTATTGTAGTGCAATTATCCTTTTTAATAAAAATTTAAATTTGGTTCATAAATGATTAAAAAAAAATTAAAAGTTAAATTTCTTAAAGTTTCTTACTATTTAAGTAAATTTGTGTTTGAGTTGCTTAATGCTGATATGACACACTGAGACCACTTTTTTCATTTTTCAATGTATGAAGCAACTCAAATGAGTTGCTTCTATTGGAGATACCCTTAATTGTCAGGACTTTCACACTTTTATTTAGAATTTATTAATCGTATAACTTAGATTTTCTCAATGCCTATTTTTGATAAATATTTAGTTTTAAAAACAGAATAAAAACTAGAATATATTTTATTATGATGGCAAAATTTAGTTCATTAGTTTTTACTCTTATTTATATATATATATATATATATATATATATATATATATATATAGTTTTTAATAGTTAATTGCCATTTTAGTTAATCTTACATTTTAATTATAAATCATCATATAATGAAATTATTGATTTTATAATAATGTATCAAAATTAAATTCCTCCGTGTTATAATAAAATATAAGATTAACTAAAATGCCAATGAACTATTAAGAACTTAAAAATAAAAAATAAAAAATATAATATATATATATAAATAAGAGATCCACTTACTTAAAGACTAAGACTTAGTATATTTAATTTATACAATAACTCATGTTTTACATCAAATTTTAATGATCTAACGGTTAAATTAAAGAATTTTAATTCATAGATCAAGTCTATTTTTTAAAAACTATTTAATAATTTGTTTCATTTAATTAAATTGATAGATAATAAAAAATATTTTATTTATTGATTTGAATCTATATAATTGTATCATATTTTTTTATGATTTATGCATTAAAAACTATAATAAATAATATTTTAGGGTTTAGGTTTTTCCGACGCCTAAACCCTAAAATATTTAATTTAAATTTATTTTAAGTTTAGCGTCGGAAAAGCCGATGCTACATCTTAAAATAGCGTCGGCTTTTCCGACACTATTTGCGTCAGCTATTAGTCGACGCTTATTTTCCGCCGCTTATTCACCATTTTCTTGTAGTGTATTTTAAAAAAAGAATTTAAAGTTTTTAAACAATTTAAAAAAAATATGTAATATTTAAATAACATTCGTTTAATAATATTTTTAAAAAGTACGTTAATTTTTAAATTTAATAAATTATAATAAGTTATAATGTTAATAAATAATAATTTTAATAAGTTGCATTTATAATAAATTAGAAATGTAATAAATAATAATTATAATAAGTTATATTTATATGCGTGTGTTTAAAAATATTAATAATATATACAATTAAAATATCTTTATAATTACTAAATTTAATAAATTAGTATGTATTAAAAATATTAATTATATTTACAATGAAAATTACATTTATCAAACCTAAAATTCATTACAACAATAAAGATCAATGGTGGCGGGAACTGGGGTGTGACAATAGGAACAATATTTTACACGAATGTTGTTCTCTAATGGTCATCTATGTTCTAATCCTGCTGGATTTGGACCGACCCTTGGAATTTCTCTTGAGTTCTGAATTTGGCCACAAAGTTGGACTAGTGTAAGTAGACCAATAATTTTCATGTCAGACTCTCCAAACCGTCCTTTGTATATCATTACAACTTGTTGTAAGGTATATATGGGAGATATGTAGCTTTCATAATCATGTCGTGCATGTAAGCATGAAGCGAGTACATGCGAGCAAGGGATATAAACTTTCTGGAACTTGTCACAATCACACCACATCTCATCTAGCCTTACTGTAAATCTCCCAGCGGGTTGAACTTCGCCCGGATGTTGCGTTTCTTCCACTAAAAATATAGTGCTTGATCTGTCAAAGGTGATAACTCTGTGAATGTTTGCCTTTGATTGTGCATCTTAAATAGTTTTACTTGCAATTTTCAAGTAGTCATGTCCAACATTAATCATTGCATTTACTTCCTTGCCTCTTTGAATGCAAAACTTGTTGCAACGAGTGTATGTTGCCATTATCATGGAAGAAATTGACAGTTTTCTTGTTATCTTCAATACCAAATTAATAAACTTTGTAAGGTTTGTTGTCATGTATCCCCAACGTCATCCATTATCCCCATGCCAACGTCCATTTTTTCCTTGTGATGTTGTCCAACCATTGTGCTACTTCAACATTATTATCTCTTACTATGTTGTAATAGTAAAAGAATCTAGGTTCAGTCATCCCATATGCTGGAGAAAAATAAATAAATAATGAAGACTAAGTAAGAAAGTTTAAAAAATAGTAATGATAAAATTACCCATGTTGATGACATCCTTCTTTAGTGCTACATTTTTGAATCATCGCATGAAGTTTTGTGCAACGTGTCTAATGCAATAGACATGATAGAATTATTTTCTGTCCAACCACTTCCATTTCTGGAGTATGCCCTTCAAATAGCATCGTGACAATCCAAAATGAGGCACAACTCATCTTGCAGTGTTACATATTGCCTTAAGTTATTGAGAAAAAAAAACATGCATCGCTTGTTTCACCTTCAACAACAGCAAACACAATAGGAATTATATGTTAGATACATAACCATTTCACGTTCCAGGACATGGCTATACTTAGGTCATCTTGTTGAATCTGATTGGGGAAGTCTAAAAATTATGGAGGTGGGCTGCATATGGGTAGTGGTTCTACTGATGGATTATTTGGAACTGGGAGGGTTTCTTTTTCATCATCATCTTCATGTTGGTAGAGGATTTCGGTTTTGTCCTCACTAAAAGGATCAAAGACATTTTTTGTTGGGAGATCAACAAGAAGATGTTCTTCAATGTTGTTTTGAAGATTTGGTTGAGGGGGAGAGGGTATAGCTTGGTCAAATGGATGAGAAGGTAGTTGATTAAGGTCCATGAATGGACCAGTTAAAAGTTGTGTGTATGACTCAATCTCGTACTCGGAGGGAATATCATTAGAAGGACCATATGAGTTTGTGTTTTGGTAAGTTTGGTAAATTTCGTAAGGTGAAGGTGAAAATGAAACTTGTGGTGGATGTGATTCAATTGTAGTAAAGGTAGCATATAATTCAATACTTGATTGGAGTTGATTAAAATCGTGAACATTGAAAAGTGCCTCAACGTCTTCGTCATCAGTCAACTTAACACATGTGTACTTATTAACCCCTAGGCCAAGTCTAACAGGATAGCGAAAATGTATGCTAGCCACCATAGTATCTTGTCAATGTAGCTTGGTGTGGATGATTCTCTGTAGCCTTTCTAGAGTAATTCCTTTCTTTATATGAACTAATTTTACAAATGGGGAGAAGAAGATGACTGCTTCATTAGGACATTGGTTAATGAAACCATCTAAGTGAACAATAACATAAATTGAAGAAGATATTTTATGAAGGGTTTAAAGGAAATGAACAACGTGATTCAAAGGATAAGCTTAGCAGGGGAAGAATGAAGGAACAAGGTTAGAAGGTAA
This sequence comes from Cajanus cajan, assembly GCF_000230855.2. Lineage (NCBI taxonomy): Eukaryota > Viridiplantae > Streptophyta > Magnoliopsida > Fabales > Fabaceae > Cajanus > Cajanus cajan. The sequence continues at coordinate 77,180,049 of NC_138518.1, forward strand.
GCTGAAGGTGAATGAAGAAGGGAAAAAGGCATATTTATAGTGGTAACATTGGATTCCTTGGGTCCCACGCGTCAAAAGGAATTGATTCCTTGGACCCCATGCGTAAGAAGGAATTGATTTACTATGCCCTACGCATCAGAGGGAATTGATTCCCTGGGTCCCATGCTTCAGTGCACGTAGTGTGAAGAGGAAATTAATTCCCTAGGCCCCACGCGTTAGAAAGAATTGATTCTCTGGGCCCTACGCGTCATTGCACGTTGTGCGAAGAGGGAATTGATTCCCTAGACCCCATGCGTTAGAAGAAATTGATTCCCTGGGCCCCACATGTTAGAAGCAATTAATTCCCTGGGCCCTATGCGTCAGCGCACATTGTACAAAAAGGGAATTGATATCCTAGGCCCCACACATCAGAGGGAATTGATTCCCTAGACCCCATGTGTTAGTGCACGTTGTGCGAAGAGGGAATTGATTCCCTGGGCCACAACCCTAACCCTAACCCTTGCCCTAAACATATGTGTAATCATAAACCCTAAAAAATAGGTTAGTTAGCCCTAAGCTGACAAAAATTAACCCTAAACCATAACTGACATACCATTTTCGGGATGATATTTTATGTAATTTTTTTTGGAAATTTTTTACCAAACCAACTTATTTCAATAATTTTCATATCAATGAATTTAATGGTACAAGTTTCAGAATTCAAAAAAATTTGTAATTTATGCAAAAACTTAGCCCTAAACTTAAAAAAGCTACCCTAAACCCTAACCGACGTACCATTTTCGGGACGATATTTTATGTAATTTGTTTATAAATTTTTTTACCAAACTAACTTATTTCAATAATTTTCATATCAATGAATTCAATGGTACAAGTTTCAGAAGTCAAAAAAATTTGAAATTTATGCAGAAACTTAGCCCTAAACTGAAATAAATTATCCTAAACCCTAACCATACCATGTGGGTCCTACCTCTGTCAATAATAAGGACATGTGAGTCACGCCTTCAAAGCATTGATTCCCTCTGTCCATGTTACATGACATGTTGGTCACGCCTTCAGAGATAATAATGATGGGAATCTTGTCTCAAAAGACTCGAAGCTGAGACTCTAACTGTGGCTAATAATGTAATTACAACTTTAGGAATCCAATGGTACTTGGTCCTCCTCCTTTGAACCAAACCTTATGTATAAATTGTTTCATCCACATCTACCACAACTAATATGAACCAAGCATCCTTCAGAAATATTCATTTCTTTGAAACTTCCAAAGTTCATTCAACTTCTTTACTTTAAGGATAAATGTTGTTGACGAAACAAAACCAGCACAAGTCTGCCTTCATTGGTAGAACGATATGCTTGACTCATAATTTTTGATTACTTTAGATGTCAATCAATATCTACGTATATTATTACTAAGTAATTTGTTCATAACGGTAGGAAACTGAGAACATCATTTCATTATTTAGTCATTCAATGTTAGAATCTTGTAATTGTTCCAATTCTTGAATAACTTGGTTTTACTGGAGGGGCAAAACTAAGGCATCTTAAGGTGGATCATGCACCGATAACCGCTTTGGTCGAAAGGTAGAGACTTGAAACTCACACCTTTCATTTTCTAACAGGGGAGTGTACCATAACCTTAGAGGATGTTGCACTTCAAACTGGCCTAAGAATTGATGAACTCCCTGTCATTGGTCCAACAATGTTTGATTGGGAGGACATGTGTAATACTTATCTTGGAACCGTTCCAGTGAAGGGAGAGTCACTTGTCGGCTCTATGGTCAAACTGAGGTGGCTTAGAGACAACATTTTGCCATTACCAGAACAACCATCAAAGGAATAAGTTCACGTCCATGTTAGGGCATATCTATTAGATTTGATTGGAAGTGTTTTGATGCTTGAGAAAACAGATAATAAAGTTCATCTTATGTATTTATCTTTACTAACTATTCTTAGAAGAATTAGAAGATATAGTTGGGGGAGTGTTTGTTTAGCCATGTTGCACATGAAAATGTGCAGGGCCACGAAAGTTGAGAGTAAAATAATGGGAGGTTGGTCATCACTTTTATTGTCTTGGACATGGTATCATTGATAAAGGTAGGACCCACATGATACGATTAGGGTTTAAGGTAATTTATTTTAATTTAGGGCTAAATTTTTGCATAAATTACAAATTCATCATTATAATGCAGAAAAAAATTCCCATTATAATGTTTATTTAGGACTAATACTTCAGTATGATTGGATTTGAAATACTAATGAAAAACTATTGTCCTCGTTATTATTATATATTATATTTATATTTATATATTATAAACTAAAAATACATTAAACATTAGATGATATGTAGGGTTTTTTTTTAATCTTATTATTATCTAACTTATATTTTATTTTATCGTAACCATATTAGATGCTTTTGATACACTCTAATTGAAATCTTTCTAATATTTAATGCAAATTTTTATAACATGAATTATTAAAATATGGCTAAGTAGAACGGGATAATAATACTAAATTAAGTCTTATTCATCTAATTTAAATATAAGTAAAATACTAAAAATCAACAGAAAATAAAAAACTAACTTCTAAAAATAAAAAGAATAAAAAAAAAAACTGTGGTGGTATGACTTCCGCAAAGAGTACTTTTTAAAAAAAGAAACGTGGGTGAGTTCACCATATTTTCCTCGATTCCGAGGGATCAAACGGCGGAGTCCCGATTTTTTCTCGTTTTCGTTTTCTTTTTAACCTCTGCGAGACAAAACGAAATCCCCTTTTTGTTCAACCGTCCCCATCGCCCTCACTGGATTTTCTCTGCTTTAACTTTCGACTTGAAATTTGAAAGCTGCCTCAAACCGAGATTGTATTCTGCACCAAACCGAGTTTCGCATCTGTTCCTTCCGCTGTGGCGCCCATGGATGCTTGTGTGAAACAGGAACTGTTGGAGACTCCTATTGTGACCGAGAGGAGGCCTCGAAACGCCGTCGTTTCGGTTCCTCCCCCGGGTTCGGTTATTGAACTTAGCAGCAGCGATTCCGATTCGGACTGCGATTTGGACAGCGTAGTCGCAAGCGTGGTGCGGACCGGTGACTCGGGAGAGAGTCCTTCCAAGAAGCGACGGACCAACGACGGCGCAGTGGTTTTGCCGGTTGGATTCCTCAGTCCTCTCCCGCCGGCGCCGCCTCCTTTGACGGCTGTGCTATCCTTGCCGGCGCCGGAGCGGGCTTCCAACTCGGCCTCGCGGCTCAACTCGAATACGAGTTTGACTGTGAATGGCAGCAAGCAGTTCTGGAAGGCTGGAGATTACGATGGTGCTCCTCCGGGTGGATCTGGATCTTCGACAGGTGCGTTTGCTCGTCAATCTTATTTGAAATTACAAATAGGTGCAAATTGTGAGTGATGTTGTGTTTTAGACTTTCAATGATTTGAGATCATGATATCTGTAATCTATAACAGTAAAAAAGGCGATATCTGTGACACTGGTATTTTTGTCTTCGCTAAGTCGGTAGGTAATCACACAATGATATGCATATGTTTGATTAGAATAGTTTACTCTCGGCTTTGGGACTCGAGGATAATTAGCTCTCTAGTCTCTAGCACATAAGTATGAAGAGTATCCCGACATGGGCTTGACGATACACAACCCTCCTGGTTGAGACTCAAGCATTGAAATGCAAAAATGCTCAAGAGAATGCCTACCTTGGCAAAGGTTGTGGTTTGGTTGAATTGAAGACCTGGACAGTAAATTCTATTTCAACTGTCCACATATAAAGAAAAAAAATCACTATCTCCGCGACATCCCTCCTGCTTAGAAGAAAACTAAACATCTTGGGTGTGAAGTTACAGAATTGGACACCTTGAGTATGAAGTTTGCAAGATTGAAATGGACGTATACATGTGGTTTGATAGACTCAATAACAATCGTTAAGATAGACTCTCATTCCATCTTACAAGTAGACAATGTAGGATCTCTAACAAAAATTGCAACAGCTACACAAGTTTTTAATAATGTTTATTCTGAACTTTAAGAATTTAATGTGTATCTAAAATATGAGATGTTAAAATTAAAATGATTAACAGATCCTTGTGATGTTAGGTGAGGTTGAGAGTATTTTTGGTTGACTTTTCAGGAAGAGAAGTTTACATGATTCCTGGAAATGCCGAGATTACTATACATTGTTTTTGTGTGTGCATTCACGAATTTCAGATTGCACTACAAATAATTTTACAAATAAATTATTACCCTCCCATTTTTGAAATGTTAGATTTTGGGCTGGAGTCCCTTTAGATTTGAAGTTGTACTTGATATTTAGTTGCAAATTGGGACTTAATAGCCACTATGCTGGGCAGACTGGCATCTGACCGCACATATAATTTTTGTTTGAAGAAGAGAACAGAAGTCTTATGCCACTAGGTGAGATCAATACACATATCGCGTGATGTGATTGAGCTCATCTAAAACTTGAATAATTTTCTCTATTGTTCTTCTTGGTCATCCTCTTCCCTCTTTTACATGGCTAAAAACCACGAAATTAACTCTCCTTGATGATGATTCTACTGATTTTTACACATGACCAAATCACATAAACTGATTTTTTTATCATCTTCCCCTCAATCGTTGGCACACTAATATCACCTGGTATTGTCGTATACGATCATTTTGTATCCTGTCATTTCTTGGGTGGCCATAAATCATATTAACTTTTTTATTTTTGCTACTTTGACCTTTTTCTCATGTTGTCTTTTTAAACATTTACTACAATAGAGTATGGCTGAATGTATAATAATACAATAAAACTTCTATTGAAGTTTGGTAAGTACTTTGTGATCACAAATAACTCATGTTTTTCTTTATTTTAACCATCCAACTGGTACATTGTGTGTGACATCTTCATAAATTTCCTTATAATTTTGTAATATTAATCCAACATATTTAAACTTAGAAACCTGTGGTATAACATTTTCTACCATTTTAACTTCCAAGTCATTTTCTTCTTGTTTCCTGCATGCTTTTGCTCAAGTGAAAACCCTTTGGTTCCAAAGTCTATCTCCAAAATTCAAGTTTAGAGTTAACCTCTTTCCTTGACAATCAAAATATCAATTCACAAAAGGTATGCAATTAGGGATAATCTTTTTGTATGCTCTTGGTAAGTTCATCCAAGACTAAATTAAATAGGTAAGGACTCAAGGCTTGGCCCTGACTAATCCTATCCTTACAGGAAATTCCTTAGTCTCGTCTTTTAGAGTTCTCGTTCTAGTAGGTACTCCATCACATGGCTAGTATAACTTGGATATGAACCACATGAACACCTTTCCTTTTCCAAGTTTTTTACAACAATTCTCTTGACACTGGATCATATCTTTTTCCAAGTCAATATAACCTATATGCAAGTCCCCGTATGATAAATCACATTTGTTGTCAACTTCTTTTTTTGCACAAGAGGGATTTTAGAGTTTGAATCTAGTTATTCTTTAAAAAGGTTGAAAAATAACCATAAACTTTAAATTTTCAGATGCATTAAAACATTTTTTTTTCAGAGATAAAAAGCTTCTTACAAATTTCAACTTCTGTCCCAAACATAGAACTTTTTTTTTTTTTTTTTTTTTTTGCAAATAGCTTTTTCTCTCTCTTTAAAATACAGTTGAAATGGTGGGTATAAATATAATCTTTCCAAACATGCTCTGAGTCTTGATTATTGATGATGAATAGGCCTTTAATTTTTTTAAGCATTTGCATATTTGTATTTCAAACTATTTAGTATATGGCCATCATGCTTTCAGCTATCTTACTATGTTTTTGTGACAGTTCTGTGTATCTATTCAGTATCAAATACATGCTCTTGATAAATATCTTGCTGATCATGTTTCATTCTAATGTTCTAGTTAAGTTTGATAGTAATTCATTGGTATTGACATGATGCTTTAATCAACCTTCACTGAACCTTCATTGTTATGCAATAAATAAATTCAATAAGTTCTTCATTGTTATAAATATTTTTGTTGCCCTATTCTTATGGTTGGTTCTTTCATGCATTTTTTATGGCTGTCACAAATCTGAGTTTCTTTGAGTTAGCCCTGTGTTGTCTACGATGCAACCATAAGCTAATATAACTTCTATAATCTGCAGTGGGTATGGATCATGTCAGAGTTCACCCCAAGTTTTTGCACTCTAATGCTACGAGTCATAAGTGGGCGCTTGGAGGTAAAGTGGGCATGTTTGTACCAATGTTTAATGGTTAATCATTATTTGTGACATTAAATGATTTTTTGTTTCCATTACCCTTGATCGTTTAGAGATTATTCATTATTTAGCATGCTTAGATCCGTTATGTTATATTTTTGCAGCTTTTGCGGAACTTTTGGACAATTCATTGGATGAGGTAAGCCTTGCTTCACATCTTTTTGAATAAAGCACCACTTATGGTTTTTACCCTGCCTTACTTCTTGAATTTGACTTCAGGTTTGTAATGGGGCCACATATGCTAATGTAGATATGCTTATAAATAAGAAAGATGGCACCAGGATGTTACTGGTTGAAGGTATTTTCATTCATAAAATGGTTACACAATAGATATATGGAAAGAAAAAAATGAAGCATATTTAGAATTAAGAGTGTCAAAGTGGGTTCAATCCAATGGGTTAACCCACATATCCCGCCCAAACAAATTATGTCGGGGGTACAGTTTTCAACCCTCCAACCCACATAATAATACAACTTGTAGAACCTGCCAACCTAATGGGTTAAATGATGGGTTGGGTTGGCCCATCAGGTTGATCCATTTTCCTCCTTGACCTTTACTTATTGGCATTGATGTTTTGTGATTGTATTGTGTATTTATTTTATAATTTTAGTGTTGTTGATAGACTTATTCCAATGTTGTTGATTGACTTATTTTATTGATGTTGATGGACTTATCGAGTACATACCCATTGAACATTTCATTCATTACTAGTTTTGTAACTTTTTTTTTTCTTTTTTAATTATATGATCATAAAATTTGAAGAAATATTAAGACACATAAAATGAGTATGGTTTAAATTTTTTTAAATGGGTTGACGGGTCAAGCCAATGCAACCCGTTGGATTGGGTTGGGTTGATCAGTATGATGATTGGTTTTGGTAATAAAAATAATAGAGGATCTACTTTAACCATGCTTCGGTGTGCAAGAATATCTGGTAGGATTTCATTGAATATGTGGCTTTTATTTCTCCATGAAGAAAATGTTGGTGATCCCACATAAACTAGTGAGATAGTTATGCTAGTGTATATAAGTGGAGAACAATCTTCATCTTACAAGCTAGTTTTAGAAGGTTGAGTTTGACCCTTAGCTTACTTTCTTAAGAAAAAAAACAAGTCTTAATTTATATTTATGATATGTTCAGAAATTCTTGCATAAAACCTTCAAGTTTGCTGGTACCCAACTTTTCTTAAGCAAGTGCATGATGGAATTGGATTGGTAATTTAGAAAACACATTCCTATTCCGTTAAATATCTAATCCCACCATTATTTCATCCATAATATGTTTTATTTCTTTAAGTTGATATCCAAGATATAAAAGTCACGGCACTTTTTTATTTAATTATTGAGAAGTAGGGGTGACAAAATGGGATAACTCAATCCAACCTATCAAAAAATAGTTTGGGTTGGCTTATACCTGTTTTGAGAGTGGTTTTACTTTTATGGGCTGGGTTAAGTTGACCCACCATAATTTTTAAAAAATTAAAATATAAATGGATTATAAAAGGATGACCCATGAGACAAAAAGTTGTTAGGACAAGTGGTTTTACATTTGTGTTTATTAATCAAGACTAGGTTTGAGCTTCGGTTTGGACATGGAGACCAAACATTGTTAGGACAAGTTGTTATTTTTCTTACACAAGCCAACCTAGTGGGAAGAAGTTTATACCTTCTTACTAAACCAAAAAAAATGGATGATCATGAGTTGACCCACCAAATAAAAAAATATCCTAATGCAACCTTGATAACTACTAATTAGATTGTAAAAAGATTCTAATACTTGAAACATGAAATACACTATACAGCAATGACCTTAAAAGGTCAAAACTAGAAACATTAATATTTTAGTTCATTAACACCAATATGTTCATTAGGGGTGTAAACAAGTTGATATCAACTTGCATTGGGTTGGGTCAAGCATCTTTTGGTTTATTCGATTATAATTGGGTTGGATATCGGGTTAAGGGATATGTAACCCAACCCTACCCGACCTAAATTTAATAATAATAAAAATATTAATTATCTAATATGAGACATAAAACATGGGATCAATGACATACATAATACATCAGTTAAGACTCAAGTTAATAATCTAATAATCAAAGAAGAATGATTTCATTTTATATTTACTTCATCAATTTTAGTTTGTTGATTTTTATTATGTAATTCAAATAATTATTAGTGACTTATTATTTCTTGTTGGAGATATTATTGTAGTTTTCTTGTTAATGTTGTGTGGGACATGTGTCATGTCACATATCATTTGTAATTATTATTTGTATTATTGTTTGGGACATGTATTAAAACTTAAAATAATTATATATTTACTAATTATAATTATGTATTTATTTATAACCCATCCCTACCCCACCTAAATATAATAATAATAAAAATATTAATTATCTAATGTGAGACACAATACATGGGATCATAGACATACATAATACATGAGTTAAGACTCAGGTTAATAATCTAATAATCAAAGAAGAATGATTTCATTTTATATTTACTTCATCAATTTTAGTTTGTTAATTTTTATTATGTAATCAAATAAATATTAGTGACTTATTATTGCTTGTTGGAGATATTATTGTATTTTTCTTGTTAATGTTGTGTGGGGCATGTGTCATGTCACATCATTTGTAATTATTATTTGTTGTTATTGTTTGGGACATGTATTAAAACTTAAACTAATTATGTATTTATTTATTTTTACTTTATTTTATTTTTTAAAAAAATTAGAATACATTAATATTTCAACTAACCAACCCGATTACAATTGGGTTGAGTTAGGACGCTTGAAAAAAGAAAATGCAAATTTGACCATACCTAATCCGATTATGTTTAATTAAACTCAACCCAATGTAACCCATTTACATCCTAAAAAGATCAAAACCACAAATAAGTCATGCTGGGTTTCTATAAAAACAAGAAAAATTTAAATGAAATCATCCCAATGAGTTGACCCAATTCAACCCACCAAAAAACAAGTTGAGTTGAAACTGTTGAGCATGGTTTAAAAATCCCAATTCAATCCACCCATTAAATGGGTCAATCAAGTGGGTTGAACCCATTTTGCTATCTCTGTTGAGAAGCAACATTTATTATTTGACATGACAAAAATATGTGGAAAAGGTTTCGAAATATGATTTTGGAATGTTTTATTAGTAGAGTCCTTATAGAGAAGTGTTACATGCTCTCTCTTCTTTTTACCACTTTTTATTTATTTATTTATTTATTTTTTACTGTTTTCAAAATCTAAAATGTTGGATTTTTAATTTTTATTCCAGATAATGGTGGTGGGATGGATCCTGATAAAATGCGCCAATGCATGTCGCTGGGGTATTCCGTGAAAAGCAAATTGGCAAATACAATTGGACAATGTAAAACTTTAGCCTAGGGGAGAATATAATCTTGAGTATTTCATTCAAGAGAACATTCTGATTTTTTGTGTTCATGTGATAGATGGAAATGGCTTTAAAACAAGTACCATGAGACTTGGGGCTGATGTAATTGTATTTTCCCGATATCCTGGGAAAGATGGGAAAAGGTTTGACTTTCTTATTGCTTAATTCATTTTTCTTTCCTGGTTCGAAATGTGTTCTGCATATAAGGATAATTGAATTCTGAATTTTTTGCTATAGTATTTGTTGTATCTTAAAGTACTCAAGGCAGTCATGTTATGGTTTAGTATGTGTTAGGTTTGTGATGCATGTTTGCATACACAATGGTGTAGTATTTACCCAATTTACTAATAACTGTGGAGTGTAATGTTATCTTGCTATTGCAGTTATGTGATAGTATTTTGTTCATAAATTTCATCAGGTAATTGTTCATTTATCTTATTAAAAGTAAAATGAGCTGTTCATCTTCTAGTCAGTTGTGAATTTCGGTTGATAAAATATCTGTAATTGTGAGATCCTGAGGAGTATGATTGCATAAAATGTGCATCCTAAAATTCACCCTTCTGAAATGTTTCTTGTTTGCTGGATTTCCATGGTTTTGTTTCAGAGAAATAAATGTACATTTAGCATTTTAGGTTGCCTGGTTGGTCTATTACTGGCACAATCAGTAATTGTAGAATTGTCCGTAATAGCAGTCAGTATGTTAGGACACTGGGTTTGGGTCTAAGCCCAACAATTGTGCTGAAGAGGAGGGCTAGAGGAAAGTTGTAGAGAAATGTGGCTGACGTGGCAATTAGTTAGGTTATGCGAGTGCTTATAAGGAGAGGGGGAATGAGTGTGATGGGATTTTCAATATCTGTTTGTTAGAAACATTTGGGCAGGGAGAGAAGTATCTCTTCTCTGAGGAGCTTTGCTCTGGGATTACAGGGGGTCTCTCTTGTAATATTTCTTTCCTTTTTCTATTAATAATACAATTTTAATTTCTCTTGAATCTTGGGTTCTATCACAGTCTTGATAGAATTTGTCTTGGATCCATGTCTACTTCCTGTATTCATATACATATATATATATACATATATATATATACATATATATATATACATATATATATATATATATTTGTTTTTCATGGCATGCTTTATTAAATATAAAATGTTTTTTCTGTAACTGATGGGATGATTTGGATGTTTTATTAGCTCTACACAAAGCATAGGGTTGCTGTCATACACATTTTTGAGGAGTACAGGGAAGGAAGACATTGTAGTACCCATGGTAATTTGTTTTCTTTACTTATAAATTTTACTTTTTTAAGTGTATGTTATTTTTATTAGGAATGGGACTAAAATATTTATATTGAATCTTTCCTTGTATATTCGCTATATGTCCATGAGCCACAAGAGGTCTTGCCTCTCAAAAGTCAATTAATGAACTTTGTCTTTCACTCTTTTGTGGTACTACCTCTGGTCCTTATTATAGGACCCAAATAAGTAGTTCACCAATATTAAGAAAAGTTCGCTTTTTGGGTTAAGATTAATAAAAATGTCTTGAATATTTATTACTTTCCAAAACTACCCTTAAATTAATGAGACACTTAATATATGTTTCCAAAGTTTTTACATTCCAACAACAAAAAAATGAACTACTATTTGTATTTCAAGATACATAAATTAAATGAATTTCACTAGTTGAATTCAATTAATGCTTTTAATAAGGGTATTTTTGTAAAGGAAAAATTAATACTTGATACATAATAGATTTGGTCATATAAAAAGGACCAAACCAATTTGGGTCCTATAACAAGGACTGGAGGTAGTCTTCTTTAATAGGGGTTTATACCATATATTGGAATAATGATAGGGCTTTCTTATTTATCTGCTTGAAGATAGCTGAATTCCCATGGTCTTGGTATCTGATCATCTTGATCATTATGGGCACACATTAGCAATAATTAAGTATCTGATTTTCTGTTGTGAGGTGCAACTGTCACGAAAACATTTCATTGATTGCAAAGAATGGAATGGGGTGGGGATGTTTGTGGATTGGATGTATTATTTTTAATAGGCATTTAGAGATGAGTAGGTGTTTTCTATTTAATTTGATTATTTATTTGAATACGTTTTTTAATTATGCATCTGACTATTGTTTATTCTGAAACTAAAGCTGGACTATGAAAGAAGAGGACAGGAATGGAATAAGATAATACGGACTTCTCTGGATGATTGGAATAAAAATGTTGAAACAATAGTGCAGTGGTCACCATTTTCTGATGAGGCTGATCTTCTTCGTCAGGTAATCCCTTGTTATTTGGAGGGAAAGGAGTAATTAATATGATCTTTTTCTTTTCTGATGTATGCTCTTCTCGGTGCTAATTGCCTAATTCCAGGATTCATGGTTTTCTGCGTATATTGATTCTAAACAGATATTATTTTACTCTTACTCTTAAATTTTTAGTTCAACTTGGTGAAAGATCATGGTACACGAGTAATTATATACAATCTTTGGGAGGATGATCAAGGTCAGCTGGAACTTGATTTCGATGCAGACCCACATGTATGCCTGATATCTGAAACTTGTCATTCATGCTGATAATGAAGTTATTTATTTTTATAAGCAAATTTCATACAAATTTTGATGCATTATGGCTTGTGTCAGGATATCCAAATAAGAGGTGTAAATCGAGATGAGAAAAACATACAGATGGCTAAAGAGTTTCCCAACTCTAGACACTTCTTGACCTATCGACATTCACTAAGGGTAAATCAAGATGATTGTTATCTACTAATAATATTTGTGTAGAAAAAACAGCATATTTAGTTTTCTTGTGTAGTATTCCTGCCCCACCGTGTATGTAGTATGTGCAATATGCAATGTAATATTTTGTATGTAATTTGGTTCTACTCTATATTTAGTATAGGCATGTATCTGATTTATGATCTGTGTGTATTGTCATGCTTCTCATTATTTTTGTTGTCTACCCACTCCCAGAGTTATGCCTCAATTTTATATCTGAGACTTCCTGTTGGCTTCCGAATTATTCTTCGTGGGAAAGATATTTTGCATCACAACATAGTGAATGATATGATGATGTCTCAGGAGGTGACCTACCGGCCACAATCTGCAGCTGATGGGCTTATAAAGGATTCAAATGTAATATGTCTATTAAATTGAGTTTGATATTCCCAACTTGTGCAGCAATATGATTTCATCTATATCTTGTGACAGATGATTGCTGTTGTTACTATTGGATTTGTCAAGGACGCAGTTCACCACGTCGATGTCTCAGGATTTAATGTTTATCATAAGAATCGACTCATTAAGGTAGGGTTTGTTATGACTAACAAATCATGATAAACATCATTATCTCGCATGTGAAGTTTATCCCCCTCTCTCTTCAAAAGTTGTGGTCCAATTGCTTTTTGAGATAATGAAGAATAACTTCTTCAGTTGTTAACCTGGGCTTGTTGATTTTAATATGCAAGACTTCAGTTGGTCATTTGACAGTAACTAAAAAATTAATGTACTGACATAATTTTTGTTGTCGTATGTTAGCTAAAAACACAATAGTGTCGTATGTTACCTAAAAACACAATACCAATCAATAGGATCATTATAATTGGTATTAATTGCTTAACGTCATCCTTTTGTTTTCCTTATTTAATTCTTAGTAATTATTAGAGAATTTAAGAGGCAAAAGAATGTATTGGCTCTGATGTTACATGTAAGTGAGCCCAGTTCTGTTACAAGTGCTATATATAGCTTACGAATCTGGACAAACTAAACGGAGGCAGTTATAACTGCCTGCTAACTGAATAACCACTTGTATCAGTAAACTAGGAAAAGTGACAGATGACAGTAGTCAAGAAATAGTGTTCTCTTACAGAAATGAGAAAATTTGCAATTTATCTCCTGGGCTTTTAAGGTTTATCAATCAGCTGTTTGTTGTGTATTGTTCTGAAAATAGTCTTGCTTCGTTCAAACTGTTTTTAACTTGGCCTTGTTTTTATTTATTTATTTATTTTTGATTGGTAAATGTTAATAATTAGTGAGTTATGTTAGCTGGGAAGATTTGAACCTGCTCCCGTCTTATCTCCAACCTTTTGTGCCTCCCCCCACACCACCTTATAACTCCTCAAATTAGCCTTCTTATAATGAGTTCTTTTGAATTAAATTAACATTATTGTTTGGGTAACTTGCATATCATGTTAAGAACTCTAGATATCCTTTCCAACAATCAAAACTTTCTTTGAACAACTTGGAAGCCTAGTTTGAGGGGATTAAGTTCATAAGTTGTTCTAATGATAAAACAATCAATATGCACTTTCCCACTTGGGGGAGTTGGTGCTGTTTGTTTGCTGGGGTCCAAATATTGTCATAATTCTTATAGGTTGTTTTCTTGATTGTCAGCCATTCTGGAGGATCTGGAATCCAGCTGGAAGTGGAGGGCGTGGGGTCATAGGTGGAACCTTTTGCTGTGTTCTTTGAGTTCTGAGGTCCTTTTATCAAATGTATCGTATTGATTTAAGGTTCATTCCTCTTCACAGGAGTGTTGGAAGCCAATTTTGTTGAACCTGCCCATGATAAGCAAGGCTTTGAGCGTACTTTAGTTTTATCAAGACTGGAGTCTAAATTGATACAAATGCAGAAAAAATACTGGTGATTCTTTATTCTCGATTGAACTATTCACGATAATGGCTTGTGTACTATGAATTATTTATGTTTTACTTATTTGTTATTGTCTATTTTATTTAGGAGCACTAACTGCCATAAAATTGGTTATGCTTCCAATCGAAGTAAAATACTAATCAGAGATTCTGCTGATAAAGGTATGATGTCTGCCTTGCTGTTGTAGTGTGATACACAATGTGCTTGCTCATTAAGTGAAATCTTATTGTGGGTGACCTTATGATATTCTACAAATGCATCTTATTTTGCAGAGACATCTCCTGATTTGGTTCCAGAATTATCACAATCAAAAAGGAAATTTCCTACCATGGAAGGAAAGGCGACACAGTTGACATCAGACAAATTGTATTCACAGTCAAATCAGAAACGAATACAAAAACAAACAGAAAAATATAGTGCATATACCAATGGTCAAATTTCAGTCTCTCCTAAACGTAGAATACAAAGTTCATCTGAACAATCATCATCTGAAGATGATGTCAGTGATAATGGCATGCCTATGAAAAAATCTCAAACGAAATATATTGCTGAAAAATCATTTGAAAATGAGAATGGATGTTCTCAAGATACATCAATTGGAAAAGCCTCGCAGTACACACGGGGATCCAAACTAAAGGTAGTGCATATCATCTTTATTTTACTTTGTTCTCATTCTATTTTTTCTGCTATTATATGTCCAGGCATTGGAACTTGAATTATTGTTGATCCGTCCAATACTTTTTATAAGACTCAATTAACTATTTCATTAGAACTGAGGAAATTAGTTAATTTAGTTAGTAGCATTAAATTTATCTTAAATTTATGTGGTCTTTTAAAAATTTCCCTTGATGTTAATAGACATTCTTGTTCTTTTTTCAAATATTTAATTCTTTTAATCTCTCTCATTATTACTATATTTAAAGTCTTGAGTTTTATTAGCTGTGAATGTGAAGGGGCAAAATAATGTTAAGTTATGCTCCGCAAACTCAAATTAGTCCTTTTTTATTAGTTTTGAGACACTCTGCGGATTATCACCATGGATAAAAATAACTCTCTCCATATAAGGCAAAGTTATACTTCTAAAGAGTGCAAGACATTAATTTATCTTACCTACTATTTGTTGAACATAGAAAAAAAGATTCATGATTGAGGGTATTTTTGTAAAAAATAATTAATGCAAAATTCTAGATTGATTCTTATGAAAAGGACCAAACCAAGCTTCTAATTTGATTCTTACAAAAAGACCAGAAAGAGTAATATGTAAGGCCTAAAAAGGGTTGAATTGGAAATTTATTATTTCATACAATGAATGTGCTACCTTTTATCAGTAGAAAGGTATGAAGAAAGATTTAAAAAAAAAAGAAAGGAGGAATATGTAAACATCCAAACCAGCAAGGATCTGGCCTTATTTTTGAGGGGGCAAGGGAGGTCATAGGTGCCAACTGTCTAGTGAAAGCTATGGTCTTTAATAATTTTTGAGCATTAAGCATCGAGAATAGAAGATTACTAGATTTAAATATTGTATGACTGGGTTATAACTAGTAGCAGGTTATTACGATTCTATTAAGTGTTAGGCAGAATTTTTTTTTTTTATATTTATTATTCTCTTACAAGGAATTCATCAAACAATAAGCATAATGAATAATTCAAGGTGTTGATGATTATTAAAATTTGTTCACTAGGGATGGACGTCCCAGAAATTACTTTTGGTAGAATTAATTGATTAAAATTGCTTCTAAAATCTGTGTTGTGGTGAAGATGACTGGAGTGTAAAACGCTTTTTAACTTGAAATTGTTTGTTATTTGCAAATGGCTCCTAAAAAATGTTGAAAATTGTGCTGCAGGGAAAAGATGTAGATGATGGTGAGCAACCACTATCTGGCAATGATTTACTGACTCTAGAGCAATTGAAAAAAGAGAATCGTGAATTGAAGGAAAGGTATATTGTAATTTTATAAATTTTACTGCATATCTTGCTTTTCTTCAGTGAACACAATTCATAGAGCCTTATCCTTTTCGTTTTCTATGATTTTGGTTATAGATTGCAGAGGAAGGAGGAAGAAATTTTAGGGGACGTGTTGCAGGCTCTGCAAGTCGAGAAAGACAGGTGTAAATCTCTCGAAACTCAGGTTTGGACCATGTTCTTTATACACTTTACAGTATTTTGTTTAGGATTTCAACCCTGTAAGTACTTATTTTATTTTATATTATTTTGTTATGAAGGTTTTTTATTTTGTTAGATTTTTTTTTGGTTACTTGGTGAATTTGTCTTAGCGATTTTATCTTCATTAATTGTTATATTAGGATAGAGTTAGTTTAGCTTGCTTATTGTTTTGATTAGATCAGTTGTTTTTGGTAGGCTTTTATTCTCTGATATTGAATTCCCGATTTTCAAAGAGCATCTTAGAGTCATAGTTGAGTTAGAGAAGCACTTTGCCGTCGAGGAGTACTCCAGGTTTATCTGGGGTATATCCTGCCAAGAACACTTCTGAAGTGTTATGTATCAAAACTACTAGAGGATAATACCCCACCTCTTCCCCTATTCCTACCACCCGTCACATATTATATATTATAATTTATAACTGCTCCCAACTTTCTACCCAAGACTGCCAACTTGCCAATTATTATTTATTTACTTCTGAAATACATAATTGCTCCTAAATCTTCAACTTACAATTACCAATATCAACATGACAATTATTATGTTCACCATTAGATCCACTGTTACATAATAACTATCATAACTGCTCCTAACTATCATAATTGATTTTTCCTCCTTATCGTTGTCTATTTTAATAGCAATTACTTCTCACTCTTCATTTAGGGCTTAGTTATCTTCCAGAAATAATTAGCTTAATTGTTTCTCCTTGCATTGGTGAAAGGTTGGAATTTCTCTCCACACCTTAAACATAGGCCCTTGCTTTTCATATCCATTAATTCATGTTAACAAATATTGCAAATCTCGACATTTCACCAAAATTCCTCTGTTCACCCATCAGGTGACAGAAGCAGTCATTTTGGTTAATTATGCAATTGACCGAATCTGAATTACTGTTTTTATCAATTCCCAGACTATGTCTACCTTCGGCGTAGTTAGAGATTGGTGCTCCTGATCATGCCAACCCCTGCCACCCTTAAGAAATCTTGTAGCAGCTCCCTGATATTTGAATGATGGTACCCTAATTGATAAATTGGTTAATAGTATTATTAAATCAAACAAAATCCACACAATGCAGCCACAGTTTGCTGTCCTGGAGCCATAAAGTCCGTAGAGAAGCAATCTCTGTCTTAACTAAAAGGCCCTTCCCCTACACCCTATAACACTAATAGACAAAGATGCATATTTAATTATAAATAGCCGCTTCTAACATGGCAATTATATTCATCATTGCATTCATTATTAGTTCGTTACAGAATGACCGTCAATCTGTCAACCATAGTTGACAATAGCAGCAAATAGTGCTTCTATTGCACCGCAACGGCTTCTAACTGCTATGACTAGACTGCAGTGTCTTGGTTTAATTTTGCGGCCTCTATCCCAGAATGGAATAGCAGGCACCTGTTATCCCATTATTGTTATTGTTGGAGTCTAGGGATTGCCTTGTACAATGTTACCTTGATGATATACGAAATATGATTCTGTCTCTTTATATAAACTTTTAAAAGCTTTGGTTATTTTATGATGTTGAACTAGCTATATTTAGAAAGTATTTGTTTCTTCGAGTTGGAGGAGCATTCTTGGATTGTTTCAAACATGAAATTGGTATCATAACAAAATTTCTGATTATTTTGTAAAATTGAGTTTTCGCTTCTAGTATTTGAATTGGAGATTTACTTTGCTATGGAGTACTCTAGGTTTATTATACAGTGTTTCTAACCTTGTGATTGTATGCTAATATTTTCCTTTGAGCTTGAGAAACATCTTTCATTCACTTAATTTGATTCTTATGATTTACATTTCTCCCAATATATTTGTGACTCTGTACTATATATCTGATCTGATAATTAAATTGTGCTATTCATAGTATGATATGATCTCAGTTTGAAGTTTATCCCCACATAAATCTACTTTACCATTCATGGCATTTCTCGACACTTCAGGATTATGTCTTTTGCACATTTTGTGTCTAGATCATGACTGAAATGAATGGGAGAAAAAGAGATGTAGATTCAATTGATCAAAATTTGAGGACATTAAATGTGATACTTGTCCTTGTTTAATCTAAGTTGCATATTTCTTATTTCTTTTCTTCATCAGCTCAATGATGCTGAAAAAAGAATTGAAGAGTTGAACAATGATCAAGAAACTCTGATTGATGTATTCTCTGAAGAGAGGGATAGACGTGATTCTGAAGAGAAAAGTTTGAGAAAGAAGTTGCAGGTTTTACTCTCTAACCTAATGCACTGCTCCCCGCCCCATTCTCTCTTATTTTAATCGACCAACATAAATTGCAATCATAGTATTTCCCCTCACGACGTTTGTCTTTGTCATGTAGGAGGCATCAAATACTATCGAAGAGCTTCTTGAGAAGATACGGATGCTTGAACGGAAGTCTTCAAGCGGCAGACTAGAACGATGAAGGCCTTGGTACTGTATTTTCCGAGGGATTGAGTGTTGTATCTACGTGGCATCAGGAGCAGGAGCCTATGCTTTTTGCTGTGCTGGTTTTATTATCATTTAATTCCACTAACTTAGGATGTAGAATAAGACTGTTCATTGTTTGTATAGTTTTTACGTCTGCCTAGTATTGACGTTTAATTTTCTTGGTGACTAAATTGTATTTGACATGGTGACTAATCGAACAAAATGTTCTTTACCATAGTATTTGAAGCAATTATTATTACCTAGAATAATAATAATTAGAGGCACTTGGAACACATTTGCTAATTGGTGAACAGGAAACTTGCCAAATTAGCTTTTTATTTATTATTTTTTTTTTAATTTTATAAATTTCTTTGAAGGGGTAATGATATTGTAATTTTTGAAGGACTTATTGGTGGGGGATTTGTCGGTTCTTAAATCAAACCATATTAATGCATTGGATGAGTTGAAAATTTTGATTATTTAAAAGGCATTATGATTGGATGTAAAGAATGTATCCCACCGTAGCAAAGGGTTTTTAGTTTGTTGGATTATTTTTTATCCATCATAAATATAATATAATATAATATAATAATGACACTAAAATTTGAATTTAGAATTTTGTATATATTATTTTAATTCTCTTATTATTAAGCTGATATTAATGTTCTGTTTGCTGGATGTAGAACTTTAAACTCTGATAAATTGTATCGAATTTAAACGGTATAGATTTTCATAGAATAACCGATGGAAACGTGCTTTCCTCATCTCATTCTCAACAACTAATTCAGCTTCGTCTTCTACGGGAAGCAGCCATACGTTGTCGGGACAAAATAACTATGAAAAAAGACCTCAACATTTGGGCGTTTACGAAGAACTCTTTGCTCATTGTTGCCAAATTCTAGTGAACGCAAAGATATTCAAGACTAAGCTCTAAAACCTCAAGCCTCCACCATCCTTGCTCTTCAAGATACTCTCTCTTTGCATCTCAAACCATCGTAATTAATTCATTTATTTATATTAAAATTAAACATCAAGAATATATAAAATTGGGTGCACGTTTTTGTTATTCTGCATTTGTATTTTTATAACTAGCTAGTATTTTAACTTGTTAAACTTTTATTACTAAAATTTATGATAAATTGTATATACAAATAAATGTTATATATAAATATATAAATCATATTTAAAATATATGAATAGATATTTTTAAACATATAATTTGTATTTTAAATTTGTGATAGATAATTTATATTATAATCTAAAATTATTTTTATTTATTGAAAACTTTTTTCTTAAATATTAAAATTTAATTTATAAATAATTATAATAAATTAAAATCGAATTAGATAAGAACTTCACAGAAAGTCTAAGAATTATCCTGTTGAATAGAAATTCCTTAAAACATTTTCACACTAGATACCAATTTTTTTTAGTTGTATTCATTGTAAAAATAAAAGATAATATATAGAAAATATATATATATATATATATATATATATATAATTTAAAAATTAAAATGTGAAAAATTGATAGACAAATTACAGAATTTACACAAAATTGAGAAACTCATTTAATATTGCAATATAAATCACAATATTTTAAGCGATGAAATGAGAAATACACACATTCACACAATAATAGAATATTTTTATTCTTATAATAGAATTATAATCGTGGGGTTTAGGGTAACTAAAATTTATGATAAATTATTTTAAATATATAAATTATATTATATATAATAAATAAATATCATGGATTATATATATAAATAATTTATATTTCAATACTATTTCTATTTATTTTAAAAATATTAAAACTTAATTAACTTCTATATATTAAATATGAACAATTATTTTATATGAGATCATTTTTACAGTCATTATTCAATAGGAGCGTTTGTAGAATTTTTTTTATCTAATCCAATTTTTTATTTATCCAACCTTTTTAAAGTGGAAATTATCTTGTCCAAGAGAATTTTTAGGAGTTATTTTTCCACCGAAGTATTTTTAGATATTTTTTTAATTAAATTTTTTATTTATAAATTAAATTTAATATTTTTATAAAAATTATCAATAATATTCTTGTAAAAAATCATCAATAATTAAAAATAATTTTACATTGTAATTTGAATTACTTATCATAAATATAAAATAATTTATATATTTCAAAATATTTATTTTAAAAAATCAAGTATAATTTATATAGTCAAATATAGTATTTACTTGTCTATATAAATTATTATAAAATTTTGTTATATATAATAAATATTGAACCTATGAAATACACATGTTAAAATACTAGTTTAAAAATAAAAATAAAAATTATAGATTAAATTAAATAGGAAGTTAAATTTTTTTCTAAAAACACTATTGTTGAAAAAAAAAACAAATAGCTTAAATCTCCCTCATTGAAAAATCTATTTTTTTTATTTAAAATAATTATTCTAATTTATATATAAGCTAGTAAGTAACCGAAAAATTTTATTGTTTAAATATTTCTACATCAAATGAAAATAAAACAATAACATGCAAATGTGTACAAAGGAACAAATACAATATAAAACTTTATATTAGACATGAAATTCATATTTATGAATTATCAAATGGTCATTCTATTTCTAATAAAAAATATTTAATTAAAAAATATATAATATCATACAAAATATAAATATCATACTAAATTTCATGAATTATCAATTGGTCATTCTACTTCTAATAAAAAATATTTAATTATAAAATATATAATATCACACAAAATATAAATATCATACTCCATGCAGTTAGAAAAATTAGTTGTAGAAGTTTGTCCACAAAATAAAAATTATACTAATATGAATAATATCTTCAATTAACTATTTTAAAGATTAAACAATAAAAATATATCAAACAATAAGGAAAATAAAATAGTTATACATAATAGTTGGATTTTCAATTGAACACTTTTTTCTTTTTAGACATACACACTTTAACAACATATTCATACTATAAATAAGACAAATCATTTATGTAAAATTACATGACAGATAAGTAGTGTGCTTGAATTTGTTAAAGTGTTATTATATATAATGATTAATACATAATTAAATACAACAAATAATAATTCAAGAACTTAGAAATTCTATTGTACCAGAAAACATATTTAAAGACAAAAGAACAACATTTTAGAGAACTAAAAATCAAATTACAACCAAAATTTCAATAACTTAGAACAAATATACTAAGATTAGAGATATGAAGTGTAAATGAAAGTCAAATGTGAAGAAAAAAAAATTGAAACGTTAGTTTATAAATAACTAATGTTGTATATAGATATAAATATAGATAGAACTGATTATTGAATTTAGTAAATAAGTATAAGCTTTAGATTTTGGAACGTAAGACAAGTCCACGTCTTTCTTTCATTTTTACACATATTTAAAATACATTTATTTATAAAACTAAAATTTTATACTTTAATCAATATAATTAGTTGTTTAAGTTCTTTAAAATTATAAAGAAAATGAGAACATTCAAGCATATAAAATATATTTGATTATAATATCACATATTTTTTTATTAGAAATATTTATAATATTATATAAGAAAATAACGTTTAAAATTTTAATATTTTTTAAAGACACGTTGTGAAATGATAAAAAAAAAATCAATCATTTGTAATTGTATTATAAATATATTTTTTTATTAATTTATTATATTTAAAGTTTAATGTGTCATAGAACATATATTTGATTATACAATCATATTTATTATTTAAAAAGACATTATGTTTATATTTTTAAAAAAGTTAAATTTAAATGATTTTATAGATTTTAATATCAAATGATGAAAGAATTTAATTATTTTATGACTATCTTGTAAATAAAATGAAAGAAAAGAGTGTTTGAGTTTTTTTTTTCTTATAGAATTCTTAGGGGGCATTTGGTACATAAATTTATGTTAAGAATGTTAGTTTTTTGTGTTTATTTTATTATTTAAAAAATAACATTTTAAAGAAACATTCTTAAGAATGATTTTTACATAGGTTTCTCATTAAATTATTCTCATAGGGGCGTGAGAAACTAAATTTTCCAAGTAAACATAAAAAATTTAATACAATAAAAATGTCATGTTATTTTTATTTTCTTATTGAATGTGATAAAAATATTTGATTTTTAGGTAATATTTAAAAATATTCCCATAACCCTAATTTTTATGATTTCTAGGAAGCATGATGATTAGGATTTATAATTCTCATATATAAATCATGATTTCCAAGAATAAAATTTTTTGTTGTATATCAAACACCTCTAAGTTTTAGTTTCATCGATAATTTTTCAACAAGATTGATAATTAATTTTAAATTTGAATCAACTTATCTTTAATATAACTTATCCTTAAAACCTTTAATAGTTATAAAATACTTGGTATGTACAATATCATAAAACTTGTATAAAATTACTCATTTGTCTTATATGATTTTTCAACCATAATAGTAAAATAAAAAAAATTATACTACATTTTTAAAGAGGATTAATAATTGAATTTGTAGTCATAAAACTAAAATCCAACTTATCTTTAATATAAGTTGTCCTTTAGACTTTTGAATATGCATTGTTTGAGATATTCCTAATATTGGTTTATGATATGCTTATTAAAAGTCAACAATGATAATATTTTATTTATATTTATGGTATTGTCTAGTGCTAAATTATTATTTCTAACACAATTTTAAGTGCTAATTTTGTGGTTAACATATTTATCTGTATTATAAGAAAGTTGTCTAGTTTATTATATGAATGTTATTCATGCATTTAACAAACCATCGAAGTAACACTTTATCAAAATTTAAAGTTTTAGCTTTATCATGTATTTTTTTTATTCAGTTAGCAATCCTATTCCATAATACTATGAATGAACACAATAAATTAGTACCTAAATCATATATGCACTTAGACTAATTTAGTTAATATTCGGATGATATTATTTTTAGGAGCTTAAAAATAAATTTCAATACCAAAAAGAGAAAAATTCAAAATCAAGTGAATTTATACTTCTAACAAGGTTTACTAATGAATTGTTTGTTTTTATTCTTTTGTTTTATCTTCTATTTGCTGCATTATGAGACCTATCCATGTTAGATATCAAAACTTAACCACTTAAATGTTCATTATATAAGAAGTTCTTCAAACTACATCTAATAGATCCAAATATAAAATGAATATTTAAAGCAATAAACTTAATATAAACTAACTACAAAATACAAAAATCAAAACTCACAAAAATCAAAACCTAAATAGCATGTTTGATAGATAATCATAAAAGTATTTTATACATTGATTTAAATTAATTAATGAAACAAAGTATTAAATAATTTTTAAATTTTTTAAAAATTTGTAGACTTGATCTATATATTAAAAAATTTAAATTCAATAATTGAATAATTGAAATTTAATATAAAACACGAGTTATTGAATGAAATAAGTTTAGATAAATTTATTTCTAGAATAAACGAATGTTTCCTTATATACACGTATGTTCACTTCTCCAATCCTCATCAAGCCAAAATTCTTGGGAAGACTTGGTTACAACTTACAAGGATTGCCTCGTTAATAATGGCAAACGATTCCGCAATTAATGCGGGCGTTAATTCCTTTAGACATGCCCACCTACTCTTTTCCACTCTCAGTTTCCTCAGTTAGCTACCGTCGACTCCTTCATATGATGATTCTATGATAAACAAATTTAGCATTATGATGATGTTCAATTAATTTGTAATTGTTTTTTACACGAATATATTTTTAGTTCTTATAAGATGAAGAGCATTTCAATCTTTGCAAGCAATCTATTATAAAATCAAAAAAGCATATAACCCAGTCCAGTAAAAACATCATTAGCAGAAGAAATTAATTAAATGATATAATGAGGCCTATCGTTTGACTTTTAGATTGAATATTGTCTAGTCAGTAGTGAAAGTATGGCATATTATGAGCTAAATCAATTTGAGGCGCGATTTTTGGCCCTTATGAGCTTTGTGTAGTTCATCAATCTCTTTTAGGAGATGCTCTAATTCTATTGTTTGAAACTTTGAATTGTTGGGCTAATTGACTATTTGGATATTACCTTGAGGGTGGCATCAATTCAAGTTGCTTTTCTTCTGTGTTATTCACCATTCATTTTTGTGAGGGGATTGTATTTACCAAAGTCCCGTTATCCCATAGATGATACTAATGATTTGTTTGAGATGAATATAGAGAATATGTTTAGGTGGATTATTGGGTTTGAGCCTAATTCGTAACAAATATGTTTGCTTTATTCTTTAAAAGAGATACATTTCTCTCTTTCATTCTTTTTTTATGTTTAATGATGATGCTGAAGTTAAAATTTAAGACCTCATCAATTGCTTTAATTTCCGATTAGTGGATTTATTTCCTTCCATTTCTTAAAACATGTTTGCTTCATTCATTCATTCATTAATTATATTAATTGTATATCTAAAATAAAATATCTCACTCTTTTAAATCCGAGTAATGATAAACGTATAATAATTCACAAAACAATTTATATAATATTTTTTATGTGTCTATAGAATCTCCTCCTTAATTATTTAAATCGGATAATTCATTAAAATCCAAATTTTAAAATATTTTTGGCCATTTTAATTAAATAATTTTCCATTAAGAAATAGAAGAAAATTGTCTAACATGCATATAGAAAAGAATTATAAACATAAATGTAAAGAAACAAATTTCGAATAAGGAAAAAATACGAATGTTCCAAATTAATTAACATTGAGTTAAAGAAACAAACAAATCAAAATTAAAAAAAAATTAAACAAAATAAAGTTTCTTACAGAAATTCATTAATTACAAAACATATCATATTAATTAATTAACATGCTTTTCTTTTCTTGTTACTTTGTCTTTATATATATATATATATATATATATATATATATATATATATATATATATATATATATATATATATATATATTTCTTATATACGTGTAGAGATAGAGATACACACGAAGGAGCAGTTACTATTGTGTAGCTGTGCAAAATCCTCCTTAACTTTCAAAGGTGTGTTTATTCATTGCTTTCTTTTCTCTTCTTTCTACATTTCTACGATATATATTTTTTTATAGATCAAAATTATAATATCGATACCAAAATTTAAATTTAAGATGTTATATATATATATATATATATATATATATATATATATATATATATATATTAGCTTTTCATTATTAGGGCAATTTAAGTGATTGTTAATCATATATCACGGTGCATGATTATGATACTCATATATACATATATGTTTTGTTTTGTGTTGTTTACCATTTTGTCATTTCTGACTTTCACAATCACCTTTTTTTTTTCCCTTCTTTTCTCTTCCATTACATTCCCTTCTATCTAATATCATTTTTCTTTATATTTTAATATCTCATACAGTAATATTATAATAATATGTTTGAGGGAGATATTTCAATGAAATAATTTATTTATTTTTTAAAATTTTTTAAATGTTTTGAGGTAAAAAAGTTTTTTTAATGAAAAATTTATAAAGAATTTAAAATTTTTAATCTTTGTCAAAATTTTCAAAATAGTTGAATTTTAAATTTTTAAAAAAAATTACAAATTAAAAAATTTTCATATATTTTTTCTCTCTCTTACTTATATATCTTTTATCTTTGTATATTTTTTTACATTTTAAAAATTGAATCAAACCTACCATTCAAAATCAATATTAGAAAATTGGTATGAATTGGTCCTATTTTATAAAAAATATTTTTAATTTTTAAATTTAATTTAAAATATTTTTTAAAAACATATTTAATAAAAATTTATATATGAGAATAAATTATTTTATCAATTATATTTTATTATCTTTTGTATAAAATATAATTTAATCATATATGTTAATTTATAATTTTTAATATCTTAATTTTTTTACAATCTATATTATTTTAATTGATATATTTTATTTTAGATGTAAATTTGTTATTGTTAATGAACATTGTTATGTTTTTATTAAAATATAAATATAAATATTACATTATGTTTTGTTTAGACTTTATGTATACAATAAATGTTAATAACTTATAAATAATATTTTTTATTTTAATTTTTAGTTTATGATATTATATTTATTTAATTTATTATTATTATTATTTTATTAATATCGATTTGATTACGATTTAATCATGGTTGAACTATTAAGTCTTGATCTAGTGCATATACCAGCTTAATGATTGGTCTGATTTTAAAAATATTATTTTTCTTCACACTCTCTCCTATCTTTCCTTTTACTTTTCTCTTTTCTTATAGTTGTCAAAATGGGTAATCTAGTTCGATTTGGCCTGATCCACCATGAGTTGGACAATACATGGATCAATCCAACCCAACTCAACTTTAGGTGAACTTAAAAAAACCAACCTGGTTCGACCCATCACGAGTTAGCGTATTAAACAAGTTGACTCATTTAAATAAAGAAAAATTAAAATCATAAAAAACTATTATACTTTAAAATTATAATTTTATATTTTAGAATTACAACCATGTTAACAAATAAGACAAATAAAATGTAAAAAAAAATTGGCATCATCCACAACCAACTTAATTAACTTATAAAATAAAAAATATTGCATAAAATATTGATAAATAATATCAAATTGGCACTAATTATCATAATTCACAACTTCATGTACAAAATTTAGTTAATGATATAAATATATAATCACATAAATTAATATTTGAAAACCTAAAAAAAATAAAATAAAAATATACTAGGTGAGTCATCTAGTTAGCCAACTTGGCTCACCACGGATTGACTCGTGGTAAGCCGAGTTGTAAGTGAATTGGTTCAAATTTTTCTTATAGTCGAAGCAAACTCAAATTTCTAGTGAATTGAGTTGGCTCACAAGTTTCAATCTATTTTGACAGTTCTTTGTCTTCTATCTCTCCTATTCTTTTCCTCATTTCATCTCTTTTCCCTTTTTTCTTACTTTCTCCTCTAACTTTTATTTATTTTCTTTCTCCTCTCTATCTCCCTCTTCTTTTTCTTTTATCTCATCTCTCCCTTTTTTTTCTTTCTCTTTTCTTTCTTTTTAATCCGAACATCTCTCATTGTCTTTTCCCCTCTTTTTTTCTAACTCCTTCTCTTGTCTTTCAATGTTAACATAAAAATATTAATAATTTTTTTAAAATTATTGAATATTTATTTATTTTTAAAATAATCTTAATTTTTTAACACCAAATTATTAAATATTTTATTTTATTAGTTTTTAATTATTAATTATTTAAACTTGACTAATGTTTATTTTTAAACATTTTATTTTAAAAATTCAATATATATATATATGTATATAATTAATTTTTTCTATGGTGTAAATTAAATTATCCAAACCAAACTAAAAAATTAAATTAATTTATTCAAAAAAATATTTATAAACAATAAATTAAAATAAAAAATAAATTTTAAAAATTTCAAATTCTTAAAATTTTTAAAACTCTGAATAAGACAACCTAATAGTATTTCCTTTTCATTTCGGGTGTTTCAGTGTTTGTGCGTTGGAATTTGATAGAAATGCTACGTTCAATCGTAATCTTATCCTTCTTCATCTTTGGACTCCTTGTTTTTATTCCAGGTGCGTTATTCTTATTCCCATGATCCGTATAATATATTTTTTTTATAATAATTGTCAAATAAATTGAAATATTTTTTTTTCTTTGATGACGCCCAATTTAAGATTTACCAACAATTTTGTTCTATAAAACACATTTAATATTTTTATCAGTCCAGAAATTAATATAAATTAAATATTATATTGATTTAAATAACACTTTTAATACATGAACATTAAAAATGTGGGTATGCCTTTATATTCAATTTATCAACGATTTTTTAATAGAGATATGAATTTTGTTTTCCTTGTACTTGGAAAAAAACAATAAATTTCTATAATTATTTTTAAACACAAAAATGGAAAAATATTAAAAAGATATAGATATTAAAAAATTTATACCTTTTAATCTAGAAGAAGAAATATTTTTATACTGTGATAATATGTTCATATTATGGAAGTCACATTCATTCCATGTATGAATAATACATATAATTAGTATCAATTTTTCCTAAAATGATGTTTGCTATAAACTTTTGTTTCGTTTCCATTCTGAAATCAAATCAAATATGAATAGTAATATATTAGTTGGATAAAAGTTTGTGGACAATAGAAGTGCTATTGGTAATGGGTTATGATAGGGAATATTTAAATATGTATAAGAATAATTTTGGATCCACAAATAATTAGTAATTATTAACAATAATATATAAAACTAGTAATATAAATGAGAATAGGTTAGATCTCAAATTGGTGTCTATGACTTAATCTCTTTAAAGTATGGTTTTTTTAATAAAAATGCTAAATTAAAAATTAATATATATATTATTAAAAATATAAATAAGTAAATAAATTTATAAAACAAAAATAAATTATCAATTTAAAATATTTTTTATACAATTTTTTCCATTATAAGTTTATAATATTATGACTTGTGCATGGGTGTACATTATTATACATGATTACGTATGAATTGTCTCTTCAATAGAAAATGATTCAATTTTTTTTCTATATTTCTTTTAAAATTTAAATTTTAATAATATTGAGCAAACTATATTTTAAAAACGAATTTGTTAATTTTTTTAAAAATTTAAATTTATTAGCTAATTAATATTATTAATTTAAAGACTAATAGGTCAGACCAGACCTATAAAAATAACTCATGATAGATAATAGGTCAGACTTAAGCTTTAATTTTGCAAAACAAACCCAATTTATATATTCAAAATCTGACCTATTTTCATCCCTAATTATTAATATTTACTAATTAGTAATACATAACTTGGAAAGAATGCGTGTTAGGATTTTCTCTATGATAAGGAACCTCTAGATGGAAGGGGAGACACTAGTGGATTAGGTGAAACGTTCAAGGAAAAGGTTATAAAGGATCCTTGGTATCCTTTCGGTATGTGATTTCTTCAAGGAGGGCATTATGTCCTTGGAGTATGAGGGTGGTGATCATCTCCTTTGTAAGTTTACTAGAATAACTTTTGTGAAGTTGTACAAACCATGGAAACAATGCTTGGTGGTGAAGTTGTTAAGGAAGAGCATTAGTTTCATTACTCTGCGAAGCAGGCTACAAACACCTTGGAAATTATAAGGGATTTTGAGGTAATGGATATATCATATGGCTATTTCATGGCGAAATTTGATCTTAATGCCAATAGAAAGTGTGTAATGCAAGAAGGCCTGTGGGTACTCTTTGATCATTACTTGACTATCCGATAATGGTCACCGAAGTTTGCAAGGTCTGAGGTGGATGAGGATAAAACCCTGTTTGGGTCTGATTTTTGGGGCTAGGTATGGTTTTTTATGACAAGAGCGTTCTTCTTACCATAACCTCAATGATATGAAGTCCTACTAAGATGAATCTTAACACACTTAATATGACTAGAGGGAGGTTCGCCAGAGTCTGTGTTGAAATTGACCTCCAAAAACTGGTGTTAAGTAGATTTAATCTCAACAATGTATGGTACAAAGTAGAATATGAAAGCTTGCATTTACTTTGTACCATGTGTGGTTGTTATGACCATGTTGTCCGTATGTGCATGAGTCCTCTTACAACAATGGAGAAGTGTGCCCAAGATAGGGAGTTAATAGCAAAGGGTGGAGGTTCGTCAACGTTGAGTGGAAATGGTAGTGCTGATGAGAAGATAAAGGAAACAGTGATCACGAGATCTTGGATGTCTAAGTGAATTCACTACAACCACATGGGGGATTGGTTGATTGTGAAATGGAAATCATGAAAATAGAATAGAAACAATTTATATATAATACAATTCATGCATGGAAAGTTAAGCATGGGAGGAAATATCTTAGCTGTTTATCCAAAAATATGAATAATCACATGGGGCCTAATATTCAAACTATGTTGGAAAATAGGGTTGGGCCTAATAAAGAGGTGCATAGGAGCGTGAGGAAAGAGAATGAACGAGATCATGCTGACATAGGCGATCCATGCATGCATGTGGACATGATTAACGTCGAGGAGATTAACCCAGATCTAGGGCCTACCCGGAGTATTGCTCCTCGAATTGCATAGTTTAAGTTTGTTCTCCCCATCAAACATATTGAGGTACCTAGTATACGTATTATGATGAGGATCTTATGGAGGAGGTCTAGACTCTAGAGTGTGGTGCAGGATGGCAATTGGGATGATCGTGAAAGGCATCCCGAGGTTGAGGAAACATTAGAGGCGCAGTGAATACAAAAGGAAAAAAAAGGGTTCGTGAGCTAATTAAGTTGGATAAACCTTTTGTTTTCATAGTGATGGAAACCTATTTCTCATTCTTGTCAATTGCCTCGCTTTGGAGCAATCTAAACTATAAGTTGCATCATAGTGTGGAGGTTAGAGGCCATGTTGGAGGCAGATGGATCCTGGTTGAGAAAGATAATCAAATATTAATGTTTGAGTTTTTTTTTCTTTCCCCCAAACAACTACGATTTTAATCAAGTAAGGTTGTAAGGAGTGGCGTGCACAATTGTGTATGCAAGCCCTAGCTTTAGTCAGAGAACGGAGGTGTGAGATCATATTAGTAGTCTTAAAAGTCAGTTGGTGGTGCCTTGGCTCATACTAGGAGATTTCAACAAGGTCATCTCTAGCTTGGAGATTCAAAGGTGCCACTTCTCTTCTTCTCGTGCCTCCTAGTTGGTTCAGCTCATGAATGACTATTCCTTGATTGACCTTGGCTCTAAAGATCTAATATACACTTGGTATCGGAAGCAACTAGGCATAGGGATGACTAAAAGGCTTGATAAAGTGGTTTTCGACATATCATGATAGTTTCTCTTTTTGAAAGTTTTTGTGGAGGTTTTGTTTTAGGCTTATTCAGATCACGACCCCATCCTTGTGCAGTGTGGTGGTATGAAAAATAAGTGAAGAGGTCGTCCATTTTTTTTCCATATTGCTTGGAGTTTAACACTCGTGTATTTAGCAATATTAGAACCTAGAAAAAATTTGTAGAGGCGAGATTAAGAAAGGTTCAATTAGAGCTCGAGAAGGAGAGTTTGAGAGCCCTCTCGGCTGGAAGGTACTCTCCAACTTGAGTTGGATGGGGTTTTATTGTAAGAAAAACTTTTGTGGTTTCAAAAGTCTAGAGAGAAGAGGGTAAAGTTTGATGATGGGAATACTAGTTATTTCCATGCTCAAACCCTTTTTCGGAGAAGAAGAAACAAGATTCGGGACTTATTTCTACCAGATGGCACATGGCATACAAATCTAGATGTCCTTAATAATGAAGGTTTTCGCTTCTATCATGAGCTTTTTAGGAAGAAATCACCTGGTGTTTTTGTGGACATGCATATGTGTTCCTCTAGTTTTAGGAGAAGAGGTTGTAGCCACCCTCTTGGCTCTAGTATCTAAAGAAAAGGTTAGAAGAGCTGTTATGAGCATGAAATTCTTTAAGGCGCTTAGGCCAGACGAATTTCAACCTTTCTTTTATAAACAATACTAGCACATTGTGGGTGACGAACTTTGGAGGATGGTGCGTGATGCATTTCTGCATGGCTTCTTAAATGGATCTCTTATTGAAATGTCAATAGTGCTCATCCCAAAGATAGACAGTTCGTCTAACCTTAAAGACTTTCACCCAATCAGTTTGTGTAATATGGCATATAAGGTTATATCGAAAGTGATAGTAGCACGACTATGTCCTGACCTCCATGATATTATTGGACCTTTCCAAGGAAGTCTCATACTAGGGAGAGGAACACTTGATAATAGTATCCTTGCACAAGAGACTCTCCATTTTATATCCAAGGATAAAACTGCTATAGGAACTATGGCATTGAAAATTGACCTCGAGAAGGCGTATGATAAAGTGAGTTAGAATTTTCTTCAAGCTACCCTACATAGATTTGATTTTCCTGCTTGTATCATCCAATTGATCATGCAAGGAGTTGAGAACTCTGTGTTGTTAGTACTTTGGAATGGAGGAAAGTTGCAACCCTTTCAACCTTCTTGGGGTCTTAGGTAAGGGGATCCTCTCTCCTTGTATCTTTTCATGCTTTGCATAGAAAGATTTGTTCTTCGCATGAGCTAAATAAATAAATTTGGACAAATTTTGAAAAAAAATTAGAACAAATTTATTATTATCAATTAGATTAACTACTTTTCTTAATCTTGGTGAATTAGGTATTTGAGTTTTATATATAAGGAATGTAGGTAGTATTATATTTATAATGACATTGTTTTAAAATATATATTATAAAATATATTTTAATTTAAATTTTATATCTCTTTTATTTCATAATTTAACTTTATATATGTTAATATTGAAATACCGAATTAAAACATTAGATTGATTTGGTCTCATTCCATATATTACAAGTCTTGATTGAGTCAAGATCGAGTCGAGCTTGAGTTTAAATAAATAATTCGATCAATTTTTTTTTGGATAAGTTAGGACGAGGCTAAACTCATCAAATTCATCCTTTATTCAATCTTAAAAGAAACATTATGAAAATAAGGATAAGGACAAAGTTTCTTAAAAAGTAATAAATACAAAATCATAATATTGTATGAATTTATGTACGTGTATTATTGCTCATTTATTTTATTTTTTGTTTGGAATATAAAAAAGATAATGACGTAATTTTGAAATACGAATTGATGTTGAAAATCCATGAAATAAGATTTAAATTAAATTTTAAACACTCTTTTATGAAATGTTGAGAAGATATTACCTAATACAAAAAATTTATTCTTATGTCATATAATTTTTAATTAATCATTATATAACATATAATTAAGTGTTATAATTTTTTATCAATTAAAAAAAAATAAGTATGTGTTTTAGAAATTAACTAGACAATGAACATTTTCTTTAATCAATGAGAATACTAAATAAATTTACAACATGTTACACATTCTACTCAATCAACTATGCTAATTCTTTCATAACACAAATATTTGATAATTTTTCTAATAATTTTTCCTTTTAACATACTCTTTTATATGAGAATTTTGTTGGCCACTAAAGATCCCTTACTTTGATGCAGGTAGTGCAATGGGTGAACATAGCAGAAAAATATTAAGGGTGGATGACAAGTGTGACAAGTCCACTATCCAAATAAACCAAAGTCCCACGGCACCTCTTCCAAGTGGCATCCCCACATACACAGTTGAGATAATGAACACGTGTGTGAATGGATGCAACATCTCTCAAATTCACGTTAACTGTGACATGTTCAGTTCTGCAATTCTCATCAACCGTAAAATCTTCAGAAGACTTCGTTACAGTGACTGTCTCGTTAATAATGGCATGCCATTGCGTAATGGAGCTATTATTTCCTTTAAATATGCCACTACTTTCCCTTATGCCCTCTCCGTTTCCTCTGTGCTCTGTAGCTGAAACAATAATGATTGTAAATTTTTAGAATAAATACATTCAAATGAATATATATATATATATATATATATATATATATATATATATATAATCTCGTTTCCTCAATTCATTTCTCAACTTTTCTGCAATTTCTTTTGTACTATTGTCGTTATCCAGTGATATCAAATGTTGGATTCTGCAAAATTCCTTTTGACATGGAATGATAAAAGAAAGATACTTGTGTTTGTTTTTACGTACAAATGCTCAAACATGGTTGATCCAAATTACTTAAAAGATACAAGTTTCATTATTGAAATGTCTTTTATGACAACTACAAGCCAAACACACTTAGTCTTAGATACATGATGCCTAATATAATAACATGATCACATCTAACAAATTAATTGAAAGAGGTTTTATAAACAGTGTACAAACAGAGAAGCTTGAATCCATCATTATTACAACCTCAGTTCCGACTCGTAAATAAATAAATGAAGGAGTTTTTTTTCTTCTATTTGGTAGCTCAATTTTCGACAATATTGTGCATAGGTCTTTATGGATAAATTTATTCGGAAAAAATTATAGAAAAAAATATAAATAAATAAAATAATTTTTTCATAAGTTAAATTAGCTTGTATATAAGTTAAGAATAACATTTTAAAGAAGTTAATTTGAGATAATTTTTACTAATTATCCTTTAAATAAATTAATTTTAGTTTATAAAAAAATTACTAAAACTGACCATATTAACTTAATGGAGCAACAGTTTTATTGTGATATGTAAAAAAAGACCATATATCTGAATAGTAATAAAATAAAGAAAAAAGAGACACATAGCTATTAACTTTTATAATAGTCATATCAACAATAATTTCTAATTAATTGATAATATAAGATACTTTACACGCATAATCATTGAACTCAAATAAATATATATCATTATAATTAAAATAACATAATATTAAATTCATAATCAATTAATGTTATTTTATAATTCTCACATAATTTCATAATTAAATAATATTAATCCACACAATTTTAAACAGTCTCTCACTTGCCAACCATTAGTGTAATTGTTAGAAACAAAATTATTATATCAATAAAACAACTCAAAATTTGGTGTTCACAGGCATCATTGTCTTTTATATTTTTGTAATAAGGAATAAGTAAAAATACGAATATCATAGTTAATTGGACTAAATCCTTGATAGGTTGGCTTAATTAATCACTTTATGCACTTTTTTTAATTCAATTATTTCTAAAAAAGATCAAACTTAATTACATGATTAGTCAATTCGCATAGGAAAGAGTAATAAGAATATTGGGAGTTACTATGCTAGCCTCATAAATCCAAGTATTTTGAAGCCAGTGCTTTTTAGACCAATAAAAATGAAGGGAACATTGAATAATAATATAATATATATGTTGACAGATTTATTT
This sequence comes from Cajanus cajan, assembly GCF_000230855.2. Lineage (NCBI taxonomy): Eukaryota > Viridiplantae > Streptophyta > Magnoliopsida > Fabales > Fabaceae > Cajanus > Cajanus cajan. Next base: position 77,215,804 of record NC_138518.1, read on the forward strand.
ATTCTTATATTAGTCAAGTCAATAAAACCATAAACATAATTCATAAATCTTCTTCTTTATAAGACCAAAAGATCACCATTTAAAACAACAAAACTCTCTACAATACTCCCATTGTTTTTCTACCAGTTTCATTGTTTTTCGCTGTTACTTTGGAAACCCTTCTCCCACAAACTTGATTTATATTTTGTCAAAATCACCATTTATAACTTGATCTTACTACTATGATTTTAATTTTCATTGTTTTCAAAACACACTACAAGTCCCCTCGAATCTAGTATGGCATAAATAAACTGAAAATACTTCTACCCTTAAAATGTATCGTTTAACTAAACGAATGCATAAGTTGAAAATTTATGAATGGGGTGACTATTTAATATAATGAATGTCTTTTCCTCTAACTTTTTCTTCTTCATTGTGGTACACTTAACATTAGTTCTAAAGACTTATGTTTATTAAGAAAGTTCAATTTAATTGATTGAACAGGTACGTAAGTGGTTATAAATCTTCTTGATATTGATTTCAATTCCCACGTATAAAGAAAAGACAAACATTTATAAAATTACTTTTCTAAAAAGCATATTAAATACTTCTGTCATCTAATGACAAGAAATGACTCAAATTATTTTGCTTAGTTTAATTTTTGAAAAATTAATTAGTTTATTGGAATACTTTTGTCATATTAAATACTTTGTAGTTCACATTTCCATCACGTTCAGAGTAATCAATCCCAGAGCCTTTTACTTAGACGAGTTAAAATACGTTCAACTAGGAAATAAGGACGCCGATGGTTTAACTCAGTACAAAAGACTGAACTAAAATAATTCACCTAAACCAAATTAAATTAAATTCTTTCTAATCGGCAAACCTTTTTAAATTTTAAATTAAACTGTACATTGAACTGAATTGAATTTTTTTCAAACCAAACTAGTTATGTGCAAAAAAACTTTGAAGAAAAAAAAAAGTTTAAAGTAGGAAGCTTTTTACCCCTTTATAAAAAATGGTTTGGTTCTTAAACAGTTCAATTCAGTTGTTTTTAACACCTGTACATGGAAAGAATGTTGTGAGTGAATTATCCATGCCCATGATAAACTGAATGAGAATGTGAATACTGCTCAAGTGCTTAGGCACTCTGAGATGCATAAGATATCACGCACGTCATTGCAAATGCAAAACGACAACTTGATGCACAACAGTAGCAATCAATGGTTACAATGTCATCATCAACCCTGTAGACCATGTAATAAAAGAATGAAAGCATCTTCGGAAGTCACCATTAACACAAACTTTTCTATAAATATATAATTGCCCGTATACGTACTTTACACAGGAATGCTGAAATAGGGGTTTGTTCAGGCAGATGATTTCTACAGTTCATGAGTGATTGATGGATAAGGATACTTTTCTCCAACTCAAACTTTCTTCACAATATGGAACAGGAACAGACGACCTTCTTGGGCGAATCATCAATCTTCTTTTCTGTTAGCAAAAGAGAAATACAAATATCAAACTGTCTCCTGTAATGAGCAGAGCAATGTTAAACGAGTGTTATACAGGTGTTAGGGAGGTGTGAGGTGTCAGTTTCAAAAACATGTCCAACACTCTTTAACATCTCAAGCAGGAGCGTCCGTGCTTAACAGATACCTTCCCCATATGAAGCAATGCAGTAATGGTAAGCTACATTGATGGAAGCAATGCAGTAATGGTAAGCTACATTGTGGATGCAAGACAGTAATGGTAAGCTACATTGATGAGGCAATGCAGTAATGGTAAGCTACATAGATATTTGACCCGATAATCAAACCTACAAACTGCACCCATTATGCAAAAGAACTTAATGGTGATTATGGATGACAAACTACACAACTTATGAAGCAATACAATAACCATTTAAACATACAGAATGGAGGCCTTGACACATAAAAAAAGAATATAACACTGAAGGACAGAAGATTCCCCTTTTTCGATGCTTCTTGTCATACATCACTAGCATTTTAAGTTCTGAAACCTAAATATGAAGCATACCCTTTCCCTTTGCCACATGAACCAAAAATACAATATTCCATTGCTACTGAATTATTTTTAGCAATGATTATACATCTTGAATCTAGGCACTTGTGTAGAGACTAAATATAATAAATAACACACCATAAGTTTTGTTAAATTATTGTCAAAATATTTTATTAGCACTCATTATAATAAATATGTCCGATTACTTATGGGTCTAGTCAACAAGTCTACTAAGTGAAGACAAGATTCTCTTTACATTAAATGGGTGCCAAGCGGACATAAAACCATTGCTCATTACATAAATAATCGGGCAGGAAAAAAAAAATAATCAAAAACTGGTGGTAAACTACAAGCCCTATATAGCTTTTGGTTTCCACTTTTCAACAATATTTAAACTGTCTATTCATCTACTCAAAGCAATGAAATCCTATAATTTGGTGCACAAAAAATTATTGAAACAACCAACATTGAAGAACCAATTGTTTCTTTTTAGTATATTTTATGCCTAATTAAATTTTTTGCTAACTTGATTTTATGGTTATATCTTAGTTTATTACTAAATATATTATACAGTATTAAAACTATATTTAATTCTCACCTACTTGACCACGGTGGTTTAGTAACTGCTGATCCAATAAACCATTAATGATTGTTTTCATCAGTTCAATGATCAACCTAGTTTTTGAAATATTAATCTCTAGTGGGAAAAACTAGTTAACCTAATTAATCTACATATGTCCCTCAGTTCAACCTCATTTATATCAATAAGAAGAGACTGAAAATGTTCCAAAAGGGTTCTTAAATCACTCTACTACCATATATTAGCAAGCCAATAAATTCGTCATCATGCAGATCCAGCTGCAAACTTGTGGAAGTTGGTTCTGAGTTTGACATTGACATGAACTATACTTGATTTTCATACCAAGTAAAAAATAGCAACAACTTGAAAAAAATCTAACTAAAAATTATATATACTCCCTATAGCAATAAGTCCATGGAACTTACCAGCTTTAGTTTTTGCTAGAGATGGCTGTACAACAACATGCATTATTATAACACCCCCTGCAATCTCACCACCAAATGGTACTTTACATTGACCAACAGTCTTGTTGTTTTCCAAGATTTTACCAGAATTAATCAGTTTCACTTCATTTGCTGACTTTGGCATGACTGTTTTACCTACATAAGGGGGAAAAGTGCAACATATAAAAATGACAGAACAAGAAGGAATCTATGTCATACCCTATCTTCAATAAGTTGTAGAGAAGGACCCAAAGCAACACAAATAATCACCATAACAAGTTCACTGATTTGTTAGAGAATTAACATTCACCACAAGGCTATCAAATGTAACAGTCCATACCTTAATTAGAATGATAATGTCTAATCCCCTTTTTAGTTAAGAAATGTCACCAAACTTCAATTTAAATTGAACAAGTGAAGAGCCCAAATTTTCCTTGCAAAGAGTTTGACCACAACCTTCTAATGTAATGCTTCTTTATCTAATGTTATAATAATTATTTTACAAATAATTTTAATTTGGTCAGTGACCTTCAATTATATCAAGCTAACTGGAAAATTGAATAGGATTATAAAATGATCTAAAGACTAAATTCATGTTAGCTGTCATCCTTTTTGAACATCTAAGGGCTAAGCATCTCCCAATCATTTTATAATTTCATAATAAGGTGAATAAGAAATAAGGAAAAAAGAACATACTGTATCTGTTCTCAGAAGCCAGAAGAGGTCAAAGACAGAGAAGCAACATGTTGGAATAGTTGGGTTCTTATTGGTATAAGAGAAGACTTGATATGTTAAGAGTCAAGTTGGATTGGACTTTATACTAATTGTACAACTCAATGTATTAACCTTTTGATTATGAATATAAATAGGAGACTCAGTGTATTGTATCATACATTCATTTTGATTATATGTGAAATATACTATTTCTCCCTTTTCCACCTTTTTCAAAAAATTTCAGCACAATATTGCATCAGTAGCATTAGTCGTGACCAATTCTGTTGCAATCTCCATTGCTGAGTTCCTAAAAATCTGGAACTCCTTTGGTCCTCTTCCATATGAACTTTGTCTAATGACCATCAACTTCTACTTGGTTGAGCACCAACTACAACTACCACAATCTTAGTTTTCCCCCCTACTTATTGCTTTCATGCAGCTTTCCAGCCAACATTAGAGGTTGTGTCCACTTTTCTGGTGTGCTTTTCCCTGTCACCAAAGCCAGATCTAGTTCACCTTCATGGTCTCCATTCAACAAACTAGCAGCAATATTCTAATCAAATGGTGCCAATCCAGTAGAACTTGCCTAAAACCTCACAGTGGCACACCCACATGTACTACCTATCTAAAGTGGCCTCAGTCTCATGTCCCCGCTAGATGGTAATGCATCCCAATCCCCTTTCACTAGTGACCAGTCCAAATTTCCTTGCCTCAACTTTTCTGGCTAGTTGCTAGCCTTGGATGCTGGTTTCAGCCACTCCTCTACCATAGTTGGCTCTGCCATGACAAGATTCTCCAGTTTTGCTTTGTTCAAGTCCCTTATTCATCCATGGGTTACAGTCATCCCACCCCTATTTGAATTTGGTTACCCTATTTGGGTTGTCAGTTCCTTACAACATCATGGAATACAATATTCTTGCCTTTATTTGGCCTTGATCCTCTCAATTTAGTTCCAACTTGTTCTATTTGCAATTTGCATGGATAAGCTTATTCCATATTCAACACAACTTAAATATATAAATTCTAGTTATAATTGATTTCAGCAACGCAAGAGATTTTGTGACAAAAATCTGGTAATAGCAATCTTGACATATGAACTGATAGCCAAGTCCTTAACTGCTGCTATTGATATGTGAGCAAGGAAGGTAAATAAATGTCTGTGCATGAAGAGGACAATCAAATGACTAGCAGTCCAGTAATATTTTACTAATTCAAAAATATTTAGGCAGAATCAAGTGCTGCATGGCTGTATGAATGAAATTTCTGGTGAAAATCTTATGACTTCGTTCTTTAGTCTCCACACCCCGATAAACCCACATTCAAGTTCATGAAATTAAGTAATCAACACAAAAATGACAAATTGACAACAGAAAAAGTAAGCAACTCAGCAACTGTGGTGATGATAATAATAATAATAATAATGATCAGTTATGAACCTATGATAGCAACAGTGCGATCATTGATGTTTTATAAATATGCAGGTGAAACCTAAAGAAGGGGCTTCACTTTGCTTGGGTGATGCAATCAAGATTTTACTTGACAAAACACAACCACAGTCTTCTAAATATCATCAAATATATCAAGGTTTCAATGATAGCTACATATTCTGAACTAGCATGAAAAAATTGAACTACATGTTTTACCCAGAATCATCACAGATCAAACAATCCGCAGCTATAAGTGACTTTTTGATGGACTCTACTAACTTCGACACTCACTCACATAAATTGAACTCTCTAAACCAACTAACAATTTAAACTATAGTCTAATTAACTTGTCAACAATCAAAATCAAAGGAATCAGTAAAGCAAGTAACAATTGTGATGAACAATAATTGAAATTGACTTCGAAGTAAGTGAAGAGAGAGACCTCTGGGCCAATCGGAGACAATCCTTTGCTTGAGCATATCGACGGTAGCGGCGGAGGAGTACCTGAAGGGTCCGATATCGGAGCCATCGTACAACCTAAACTTGATGTCCACCAAATCCTCTTCCGGCATCTGAATTGACTTCTTCTTCTTCTCCTATGCCTTCTCAACTCTTACCCTAACCCTAAACCTTCCTTCCTCGATTCCTAAAATTCCAACCGAGAACGATTCAACTTGATTTGATCCCGTTATTACACACTGAATCGAATCTTCAAAGATCTGTAATTCGATGATCTACAACAATAAAAGAGAAATTGGACGCTACCTTGTGTTTGATCAGAGTGGAACCATTACGGGTTTTGACTTTATTCGCTGCCAGCAACCTTTTTCTTCTGCTGCTTCTGTTGGTGAACGCTCAACTCAACAACAATACAAAGATTAAATTAAAACAGAAAAAAAAAATGGTAAATAAATAAATTAAATTAAAAAAAATGCCGTACTCGCTGCTGAACCCGTTCAAAACGACACGTTTCCAACCCCGTTCACATCTGGACAAACGGCGCCGTTTCTATGAAGGCTATTGATAAGTATTAGACAATAATTGGATTTGGGCTTATTTTGGCCCAATAGTAACTTTTGTTGACTTGGATTGGGCTCCCTATCAATACCAATTGTCCCTACCTTCCTGGACCAAAAAGAAAAACACGAACACAATTACACAAAACATAACTCCAATTCCAATTGTTATTTGTTCCGATGATATTATGATATTTTAGGCAAATTCAAAGTAAGCCTCCCTTAATTTTCAGCCTCTGACTTCAATTAATTAATTATTATAATTTTTCCAAGAAGGCTGAAATTAGCATTCCTGTTATATGCTTCTAAGAGTTTGATACAACTTAATTAAAATTTGTTATGCTTTTATGTTATATTCTCTACTAAATTATTTCAACCAAAAGAAATGCTAAAAATTCAGCATATGCTAGTTGTTAGAGCTGAGTTACTGTTTTTTTTTTATTTACAGAGATTAGACACTATTTCTAATAATAGATACTTCATATTAATACTATGATTAAAAAACAAAACTTGTTACAACTGAGTTAGTTGTTTTAGGTGCATCCATGTTGTTAATAACTTAAGAACTCTGGTGAGGATGGTGCTTTTTTTCTTTATAATTTCTTCTTTGTCTCTAATATCTCCAATTAAAACTGGGGTCTTGTTACTTGGATATAAATATATGGTGTGGTCTACTCACTGCCACATGTACATCTGACTCACTTGTAATGTGTCCTTACCTTTTTGATACAGGCAAGGAAACATGCCAGCCGTGCTGTCACACTGTACGCTATAGGAACATATAGTAGGAATCATTTTGGTTGTCATAGTCTTATTTACAAAACCTACGAAGTCAAAACTCAAGCCATCATGCAGTGTTTTTTTTTCCTTCTTTTGTACAACTTATTACTATTATTGACATTTAATATATTTTAAAGTTAATGAAGACTTGCTTCAGGTGTAACCGGGACGTTCAATTGCCAATGACATGTTCATTCATAGATAGAAAGTCAATTGCGGATACATGTACTCCGACGTCAAATCAGATGCTTCTTGATCTGACATTAAGTTTTGATGCAAAAGTGCTCAATGAACGTGAAGACAAATTGAAGAGATTTTAACATTGAAGTTATATGTACAAAGTACAACTGTCCAAAATTAACTCCCAAAGGTCAAGAAACCTTTTATACTTGCGATTAAAATGTTTGCCTCTCATTTATAACGTAAATTGTCAAGGATGAATAGCTTTTCTGTTTTTCTTTTTTTCCTTGTGAAGAGTCCTTTTACTCATGTTCTAGGCTTTTGCTGTGTTGTCTGTAGTAGTAAGATCAGCGTCATAAGAAGTTCATTGTCATAGAGTATATTTTCTTGTATGATGTAGCCTAAACTAGCTTATCACAGTTGTACCACAAGACCATAAATAGTAGAGAAAGGTAAAGAGAAGGCTTTTATATATGTAGATGTTGAATGTTACATACAAATGACAATACTATGTAGCAGTGTTTAATTTTCATGTTGAAGTTGATGTTACAAAAAGCTCTGTCTGCATGAATATAGCGACTTTGCTGATGCTTCTATTATTGTTTCAAAAGAACATTTAATGTTGTTTTGGGGAATTATAGACCATTACAACACAGTTGGCTAAAGTAGGTTAGTTTTATATTAATACTTTTTTCAAATACGGGAAAGCTTATTGTGAAAAGTGAGAACTTGGTTTGTCAATACTCAATAGCAATCATCTACTAACTTTGCCATATGATTACGAGGATTCTATTTTTCTGTCCTTGTGGTTATGAAATCACTGAATTTCAATTCTATTGATTTTGTAATGCCTGATGTTATGGGCAAGAAAATCAATCTGTGGCCACGGTGTATTCATTATATTTCAGATCAATGTACACCCAGATTTTGTAATGGATTAGAGAACCCTTTTAATAAATGTCCTTTTTCTTATTATTAAAAGAAATGCACTGTGGTCTGGACCCAAATGGACTTGTAAGTTGTAAGTTTCCATGATCTAATTGGGCAAATTAAAACTAAGCTAGACAACTTGTATACTTTTGGGTGAGTCTTCAAACAAATATGCAATATAGCACTATATATACCTAACCTTACTTCTGTGTACTCTAACAGATCAGAGAAAATGGAGAAAACTGAGATATATAGCTCAGAAAGAATATTATTGCAATATCCGCTTTCATCTATGTACTGTTTAGCTATTTATATTGATGTGTATTACATGAGAATTAAGTAACTAACTATTTGATCCATGTGATTAGATTTAGAGGAGTAAGGCTAGGCTTTTTTATCAGTGTGACACTAAGTGAGACCTCCCAATATTACCAAGCAGTCTGATGTAAATAGTAGATGGAACTGCATACTATTGTTAACAGGACTCATCCATCCCAGAAATTATTAGGTAGTTCCGATGACTCATCCATCCAAGAAATTACAAGGTAGTTCTATAATATTGTATAACTATGGTATTGGTTAATTTCTGTATGACATAAATTTAAAATTTTCAATTTATAAAAAATAGTTAATAATATTTAATTATGTGTCATGTAAAAATAATTGAGATTACGGAAATATTGAACCACCTAATATTTTTCTATCCATAAAGTTATGGATAAACTTATTCGTTGAGTAGTTTAACTCAATTGTATTTATTCATCTAGTTATAGGTCATAAGATCTTAAAGAGAATTATGAAATATTTAAATATAAATTTAAAAGAATTTTTGAGAATTTCTTTATATTAAAAATAAAAATTTGTTTTTAATAAAAAAAGTTTCAAAAATACTTTTAGCTTGTATGGCGAAATGAGATTTTGGTGGCATGGAAAGGCTAAAGCTGTGACATGTGACGATGATACTGGCACAAAGGGCAACTCTAAGCAGAGGCCATCAAAGGCAGCTTTGCAGAGGGAGTGCTTTTGACCATGGCAAGCTGAAACAACTCCATTTGTTCATTGATTGTGTTGTTCAAATATTCGAGGGATACACGACAAGAATGAACATGAATGTGTTGTTTTTGCCCATGCATCTTTAGTTTTCAGGGTTGCTTTTTGAACGGGGAAAGGTACAGAAGGTAGAGGTCGGTCAGACATGTTTTCTATTCGAAGATGACTACATCTACGTACGTGTTTTCGTATTGCTTATGTGCATAAACTTTTCTTGGTCAAACCACATTCATCACTGATTTTACGTGAATGCTTTGCATTTGCCGACACATAATAGGTTGGTGGAACGTGGAAGCCAAGTTTATTAAGGCATTCTACTTGTACCAGGTGTCTCGACTATATATATATGGGGTATGGACCATCTTTCAAATTTCAAAAGAAAAATAGTATTTATACAGTAATTTTATATAATTTTAATGCAATAAAAATAAAAACTGGGAGAAAAGAGTAAAATATTTGATAAAATTATAACATCTCAAATTTTCTAAAATTATTAAAAAATATATTTTGATTGATTAAAGAGAATTTTATAAAATATTTTAGAAATTTTTAATAATTATGAGTGTTTTATTAATAAAGAATATTTGTGAAGTTATTTTTTTCTAGAAAGAATTTGGAGAAAATATATGTTTTAATTATTTATGTAATTAAATGCATTTTGAAAAATATGTGTTTTATGATAATTGTTTATATATTTTATTTTATTTATAATAGGATTGAAAAAATATGTTTATTTGATATATTATTTATTAATAAGTTTTAATATTTGAGGAGAGAAAAAGAGAACTATTGTTAAAATATTTTATTAAAAGGTTACATGAGGGTTAAGTTTTAAAAGAAAGGTTCTGTCAATTTTTCTTTTTACACTTCTCACTTTTACTTTTTATGCGTATATTTTGAAGAATGAGAAGTAGTATTATAAGTTTTAATCATGTAATTTTTTATTTATATTCATTGTCACATGTTGGATAGATAATGTCATAAGAATAATATTATAAAGAACATTGATTATGATAAATTTTAACTCATTTGAACTAATAACTATTTTAGTTTTTTTTTTTTTTTAAGATTCTGCTTAAATATAATATAATTGTATATCTAACATTGAAATTCAATATATGATCTTAGTGGTAGGTGTAATACCTTATTTTTATTATTATTATTATTATTATTATTAAAAATGGCATTTTTGTGATTTTTATAAAGGTATAGGGGTATTATTGTAATTATTGATGGCATTTTCGCAATTTTCAAAAAGTTTGAAGGGTGTTTTGGTAACTTGGAACGGGCCGTTCCAAAAGCAAAACGGGCCGTTCCAAGCTTTAAATTTTAACTAAGAATCTTGAGTGAGAACGGGCTCAGAACGGCCGTTCCGACAAGGAGAACGGGCCGTTCTGATTGTGAAACGGGCCGTTCTAAAGGGAGAACAGGCCATTTCAAAAGGAGTACGGGCCGTTCTGCTGGAATTGGGAACGGGCCGTTCCGGTTTTGGAACGGGCCGTTCCAGTTCAAAAATTTACGTAGATTTTTCGAGCCCAGAACGGGCGTTCCGATTTTTGGAACGGCCGTACCGGGTAGGTGAGCCAGAATTGCTATAAATAGGGGCTTGGGGAGTTATGAAAAATCATACCTTGGGAAGAGAAAATCCTTAGAGAAAGAGGGAGGAAAGGAAAGGAGGAGAAAGAGGAAGAGGAATCCGGTAGAGGTGGTTCTGTCAGAATAAAGAAAAGAGGAGAAAGAGGAGGAGGTTCTGCTCAAATTTCGGTTCCTATCTAAGGAAGAGAGAGGAGGAGGTTCTGCCCGAGTTTTGGTTCAGGATTATCCAAGTAAGGGAAGTTAGTTTTTGAAATTATTTGATGATTAATAATAAATGAATATTTTTGAACTGTGTCAAATTTTGTTGTTAAGTCGAGCTGAATTATATGTTGATTTTTAACAGTATTGTACTATAAAGATGTTGAACTGAGTTATGAGTAGTAAGTTGTGTTGAATACTACTTAGCTGTGTTGTATGCTGATTTGCTGTACTATATATTGCTGAACTGTATGTTGATTATACCCACTTGAGGTGGTGTTGTTGCTGCTGTTATAGCCGCTATGTCGGTGCTGTTAGCCACTATTGTGGTGCTGTTGTTGCCGCTAAGTCGGTGTTGTTATTAGCCACTATTGTGGTGCTGTTGTTGCCGCTAAGTCGGTGTTGTTATTAGCCACTAGAGTGGTGCTGTTGTTGCCGCTAAGTCGGTGTTGTTATAACCACTAGAGTGGTGCTATTGCTGCTACTAAGCAGTGTTGATATAACCGCATTACGGTGCTGATGTTGTTGAGCAATATAAGCTGTGCAGATGTGTTGATAATTATAACGATGAATTTATTTACATTGCTAATCCTTTACTAGTATGTTTTGATTGATTTTAAAAGAATACTAGCTTACCCTTGCATGTTTTCCATGTGGTTGGAACTGCGATGATCATACTATGTATGGGAGCAGAGCAGGAATAGGTGGGCTTCTTGGGATGAGTCTCCGGCGGACTTTGGAGTTAATTTGCTTGTGTGGATATTTTGCTTGTAGCTACTTGGGATAGTAGCATTTGGTTGTAATTTTCCTTGGTACACTTTAACTCTAGTCAGACTGGAATCTTGTATATTTATATATTCTAGATCCTATATTTATATACTTGTTCTATCTGTCTGGTGTTTTAGTGTGCTATACAGTGTGTAGTGACCAGCCGGGTCGTTACACTTAATGGTATCAGAGCAGTTCGAGTCTAATGGACACTCTTTGGGGGTGGTTCCTTTAGGCTTTTGTTGTGCTAAACTCTGTGTTGTGTTGTCTTGTTGTGTTGATTGTTGTGTTAATTGTTGTGGTGATTTGTTGTGCTTGTGTGGCTTAGTTACTGTTTACTAAAGAAGTTGTTATCTTTGTAGAAGATGACTAGGACAAATGAGCAGATAGCCCGTGCCCTCGAGATGTTGGCCATGGCTATGCAACAACAAAATACCTATTTAGCTAGGATGGAGGTTGAGAGAGCTGCAGTTAGTGCAGCAAGACCTGCAGGGTCACAGGAGAGCCGGGATCTTGCTGAGTTCCGAAAGTGTAACCCTCCGCAGTTTACTGGAGATGGGGATTCAGAGGTAGCTGACCGCTGGATCCGTGAATTAGAGAAGATCTTTACCGTATTGGGATGTCCTCCAGAGAGGAGGTTAGCATATGCTGTGTACATGCTTGTGGGAGAAGCTGAGCATTGGTGGAGAGGCACCTATCAGATGCTTGTTGCTAGAGGAGTTACCGTTGACTGGGAGTGTTTCAGGACAGTGTTCATGGAGAAATACTTTCCTGACAGTGTAAGGCACGCCAAGGAGGTTGAATTTATGCGACTGCATCAGGGTGGGATGACAGTTTCTGAGTATGCGATAAAATTCGAGCACCTGGCCCGTTTTTATCCGCAGGTTATGCCTGAGGCTTGGAAATGCAGGAAATTTGCAGATGGATTGAGATATGAGCTGAAGAGGATGGTGGTGCCTATGGCCATCACGGAGTTCCCAGCCTTAGTGGATAAGGCGAAGGTGGTTGAGCAGTTGGAAGGTGGCAACCGTACTGTAAGGACTATTGGAGGAACATATGGGTCCAAGAAGGGTGAGAGTCAGAGGAAACCATATGACAGGCCCCAACCACAGCGAGGGGGTTCTGTTTATAGGCAATCTTTCAGTGCTGCTAGTGGAGATAGACAGAGTGGAGGTGCCACTCTGAGATGTTTCAGGTGTGCTGGGCCCCACTTTATCAGGGACTGTCCGCACACGGAGAACCGTTGCTTCAGATGTCATCAGATGGGCCACGAATCGGCAAATTGTCCTACGGGGGATAGACCAGAGAGGAGCACTCAGAGGAGTAATGTACAGAGGGCTGATACTCAGAGGAGTGGTGCACAGAGAGCTGATACACAGAGGGGTGACAGACCTACTACTGCTGGTAGGGTATTTACTTTGACGGGTGCTGAGGCTTCGACTTCTTCTGATCTTGTGAAGGGGAAGGGCAAGGCCGCTGGTAAGGATGTGATGATTCTATTTGACTCTGGTGCTACGCATTCATTTATATCATATGCATGTGCTGCTTTGTTGGGTGTGCCTGTGTGTGAGTTGGGGTTGAGACTACTTGTGTCGACGCCCGCTTCTACTTCTGTGATTGCTTCTGAATTGTGCGTGGGTTGTCCAATTGTGGTGTATGAGAAGAAGTACAAGGTGAACTTGATTTGTTTACCTTTGGTGGATATTGACATAATCTTAGGGATGGATTGGTTGTCTGCCAATCGCATCCTTATAGACTGTGCCAATAGGCGGTTAATCTTCCCTCAAGAGGAGGATGAGCTGTTGATCTCAGCTGTTCAAGCTGAGTCCTTGCTGAGGGATGGGGCAGAGTGCTGTCTTCTGCTTGCTACCACGAGTGTGGAGACCGAGAGGATCTTAGCTGGTATCGATGTGGTGAAGGAGTATACCGAGGTGTTCCCTGACGAGGTGCCTGGGTTGCCTCCTGTTAGGGAAATGGAGTTCAGCATTGACCTGGTTCCAAGTGCGGGACCAGTGTCAGTAGCTCCCTATAGGATGGCTCCTGCTGAGCTGGCTGAGCTGAAAGATCAGTTGGAGGACTTATTGGAAAAGCAGTTGGTGCGACCGAGTGTTTCGCCGTGGGGTGCTCCTGTGTTGTTGGTAAAGAAGAAGGATGGGGGTAGTCGACTGTGTGTTGATTACCGGCAGCTGAACAAATTGACCATTAAGAACAAATATCCACTTCCCCGGATAGATGACTTAATGGATCAATTGAGGGGCGCGACGGTGTTTTCTAAGATTGACTTGAGGTCAGGATATCACCAGATTAGGGTGAAGGAGGGTGACATACCGAAGACTGCTTTCAGAACTAGGTATGGTCACTATGAATATGTTGTGATGCCGTTCGGTGTGACCAACGCCCCCGCTGTGTTCATGGACTACATGAACAGGATCTTCCGGCCGTTCTTGGATAAATTCGTGGTAGTGTTTATTGATGATATCTTAGTTTATTCAAGGACCCCGGAGGAACATGGAGAGCACTTGAGGACAGTGTTGGAGATTTTGAAAACGAAGCAATTGTATGCTAAGCTTTCAAAATGTGAGTTCTGGTTGGATGAGGTGAAGTTCTTGGGCCACGTGATTTCAGCTAAGGGGATTGCTGTTGATCCGGCTAAGGTGGAGTCGGTATTGCAGTGGGAACGCCCGAGGACTGTCACGGATATACGGAGCTTTGTGGGCTTAGCGGGTTACTATCGGAGGTTCATTGAAGGATTCTCTAGGATAGTAGCGCCTCTGACCCAGTTGACGAGGAAGGAGCAGCCGTTTATTTGGACAGATGCCTGTGAACGGAGCTTTGAGGAGTTGAAGAGAAGGTTGACTACTTCTCCTGTGTTGGTGTTACCGAATTCTGGTGAGCCTTTTGATGTGTACTGTGATGCTTCTCATCAGGGTCTGGGGTGTGTGTTGATGCAAAACGGGAAAGTAGTGGCGTATGCTTCAAGGCAACTGAAAACTCATGAGAGGAACTATCCCACTCATGATCTGGAGTTAGCAGCTGTGGTGTTTGCCTTAAAGACTTGGAGGCATTACTTGTATGGAGCTCGATTCAGTGTCTTCAGTGATCACAAAATTCTGAAGTATCTGTTTGATCAGAAGGAGCTGAACATGAGACAGAGGCGGTGGATGGAGTTTCTGAAGGATTTTGATTTTCAGTTGATGTATCATCCAGGCAAGGCCAATGTGGTGGCAGATGCGCTGAGTAGGAAATCCATCCACATGACAAGTATGATGATTAGAGAGCTGGAGTTGATTGAGAAGTTCAGAGATTTGAATCTCTGTGTGGAGTTAGCTCAGGATCACATTAGTTGTGGGGCAGTTACCATAACTAATGAGTTCTTGAGGCAAGTTGGACTTAAGCAGTTGCAAGACACCGAACTGGTGAAGCTTCTTGGGATGTTGGGTACCGATAAAGCTGTAGGCTTTGAGCTGGGAGAGGATGGGATCTTAAGGTTCAGAGGCAGGATTTGCCTACCTCAGGATGCTGAGCTAAGGAGAGCTGTGCTAGAGGAAGGTCACAAGAGCAAACTTAGCATACATCCAGGTATGACTAAGATGTACCAAGACCTCAAGAAGACTTTCTGGTGGTCTGGTATGAAGAGAGAGATAGCTGAGTATGTGGCGGCCTGTTTAACCTGTCAGAAGGCAAAGGTTGAACATCAAAAGCCTAGTGGGTTAATGCAACAGATTGAGATTCCCGAGTGGAAATGGGATAGCATTACTATGGATTTCATCGTGCGGTTGCCTAGGTCATCTAGAAATAATGATGCTATCTGGGTGATTGTTGATCGGTTGACCAAGTGTGCGCATTTCTTGCCTGTCAACATCAAGTGGTCCTTAGAGAAGCTGACGCAGTTGTATATAAGGGAGATAATTCGGTTGCACGGGGTGCCTTCCAGTATTATTTCCGACCGAGATCCGAGGTTCACTTCCAGATTCTGGCAGAGTCTACACCGAGCTTTAGGCACAAAGCTGAAGCTGAGTTCTGCTTATCATCCACAGACGGATGGTCAGTCAGAGAGGACAATCCAGTCCTTGGAGGATCTGCTGAGGGCTTGTATGTTAGATCACTTGGGTAGTTGGGAGGAAGTATTACCGCTTGTGGAGTTTACTTACAACAACAGTTTCCATGCTAGTATTGGGATGGCGCCGTTTGAAGCCTTATATGGCAGGAGATGTAGGACTCCTCTGTGCTGGTATCAGGATGGTGAGTCAGTGGTTGTGGGACCGGAGTTGATCCTACAGACTACTGAAAAGGTGAAGATGATTCAGGAGAAAATGAGGACTGCTCAGAGTAGGCAGAAATCATATGCTGACAAAAGGCGTAAGCCTTTAGAGTTTGCTGAGGGGGAACATGTGTTTCTGAAGGTGACTCCGACTTCTGGTGTGGGTAGAGCGCTGAAGACTCGGAAGTTAACACCAAGATTCGTGGGTCCCTATCAGATAATACAGCGTGTGGGTCCGGTTGCTTATCGGTTGGCTTTGCCACCGTCTCTTTCAAACCTACACGATGTATTTCATGTGTCCCAGCTGAGGAAGTATGTTCATGACCCGAGTCATGTGGTGGAGATGGATGAGGTGCAAGTGAAGGAGAATCTGACTTATGAAAAGAAACCGGTAGCTATAATTGATCATAAGTTGAAGGAGCTTCGTGGCAAGTCCATAAAATTGGTGAAAGTTCTTTGGGATGCGACTACGGGTGAGGCAACTTGGGAAGTAGAAAGTCAGTTCAGTGAACAGTACCCATATCTCTTCTAAGTAAGTGAATTTTCGAGGACGAAAATTTTTGTTGTTGGGGAGAATTGTAATACCTTATTTTTATTATTATTATTATTGTTATTATTAAAAATGGCATTTTCGTGATTTTTATAAAGGTATAGGGGTATTATTGTAATTATTGATGGCATTTTCGCAATTTTCAAAAAGTTTGAAGGGTGTTTTGGTAACTTGGAACGGGCCGTTCCAAAAGCAAAACGGGCCGTTCCAAGCTTTAAATTTTAACTAAGAATCTTGAGTGAGAACGGGCTCAGAACGGCCGTTCCGACAAGGAGAACGGGCCGTTCTGATTGTGAAACGGGCCGTTCTAAAGGGAGAACAGGCCATTTCAAAAGGAGTACGGGCCGTTCTGCTGGAATTGGGAACGGGCCGTTCCGGTTTTGGAACGGGCCGTTCCAGTTCAAAAATTTACGTAGATTTTTCGAGCCCAGAACGGGCGTTCCGATTTTTGGAACGGCCGTACCGGGTAGGTGAGCCAGAATTGCTATAAATAGGGGCTTGGGGAGTTATGAAAAATCATACCTTGGGAAGAGAAAATCCTTAGAGAAAGAGGGAGGAAAGGAAAGGAGGAGAAAGAGGAAGAGGAATCCGGTAGAGGTGGTTCTGTCAGAATAAAGAAAAGAGGAGAAAGAGGAGGAGGTTCTGCTCAAATTTCGGTTCCTATCTAAGGAAGAGAGAGGAGGAGGTTCTGCCCGAGTTTTGGTTCAGGATTATCCAAGTAAGGGAAGTTAGTTTTTGAAATTATTTGATGATTAATAATAAATGAATATTTTTGAACTGTGTCAAATTTTGTTGTTAAGTCGAGCTGAATTATATGTTGATTTTTAACAGTATTGTACTATAAAGATGTTGAACTGAGTTATGAGTAGTAAGTTGTGTTGAATACTACTTAGCTGTGTTGTATGCTGATTTGCTGTACTATATATTGCTGAACTGTATGTTGATTATACCCACTTGAGGTGGTGTTGTTGCTGCTGTTATAGCCGCTATGTCGGTGCTGTTAGCCACTATTGTGGTGCTGTTGTTGCCGCTAAGTCGGTGTTGTTATTAGCCACTATTGTGGTGCTGTTGTTGCCGCTAAGTCGGTGTTGTTATTAGCCACTAGAGTGGTGCTGTTGTTGCCGCTAAGTCGGTGTTGTTATAACCACTAGAGTGGTGCTATTGCTGCTACTAAGCAGTGTTGATATAACCGCATTACGGTGCTGATGTTGTTGAGCAATATAAGCTGTGCAGATGTGTTGATAATTATAACGATGAATTTATTTACATTGCTAATCCTTTACTAGTATGTTTTGATTGATTTTAAAAGAATACTAGCTTACCCTTGCATGTTTTCCATGTGGTTGGAACTGCGATGATCATACTATGTATGGGAGCAGAGCAGGAATAGGTGGGCTTCTTGGGATGAGTCTCCGGCGGACTTTGGAGTTAATTTGCTTGTGTGGATATTTTGCTTGTAGCTACTTGGGATAGTAGCATTTGGTTGTAATTTTCCTTGGTACACTTTAACTCTAGTCAGACTGGAATCTTGTATATTTATATATTCTAGATCCTATATTTATATACTTGTTCTATCTGTCTGGTGTTTTAGTGTGCTATACAGTGTGTAGTGACCAGCCGGGTCGTTACAGTAGGTTTTGACTAAGTTAGTTAACTGTATATCTAAAATTTGAATTTGATATGATGATGTCAATGGCAAATTTTAACTAATTGAGATAACATTAAATTATTGTATGGGAAATTTTTATATTATGATAATCTCTGATTGAATGAGAATCATGAAATTACAAAAAAAAAAAAAAAAAATCCTTCACATTAGTATATTTTAATTAAATTTAAATCTCTGTTTAATTGTCTAGTATTAAATAAAAAAATTGTAAAAATCTTTTTTGACCAATTGTAAAAATATATTTAAACAAAGGTAATTGTTAATTTTTTTTTTGAAAATTTAATAATGTATATTCATTTCTCTCTCTTTATATGTGTGTTACACGTATATTTTGATAATATTATTTTTAGGTGTAAATAAGAATGTTCACTCTAAACACTTAGATTATAATTAACAGCTTAAATTACAAATAAAGCTACCAAGTATTATTATCACTATTATCATTGTTGTCATTAATGATACCTCTACTACTATTATTGTTGTCAATGTTGCATTGTAGTTAATAGTGACTTTAACAGTGACAACAATGGAAGTAGTGGTGATGTGTAGGTTATGATAGTAAAGACAATTGTAATGATGATAGTGACAATAATAATAATAGAAACAACTATAATGTTGAATTATTTATGGTACATTATAACTTTATTTGTAATCTTTTAATCTAAGATATTTATTTTAATTTAAGAGTCGAGATCCAACATTATCATAAAATATGTATCTCCATTATTCTATATTTATAAAATTAATAAAAGAGATACTTTATTTTGGTATTTACATTTTTTTTTGACTTTTTTACCCCTTAACTAATTTGTTTAACTACTTTTTATTATTTAACTAATTTGTTCAACTATCGCACTATTTTGAAGTTAACCACACATTTTTTAATTTCATCATTTTATTTTATTTTATTTTTTATTTTTTTATGGTGAGGCACAAACTATCTCATTTTCACTAGTCTATAACATATATCTTAAGATTTGAGAGAATCAAACATAACATCAGTTGATCTAACAAACGATAATTTTTAAATATTTTTATTAAATAAAATATAGAGACACAAAGTGTCTCAACCTTAATAATTATTAATAAAGGAAATATACAAATTTTAGACTATTTTACCCTTATAACTACTTCTAAACCACTTTCTCTTTTATTTATTTATTTATTTCTTCTCTCTTTTTTCTACTTTAACAATATTTGGTGTTCAAATATTTATATAAACATTTTTCCCTTATTCATATATTTGTTTCATTTTACTCTAAAACTAAAAAGTAATTATTCAATTTTTATATATTTTTAATAGAAAAATAAGATAATATAATAATTATTTTTTATTTTATTTTTGGATAGGGGCACAAAATGCTTCTTTCACTACTAATATATATAAAGAGAGTTCTAAGATAGAATTGTTAGTTATTATGAAAAATAAAAATATTTAATTATAATAATTAAATTTAAATTACCGATTTGGATTACAAATTTTATGCGATCTATTAAAAACATCGCGTGATTTTTAATTAAAAAGGAATAAAATCACATGAGTTTTATAATAAAGAATTGCGATATAGATAATCAAGTTTTATTTAATAGTTATAATTAAATATTTTAAATGTTCCCAAGTTCTCACCATATTGCTATTGGGCTTTTATATTCCCCTCGTGACGGAAAGGGAGATAAGGGACTAAAAGAAGAGTAATATTACTTACACATATTTCACCTTTCTTTTAACAGCAACTTGATGAATACATGTAGTCTACACAAAAGGAATGTAAACAAAAAAATAATGTTCACATAAAAGATGTGGACCGTATAGTTCAGATCTATTCTGAATAATGAAACTAAAAGAATTTGTGAGGTCCACTGCATAGAGCAAGTTTAGACCAAAGAGTGCATCATTTTTTTTTTCATTAGTCCATCAATTTTAGTCGAACTGAATCCACAAGTTAAGAATCTCCTCCTTTATTTACTTAGAAAGTTTGGCTTAAATTTTGCAACTTGTTACATCACTTTAATATTTGTGTTTGGGTTTTCACAATCAGTTAACTGTAAAACTTGAAAATGATTGCAATGGTAGTAACCCACCGTATCAATGATAATCATTGCAATTAACATCATAAAACGAACTTTACCAACCGTGTCAAGTAGTTTAATCAAGATTTTTAAAATGATTCTTTTAACATTAATCAGCAAATACTTTATTTTTTTTTTAAATTTCGCACGCTACCTTTTCCAAGGTAAGTAAGTTTATATATATATATATATATATATATGGGGAATTCTAATGTACTCCCACCTATTTTTTAGTGGGAGTATGTTAGCAACCTACACCAATTTTTTAGGACAAAAAAGCCACTCATTTATTTTGATTTGGTTAATTCGTACAAAGGATATTATAGTAATTTAATTTAATTTTAAATGAAAATAAAAATATTTTCTCTCTCTTATTAATTTCATTCTCCAATTCATTTATTTTTTCTATTAATAAATTTTTATTTGTTCAGAGAGAGAGGAGGGAGACATCATGAGAGATAAAAGAGAAATGGGTTAAATAAAGAATTTAATAGGAGAGAGATAAATAAGTTAGAGAAAGAATTTAATAAGAAAGAGAAATGAGTTGGAGAATAAATTTAATAAGAGAGAAATGATTTAGAGAATGAAATTAATAAGAGAGAGAAAATATTTTATTTTCATTTAAAATTAAATTAAATTACTATAATATCATTTGTACGAATTAACCAAATCAAAATAAATGAGTGGTTTTTTTGTCCTAAAAAATTGGTGTAGGTTGCTAACATACTCCCACTAAAAAATAGGTGGGAGTACATTAGCATTCCCCATATATATATATGGGAATGCTAATATACTCCCACCTATATTTTAGTGAGAATATGTTAGCAATCTACACCAAAATTTTAGGACAAAAATACCACTCATATTTTTTTTATTCGGTTAATTTGTATAAAGGATATTATAATAACTTAATTTAACTTTAATGAAAATAAAACATTTTCTATCTCTTATTAATTTCATTCTCTAAGTCATTTATCTTTCTTATTAAATTCCTTCTCCAACTCATTTCTCTCTCATATCTCATGATGTCTCCCCCTTCTCTCTCTGAACAAATAAACATTAATTAATAGAAAAAATAAATGACTTGAAGAATGAAATTAATAAGAAAGAGAAAATATTTTATTTTAATTTAAAATTAAATTAAATTACTATAATATTCTTTGTACGAATTAACTAAATAAAAAGAAATTAGTGGTTTTTTTG
This sequence comes from Cajanus cajan, assembly GCF_000230855.2. Lineage (NCBI taxonomy): Eukaryota > Viridiplantae > Streptophyta > Magnoliopsida > Fabales > Fabaceae > Cajanus > Cajanus cajan. Next base: position 77,237,246 of record NC_138518.1, read on the forward strand.
TCATAAAATTTTGGTGTAGGTTGCTAACATACTCCCACTAAAAAATAGGTGAGAGTATATTAGCATTCCCTATATATATATATATATATATATATATATATATATATGAGGAGAGATTAATTTATTCTAAGAGTAAATTTACCTAAACTTACTCGTTTAAATAATTCATATTTTACATCAATTTTCAACGATTTAATCCTTAAATTTAAAGTTCTTAATGTATAGATTAAGTTTGTAAATTTTTAAAAAATTTAAAAACTATTTGATATTTTATTTTATTAATTCAAATTGACGTATAAAATATTTTTATGATTATCTATCATTTTGAATTAATGAAACGAAATATTAAATAATTTTCAAAATTTTTAAAAATTTGTAAACTTGATTGATGTATTAAAAACTTTAATTTCGACAATTGGATCATTGAAATTTAATGTAGAACATGAATTATTGAATAAAGTAAATATATTTAGACTTACTCTTAAAGTAAACAGATTTCTTCTCTCTCTCTCTCTATATATATATATATATAAAGGAATTCACTAATTTTAAGAGTCAATTTTGATAAACTTACTTTATTCAATAACTCATGTTTTAGATTAAATTTCAATGATCGAACCTTTAAATTAAAAGTCTCATAGATCAAACCTAAACCCTAAACCATAAACGTTAAGTTTGTAAATTTTTAAAAAATTTAAAAACTATTTGATAATTCATTTTATTAATTCAAATTGACGTATAAAATATTTTTATGATTATCTATCATTTTGAATTAATGAAATAAAATATTAAATAATTTTCAAAATTTTTAAAAATTTGTAAACTTGATTTATGCATTAAAAACTTTAATTTTGACGATTGGATCATTAAAATTTGATGTAGAACATGAATTATTGAATAAAGTAAATATATGTAGACTTACTCTTAAAGTAAACAGATTTTTTTTTCTCTCTCTCTATATATATATAAAGGAATTCACTAATTTTAAGAGTAAATTTTGATAAATTTACTTTATTCAATAACTCATGTTTTACATTAAATTTCAATGATCGAACCTTTAAATTAAAAGTCTCATAGATCAAATCTAAACCCTATACCCTAAACGTTAAGTTTGTAAAATTTTAAAAAATTTAAAAACTATTTAATATTTTATTTTATTAATTCAAATTGACGTATAAAATATTTTTATGATTATCTATCATTTTGAATTAATGAAACAAAATATTAAATAATTTTCAAAATTTTTAAAAATTTGTAAACTTGATTTATGCATTAAAAATTTTAATTTCGACGATTGGATCATTGAAATTTAATGTAGAACATGAACTATTGAATAAAGTAAATATATGTAGACTTACACTTAAAGTAAAAAGATTTCTTCTCTCTCTCTATATATATATATAAAGGAATTCACTAATTTTAAGAGTAAATTTTGATAAACTTACTTTATTCAATAACTCATATTTTACATTAAATTTCAAATGATCGAACCTTTAAATTAAAAGTCTTATAGATCAAACCTACAAATTTTTAAAAGAGTTAAAAACTATCTGATATTTTATTTCATTAATTCGGATCAATGTATAAAATACTTTTATGATTATCCATCAATTTTAATTAATGAAATAGGTATCAAATAGTGTTTAAATATTTGCAAGTTTGATTCATGGCGTAAGAATTTCTAATTTAATAATTAAATTATTAAAATTTAATAAAAATAAATAAATTATTGAGTAGAATAAATTTATCAAAATTTTTACAAAATATATTTATTGATTACTAACATGAACTTTTCTACCAAAAGAAAAAAGGGGCAAACTATAGTTTGATTAAAAAAGCTTACCGAAAGTTGAAAATGTGACTCTAACCGAAAGTTGATCGTTAAAAATTGAAAGCTATCAAACTATTTTATTAAATTAAAATGTTTGATTATATTATCTGTTAAAAGTAAGATATTATGAATAGACATTTATAAGTTATTTTTATACAAAATTTATTTTTATTTTATGAATAAATATATTTTTTTGGGTAATTATAATTTTTTTAATTAATTTACAAATTTTATATTTTCAATTTAAAGATCAAGTTTTTAATTAAATTTTTTTATGTCGATTATTATATATTTTATTTTTATATTGGGATTCTATTATTAATTTTCTATTATATTATGTTTTATAATATTTTTAATCAAATTAAAATTGATTTTTAGTTGCATATAATTTGAAGGAAAAAAGTTATTGTTGCCCGGCCATATGATGAATAACTTACCTATTATAAAATCCATCACAAAAAATTCATCTATAGCGCACCATATTAAATTGAGCTGAAGCTTCACAGTTAATCCAACATGTGATTAATTATAATGATTAAAACAAGTTTTTTTTTTATAGAATATATAGACTAAAAATAAAATTATCTTAAATTTAAATAACTAAAAGCATATATAAATCAATAAAGTACTTAACATATTTATTTTTGGAAGAGAGGTGTTGGACAAGAAAATTTGTTAAAACTATCAATTAAAACTTAACAATTTAGGGAAAGTTCATAAGTTTCGAAAAAGTCATAATTAATATGTCAATAAAGCGCGTTAGTCATTAAAGCTGATCAACTTAATTATTGCATTATTACTATTGTTCGAAGACCAAATTTTGAATTACTTGACACAGTAGAACATGTAATGTTGGGGATACTATATATACTAAAGAAGTAAGATTTGAGTCATTATTTGACCCAAGTTATCGATAAACATGATTTCATATATATTTTCCTTTAACTAATGACTGAGGTTCAATTTTACTATTTTAGCAGCTGACTGACACGTAAGGTAGGAAGAATATCTCTGTATTATATATATGAACAAATTGCGTGGTTATATGAGCACATGCACATGATCAGACAATCGATCAGGTAGCACATGTCTTCTTTGTCAGATAGATTCATTGTAGTGAGGTGAATGAACCAGCAAAGTAGGAACATAAGACCTGTAATTGATCATGTGTCACACAAGGATAGGGCTGAATGGAACACGTATTAAGATGAGTTTCCGGCCACCGTAACTGAACTGATAGAAACGTTGAAACAGGGAAAAGAGAAATTAAAGACAAGAAAAGGTGGGGAGATTAAGATATGATTGAACACGTATGAGCTAAGCATGGTCCACCACAAAGTTGATTCATGACTTATGGTACAGGCCTAGTCACTTATAAATCGAAAACAGCCAAAAACCATAAATCATATATATCTACGACGGCCATTATGGGGCAATCATTGGCTAATACATAAGGTTAGCCACTAGATGGAATCAAAAGCAATAAATTAATGGTTGTTAATTAAAAAAAACACAAAAAAAAAAGCAAGAGACGGAATCATATCTAATTAAAAGGTCGGATTGAAGAAATTAATTATTATACGATCACTATGTTCATGGTCTTGCGAAATATTTACGTATTAAATTAAGTGTCATGTAAAGATGGATAGGAATCATGATGTCATTTAATAATTTATTATTAAATTTATTAAAAAATATAAATCTCATATTTAGAGTTAGACATTTGATACATCTTTTTTTTCATGTTCGAAAATTATAATTTTTATTAATGATTAAATTTATTTACTAGACAAGAAATATTTTTAGAAATATTTATAAAGGTTGCTTAAAAAGTAATTTTTTTTATTTTAAATTAACAAATAAAGATAACATAATATTTTTATTGTAATAAACTTTTATTTTTAATATGAGAATGTTAGATTCTCACTTGAAAATAAATTGATGGGTAACCCATCTAAAAAACATTATCGAGAAACAATATTTGTTAAGAATATTATTTTTCAAATAACAAACTAAATATGAAAAACTAACATTCCAATCTCAATTTCTAAAAAAAAAAAAAATATTGTGTACCAATTACCTCCTTAAAGTCAAATAAAATATACGAATGGAGGACAACTTTTACCATATAAAGTGTCTTAAGAAAGTGAATTATGACCTAACTCAATTATACAAAATTAACTTTTTTATAAGTGATGATTATTGTTTACTTATATATTTTATTTTGACCATAAATGTAAAATTTACAATTAACAAGGAACTAATAATTAACATTCTTAAAATAATATCATAATTTATATAAATTTATTAAAAAGGTCACCAACCATATTATTTACACATTGGCTAGAAGTATAATCAAAATAAAGTATATAAGCGAGAGAATTTATAGATTTAACAAGTCAATTTTGTAAAGTTAAGTTATGTCTAAAAGAAAATAATTTTTAAATTGACAATAGATATGACCAGTATAGAATAAATAAGTGGAAAAATAATTTTTACCTTACAAACTAGTTTTATAAAATGGAGTTTGATTAAAATTTACAAAAAATATTATCATCATATTCATATTACCCATTCATGAAATTCAATATAAAAAAAAAACACACACACACGCAAGTGTCGCATTGATTATAAATAAAATCAAAATAAAAAATATAAGTAAAAAAGGTGCATCTTATTAATTTATAATTTTGTAAAATGGAATTAGTTAAACTCGCCTTAAAAAAATGGTGGCTCATGGTTGAGGACGATCATTTGATTGATGATGGGATAAATTAAAAGAGATAAAGCAATAGAAGACAGGGTTTGATGGTTGACAAATCCTGTAATGGGGTTTGAGGGTCTTTAAAGATGCCCAACAAGTGGTGTATTACATCACCCTTATCTATGCATGGTGGCGCATCAGCTTGTAGGATCGAGCACGGGAACGAGCCAACCAAGTATTGTGCATGGGAAGGTTATCTTTCAACACAATCATAGGCAACTTTTAGAGCAACACCTTGGCTCATTTATTTGCGTAAAGCCTTCAAATGCTTATCTTCAAACGCATACTCATCCTTTGGTGCATTATCTCTCTCTCTCTTTGGCCCATTCTTTCATTTCACGTTTAGTGCATTTTCCTCTGCCTACCATTTCCCTTTAATCGAGTTTATCCCCCCCACTCCCAAAATTCAATTAATCATTTGTAACAAATCCTTGCCAATTTTCCTCCCGAGATCAGAACGCGACATTTGATTAAAAGCATACACAAATTAACGACGTCACATACACAAAAGGCCTAAACTTTTCCCTATGGAGAATTGACACAAAGCGAGTTCAAAAAAAGAAAATACAAATCCCGACTTTGTCTCCTTTAAATTTCATCCCTCTATATGCCTTTTAATTTTGAGACGCCCAGTGTGTCTACCTTGCAAGCTAGGTTACCACGAAACATGAAGTGGTGGGGCAATATAAATCATCTTGTTTTATGTCATTTGATACAAAATATCAGATTCCCCCTTGGAGAATTAAAAAAAAAAAAAAAAAAGTCTTAAAAAAAAGTGCAATGAAAATGCCCATGCCTTGCACATGCAGCACTTAACCTCAGAGATCCGTACAGTTTCTTAAGCCCTCCAAATCAAATCACTATCCGGAACAGTTACTATTTCAGTGAGAACAAACTACTAGTAGTTTTAAAAAAAGGTGGGAAATGATCAAAATATGCATTTAAAAAAAAAAAAAAAAGTGCAAAGGCAAGGATGGTGCAAGCAAAGGAAGACAAATAGACATGGGTAGGTTCCCTTGGCCTTGAGCAATTCACTTTTACGTTTCATCATGAACACTTTTTCCCTGTTTTGACTTTGTCCTATCTATCTTTTGTTCATACTCCAAGTAATTTTAATTAATCAAGAGTCAATAAGCTTTGGCGTTCTAATCCGTAGGTTTTGCAATTTCCAATTATTGGCATTGCTTTATTTCAACACTTTCCTTTTCAAATGGAATCGGATCAAGCCCGAATATTAGATTACAATCCTATAATCAAAATATGTCCGGCGTTTTTGTCCGCAACTTGGAACAATGCTGTCATCAAGATATGCAATGTTTTCTTTCTTTATTTATTTTTTTATAATAATTATAACCTTTTAGTAGGGCTTATCTGCCCCCTTCCATGATACATGAAAAGTAAAGAGATCCCACTTCTCAATCGCTTTAATCACTTATGATAAACATTTAATTATAGACGATTAGACAATAACCAATAAACTTGTCATGATTAGGATAATGATCGATGATTATATTGAATTGAAAAATCATAAATAATTAGTAACTGTAGAGTGAAGACACCATGCAAAATTACTAAAATAATTAATTTTCATTACTCAACATTAATTACGTATACAAGGGAAAAGAGAATTGAAATGAGTTTGACTGAGGGATACACTGAGAGAAGAGAATATGCTACGTACGTTACACGTAGGGGTACAATATGAGAAGGGTATGGGCCAAAGAGAGGCTAAGAGCAAATTAAGCTTTTGTTGAGTGCCCAATAGTTACAGCTACCCGAACAGGCAAATTTAAACCACACCTTTACATTAATCAAACCAAACACTTATACCAAAGACTACGTACTGTTCTTGCATTGTAGATATGAGTGATATTAGATGTGACTTCACTCGGTAAAGTAATTGATCGTTTAGGTTAACTTTTTTTAACTTTTCTTGTCATCGGTCCCTTGTTTCTCCACATTCATATAATTCTCAAAGGTGAAATAATAATATTCAGACTTTGCCAACACCACCACCAGTAGTTGCATGATTCGGGCCCATTGCTCCACTCTTCACAACGTCGATGATGTGGCCATTCAATTCTTGAGCCTTCACTGGCTCTAGTGCCACTGGAGTGGCGTTTCTGTATATCAAGTACATCACCATCTGAATTATGCCGAACAGAAACCCAAGTGTGTTTGGGAGCTGCATCATGCAAATGCAAGCGTTAATTAATAATTAATATTTTTCAATCAAACTTTACACATGTATGTATCATCTTTATCCAAAAGAAGAGAAGAATCAAATTAAATTGCATGTCCTACGCATAAAAGTTGCTCGGATTAAATAATGGGAATACGGGGAGTCCATATTGCATGCACTTGGATTTATTCATGGGAACCCCACGTTAATGGAGCACGCAAACATTTAATTACGTTACTATAATTGATACGACATTATCACGTTTAAAGCAAAATCAAAAACTAAAGGGGGTGTACCCAAAAAAGGAATGGAAAAAATGAGCAAGACACGTATGCGCCTTTGTTAGAATAATAAAATAATTATAGTTCATAGGGCCAAAAATGTGAGTATTCTACTAGCATTGAACTTACAGCAACGTAATAATCTTTGAGGAGAAGGCCATAGAAGAACCACATAACAGCATTGATGGTTAAAAACATGGACAAAGTAAAGGGCATGTATTCCACGCTCCTCGTCTTTATCACTCGCCTCTGCATGTATTGATCATAACAATAAGTAAGAAGAAGAAAAAAAAACTACAAAAGATTGAAAGGTTCATGAAGAAACTATTAATATATTATTAATTAGGTTTTGTAAAATTCTTACAATAATGAAGAGAGGCGCAGCAAAGACACTTATGTTGAAAACCAAGCAAATCCATCCTATGATAGCAAGACGCTTTGCTCCCTTTGAAAGGTAGAGAGTTGATAGAAGCATGGCTCCGAATCCAAACACATTCAACAAGAGAAGAAGCTTGATGGTCGAAAGCTGTGATTCCACCCAAGAAAAAGAAAACAAAAATATTAAAAAAATATTAAAAGTTAAAAATAAAATAAATTAAGAAAACTAGCTTTAAAGTGAGGTTATGCATATAAGATGAGTTTTAGATATACCCTAGGCTTCCTTGGAGCATAAAATAGGAAGATTGCAAGGTAAATTGACTCCACAACAATTCCAAACGTGTTAATGGTAATGAGAAGGAGTGCAGCTTCCTTCTTGACGAATGCGTAGTAAATCCAAAGCATTGCACTAAACAGTGCAACAACATAAGGAAGTGACTGAAACCCTTCAGTTGATTTCTTCTTGTAAATTTGATAAAAGGTTGGTCTGCGCCAAGATATTTTTACAGTTAATGAAATTACTTCAATTAGCATGCTCAAAGATTAATTACAAAGAATGTGCTAAAAAAAAAAGAGGAAAAGTCACTTACAATGGAGCAAGAAACACTCCAAAGGAGATAATGTTGCCTATAAAAACAAACACCAAAAAGAAACATCCATTAGCACTTGTGAACAACCTTTATTCAGCCTACATATATTTGTTTTGCATGATTGAAGTGGATAAAGTTCAAATGCTATAACATGATATCTTCTTGTTTTACTCTACATGGTATAATTATATTTATTAATTAAATATATTGTTATATCCTAAGTTTCTAAATGCATTAGAGTTGATATAGAAAATATGCCATGCAATATGCATGTTGTCTACCAACTTATTGACAAAGTAATGAATTATAGAAGTAATAATACGATTCAAAATAGAAAAAAGTTGATGTAAACTTTAGGTATTAAGCACAATAATAGGAAAGCTTTGATGAACCATATCACACCAAGATGAAAAAATTAACGAGGATAACTAAGATGATGAAATTATAATGTGGCTAATATGGTAATGAAAGAATGAGTTATACCCAAAAGGCCGAAGACAAAAGCCCAAGACTCGCGATGCATGGCCATCTCTTGAATTTAGAATTAGAATAGTGGTATCTAGGTCTAGATTTGTATGTGCAAAGTGAAACCCTCAGTTGAATGTTAAGTTCTCTTCTCTATGTTTCTCTCTAAATCCCACGAATCGGTATGCACATACTGAGAGCGTATTTATAGGATGAGAAAAGCATAGAGAGCTTGGGTCAACTTGCAAACGGGAATGCGAAACATCAATTTAGCTTTAGCACACTACTTTCCAGTTGTTCCTCCCAAACGCCATTTGCTTTTACACTATCCAAATTAACACCTTTCTTACCTCTCTAACCCCATTTGTTAAAAACCCTTCAACCCACACGGGGTAAATCTTGTAGGCTAGTACTATTACTAGGTACACACCCAAAATTCCCATGGCCCACCATGCCTCTTTCTGATGTGTCACCCACCAAGTGGCTTAAAGCCTTACAACTCATCATCATATAAACTTATATTATGTATATATCCTCTTCCTAAGGGTTAGGGTGAATATTCAAATACAAATACACTCTTTGCCATAACAAATGTTACCGTGGTATGGTAGTAATCCCCACTATCATTATCTTAAAATAATAAATTTAAGTTTAATTCAATTCTATAAAATATCAAATCCTATAAAATTGATTTGTAGAATAAAGATTGTTTTATACTCTCTTCACGTTCAACACTATTAATTAAGCTTGGTACGTAGATAAATGATAAGTGACATTTTATTCAAATATAAAACTATGTTTTATAAATAAAAAAGAAAAATATATATTCTTCATCATCAATTATCTCTTTTTTTTTTTTACAACATAAAAATTCAAATAGAAATATAATTTTCGAACAAAAAAATTGGAATTGAAATTCGAATTAGATTTTGAATTATTAATTTCTTTTTTTAAAGTAGTAGATGATCTAGAAAAAGTAACTTTAAACCTAACTTAACTCTATAAAATTAGTTTGTAAAGTAAAAATTACTCTTCATTTATATATATTTTAATTATTTTATATCTAGTAGATGTTAAATTTAAAATTTTCCCAATATAATTCGAGGTCCACCTTGTGAATTATGGTTAGCGACAGGCAAATGAATTTGAGCTACTCTTTGTGCTGATATTAATAATAATAAACGTGTTTCTCTTTTTTTTCTTTTTTCTTTTTAATAATTGGGCAGCCAGCCACCAAAAAGGCTTAAAGGCGGAGCATGATGTAACCTCCATCTTCCAATTATTCTATTTCATTTTTTTTTTATCCTTCCGACCATTTTCCTTCGCCTCTCAATCACCAATTAATTATCTTAAATCGATTAATTAATCAATCAATAACTCATGCAATAACAATTTGTTAACTTGATATTTGAATATATCACTAAAACTAAAATATTTGGACGAAAAATAACAAGAAATCAAAGATGAATATCCGATTAGTCATATATTCATCTATTAATTAACTTGATTTAAAAGTTTGGAATTCATATATATGGCACATATCCTACAATTGGCGTGCTTCTGGTCCTCCACATAAGCCTTCCTTATACGTGTTCGTTTTTTCTTTCTTTCTTTCGACTTCCTTTGTTAAAACAAGTTTTATTTGTAAAACAACAATTTCGTGCTAATGATTTTGTCGGCGAAAAATGTTATAATATATTTGTAAACAGTACTTGGGAGAGTAAAAAATAACACTCTTCTTTTTTCCAGGATTTTTTTAAAATAAATAATAAGATTACAACTAAGGGTTTGTTTGGTACTGATGAAGAAAATAGAGGGAGAGAAAGAAAAGAAAAAAATAAATAAATATAATAGAAATAAGTAAAAAAAAAAAAATAGAAGAAAAAATAGACATTATTTGGTTGAAATAGATATTATTTGGTTGAAGGGGAGTAAAAACTAAATAGAGTAAAAAAAAATTTAGAAGTTATTTAATTTAAAAAAAAAATAGTAAATAAAATTATCTTTATTATTATCATTTAAATAATTTATTTTAAATAAATAAATTCAAATTGTAGAGAGTAGCTTTTTTTTTGTAGGTTCCACTAAAATTATTCTCACTTCACTCTACTTCCATTTTAGCAAACAACCTTTCAAAATTAACTTTCACTTCTCTTTTTTTTTCCCCTAACTTTTTTAAGTAGACTCGTCTCATTTCAATTTTTATTGACTTAACTTAATCTAAAAAGATTTTATATAAATTAAAATTTAACAAATTACACCTGATATATACTTTAAGGATGTATTTGGGACTATCTTTAAGGTCTTTCCAATCCAAACTAACGTCATGTATTTAATAATTTTTAAATAATTACATGTTAATAATATAATTTTTTACTTAATAAATAATATTTTATCTAGCATGATATTATATTTAAATTGATAGTATTTATATTAAATTATACATGGTAAAACATATTATATTTATAAAACAATTTGACCCAATCTTCTCATATTTATCATATCAAATTTAGATTTATAAAATTAACCTTGTCAACATTTTTAGACGATTAGTGACATAAATAAATTCGTCTCACTTATTCCACAAAAATTTTATTCTCCCTTATTTCTATCTTACTAAACAAATTATATGTGTGTATATAACTTGAAGTTGTGTAATCTTACTAAAAAAATAATATAATAAATAGTATGTTACGTCATAATAATTTTTTTTCATCTATCTATTTAATATATATATATATATATATATATATATATATTAATTAGAGACCAAAGTAACTATTATGACTTAATAAGTTCTCTTACATATTGAAGGTGCTCCATCGGCCATCGTTATTCGATAGTATTGTTAAATGAAAAATTCTATGGTATCTATATATTATTTGAAAAGGTATCAGTACAGTTATAATTATAATTTTATTTTATATTTTATATTTTATATTTTTAATAATTTTTTAAATAATATTTATAATATTTTATTTTTTAAATTATTTAATCATTTTATTTTTATTTTATATGTTTTAATTTTATTTGTAATAATATTATTATATATTTAAATAGTCTAATTTTAATAACTTTTTAAGTATATTTTTGTCTTTTCACTTTAAAATTTTGAATTTCTATATTGTAATTTTAATAATTTTTTATTTTTATTATTTATTAATTATTTTCTTTCTTAATGTTTAGGCTTTAGGATTTATTTATATAATATTTATGATATTTTATTCTTTCATTTTTTTTTAAATTATTTAGTCATTTTATTTTTATTTTATATATTCTAATTTTCTTTGTAATAATATTATTATATATTTAAATATTTTAATTTTAATATTTTTTAAGTATATTTTTTGTCTTTTTACCTTAAATTTTTGAATTTCTATATTATAATAATTTTTATTTCTATTATTTATTAATTTTTTTCTTTTTTAATGTTTTATAGCATTATTAGAATCTTATAATTTTTAATTTCTATAATTTTGTCTTATTTTTTATTTTATAAATATAATTTAAATTATTTATTTTATAATTAAATTACTATTTTTTTTAAAATTTTTATAAATTTACATAAGAAAATGTACTGAAATCCCTCAATCTTTTAAGGGTACCGTAGCAACTCCCAATCGGTGATTTTGGCGTAAAAATCATGTTTACAACATGACATTCATCAAGTTCAAAATACTATTAAAATTTAAAAAAAAATGTCAAATGTTGGAATGCAATTTTATTGCGCATAATGCAAATAGACTATACGTACTACATTGTGTCAAATTAAAATGAACAATACATCTTGTTTCCTTCTAAAGAAAGAATTAAACGGAATATATTGATTAAAAAAATGTTATTCAGGAAACACACCAAGATAATGGGAAAAAAAAAAAACGCATCACACAAGATATATTCCGTAAAATATTAAAATTTGTCTCTTGGATAAATTGTACTTGAGTTGACGACAACTTATCAAAAATGACCCAACAAGATATTGCAAACACTTTGAATCGAACCATGTTTTTCCTATAACAAAAATAAAATTATAGATAACATAGTGAGAAAATTAAATTAATACACACCCTAACAACAACTGAGCATGTAAAAAAGTATTGCAAGTTTATTTAACTAAAAGTCTCTATATATAAGAAGAACCTATTTAATTAATTACCACACAAAAAATCTCTCATTCATCTCCATACTAACACAAATTAATTATATTATATCATGTGATCACTCTCCCATCCCAGAAACAGAGAGAGACTATTTGTGAGTTAATATTGCCGATTGAAACATGATTCCAAAATGATATAAAAGTGGTGACACGGGATTAAATTCTAATTTGATACACAGCCATATTTGTGAATGTGCACTGTAAAAGTGTGTAATGCACTGGAGGAAAGTGTAGGCTATATGGAGAGTGAACCCACTTGCATACCCCCCCATCCATTGTTTTTGCATGATTCCGGAGAAGTTTGAGAGATACTCCCTCCATTCGTAAAATCCTGAATCGCACTAGCTAACTAGCCATAGGGTATCTTCTCTTTTGTGTGTAATCGCATTTCATGGTTCGGATCTTAACCCCTTTGGCATAAAGGAAGGACTCAACGGTCCATAAACAACCACACCTTCATCATGGAGAATATGCTGTCTTACTTAATCAAGAAACGCATTTGCTCCTTCGCCTAGGTATCAGCCGCAATGCACACTACTACTTCTCCATTAACTCTTATAACAATGAGTGTCAATGTGTGAGAATGCTAGTGTATATCTAGGACTCCAACTTATGATCATTGGATAATTTAACAGTCTCACATCAATTGATACATGTGATCAATATATACATTATTTTGATAATATATGATTAATCAATATAAGATTTTTAATAATATTTTTCTCCGAACAACAACAATTAATAATGTTTAGAATAAATTTAATATCATCTTAAAAAAATATATTTAAACTTTATTCAATGTTACAAAATCTATTTAATTTAAAGTTGAGGATTGCTATTCATTATTTTGACAATATCCTTATTCCATGTATGATTTCTAGAAATTACATGAATAAGCATATAGGTATTTGTATGTCCATAATGAATGAAAGTAATATATTATATTGTTGGCAAAAAGCTCCAGTCCCTTATCCACATCCACTATTCTTATTCTCCTCCACCTTCGCAAAAAGCTAGGAATACAAAGTTATGTAGTTATATTAACTCGTGTATCCATTTAAAGAAACTTACATGGTGCAGAGATATAACAATTCCAAAGTAAAAGTGTATTTGGGGATTTGATTTTTTTCTTAAATAGTTGTCTTGGGTAAACGTATGGTTATATACCCAACAAAATATATAAGATAAGGACAGGTGCCTCGGCATAAATTAAAATTAGATGAAATTAAAATTTTCAATAATTCTGAGAGTTGAAGTTAGTGTTGGATTCTATTCGTATCGAGATTGAAATGGAAGTATGAATATAATTTGCGATGGGAGGAAGGTGACGTAGGTTAGACCCCCCACCCCAAAAGAAAAGGATAATGATGATTTTTTTTTGTTTTTCCCTGTGTGTGAGTTAGTACGAAGGAACTCATGAGGATTTCATTTTCAAAATTTAATTTTCATGACGTAAGGTGAGTTTTTAATTGAACCAATAATGAAGAAGGGATATGATATTATCTACGAGTGCATGGTTCAAATAATATTTTAATGGAAAAAAAAGATTCACTTTTTTTCCTGATTTGTATATTGGCATTGCAAAGTGAAGACTGTTTCTAATTTCCCACTACTTTGGATATGAACCATGTGAAAAAACAGTGTCCTGTGGTGCCTACACGAGAATTAATTGAATGTAATCTCTCCTCTGAGGTAGGACACATTTTTATTACAAAATTATCAAAGCAATAGCTAAAAGAACCGAAAAAGTGGAAGACAAGATCACGTTTAACTTTAATTTTATGATCATCGATGATGTAAGAAAATGTGAATTATTATTTTTAGAATGGATTCCAATTCCCAAAAGTGTTCCTTATCATAATGTACGTGAAACTTGAGGTTTTATTTTTTTCATAAATCTCGATCAAATTGAAAATTTATATTTCTTATTTTAAATCTAAAGATTATATATATCTGAAGCTTAACCAAATCAACCAATTTTACTAATTAATATGGATGTATACAAGTATTAATTGGATTCACGTGTATCAATATGTAATAAGATTTTATATTCTTTTTAACTTCTGATTATTTTGAAAAGATGGGATAAATACATGAAATTTTTTGTAACAAAATATTATCTTTAAAGAGATTTGATTCTTTTATGTATGCAAAAACTGTAATAAAAAAAAAACATGTTTATAAGATTGTTTTATAACTAGTACTTACTTTAGTAGGCTAAATATTTATTATATATAACTAAAATTATTTAAAAAAATTATATATATTTAAATATTATGTTTAAATATGTAATTTATATTTTTTTTATTAGTGAGAAAGATATATAATTTATATTTAAAATTTATATAAATAAACATTTTTAAATATATAAATTGTATTTTAAATTTATGATAAATAATTTTATTATAATATAAAATTATTTTTATTTCTTATAATTTATTTTAAAAATATTAAAATTTATTCATAAATAATTATCATTGAATAAAAACTCTTAAAAACATTCTTGTATATTATAATTATTTGTATTTAATATATGAAGGTTGATTTATTGAAATAATTATTATAATTTAATTTTAAAAAATAAAATATTAAATTGAAAACTTAGTCTTCTAACAAAATATTTATTACCTTTATTAATAATTAATTTTTATCAAAATTCTAACGTTAATAATTTCTTTTTAATTATTTTTTTTATTTATAAAATTAAAATTTGGTATCAATGAAAACTAGTTTCGTCTTATCCAACAAGAAGTAATTAGTATATTAGAAAAATAAACGATTAAAAAGATTCACTATTTCTTTGAAAAAGCAATTGAAAAAGATTTTTATTAGGTAATACCATGTCAAGTCACAAAAGGTACTGACTTGATTGAAATAGATAAGTACACAAGGGTTCAACTTAAATTATATTTTTGTTTACCGTTTAATTCTTAATTTGTAATTTTAGTCTATTTATCTTAATTATGTAATTTTAATTTTTTTAATTTTAAAAATTTACAATTTTGATTTATCTATCAAATATGCACATATGTAATTCATGAATACATAATTTTGAAGATAATAATTATTATGTTACATGCATATAATAATATGAAAATACGGAATACCATTAAGTTTCTATTTTTTGAAAACAACTTTTTTTTTTAATAATTTAAACAGCCAATGTATGTAGATTTGTTTGAACCAAAATTATAATTTTTTATAAATTGAAAAATAAAATTTGCATAATTAAGGGGACTAAATTATAAATTAAGAAATAAAAAAATGACTAGAGTGTAAATTAACCAAATAAAAATAAAGAGTATTATGAGACAATTGAAAGAAAAAATAGTTATATAGTTATGAGGTTAATTAGTATGTATACTTATTTAAAATTAAAAGAAATATTAAGAATGTATAATTGAAAGTGTAAGAACTTCGTTAATTATATTTTTGTTTTCCCTATTTTTGTCAATTCACATTTTTTGATTGATCTATTTTAAAATAAAGATTTTTTTAATAATAAAAAAATTATTAAAGATCTAATTTAAAAATAAGATGACTAAAATAGATATGTTTAGTCCTCTTATTTTTAAAAATCAAGAATTTTAGTCCTATTTTTAATTTGATGTAAGTTAATTATTAATTTTTGACATTGTTCAATAACATATCAATACCATCACTTAAATAACGTGATATATAGTGTCATGACATCCAGAGATAAAAATTAAAAAAATAACATACAATAAAATTTTGGTTTGTGTATATTTTAACGAGTGATTAATATATTTTATTCATAAATATTTTTTCATATATTTTTTTTATAGTTATTATTATTAAATGACCCATTATTTAAATATGAATAAACGTTGAAACTTAATAATTAATAAGTGCTAATTTGACAAAAAAAACTAAAATTTCATATTTTTTAAACTAGAGAGACTAAATGTCTCTATTTTAAAATAGAATAATCAAAATTGTGAATTGATAAAAATAGGGGGACCAAAAGTATAATTTAGCAAAGTAATAACTTACTCTCTAAATTATATATTTTAATTTATGATATGAGATAATATATTTCTATTTGCATACTTTCTTTATTTGGACGACGAATTTTAGAAATTTAAAAAATTTAAATTTTTTTGGAATATAAGTTAATTTTATTTTAAATTTTATCATTTTTTAAATGTTTTATTTGGATAAGTCAATCTAATTTTCTTAAATTTTAATTTCTTAGTTTGGATATGATAATTTAATTTTCATCAGGTGTAAAATTGATTTTAAATATATACATACATACATGAATTGAGATTTTAAGATTAAATTTTATAAAAATAAATATTAGCTAATTTTTAAACAGTTAATAGTTTTAAAAATTAATGTTAAATAATATTTAATTATATATTTTTTTAAAATATTTAATAATTAAGATATAGGAGAGAGATATAAAAGATATACATGAAAGATAAGAAATAAAAAGTATGAAAAATTTTAAATTCTTACCTTTTTGAAAAAAAATTGAAATTAAACTATTTTAAGAAATTTCACAAATGTTTGAATTTCAATATTTTTGTAAATTTTTCATCCAAGCAAAACATTTCTTCCCAAAATATTTGAAATTCTTAAAAGAAAAATGAATTACTTCATTTATATATGCTCCATATATAAATCCACTCTAATATGATTTTATTTTTTGGGTTTCAAGTCTAAGTTTTAAATCTTTCTAGTAAATTATTTGTGTGGTCGAAGTTTCAAGTTTTTAAACCAAAAAAAAAATTAAAATTATAAAAATATGAACTAATTTTAATTTTTAAATTTTCAAAACTTAAAGCAATTAATAACTAAGCAAAACAAGTTTTGAGAAATTAATTTGATATATGCACTAATTAAAGTGAAGACTCCTTCAATTATATTATTTTTATACATTTGAATTTTAGAATTAAATTTAGTGTGAGTTTGATTTTTTTAAAAAAAATATGATACTTAACAAAACATATATATATATATATATATATATATATATATATATATAATTATCACATATTTGATTTTAAAATAAGATCGCGGAACAAAATAAATCTAAAGGGGATAAACAAGATAAAATATTTGAAAGATAAAAAAATATTTGTATTTATTTTTTATTTAATAATTATTATTATTTTCATTACTTTTGTCATCTTACCATAGTCGCTACTTTCGTCTTTATTACTATTGACCATCATCATCAATATTATTGTAGTTGTCATTATCATCATCATTGTCATTATTAATAACAGTATGTCTTTTCATTGACGCTGTGACCACCATTGTTATCGGTGTAGACAATGTTGTCACCACTACCAAACACCATCACTAATGTCATCATTATTGCAATTACCTTCACTATTGTTTTATTAAAATAGTTAATTTGAATTATATTAAGATAATTAATATTAAGAAGGATAATGTAGTAAATGTTACATATTTTGCTCGTGTTGTCCATTGTTTGCCTGCATGATAAAATGTTTTTTTTACATAACTTAAGCCTTTTTTATCCTTCCTTAATTTTACTTGTTTAATGATAATTGTCAAACATTTATGCATTTTTTTATTCAATTTAGGCACTTATTGATATATCATATGCTTCTAAATGTTGTTTTTGTCACAAAACATTTGGTCAAGAGTTAATTTTATTTTAGGATTTAATTATTTAAATATTAGATATTTTTAAATTTTTTTGTTTTGAGATGTGACGTAAGGAGAATAAAATTTGAAAGTTACAAATCTCAAAAGGAAATTATCGTCCCAAGTTACAAAGACGTGCTTTGAGTGGACAAATTCGCTTAAAGTGTTCAACAACTCGCTCTGAATGAGTCAAGTTAGAGAGCATTCCTTGGAGATGGAGTTAGCTCGCTTAAAGCAATAAGAACGTTGTTTGCTCTAAATAAGTGAAATTCGCTTAAGATGAGCGCTTTAAACGAGTCAAGTCAGAGATTATCTTTGGAGGATCAAATAGGTTCACTCAAAGCGACCTAATTGGGTACTCACTCGGAGCATATTTGACCTAAAAGCTCACTAGAAAATATTGGAAAAATAGGGTCTTTAGGAGGTTTCTATATCAATATTTTTTCAAGCACAATGTTAGAGAGAATTCTTATACAAATATTCTTATAATCACAGGTTGATCAAAGATCATCTTCTCTTTGTGTAATCTTTAGTCATTAGTGACTAAGTTCTTTATTGTTAGAGATTGGTGTAGTTGATGTACTCATGTAATCTTATTTGTTCTCATTCAATATATTACTTTTTCTATTAATTAGTTAATCGTTTTTACTTTATACTTAATGTTTGTTTTGGCCAATGCATGATTTTATAATTTTAACTGAGGTTAAAAAACTCTTTTAGAATTAAAATACAGGTAAAATGTTGATAACACTTATTTTTCAGGTATAAAGATAAGTCTTATCGATCAATTTTTAAGCCTTTGATCTTAATGTTAGTTGCTTAACAAAAATTACCAAAAAATTGAGATTATCTTTAAACAACCTAAAATTTTTCTCTTAAGGAATTAAGGTTTAAATATTGAGAACTATTAAATTAATTATATAATTTCTAATATCGAATGAAAATTGAGACAAATTTACATGGGAAAAGTTAGTGAAATCAATATCTGACTATTCTTATTATTATATAAATTCAAATTCTTTATTACTCTATTACATGTTTTTTAATTCTATATTTTTATAAATACCTTATATTTTATGTCAAACAATTTTAAATTTCTTTAATCATTTGTTTAATACCAAAAATTATATTAAATAATTATAATTCAAGTTGTTGTGAATTTAATAACTTGAACTTTTATTCAATTTACTATGACATTTAATATACTTATCAAATACATATCATTTAACTAGTGGTTATGAGTTTGGGATTTGAATAAACAATTATCTTATTGAATACTTTAAAAAAAATGTCATCTATAATAATCCTAAAAAAAAAGATTATTTGTGAATGATTTATGTATTTTATACCAAAATATCATATATATTTTTTTAAAAAAAGCATTATTGTTTTCACTCAAATTCACATATATAAGCTGGTTAGTGCTTGTATTGCATATATGTATATGTTATTTAAGGAGCACTACAGATAATTCGTTGGCCATAGATAATTTAAACAATCATTTACATACTTTAAATAAGCATCTAAATATATATTTAGATTTTAAGAAGCGGAAAGGCACATGTAATACATTAGTTGTGTAAAAAAGAGATAACTAAAAGTACTTAGGATTCCACCAATTAAAGTCGTACAAGCTGGTATGGTACATGCATGATATATAAAGTTTATTCATCCTATCATCATCTACTCACATAGCCACCAAATCCTACACACTGCGCAGCACGATAATGGTGGATATACGAGGGACTTTTTAGAGTGCTGATAAACACAACTCATGGGATGAAACATCTTGTGGTGGAGGAGTCCGTATAATTCCTTAATTGGCACAGAAATGATTAGACATACACGTCTCACTATAAGGGTAGAATAAATACTTTCAGGACCACCTTTATATATATATATATATATATATATATATATATATACTGTGTATTCTACACTATACATGCTCTTATCCATATCTATTTTCCCATCTTATATATTATCCATATCCAATCATT
Organism: Cajanus cajan; assembly: GCF_000230855.2. NCBI lineage: Eukaryota > Viridiplantae > Streptophyta > Magnoliopsida > Fabales > Fabaceae > Cajanus > Cajanus cajan. Next base: position 77,257,539 of record NC_138518.1, read on the forward strand.
TTCTGCTTAAGCCAGAGTTCAAATTTGTCCCTTTATTTTCATTTTGCCTTTTCTTTTCAGAATCTTAATTGGGACATCTGAGCCTAAAACGTTTTCTGTTTTTTTTTTCTTCTTTAATTTTTATTTTACTTTCTTTTTCAGCTTATTAAATTACATTTCAGGCCATTTAGGATTAGGTAGGCTCAGCTGTTACCTTTAATTTTATTCCTATTTTATTTTAAGTTTTGTACTTTGGGCTTTTAAAGCCCATTCTGAAAATAAACGATCAAAGTTAGGAAAATACAATTAAAATTATAATAGGTCAAGCAACTCGGTTGTAGGCCCATTTATTTAATAAAAAAAAAGTCAATTTCATTTAAAATTATAATAGTACAAACAATTTTTTTTTATAATTTACATATTAATAATAATAAATTATAGAAGGAAAAAAAATATGTTAAAAACAAATAAAAAAGAAACGAGAAAAAAATATGATTATTTTCTTAAGTTTATTGAAAAATCCATTGAAATGTTAATAGTTTCTACACATTCTTGTACAAATTTTATTTTTTATAAATTCACAAAAATAATTTACAAATAATTTTTTTTTTATTTTTTATTAAATAGAAGATAATAGTATGAAAGTCGTAAAAAAAAATTAATGAGTATATCAGTAAAGTAGGAAAAAGATGTCTTATTCTCATAAAAATAATCAAGAAAATGATTAATATTTGAAAAATATCATTCAACATTTAAAATTACATATGAGAGATTATATCAATAAAATTATCATATTTAATTTTTATATTATAATTAATTTTAACCCCTCTATTTTTTTTTCAAGCTCCCCTGTTGAATCCCATGTTAACCACCCAAATCTCCTTTTCATTGGGTAAACCTTAATAGGTTAGATTTTTATACACCATATGCATCATTACCGTGATTTATGACATCAAGTAATTTTAGCTAAACAAATTTTATCCACAAATATGAAGATGCGAAATACTAGCGATACATTTTTTTAAAAATCTTAATTAACTATAAAAAAAAATATCTGAAAGAGTGTTTAAAATATGTAATTAAACCAATTAACCTAGAGATAGGAGATTTGGAGTAATATAGATAAAATAAAAAAAATAAAAAAAATTGTTTGAACTGAGTCTTGTGTGAGTGTGAGAGTGAGACAAACATTTCTATAGGTAGAAGCATACTCAACATTATGTATTCATTCTGATTCAATCAGTTCGTGGGATAGCTCCTTGCAATAAGATTTGGGGACAACTTGTGTGAACTTATTATTTTATATTCGGTGCTTAATAACACACAAAAAAGAAGAAGCAGAAATTACATTAAAAAAAGAAACTAATGACAAGGCAAAGAGATAAAGACATAGATATCGATCTATAGTGCATAATTGATCATATCGTCTCTGCCCCTCGAACCCTTTCGAGATTTCAGACGAATTTGAACAACATACGGTGGCAGAGAGAGAGAGAGAGAGAAAGAGGCATGACACGTGCACATGTATATCCCTTCCTTATGTTGTTACACGTAGCTGAGTTCCTTCCCTTGTTTTGTTGCTATTATTGTTGAGTTGTGTTTGGTCACGAGCGTTAACAACTTGCTCCTGTTTTTTCTCTATTTTCTCAACGTGCTTCTCTTCCTTCTTCTCTCCAAGCTCGATATCAACCAGTCCACTCCCATCACTCGCAGTAGTGTTAGCGTTTTCGTCATTGTTGGTAACATCGTCTTTCTGTTCTGGCACCTTTTCATCCTTCACGGGCTTGTTCTTTCTGTATATTAAGTAGAGCACTATCTGAATTGTTCCAAATGTCACACCCACAAAGTTCGGAAGCTGTATCAAGAGAAAGAACATTTTATTATTTATTGTTTATCAATAATTTTGAAATTAAAAACCAACCATATATAATATTAATATATATATATATATATATATATATATATATATATATATATATATATATATATAGCATATCCCTGAAATAATCTAAATGGCTTGTTGGATTGATTTCAGTACTTACTGTAACATAGATGTCCCTCAGGAGAATACCGTATGCCATCCACATAATTGCACTTACTGTGAGGAGGAGTGAGAGAGTGATCGGCATGAACTCAACACTTTTGGTGCGAATAACCACTTTCTGAAATTCAACAAGTTCAACCATGCATGCAGCATGTTGATTACTGATTACTACCAATAAATGTTGTTTGCATATTATCTATATTTTGTATCAAATCAAGTAAAATTTATTGATTATTATGTAATATATATAAATATTTTTAATAACATTTATAACTAATCAAATATATTTTAATTATTTTTAAAAATTGTGATTAATTTTCTATCTACCAAACACTTTCTAAAAGAGAAAGATAAACAGTGTTTAACAAAAATATTCAGCATCACTAATTTTCAATTTTGGTAAATACTTGTAAGAAAAATATTAGAATATATAAATTGAATTGAGTTTTTTTCATAAGTTAAAATTAAACTTATCAAATCAAGTTTTAAAAGAAGTTAAATTTGAAATTAAACTTCTATAAAAGTAAAATAATAAGAGAGAAATTAAATTTATTTTACCATCTTAATTTTTTTTTTTTATATAGGGTTAGTTGAAAAGTTTTAACTTAAAAGCTTAATCAAAATTTTAACTCAAACTAGTGTTGTATATACTCACAATAATGCTCAGAGGTGCTGCAAACACACTGGTAGAAAGGACAACACAAATCCATCCAAGAAGCTCGATACGTGCTGTGCGTTCTTTTGCTAGAACGTGGGTGAGAAGAATAACCAAGAAAATCACCCCAACGTTGAACAAGAAAATCATCTTCAAGGTAAAGTACTGCGAATCCAATCATAGTCTCAAATTAATTATATTGGTCATATATATGAAAAATTAATGACAGAGACATTGTAAGTGTCCTATATAATTATAATTCACCTATAGCATCAACATAAATTTATGTATACTTACTCACCCTTGCTTTCTTGGGGCAATAAGTGATATAGATGACAAGGTAAACTGTCTCAATGAAACATCCGAATGCATTGATGGTGATGAGAAGTATTTCGCCCGTCTTTATGTAGGCATAAAAAATCCAAAGCATTGAAGTGAAGAGTGCAGCCACATAAGGAAGTGATTGGAAACCTTCCGTGGTTTTCTTCTTACAAACTCTATAAAATGTTGGTCTGCAAAACAAGCATGCAATGCAAGTGACTCAATAATTTGATCTCTCAACTAGTACTAGTTACGCGTCATCATAATAAATGAACAAGCGTCACTTACACTGGTGCTAGAAAGCAACAGAAGGAGACAAGGTTCCCTACAAACAACGTTCACAAAGAAAGAAAATCATATCAGTTCATCTCTCGAGACACATAAGCGAAGAAAACGCAAATTTTCATCACTAAATTTGGTCATTCATTAGTAGAGATGTGAATTAGCTTAATGTGTAGAGATACCTAGAAGTCCAGCAGCAAAAATCAAACGAGGGTCGTGAGTCATGGTTTCAGAATATGATAAATATTCCCTCGATTGAAAAAAGAGAGAAGAGAAAAGAAGGAAGGTTTGAAGGGAAGGTAGCTCTAGCTAGCTTTGTGTTATTAAGACCCTTGCCACGGAAGAAAAGGGAATGAAGATCCCTTATATATAGTGAGATAGTGAACCACATTATGCAACCATGAATTCAATGAATGATATTGTGAGGCATGCATGTAATTTTGGGTGCCAACTCAACCCATTATTATTGTATCTAGTTGGTGTGATGTAGCTCTTTAATTAATACTCGGCCCGACCCTTTCCTTATTATAACATTTTTTTTAATATTTACGTCTGAAAATGCCTTCTCCTGATATCATTTATGTTTTCCAACGCCTCACTGTTTCCACTCGCACGTGACTCATCTCTATTATTTGCCCTCTCATTCCCCTTTCAACAAGTCTCACTCATTTTATTGCTTGTGTTGGTGTGGAACCTCAATATTTTGATGCGCAATACGCCGCCAAAGATCCCTTGCTGTTGCTGATTCACACCACCATTATTAATGCTACAATTAGGTCACCAAATTTTCATGAGCTGGAGATAAGAACGAGACACGTGTCACAATGAGGTGATCACCCATCCACTGTTGCATTACAACAAGTTGGAGTGTATTACTAGAATTTGGATGATTTGCTGATACAACAGTAATGATATATATTATCAAAAATAAAAAGTGTTCAATATTTCTAATCTTGAAAAATTTTAGAAGTGTTGTTCAATACTTTTATCTAAAAAAAATATTTGTTTTAGAATTATTATTCTTGATATTGAACCATTAAATTATAGGATATATTGTTTTATTAAAAAGACACAGACACAAAGTTTCAATGCAATCAATAGTTTATAGAAAATAATAGTGATAAATTTATGTTGTTTCTGTCTAAATTAGGATTATAACTTGCTATACAAGAAGGGAAGATCCAGATGCTTAGAGATATTTATTTCTTTCCACGTAAATCCAACTCAACACTATCTGGATGGTATAGTTTTTGACTGTGACACGTGACGGTGGAATTTGAAGTTCTCCTCGTGATTAACTTAAATGTGTCTCCTTTGGTAGATTCACCTTGTGATATGATGACAAAATATCTACCGGCTTCATAATAATATGTGCATGTGAATTCTATTTTCTTTAGAGTTGTATTCTGTTTTATAATATATTATACAGATGATTACTTTTATATTTTTCCATTACATCGTATTTTATCTTACACATTTTTTTCCTCTCTTCCAATATCTTATTTGAAGAAGAAAAAAATAATGAAAAAGTACAATTTCCCGTTCTACTTATACAATTTTAACTAGCTTAATTACTTAGACAATATACAAGGCTTGAGTTTTAAATCAACCTTTGTGTGGGCATATATTTATCTAATAATATAAAAGTGTGAGTTTGTGGAGTTTAGGTTGAGTGGTTTATGAGTCCCAAAGGTTTGTGTCCCATACATTCGCAATCCGCTCATTTATATACTCTTATATCTGCTTTTAACTCGTTAATGTGGGACTTAAAATATCAAAATTACGTAAGGCATTATAGAAAGAAAACATGGTGTATGTCCGTGCACGTGATGCCGTTATTAAATGTTTATTTTTTCATAATTATTGATGTTTTACAGTTAATATGTTTTTTTCATAATAAGTACCGTATGGTGTATAGAAAAATTTGAAAGTAAACATTATAGTAGTTTTTTTAATATAATATTAATCACTTATTTTTATTTTTATAGCTTAAAAATATTTTTAAAAATTGTTGTAATAAAATTAATAATTAAGAATAATTAAATAAGTCAATTCATCTTGTCCTATAAAATAAACCAACTCATGTATGCATAGTCCTAAAAATTGGATTTAATTGATTGATTTGATCAGAATCAATCATATTGATCTTAAAAATAGTTTTGTAGCAAATCAATAAAATAAAAAAATCAGTAAGACGATTTAGAACCTGTCAAAACAGGTAAAATCGATTGAACTGATTTAATTAAAAAATATATTTTATTTTTAAAATTTAATTTAAAATATTTTTAATAAAAATACATATTTAAATAAGATAAACTATTTTTAATACTTATATTATAAATATAGTATAATTATTTATGTCAATTTACTATTTTTAATATCTTTACTTTTTATAATTTATATTATATTAAATTGTTATCCTTTTATTTTAAATATAAATTTGTTATTATTAATGGATATTGTTATGTGTTATTAAAATTTAAAATTAAATATTATATTAGATTAAATCCAAAGAATTTATAGTTAATTTTTTATTTTAATTTTTAGTTTTATGAAATTATTATATTACATTTATTGAATATTATTTTTGTATTGATAATGATAATAATAATAGTTATTTTATTAATATTAGTTTGATGATAATTGAATCATAAGTCTTTGAATTAGTGTTTAGTATAGACCGATTTAATAACCAATTCAGTTTTAAAAAATATTGTATAAGAGAAGTAGGTCAATAAGTTTTTAACTCATCTTAACAATAAATTTGCAACTCAATTAGCTCAACAGTTAAAAAATAAATACACTAACTTAAATTTTGAATAATAGTTTATTTAAACATAATAAATTAAATAAAAATCATAGAAAATTAATAACATGATTGTTCGCACTTAGTTAACATTTATATATGGTTATATATATTATAATACGAAACATTAATCCAAAAGAGTAAAAAATGATACTATTGTTTTATTTAAATTTTGTATATTAATATAGTAAAGTGAAAGTCAATCATAAAAAATAAAGTAACATAATATAATGATAATTAAAAAAAAAAAAAACGAGTTGGTGAGTTCATCTATCTTACATTTAGCCCGTTTCCTTTTTAGGTCAGGGGTTGATTAATTGGAAATCTCAACCCGTTACAAAAAATTGGAGAAAAAAAAACACATTAGTCAGATTCTTTTATTTATATATATAACCAATCCATTTCACTACCTTTTCTTTGGTAGAGAGATAGGCATTTTAAGAAATACTAAATATTATTCAAAAACTAGTAAATTTAATTTTAAAATTACTCATTTAATATTTATTATTAGAATAGTTGTGGAGTATGACCTAATTATTAAATATGAATATATGTCAAAAATAATAATTCATGAAACTTAAAATTTATAAAACTTCAATAATTTAAAATACTAAGCATCGATAATTTTGGGGAAAAAAGTTTTTTTTGTTTATAACTAATCGATCTAAGATTAAAAACTACATTGGTCCTATAATTTACTAAAAAATTCTTTTAGTTTTTATAATTTTTTTTAAAATAATGAAATAGTTTTGCTTTTTCATTAGTTTTTGACATTAAAAATTACCAAGAGTTATTAATGACAATTGTTGACATTTACATAATTTTTTACATAAATAATACTATTTTTAAAAAAAATTATCTAAATAGTAATTGTGCAAATTTATTTCTCCAGCTAGCATCATTTACTGTTCACGTTCAAAACGGACCATTCTGAAATCAGAACGGGCCGTTCCGGATTAAAAAATAACACATGAAAAACAGATCAGAATGGGTCGTTCCAAAAATTAACACATAAAAAGTGGAAACAGAACAGGCCGTTCTGTCCTATAAATAAATTTTTTTTGTTTGATTTTCACTTATGAAATACCAAAACTAAGAAACTACTATCAAGTGATTAAATTTATTGAATATTAACATTATAAATATAACTAAATAAATTTATTAAAATTCATTACAACAATAAAGATCAATGGTGGCGAAAACTGAATTCATGACCAATATTTGGATATGTCTTCCTAGTGTGACCAGGGGTGTGACAATAGGAACAATTTTTTACATGATTATATTGTTCTCTAATGTCTATCTCTGTTCTAATCTTGCTAACTTTGGCTGACCTTTGAAAGTTCTCTTGAGTTCTGGATTTTGCCACAAAGTTAAAAGAAACGCAACATTCGAGAAAAGTTTGACCCGCTAGGAGATTTATAATAAGGCTAAATGAAATGTGGTATGATTGCAGCAAGTTCTAGAAAGGTATACGAAGGACAGTTTGGAGAGCTCCGACATGAAGATTATTGACCTACTTACATTGGTCCAACTTTGTGGCCAAATCCATAACTCAAACAAACTTTCAAGGGTTGGTCAAAGTCCAGCAGAATTAAAACAGAGATGGACATTAGAGAATAACATAATCAGTTTCTGCCACCATTGATCTTTATTGTTGTATTGAATTTTAATAAATTTGTTTAGATATATTTATAATGTTAATATTCAATAAATTTAATTATTTGATGTTAGTTTTTGAGTTTTGGTATTTGATAAGTGAAAATTGAAAAAAAAAAATTTATTTGTAGGTCAGAACGACCCATTATGATTCCTCTTTTTATGTGTTAATTTTGATTTTGGAACGGCCCATTCCGAAATTGAACAGTAAATGATTCTAATTTGGGAAATAAATTTGCACAGTTGATATTTGGATAAATTTTTTTTAAAATAGTATTATTTGAGTAAAAAAAACTCATATTTACAAGTGTCACATCATAAAATAAACCACGTCATCAAAAGTGCTCCATCAATAAAGACTAAAAATAAAAAGAATTATAAAGATCATACGAAAATAATTATAAATACCTAAAGAAAAAGCAATATATTTGCTGTGCAACAAAAAAATGTATTTAAACTTTAAATTAAACATTAATATAAAATAAATACTTGAATATTAAATTGACTTCTATAAATTTGAGTCTGATTATCTAATTCATAATTTCAAAAATTGACTTGGGTCTGATTTTTGTTACGTACGATCTAAAGTTTAAAACTTAATTTGTCTTATTTGAATATTAGGTTTCATATAATATATTATAATGGTAGCACCATGATATTTTGTATGCTTTTGATTTTTAGTAATGAACTAAGTCACCCTTAAATAAGATGTTTTGCCTACACCAAAAATTAAGATAATATAATCACCCATTATAACCAATGAGATCCACCCATCCAAACATATTTTCTAATCATGATTGCAACGACGAGCTAGGCGAAGTTGTTTGGTTCTAGCTGTCTTTTAAATGTGCAGTCATACATATATACATATTAATATCGTTCACTTAAACAAACTTGAACTATTTAAAAAATAATAATTTTGATTTAGCTTGGCCTGTTTAAATTAAAGGTCTATAGAGGTAAAAACATGCACGTTGATCTATCAAGGATATGTCATAAAAATATTAGTTAATGGAGTAGGTCAAATACATGTAGTAGTCTCTTGTTACTTCTTTCATTAGATAAATGTTTGTCATATAATTGTTTTCATATTTATACAGGTATATGTTAAGTAAATTTTTACATTTTTTTTCTATATTAAAAGGTATACGTAGATATTTATTTAAAATAACTTATAAATAATTTTTAAAAAATAATTTATATGTATTCTAATAATCTATTTAAAAATTATAACTAAAATATAAAACTTCACTTATTTAAATATTATACATAATTTTACTAATCAAGATTCTTTAATTTAAAAATTAAATTTAATTGTTAAATTACTTCATTCCAATAAGTTCAAACAAATTTAATAAACTAAAAAAAATTTAATTCTACAATTCCAAATAAAATTTAAAAAATTATAATATTTCAATCTTAGTCTAAATAAAATAAATTTAAGTAGTATCAAATTTTCACTTAACATGTGTTATATACTTTTTAAAAAAAAGTAATTTTATTATAACAAGTATTTAATAAATATTTGCAAACAAATGCCTTAATATTTATCCCCTTCTCCATTTATTATCAGTTACAAATATATTTATTTAAATTATTGATGGTAACAATTTAAATATTCATTTATTTTTCATTACAAATTTTAATTAATATTCACGAGTATGAATATTTTTGTGTGCTAACCTTCAAACAAATTAAATTAGAACTTAAAAATTAACATGTCATTTTTCTTTTTAATCCTTTATAAATTATTTATATTCTTTTGGTATGTATTATATTTATTAATTTTTTGTCTTAAGTCTCCGTAAATTATTTTTTTCAGTCCTTAATAACCTAACATTGATGACTTACAGTTACTGGTATGTCAATATCGTTAATCATGCTTGTTAAATATCTTTAAAAAAAAACGTTTTCTAAATTTTTTCTTAAATATATAGGAATTAAATAAATTATAAGATAACAATATATTTAACAACGTTTCTGGCGGCGCCCCCTCCTCAGACTTCTCTGCCACTATTCAAAGTCCAATTTTTTTTTACCTGCTTTCTAAACGATAGTTACAACCACAAATCACAATGGAAGTCCCCGTCAAATAAATGATTGTATACAAAACGTTAAAAACAACTGCAATATTTTTTCTTCCTGTTACATAATTTATTTATTATGTAGCTCATTTTTTTTCCTTTCCATCCCTCTTTTCTTTATTGTGTAAATATAATTCTTACTAGTGGAATTATATTTTATTTAAATAAACAGTAAAATATTAAAAAAAAAATGAGTTCACTGTAATCAATATACATATTGTAACCGTTGAGTTTTTTTGTTTGTTTATAATGATTTTATTTAAAAGAGAATCGTAATTATTAAAAAAATGTAAAATGATAAATTAGAACATTAACAAATAAAAGAGAGTTACAATCATTAAAAGATAAATATATCTTAAAATAAATAAACAAATTAACTCCAAGCGTGTGGTTCAGGTAGGGGTTGCAGATCCACACTTAAACAAGGTTAGGAGTTTGAATCCTGCCTTATGTATACAGCTACGTTAAATCTTGAAGCTAGTTATCTCACCTTTTGAAGTATCTCTCTCGTAACGAGGAGATTAGTCACGACGCGGATGTATTCGGCGGGTTAGATTTTGGCTGGCCGTGGAGTCACAGAAAAAGGAAGGAAATCATGGAGACGTCAGAATATATATTTTGGTGGTTGTGATTTGAGGGTAGTCGCTTTTATCATTTAGTGCATGCATGTGCTCTATCTAATTCAATTCATACACTAATTTTTAGTCTTGACGTTTCCAAGCACTTTTATTTCTTTGGTCTCAAATTTCCAAGTACCAAAGTCTAAAGAAAAAGAGATTGGAGTATAGGGTCTCAATTTTTCTAAGTGCAAATTGCATTACCAATTTATTTATTTAAATTTAAATTCATTCGTTTATGGTATACATGTGAATCAAATTGCGTCGTTGGTTTCTCTATCAAAATTCCATCACTTTCTCCTGACATATAGTGGCTCTTTGGACCCATCTTTGGAAGAAACCTAGCTATGTTGTTTAATGTGTTACATTACATATCCTAACTTACGTGTTAATGTGGTGTTTTGACCCCTTTTCAAATACAAGGATAGGTCTTGCACCGACAAGTTTAGTAACATTACTCATTAAGAGTATTTAATATACCTTGTTATATTTTTTTTTTCATTGTTTAAAAAAAATTGTACAATTTTATTTTTCATTATTTAATAAGATAATTTTTTTTTCCTTGAAACACCATTTGTATTAAAGAATTTTGTTTTTGTGTGGCTCAAATAAATGGTTAAAATCCTTGGTGGGGTATCTGGAATCAGCTGGAATATTTAGTCAGAGTTAGGATAGGACGTGTGAGACCCCCTTCTGATTTTCTTCTTTTCTTCCACAAGGCCCTACCCTCTCCCTCTCATTTTTGAACTGAACCCTTCTTTTCCCCTTCGTTTGAACTCAAGGTGGTGGTGCTGGGTTGTGAGGTGTGCTAGCTGGTGTTGGGGTTCCCCTCTCCTTCCTCCTGCATTCAAGCTCCCTAGTTTACTCTTCTCTTCCGCTCAAGCTTTCCGGAGCTCAGAATTTTCACCCGAGGTAAGGGAAGCTAGTAATTTTGTTTCTTTTTCGCTGTCCTTGACTGTGGACGAGTTCTATAAACTCGTTAGATGCTTGTTGGTGTCTGATTCATGGCTGGAATTGAAAGAAAGTTTGTTTTCTTTGGGGTTTCGGGGTTGTTGAGAAATTTTGGGGAAAATCTTTGAATTGTTGTTGCATGTTGAAAAAGGTGGTATTTTTGGACTCTTGGATGAAATTGTAGTAAATTGAACCGATTGCATGCGGGGTTCTCTTATTATTCTACAGATTTTTGAAGAGTTTTTCGAAAATGGTTGGCTGCTGCTGAGCTTCGCGCTGAGCGCGGTTCTTCGCGCCTGGGCGCGTGGCCACCAGGAGACCCCTTTTGGCCAAGCTCGCTGAGCGCAATGACGAGTGCGCTGAGCGCGCTTGAGAATGTGAGTCTCTGGCTGGCCCGCGCTGGGCGTGACTTGGATCGCGTTGGGCGCGATACCAGTTGTGGCAGGTTTTGGTTCTTCTTTTGAGCGCTGAGCGCGCCCCTTGTCGCGCTGGGCGTGAGACTCCTTAGGAGTCTCTGCCTTGTGGGCGCTGAGCGCAAGTTGAATTGCGCTGGGCGCGAGACCAAGGGAGGTCTCTGCCTTCCCCGCGCTAGGCGCGGGTTTTGGTGCGCCGGGCGCATGAGACTCCTTGAGTCTCTGCCCGGCCAGCGCATGGCGCAAAGACTATTGCGCTAAGCGCGAGATAGTCTTGGGTTCTCTGGTTGAGTCCCGCTGGGCGCGGGCACACTTGCGTTGGGCGCGCTGACCCCCTGGTGCTCTCTGGTTGTACTGCGCTGGGCGCAACCACGTATGCGCCGGGCGCGGAGATGGGATTGTTGAAATGTTTTATGTTGAGTTGAATTGAAATGGAAGGTGATGAAACGATGTCTAGTAGATAATGTTGCTGTTGATATTGAATTGTATATGGTGAATGTGTTGAGAAGTGGTGTTGAGTTGCAAGTTGATATGTTGAGTTGTATAAGTTGTGTTGTGTTGGAATGTTGATGTGAGTTGATGTTGGCCGCAAGACTGAGTTGTTGTAGGCCGAAAGGCTGAGTTGTTGTAGGAGATCTCCGAGTTGATATGCGTGACGACGCATTGCATTCTTATTGATGATAATGTTGAAAACTGATGGAATGTATGTTGATGAAGTGTACATAGTTGTGTTTGTTTCTTTCTTTTTTCTTAAAAAAATCTTTCCATATGCTATTTTTTTTATGCTAGCTTACCCTTTGTGTTTCCATGTGGTTGGACTGCTATGATCGTACTATGTACGGGGAGCAGAGCAGGGATAGAAGGTGGATAGCGATGAGTCGGCAGCTGATAGATGGAGCTGACATCTATGGATGTTTTGTTTGTTTTAGTCACTAGGCATAGTGACTTCTGATGTAATTCTTGTTTTATATACCCTAATTCTAGTCGGATTCGGGACATATGTATATACTTATATTCTAGACTCTATATTTATATACTTGTTTTCTATTCTGTCTAGTGTTTCCGGTGTGTTTTGTTGATGAGTGGAATGGCCAGCCGAGTCGTTACAGGACGAGTTGATTTAAATGAAAATTGACGAATGCAATAATGAAGTGCCTAGCTAGCTAATACTCGAACTCTCGTATTCTATCAAGTACTGTGCTTTGAGAGAATGAGACCCTTCACATTCTCATCAATCTGAATACCAAATGTATTGCTAAATTATTATGGATATCCATCTGTCCACTTATAGATTATTATTATTATTTACATTTTAAGATAGAAGGAGTAACAGTTATATTAGGAGGCTAAATTTGAATGATTTTTTTTAATATTTCATTGAAATTGAAAACATGAATCAATAATTTTTTTTTAATGCTAAAACATCAATCTATATATATGAAACGAATGAAATATTATCATGTACTCAAACAACAAACAATATCTTAATCAAAAATGGAATTATTCATCAAACACAGTAAAACAGTGTATAACTATCCATAATGGACTTTGGGCTCTATGGCAAGAAACTTGGTGCAAATTTGATGTCTACATATATATACCATTAACATCACTTTAGTATGTACGTATTTAATATATTTTGTCACTTTATTAGAATTATTAACTTTAAGTATTAGGGTATCTTATGCAGAAATCTCATCAGCGGATATCCAAGGAATTTAGACAAGTCTATAGTAACTCAAACAAGTCATCAGCCTAATCAGACAAGTAGTGATCCAATCCAAATTCATCTCACACAAAATTCCTTCATTTTGGGTGTTATTGAAAAAAAATGGAGAGCCACACATTTAGACATTCCTAAAATTGATTCGAAATAGAGTGTAACCCTAGCCCCTATCGCCATGGATTGAAGTCTATTTTTGTTTCCTCAATGATGGGGGATATGGACCCGCACACCACCACCAGACACGCTCCACAGTTCCCATGATCTCAATCTCAACCGTGGAAATGCCTTTCATCGAATTAAATGCCTCAATTTAGGACAACTCCTTCGTTTCATTCATTCATCAACATCACTCAACGTAACATATTACTCTTTAATATTGTACACGTGATTGTCAATAATTTGATGCCACCTGGCCCACACAAACGATGCCACTTGGTTTTTTTCTGGAACAAAGTGCACTACTTGCTATTATCGCTTCTGCCATACTAGAATGTTTGTTATAGTTAAGCTTAGGTTAGTTCTGTACTGTAAACCCACACCTTAATAATATACTAGTATTATAGAATTTTCAATGTCAACTGAACTGTACTAAAATTTTAAGAAGTCAAGGAATTAGGGATTTGCCTCCCAATCCAGAATCGCCAATCAATGTGTACTTGAACTATATGCACCACATGTACAGGAGCATCCATGCATTATTGCAAACACTGATCATGACAACAAGTTATAAATATTGTACATGTTTCAGATCATGTAGTCTAGATCAATTTCTATGTAATACGTAACTTGTATTAGTTGAGACTGTATCATTCCAAAACATGTACTAATAATTTCTCAATAACAGGATAGTCATCGCTCACCGTACATAGGATAATAATGAGAGGTTTTGTGTTATGTGTATATACCAGTATTAATGTAGTTAATGGAGTTAGCTGCCATTTTGGATCAGTCATTCATTCAGGTTGTTAGAGACTGTTGATTTGGATTAATTAATTAATATGATATGCCACCATACGTTGCAATTAATTATCTCTTCTGACTAAAACGAGATAATTAGAATTCGTGGCAATGTGACACATACACAAATAACTATGTCTGATAGGATGCTGGTATCTTGAACACTAATTATTCATTCTGGCACAGTCACATTCAGATGTAAATAAATAATTAATTCAGGTCCTTTGAAACTGTCATTGTTAAGCAACGGTTATGCCATTTTCTCAGACGAAATACCTACCTCATCATGGCCTCATACTCAATGAGGCAATAACATTATTGTAGCCTGAAAAAATAAAAATATTAATCCAAATTTTATTAACTCCTGAGTCATTCTGGTGTTTGCAAGAATGGTTCCCACAATATTAAACGTGAATTATATAATTTTTAATTATCAATTTTAAAATATTGTATAGATCTTGTTTATGAAAAACAAAATTCTTCAATCAATGTTGATACGAGTATCAATCTTGAATTCCTGTAAAAAAAATTAAAAATTCAATATTTTAAAAACTAGAATAGTGGATTGAACCTAACTCAACCCTACAAAACCGGCTTGTAAGGTGAGGGTTGCTCTCCACTTATATACTATTTAATTGCCTAATCTCTAGTCGATGTGGGACTTGGGTTTTTCCCAATACACCCCCTCACGTCCAGCACTATTGGGCTTGGTACGTGGATAAATGGTAGGTGGCCCTTTTCTAATTGACGGGACTTGAAATACACCCCCTCATGCCCATGGTGCATGTATCAATGAATAGTGGGTGGCCCATTTTTAAAGTGGATCTAAATGGCTCTGATACCATCTTAGAATAGTGGATTAAGCCTAACTCAACCCTACAAAACCGGCTTATAAGGTGAGGGTTGCTCTCCACTTATATACTATTTAATTGCCTAATCTCTAGTCGATGTGGGACTTGGGTTTTTCCCAATAGACTCAGTTAAATCAATTTAACATAAGGTGTTATCACTACAAGAAATTTGTAGAATAGTGACACACACCCTATAGTGAAACTATATATGTCACTAAAAATTACTTTTATCCACACAATAATTATAATATATGTTGCTATATTATTAAAAAGTGTGAGTATAGGTTATAGTGACACACAAAATATGTTGTTAAATTTTATTCAAAATCAACACTAAAATTATGTGTAACTATATGTCAAATAGACATATACTTATATATATTGTACCTATAGTAACACTTTTTGTATGTCACTATATTAACATTTCTTGTAGTGTATTGGGAATCAATTGAGAGTTAAAAAAACAATTTTATTCACAAATTATATATATTTTTTACTTTATACGTATTTTTTCGTTAAAATTTTAGACTGATATCCAAATATATGTATAGTCAATAGTTCCAAAGCATATTGATCGAGCCAGCTAGTACGATCTAGTTTTTAAATCGATAAGAAAAGTAATCGATAGAAATGAGCAATTGTTTAACATAAAATTGAGTTCAGGTTATACAGTAAGATTAATATAAAAATTTATTAAAAATAATAAATATTAAAGAAAAAATATCAGATGATATGTTATTAGTATTTTTCATACATCATTGTTATATTAACTGTATACTTTTATTTGTTTTTAATTTTATGTAAGTTGAAATCAACGGTAGAGAGTAAACTACATTTTGAGTGATTTTTTTTCTTTCATTTTTATGGGGATAGAATTTCCTAAACTCTGCTTGCACTACAATAAAATGAACTTTTAGTAGCATTTAATATGATTTTTAATGGTAATAAAAATTGTTACAAAATCTTTTACCGGTATTTCACACATTAGCCATTGTATGCAGTGTCGCTAAAACATTTACCGGCAATAATTCTATATGCTGGTAAAGACTCTCATAATGGTCGGGAAAAATATATAACTTTTTGTGTCATTTGTTACTGACATTTAAAATTGCCGCTAAAAGTTTAAGAAAAAATTTATAATACTCTTTAATTATCTTATTTCTAGTCGATATAGGACTTGTAAGATGAATACAAATACTCTTTAGTTACTTTATTTCTAATTGATGTGGGACTTAGAAGATGAAGGTTACCTTCTAAGTATATATTCTTTAATTTTTTAATTATCTTATCCCCTAAATATCAACTTAGAATAGTAAGTTATAGGCTTAACTCAACCTTATAAAACATACTTGTAAGGTGAGAGTTATCATTCACTTATATACTCTTTAATTATTTTATTTCTAATCGATGTGAGACTTAAGTTTTTCTAACAAATAATTGTTGCTAATAGTAAATTTTGATGTGATGTAAATACATTTTTAGT
The DNA here is from genome assembly GCF_000230855.2 of Cajanus cajan. Classification (NCBI taxonomy): domain Eukaryota; kingdom Viridiplantae; phylum Streptophyta; class Magnoliopsida; order Fabales; family Fabaceae; genus Cajanus; species Cajanus cajan. Next base: position 77,274,367 of record NC_138518.1, read on the forward strand.
GACCATCATATAATAATTATTAATATTTTTATTAAATAATAAAATAGAAACAAATAATTTATTATCATTAAATAATTGTCGGTAATACTAAATTTTGTTGTAGTGTTAGGCCTACAACTCAATGTTTTGTATAGACTATAGAGTCGCAAATTAACACCAAAATTTTCATAGACTCGTGCATGTAACGTGCTAGTGTGCTACCAAACACATAAGAGTATCCTTCTTGGTATAATGTGGTTGGGCCACTTCATGGGCTAAAAGACAAACTCTGTTGAGGCCCGAGACTTTTTCTGCTCGTAGCTACCTCCTTCTATCCATGTACTAGATCAATACTCATGCTATACATAATTTATTTTAGTAAGTCGAGCAATTTGATATTTAATTGATTATATAAATAAAAATTTACAACAATAATAAATATAAAGTATATAATATTGAGAATAAGTTAAAATTAATATTAAAAAATAAATATACACGAATTTATTGTTACAAATTATTGAAAAATTCTTTATAAATAACATTATAACACATTTTTTAACCTTTTATTTTTACAATTACTAACTAAAATTTATAATTTACACTTTGATATAATTCTTGAAACTGCTACATACAGTTGACTATGAGAAAAAATTAGTTCTAAAATAAACACTCTAACATGTTTTAGATATTGACATTGACTTTTGTTAATAGTCATTATTAATGAAACAATCAATAAAAATTATTTTCATTGAAATATGAATGAAATATTAACATTTGAAAGAGTTAATGATAAAAATAGTTACAAGAAAAAAATTAATTGACATTATTCTCAACGATTTAGTTTAAAAATTTTAAACATATGTTAGTATTATTATTTATTTAATAAATTTATTCACTTTTAATTATTATCAATTTTTTATTTATTTAAATAGGAAATTTTTCATTAATAGTATTCTATATTTCTATGGAAAAAAAAGATGCTCTCAAAATGGAATAATATCTTCGTAATTATGTCTCATAATTATGTCTCAAATAGTCCAATCATTGTCATCTTGCAACTTTACACGTTGAAGATATATAAGTTATATATTATAATTAGTGAATTTTGACAAATATTATATATATATATATATATATATATATATATATATATATATATATATATATTACCAATCTTCTCATCAAACCAAATATTCCAAAAGTTGAGGAGTACAAAAAAATGCTAAAGTTATTTTCTTTTGAAATATTATAACTTAAAACAACATAACTATATAATAATTTATTATGTAATAACTTATTCCATATAAATTGTATGGATGACTTATAAGTTGTTTTTCAAGTACTAGGAACTACTATAATTTTCTTATTAGATGATTTGATTGAAACACAAAAGATGGCTATATCAGATATAGTGTCATCAAATTTAATATTTCATCATTTTATTATGTTTAATTTATCTCTTTTTAAGTCAATTTAATATATTTATGTAAAAATTATTTTACATATTTAACTCAACATATAGAAAACTTAGGACATTATTTTTGCAAAGATAATAGAGATTGATTTAGCATATGGGTTATTTTATGAAATATATATATTATAAACATGTTAAAAAGTTTTTTTTTTTACTAAAATAAAATCCTTTTGTGAACATTGTGACAAAATGACCACAATTATTCTTAGATATAATTAAAAACATCTAGTTAATTAATAATTATCATAATTAATTATCAATGTAATTTACTCTACTATAAAGATATGCAAATTCAAGTTGCAAACAACGGTCATAGATTCAAGTGAGTATACCTAGCCTATTCATGTTGTTTGACAATATTATTTATGAGAAAAACATTGTATATTTCAACTCTCTACCACTAAGTATGAGAATTAATATATATTTAATTAGTCTTTTCTAATAATAATGTGGCAAAAAAAAAAAGATTTAATGAGCTTAATATTCAAAGCGTCATGATTCTTATATTATTGAACACAATAGATCGTACAATAAAATTCTGCAATTTAATAATTCTTAAACTCTTCATCAATTACATATTTCCTTTTAAAAACTTTATTTTATTTAATTAAATTCAGCTTCAAATATTATATATATATATATATACATATATATATATAAATAAATTCAGTGCAAATATTAAAAACTTTATTTTATTTTATTCCATTCATCACAAATAATTTAGGTACAATGGAATAAAGATAGTTTTTTTTTTCTTCTCTTTATTTGCTAGATTCTCAGTGGATCGAAATTCAATCATTTATCTCGGTAATTCTAAACAATTATAGTATATATCATACATGGTTACAATATTGATTAAGATTATTGATATATATTTTAATTATTCTTTATATATTTTCTATATTGGCTAAATTTGTTATATATTGAAGAATAAATATTATGAATTGAAATAGTATATATATATATATATATATAAATAGAGAATAATAGTTATCTTATAAATCACTTTTATAGAGTGAAATTAAATTCATAATTAACTTTTTTTTAAAGTATAGCATTAGAATTCATAATTCACTTTTTTCTTAAGCTGTGTTTCTTAAGAAAAAACTAATTGACATTGTACTAAGTTTTTACATAGAAACATTGTATACCGTTTATATATAATTTCATTTTGTATTACTTTTCACATTTCTCAATGGCATACCAGTCTAACTGTAATCTTCACTCCGACAGAAGGTACCGCGTCTGGCAAGGCGATAACGTAAGTGGATTTAATTGGTTTTCCACGCTATGCGGTTTCTGAATAATTGAATTTTGTTTTTTCAATAATATTTTAACATTTCTAATTCTGAATAATTCAGAAATTTCTTTTGGGAGGGAGGCTTATATTTGGGCCTGATGTGAAACCTATATTCGTATCCATTTTTCTAATTGTCACCCCTGTCGCTGTGTTCTGTGCCATGGTAGCCAGGAAACTCTCAGATCATATTCCTCCTCACGCTGGATGCTCAATAATGCCACTCCTCATTGCTCTCACACTCTTCGTAAGTTTTTTTTTTTTTTTTTTTTCCCTTCTTCGTTATCGATGAAACCATGCTTTATTTTTATATATTATTTAACGACATTTGTTTCGATAAGGTGGATTGAAGTAGGAATAAAAAATGAAAAATGGATGGTAGAAAGACAAATTAAAATAATTTTTCTTTATTATGTTTATCCGTAGCATTAGCCTATTATCATGCATTTTCCCCCCTCTTATGATAATACGATTTTCTCTTTCTAATTTTATTTAAGCGATGCATAATATATCATATTGATATTCCCCTTCTAGATATGAGTGACTACTATGGCCTTTGTTGCTTCAAGATATGAGGGTGCTTCAAGATATTTACGCTATTAAACTCTTATTTATGATAGCATATATAGCTAGGATATTCTCTATTTGATCGCCTTAAATGCAAGATATGACCAGATGTTGAGCATGCTTGGATTTAATTAATTTTTGAAGAAATCAGGCTGTTTTTTTCTTCTTCTTTCTTTCCAAAGGTTAATTGAATATCCAAATATGCATGTTGCCTTTGACATGCAAAATAAGAATAAGTGCCTTCACGTGGTTATAAAATCTTGCTATGAAAATCATGAGGCAAAAAATCGTTATACGCCTTATTTTTAGGGTGTATGAGTAGACGAAAGAGAGATAAAAAAAATTAAAAAAAAATGATAAATGATATGATGAAAAATCAAGAGAAATAATATTAAAAAAAATAAGATAAAGGGTTTGTTTGTTTAAGTATATATATATATATATATATATATATATATATATATATATATATAAAGTGCTTTTTTTAAATAAAATAAATATTGTTTTTTTATGTGTTTGTTTAAACTTAATAAACAATTTTAATTTCTACTTCTCTTTAGAAGAAACTTCTATCTGCTTCTTAAAGAATTAATATTTTTTTAGAAATACTTATCTAAAAACACTTCTTTTAAATTTAAATAAACATATCTAAAAGCCAGATAAAAAAGAAAATAATGTATGAATATATATGTGTCCTTTGTTTAGACAAAAAATGATTTTAAAAAAGTGATTTATTTTAAAGAGGTTTCTATATAAGTATAAGCTGATTTGTACTTGGTTACAATTATAAAATATTTTTTTAACTTCAATCTTCATCTGTATTTAGCAACTATTTTTTTATAAGCAACTCAGAGTTTTCTAAAAATAAAAGACTTTTCTATTTTATAATACCTCTAAAATTTCAATAAGTTTCTGATCATTAATTTTTTTTCTTACCGAAATACCTATAAAATCTCAATAAGTTCTTTTTTCTTAACAGATATTTAAAAAAAAAACAATTTAACGCCGGGCTCAATTACTCAATGTCGATGAGGACAATCTCTCATCTCGCAACAAATTAAAGGACCGAAGCAAAAAGGCATATTTTTCAGTACTTAAAATGTTATTCGATACTTACTGAATGGAAGATAAAAAAATATGATGAAAATATAGGTATAATAAGTGATATATAATTTAATAAAAGGAAAGAAATAGAAAAAATAATAAGTATGATTGGTGTTTGGAAAAATAGAATATTAAATAATCATCGTTGTTGTTCCATTTCCAACCATCGGCGCACTCTGTTTGCAATTATCATAACACTTAAAATTCTCTGCTTATTCTGTCTTTCTTGCAAGTGTTTGCTACTCTACATTCATTACAATTGATGTTCAGAAGAAACTACTAGAAAATTATCATTTTTTTTTTGTGAATTTTTTTTAAAAAAATATTCTCAAATTTTTTTTTGCAAATTTTTCTGTAAAAAAATATTCACAATTTTTTTTTCATGGTAAAAATTTATAAAAAATATTGTAAGAATTTTATTTTGCTTTTTTATAGATTTTCTTGCAAAAATAAATTCGTAAATAATGTTTACTAAATGGTAGAAAAATTTTACAAGTAACTTTTCCTGCGGATTTTCCTGTAAATTTTAATCCACAGAAAATATAAAAAAAATATTTAAATTTATAAATTTAATATTTTAAAAAAACCTCAAGTCCCACATTGATTGAAAATAAAACAATTAAAGAGTATATAAGTTAGAGCAACACTTACCTTACAAGTTGATTTGTATGCTTGAGTGTTAGACTTATAATCTACAATCTTAGAATTTAAAAGATTATGTATCACATGTTGGAGGCATAGAAACAAATGCTTCAGATAAATTCTCATTGTGAACATTTAAAAATTGAAGAATTATTGATAGAATTTATAATAATTTGTTCAATTTTTTTCGTAAAAAATATTCTTGCAGAATTTTTTGCAAAAAATTCGCATGAAACTTTTTTGCAATTTTTTTTTTTTTGCAAGAAACTTTCCTGCAAGAAATTTCGCAGGAAAATTTCCTGCAAATTTTAAAATTCAAAAAAATATATTCTCCATGAAAGTATTACCTACAGATAAAATTTCGCAGAAAAATTTGTAGAAACAATGTTTTATGAGTGACATGTGAGTTTTTTTTTCCCTATAATTCGTTACCAATAAGTTCTTATAGTTGCATGTCATTTCATTTACTACTGATGTAAAGTTTCAATAAAATTATAACAGTGAATGACTGAAAAGTAGATATTGGAAACTCGTTATTATGAGTGTTTATATTTATATATATATATATATATATATATATATATATATATATGCTTTATAATATAATTTGATTAAAATTAATTTATTTAATAGATGAGTTTATATTAGTAGTTTATTTTTTATACTACTTGAAGTAGTTTATTTGAAATTTGTTTTATCTCAAATAATTAAATATATTATTTTTGTCATTTTAATTACATTTATCAATTAAGTTATTAACTGATTTTATCAAATAATTTTAATTCAATTAGTTTACTAATTATAAACTTTAAATTTTTTGGTCCCTAATTTATAATTTTTAAATTTTTTAGCTAATTTATAATTGAATTTTAAAATTCCGAAGTGCACTACTGTTGCATTTTTTTTTTCCTCTACTTATTTGAGCAACAAAGGATGTGGTTATGAAGGCAGAATCTTTGTCATTAACATCTGTACATCTTACTCCTAATGCTCTATAGACCCCCCCGCGCTTCTCATTGTTCAGTCTGTGATAACTGTGTGGACCGATTTGATCATCACTGCCCATGCTCGGTCACTGTATTGGACTGGTAACGTCCATTCTTCATAATTCCCAAATATGAAAAAGATTTATCGTGTAACAAACGTCCCTTAATTTGTTATCACTAAATATCGTTTATAAGTTTCTTGTCTGCACAAGTTCATAGTATTTGTTAGTATGCTCAACATATTCTTGAATAGATACTCTTATATATATATCCTCTTCCCCCCTCCCCCCAATCGTATAGTTGGTGACTATTTTGCATGTTGGTATTTTTCTACCTTCGATCATGTCCAATATCATTTTCAATACGACAAGCACAAGGGCACAACAATTAATAAACATTAAACAATCATGTTTGTATTAAAGTATATACTAATATAATCGGGAAGGTGCTAAATCACCTTTTTTGTTTACCCTTTGCTTGTATGTACATGGCTGCAGCGAAACTACAGGTTCTTCTACATGTTTATTTTGTCAGCGACTTTGCTTTGTTTATATGTACATGCCTTTTGCTGGGTCTACATTAGGAGGATGAAGGACTCGGAGGAAATATCAATTTGGAAAGCAATGACCAAAACTCCAGCATCCATTGCGCTAATAATCTACACCGTCATTGGTGTCTGGTTTGTTGGGGGCCTCACTGTTTTCCACACCTACCTCATCTGCACAAACCAGGTTTGGACTCATATACATCAATTATTGCATTCTACATGACTTAGTCTGCTATATGAATGATATGGCACATGCAAACAGTGAAACATAATGTGGTTCATTTTTCTTAATAGTGTTAATGAGAATTCATTTTGTCTTATATATGTGCAGTCTACTTACGAAAACATTAAGTACCCGTGTGACCCACAAGACAACCCATATAACAGAGGGATAATTAACAACTTGAGGGAAGTATTCTGCACTAGAATTCCTCCATCGAAGAACAATTTCAGGTCTAAGGTTCCATGGGAGCCATTTGATTCATATCCCGGGAATATGGAATTAGTAGAGATCAGTTCGGTTTACAAAGAGTCAAACGAGGTGGAAAGTAATTATAAACATGATTTAAGCAATGACAGTGGATTGACCGATAAGTCCCTAGATTTAAGCACGATCGTTCACATAGAAAGAGAGAAGGAACAAGAAAGTAATTCAAGGAGTTACAATGAACCAAAGCAAGAGGAAAAAAGTGATAATAGAGATGGATTTGACAATGAAATAACTCCAGACAGCATAACAGAAATTGAGGAATCAAATTGGGCTGCTGGGCCCAATAACTCAGCCGGTTGCACTATGCATAACGTTATAACTTTTGGAGATCTAATTAAAAGTTTAAACGAGTAATGGCAAAAGATCAAAGATGGGATTTGATAAATTTGGGTTGACAGGGAAGGTAACAAATCAGGAGGATTGGTTTGGGTTTTATTTCAAATTAATTTTTAATTGCTTTATATTTAATTAGGTTGATTTGAGTTTTGATTTTTTCCAAAAATTGGAATTGGTGTTAAAAAAATTGAATCAAATTAATTCAATTAAGATCGGTTTAATTTGATTGGTGTGCCCACCGAGTTGAAAACTGATGCGAGTGAAGTTATGGATATTTTGACGTTCAAGTCAATCCTAACCCATCAAGGTATGTGTTAATTAATGTTTACTTAATTCAATGGCATCAAGGTATTTATAAGCAATAGATTGCCCTGATGTAGCTATAAAATAACTTTACTCTAGACTCTCTAGTCAAGTTACAATTAACCTACCTTTCTCAAGTGTATCTTGTACTTCCAACGACTGCCTATCGACTTTGATCAATATTGTGTCCACACTATTACTAATGCAAATAATATGGGATCGAGCATATGTGTATTTTTGTTTCAAAATAATATAAAAATTTAAATAAAAGTAATAGATATTATAATAGATAGATCAAATGAGATAATATATATAGTTATAAAAAAAAAAAAAGAGATAATCTTAATAAAATAATTATAAAATTAAATGATAATTATTATTGATAAAATGGATGATAATTAATTTTTTTGTATAACAAACATTCAAGGATATGATGGTAGGAAAAAAATAATATATAATAAAAAGGTATCTTTAAAAAATGTGGAAACCAGCGGGAGGTATCATTTTTATATTTAAGATAAGGGAAAGAACACTCTGTGGCTCTTAAGTTTTAAAAATTATAAATAAAATAAGATAAATTGAATGAGTAGTTATGGGTGATTACCTAAAAAATGAGAGATTATTTCTTTTATTTTTTTTCTTAACAAATGAGAAGTATGATGGTCCACTAGAAAAGGAGACAAAAAATGATTATTTAGCGTCTATTCTCTTTATAACATGTAAAGATGTATAGATAATGATTTATAAATTATACTCTCAATTGAATATAAAATGTCTTATGTGAATAAAATTAATTTTAACACATAATATAATAAAATTTAAAACAAAAATCATTCAATTAAAAGTATAACGAAAATTATACACATAAGAAAGTGTGAAACTAAGAACTAAGAGAAAATGTAAGAATGTTCACGGGTCGGACTCATTTAGGTTTAAGTGAAAATTTAATTCAATTGGTTTGAGTTTGATAATTTTTTTTTGTTTAACCAAATTAAACCAATATGATGTTGATTTGATTGTTCGGTTTGGATCATCGAATATTCAATGAATTTAAAAAAAATTCAAAGTTAATAGTTTTTTCAAAATTAACTAAATTGATATATTGTCATAAATTAGTTAAATTGATAAATTTGCAATATAGTTCCTCTTGACTTTATTTTAAACTTATTTAAAGATTTCAAAGGCACTACCGTTTGTGAAAATGACATTCAATATATTATAATATAATTATTATTGATTTCTTTTAAGCATTTGAAAAAGGGAAGAAAATATTTATATATTGTAATACAAAAACGTCTCTAAAATAATCAAAATGATACATATATATTAATTGTTAATTAAAAAAATAATTATTATATAAATTAATTAATTTGGTTCAAGTTAGTTTAAATTTTTAATGTGTAAATATAGTCAAACCAATCAACATCAAATTTAATTGATTTTGTTTAGATTGGATTCAAACAAACAAAAAATCAAACTAATTTAATTAGTTCGATTTGGATTGTCAAGATTGTTGAAATGATTCAATGAACACATTTATAAAAGATGGTTCAACCTTTCCATTAAAAAGTTAGACTTATGTTTTTCGAAAAGTTCTTAACTAAAATAACTATGTTTCTAAAAATGTCTTATAAATTGACTTATTTAACATATAATATAATATTATTTATATTTAATATGATAAATAATTTATCTTTTTATATTTGTAAATAGGGTTGGAAATGAGTCAAATTAAATCAATTTCAATTTATCTCAACTCGACTCAATAATATTTAATCTAGCTTGTAACTCTACTAGAGTTTGATATGAACATTTTTTCTAGCTCAAATTTGATTCAGTTAAACTCTCTAGTAGCTTGATTTAACTTATTAGTTCGAATCACATGAATTAAAAGTTTTTTTTTATTTTATACAATTTAAAATTTTAATTTAATAATAAATTTTTAGATAAAATGATTGTTTAATTTATTTTTTAAGATAAAATATAACTTATTCTATTAATTTTGCAAAATGACAATATATAATTATTAAGAGATACAATTACAATTAAAATCTTTATAAGTAAAATTTACTTTATCTTAGATAAAATAATATAAAATTCAATTCATAATCATAAAATTTTAAACTTTTCACTTATTATTATTATTATTAATACTAACTTACAACTAAGGTTTGAAGAGTTTTTTTCTCAAATTTTAATAACTTAAAATTAAATAAAAATTTAATTACACAAATGATATATTTATATGTTGACTCAATTTATGAACTAAACAAGTTGAATTATATTTAATTCAAATTATATCAAATTCAATTTTTAACTTAAATTTAACTCATTTATTTCATTAATCAAATTTAATGAGTTAAATATTAAATTAAATTTCAAATTATTTTGGAGTTAATTATATTCATTGTCACCTTTACCTATTAAAATTTATTAAAAAAATACAAAATTTGATGAACCTCACATCTTACTCAATAATTCTCTTCATGTCATATTTTTCAATAAATTCTTAAAAAAATAAAATTGAGTATATTAATAAAATATATTATTATTCCTCATAAATATATTAGACTTTTTATAGACCTTATAAAATAAGTCATGTAAATAGTTTTTAGCTTGCCAAACTTTTAAATGAAACAATTAAATATTTTAAAAAAAAAATCTATAGCGTGTAAATAAATGGGATCCAAACTTAATACCGTTAATTTTATTACAAGATTCATGTCCGTCAAAAACCCTTTTCCACTGGTATTAAACCAAAAGTTAATGATATTATTCAGTAAAAAGGAATTTAATGAAAATATATAGAAAGAATATTTGGAAAGTCAAAGGAATGGCGAGAAAATAAATTAAAAAAGAAAAAGGAGGAGAGAGAAAACATGGCCTTTGGTTCACCCTTGGAGGCTTTGACCAGATGCGGCGTCGTTGTTTTCGTGTCTTCATTTTTCTTTCATTCATTCATTCATTTATTCAATTCATTGTCATAACTCTATAATTCCCACACGCATACAATGCCGCCGCCGGAGAGTCCAGATTCCGGCGCCACCTCCGCTCCCTCGCTCGTCAGAACCTACCGCGTCTGGCAAGGCAGTAACGTAACTCACACGCAACTCTCTCTCTTCTTTTCCCCAATCACTTTTCTCTCATCGATTTAGGTCTTTCAACTCATGCGCTGTTTCTTAACTGAATACTTGAATTTTGCTGTCACAATTCGTTCTTCAATTTTTTCAGGTTTTTCTTTTTGGAGGGAGACTTATATTTGGACCTGATGTCAAATCTATATTTATATCCGTTTTTCTTGTGCTCGTCCCTGTCGCTGTGTTCTGTGCTATGGTTGCTAGGAAACTGTTAGATGATTTTCCTCATTACTCCGGATGGTCAATAATGGCTGTAGCTATTGCTCTCACACTTTTCGTATGTCTTCTTTCTTATTCTATGCCATCTTCCATTCATCTATGTTCATTTTAATTAGAAGAAAATTAGGTAGCAATGAAATGGAGAAAAAAACACATGTATGTTTCTAATTCTTTATTTAACTCTATCCGCAACATTAACATCTTATCGTAAGCTTCATATTTTTTTTATATATCCATTTCTTTGTTATAAAAAAGAAAATGTTGTGCCAATGTGTAGGAGATAAATATTTTTATTTATTTATTTTAGGCGATGCGTATTAATATTCCCCTTTAATATATGAATGACTATCGCTTTGTTGCTTCAAGGTACAATCTGATAGAGGAGGTGCCCTAAAACCTAGGATCACGATAGAGTAATTTCGCATTTTTATATTACTGTGTCGATATTTACCTTTATAAACTCTTATTTTTAGTATACTAGGATTCTCTATTCGATTGATTCAAATACAATATCTGATAAGATATTGAGAATATGTGTATTTAATTATACTTTCGGGAATCATGCCCCTTTTTTTCGATAAGTTAAGTCGATCCAAATATACATGTTAGCTTTGACTTCTTTAACGTGGCATGTCTAGAAAATCCTGCTATAAGAATGATGATAACGATGACTTCTCATCTCGAAGCAAAGGACTAAAGCAAAAATACATTTTTCCATTTCAATCCATTAATACTGTGTCTGCTACTCTGCATATAGTGCAATTGATGTTAAAAGTCTTGGTTACATATCATTTTCTATTACAAACGATGTAATAAATTCAATAAAATTATACAGGTGAATGGCTGAAAAGTCAAAAGGCATTCAAAACACACCATTATATTTTGAAAGGAACTTTTTTTTAGTGAAGTGAAAAACATTATTTTCTTAGACTTTTATTCTTTGTTCTCAGATAACATTTGGATTTTCTGCTAATATTCCAACCACATTTCGATAAACTTAAATGAATCTCTTGTTATGCTACTGGCTAGTATGCCACGCAATGACACAAATGCTAATAGGAGGCAGAGTTTTGAGAGGGAAAAAGAAGAGAGTACCATTTTGAAGTGAAGCAAAATTTCATAGATTCTAATTATTAATATTAGTCAGATATAAAAATCATCTGTACTGCTTTCTTAACTACGCACTGAATAAGATATAAACCTTAGCATTTAGTTGTTGTACCAAGACTTTCATAATTTTAATGCCATCATCAATTATTTGTGGGCAACTATATATATATGGATAAACAAATTCTAGGATGCACTACTCTAGTATTTTTTTGCCTCTACTTAAATGACCAAAAAATGACGTGATTATCAAGATCTGTTACAGCACAATCTGTGTCATTGGCCACCGTACCAGCTCCTAACTCTTGAAATGTATTCACAGGTTCTGGTCACCCTTGTAGTGACCTCATCAAGAGATCCAGGCATAGTCCCTCGTAATGCTCATCCTCCGGAGCTAGATGATTATTACTGGACTGACAGCATCAATGGAACAAATCCATTGTCACGCTTACCACGAACAAAGGATGTAATTGTCAATGGTATAATAGTGAAAACCAAATATTGTGAAACTTGCATGCTCTATAGACCCATCCGCGCTTCTCACTGTTCAGTCTGTGATAACTGCGTGGAGAGATTTGATCATCACTGCCCATGGGTGGGTCAGTGTATTGGACTGGTAACGCCCTTTGTTTCACAACTTAACATTCATGGTATCCAAGGAACAATTTCTCAGTCTTTAGAATTTAGAAGATTATTTTTTGCGCTTTACTTCTAATTTAAATGCTGTTCTTTATGTCACTAATTTACTATTTGATGAAATCTTCTTGGCCTTGTAAATTTTTACTGGGATATTCGAATGATTAGTTTACTGTGTTCAAATGCTTGGTCACTTGCTAACAAAAAATAGATGTGGGCATAATCAGAATTACCATTGAGAAAGAGATAGGCAGGCTTTTAGTAATTATATTTGCTAACCGTATTGAATATCATACTCCTTTGATGGGAAACTTTAGATAATACATAAAATTAATTGAAAGCGCAGTCAACATAAATTGTTATCGGAGGAGAGATAGTCATTGCCCATAGAATCATAGGTTATATATATAGTAATTGTTAGTATGTTGATCATATTCTTGAATGAATGCATAGTTTATCTACCCTCGAGAAAAAATCGTAATTGATGATTATTTTGTACGTGTCTTGGCAATTGTCTGTTATCACTTACAATGCGACAAGCACATCACAAACAACAGTTTTTTTTTTTATTGTTCTGATAAGATTTGTTTGATTACCTGTTTTGGTTCGTCGAGGTATAACGGAACAGCACCAATTAATAAACAATCATGTTTGTATTAGATATGAATATAATCGGGAAGTTGCTGAATCACCTTTTTTTTTTTTCTTTTTTTTTTTTTATGTACTTGGCTGCAGCGAAATTACCGGTTCTACTACATGTTTATTTTGTCTGCCACTCTGCTTTGCTTATACGTGCATGCCTTTTGCTGGGTCTACATTAGGAGGATCAAGGACTCCGAGAAAATATCAATTTGGAAAGCAATGACCAAAACTATAGCATCCATTGCGCTAATAATCTACACTTTCGTTTGTGTCTGGTTTGTTGGCGGCCTCACTGTTTTCCACACCTACCTCATCAGCACAAACCAGGTTTGAATGCCATCCAGCTCATAATCCTTTCGAGAGAAATGCTAACAATACAATTTTTTAAACACGGGATTTAGTATTAACTAGAATTTATTGAAAATTACAATTTTTTTTTAGATTCCACTTTTTATTAATAAGTCTTTCTTGATTTTGTAGTCTTAAATAAATTTTAACTAAAAATAAAATGTGTTTAAGAGTGAATTGCTAGCCCTCATCATCCTTTCAAACTTTAAATTTGACTTTTCACTATTTTTGTAAGCATGCAATCATCGTTTATTGCATTCCACGTTTGAAACCATGTAGTCTGCTACATGGATACAACATGTAAACAATGAAACATCAGAGTCCATTTCTAGTTTGGTTTTCTTACGTATGTTGATGAAAATTCATTGTCTTATGTGCAGTCTACTTACGAAAATTTTAGATACCGGTATAACCACCAAGTCAACCCATATAACAGAGGGATAATTAAGAACTTCGCAGAAGTATTCTGCACCAGGGTTCCTCCATCGAAGAACAATTTCAGGTCTAAAGTTCCAAAGGAGCCATTAGATTCACATCGAAGAACGGATATTGGGTCCTTCAGCCCAGTGCTGAAACGAACGCGGAGGAATATGGAATTAGTAGGGAGTTCAATTAACAACGAGCGAGACGAGGAAAGTGATTATAGAGACGGGTTTAACAATGAATCACGTAGGAAAGATAGTGAATTGACTGAAAAGTCCCTGAATTTAAGCAGGACCTTTCCCACGGAAGGAGAAGAGGGACAAGAAAATGGACAGCCTGGGCCTGTATACGAAATAATTGCAGAAATTCCGGACAGCACAGCAGAAGTTGGGGAATCAAATTGGGCTGCTAAGCCCAGTTACTCAAATACAGCGTGAGCCTACCTGCCAGGACAATTATAGTGATGTAAATTAAAAGTTCAAAACAGCAATATTAGACATTTTGAGAGATGTAAATTAGACTCTCAAACGAGTAATGAGCAAGATACAGGTTTTGTTAAATGTTTTGTGGATATTTTGAGAGAATAATGTTTTCGGGACATCAAATGCTAGTTTACATCATGAGAGAAAGACAGAAAAGGGAAGAATGACAGTGTAATATGTGATTAAAAAAAATAATGGAAAAAGAGGTGTTAAATGAGTTTGTATACTGTTAAAGGTGTCCATGTATTACTGTTGTTGTTTTAAACAACTAGATTTTAAAGATGCCTAAAAGAAAAATTAAAATTGGAGATGATGAAAATTAATTTTCAAAATTAATAAACAACGAAATACTAAGATTGATGATTCGGGCATTCGACCAAAGTGTAATTTAAAACTGGAATCATCAACCGAGGAAGCACGTAGATATATGATCCTTGATCTTTTCATTGCATACTCTGAATCCTTTTCATGATAAGGACGCTCGTCTCAATATAACGATTGCACAATTTGAAAGACAATAATATATGGCAAATATGTCAGATCAAATAGAGGTATCTTTAAGAAAGGAAAAACAACACCTATAAAAAAGACTTTGGCAACTTATAAGTGGCACACCAACTTAAACCTCCAACCCCAAGTACTACCGACTTCCATAAATAACAATCAAATAATGATGCTTAGGCATTTCTTTATTCTCAAAAACAACAAAGGAAAACTAGCTAGAACTGCTAAACTTTATACCATAAAGGATGTTATGATTCTAACTTGACACTTACTCTGTTACACACTATCAAATTAACACCCTAAAATAATTTTCTCTACCATCTGGTTTTATCTTCTTTATGTCATACAATTGGCACCTTAACTCATTCGGTTCAAGTTTCTTGTATACACATCCGGTCCACACTTGATCATGTGTCTTCTTGCGCTCTGTATTTTCTGCTTATTTTAAACCCCCTAAATGCTTGGGCTTTAAATACTATCAAGAATTCAAACAATAATTAGTTTAAAAGAGATTTGTCTGCCACAACGGATTAATTTAATATGTGCTATTGTAAAAGATGAAGGTGTGCAAGACATGGATCAGCTGGTGGGCTCTATTCATGGGAAGCCCAAAATATGGAAAGTATACATAATACCGACAGAAGAAAGAGAAATGTAGTCTAGGGAGAGGAGTTAGTTATACTCATTTTACCTGGTGATTTTGAACAAAATTAGTTTTCAAATAGTGAGTTTGGTGATGAAAACTTTTTATCCAAATCCAACTTGTTTAATTAAATTTATTAAGAAGTTGAGATTTTAATTAAGAGACTTAGGATATATTTAGATAAATTTCTTTAAAAATACTAATAGATAAAAAATATATAAAAAAAATAAAATTTAAACAAACTTTTTTCATAAGCTAAAACTAGTTCTTGCATGAGTAAAAAAATAAGATTTTAGAAAAGTTAATAGAAGATAACTTTTACAAAATAGCTTACACATAAACTAATTTTAACTTATGAAAAAAAATTATTTCATTTCTCTTTTCTATATATTTTAGTCTCCTATAAGTACTTTTGGAGATAATTACTAAAATTGAATGATTTTGATACTTAGACTTTCCATTTATTACTTGACACAACTGAAACACTTGTCAAAAGTCAAATAAATACAAAGTGAGAAATAAAATGAAAATAAAACAAAAATAGAAGTATTTTTATAATTAATTTTAAAAAATGAATAAAAAGTTCTCAAAGTTAATTAAAAACTCTATTTACGAACACATAGATCAATTAATAAGATAAATTTAATTTTTAAGCATATAATTGTGTTAAATAATAAAAAATAAAGAATTTTATTACTTATAATTAATAGGCCTATGTTACTCAAATAAAATGGTCTCCAAGTGGAGGGTACTAGTGGTATATAAAAAAATCCGAAGCCACTTAATTCCAGAATTTCTGCATAACTACCAGGTTAATACATTGTTCCAAGAAGCTTGTTTCAGCTTTACCCGTATATGATAAGTGTCTAATTAGTTTGATGAAATTTAAATTTGAGACACTTATCTAACACACTTTTTGTATATATATTGATATAATTTTGGCAAATACATTAAGAATCAAAGAGGGGCTCTTAATTTACATTATTACATGGAGTGATGAGTTTTTGATCAGATTTTCCTCTTATTTTGTAGTTTTTGAATCTGGAGGCAAACGGTTGAGCGCCTTGAAACGGCTGAGTGCTTTCAAGCCAGAGAGCTCAAGTTTTTGAATCTGGAGGCAAACGGCTGAGCGCCTTGAAACAGCTGAGCGCTTTCAAGCCAGAGATTTTAACAAATGTAGCAAAGAAGAGGCGTTCAGCCACTCTAAGGCGCTGAGCGGATTTGGCCCTGGAAGAAGGAGTATTCTCTGCCTCCTAGGCGCTCAACGGATATGAAGCGCCCAGTCCCTTGTCCTTGCTTAACAGTGAAGAATCTCCAAGGCGCTCAGCGGATTTGAACGGCTCAGCCCTTCAGATTACTTCATGGTGAAGAATTCTTCAAACCGCTCAGCCGTTTCAAGGCGCTGAGCGGATTCTTCTCTTTCCTGCCTACTCTATTTTAATTCTAGCACTTATAAAAGGGTAGAGGAGAGAGAAAAAGGGGATCAGAAGCTGTACGAAGGGAAGAACAGAGAGGAACGAGGAAACAGAGCACTTTGGAGCTCGTGAGGACGCGATTCTTCAGAGGATCTCTTTCTTCTACCTTTCATCTTGTTGTTTTGTGATTTCTTGTACCATGGAGAGCTAAAACTCTAGGTTTGGGATTAATGTAGTCATCAAACTCCTGTGTATTCCTCTTTGATTTATATATATATATATATATCTCATCTATTAGTATAATAGAAATCATAGCTTACTTCACAAGTCCCTGAGGATTCGACAACTTTTTAATTATACTACAGAGACTTGGGTGCACTTGCCTATAAATCCAACAGTATACTATTCAAGTTCAAAGTGTATCAAGTAGCTCCTGTAAACACTTGCCACGGCTACAAAATTGTGAAACCATGGAAAATTTTGTGATATTCCAACTAATTTCTTGCGATAAACACAAAAGCGGGAAAATACAGCATACTAAAATATCACTCTTGGCTTCACAAACTTTATCATTTAGTATATATTGATACTTAAAAATTATCAATTTTAATTTCTATATATACCAACACTTCAATTTTCTTTTAGTTCTTGATGTTAGAAATTTTATTTCTAATAATTATTGTGGGTTGCATATATTATTTGTAGTATTTATATTAGTTATTTACATTTAGTTGGGCTCAATAAAAGTGATCTAATTTTAGTGAGTCTTTAGACGGCCAACAGGAAAAACTGATATGGGCCCATATAAGTGGAAACCAGATTTGGCCCGTTAGGGGTTAATGGGAACCCTAATAGGTTTAAAATCATAAAGATGGTCATGGTCCCCAATATGCCAAATCAGAAACACACGTCTCTCTGTCTCCCCATCAGAAGAGTAACATCAAGTCCCATCAAGGAATCCAGTGATTTGGCTGAAGAAGATCATTGCACCAAAAGACTATTCCGCTGCAACCTTTTGATCAACGTCAATGGATACAGGTACGTATTATTAACATTAACTCTATAATCTGAGACAACGGTTCTTAATATTGATTAATGGAAAATTTCTATTTGACTTAAGAAATTTATCCCAACAAGTGGTATCAGAGCCGTCGTTGTTATTAGGTTATGGGGTTCTAAAGTGTATTGTTACAATTTTTTTTTCTCTCTTCATTGATAATACGTGTATTTCAATGCGTTGGTCATTTTTTTGCTTCAATTTGGTTTAATTGATTATACGAATAAAGAGATCGATTAAAAATTGAATTTTTATTAAAGAGAATTTTTGTGAAATTGTATAATTTTCTGTGAATGTTATAAATTTGTATATGTAACAATTTTGCAATGATCCTGAAGACATTGTCAAATGTAGAAATTTTTGAATTTTTAATTTTCTCACCGGAAGTGAGATAATTGTGCAACAATGCAATAAAGGAATATTTTCTCACCAGAAGTGAGTTAATTGTGCAACAATGCAATAAAGAAATATTTTCTCACCAGAAGTGAGTTAATTGTGCAACAATGAAATGAAAGAATATTTTTCTCACCGGAAATGGGAAAATAATATTATGTTTGATCCTTTGAGTACCACGAGAAGTGAGATTTTTTTTGTTTTTGTCAAAATCATTGTTGTTATATTAAATGATATTTGGGAAAATTATATGATTAATATATTGAATTTCACATTGTCGATTTTTTTAATGGCATTCGCGTAAGAATTATTTTCTTGAAATTTGATTGATATTATGTTCAAATTTAAATTGATATTTTTTTTATATATCAAATTTGAGTGCGAATGTTGGTAGATTATAGACCTTCTTTATTAATTAATTTGTCTGGTAATTTTTAATTAAATAAATTGATGTAATATATTGCCAAAGCAATCCCTATTATAGAAATTAATTTGATTAAAAATTACAATAGATGTTAGTATGAGATTATTTATGCAATTTGTGCTCATCCCAAGACACAATTTGGCCAAATAATAACATGCCTGTGATGATAAATATGTGACAATTATAAAGTTACAATCATGTGAATAATAGTCGGTCCAAAGAAAGGCTATTATTTGACAGAATTAATTATCAATATTTGATCGTTGCATTGAGAGTACCATTAACAAGTTGATCTGTATGTCCAAAGACAAAGAATTAATGTTGTGCTCGGTATCTTGTAATGGGTCTATTATGTAAATAATCTGCATGTTTTATCTATTTTATTTTACTGTGAGCATGTAATTAAATTAATTTTTTTATGTTCTATTACAGTTGCTGTTGCTAGTGCTGTTAACTTATCTGCTCAAATTAATTGTATACCTATGCTTAATGGGACAAACTTTAAGGCATGGAAGGAAGCAGTTGAGATAATTCTTGGCTGCATGGATCTTGATCTTGCACTTCGGGCTGAGAAACCCACTCCAAATCTGGAAAACCCGGATGAGGATAAGGTTGAAAAGTGGGAACGCTCAAACCGAATGTGTTTGATGATCATGAAACGATCTGTTCCAGAAGTTTTTCGGAGCTCTATTTTTTAGAGCCACAATGTTAAAGGTTTCCTTGATGCCGTTGAGTAGTATTTTACCAGTAATGAGAAAGCTGATGCAAGCACTAAAGTTAGAGTTGTCTGATGACTTGCTCGTGCATCTAGTTTTGATTTCTCTTCCTACACACTTTGGACAATTCAAGGTGAGTTATAATACTCAGAAAGATAAATGGACCTTGAATGAATTGATTTCTCACTGTGTGCAAGAGGAGGAAAGGCAACGAAGAGAAAAGACTGAAAGTGCTCATTTAGTGTCAAGCTCTCAAAATAGGAAGAGAAAGAATAATAAGGATGTTGTAGAAAGGACTTCTCAACTAAAAAAAGTCAAAAAGGATGAGAACACACCTACTTGCTTCTTCTGCAAGAAGCCTGGGCACATGAAGAAAGAGTGTCCCAAGTACGCCTCTTGACGTGTAAAGAAAGGTAATTTTCTCTCTTTTATTTGTTCTGAAGTTAATTTAGCTTTTGTACCACGTGATACTTGGTGGGTAGATTCTGGTGCTACTACTCACATTAGTGTATCCATGCAGGGTTGCCTTTGGAGCCGACCGCCAAGTGATAATGAAAGATTTATATATGTGGGTGATGGCAACAAGGTCACAGTGGAGGCTATTGGAACATTTATATTACGGTTAAAAACTGGATTTCATTTGGATTTATTTGAGACTTTTGTTGTACCGTCTTTTAGGCAGAATTTAATTTCTATTTCTAGTTTGGGCAAATTTGGTTTTTCTTGTTCATTTGGAAATAATAAATTTAGCCTCTATCAAAATTCAAATGTTGTTGGTTCTGGTTCTTTAATTGATAATTTATACTTACTAGATGTAGTTAGTTCCAATAAAGAAAATTTTAACATTGATTCTCGTGGTACGAAGCGTAAAATAAATGAGAACTCAGCCACCTTATGGCATAAGCGTTTAGGCCATATCTCTAAACAGAGAATTCAGAGGCTTGTGTCGGATGAGATTCTTGAACCCTTTAACTTGTGAGACTTTGAGGTTTGCGTTGAATGTATTAAGGGTAAACAAACAAATTCTAGAAAAATTAGGTGCCGAAAGGGCTAAGGATGTTTTGGAATTAATTCACACAGATATTTGTGGACCATTCCTTACGGCATCTTGGAATGGACAACAATATTTCATTACATTCATAGATGATTATTCAAGGTACGGCTACCTATTTTTAATTCATGAGAAGTCCCAATCCCTAGATGTTTTCAAATCTTTTAAAGCTGAAGTTGAGCTTCAACTTGGAAAGAAAATTAAGGCCGTCAAATCTGATCGTGGTGGTGAATATTACGGTAGATATGATGGATCAGGTGAACAACGTCCAGGGCCTTTTGCGCTTTTCCTAAGGGAATGTGGCATCGTTCCTCAGTATACTATGCCTGGGAAACCAAGCATGAACGGTGTTGCAGAACGTAGAAACAGGACTCTTAAGGATATGGTAAGAAGTATGATTAGTCATTCTTCCTTACCAGAGTCATTGTGGGGAGAAGCGCTTAAGACTGCAGTCTACATCCTAAATAGGGTACCAAGTAAAGCAGTTAACAAAACTCCTTATGAGCTATGGACGGGTAAAAGGCCAAGTCTAAAACATTTACACATTTGGGGTTGTCCGGCTGAAGCGCGTCCTTATAGGTCGCATGAAAGCAAGCTGGAGTCAAGGAATGTTAGCTTTTATTTTGTTGGTTATCCTGAACACTCTCGGGGCTATAAATTTTACAATCCCACTACTAGATCATTCTTTGAGACGGGGAATGCGAGATTCCTTGAGGATGTTGAGTTTGGGAAGGAAGAGAACATAAGAAATGTTGTCTTTGAGGAAAAACCTGTCATTGACAGTGATCAAGTCCTCGTGCCTATTACTATTCTAGTACCTACCCCAGTAATAGGTGACAATCATGGAGTTATTCCTGACATTGTCCCTACACAAGACAATATTGAGGTTCTCCCTCAAATACCTATAGAGCAAGCTCAACAATCTCAAGAAGTGCCATTAAGGAGATCCACTAGAGAAAGAAAAAGTGCAATTCTAGATGATTACATTGTGTTTCTTCAAGAACATGAGGATGGCATTGGTTTAACAGAGGATGATCCAATCAACTTCTGTCAAGCTATGCAAAGTTCTAGCTCTCAAAAGTGGATTGATGCCATGAAGGATGAGATGAAATCTATGCAAGACAACGATGTTTGGGATCTCGTTGAATTACCTAAAGGTGTGAAACCTATTGGTTGTAAATGGATATTTAAAACCAAGAGGGATTCAAAAGGTAATATCGAGAGATATAAGGCTTGTTTAGTTGCTAAAGGTTTCACTCAAAAGGAAGGCATTGATTACAAAGAAACCTTTTCTCCAGTTTCTTCAAAGGATTCTTTTAGAATAATAATGGCACTCATAGCTCATTATGATTTAGAGCTCCATCAGATGGATGTTAAAACTGCGTTTCTAAATGGTGACATTAAAGAAACGATTTATATGATGCAACCAGAAAATTTTGTGTCTGGTGACTCAAAGTCCATGGTATGCAAACTAAAGAAATTCATCTATGGTCTTAAACAAGCTTCCCGTCAATGGTATCACAAGTTCCATCAAGTTATTACCTCATATGGTTTTAAGGCAAATATAGTTGATGATTGTGTTTATCATAAGTTTAGTGGGAGTAAATATATATTCTTGGTGTTATATGTCGATAATATACTGCTTGCCAACAGCGATATAGGTTTATTGCACGAAACCAAGAGATTTTTAACAAAGAATTTTGAAATGAAAGATCTTGGTGAAGCCTCTTTTGTATTAGGTATTAAGATACTAAGAGATCGTTCTCATGGTATCATAAGGTTATCACAAGAGAATTATATCGATAAAGTTTTAGACAGATTCGACATGAAAGATACTAAACCAGGAGATACCCCTATAGCCAAGGGAGACAAATTTAGCCTCAAACAGTGCCCTAATAATGACCTTGAAAGAAATGAGATGCAAAAGATTCCCTATGCTTCAGCAGTGGAAAGTCTAATGTATGCACAAGTTTGTACTCGTCCCAATATTGCATTTATAGTGGGAGTTTTGGGCAGATACTTAAGTAATCCTGGGATGCAGCATTGGAAAGCAGTAAAGCGTGTAATTCGCTATTTGAAGAGAACAAAAGGATATATGCTCACTTATCAGAAGTCTGACAGTTTAGAGATCATTGGATACTCAGACTCTGATTTTGCCGGATGTCAAGACAGTAAACGCTCCACATCTGGATACATCTTTATGTTGGCTGGAGAAGCTATCTCTTGGAAGTCTGTTAAACAGACTATTATAGCTTCATCAACCATGGCTGCGGAGTTCATTGCTTGTTTTGAGGCATCCAACCATGGGATATGGCTGCGAAATTTTATCACTAATTTACGTGTGGTTAATGGCATTGAAAGACCATTGAAAATCTATTGTGATAATAACTTTGCAGTTCTTTATTCCAATAATAATAGGAGTACAACCAAGTCAAAATTCATTGATATAAAGTTTCTGGTTGTTAAGGAAAGAGTTCAGAATAAGCAAATTTCTATAGAACATATAGGGACTAATTTTATGCTAGCTGATCCACTTACTAAAGTTTGGTGCCTAAAGTCTTTCATGAGCACACTGCTCATATGGGTGTAATTCCTTATAATACCTTAGTTTAGTGGGAGTCTCATTTATGTCGTGTCTTCTTTATTTTTATTTTTTCCAGATATTTGTATTATTTGGATTTTCTACAGAAATAAAGTTGATGTTTATAATTTTATTCTGAACTTGTTTTTGTGCAATATATATATGTTGCGTTTTGAATGGATCTCTATAAAGAATAAAGTTTGGACCAGTTGGAAATAGACATGACTAAGATCACGTTGCATGTAATTTCTATGCCACTTATCCATATTTGATCTATGTCATTGAGTGCATACAATTGTGGTGATCATTATGGTTTAGTCACATTAGATAGTGATGAAAGCTGTAGTGGTTCCCTGTTGTTGTATGAGATGGACCAGATTGTTTAAGGGGAGTCTAAAAGTAAATAACATACGGTTGCGCGCCTAAATATTTTTGTGATATAAATACTTAAATGAATATAAAGCCCAAGTGGGAGATTGTTAGAAATTTTATTTCTAATAATTATTGTGGGCTGCATATATTATTTGTAGTATTTATATTAGTTATTTACATTTAGTTGGGCTCAATAAAAGTGATCTAATTTTAGTGAGCCTTTAGACTGCCAACAGGAAAAACTGATATGGGCCCATATAAGTGGAAACCAGATTTGGCCCGTTAGGGATTAATGAGAACCCTAATAGGTTTAAAATCATAAAGATGGTCATGGTCCCCAATATGCTAAATCAGAAACACACGTCTCTCTGTCTCCCCATTAGAAGAGTAACATCAAGTCCCATCAAGGAATCGAGTGATTTGGCTGAGGAAAATCATTGCACCAAAAAACTATTCTGTTGCAACCTTTTGATCAACGTCAATGGATACAAGTACGTATTATTAACATTAACTCTGTAATCTGAGACAACGGTTCTTAATATTGATTAATAGAAAATTTCTATCTGGCTTAAGAAATTTATCCCAACACTTGATGCTAAAATAAACTTGACACCGATAACAATAGATGTGGTGACGAGAGTGATACCTATATTTTCCCAGACATAACATTAACACGTGTTTCATTTTTATATTTTAGTCCTATTTTATTTATTTTGGTCCTATTTTGTCCTTTCTTCTTCTTTTTTGTTTTTTTTTTCTTTTTCCTCATCAACGCTTTCTTCCTCTTTGCAGTCATATTTTAAGATAATTTAAATTATAACTGCTTAATGTATTCCAATTTCCCACTAGAAATGGGTTGATACGGTTTTTTTTTTGTTGAAATATATATATATATATATATATATATATATATATATATATAGTAATTAATTAAAGTCTTAAAATGAGCTGTGTAAACTGTGTGAATGCATGTTAGCTATTCTCTAATCGACTGCAAGTGATAACGAAAATCATTGACCAAGTTTCTTAGGCGTTAAGCATAGCATGCCTTTTCTACGGTACGTAAACAAAAAGCACAACACACTTTGGCACGAGATTTATATGAAGCCTGAAAAATAATATAATGCGTCAAAAAAAGAGAGGATATGATTTGTAGGAGAGGCTCCACATAAATAAATGAAGAGAGAGGAGTGAATACATGCATTAAAAAAACCAATTCATACGTGAGTGAATAAAGTGTTTATTTATATATATAAACCAAATTAATAAAAAAATCAAGTAAGGTTATAAGGACTGTGTTTTTATTATTATAGTTTACAATATTTTTTAGATTTTGGTTTATTTCTATACATACTCTATTCATCATGCAACAATAATCATGGAAAGTAATGCTTAATATGCATTATAAACTACAAAGTGAAATGATGCCCATGTGTGAAGTGGCTGTGGACTATAAGAAACTCGTTTAAAGGATATAAAGGGCAGCTTCTGTTTCTGCTGTCTTAAGCAAAGGGATTTAAAGTTTAACCATGTAAAATGTGCAACTTGAACTTTGATCATCTTTTTGGTTTTAGAGAGGGAGTGAATCTTTCAAAATCTGATTTACAACGTTGCAAAAGCAAAGCTCTTTAAATCAACATCTTCTTGGTGAAGGAAAGTACCATTCCTTTTTCTTAAGGAGGTACACCAAAGTTTCAGTATATATCATAGTTGACTACATCGTGGTTCTGCTTTTTAGTCAAAACATTACTCTGTTGCTTCTCCTTTAAATTAATTAATTTCCTCGTTTTCCGGATTCAATTTTCTGCAAACTAATGACAAACTAAAATTGGACGTAGTCGGACTAAGTCGTGGCAAAGAAAACTATTAAATAAATAAAAAAGTCGCGGCATGGCATATTAAAGGGACATATATAAAGTGGGTCTGAGTCATCTATCCATTAATAACTCAAATTCATAAATAAAGGAGGACAAAAGCCTATATGATATTATCACACTATATATTTTTATATGGCAAATCCACTATTGGGAAACGTTAAATATGGTAAATTTAGATAAAAGAACAAAAAAGAAAGCAAGTCAAGATAAGGGTACGTAATTAGTTTGTTCATGATTCTTGAAAAATTGCACCATTATGACCACGCACTACAAAATATAAAAAGTGTCACTATAAATATAATATATGTAGGTATATACCTATTTGACATATAACTACATATAATTTTAATGTTAATTTTAAATGAGATTTAATAATATATTTTGTGTATCACTATAATTTATACTTACAATTTTTAATAATATATCAACATATATTATACTTATTATATGAGTAAAAGTAGTTTTTAATAACATATATTATATCATTACAAGATGTGTGTTACTTTGTGGCAATTTTCTTATAGTGACATAAAAAGAATAATCTAAAGTTTCAGACAAATACTAATGATGTGCAGAGAGCAGACATCACAATATTACATGCAACAGTTTCCTATATAACAACCCCTTGGGTGGTTCATATATGCAAGAGTTTCCTATATAACAATCCCTTGGGTGGTTCATATAGGAGGAAAAAAATATCAATAACTATAATGGATTAATTAAGAATATATATTTTGTTCGAATTATTTGTACTACTTTAATTATGATAATTGGAATTCTATCTATTTGTGTAATAAGGTTGTCTATTATTCTTACGTGCATGAGATTGAGGGGCGCTGACTCAGAGTTTGCCTTACTTTTTTTTACCAGAAGTTTGATACGTACTTTCCCCCGTCGTTTAAAACTCTCTATTTTAGCAACAAATAAGTTGCAGACTTTAAAATACATGCTATAAATGCTAATTAAAGAACACAAGACTCAAGGCTAATGTGATTCGATGGAACATATATAATTGGGTTTAATTTCATCATAAACTCGCCGTGAAGAATTCAATTTACTTGTATATGCATATCCTGGAGATCTATGAAATAATACACATGTCTTATCTACGTCTTTCTTTACGTACGCTTGCTCTATACAATTTTTTTACTATTCATTTGCACCATTAGAAGTTTTGTTTTTTTTAATTTAGATTATGTGATTTAGATTTATATATATATATATATATATATATATATATATATATATATATATATATATATATATATATAAACACTATAATTATATATAGACCCGGTTCTGTCTCTCCCAAAAAAATTATTTCCACTCAGTCAAAAATAATTAGTTAAGTCTTTATATTTCTGCTAGTTAAGATTAAATATGACTTTTCTTATCTTTTATATTCTTCCACACAAATTTATGTAAGAGATGGAGTAAAACAATTCGTAATCTCACTAAAAAATTTTCATAAAAATTAGTTACTAATTCTGACCTTATATAAAATTATATCTTATTTTAATTTAATTTTTTTGTAAAAATAATTATTAAAAAAAAGTTATCCACCTTTACCACTAAATTTAAGAACTGTATTAAAAAAATTTAAGTATGTGACAATTGAAAATAAGATCAATAAAAATTTTATATATATATATATATATACACGAGTTAACTCTCATTTTATTAGTTAATTTTATAAAATTTAATTAACAGTGAAAAAAAAATTAAACCACACCATCCTCTCAACTAGGGTAATCTTGTGCGTGTGTATATTTATGAAAGCATGACTCCACATGACATGACGTCTCGCAAATTCAACAAGACAACAACCCCAAAGTAAAAATCCAACAACCAGACTCGAAAAATAGTCAACAACGTGTACATATTAGATGAACAAACTTCAAACCAATGTTTACTTCTTAAACGTTACTTCAGATGGTCTTTTAAATATATTTAGATGAATAACTTAATCAATATAACTTATCAAATTTAGTTCTTATAAACTTATTTTAATAAATTTTACAATAATTACCTTATCTATAATGCTGAAAATAAAAAAAATAAATAAAAAGTAGCTTATCTATTTACAAAATCTAGCCAAGTTAAAAAAGAAAAGAACTGTGTCAGTATTTATCACATAAAAGGTGGGGTAGAGCAAAGTTCTAATTAAAATATCTTTCAAGATCTGGTGGTGGGAAAGGGAAAAAAGTTTGATTAATTGTCAAACATCAAACTTAGTATGTTAAGTATAGTCCCCTCTTTCCAAATTAAGACTAACTTTGTTTTCTCTTTCATATTTTTGAGTCCATATATATAAATACCAACTAACTCATTTCATTCAAGTGCTTGTACCCTCACCCTCACTTGGCGTTCAAAAGTATCTTTTCCCTCCTTAATTTCTTTGGTGGTTTTAAGTCTCAAAGCAAATGGAAAAGCTGAATTTTGTTAAAAATGGAGTGAGCAAATTGCCTCCTGGTTTTCGTTTTCAGCCAACAGATGAAGAACTTGTCTTCCAATACTTGAAATGTAAGGTCTTCTCCTACCCTTTGCCTGCTTCTATCATTCCCGAGATCAATGTCTGCAAACATGATCCTTGGGATTTGCCAGGTAACAATTCTTTTTTCAAATATTTTTTATTTTCCCTTCATTTTTTAATTCAAAAATTAGTAAAAATAAGAGGTTATTTCTTTAAAATAACAATAACTAGATGTACATTATCAACAAACACATGATCAACAAGTACAAATTGTTTCGACTTCATCAATAGTTTTAAGTACCAGTCTTGAACATACATCTGCAATAAATACTTTAAAAAAAAAACTTTGTCATCAATAATAATCTAACCTAACTTAATAAGGACTGTCTTTACTTATATAGCTTGCCTTACATTGCTAAAATAATTACATATGATTAAACAAAATGTGTCATTAACATTCACTACAACAAAAATTAGTATTATCAATAATTATTTAATAACAATAAATTAATTACCTGTATTTTATTATTTAATAAAAATATTAATGATTATTATATAATAGTCACTAAAAATATATTTATATTACATCAAAATTTATTATTAGTGACAATTATTTGTTAGAAAACACTTAAGTCTCACATCGACTAGAAATAAAATAATTAAAGAGTATATAAGTGAATGATAACTCTCACCTTACAAGTATGTTTTATAAGGTTGAGTTAGACATATAACTTACTATTTTAAGTTGGTATTTAGGAGATAAAATAATTAAAAAAAATTAAAGAATATATACTTAGAAGATAACCTTCATCTTCTAAGTCTCACATCAATTAGAAATAAGGTAACTAAAGAATATTTGTACTCATCTTACAAGTCTTACATCGACTAAAAATAAGATAATTAAAGAGTATTATAAATTTTTTCTTAAACTTTTCGCGGCAATTTTAAATGTCAGTAACAAATGACACAAAAAGTTATACATTTTTTTCGACCATTATGAGGGTCTTTACCAGCATATAGAATAATTGTCGGTAAATGTTTTAGCGACACTGCATACAATGGTTGATGTGTGAAATGCTGGTAAAAGATTTTGTAGCAATTTTTATTACTACTAAAAATTATATTAAATATCACTAAAAATCTAGTGATTGTTCTACGGGTACTATATGTGCTAAGAATGTTTGTTTTTTTCAGGGAATTGTGATCATCAAGAAAGGTACTTTTTCAGTCCGAAGGAAGCAAAGTATCGAAATGGTAATCGCATGAATCGAACAACCAAGTGTGGCTATTGGAAAGCAACGGGATCAGACAAGAGAATATCATCTTCAACGTGTAGTGGTATTGTGGGGATAAGAAAAACATTGATTTTTTATGAAGGAAAATCTCCTAAAGGCTCCAGAACTCAATGGATCTTGCACGAATATCGCCTCGCCAGTGTTGAAAAAACTGGTGCTAATTGCAACTCATCTTATGTAAGTTTTCGTCAAGTATCAGCCAAAAAGATTAAATTTACGTGTCTTGTTAATGCATCAGAATTCGAGTTTTAATTTGATAATGTATATAGTAATCGATAAAATCTTTTATTATGTAAATTATAAAAAAAAATTAAATTCTGATGGAAGAATGACACACATTACCTATATTATTGCATTCAAGTTTTTTTTCTTTATTAAAATAAGGTCTAGACAACTTTAAAATGTTATACACACATGTTCAAATTTTATGGATAAAAAATAATTGAAAAGAAAAATTATATTAAATTTTTTTAATAAAAATTTAGCTAGGGATCTATAAAATTAGTGTCTATAATAATAACATAATTATTAAAAAAAAATGAAGTATTTATATAAAATATATGACTAATGTTGGGTTGGATATTGGCAGAACTACGTAAACGAGATAGGAGATTGGGTTCTGTGTCGCTTATGGATGAAGAAAAGAAGTGTAGAAAGTGATGGCAGCGTTAGTGGTGAGAAGCATATGCATGTTGAAAGTCATCCAAGGTTGTTTGATTTTATGATGGTAGGTAACAGTAACAGTAACAGTAACACACACTCTTGTACATCCTCATCGTGTTCAAGTTCCAGTAACATCATGGAGGTCTCTTCAAATGCATCGGATCATGAAGAAACAAGTGCCTATGCCTATTTTTAACTGCAAATTTGTCCATGTCTCTATTCATTAAGGAAAATGGATCATATGCCAGAGGATATATTCCCCACTGATTTGCTTCTTCAATACTAATTAAGGAAAATTGATAATAAATATGGCTATGCCCATTTTTAATGGATGTATCAGATGGGTCTTTCCTATCATCATCTTCTAATGTGCTTATTTTTCGTCTTTTTAATTAGCGCTAGTTTCGAATGTGGCAGTAGAATAATGTCTTTTGCTAAATTGAAAAGAAAAAAAAAACGGTTGAAATGTGTTTTAAGCACTTTTATTTTCGGTCAAATTTAGTTTTACTTTCTATATTTTAAATTGGTTTTACTTCTTTTTTTTTCAAATTAATATAATAAAAATAATAGTGTGTTATTCCTTTTTTCTAACAAGATGTTAACAAGTGTTTTAATGTCACTAGTTGAGAAAATAAAGGGTAAAAAAAATTATTGCATCGGGAATTATTGTATAAAAATACAAAACTCGTTTAATACATGTTTTCTTAACAAATAAAAGAATAATAAAGTGTATTTGATATTTTTAATTAATATTAATATTTAATTATGTATAAAAGATGTTATATAAATAATAAATGATTTATGGAATGGTTTGAAAGTACGTGGAACTCGCACCAACTCAAAACTAAACACATATGTACCGTAGTAACATGGTTAGTTCTAATATTTTATGGACCATAATTCTAAGAAGATATAAGGTTATCATTAACAACAACTTGCGACTTTGATACTAAATATGAGATTATTTTATTTTATTTTTAATTATCACTCAAAAGGCATTTTTATCATTGAAGTATATGTGTGTTTTATAAGTTATTATTTCTCTTCTTATTTTATTAACGTGGGACCTTATTTTTATCCCAACAATAACATGTATAGACTTATATTTTTTTTTTTGACAATTATGTTATTGATATGATATTTATCAATTTCACTAATGACTAACATTTATTACAAAAATTAGTTGATTACATGATGTCTTATTTAAGAAGACCGAGTTCAATATCACTTAAAGTACGACTTATTGGTTTGAACCTTTATATCATATAAATAGATATATTATTTAATTAAAAATAATATATTTTATTACATTAAATACAAAATATAATGTTAACAAATATAAAAGAGATATATTATATTTTTTATTTTAATTTTATCATTTATTATTAAGTGCTATATAAATAAATTTGAGAATCAAAAAAGATTCATCTTCAAATTAAAAGATCAAAATAAGACAAAATTTTGAAGGATTAAAATCACTTAAAAAAATTTATAGTCCAAAAATATATTTTACTCATTAACGAATATAATACATAAAAAAATGATAATATAAATAACAAGAATTTAATATCATATCACAAATTTATATTTGGATATAAAAAGAAAATATATAAAAAGATAAAATTATTTTTAAAAGTAATATAAAAAAATAAAAAAAAAATTATCTCAAAATTATATAAATTTTTTTAAAAAAATTTGGCCCTTCTTAGTAATGGATTTGTTTCAGGATTGGGCTTGTGTAGTAGTATCACAAATCTTATATATATATTTTTTTTGGATCATATCATCATTATTAAATAACTTTTAATGATAATTATTTGAGTATGTTTGTATTCTTTGGGAGTATTTCTTTTATATTTATTATAAACATTTTCCTCCTTTGACATGCCTCTTTTCTATCTATTATTTGATCTTCCTTTATTTTTGAATTGCTCATATACAATTAATACAAATAATTTAAAAAAATTTAAAATTATTTTTATTTTAATATATTTTTTTGGAATTATTTAAGAGTTTGTTGAATAATAATTTGTAAGTTCACAATTTGTTTTTAAATATAATAAAATTTTGTGCAAAATTTTGTTGAATATGATTGGTAGCACCTCCGTCTAAAATACAAGTCTCAAAAACTGATATAGAATTGGGTACAAGCCGGTATGGGATATAGTATCAAAATTTACATTGGGCCATAACCCCAAAAGTTAGTCTATATCATAAGGGTTACCCCACCCAATATGTATAGTACTATTTTGGCCATATATAATTTTAATCCACTTGAAACTTGAACTTTTCTTGATATATATTATCATACATAATACTATTAGTACATAGATATATGGTTTATATATGTTTTAAATATTTCAAATTAGTTCAATTTTTATATTATTACTTTTATTTTTTTTTAAAATTATCTTATTAATATTTTTTTTCTTCTAATTTAGTACTTATTTTAGTCTTCTTTGTTAAATAATGACTTGGTAAATGGACTGTCACGTCGTTATCTAACAGTATATGCACACATAGTTACCTCATTTTCCAAGTAAATTGCCATGTCATATTTAATTTTTTTTTAAAAATTAGTTTCCCAAACCTTCCTCATTCCCTAACCTCAAAACGCTCGCCGGCGCCGCCATATTCGCCACCGTCGCCCTCCAATTCCCCGTCCGTACCTGTACTCCGCTGCCACCCTGAAGCCCCCACTGCGCTCGCCGACCTGCTCAAGAGCAACGCTGAAGCCACCACGCAGCGCCTCCTTCGCCGCAGCTAGAGCCTCCTTTGCCGCAGCCAATGTCTTGTTGAAATCGAGTTGGAGCTTCAACTTGATTTGGTCGTAGAACAGAGCGGTGTCGTTGTGTTGAGAGGATCCTCGCTGTGAGGTGTAGTCGAGGAAGCCTTGCAGGAGCTCGATCTCATCTTCGTCGGTCCACAACGGTGGTGGCGGAGGGCGCCGACATCGGGGCGTGGGCGCCGTTGGAGACGGAGGAAGCGGGGACAGCGACGGTAACGGCGAGAGTGGCGGAGGCATAGAGAGAGGGTTCGTTTTCTTTGTCATCGTCCTCTTTGTATTCTTCATCCTCCTGGGACTCGTCGTCATCGTCCATGTCCTCTTCGCGGAAAACGGCGTCGTGTTGCTGAGAAGCCATGAGAGAGAGAGTGAGAGAGAGAGGGGTGATTCACGAGTTTAGGTGTATTGTTGGACTCACGCGCTCCTGATGGACCGGTCTGGCGAGAGCGAGGCGGCGCTGCCGCGGTTGGAGGAGGCGTTGCGCGCGGCGGAGGAGAATGAGGGGGGTTTGGGAAACTAATTATTTTAAAAAAAAAGTCAAATATGACGTGACAATTTACGTAAAGAATGAGGTAGTTATGTGTGCTGATATAACATACACTGTTGGGTGATAATGTAGCAGTCTGATTGTCACGTCATCATTTAACATAGAGCTGTCAAAATGGGCTCAGCCCGGTGAGCCAACCCGGCCCTCCACGGGTTCGAGCCGGGTTGGGCTAAAAAAAATTTGCAAATTTCAGTGTGGGCCAATTTTAAACCCGGCCCACTAACAACCCGGCTCACCCGGGTTCAACCCGTGGTGAGCCGGGCTGACCCACCAGCCCATAAAAAAAAAAAAAAAACTTCTGCTATTGGGTTGGGCCAAATAAAACTTCATAGACCATCATAGATTCTCAATTTTAT
The DNA here is from genome assembly GCF_000230855.2 of Cajanus cajan. Classification (NCBI taxonomy): domain Eukaryota; kingdom Viridiplantae; phylum Streptophyta; class Magnoliopsida; order Fabales; family Fabaceae; genus Cajanus; species Cajanus cajan. The sequence goes on from NC_138518.1 coordinate 77,308,238, forward strand.
GTATTTTTTCTTCAAATTATGTAATTAGTGTAGGAATTTATTTACTTTTCTCTAGAAAAGCTTATGTGCATACTATTTTTGCAGGATTAGGCATTAAATTTGATTACATTTTTTTAAATTAGGTGATTTTTTCAAATTAGGTGAGCCAACCCGTTTAGCCCACCAACCCGTGGTGGGCCGGGCCGGGCTCAATTTTTTCCAGCTCACCAATAAACAAGCCGGGTTGGGTTGGCCCACCAAAGGCTCAACCCGTGGCGGGCCGGGCCGGGCCGGGTTACCCGTTTTGACAGCTCTAATTTAACACATGAGACTAATATCAGGTATTAAATTAAAAAATATATATTAATCAGGTAATTTAAATAAATTTTTTTAAAAATAATAATCTGAAAATCAAGCTAATTTGAAGTAGTTTAAACATATTTAAGCCTATATATATTGGTAAATCGTCTAATAATATATCTGGAATATCTTCGGATACTAACTTAAAATATAGTTTTAGTTTAATTTAACTTCAAATTCTCTTTTTATAATTTCATGTCATTACACTTAATTTTATTGGTGTGTTGATAACTTGTAAATAACCTAATGCTACCTCTATTTTCATATATATGTTCTAATTGTCTAATTTATCAAGATTAAGAAAAGTATTTAATTTAGTTGATAATAATAAGTTTGTCCTATTTATATATTTATTTTTAAAATTACTTTTCTACTATTTTTTTATATATTCTCTAACCAATTATAATACATGTTCTGTATTATTTCTCTCTATTGATTAATACTCTTCTCTCCTAAACAATTAGAGTGTTTGCTCATTTATTTTTCAAAATTAAGATAACATACTTTAATTAAGGGTATTTTAGTCTAAAAATAATTAATTAATGAAATAATATGAATTGAATTTTACATAAAGGAATAAACAATTATTTCAAATTGGGTTTTATAAATAGAAATTGGGATAATAATGTATTGAAAATATAGTATAAATTTATGTTATCTTAAAATATAGAATTGGACCTAACTCAACTTCAAAAAATTAAATTTTGAAAAACTAATTTATAAAATGATAGTTATCTTCCATTCTATTTATATGCTATTTTAACATTACATATTTATTTAATAGGAATTGAGTTTCTCCCTTATATATAGAATTGCAAGTACTTGTTGTTTTCGCCATGTTTGTGGAGTATGTCTTCTCAAACCATCAACTAAATTATGTTAAGCAAGGTCAGCAAAGTATTATACTATTCTCGAGTAAAAGTCATAGCACTTTGATCATTCACGTCTTTCATCTAATTTTGATCTTCAGATAATTTAGTATCCACGAGTGCATCACGTTATTGGACTTTTTTGGTTCATCACTGAACTACTTGGACTTACAATTGTTTTTAATGAAACTTGCAAAAGGAAATGATTTGATTTCCCTCCAGAAGATGCTAAACGTAATGGACTACTACGAAGTGAAGAACTGCCAATTTTTCGCATAAGAACCAACTTTTACTTTTTCTACAAACTTTTTAGTATAAGATATCTTTGTTTTTCAACTTCTATTCCATTGCATATTCCCAATTATCTGAATTTTGAATTAAATTTTCTATAGCTCATTTTTACATTAATATTCCATTTTTACATATTTTGTTATTACCAAATATATAAATGGGAGAAGGTAATTTCATGTCATTTTATGTAAGGGATAATAATATAAATAAAAAAAAGAATAAAGATCTATTTAAGCAAATTTCTCCATAAATACTTACTAGATAATTTTTTTTTAAAAAAATCATAAATTAATATTAATTTATACATAAACTAATTATAATTTATAAGTATTTAATGAAAAATTTATGATTGAAGAAGAATATCATGCATGATTTTATTGATAATTCATTTGATGAAAATGGAATCTAATAATTGAGAGTAAGCCCTAAACTTTAGGATCTTCATGGGACGATAATAGACCTCTTTCAATGCCGATGTTCACGTGACTTTTTCTTTTAAGTAGTTGTGTGTCAATCCTAATTCCCATAATAGTCTGTTGTGTTGTGTCATTCTTTATTACGTACTCCATTATGCATGCCAAATATTCCAACCTATTTGGCAAAATAGAAAAAGAGAAATTGTAAATTGAGCATGATTTGTTAAAATCGATACAAGTAGGTGGCGGAATGCAGTTTAAGGCTCTAACACATTACCAAGATAGGCACCAACATTATTCCAACCTGTCAAGTTGTTAATCCTTACCCTAAGTAAGGAGGAAAAGAACATGTTAGTTAGTTAAGTTGGTTTCTAAATTTAGGTGACAAACTGTTGATTAGGTTCCATCCTCAAAAATCCTCCATTCAATTCATCCCATAACTTCCTTTCCCTACATTGCAGACAAAATATTGGTTCTCTCTCTGCAATGGGGATAGGCAATTCCAAGTTAAATGCAGCTGAGGGAGAGGTGGTGCCCCCCAAGATTCGCCCCATGCTTGTATTCAAATATGAGGACTTCAAGAAACGTACCAACGCTGAAACCAACCTCTCCAAGAAGAAGCTCTTGAAGGAAGCTACAGAAGAGGATGACAATTCTTTAGAGATTCAACCATCCGAAGAGGAAAAAGTGTCCAGAGTGGTTCCTATGGCCAATTCTGAATGTCCAATTTTGAAGGACAACCACCCTTTAGACCAACATAACATGAACCATGCAGTTCTGTCGGCTGAGGCTATGGAAGATGCAAAAGGTGATGATCATGATGACAACGACCACAACGATAATAATGATGATGGAAGGAATATTTGTCCTGGATCGCCTAGTTTCAGAATCTATTGCATTGACAATGAAGAATGTGAGTAATGAAAGAATTTTAATGGCATGTTTGGTAAAAAAAAATTGAGATTGCAAATTCAAAGTGTTTGATAAATGCAGGTGATAATTATCCAACCAAAACCGTTGTTATGCACCAAAGGTCGCATAGTGCAGACAGTGTTGAAAGAGTTGCATCAACCGAGGTAAGTTGCTCCAGTAGTCATTCAAAGAACAAAAAGGAATGATTTACAATTTATCCAGCACTTTGGTTGATTCTGTTTAATTTCTTTTCATTTTTGTTAGGTACTTCCGGAGGTCGAAACTGAATCAATATCAACTCCAAAGAGAAAAGGAAATAAAAAGAAATTTGGGGCTATGAGGACTCTACTCAAGGTTAAGTCGTGCTACCACCCAATACGTAACTGTACTGGCAATGATAGAGGCCTTATTGTTGCTGCAAAAACAGCAAAATCATGAAGCCACTAGCCACTAGGTGTTAGAATCAAGACAACTTAACCTATACTCCCTTTCTGTTTTCTTTTTCTTTGCTTTTTAGTGCATATTTCCATTTCGATTGTGCAGGTTCAAATGTAACAATTTGTAAAAAATACTTTTGCAACTTTAATCCAAACCTATACTCAATAGGTTAGAGTCAGACCCTGTTTTTGGCCTAATTAACCTCTCAACTCCTTTGATTTTTGTAGTTATTCATTTTTTAAAAAAATTTGGTGCATGTAGAACAGATATTAAGATTAACAATAGTTTGTCAGCAAAAAAATTTAAGCAATGCTCTAGCAGTGGAAGAGTCGTAATAAATTGAATACTTTAATTTTTAAACACTTAATTAAATCAAATTAAATTACACCACACTTAATTTTCTTGATTGATTAAGTATTTTTAAAGGAAAAGAATTAATCAAATCGCACAGTGAGCCTAGTAATACAACTGCAATGTTTTCCTGATAGACAAATAAGGTATATAATTATATATATATATATATATATATATATATATATATTAATAACGGAATATAATGTAATGCAGAATACACATAACTGTATTTCATCATTGTATACACTTCATGGTTAATTAAAAACAAAAAGGGGGGAGGGAATGACTCAAACATTTGAACTTTTTTTCTAATTTTTATATTTCGTGTTCTAAATTTCAGATATTTTTTAGCTTTCTATTTATCTCATTGAAATTTTCTATTTTATTTACCTTCGTTTATGTGATTTTCATTATTTTATTTTAATAAAAAGGGCTCAAGGTGACCCAATTCGGTTCAAGAAAGAAAAACTAAAAAAAATGAAAAGCAAATCCAGATTATTGGGCCTCTGTTCGCCCAGGCTGATGTTAAAAAGTTGCAAAAAAAAAGACAGAAAAGAAATGAGGCTTCTGGATCCAAGTTGGTCCGATGGAACAACGAGAAAAGAGAAAATTTATTTTTTAAAAATGGATTTCTAGGCTTGTGCCAATCCAATTGGAATAACTATGAGCACAACAGAAATAAAACAAGGTTATTAGTTCATACTGACTCAGTATAATTTAATTTTGTAATAGAAAGAGAAAAAAAATATAATAAAATATAAATAAATTGACAAAATTGGGTGTCTTAGAAATACATAAGAGATTGTTTGGATAAAATTTTCTAAAAATACTTATTAGGAAAAAAATTAACAAGAAAAAATAAAATATATTTCTTAATAAGTTAAAATTAACTTAAACCTAAGTTAATTTGTAAAAACACTCTTGTTGTCTATTTTTTTAAAATGTATAAATTATTTTTAACTTCTGAAGAAATTTGATTTGATTTTATTTTCTAAAACTGCTTCAAAAGAAACTTATTCAAACATATCTATAATGCTACGAAATTCAAAAGAATTAATTTCAAAATTTTGTTAAGCGTGTTTTGTGGATAATGTTAAAATCCTTTTAGTTGAAAATGTTTTCTCTTCTATTGACATATTTATAATTTCATCAAATGTTATTCTTCTTAATCTCGTATTTTTTGTAATTGATTCTTTGTACACTAGAAAAATATATAAATAATTTTATATTATTTAGTTAATCATATATATGATTATTATTTTATATAATAAAATCACTAGAATCAGTAAAAAAAATCAGTAAAATTAGCTTAGTAATAGATTTAAGATATTGACAAAGTTTTAAGTTCTAAAATCTCGTAATGAAGTTGAAGGGGCAAGCTATTCATGAATCATGTGGGGTGTGTTTGGAATGCTCAACTAAAGTTGAAAAAAAAAAAGTTACACTCACAAATTTTTTCTTTTTTTTTTTATTAGAACGTGTATTTTTTTGTTGAACGTGGTTTTAAATTAGTAATCAAAAATACTGTGATGTCTACATTTTTAACGTAATCTTTTTTAGAAAAAAAAAAAAGTTTTCACTGTCTTGAACTAAAATTAATTTTTTTTATTATAAGTAAACTTACTTAAAAACAAATTACGACTATCGTATTTTGTTAACACTATTACATTAAAAACTATTAAGATGTACTTTTTATAAAAAAAGTTTATATAAATAATAAATGTAAATCACTTGATTATAAAATTGCTTTTTTTATTTTTATTTCTTTTTAAAAATCAGATGTTCATCAAAGTTTGACACGCTCAAACTATTAGGTTTGGAAAGTCCAAAACGTCATAAAAAGGTATCTTTCATGAGTTTGGTTTTCTTCCATTTTCTTGTCGTTTTGATGGATGTTTTTTTGTTTTTTCACTTCTCTTTCTTTTGTGTTCTACAATCTACATATATAAAATATTAATGAATTCGCTTGTTATAAAGTTGATATAAAAAATTAATTGAAATATACATTAATTTGTTTTAATTAAAAAATTGCATTAAAATATGTCTGTGATCGTATGATCTAAAAGAATTTCTGTGTAAAATAAATAGTTCGTAAATCTTAAACATTATGAAAAAGAGAGAATACACATATATGCCAATTCCTTTCAAATCAGGCTATTAATTTTCCTTTGTTTCAACTGATAATTATCTTGCGACGGGCCACACGCACGTTTGACTAGTCATTTTCAGTTCATCACCATGCTCTTCCTTTGCATAATCTTCAAACCATCTCATAATTTATCAAACTTTATGTCTACACATATAATTATGACTTTCTTGCCAAAGGAACCAATGCTGTGTTTGACAGAGATTAAAAAAATAAATGAAAAATAGGGTGAAGAGAAATAAAAAAAAATTGAGTGAAAATACGTAAGAAATAGAATAAAAATTTGTTTGTTTAATTAAAAAAATAGATAGCAAGTAATATTATGTATATTTAGTAAGATAGAAAGAAACAGATTAAAAAATGAAGTATTTGAAAAGAAGAAATAAATAAATAAAATAAAAATTATTATTATTTAATTATTATTTTTATTTAATAATTTAAATAAAAATTTATATAACTAAACAAATGATATTTTGAAATAAAATAAATAACCAATTAAAAGTAAGTAAATAATTTTAAAGTAATATTTTTAGATTAAAAATTAATTAAAATAATAAATTTAAATTAAATAAATGAAATAAACATTTAAAATAAATTAATAAAATTCTAAATCTTCATTTGAATATTCAAATGAATGTTTACGTTTTCGAAAGAAAATATATTCAAATAAAAGTTTTATTTATTTTAATAAATAAAAACTTTTTTGTGTGAGTTGTGAGTACTTTTTATTCAAATACAAGTGAATTTTAATTTTTAAGCATATATTGTTTATTTTCACACTGATTTGTGAAAAAATAAAAATGTGTCATATTTTTTTATTTCTTTGCTGAAAAATTTCATCGATACCAAACGATTGTAAATAAAAAAATTCTTCACTATCTTGTCTTTTTCTACTCTATTTCTTCACTATTTTGCCTATACCAAATAAAGCATAAAATCTGTTTATTTGAAATTTTATTAAAACTGTGATTTTAACACAAGCATAGGATATATATGTTAAATTTATAATAAATAATTTACATTTTAATATAAGATTTTATTATTATTATTAAATTAAAATTATTGAAATTTAATATAAACTAAAAATAAATTAGAAGAGATGAGAAACTAAGAAAAAAAAATCCTAAAATTCTCTTAAGAGAAGTTCAATTTAAAAGACTTTTGTAGAAAAGTTATTCTTTAAAAGATTTTTGTACAATTTAAAAGATTTTCATACAAGATGATTATTTTAATTTAAGCATATAAAGGAATTTGTTATATACTATAGTCTATATCTCCAAAGCTCAGTCAACTTAATATAATATAATCTTATATATTTATGATCATGTTTACATGGAAGGAAAATAAAGATGAGTATGAAAAGTTGACAGTTTTGTCGTGTTAGATGGTGGTGTAATTAAAGACTATGTTAGTATAAATGTTGTAGAGTTGTTTGATCAACAACTTAAAATTTTTATTTCACATTGATGAATTTTTATAAAATACTATTATGAATCGAATCGATAAATGATTTTTTTTTAATTTTTACTTTTATACTCAAATTAACTTATTTATATACATAATGCATTTAATTTATTATTATTATTATTATTATTATTTTCTATTTTGATTTTCGTTTCTTATTAATGTTTATTCATTAATGTCTATTTTTATAAATTTAAGAGTCATCGTCCATGCTCCCTTGTAAAATATTCAAAAAAATCAGTAAAATATTTTTAATTAATTTTATTTTTTTTCAATAATTAAAATCAATACCAATATTAATAAAATAAATATGAAGTATAAAAGTTAACATTGGAAAAAATTATGCATAACCAAACTATATTTCCCCTTACTTTTTTTTTCTGAAACAATAAATGTTTGATTATGGTGGATTCTATCATGAACCGTCATTTTGGTAGTTTATTAGTGTATTTTTAAAATTTTGTGTTTTACAAAAATAGTTCGCCAATGAATTATTGATTGAATATCATTAGATTGATAAATATTTAAATGAATGAACCAGATTTAATAACTTTTATTTAATATTTAAATTAATTTATTAAATCACATGTATATTTTAACCCTTACTCAAAACACTACTGTCACCATTTTTTTTGATCGAACTTAGATTGTAATTTCTGTAAGAATTTTCATTATATTTCATAACCATCCGTTAAAGATTCAAATAAAAAATATTTCATGTACCCAATGTTCCTTTATTGTTTTTTTCCCCTTAGAAAAGTGTCAAAATAAAGCATCATTTATTTGTTTATGTAAGATAGTCACTAAAATTATATTTATAATATATTAACATTATTCATATGTACATATAATATAATAAAAATGAAATTAAATCTACAAATAATAAAAATGAGTTATTAATAATTTTTAAAGTGACATCATCAATTTTCATAAATAATTATTGCAACGATATTGTTTTTATGAGGAGCAATTATTGCATGAAAAAATTATGCAAAAATTGTTTGCTTTATTATAAATAAGATAATTTCAAATTTAGCTCATATATATTTGTATTAAATATTTTAAAAAATTGTCATCTATGTAAGTTGTACAATTCTACTTGAACATGATGGTGGTGGTATGTATAGAAAAAAGGACTGAAGTAATAAATGGAAATTATTATGCTTGGAGAGGTAGGTGAGTTGATTTCAGGTTGATGTGGGTGTGGGTAGTACTAACATCATAACATGCATTTAATTTAAGAATCGAAGTGAAATAATTCAGTTTTGTGGTGACTGCATGCATTATGCAGTTGCAAACATTAACCAATTTAGATCAAAATTCAAAAAACGGCAATAATTGGTTGGGTCCCAAACTTAAGCAATGGATGTTCAGTGTAGAACTTTTTCCTCCTAACAAAAGCACTTTGCCTTTATACATTCTTGACTTTTTTCGTTGCAAAATCTAAGTCCTCATCATGCTCTGTCTTTTTAATTTGGACTTTTTCCTAATTTCCTTACACACCCACCATTTCACTTACAAATTATACTATCTACGTATAATTCTTACATACGTCTTTTATCTTTCTAAAAAAAATATTTTATATCATACAGAATTTTTAAAATTTCAGTTCAATACCATATTTTATACTATTTTCATCAATTTTTTTAATCAATTTTAGATCAAAAATATGTTTAGAAACCCGTTTGAAATGTTGGAAACTACAATTCACACATTTCTAAAGAATTTTTTTTTAATATATAAATTTTCACGTTGAATAACCGTTTAGTCAGCCTCTACGTTTTTCAATTTTCAAAAGCACTATAATTCAACCAGTTCTCATGAGTTACTCCTTTTGTTTTTAGTTAAACCAACGAAACTAGTCAGTCAAATTCAAAATTTAAAATATAAGATATTTCTATAAAATTTAATTATTCTTTTCAATTTTATTATTTTACGATTTAATTTTAAATAATTAAAAATATTTTATTTAGTTCTTAAACATATTATTTTTGTCTTAGATAAATATTAATTTTTAGTCTTTTTAAAAATAGACAATAAAAACTAAAAAAGATAAAAAAATAATATTTAGAAACTAAATAAAGTATTTTAATTATAAAATTATATAAATAAAAGATGATTAAATATTTTTATGATTTGAAAATCTAAAAACGAAAATTAATAATTTCATCTACTAATATAATATTCTCTATGAACTTATATATAATCAAGAAAATATCTAAAAAAAATTAGACTTAAATATAAATAAATTTTAACTAACTTATCATTATGCTATCATGTCAAAAATAGTTTGCAATAATATTATTTAGAGAAATGTTTTATTAGAATATTTAGTTATTAGTATTAGTAGTACACACTTTCAACTTTCAAGTTTCAAGTACCTGTAAACAGAGAGACATTGTGACAGCCTCAAACTCCTCACCTCAAAAATCTTCATTCTTCAACAACAAACAAACCTTAAAATCCTCGCTCATTCGCCGGCCACCACCTCCGCCACCGTGTACGGCAGCTCCATGCGTTTTCCACACTCTTCCACCGTTACCGCCGCCCGCAGTCAGCTCTAACACATGGGCTGCGCGCTCAGAAAGCAGGCGGACGCCGCCGACCGCCGCCGGCATGACACCGCCTCTAACGGCGGCGAAAGTAATGCCGTCACGGTTCGGGAGAGGCACAAGGCTCCGCACGCCGGCGAACCTTCCGGCGTTGTTCCGGCGCCGGAGCGCCGGAGACCCCGACTTGAGTCGTTCACGGCGACCCACCAGGGGTGGCCGCCGTGGCTGATGGCCGTCGTCGGCGACGCTATCGGAGATTGGACTCCTCGCCGGGCCAACACATTCGAGAAACTTGCCAAGGTGAATGTTTTTGGAAGTTTGAACTTAGAAACTTAACCTCTTTTTCCAAAAATTATTTTTTTTATTTATTTTTAAAATTGGTATTTTGTTTTGGGTGTTTGTGCAGATTGGGCAAGGAACTTATAGCAATGTGTATAAAGCAAGAGACCTTGTTACTGGGAAGATAGTGGCTTTGAAGAAAGTTAGATTTGATAACTTGGAGGCAGAGAGTGTGAAGTTCATGGCTAGAGAGATTCTTGTTTTGAGGAGGCTTGATCACCCCAATGTTGTAAAGCTTGAGGGGTTGGTTACTTCAAGAATTTCATCAAGTCTTTACTTGGTATTTGAGTACATGGAGCACGATCTTGCTGGTCTTGCAGCTGGTGTTGGTGTCAAATTCTCTGAGCCACAGGTACCACTATTTTTTGCTCATTTTTCCAATTTTGCTTTTTGCATCCTTCAGTGTTGTGATTTAGTGGTGTTTGTGTTTCACCTCATCATTTAACTCCAAGTTCTTTTCATTATTAGTGGAGATTTTTTTTGCTCCTAGAGCTTCCAAGCCAAGCCCTCGTTGGGTCCCATACGTGCACTGTTCTGAGCTCTTTTTTACTTTTTATTTTGCATGATTCTTGCTCTGAAATTTCCTATGTCACATCACTCTATAAAATGAGGTTAGCACATGATTCCGATTTTTTGCTTTATCCAGCAGGATGCAAATACACTGAAGGAAAGAACTTTCTTTACTTTTATAATGTGTTTGGATTGGGAATTTTGAGAGTGGAGTTTAATTTTTAAGTGGATTTAAAACATGATGCATTGAAATGCCTTGTTTTTATAATGATGGAAATTTTATAGAGGATTTCTTTTAAGTAAAATAAAGGGGGAATACGTCTACTTTTATGTTTCAAATTCCATCTATTCATCCATTGGATTCTTTGGTTGTTTGCTGATATATATATATATATATATATATAAATTATATTTTTTATCCCAATTTTAAATGGAAAATAGAATTTGCATGTCCTATAGGGAGGGTGGTGACCTTACATTGTCTAGAGTTTGGGTTTAGGCCTAACTCAACCTAGTTTAAATGGAAACCAGAATTTGCATGTCACATAGGGAGGGTGGTGGTGACCTTACATTGTATAGTGTTGCAATGAGAATGTTAAATCATGTAGTTTTTATTCCTTGGCTTTATGGAGGTATTTACATTTAGTACACAGTGAAGTTATGTGAAGCAATGGTGCCTTGTCATGTATCAGTAAGAATAGAAGGGAGGACGAACCTTTCATATTTAAAAATGAAAGGCAAATTGTACCGAAAGGCTGATTATTTTTCAGTATGTCCTTTATGACAGGTCAAATGTTATATGAAGCAATTGCTGTCTGGCCTTGAGCATTGCCACAGCCGAGGTGTATTGCACCGCGATATTAAGGGTTCCAATCTGCTTATTGACAATGAAGGAATACTTAAAATTGCAGATTTTGGACTGGCAACTTTCTTTGATTCTAAGCAAAAGCATCCCATGACTAGTAGAGTCGTGACCCTTTGGTATCGCCCCCCCGAGCTTCTTCTTGGGGCTACATCCTATGGTGTTGGTGTTGACCTTTGGAGTGCTGGCTGCATCTTGGCGGAGCTGCTTGCTGGAAAGCCAATCATGCCTGGCCGAACAGAGGTATTGCTCTGTGTTGTTCCATGAGTGGCTTTGTATCAAATTAAAGACTATTGACTGCAATGACTTCTTATCTTTTCTCAATTACATCAAACACCAGTCTTGATGCATCAGCTTGCTTTTGGTTCATAAATTCTCCATCCCTGAAATCACTTTTGAGGCCTTGCATGTGGGAAGAATTCCTTTTGTTTTCCCCCCCATTTTATTGTGATTCACCGACCAAGTTGGTAAGGTGGGGGGCTTAGGTTGGATTGTTTCATCAATTTGATTACTATGTTTGTTAATCAATTAATGGCATAACCTATTATCGTGATGGACCGCTGATCAGACATGGTTTATAGGCCTTAAGGTAGAAACCAAATTATAGTCAGAGAATAAATAGAGGCAACTGAAAATGAGAATGTTTAAGTTCATCATCAAAAGACACACAAAGTAGTTTATTTGAATACACTGTACCCTCTAGCAAGCTTAAGGAAGTTAATATAGTATCAAATTTATGTTTTGATATTTCTGTTTCCTAGATCTTGCGATGCTTATTTTCTGGAAGACATGTGACTGATTTTTTAGTTGCTTGGATCTAGGTTGAGCAGCTGCACAAAATATTTAAGTTATGTGGCTCTCCATCTGAGGAATATTGGAAGAAATATAAGTTGCCAAATGCTACGCTCTTTAAGCCACAGCAACCATATAAAAGATGCGTCTTAGAAACGTTCAAGGATTTTCCATCTTCTTCATTACCTCTTATTGAAACGCTTCTTGCAATAGATCCTGATGATCGTGGCACTGCCTCAGCTGCTCTAAATAGTGAAGTGAGTGTTCACTGTGAATTAGCATTATATTTGAGATGTAATGTATGTATTCACAGCTGTTTTCTATCTGCAGTTCTTTACCACTGAGCCCTATGCTTGTGAACCATCTAGTTTACCAAAGTATCCTCCCACCAAAGAATTGGATATAAAACTGAGAGATGAAGAAGCAAGAAGGTTCTATTACTGTCTTCAATAACTTCTTGATTGATTTTATCTTGGTGCCTATTACAACTTCTATTTTTTTTTTACTATTCTCAGGCAGAAAGCTCTAAGTGGAAAAACTAATCCAGTTGATGGTGCCAGAAGGGTTAGAGTACGGGAGCGTGGTTTGGCCATTCCAGCCCCAGAAGCCAATGCAGAGATCCAAGCGAACTTGGATGTAAGCCACATGTTTCTGTTATATTAGTCTTCTTTCCATGCTTGGAACTCACTTTAGTTATGCTCTTGTTGAGTTTAATTTTCTGTTCCTTCTACATTTTTTTATGTATATCTCAAGTCTTAGCTTCCTTTTTACCCTATATACTAGCATCTAAATTTTGACATCTTGACAATTGCATGATTTCATGATAAAATATTCTATCAGTTATAAAACTGTCTGGAATTTGAGACCTAGATTCTTTGGCATCATCTTTTGCTTAGGATTCTCTGATCTTAGCCAGGCTAGCTTGGCTTTTAAAAAATATTTTTGGTGATGCATTGCTACTTCAATTTATAAAACTCTGCGATGACTTTTATTTGATCTGATGGTCCTTCTTATGTTTACTCAAGCTTTCTAATTCAGCTTATTCTTATTTGCTTCCTTGAGCAACATTACATGTGTTTTCTCACTATCAGAGGTGGAGAGTGGTGACTCATGCAAATGCAAAAAGTAAGAGTGAGAAATTTCCACCTCCTCATCAGGATGGAGCTGTTGGATATCCACTGGATGCATCAAACAAAGGAGGTGTTTCATTTGGAGCCACTGAAACTTCCTCTGCCTCTACCATACTTGATTCAAAATCTTCTGAATCTGTTATAAGTCATGCTGCCAGAGAGAAAGGGAGGAAATCTAACAAAGCGAATTCTGAGATAGCATCTTCTTGGAAATTTATGCGTGGATTCAAGCTATCAACAATTAGCCATTCATTTGATTTATTATTTAGAAGCAAATAATATGTTTCTTTGGATTTTGGCATCCTAGAATGAGGAAAGTAATGATTGATGCCTATAAATCATTTTTGCCCCTGCTTTGTGAATTTTTTTTAATTTTTTTTATTGTTGATCCCATTGTTTTGTATTTCATTTGACATATTAGTCTTTGTTGTATAATGTACAACAGTAGATCATCATTATATTTGTATATTCATGTATTTTTATCTTTTTTTCACATTGGGTTGGGAGAGTGATGAGAAAGGAAGGGACAAAAAAAGTCATAACTGAAATGAGAAAGAAAGAGGTGTAAGATGGGTGTGAAAATATTAGGATAGGTTGTATATTAAAAGGATCAACTCGTTATTGTACTGGTTTTGATTAATTGCAATGTGTTTAAATTAATTTGAACTATAAATTAATCATATTATGAATCATCTAATATACACTTGTCATAACAAAACCATTAATTACTAAAGTTTGTTCCTAGTCGAAATATGAAATATCTTTTGTTTTAAGAAGGTAGGAGTAGGTTGAAACATCACTTAATTTCACAAAATTGTTTGGTGGAGATATCTTAGCGATTACTAATTGACATTTAGTTCTATAAACTTTATTTTTGAAATGTGCACTCTTGGAGGAGAGTGTGTTAAAAATCGCACATTAACCAATAAAAAAATTAATAATAGTGTATATAAGTGGAGAATAATTTTTACCTTATTAGTTATTAGTGATAAGATTATTGTATAATCTTTGATTAATTGGAACATGTATTTAAATTAATTTGTATTATAAACTAATCTTGTAATGAATTGTTCAATACAATTGATAAAGACTATTACTAAAGTTTGTTTATAGTATTTAGTTAAAATATGAAATGTTTTTTTTCTTAAGAAAGTGGGTTGAAACTTAACTTTATAAAGTTGATTTGTAAGGTGAAAATATCTTAACAATTGTTGTTTGATGTTCAGTTTTACATACTTTATTTTTGAAATGTTTAGTTCTTGAAGTAAAAAAAAAGTATATTAAAAATCACTTATTAATTATGTATAAGATTATACTAAGGTATATAAGTGAGGAATAATTTTTACTTTACAAAATGGATCTGTAAGGTAAGAATTATTTCTTATTTATATACATTATTATGACTTTATCATTAATAGATGTGATATCTCTAATATTTTATGAAAAACCAGAAGGAAAAAATAGGTTAGTATATATATAAAATAGATATGATGTAATAAGAAAATACAAAATAATAATATGTATCAATAAAGTGTGCGATATATAAATGTGTATATATGTTATAGTTGAAATTGATAGTAGAAGCTCTACTAATATGCGTATGATAAAAAGGTTTGAGTGAGGAAGATGTTAGAGCACGTGAAAGGAGGAATAAATATACTAGAGCGAGTTGATAAGGAAAGTACGTGGTACAAGTGATGTGTACCTGAGTCACGTACCTGATGCATGAGTCTTTATCATAATTGAAGAATGGTAGTTGGTTAAAAAAGCACGTATATATATAGTTGGTAGAACTTACTGTGTTTGTCAATAACAATTCAAGTGTTTTGCTTCCTCACTAATGGCTTATCCTTATTTAATAGGACTTCTGTATTAATGGCATAGACAGCAGCTCAATGCCAAGTTCACTTCATTCAATTTTGTTCTCTGCGATTTGCAATAATACATCAGAAAAAAGAATAGGACAAACGAGGCCTGTGGCCCTGTACCACACACTTTTACCTATCAAGAAAGGTGAAACCTTAATGCTATGTTTGCATGAGAAAAAGGAAACAGAGAAAGTAGAATTGATAGGTGCAAAAAAGAATATAAGAAATAGAATAAAAATAAGTGTATTTGATTTCAAAGAAATAAGAAAAAATTATATATAAAAATAAAAATAAAAACATGATGGACTGTATTATAATATTGTATATATTTAGTTTCACGTCTATGATCTACATTTGAATAGGAATCAAATCAAAATTATATAAAAATAATTAATTATTACTTCCACTTATCCATATCACCAAAATATGTTCATAATTGGTTATGCTGTAATAAATTTTTAAAAAATAACATAACTAATTATGTTGAATATTAGTCGTGAAATTGTTTTAAAAAACTAACATAATGGATTATGTCCTGCACAGTTGCTTCTTCCTTTCCTTTTTGTGTTGTTTTGTAACTTTCTTATTTCTGTATCCCCGTCTGTCTTCTCCACCAAAAGCAGCATGTTCCACGACTTCTACTTCTCTTCGATTCTTCTTTATTCTTTCTCTTCCAACTCATTCCTCCTCCACAAAAAATAAAGAAAGAAAATATATTGTTCTTGAAAGACATTAGTTTTCATGTTTAACCGGAGAATACTCCATAATATATATATATATATATATATATATATATATATATATATATATATATATAGGGGAATGCTAACACACTCTCACTAAAATATAGGTGGGAATATATTAACATTCCCCATATATATATATATATATAGGGAGCATATCAAGTGAGAAAAAATTAATCTAAGGGTTATATTTTAACCCTCTCATTTCTCATAATAAATTCTCTCTTACTTGATATGCTTCCTATATATATATATTTCTTGAAAGAGATTAATTTTTAAAAATCTCACATTAGATAGAATATGAAGTTCAATGTGAAGATTTGGGACTTTCTCTCACATAATAAATTGATCTTTTAGATAGAGCTCTCTTTATAGTTTAAGTTCTAACATTAATATGGGTTTAATAGGTGAATACACCTTGATAATGAATTCTTAAAACTCCTTAATATATATTTATTTTTAAATTAGATTTAAAATGATAAATAATGAAATTGTAATGCTGGATCCTGTCAAGTTATTTTTAGGGAGGATCTCTTTTCAATGAGAATATATGCACCCATTTTGGTTAATTAGTAGAGATAAATATATCTACAAATAAAACATCTTTAGGAATTATTTTTAACCTTATTAAATTACATGATTTATCATTTTTTTTATCTATAAGAATTATAATGATAACAATATACAAAATTTAAATTTAAGACTTTGTACATATTATTCTAACTCTTACTACTAAGTCAATTACATTGTTTATCCTAATCCTATATATTAAATATTTAATTTTAATTAAATTTTAAATCTTAATGTCAAAACTATGTAATTTTAATAAATCTTAATTTAATCTAATATTCATAAAGAGGATTACCCATTTGATGTATACTTCTTTTTTTTTTTTTTTTTTGAACAATTTGTCTCTAGAACTATTTCTTAAACTGCTTTTCATCTCCATTATTTTTCGAAAATTACTCTTACATTTATAACTATAAAAAAAAATAAAAAATAAGACCCTCTTATCATTAACCTTTCAATTTTATTTTATTTTTATTTTTTTAAAATATACAGAAATACAAAATACTTTTTTTTACGCTGGTTATGAACAATAGTAATAAATAATTTGGAGGGCGAAACTTTCACTGTCCTTTATCCCAATTAAATATCCTTTATATTCTCTCTTTCGAATATGTGTTTCACATATGCAAGTAGTGATATTTCTTTCTCAATCATATCAAGGTACCCTTTATTTTTTTAATCCGAATACTTAATTTTCTTAATAGTTATCTCTTTCAATCTACTTTTTTTTTAAAATCTCTATTTCTAAATTAATTTCAATAGTTTTTTTAAAATAATTTGTTAATAATTAAAAATAACATTATCAATTTAAGTTATTTATCGTAAACTCAATATTTATGAATTTATACACTTAAAACTATTTATTATGAATTTAAATATAATACAATTATATTTTTACAATATTTATCTATTACATATTTTAACTAAATAAAATAATCATTTATCTTGTAATTACACATGCTAAAATACTAATCCAAACATATAGTGAATGTGTTTTCCATTCCATTTGTTATTTTGGATGACACGGAAACAAATCATAACACGAAAGAAAGCTAGAGAAGATTTTGTTTAACCTATACAAATCGCATGATATTATCAAGGAGAGCGGATAGATAAATTCCCAACCAACAAATTTTTGGCACATTTAGTAGATAACTATATCCCTAAAACACAATAATCAGCTCGATTCACAAGTTGTGTTGTGTGTATGAAAGAGAACTTGGTAGAAGAACAGAACTTACTTTGGTGATATGCACGCATGGGAAGAGATTAATCTTTAAGCACACCCTTAGTGCAACACAAAGTTAAATAAATTCCAACACATCACAATCCTAAACAATAATATGTTTTGTTTCTGTGACCATATCTCGTAAGGGATTGTTGTAATTCTTTCCTAAAGATTAAATAAATAAATAAAGCCAAACTGAACAACTAAACAGTGTCTCGTGACAAAGTCTCTCTAGAGACTTTTGATCCCTAAGGAAATTGGAAATTTTCCCCATTGAAATTTATAGTTAACAAAAGAACCACAGACCAAAAAAAATGGAGAAAGTTTCCTACGTAACGTATTAATAATGGATAGACAACGCTGAAACCAACCAAGGGGGTCTACTTCTAGTCACCTAGAAACTAGAAAGTCACATGTACATACATTATACTTTACAGCTATCCCATTCATAATGATGGAAGTTGGGTCTAGCCATATCAGTAACCAAAAATAAGCATGGGGAAAACAGCCTTGTATTGAAAAATCAACTGTGTTTGCAAAATTCAAGCATACCATGCTTATCTAGGCATGATTTCAATCAAAGGCCAGTTGTTGCAAGAGGTTTAAAATGGAACACAACTCGATACAAATGAGTCAGCAACCTACTTGATGGTGATGTAGCGATTTGTTCCGTGTCTGGCCCAGTATTCCTTAAGATCCAATGGTATAGATAAATCATGGCCTTCTGATGCCAACCTACTGAGAAGTCTTGTAAAGACGCTTCCACTCATCTTTCGTCCTCCAATGCGGGCATGACGCTTGTTTGGAAGTTGTGGTAGTGGATACATAGACAATGTCGTGGTACAACAGGATGACTGCCAACCGCCATTCCCCCATTTGTAGCACTGACGTGGTACGCCGGTACATGTGCATACTGGCACTGGCATGATAGTTTCATCAAATGCAACCAAATTCAGGCCAACATCTTGCCTGTCCCATTCAGATCTGATCTTTGTCCCTTCGGAAGAAGCCTGCCTGTTTAAATCCTCACCCATTTTCTTTACTTTGCAGGGTGTCTTTGATGCCTTAGAATTAATTACCTTGTTATCCTTTGTTTTCTTTGTTTGATGAGACTTTACAGCTTCAGAAGGTATAACAGTCACTGGAGAGGCATCCCTTATAATCATATCCTTTGCGCTGTACGCAGCATCAGTCATGTTAGATAGATGGTTTGAAGAATGGTGCAGCCGTTTTGATCCACAATGAATTCCGCTGCCAAATGGGAAGTTGACAGAATTGTTCCGACTTTGAAGGGCTGCAAGAGCATTATCACGTTCCAAAAGAGCATGATCTCTCTGAGCAATTGCTTCATCTCTTTGCCGAATGGCTGCATCTCGAGCAGCCAAGGCTTCATTCTTTTCGGATATAGCAGCCTCTAGTTCAAGTTCTAGAATGGCAGCCTGCCTTTCAGCCATAATGGACCTTATCTTCTTATTCATAACTAATGCATTTGGCTCTTTTACTTGATGCTGGGAATCGGTATTCCACTGCACATGCAAAAACCAATCCAATTAGTAAATCAAGTGACCACTGGTGCAAAGCTAAAGAAACAGAAAGCACACTAAATCTGTGCATTCCTCTTACCAGGGAATGTGCTCCTCTGTAGTAATCCATCTTATGCCTGCTGTTTTCATGTTGGCGGCCATCATCCATTTTTCATCCAGAGGATTTTGCAACAGATGTGGCAGTTGGAATCACGAAGTCTTGATGCTTAATTAATCAACAATATCCAGCTGAAAGGCAAATCCTGTTAACAAATGAGAAAAGAAAAAGTTTAGCATCAGATATTTAATGAGAGAAAAAATTAAATAAAATGAGAGAAATTTACAACTAAACAAGCATAGAACAATCCAATATGTAATATTCCCAATCATCATTCAAATACAATTTATAAAGGATCTAAGCTTTTCTATATAACTGTATGAGTAGTTCTTTATTTTATCTCATGCACTACAAACAGGAGAAGACACAAGAAGCACATCATTTATTGGACAAAAACTTGGGTGTTAGAGATCCCACCAGTTTCCAACAATGAACCGTGCACAACGTTAAGTAATTCTAGTTTATCAACTATAGCATTTATATGAAGAAATTTAAGAAGATAGATAGTGAAATGCTTTATTTTTTGAGCTAGTAGGTAAAATTCTTTAAGCTACACATTCTATCATGGCAAGTTTTGACAAAGCTCACATCAATTTGCACTATAATGAGACATTGAGAACATAATAGACAAAAATAAAATATAGTGATTACCTAAATATAACACCAAAACATCACAATCATTTTCTTTCCGGGGGATGTCAGATATCACAAATCTAAAACTCTTTATTTGAATGTTTGGCATTAAAAAACAAAAAAAAGGAGCAATTGAGCTACCCTCTACTCTACTCTGGCATAAGAAAACAGACCATGCCCAAAAATCTAAAACTTCCAGACTTTAAAACTTCCACTAGATTTCTCTGTGCGCACTATGCACTTATAAACATTATCATATAAACAAGAACTACCAATGATACAGTTACTGAAAGCAATTAATTGTAGCAAGGCTAATATTTCAAACATAATGTATGGGAAGTATTTAATAAAAATTCAGCCTTATTTCCAAAGAGTGTCCAGGAGTGCCCCTTAATGCACAGGTATATGACCATTTCTTTCAATTAAAGTTTCAGTAAACGCAACACACTGATTTCTTTGCTAATTGTTATTGTAGTTTCAAAACGTGTTGGACAACATAGGTTTTCGCTATATACCATAACTTATTAACGTTAAAGACACAAAAAACAGATAAATCTCTGGTACGTGTACTTAAGAGAAAGCCCTTCCTAAACAGACTATGTAAGACACACTGCATACGTTATGTGGTCAAGAAGAGGGTATATTATTTAATATTGAGCAGCTCTTCCTACATGTATTTTATATTTTTGAAAATCTTGTATCCCCGTATCCTTAACATACCAGGTATGACATCTTAACTGCACTATTGTCCAATGCCAGTGCGTTACTACGTTTGAAATCATTCAAACAGCATTAAAAAAAGCATATCATTCTGTAAAATTGCATGCAATTAGCCTTCATTCTCAAATACAAGCTAGAAATAGGATCAAGTTAATTTCTCATCTTTATCCAGAAAGTTAATCCACCTTTTAAACAATTAAAACATTGCAATAAAAAAAAATATAATTTGGCAAAAGAAAAAAATTTGCAGTTTTGCAACTTCCATCACGATAACATTTTCAAAACATTGCATAACCTCAAGTTACACAATGAGGAAAGAAAAGATTTATAAGCAGATATTACTACTCTAGTATAGCTACCCAGAGTGAAGTACCTTTCCTCTATACAGTACAATCAAGAATAGAGACACGACTTATATGTTTCTCAGGGGAAAAGAAAGGCAAAAGAAAATAAGCAAAGACCTAATTGTTTCACAAGCTTGCTATGGGAAAATGGGCATTTTCTCACTGCAAATGCCGAAACTAACAGACCATAAAATTGCAATCCATATATCAAGATATAATGGTAATAACACTAACGAATGATCTTGTCCACCGGACTCAAGTAATCATATCCAAAGCAAATTGTTCTCAATTTCTCATCATATGTAATATACCCAATTACTTGCAGAATATGAAAGTTAAAAATTGATATCATATGCATCTTAGTTAGAAACACCATGTTAAATCGGGTTATAATTATACAAAGAACGCGACTATTATTTTAATCTTCTACCAAAAAGATATGAGCACCAACAGTTTAAGGATAAATATCATACCATAAATACTTAATAGAGAGCAAGACGATCACTAAATGTTAATCCCTCAAAATTTACCAAGCAAAAGATGTTTCATTGGAACCGAGAAACCCCTCCCAATATCTCCTAAACAAATCATTGAATGAATCTAAAAGAAGCAGACAGTTGGAATAGAATATTTTCGATTCAACATGTCCAGATCTTAGCTAATTGCCTATTTAAATTTATCATAATTATAGATAGATATAGGGAGACAGAGATCAAATACTACACAAATCTGGATTGCCAACTTCAGACTGATCCCAAGATAATAATATGGCAAAGAAGAGGCTTTTATAGTCTAATTAAAAAACTTCAATTCAAGAGCAGAAGCCGTGGGACAGTACCCAAAAAAGGAGAGAGAGAGAGAGAGAGATAGAATCAACCAATAAAGTCTAGATGCAGAAGAAACCACCAGAGACAATATTCAATCCAGATTACTAAAGCTATTTAAGTGAAAATACAACACTCCCGGTTAAAGAAGAACCAAAACGACAGATACAATTCATAACTCATTGCTCAGAATTCACAGACAGCATGTTTAACATTTAAATACTAAAAAAATAAGAAACAAACAAATGGCATTCCCCACTCTACACTTTCCCCAAAGGTAAATAAGAAAAGCACACTGAGTAACCTTTTCGCTCCCTTTTCACACGAATGTGACCAAACACACTTGCGATCACATCATTGTGCTCTCCATTAGACACAAAAGCTCTAACAAGCAAACCCTGAAGCCACTCTCCAAAACCTTCTCC
The DNA here is from genome assembly GCF_000230855.2 of Cajanus cajan. Taxonomy (NCBI): domain Eukaryota; kingdom Viridiplantae; phylum Streptophyta; class Magnoliopsida; order Fabales; family Fabaceae; genus Cajanus; species Cajanus cajan. The sequence continues at coordinate 77,330,648 of NC_138518.1, forward strand.
AATCCGACCAGTACTGTTCACAACACTCAACCCCACAAACACATTGCAAAAGATAAATAAAAAAAAAAACTTTTTTTTTCAATCTCCCAATTCAATAAGTCCTGCACAGAAGCTAAAAGCAAGCATGCAATGCAGAGACGAAATGAAAAGGGGGTGCGGCGAAACAAAGTGGAAATCAGGAAATTGCGGTGTGCAACGAATCCCATAGTGAATTTGAGAATAGAAAAAAGGTGGCATTGGAAAGAGTGGAAAGTTGCTGTAAAAGGTTAGGGACATTACCTTACCTAGAAAGCTTTAGAAATTGAAAATGGTAATTACTACGAAAAGAGAGTGAAATGTGGAATGAGAGAGAAAACTTAAAGCTACAGGAATGGAATCGAAGGGAGAGAGAGAGAGAGAGGAGAGAGAAAATGTGAAGGAGAATAAGAAGATACCTGCAACGACACCGTCGTTCGACACTGCTCTGCGAGCGTTGCGTTTCACTCTTCCCCTTCTTCACCTTTCGCCACCCTCGTGTCGTGTTTCGCTTTCATCACTAATCCCATGCCAAAACAACGCCGTTTTAAATTTTCTTTTCTTTTTTCATTTTTGTTAACATGACTTGCTCTTATCATATGTGCTGTGATAAAAAAAATGTTTATTTTTTAATTGAAAGAGTATTAAAATATTTAATTTTATTTAATCTCAATACATTAATCTCTGTCTAAAAATATGTTTTAACCAAAAAACATATTAAAATAATTTGTGTTCATGAAAAAAACACATGGTATTTGAATTTATAGATGAAGAAAACATTTTTACAAGAAGGAGGAGAATTGAGTAGGAAGAAAGTTTTAGTTTCGTGTTTTAAAATCAAATTTTAAAATAGAAATTCTAAACACTATTTTTAGAAATATTTGTCTCTTATTTCTCATCACATTCATCATCCATATTGGAATTGTGATTTAATTTTTGAAGTTATGAGAAAAGTTTAAATAATACAAAGCAATGATAATATTATTATTAGTTTACTTAATTTCTTGTAGAGATCTTGAAGTTTAAAGACTAACCCTAACATCACTAAGGAACATTGATTACAAATAAAAAATGATCATTAAAAATATTATTTCAAATAAATCAAAAGTATTTTAGAGATAATATCAATAAATAGGATAAAAATAATTAATATCATCTAATTTAGTCCACTATTCATATTTTTTTATAAAAACAAGTGGATACGAATATATTTATCTCTATATATCCATAATTATATAAAAAAGATATATGAAATTTTGGTCTAATCATATTTTATTCTATAACTACGTCCAAATCACTCATAATATCTAATTATAAATCACTCATAATTATTTTATATCTATTATATATAAAAAAATTTATTTTTAAATAATAAAATATAAAATAAATGATGTGAAACTTTTATATTAAGTGATATGAAACTTTTAAATACATCAAAATAATAAAAAAATAATTAAATTAAAATTACACTTTATTTAAAAATAATTGCAATTATTTTTCTTCTTCTTTCTTTTCTTTTGAATGTTCATTCTCCTTCCACTTCTATAGTTTTATTATAGAACTCGATCACAATTGATTAGATTTTTTCATTAGACTAACTTCAAAAGTACTTAAAAATATCATGATTACTCTCAAACATAAATATAATAATTTACCCTTATCGATCAATGTATTTAATCATAAAAGATCCATCATTATTAATTTAACAACTTTTTCTTATTTAGAATTAATGAATAAATAGTTCAAACCATACATAGAGTTCCACTCACACAAAAACATTTCCTACACAACCATTAAGATTAGAATTATTTCAATTACCGTAACGTTCTCATCAAATCAAATTTGCCACAAAGGATAACAAAAACACATTAAAATATAACATTTCACATTCAACAAAAAAAGAAAAACTCGAACAAAAACTATTTAAGAAAAATTAAAAACGAATTTTACTCTATTTACTCCAAAAAAAAATATTTTCAAAAAATTAATAACATACAATCAAATCATATATATTTTTAATTTTTAATTATCAATTTTAAAATATTATATTAATCATTTTTATAAAAAAAGAAACGCAATTTCACTTTTATCAACAAACAAGATATTATATGATTGATAAATATTTTTTTTCTCTTAAACATGTAATTTGAGATTTGATTAATTTTTTAAATAGATATCACATTAACAAATTGAGTAATAGTATGTATGTAACAAAAGTTATCTAACATTATGTTTATATTTATTTCTCTTCATTTAAGACATAAATAAATAAAAATTATTTATTTTGTGGGAGGATATTTATTTTGTTTGGTAATTAAAAAAAAAAAAAAAAAAAAGAAGAAATGGAAGTATGGAAAAGTGAGTTGGGTGGAAACGTGGTGGTTCTGTAAAATAATGTGGTGTGGAACATGATGAGAGTTAGAGTACCACAAACGAATAACAAATGGTTGCATCCAAAAAAGGGTTAGAATTAGTACACACCACACTCGCGCGCAACTCGCACACTCACTCACTCCTCTATCCCTAATTTCCCAATTCAAACCCTATCCCTAATTCTGCATTTCGGATTCATTTACGCGGAATGGCAGAGATTCAGCCGCCGGAGGGGCAGATAAACGGCGGCGGAACCCTAATTCTCAATTCGTCGGAGCCTTCCATCGGATCCAAGCGGCAGCGGCGGCCGAGCGTCCGATTGGGCGACATCGGCGGAGACCAGCCCTACGACTCCCACGCGCGCCGCAACTCCAAGCCGTGGAAACTCGCCTTCGACGGCGGACACCACCACCACCACCACCGTGGCGGCGGCAAGGAGAAGGGCCCAGGTAAACCCTCCAAGACTCGTCCTTTAACCAACTTGAGCGAGTTTAACGAAACCCTAGAACCCAACGACAGAGAGCCAGGGAACATCGACACCGTCGCAATTGGGAGCTGGAAGGTCAGAGAGTCCAAGAAGAGGGGCTCCGTCGCCACCAAGAGGGTCAGATCGAATTGGGTTTCCAGAATCGACGAGGGCGGCGACAACGGTGGCGGCAGCGGTGGCGGCGGCGGCGAGGGGGAGGAAGAGGAGAAGTATAACGGAGATGGGGATGATGATGACGATGATGTTGACGGGTATCGGGAGTTTGAGGTGGAGAATTCGGAGAGTCCTTTGAAGGAACAAAGCCCTATTCATAGTGTGGAGAATTTGGGGGGTGATGGGAATAGGAGGGGATTTAAGGGTAGAGAACAGCAGCAGCAACAGCATGACGGGGTTGAGCTATCTGTGCCGTCTGATACTGATGTTAGGGCTTGGAAGTGTGGGGATAGGAATAATGAGAATGGTGGGAGAGTGAGGGGTGGTGAAGATGGGGTTAGGATTTGGCTCAATGGATTGGGATTGGGTCGTTATGCGCCTGTGTTTGAAGTGCATGAGGTGGATGATGAGGTTTTGCCCATGTTGACTCTAGAGGATCTCAAGGATATGGGGATTAGTGCTGTTGGGTCCAGGAGAAAAATGTACACTGCCATTCAGAAACTCGGGAAGGGCTTCTCCTGAGTTGAGCAAGCTGAGCTTGTTTTTGGTGCCGTGGCCGCCGGATGATGTAGATTCTCAGCCGTAGCGAATTATTCAGATGCGTGTGTCTGAGCTGAACTGAGTTTTAGTATGTTCTCCCGTGACTCTTTTTTTTAGGGTTGGAAAAGTTAGGACCTCACATGTTATTTGAGAAACAAACATCCTTCTTGAAATCCAGTGCAAGTATATATAACTCTGCGAATTTTGTTGGAGCTATTCATAATTGTTTTTTTTTCCACTGAAGCAATTCTAGTTTTTTATTTCGTTGGTAACTTGGAAGAGCAGCATGAAGGAAAAACCAACATGGTATAACGCGGTTGGAAAGTTCTTTCCTTGAATGAAAAGGGCATGCTGTTTCATTTCCTTATTCTGTTTATGGGAATGTCAACCATGCATTTTTGTGGTCTTGTGAAATTATTGTGTTGACCTTGTTTACAGAACTCGTGTAGACTACAATAATCAACATTTAGTATGCGAAAGTCCTTCTGTTGTCATGTTAGTTTTTAACATTTAGCATATGGTCATATGGTATAAAGTGGCAATTGGCTTTGTCTACACAACTTTGTCTGTCGATGGAAGTCTTGGTGTGTGTTTGGATCTCAGTTGAGTTCAACTGAATACCAATCCATCTCCTCCATTCCTTCTATGTTTGCTGCTTTGGAAAATGAGAATTTCTGTTTACAAGGCTCCAAACAGAGTTCCAAACATGTCCTTAGTTAGGCGGTTACTTGGATGAAGTGTTTTTACAAGTTACAATGACCAGAGAATCGATATGTACCCCCCCTAAAATTTAGCATTTCATTCCAGCTGCTTTCTTGAGGTAAATTAATTATTGCAACATGTTAGGACATCTATTTTTGTTGATATGATCTCAGTTTGGTTTGTTTCTATCTAATTATTTTGGTATTTAATGATATCGATTTATTCGGAATTTCATTGTTGCTTGCAATCAATTCTATTGGAAACGTCAGTTTCTCTAACTTGTTCAACACGTAGCAATGGGATGAATTAAAGTTTGCAATGATGTAAATTCTGTTTGTGTTAGAATATAGTGTTTGTCTGTTCAACAATGTTTTTATATTTTAACTGGGATTGTTGGAATTAGCTGAGCTGGTATTTAGTTAGTGTTTTTTGTTGTTGCTTGTAAAGATTCTTTGTTCTTGGGTGGATGTGCTCTAGTTATATGAAGAAAATTGCAATTATTATTTTTTACATAGCAGGAGTGTGACTTTGATGGCGGTCAGTAATGCAGTTTTGGCAGAAATGATATAAAGCTTGTTATGCTGCAACTGAAATCATTTTGTCTGTATATCTAGTGATGGAGGCACAATCTATAAGTGGCCAATTTTGTTGTGTTTAGTGGATCATGAGTGAGTATCTTACTATTTATGGATGCTCCTTGATATTTAAGTGCATTTCTACTGTGTTTTCTGCTATATATATCTTTGGATTAACACATTTTGGAATTATTTTAACATGGTGGATCAAATTGATAAAAGATGAATGAAGTGGGAGAAGAAAGCTCCATTGAGAGGATGAATGCCTGTTAGAAAGATAGCATGTTTGCCATGTACTTGATTATATTAAAAATAAATTAAGCCTGGCCTAGACTAGACAAAACGTACCTTATGGCACTTCTCTGAAGATGTGTGGGACTCCTCCTGGTGGGACCAGAGTATTTTGGCTGTTTTTCTTGCTAGGAGATTAACTGATTAACAGAGGTAAGGAATAATTCGGAAATTGAAGAATGTGTTTGATGATTGATTGCATCAGTGGAGAGAGAAACATCTTATAAAACAGATGGGAAATTATGTGGCAGTGACAGTGAGGTTCCTAGTGTGCATCAAATTTTCACTGCAAATAATTGTTAATTTCTGTACACCTTTTAGCAACCAGAGGTCCGGAGCGCATGTTTGATTCGAGTATACCACCGTCATTTCAAATATCATATGTTGTTTCTGTTGTTCAGACCAGTGGTTCAAGCCATCAAATGAAAACAAGTTTTCAAATCTTTAGGATACAACTATGGTAACCAACTTGGAGACAACAAAACGCAAAAGTAAAGTCCAAGTTGAAGAGTGCAATTCAATTCACTTGACCATGCCATTCCAAATCCTAAACGACAAGTTTAAAACAGATTTGTTGTCCGGTTATCCATCTGGGCTGAAATATTGCTCTATTATAATAAAGGGTAGCTACTATATCTGTAGACGTATAACAAATTATCATCAATAAGACCTTATCACTACTAAGTCAACTGCAAAAGAAAGGCATAGTTGAGGTTTCCAAGAAAATCCATTAGCTTGAATGGTCTCTTGAGGGAACACACTATAAATACCTGGACAATTTTTGGTCTCTTCTTGATCTTGTTATTACCTTTTACCAACTTGAGCGGAAACTTCCAATAACAGGCTTGAAAAGCTCTCAAACTACTGAAGTTTCACTTCATTTTGAAGTCATGTCTTTTTCTTTTTCTTTTTTTTTTCCCGCATTAAAATGATTACCAATCTGTGGGAAGAAACAGGTTGTATGTGTCGTGTGCATAGCTGAGCTAAGTTGTTCCAAAAGTGACAAGAATTAAACCTAAAAGATGAACAAACGTGATCAGTTCTAAACCTTATTTTCGGCTATACATTGATTGATCTGAGGGAGTCTTGGATCCCATTTATAGAATCAAAATAAAATTATATTATATATAATTCCGTAATATGCATAGTTATAGATGATAATATTTAAGTTTGTTTTGGTAAAAAGTAGACGAATGCGATTATATCTGTTGATTGTGCCTTCTACAGATGTATACAATGTTGGGAATTTATTGTTAATTGGGATATTTTTTTGGTTATAACTGGGATATAAAAAAGGGTTAGATTTGAATTTATTTTATTAAAAAATCAATTGCTTAAACTTGACAAAATTAATTGTTGATGGATTTAGTTCGGTTTCTTAATTTAGAGCAAATTGAGTGGTTCTTACCTGGTCTTGTTTTTGCATAAAAATCAGTTGTTTGTATGGTTATTAAGAGGTTATTACCCTCCTCTTGTTAAAGGAGAATCTTCTTTTTAAAATGTACACATAATCATCATTTAGCATTTTTTGAGATTTTTCTTTTTAAAATGTACACATAATCATTATTTTGCATTTTTCACACGCATGCATAAGAGAGGAATCCACTAATAAACACACACATACATAAGAGGGATCTACTTACTACAAAAGTAAGTTTATCTAGATAGACTTACTATAGTTAATAGTTCATGTTTAACATTAAATTCAACGATCCAATCATTGAATTAAAATTTTTTAATGTATAAATCAAGTTTGTAAATTTTTAAAATTATTTGATACTTCGTTTTATTAATTCAAAATATATAAAATATTTTTATAATTACCCATCAATTTGAATTAATAAAATAAAATATCAAATAGTTTTCAAGTTTTATAAAACTTTGTAAACTTAATTTATGCATCAAAAACTTTTTATTTAACAGTTAAATAGTTAAAATTTTATATTAAACATGGGTTATTGAATGAAATAAAGTTTAAATAAACTTATTTTTGGAGTAAGTAAATATTTTTCTTATATATATAACACATTTATACACCTATCTCAAACCTTTTAATATACAACATTATAAAATCACTTGTAAAACTTCTCTCTAAACCTTAACATGACATATTTACAAAGTCTATTAAAATTCTAATAGATCATAAACACATTCAGTTAATCATTACCCTTATAAAACATTGTTAGTTATTCAAATAAGCAATACAATTTTACGGAATGAATAGTTATATTAGAAATATTCACTTAAAAGTATGAGTCCCTAAAGTTATTTTATACATTATATTTAAGTTTTGTTCTCCTTTTCATTCTTCTTCCTTTTTTATGTCATTTTAGTACAAATGAAAATACGTGTAATATAACTAATAAACCTTAAATTTTATTGGGTTTATAGAGGCTCATTTTCTATTTAGAAATTCATATCTTTAAACAAACTCTAAATAATTATCTTAAATCATCTTATTTTATTAAACATATTATATTATTATTATTATCATTATTATTATTAACTCTTAATTCAATGATATGTTATTGTGACATCAATTGAAACATTCACTTTCAATTCCTACCCCTAAATAAATTTTAATTCAAATTAATGGTAAAATTTGTAACCTTTCGATCTATTGCACTAGTAGTGATGAGAAACAAATATGGCAAAGTTAATGTGGTAAAAGATTATTGTTTTTAATTTTCATAGTATTATGTCAACCTACATAGAGCTTACATAAAATAAATGGTTCCATTTCATGTAATCCATATAACAAGTCTTGAGGTTAAAGATTAACTTAATGCTAGAAAAATAAATAAGAAGGGTAGGTCGGTGCACCAAATTTTCATCATTTTGTGGTAAATAAGTTAGCATACAACTTTATTTTTGCACCACTCTCAATTCTTAGTTGACCGTCTCTTTCGCGTAAGCCTCTTCACACCTTAGCATTTGAAGCTAAGGGACTATACTACCCTAGTCCTTAGTCAACTATCCTCTTCATCCAAAGTCTTGTTTGGTCAGTTGATGTCAACATTAGGCCATGGAAAACCTTGACAGTCTCTAGCATTGTAATTTATCAAATTACCTTGGACAATAATAATGGTTTCATACTTTGGGAGATTATCATCGAAAGATCTGAGACACATACAAAAGATTAAGCACAAATATATAAGTAATTCCATATGGTTAGGACAAATAAGTTACAGACTTAAATGTTTTAGATTTAGACAACTACCAAGATTCTTTAAAGGTAGTCTTCCATATAAGATCAATTTCCATTAAAAAATTAATTACAACAACGTTTTTATAATTTGTTGTGCAGCTAGTGATGATAATATTAAATTTCCCTTGATATGACTAGGACATGTGTACTTGAGATAATATGTCATTCAAACATATAATGTCACCATTGCATACTTTATTGTCTTTAATTATTTTCTCCTGACATAAATTGTTTGTGCATATTTTTTGTATACATCTCTTTTTAATTTTTTTCATACATTATTATGTTATTATGTAATTGACATAAGTTGTTTCCATTTAGAAGTCCAAACACTATAAAAATAAGTTTATAGGAGAGATAAATATCAGCAACACATTTTTAACATATTCTAAGATTGGCTAACATTTGTATATGTCTCACTAAATATGTGAATCTTATTTTCTAATTGATAGTCTTAATTTCAATGTGGTAATATCTAAATGAATTTCAACCAATAAAAAGAATGTTAAAAAATACATCAAAAGATGTATTACTTCTTGAGAAGAAAAATGATGAATTTTAATTGGAATTTGATAATATATAAATAAATGATTTTTTTTTTGGATCCTAAAAACAAAATGTTCGGAATGATTTACTCAAGACTACGTACCAATCAACACCACATGGAATCCCATGCCACATACTATTGAGATTGCATATACATGTGAAATATTGAGCAGTATAGTACATTGATCAACTAGTAGTGCTGAGGAGAAATATTGAGCATGCAAATTGTAAGAGTGAAGGTCTAACAAGTAAGACAAGAGGCAAGCAAATAGCCGAGGATGCTTGCCAATTAACCAAACAAGGGTCTCCATCTTCACTCTAGACAAAGCCCCAAAGAATGGAATTGCTAGGCAAGTCATCCTTGGCTACCAGACATGACTCTCATCTACATGCAAGGCCTTTTCTCTTAAGCTGAGTTATGATCTATGTCAACACCCGATGACAAATCCTCTATTTATAGCTTCAATCAGACAATCACCCAACTTGAATGGTACTCATAATGTGACACAAAAATATAAGAATTTGTAACATTCCATGGCATATTGCTATATATATTCCTTGTCATCAATCACATGTTACTTGGTCTCATCCATGACTTCTTGCATACAAAACTTTTATGGGGAAAGCCAAAAAGAATATGTTCCATAAAAGTCAAAAACTAGGAGGGACCAACATCATGGTAATATGCTTTGAGTGTTGCTCATATCGTGGCAGGGATGGGAAATGGGAATGGTAGAATTGTCGATCTGCAGGTACTACCATAGTTTGCATGTTGATAAACCAACTTGCGTTGATTCTGTTCGTTCTGACATTCCATTTTTTTTCTTCTCAGTGTTGAAACCAATCCCATTCTAATCTTTAGCACTTCTCTACTTTATTATAGCAACAAAAGTTTACTCCTGCTGGCATGTTATTACTTATTTTAGCTAACGGACTCCAGAAAACTTTTTATTTAAAGATAACTAACTATAAATTTCGATGGATATCCTAGATTTGATATGGCAGTAAAATAATGCATTTAAGTGGCTACAACTCTCATACGAGTTTATTTTAATTCAATTAGGTATAATTTTAAATTCTAAAATAATACCAAAGTTTATTCTAAAAATTATTGTAGGACATATTAAATCACTCATTATCTGATTATTAATCAGATCATTAATATATGTTACATCTTATAAACTTCACAAATAAAGTGCGCGTGATACATTTTTTTTTTTTTACTTAGTCATATAATTTTCCATGTCAAACTCTCAATAATATGTAAAAGTTTTCATAATATAAAATCTAAAAAGAAATTGGTGATTGAGATCTCTATTTTTTCCCACTCTAATAACTTTATGAGTTATTAACACTATTTTAAAAATTTGCTCGAATTGACTGATTAGACAAAAAAAATTTAACCAATTTGAGCTGATAATCAAATCTTAATGTTATTGATTCAATTGCGACATCATTAGTTGATGAAAATCGAACATCATTAATTGGTGAAAATCGGCACAAATTCATGTCCGAACCTTGTTTTAATGTTGTTCCTTACACACCCGATTGCTTTGAAGTCCTATGCGATTTAAGAGCTTAAGCTAAATTTTAGTAAAACATGTTAAAATAGTTGCCTACAAGGATCAATTTCCAAGTAGCAATCTCGAATCCCATTGATTAAAGATATCTTTAATTATCATTTAACTAAACTAATTATTGTGTATATGTTTGAAAAATACAATATATATAATTAAATTATTTAATATTTTATTTAAATTATTTAATATCTTTTAAAAATATTTTCATGTTGTTTTTTTAAAATCTTGTTATATAATTAACTTAAATAATTCATATAGTAAGTTTTTAATTTAAAATTATATATTAATTTATGTTGTTCAATTAGTCTATAATTTGGTTGCTTTATCAATATTATATTGATTGTAATTTTTTTAGGCTTCTTTTAAGGCATGATATGAATTTTATTGAAATATATCAATATTATATTGATTGTAATTTTTTTAGGCTTCTTTTAAGGCATGATATGAATTTTATTGAAATATATAAGTATAAAATATATATAATATAAATAGAATTAAATATATTTTTAGTCCTTTAAATTTAAGGTAAATTTGTTTTTAATTTTTTAAATTTAAAATTATTATTTTTAATTCTTGTAATTTTTTAAAAAATTATTTTAGCTTCTTAGATCACTAATAACATATTTAAAAGTAACAGATTGAAATAACTATGTAATATCAACTAAGTTTAATGTGATATTTTCAGTAACAGGAACACTAATAATAGATTTTATACGATAATATTTGACAGATTTCTTAATAAAATTTGAGTATAAAGATTAATATAATATTTTTTAAATTACCAGGATTAAAAAATTAATTTTAAGTTTAAGGGATTAAAAAAATTATTTTTAATTTGAGAGATTAAAAATATATTTAAATCATATACATATTTTAAATTTTTGTAATAAAAATGTGATTTAATAAGTAACCCCTTGATTTGATTCTTGAACCACTGCCGGTGACCAATTTAATGAATGATACAATTTTTAAAACATTAGTTCTTTAATATTCTAAACTTTTAAATTATATGACAGTGTTCTGGAAATCCATATCCATATTAAAGACATAAGGATTACAAAACAAACTGGAATTAATCGGTCAAGTGAACAAGTTGGGTTACACTACACCTTTACAATTCAAAAAAACAAAAAATGCAAAACATAAGATTTTGACATCAAGAGTCTCAATTTCATAGTTGATTTCACTCCCTTTATTCCTTTATGAGGTAAAGAAACTCCTTAAATAAAAGAATAAGAAATAAAGAATCAATGTACTCGAGTTGACTTCAAAATTGTGGTCACGCAAACAAATTTTCAACTGTACCATTGCAAGCATATAGCCCTAATCACCAATATATGCATTATTCCAATCTTCCCCGTTAAGTCAAGAGAGTATATTTATGATAATAAGAAAATAAAAATTGAAGTCAATTTCTTTTCGGTTGCAAGCAAAAATTAATAATACAGGGAGGTTCCTTCTGCTTTTAATCCTTCATTTTCTTCCCCCACAACAATTATTGTTCTTTCTACCTAAACCCTAAACTCATGTCATATCATCTCTACTGTTGAGCCCCTTTGAGTTCTCTATCTTGCTAAAGAGTAATTTAATTTCCCCAATTTTGTTTATCATTCTAATAATTATTTATTTATTCATATTTCTAATCATATTGCATAGTATAACAAATTTGTTGTTTTTCAAACTAGTTTTTGGCATGAATCATTTTCAGATCATTTTATTAGCTTCTCTTAAAATTTCGAACTTTAGGTTTTGTACCATAAATTTGGCCGCCACAAAAATGAAGCAAAATTCTGCTATGATTTGTAAATAATAAAAATACTCTTTTAATTAAAAAAATTAATTTAACATTTTAATTATTTAAATAAACCTTTAATTGTCAAGATACTCATAAATTTTATTTATACTTTTGAGAATGTTTCAGTTTAATCAATGATTTCGACTTTGAATTTGTATATAATTATATTATATATTTTAAAAAAAGTTTTATTGTTCATAGTAGTCTTTGTTGAATGATTGATAAATACGGTCTATGTAAAAAAATATATATATCTTGTTAATGAATAATGTTCATATATATATAAGTTTTAGAGTTAATCACTTATATAGTGTCAGTGTAAAGTTTTTTTACACTGACAATCAATTATATCTCTTAATTGTGTCATGTCACTGTTAAAAGTAAATGTGTTTACAGTGACATGACACAATTAAGAGATATAACTGATTGTCAGTGTAGAGATATAACTGATTGTCAGTGTAAAATAACTTTACATTAACAGTGTATAGGTGATTAACTCTAAGTTTTATCTTAGACTTGAAAATGACACATTGTTGTCAATTTATGCCCATTAGGTTACCACTTACCATAGTTGGGCAGGCCCTCGAAGAATGAACCTATTTTAAACAGCCCAATGTGATTCAAAGGCCTTATACCCAACAAATTGAAATACGTCCCAATCGAAACCCAACTAAGAAATAGTTTCCCATTGCTGGGCCTTTGGACCTTTGTTTCCTTTACTTATTTTTTTAAATTTTTTTTATAAAAGCTATCAAATGAAAATACTCATTTATTAGAAAATGCCCATAAATCAAACAAGGAAATACTTATTTTGTTAAAGTTGAATTGATCATAATTATTTTTATGCCTTTTTTTTTAGTTGCAAATAACAAAACTGTCTCATCGTTCTTCTCATTACCACTATTCTATCCTTGGGCACTAAGTAAGAAATATTTTTTGTCAGAAGTTCACTCCCACTGAGTTCAAACTTTATATACGATATTTACTTTTGATAATATTTTTTTATACTATAGCATTTGCTCCTTTTTTAGGGGTTATTCTTTGTAAGTTTGGCATCTTTAAAGTGAGAGAAATGATTGAAGAATTAGGTGTACTAATAAAATCAACAACTACAAAAGTTGTTATGAATGCAGTTGATTTTTATTATAATTTAATTATTAATAATACACTTCATTCTTTAAAATGTACTTTCTCATTTTAGAGGAACCGAGCCTAAGCTGAAGACATAGGTAGTGGCTATTTAATATTTGATACGTAAAGTAAGAAATTTTATTTTTCTTAGGTAGCATATATATGAAAAATGGAAATGAAGATATGAGAGGAACAAGAGGAGTTCAAGTGGATCAAGGAAGTGAAGAGGAGAAAAGCAAGTGGGGGATTTTGGAAATGTTGCAAGTGCAGAGTTGGGACAGGCCATGTCTGAAGTGTTACAAATCAATTCAATGGCAACTTGTTCTTCATCAAGATAAAAGGGACACACCAATTAAGGGTGATGCCCAACGTGGGTCCATATATGGGTTCCTACCTTCCTATGCTTGGGTTTTGGGACTCATCTCAAAAAGAAAAATAAGAATTAGAATATGTTTGAATATAAGTTAGAAGATTTTTGAAAGAATTAATATTTATTGATTTTTTTATTTTTAATAAAAAACTTTCAATTTTTTTTAAAAAAATTATATTTAAATATATCTTATTAGTATGACTTGAGTTTGAATAATTTTGTAAATAAAAAATAATCTGATGTATAGGTAAATGTACTATGTAGTTTTGCATGTATTTACTTGAGTACAATATCAATTTGAATTCAGTTCAATTCGATTAAAAACAGATTGGATCAAAGTAGATACTACACAAAAATGCAAGTTTTATATATTACTTCTTAAGTACTCATTTAATTTGTTTCTTGTTTTCCCCTCTAGAACTAGAATGCATATACAGACATGTTTACAAAATTTGTCAGAATCAAAGTGAAGCTGAACCGACCATGTTTTTTAGCACAATCATATAGTTCATGGTACCGGAGACATTTCCTCGGACTTTCATTTTGTTTACCCATATTTCTTGAATTTTGTCAACTTGTTTACGTATAATAACTAACCCTATCCTGATGTGTTCCGGTAATGGTTAGATACTCTAAGTTTACGTGTTATGGATATTATATATTTAGTGAGCAACTCATGCATGATTTTTACTGTGTATAGAGATTTATTATGCCAATGATAGTCTCATAGTCACACTACCATAAATAAAATTAGTTTTTTGCTTCAATGAGTTGAGAGATACCTATGATAGAATAAAATAAAAAATAAAAAAAGCATAACTACTCCCAAATACATATTGTTATATTTAAAGAGTTTTTGAAAAAGAAAAAATAAAAGAAACTTATATTTTTTATTCTTTATCATCATAACTTTTGAAATTTTTCATCTCATTTTTCTTTTCCTAATTTACGTACTCCCAACTATTTTAATCATAAATTTTTTATTATCAGTTAACTTACCACTCAATATTTTAATACAAAATTAACGTGACACTATATTATAATAAAGTCTTATAAATTGTAAATATCTTGATACGAATTTATTGTGGATGAAAAATATGTATTAAGTCAACACATCTATGTGAATACTATGTCCAACTATTAAATTTAAATATTTTTAAAATTGGATCGGCTATCAAATTGGTTAAGATACTAGTTCAAAATTTAATAATTTTATTGTGTGTAAACTGATATTAATAAAAATAATAATGTTTACATAATACATAAAGTAATATTACATAAACACAATATCTTAATTTAATAAAATTAAAATTAAAATAAAACATCATTTTATATATTTTTATTTTTTAAAAGTTGCATGTAAAAGTTTAAATATAATATTAAAAATTTTAATAAAATATTATATATATTAACAATTTTATATTTAGAGTAGAAAAATCTTAAATTAATATAATATAAAATATAAAATATTATGATATAAAAATTATAAATTAATATAAATAACTAAACTATATCATTATAAGAAAAATATTAAAATAATAAACAACATAAAAATGTATTTATTTATTTATCATAAATATATTTTAGAAAATAAAAAATAAAAAAAGACGGATTCAATATAATTTTTGGACTAATTATTGATCTATTTTTATCGATTTTAAACTGATTTTTAATTGATTTTTTTACAGATCGATTTTATAATTCTTTTAAACTAATAAACCAACTTTTGATTTGATTAATCAAATAAGTCAATCCAATCTAATTCTGACAACACAGAATAAATCAAAATAAAATAAAACTTATTAAATAAGAGGTGAGACTCATTGTTATTACTAATAAATTACATCAAATAATACATAATTTTTAATAGAGATAAATAAGTTAAAATTACAGAGTGAAAATAGTAAATGATGATATTTGAAAAAGAAGATATCATAATGAAGAAAGAAGAAACATAAAGGTTAAACACGTGCACTAAAATGAAATTTTACCAAACAAATAATAAGTACAGCGTTGAGAAAAGTTGTTACGTAGATGTCATAGTGACCTATTTTGAATTTTGAGTAAATGAATAAACGTAATTGAATGCAAAGAGAACCCGACATTCAAACCGACAATTAGATCCTTAATGCCGGATCGATCTTCCAGATTGTAGCACTGTCATTTCACACACTACAAACTAAACCAACATGCATATTATATGTGCATCATCACGCGACCAATAATATACTCATAATTAGACTGCTCTGTTGATCATGAGTCGTGGATTAAATCTTAATTTGCGCTAATCATGTCAAATCATACTACGGCTTTTAATTTTGAGGACCCATGAAAAGATTTCATGTTAGACTTTGGTCAATTTTGACACTACAGTAGTGCTTAATCTTGCTGTTTTCGAGGACTGTATGTATCGAGGACTGTGTGTATCCATACATGGATGTGTCGGCATAGTAATAAAGACAAACAGCCTGATGAAGCTTATGTATGACAAGTCTCAAGTCATCTTATGTGTTGATTTTAATTAAAATTAGTTTTGTACTGGTGTGATTTATATGGGATGTTTTAATTATAATGGTGAAAAAAAATGGACTATAATAGTAATAACAAAATTCCATATAACTTTTTTTAATTTAACACAAAAGTTACTTAGGGTACATATGTTTGTTTGGGGTGATTTTAAGGAGAGAAAAAGTAAGTGAGAAAGAAGTAGAAGAGAGAGCGGAGTTTTTAGTTATTTGAAAGAGAAGAAAGAAAATATAAATGAGACCCATGTTCAAAATAAATCTCTCCACATTTGAAGAGATTTGTGGGAGAAAAAGAGAAAAAAAATTATTAAATATTTAAATGACATATCTGTCTTTCCTATAAAAATATATTATTGAGATTTGATATGAATATGTCTTTTTAATACACACCTTTTTTCTTTCACTTATTTCTCATTTCTTTTAATTTAAACGACTTAAAAAATTATTATTACCTATTCATTCTCTTTTCTCATATATTTCTTTGTACTTCACTTTTTTCTTCTTAAAATCTTTCATCATCCCAACAAAGGAATAAAGTTTTGGTAAACAAATTTAATTTAAAGTTACTTCGACTTATTTATAATTATTTTCAAACGAAAATATAATATGTAAATATTTATCCAAAATTATGTTAAATGATATTTCAAAAGAACAATTATGATTGCATTGTAATTGTTAAATTCGAACTTTGTTGCTATATTATAATTTTTATTGATAAAAAATAATATTTGAAAATAATTTTAAAAAAATTAACATAAAACCAAACACACATTTATTAAACAACGGCTAGATGCTATATGACATTCCATTCTTTTTCCGCTAAGAATAATTCGATATTTGAAGACTAATTATTTTCGAGGGGTAAAAATTACCAAAAATAAGTTTTATCTTTTTAAGAAAAATCTTATGTATACCCACTACTAGGAAATTGAATCTTTTTACTTAAAAAACCCGTTATTGCTAGATCCATTATGACAGGTACATTCATGTTTTTGCTAGTAAAATAAATATGATGTTATAATTTTTTTTTCTTAAAAAATTACAACAACAACATTAAAATTTAAATTTAAGATTTTGTACATATTATCTTAACCATTACTACTACATCAGCACTAATAATTTCCATATAACCCTATACAGTATATACTAGATTATTATTATTTTTAATTATTTATAACCTGTTTGATTGAGGTGAAATGAGAAAAAAGTGTAAAGTCAGACGACCAAAAAATAAAAAAGCTTCCTTTTAAATTTTGAGAGAAAATGTGATGATCAATAAATTGAGAGAAAATGCGATAGATGGAGGCGCTAACTCAAGAGACAAGACGTTAGTAATATATTATGCCCCTCCTCCTCTTCTCTATAACCTATATATTATGGCGTTCCTCCCCTATATAATAATAATTTTTAAAAAATAACTTCTACTTTTTTTATTCTTTTTGCACACTTTTTCTCCTTTATTTTTTTTAATATATATTAAATAGAGTGTTAATATTTATATATAACACCCAACCTACTGGTAGTTGTTATTGTTTTTAAAGACATGCATGTAGATTCTAATATATATAACAACCAAGCCACTGTTATATACACATATTTCCCGGTCAAAGAAGCACATATTGACACATGGCTTCGGAAATCACTGAAACTATAGTATATAAGCCTATGCCTTATCTCCCCCAAATTAAAGAAAGAGCTAGGAGCTACCAAACAATAATTAACATAAGGCATGATTGATTAAAGCAAATATTTATAAAGTAGTAAAGAAGATTCAACATTAAGATCTGGACGTGTCATACAAGGATACCCCATGAAATGGAAGAGAAGACTCTAGGAATATATGTACGTGTCCAACAACAAATTAGAGGAAAGTGATATGCATATTATATTTTATTGGAGAAGTTTTAAAACTGGACATCCCTTTATTCATAAGTAGTGGATAAATTTCTTAGAATATTATATTTGAGTTCACAAAATTAATTAGTTTAAAAGTTAAGGATTATCTTTTATTTATATATATTTTTTACTTATATCTAATTCTATTTATATAAGACTTATTTTACGCTTAACTTGATAATATTAAACTCGAACACATCTAGTGCAAGTGTATAATGTTGTAGACACCGAAAGGGTCATATTGATAGATGTGATCGATGATGAAATGAAATTGAGAAGCTTTATTATCCTAAATAGTACTATTAATTTCAGTGTCCTTTAATTTTCAGCACATGTGAGGGAGATAGTTTGACACGCGTGACAATGTTGCGTATAGGTGCATAAAAGTCAGGTAGGGTTTGGATCCTGACTTGTCATATAGGTTGTACGCACACACAATCAATATATCTGCAAATATATTGATTAACTCTCCCTCTGTTGCTGTGACATTGGTTTGATGACATTTCCAGTCTTTCTATGACACCAAAACTACATTTGTTTCTGTCACGTCAAAAATTTATAAGAGATTCCTTTTGGAGCAGCTTCTTTTTTTTTTTTTTTTCCTAAGGTTTTATACATACAATTTCTTATATGATAATGAAGTTAACTAGAAGAGTTCAACATCACATAATTTATAATATTGGATTGAAATGATATTGGTGAAACCTAACAAGATGAAAAACTTATTTAAATTTAATTTCAATATAATGAATGGACAATGATCTATACGTAAAGTCGGGGGCTTATTAGTTGGAGCGGAAAAAAAAGAGGTAATCTTCGGTATGACTTATTTTTTATTTTTTATTTTTAAAGTCATTATAGTTTATAACGATATAATTTAATTTAATTATTAAAAAATTTATTTGAAAACAGATAAAATAGATGTTGAGAGGGAAAAGACAGAAAAAATATAAAAGAAGTCAAATAAATAAATATTGTTAAAAATGATAATTTAAATGTTAAAAGTTAAAAAACTAAATTTTAAAAAAAAATAACGTTGTTATGAGCCATAACGACTTAAAGGCACTATGGGTCATAGCAATTATGTGTGTGCATTTTTCAATATCAATTTGTGTGTGCAGATTATCGCGACTGCCAGAGATGTCCAGGCGAAGATGGAGATTTATACGCCTTACAATATTCTTCCTCTGCATGCTGTTGGTGCTTCCGTGCCTATTATGCAATATGAAGAGGTGTTGCTTTTTAAGCTATTCATGTGTGAAGTCTTTGTGTTTTAACAAAAATAACATAAAAAAAAGTAAAACTAAAAATATTTATAATATACATATAATAAAAATGAAATTTCATTAAAATTAAAATTTTACAAAAGTATATAATAAATTAAGAAAATAAGTAAATAAATTAATAAAAAAAAATAGAAGTCGCTATAGCCGATAGCGACATTGTGTCGCTATAGGCCATAGCGACATCTCTTTTTCCTTCTTTTTATTAAAAAATATTTTCATTTTATTTTAAATACTTCTTTTTTATCACTTTTTTTTAAATTAACATATAAATAAAATATGAATAAAATAAAAAAAATTAATTAAAAATACACAAATAACAATTTTTATATTTAATTTTCCATATTTAATTTATCAATTTTTTTCCATTTTTTTAATTTTATACTTCTTTTTTTATTAAGTTTTGTTTATATTTTTTTTCTTGACTTAATTTAAATAAAAAACAACTACACAAAAAATTATTTTTAACTAAATTTATAAACAAAAAACTGAAAGTATAAATTAAATTAAATTAAACAAAAAAACTAAAAATATAATTTAAATTAAATTAAACAAAAAACTGAAAATATAAATTAAATTAAATTTATTTATTTGTGTAGTTTTAATTAAAAATATAAAAAAGAAATATTTAAAATAAAATGAAAATATTAATAAAAAAAGGTGGTGTCGCTATGACCTATAGCGCTTTTAGATAAAATATTATTTTAATAATAAAAAATATATATTAATTATATTTTTTAATGGAGATGTAGCCTATATCGACTTTGCAAAAATCGCTACAGTCTATAACGACTTTTACTGGCTAAATTTTAGCCGTTCGTAATTACCAACAAAAAAAAAAGTACACGTGTCACTGGTGTCGCTATGACCCATAGTGACACCATAATAAAATGCCCCAAAAGTATAAATAATTTCAAAACAATCTCATTTACGTAAATAATTTTGAAAAGTACCCCAAATTGGTCAACAAGCTTGAAAGTGTCTTAATTAGAGCAAGGTAAAATTTGCAAATAAAAAAACAATAACAAACAAAGCTATAGGTAGGATATTAATTGATTCAATAAAGAGGTGGTAAACAATCATATAATTCTAATTATGTGTTTTATGTTAAAATTAACTTGTTGAGTCATAGGTAATTGTTAAAAGAATATGAATTTGTAGGAGAAGTTTTTAATCGTTTATGATGGTAGGAAGAGATTGATCTTGATCATTCTTGTACCTTTGACTAAAAATAAGATTTTAAATATTGATTTCAAATCGGTGAATATTATAACCTTACTTTTATTATAAAGAATGAGAATAGTGAACCTTGAACATAAATTAGACAATTGAAAACAATGATACGATATATGTTTTCCTACATATTCAACATCCAAAAAAAAGTTATTCCTTCAAGTTCAATCTAACAAGAACATCTCTATAGAAGTAGTGTACTCCGATGTATGTAGACCTTTTGATCCAACTTCCCAAGCAACAGTTATTTTGTCTCCATTTAAGATGATTTTACTATGAACATGTGTATATATTTTGATTATAAGAAAAACACAATAATACTTTTAAAAAATATGAAATGATGATTTTGAAAAGAAATTGTATAATGATATATATTATTATTATCACTTTTTCATTAGTATTGTGATGCAATGATAATAATGGTGATGATAATGTTAATGAAATAGTTAAGGTAATATAAATATATTTTTTAATTGGTTAAAATTTATAAAACAAATATAAATTTTAGTGAGTTACACCTTATTTAATATTTTTCTCTCTCTTAATTTTGTAAAATTCAATAAAAATAATTATATTAAAAGAAGTGTATGTGCTGTTAGCTTATATATATATTGGTGATGAATTAATGAAAGTGGAAAAATTGAGAATGCAACACGTGGGTGGACATATATAGATAAGAAAGGGGACAGAAAATCCACATGATATACATAAACTTTTCATGTAAAATCTTGTCATCGTAACTTTTACACGAGGAAACGTCTTGAACATGAATGAATGTCTTCTTTTCACTGCACAACCTGACCCGCTGGAGAAGAGCACTTTTGTAAAGACACAAGTTAGGGGCAACAATTCTTGTCTTATATCGCTCATGCTTACCATTTTCGAAAGCAAACACTGTCAGGGGAACCAATTAATAAAGCATGTCCAGAAGAACATAGATAGGATGGATCCATCATTCACGATTCAAAAGCCATGACAAAATACATTTTCAAAGTATTATCAAGAGAAAATGATTCAACTAATACAAGTTACTTATTTATTTATTTTGTTTGTGATAAAAATATAGGTGTTTAACTTTTAGTTTCACACACACAGAACTACCAAATATTTCATGAACTGTGTTCACGTGTTTGTCGTATGTATGTAAGATTTATTTTAATAATTTGTTAGAGCATCTACAATGGGAGTTGCTTATAAGCAACTCCCAACCACTTTAAATGGGTCTCACTGTGCCACGTCACTCATAAGCAACTCATATTACATTTTTACAATTTTTGCTCCAATGAGAATTGCTTATAAACACTCCTACTTTTTACAACTCATACTACACTTTTTTGACACCTCACACTATATTTTATGATAAAATTTTATAAAATTAATTATTATGAATAATATATAAATATAAATAACTAACAAATTAAAAATTATAATAATAAAAAATTTCAATAATAAAAAAAATACATAATAAAAAAATACAAAAAATTATAATAAAAAAATACATAATAAAAAAAATACCAAAAATTATAATAATAATAAAAATTACATGATATAAAAAAAATATAAAAAATTACATAATACATAAAAAATATAAAAAAAATACATAATACATAAAAAAAAATAAAAAAAATAAAAAAAATCACATCTCTCAGACTCTCACTCACGTTTTCTTCCAATCACTCTTTCTTTCTCTTCGGTCTTTCTTCACTCTCTCTTCACGGGGGTTTTGTTGTGCACAGGAGTCTAGGTGCAGAGGGGTCGCGCGCGGAGGGGACAACCGTGTGGAGGGGGTCACGCGCGGAGGGGCGTACGGGCCGGGAGTCCTGGTGCGCTGGGCGGAGGGGTTTGACCGGGCGGTTCACGCGGGCCGGCGGGTCTGGTTGTGCGAAGCTGCGTGCGCGGGGCGGAGGGGTCTGGCCGGACGGATCCGCGCACCGGCCGGATGGAGGAAGAAGAGGTGAAGGATGTTTTTCCTGTTTTTTTGATTTACCAAGTTTCTGTCCATATTCCACCTGGATCAGTTTCAACCAATCAAACTCCTCTTCTTCAAAATTTTCAGTGCTAAGCACCATTCCTTGTACAAGCAACTGAGAAAAAAATTTAAGCAACTGAGTTGCCACGTAGGATAAGTCCAATGACAATTTCTAACAAGCACCGTTGCTTGTCAGTAAGCAACACACTAAGAACGTGCCGCTACGAGTAATTAATACACTAACTTTAAATATAAAAAAAAAAATAGTTTAATTACTGTGATAGTTGTTGGACATAATTACAAATAAAAATAATCGGTTGAGGTTATTTTAAAAAATTCAAAATACATCTTAGGAGGTGTGTTTAGAAATCAATTTAACCATATAAAATTAACTTTTAAAATAAGTATTATTTCACTTATATATATTATTTTGAATTTTTGATCTTACCATTAGAGACTAATGCACTTCATCAGGTTAAGGACTGATCACCTTTAACATGAAATTTATAAAATTAAATATCTGTGAGTGATCTAATAGTGGGTAACATGATGAATTCAATAAAAATCAACAATCATTAATTAGAATAGGTTCTAATGCTATTTTAAAATGGATTTTAACTTAATTTAACTTTATAAAATTAAATTTTAAAGTCATTTGCTATCAGATTATTATTATTGGATTATTCAAAAGTATAAAGTCTTGCAAATTTTACACTTAATATGTTTAATTTTCAAGTAAAATATTGTGTTAAAGATCTCACAACAGCTAGTGATAAGGTCATAATAAAGTACATAAGACTACAAGTTAGATATAATTCTCACCTTATAAATTAGTTTTATAAGATTGAGTTAGGTTCAAATTTACTTTTTTAAGAAATCTCTTTCCGCTCCTTTGTAAAATGGTGAGCAATTATTAAATCTTTTCATGAAACAATTATATAAAAATATATGTGAGAAATTAGAAGATCCACAACAACATTTTTTTTTTTGAAATTATTGCCACTCGTAAAAGGTTTTTTAGCTATCCAAAAAATAAGAAACAAAAGTTTACAATGGGACCAAGACGTTTAACTCAATTAGTTGAATAAGATTTATCAATAAAATATATACAAAATTCGATTCTAATGAATTCAATGTTAAACAAAAAAAGATAAATATAAAAAATTAATGAATCTTAGATCCAGACAAGGAACTCTCATCTATTATTATCATTGAATTTATATATATATATATATATATATATAATATATTACATAAATAAAGCTTGAACCATATAAAAACTATATATGACATTTATTAAAATAAACTAGCATTTTAGATCATAAAATTTTGGGACATTGTCATACTCATAGTAGCCCTAAATTAGAAGAAAAAATCAAATAAGTCCATGAAAATTAAATTTGTTAGTCATGTTAATCTTCTTGTCAACTCTGTTATATATGGACCATAACGATAGTAATTTATAAAATTTCAAAACTATAATGATAATAAATTGTACATATCAGAGGCTAAATTAAGTGACCGTAATTTTAATTAATTAATTAATTTTACTATTTTCTAATTTTAAAGACTATTATGTACCAATGCCCCATATTTCAGGGACTGAATAGTAATTTGATCAATTTTATTCTTACAATAAAGGTAATCTTATCTTCCCTTATCTGTTGTATCATTTTATCTGTCAGCTGCTATAATTCTCTAGTATTATTATTATCTTCTATATGGTCTCTTCTAAAAGCACGAGCATTATTTTACACAACTAAGTTTTACGCATTAAAATCAAAATATGTGGCAATTAACTGATTGAGCAGTGAAATCCAAATAGGGACGTGTTTGCTTACAGGGACATCACAACAACTTTCGATATTTTTCTTCTCAACAAACAGTGACATCTTTACTGATAAAGACATTACAAAGAGCTTGCCTTCACCTGCCCTAGAGTAAAGTAACATGCATTAATTTAAGAAACTTCGTAAATGAATTATTTTGCTCTCTTTATTTTTCTTCTATGACAATTATTTTTATAAATAAGTTGAGACAAAATTAACAATCATTTTGAGATAAAAATTAAGATTGCATTACTTAAACTCTTTGATATACTTATTAGATTGATCTAATAATGAAGAGTTAAGATAATATACATATAATTTTAAGCTCAAATTCTTGTCGTTGCTGTAATTTATATAAATAAAAATAATAATAATAAATAAAATAAAATAAAAACACTTGAATTTAAAGTTGTAAACTAAAGTCGTGAAAAAAAAAACTAAGTAGAATCAATATTATTGTTAGTCAAAGTGAAATGATTAATTAACTATTCTAACCGAGTAATATGTGTTGTAATCCAACATTTTGATAAGATAAGAAATGTTAGTCACATTCTTTCTGACATTCTTTTAATATTATTGATTGAATTTTTGTTGAAAGTTATAAATTTTAATGGATTCTACTTTAATATAATGAATTTTTCCTTATTTAATGTTAGAATTTCCTAAATTTATAAATTCGAATAACTTTTTACTAATAGTAATAATAGAGATAATTAAAGAAGGCGTCGTCGATTACTCTTGGCAAGAGAACGATCATTATTGTGAATAATCAATTTTATCCGGACTCACAAAAGTGATGAAATAGACATCTACTATGAAGGGAAGGAGCTCCCGAAACATGCCGACAAGAAGACAGGACTTTAGAGGGCCCAAAAGCACAAATTAAGTATTTTTTGGGCCCGGAACGGGCCGTTCCAGAATCGGAACGGGCCGTTCCAAGGTCCAGAACGGGCCGTTCTAAGGCTCCAAAAAGGCCAAAAACCCTAATTTGGAACGGGCTGTTCCGAAATTGGAACGGGTCGTTCCAATATTGGAACGGCCGTTCCTAAAACGGAACGGGCCGTTCCTGCATCTGGAACGGGGCGTTCCAAGGCTGTTCCGGTCTAAAAAAATTGGGTGTTATTCTCAATACTGGAACGGGCCGTTCTGATTTCAGAACGGGCCGTTCCAGTTACGAATTTTTCACACAACGGCCATGTCCAGAACGGCCGTTCCGATTTTGGAACGGGCCGTTCTGGACCCCTTCCCGAAGTCTATAAATAGACCGCTGGGGTTCATTTCAAAAGGGCGCCGAAAAATTTCGTCCAGTACTCTTCAGAGCTCGAAATTTTTTCTCTCTCTCTTCCCCCTCTCTTTTGTATTTCTTAAGATCTGTGAGACACCTCTGTAGTGTGAAAGGTAGCCAAAAAGCACCTTCTTGATCATCATATTCGAAGATTCAATTCATTTGGTATCGTTCTTTTCTTAACTTTTTTTTTCTTTTATTTATTTGTTTATTTTATTTATTTGTTTATTTATTTTTTGTTTATTTATTTATTTTTATTTATTGTTTGTACATAGTAAATATGATTTGTTGCCTTTAATATTGTTATTTATAAAAATATTTAATATGCGACCAATAATAATGTTAATTGAATAACATTTTTATCTTTAACATTATTAGGTCCTGAGAGTTTAATGACTAGTCATTTGCTAGCTTAAACTCTCCTTAACAAATTTGTCTTTTTTAAATAAAGATATGTTGCAACCAATAACGTTAATTAAGTAGCACTTCTATTTTTAACGTTATTGGAGGGATTTATTGTTTAGTCATTTATTAACTTGAATCCTTATGCAAAATCTATTTCTTTAGATAAAAATATAAAAATATAAACATAATGTTGCTTTAATGATATTAATTGCGTAGCATTTCTACCCCTTAATATCATGTAAATCATAAAAGTTAATAGAATAATTATTTGTTGTTCTAACCTTTAAGCCTATTTTATTATCAACAAATAAAAATCAATAACATTGATTGAATAGCAATTCTATCTTTCATGTTATTGGGAGGGTTTATTGTTTAGCCATGTGCTAACCTAAATCCTCATGATTTTTTTTTAATAAAAAAAAAAATACAAAAGAAACATCTCTCATATTAAAAAAAAGATATATGTATGTATACACACTTTCGAGGAATAAAATAAATGTTTATAAATTTATATAATTTTGCGCAATTAATTAAAGGTACTGTTTTTACGGGCGTTGTAGGGTGCTAATACCTTCCCTACACGTAATCGACTCCCGAACCCAACTTTAATTTTACAGATTATCCTTTAAAGGGTTTTCCAATATTTTTCCCTTAAATTAAAATATTGGTGGCGGCTCCATTGAATATAAAAATGTTAGCGTCATCCCGTCGTGATCCCGGTTACGACAATTATATATATATATATATATATATATATATATATATATATATATATATATATATTATATGAAAGGCTTTTTGATCAAATTAAGACAAATATAAACAAATATATCTTATGTACCCATGAGTTGCAGGCGAGTTTGCTTTAACAAAGGGAGAAAACTGTCAGTCTTAGACCTACAAGTGACACAAAAAGTTGAATTTGAAGAAAAGAAGAAGAAAAAAACTGATCACAACTCACAAATTACCAATTTTGTATTATTTGATTAGATAATAATTATTTTGTCTGTGTTTTCTAACGTTGAATTCATATTAGCGTAGCTATATGAGTCGACCATAGGTAGTAGCATCTAGGATCTGCCTATATATTGTCGGAAAATGAAACAGCCCAAATAACTAAATTAGAAAAAATGAAGCATAATAGTGCCAAAAGTCTAAAGATTCTGCAAATATAGATGAAGTGAACTACACCAAAATATGCATGGCAATTGCATTGGCATGTCTTGTCAAAGTGATCAGTAGCATCAAGCTATCATTTCTGCATAACGGTGAAATTAACTGTATCAACAGAATAACTGCCACCACAAGAATCAGTTTTCCCTAATAATTAATTTACGTGACATAAATTTCCATGTCTGAAGGATTGACACAGAGAGTCTTGGAGTTTGTGCATCATGTTGTTGGACAGGAACAGAACAAGGGATCTAGCAAAAGATATGGCCTTATTTGGTCGGCATTTTCTGTCCTTTGTGTTCTACTGTTCTTCATTCATTAATTTTGCTGCACTTTATTCACCATCTTCAATGCTCTCTTTAATTTGGTTGAGTAGGAACCAAATTAACCAAACCCTTCAAAATCATCACATATTCGTATTCTCATACACTGATACCAACCCGAGCTTTCATTTTTCTTTCATACTGGTACTTGTTTGGAATTTCGCAACCTACTAGAAACTTAAGAAGCAGATCATGTTAATGAATAATGAGCATATATGGTTTTATTACAAGGCATGAGCTTGGAGCTTACCACATGTCTGAATTTGATACTAATTGAAAGAACACGAATTATTGCCGAATCCATATGGATGAACAAACTTTTCTCTTTGGTCTTCTGCGTCCCAAATTTGACCACCGAAATTCTGAAAATTATGTTTTTGTCAGAATATATGTAGGAAAAAGATATAAATAAATAAAAACCCTCCTTTCTCTATCAATTATTTATTCTTTGCCCCTTTTTTATAATCTTGTAATTATCTAAAAAAAATAAACAGAGAGAATTTGTTTATGTCTTTATCTTGAATTGAAATTTAACATTTATATAAAAGAATAGAATATCAAGATTACAACCCTGGATCAAATGATAATAAAACTTCCAATACAATAATAATGGATATTTTATTTTTGACAAGGATGGATAAATTATTTGAAAACTTAAATATCTGTCTACTCATCACCAAAATCGAGTTACACCATATATCTTGGATATTTAATTTAGAGTGTGTTTGCATTCACGTCCAAAACGTGAAAAGTCACGTTTAACGTGGAAGCTACAACGTGTAGCTTCACGTTAAACGTGGTTTTTCACGTTTTGGACGTGAATACAAATACGTACTTAAGATCTTACATTCTCAAAATCAATTCTACAATAAAATTTATTTATTTTAAAAATAGTAGAAAAATATATTTCTTTTAAACAAACATTGATTCAATGATCAATCAAATCTAAAAACCGTGTCTATATATACACTTTAAAACGAGATTTATTATAAAATTTAAATAAATAAAATTAATTATTTTATAATATTATTCTCAAACACAAGTCAATTAAACCAAAATGTAAACCGATAAAAAAAAGTGGTTTCATATGTACCTCAAAGAAGACGTTTGGTCTCTGGCCTTGAAGAAAAAGTGAAGATGAATAATCCAAAAGATAGTCATTATTATTAGCGGTGGGGAAGCTGGTGGTAGTGGTGGTTGTGTCAGCAAAAGCTATGGCCTGGTTTGGTCTGCATTGTGCTGCACATGCTAGTGGAAATGGCGATGGTGATGGTGATGCTATAATATTTATTTTCTGAAATTCAGTGGGACAAAGTTTCATCATTAGCCTTATTTCAGGCAACTATATCTTATATCATTTTAGCACAGGAAAAATTTTAGGTTCTATTTTCTCACCTGATCGGGTCTAACCAAGAGGGTGTCCAAATCCATTGCCAAGTCAAAAAACATGGGATTCACGGAAGCAAGTTTCATTGACAAAAACTGCACAAGATAGATCATTAGTTTAGGCATTGCATGTAATAAATATGTGAAATAACTTTGAAAAAAAAAAGAGTATATATTGTGGTGCCACTAGCTACCTCCACTTGATTCTGTAAGGACTGAACATAATTGATTATTTCGTCCAACACAAGGGCCTTTCCGGTCACCTAATAACATTTATGAAGCAAATCAAACGTAGCTGTCAAGAAGAGCTGATAGAAACATGTAACTATATCTCGTCCAAGATATATATAAAAAATTAAACTAAAAAATAAAATAATAAAAAATAAATTATAAAGAAGTGAAACTATTCACCTTATCACAGCCTGGCACAAGTCGTTGCAGTGTCTTCATCCTTTCACTTATTTTCTCTCTTCTCACCTGGAGTCCATTAATATTTTTTTTGCAACAATCACAGTGAGACATGAATCTTTGGGTATTAAAGGGGTTCTGGTATATATCCAACTAGTCATAAACTCATTATATTCATACATACACACATATTCATGAATGAGAGATAATTTCTAGTTGTTGTGTTAAGAGTAATGTATTGTACCCTTTCAGCAAGGCTGTGGCTATCCGTTGCTTGACCCCTTCTTGCTCTAACGTGGATATACCCCGTTGGAGGATCTTCAGGGCCCTTTTTCTCTTCTTTTGGCTTCTTTTCTCCTTTCATCCCACCATTGCTCTTCTTTTGTTTCTTGTTTCCCTTTTCTATTGATTCCTATGGAATATAAAACGAGCCAATTCTTGTTTTAACATGTGAAGTGTATACAATCTCAACAAAATTCTTAGATGAGGTCAGTTAAATACCAAAGTTTAAAATATTAACATGAGTAGTTTATAAGTACAAAACTTAGCTATTTCATAGCTACACTTATTTAATTAAAAATGTAGTTTTAACTGTTTAATGTGTATTTTCAATTTTGATTGAAAAACAGTACCGATAATACTTAATACTTATATGGCTGTACTTAAGTTTTGTGGGATTAAATTAAATAAGAAACAGGAAAAAAAATACATAGAAAAGTATACCTTTGATAAGGGGCTACTCAAGGAAGATCCATATTTTGCTCTTCTCTTCTTCACCATAGGGGTGACCTTCTGAGTGACCTGTTCACCCTTTTCAAGCTTGTCTACAACCATGGATGTCTCAGGACTGTGGTTTTTGACCACAGAAGGCTCAGTGTCACTGATGGTATTGGTAACCTTGGAGCTTTGATCAACAGAGCTAGTCTCGTGATAAAAATTGTGAGAATAATGAGAAGAAGAATGAAGGGTATTAGTAATAGTGGTGGTGTTTATAAGGCCATGCTCCCCCAAAGAAGGCACGTCGTTTATGGGAGGAGTAATTAAGAAGCATGCGGGGGAGTCAACTAGAAAGGGCTGGTAGTATTGGGAAGAAAAAGCTGCCATTTGATGAGAGGTTATAGGGTTTGGAAACCAAAGATTGTTGTGAGAAAAGTGATGGAAGAAAGCAAGGTATCAGTGTGGAATCAGCCAAAGTTGGTCTCTGCAAAACTCAGAAGGCAGGCCTATATATAAAGATCTTTTCCACATAAAACGCTGAAATCTTTATGCAGTAACTCCCTCCCATGCAGAGACAGTACATTTGACCGGTCTAATCCCATCAACACATTTTTTTCTTTCTTTCTTTCTCATAACTGTCATCTATCTTTTTCTCTAAAGTGATTGTCAATAATAAATGACCCCCGACAGTCGTAAACAAACAATTTTCTAACCATTACCACAGAATAAAAAATACAAAAATATTAAAAGAATATAATATAATATCCAATCTTGTTGATCGTTTTTTATTGTGATTTTTAAGAAAAAAATAATATTAAATTCAAAATCATTACATTTTAGCTGAAAAAATCGTTAACTCTAGTGGTTTGATACTGATATTTTTTAGCCAAAAACTGAAGTGTGATTCTCGACTTTAAGTATATAAAATTGTGATTACTTGACTTAGTAGGAGAGGTTACACATCCTCATTGTTACACACTTATACTATGGATTATCCTGCTGCCTGGCTTGATTGATGCTCGTGATATTAAACAAAAAAAAGTCATTGTATTTAGAGTTTGTTCTGTTCAAAGAAGGAAAGAAGAAAAATTTTAATGGAGGGAGAATAGTTAGCTTATGTCTTGTTTGCTTTATAACACCAGAGAAGAAATTTTAAAAATCAATTTAACATTGTAAGTTTATAATTTTGAATTTAAAAAACACATGTTAGACTATTTTAAACATTAAACTAAAAATGTTTTAAAAATTTTACTCCTTTAAAAATCCCTCCAATATTAGATGAGGTTAAAACTACATATGAGAAAGAGTTTTCATCCATTCTCATAAAAGTTGAATTAAACCAGAAAAGTTTAAAAAAATTGCTGTTTTCTATTTCATCCTCATCCAACCAAATACTACGTTAACATATATAATAAATAATAAAATCATAAGCAAAACTAAAATCTCATTAATAAGATATAGTTTAGAAGCTATTAAATAAAAGAATTTGAAAAATATTATATAATTTGAATGCTTTATGAATACTTTCAATAAATAAAAAAAATTGTTATTCTGTTTTCTTTAACTAATGTTATAAGTGATGTACTTGTTAAGAATTGTCAAGAGATTAAATAAAAATTGTTTGGTTGGTTGACTGGTGACTTTTGTTTGACTTACTAATAGCATATTAGAGACGGTAGTTACACTAACTTTTGGCATAAAGTGCAGAGAGTTGAGGACAAAACTGAGTGTATTGCTGTACTCCTACTAGTAAACTGTCCTAGCCCATAAAATCAGGGGGTTATTTACAGAAAAATCGCCCTTCTAGAATAGTAGCAAATAAAAAGGTGTACCTAGTTACATGCTCAGATGTTTCGTTAGCTTTGGGTCTTATATATTCAGTCACATCAGATTACCAAATTTAAAAGCCTCATATTAGATAAATTTATTTATTTATTTATTATTTAGGTTATTTGATAGGAATCAACAATCTATATGAACTTAACTTTAAAACAACATTTTTAGTTTGAATATTACTGATAGAGAAATATGATAAGAAAGAAAAATTATATTTAAATTAATTAATCAGATTTTTTTATAATAAAGATTAATTATCAACAAAATCGATAAATATATTGTGAGTGAGACATTGATAATTATTTTTACATAACGACATTAAAGTGTTTGAAGTTGTAGAGCTAAAGTTCCACGCCTTTTTATTGAAATTTATATGGTTGAAATTTGTTTGGATTGTTGTGGAAAAGAAGGAGGATACTCGTGTAAATAAACAGGAAACTGTGGGGTCGTAATTAAAAGCAGTTCATAAAAGAAAATAAAGAAATTAAT
Organism: Cajanus cajan; assembly: GCF_000230855.2. Taxonomy (NCBI): domain Eukaryota; kingdom Viridiplantae; phylum Streptophyta; class Magnoliopsida; order Fabales; family Fabaceae; genus Cajanus; species Cajanus cajan. The sequence continues at coordinate 77,363,171 of NC_138518.1, forward strand.
AAAAACGTACAGTAAAAGAAGGGTCACAATCAAGCATGAATTCTTTTTATTTCTTTTGTTTTTAAGGGTAAACACGTGATTAATAAATTCAACGAATATAATATTTTCGTATAACTAATTTGTCCAAATCTATATACGAATATATATAATGTTAGAAAATTGTGTATGACAAAGAGTTATTTAATTAAATAAAGTAGACACTATAAAATGAAAGAAAAATGACAACCATTAATTTAAAAATATGTAAATTTAATAGTCATTTTTAACTTTTTTTACTGTGGGAGAAATGTCTAACTCTTTCATTAGGGGTGTAGCCTACACTCATTACTGTTACTTTCCAAAAAAATTATTAAGGTTAATATAGTGGTTGGGTAGAGAAAGATTGAAATAGTTAGAAATATGAAGACTTAGATTTAATCTTCATTGCGACTATTTTTGTAATTTTTTTTATTTTAAGAAATTTTTTTTATTAAGAATCATGTTTAGAATCTTGAGATCAAGTTTCACAAAAAAAGGAAAACATCATGTAGAAATCTAGTAAAACAAAATTCAATTCAAACTTTAACCGTTTACTTATATTTATGTAAAGGCTGAAATTTATCGGTAAAAAAAATATTTAGGTTGAGGACAAAAACTCAGTGTATTGTTGTAAATATAGTTAGGAGATTGATTTTGGATCCATTTGTTTGAAAAAAAAATTGTTTAGAAATCAAATCATTAAATAAATTTAAACACCTCGAAGAATCAGTTATTAACTTTCAATTGAAAAGTATTTAGGTTCAAAAAAAACAAAAGTTCCTCAATAGTTTTTACACACCTCTTAATTAATTAATGTATGATATTTCTTTATCTATGTATGCATGCATCTACTAAAATAAATGAACTGAATGCATCGCAAAAAACAGTTGTATTAGTCATGGTCGAATAGCCGAAAGTCTCAAGTGATCGTTGATCAATAGAATCATCCCCAATAAATACATATAATAAAATGATGAAATCGTCAACTAAAAGTTTTTTTTATTTATTTATTTTTAACTTCCACATTTTCAAACATTAAAGAGATATTCAACATTTGTTTTTTCATATCACATTATTCATCGTATTAATTCTTTATCTCTTATTTTTCTATTTTTCTTGGAAGTGTCTACCCTTAATAGATGTCTAGAAGTCTTTTTGAAAACATATTAATTCTTTATCTGTTCTCTTTCTATTTTTCTTGGAGCTGGAGGTGTCTACGCTTAATAGATCTCTAGAAGTCTTTTTACTTTTTTGAAAAACCATGTATTGAATTTTGTTTAACGTAATATATATGAAATCGTGGGTATATATATGCATGTGAGGTGATATATGCCGAATAATCGTCAGTGGTCTTCATGTGCATGCGTAGAGGTTTTCTCATCACTTTTCAAATTTTCAGATATATATGATCAATTAAAATGTGTTGTCACACACTCTTAAAATCTAACACAGCTAGATCGTACAAACTATATATGAAGATTCATATCATCTTCTGCCTTTAACGCATTAAGAACATTTGTATTTTATAAAACTAAAACAATTACATATACAGTTTACAATAGTAGCTCCATCAAGACCATGAGGTACATGATAGATTGGTGAGTTCTGGTAATTAAACTGTTATGCCATACGTCTTTGTATGTTAGAGAAGGAAACGTGTTTGTATATAATAGCTGCAATAATGAATGGATATGATAAGAAGTACGTGTGGTCACAGGACAACAGTTCACAGTTGCAGTGGCATATTATTCAGGTGGCAGAAGTGGCCGGTGTGGTGCATATATGCCATGCATGCATAACAACATAACCCAATATAGCTAATAGAATGGTATACGTCACTACAGAAACGTCGGGAACCAAATCAACGCTGAAGGAACTAACCAAATTATAATGTCTTGTTTGCCAGAGAAGAATTGGGTAAGAAATAGAGTCCAAAGACTACAAATGAAAGAAGTTATTTGATTGAAGAGAAATACAGATGAGAGAAATTAAAAGGTGATGGGTTTCACATTTTTATTTATTTATTTCTCTTTTCTCATATATATATATATATATATATATATATATATATATATATATATATATATTATTTCTTATACATTTTTTACTCTCTTTTTTATAAGGCAAAATTTCATTAATTCAACAAGTAAAGTGATCAAAATAGTTTACAATACTATTTAGAACACTTACAATACAAACTAAAACATAATGATTAATATAAAAAATAAAATAAAAAAAGAACCTCACCCCAAAATTTACAGGCAGATAAATCACTACAGATTAAAATTTCATTCTTCTTACCAGACTTTTAATATAATAATATAGTTGTATAATCCACGCATAGAAAGAGAAAACTAAATTTTTGCAGAAATCTTGAATAAATAACCATATTTTTACTTTATTTCTTATTTATTTCTCTTCATTTTTTTAATTTCTTTTTTCTCTATTAAACACAAGCTAACAGTAGAAGTTACACTCATCAAACATAGACTACTCTTTAATTTTAAATTTTGGAATATTGCATAAATTATATTCATATAACAGAAAAGAAGAAAATACAATCATGCATGGTCACTTAGCAAGTCGTTTACTTCACATTATATTTCTGTACATTTAATTCTCAATACACTATTCAGTATAGCTAGTTTGCATATGCATTGTGTAATAGATGACATAATAATTAGGTACTGTATACAAATATATATAGAAATAATTTATTTAATAAAAAAAATTGTGTTCAATTTTTACTGCATACAAAATTTTTTTCAGTCAACAATAATTTGAATAACATTAGTGGGATTGATCTCCGATAGAGCAAAACAGTGACACTCAAGACTATGGACAATAGATTATAGAGTAGACCTACCTTTGGGTCGCAAGCTGGACTTAATGTAATAACATATAATACACACTAGATTTGCGTACATTGTGGCGCGTAGGAAGCACATATACGACACTGGAACCTTTCAAAATCTCATATATTTTCAATTTAAAAAGATCACTTAAATCTTCACCTACCATAACAAGAAAAAAATTCACATACCATTTTTGTTTGAAATGAAATAGATGCATGAAAAATAGGAAGGTGAGAGTAAAAATAGGATAATAATTGGTTGTCATTTTTTAATATATTTGACAATTGTCAGGGGTTCGAATCCTGCCTTGTGTATGCAACCGCGTTAAATCTTGGGGCCAGATATCTCATCCTTTGAGATGTCTCCAACGTAGCGAGGAGATTAGTCACTGTTGTCGGCGGTGGATACTCCAGGGACGAACTAAAAAAAAAATTATAAACTTAATTTTTGTGATTCTATAGTGGATCCCCTATATGCATTTTTCTGCTTCTGCACCTTTGATCTGTATCTTTCCCTGCCTTTTGGCTAAGATCAAATGCATGTCCTGCCCCTACTGAATTCTGATAAGTATAAATTATTTATTTATTTTCTTATTTTTTTATAACTTCTCAGCGTTAATCCTCTTTCGATCTTCCATCATTTTCACACACTTACCACGTTCCAATACTGTATACGCGTGTACGATGCTAACATCCAAACATTATTGTTTGAAAAATATTCATATAAAGAGTATCATTGAAAAAAAATCCGTTTTTAAATAATGAATGTCCAAAATTCGAGATGAATCGACTGAAAAATATTCTGAGAGCATCCAAATATATATATATAAATGAGATTGATTAACCATTTCAGAGTTATTGTTAAAATTAATTATATAAATGAGATTGTTTCATAACTATTTATAATTTTTGGCGCTAGTGTCACATATCAAATTTTTTCTCTTTTAAGAAGCCATTTGAGTCATGCAGCTAGCAAAAAGCCGTTAAAACCAGTTACGACTCAACTAAAGTCGTTATTAACTATAACGACATACATCAACTTAATTTTTTTTTATGAAGTCACTATAGGTTCAAACATAATTAAATTTTTAAAAAAATATTAATAACAGATCAGATTTTTTTTTATATTTAAAAGAGTCTATATGAGTCATGGGTCATAGAAATACCATTTAATTATTTTTTGTAAAACTTTTTTTTATTTTTTATTTATTTTTTAGCATATAACATTTTAAAAAAATTATTTTATCATATTTTTTAAGACTAATGTAGTTTGTTAAAAAATAAAGAAAAAATAAATTTAATTTTTTAATTTAATTATTCAATATAAAATATATAATTATTATATATATATATATATACACACATATACTAATATAAATATAAATTTAATAATATAGGTTAAAAAATTTAATTTAAAATAAAATAAAATTTTAATAAATTATTAAATAAATAAAAAAAATATTAAATAAATATTATTTAAATATTTAAAGAGTTGCTATGGAGTGTAATTATTTTTATTTTATTTTTAAAATTTAATTTATATAATTTTTAAATATATTAATGTTTTAAAATATTAATTTATTTAAAAAAATTGAAGGTAATACAATTTTTAAAAAAAATAAAATTCAATTTTTTTTGTATGAATTTAAATATTTATGAATTCAATAAAAAATTAACTTATTTATAATAAAAAATTATGAAGTTAATTTTATAATGTATAACGAATATAAATATAAATATATGAATGTAGGTTTATTTTTTATTTGAATTGAAATTAAAATTTTAATAAATTATTAAAAATATTTAAATTATTTTTTTAACAATTATTTTGTATTTTTTTTCACATTTTTTTTTTAACTGAAGTCGTTTGGGCAATAATAAGCTTGTGTCATTATGCTCGTGACACTTTTTTTTTTCTTCTTTTTTACAATTTTTTTTTTGTATTTTTTTCATGTTTTGTTTTTCTGTCTCTAAAGTCACTATGAGACATAATAACCTTATATGACTATGGATGATAGTGTTCCATTTTTTTAAACACTTTTTTTTTTGTATTTTTTTTACATTTATTTTATTTTATTTTTTTTATCATTATAATCGTTATGCATCATAGTGACTTATTTTTTTTTATAGTTTTTTTTATGTTACTTTTTTTTTCTACTTTTACTTATTTTATTTTATTTTATGTGACCCATTTTTATATGAATTTAATTTTATAATAAATATATATAATTATTATTATTATTATTTGAATTGAAATAAAAAAAATAGACAAATTATTAAATATTTTAAAAACTTTTTTTATAAAAAATAAAAAAATTTAATGTTAAATTTTTTTATTTTAACTAATTTTTTTAAAAAAAAATACTACTATTTTATTTTTGGTTATCAATGAACTATTATGGGCTATTTTTTAAAATCTTATTTTTTTTATAAATTATAAAAATATTTCAAATAATCAACTCTTAAAATAAATATATTTAAAAATATTAATTTATTTTTATATAAAATACAGAACCGTTTGACAAATTGAAACAATCGATAGTGATACTATTAATGTCGTTACTAGTTATAACGACTTTTATATAACTAAATATTTCCTTAAAAAAAATTGACACATGGTACTATAGTCGCTATTATAGCGACTCTAGAATAAACAATTTCAAAGGTGTAAATAATTTTAAAATAATTATATTTATGCAATTAATTTTAAAAATAATTCTATAATGATTAATCAGCCATATATATATATATATATATATATATATATATATATATATATATATATATATATATTATTAACTATTTTAGTTATGTTGTATAAACAAAAATTATACAAATACTAGAACCATATATTGGTTGGTTCGTTGGTGTTATTTAAGGGCTAATATATGCATGCTTGCCAAATGCCAGCTAAATTAGCTGAGCTAATTATATACGTAAGAATAACCAAAGCACATTGATGAGTGAACAGAATCTTTTCACCTGTATTCAGTGATGAGGTTATGAAGAGGAGTTGGCGATATGACAAGACATACGTGCATGCATTCATAACAAATTATCAATCAAAACTATCATGTATAATAAATGTTACACGATTATATTAATTTCATCGATATATATAGTAGCAAAATTTGTACTTATAAAATAGTAGTTTTAATCAAAATTTTGGCCTCCATATGGTTGCGTAAAAAGCTACTTAATTTGATTTGTCAAAGGGAAATGATGAAATGAACTTGTATACAACTTGACATCTAAAAAGAGATAAAGAAAAAAAATATGACTAAAAAAGAAAAATAAAAAATAAGAGTTTGCGAATATCTATATGATGATTATGTCTTTATGAAATTGGATGCATGCATGGGAGTAATTAAGCATAGCAGAGCCATATATGTGCATGAAGTTAAAAGATATAGAGCGAGTCGAGACAAAGTGGGAACTGTGTTTTTTTCGTATATCAGATTATTATCATCATATCTTATCTCTGAAGACCGAAGGTACCTAGCTCTTATCCAAACTTCCACAATTATGGCAACCTGAAACCATTTTCTTATCAATATCCTATTTGTTTGGATAATTTTATACGTGTTTTTGAAAGTTCCCTATTAAAAATAACTTCTCATTTTTAGTTGAGAAATAATTCACTGAAGCACTTGATTTAGCTTATAATATCTAAATAGGTTTTAAGTCTGCACATTAATATCTGATTAAATTTTGAGGAATTAGGACAAGGTTGACTTGACTAAAGTTCTTTATATTAATTAAGCAAAGGTTATTTTGTAACCAAATTAAAAGAACAATTATATTATATTATTATATTATATGGAATGAAACGGTTATACACCAACCAAGCTTTACAAATCCATATTTTTTCTTTGTGGAAGAAAAAAAAAGTGATGAATTTTCTTTTTTCTACTGATTTTCAATTTCAAAATAAACTCACTTTTTCTATCATGTTAAATTTTGTTTAATATATAAGAGTGTGTTGTGTGTAACAATAATGAATAGTTGATATTATTAATGGATGGTGATAGTGATAGTTAAGATAATGGTATTAGTGGTGTCACCATTATTAATATTGGTAGTGATAATATCAATGCTGAGTTATGAGTGTTTATTTATGCTGATGTAAGAAATAACAGTAATAATAATAATAATGATTGAGTAAAAGGTTAGTATCGAATAGAAAATAAATTAAAGTTAAAAACAAAATTCATATATTTTTTTTTATTTAAGAAAATAAATATGTAAATATATTTAAAAAATGAGATAGGAGCATTTCAATTCCATTTTATTTTGAAAATAACATTTGAAAAACAAAAAATTTAAAACTTGCAACAATATTCCAATTTGACATTTAAATTTTAAGTAAAATAATAAAACAATTTTGAATTTTCTTAAAAACTTGGATAATTATTATGAATTTTAAACATATATTTTAGTTAAAAAATATTTCTCCTTAAAAAAAATGAGATTTCAATACAATTATAAGTAAGGGTGTTTTTTTTAGGAGGTCGGTAAAAGTGATCTTCGTACTCAAGTCATGCATAAGTCTTTAATGCAATTAAATACTTTTGACTCCATTGCAAAATTACTAGATAAACTCCATTAACCTTGTTCTAGTTGATTGATGTGTTCATTGATATATAAGAATATGGATGTATCCTCTAATAAATTTATCTTCCTAAAAATGCTTTAATACTTTATAAAAAATATTAAATAACAAAGTACATATATTTAATATCTTGAAAAAAAAATTAATATTTTCTTTATCAAGGAGAAAATAATAAAAAGATAAAATAAAACCATTTATAAATAATCCATCAAAATGAAGTTTTAATTTATTTTGAAGAACAAATACCATCTCTATTTACTTTTCTTTTATCTGATTTCTATTTTTTTTTCTTTCCACCACATTTATCGTATATATCACTACTAGAAAGGTAATGTTCTACATCTTCAATTCTACATCGATTTTAGTAAAATTGATGTAGAAATCAAATGTGGTGGTATTTTTGTAATTAAGCATATAATATAAAGCATATTTACATCGATTTTGAGTGGGACCGATGTAAATATTAAATGTTCAACATCAGTTTTAAGTAGAATCGATATAGTATTAAAAGCACAGTAGCATTTTTGTGAATAACCCTAAAACATAAAGAGATCTACATCGGTTCACTGAGTGACCGATGTAATATTGAGAAGCATTTGTTTGCTTGCCCCTGCGCGCGCATGAGCCCTTGCCCCTGAATAACCCTCTCTGAGCCCTTTCCCTCTCTAGGCATATGAAACCTTATTCTCTAAGCCCTTTTGTGCAAGCCCTTTCCCTCGAAGAATTAAGCCTCGACACAATTGTCGGCATTATAACGCAACCGTTACCCCTCGGCGCGGTGGCGATTTTAGGCTTGGGTGTTTTTGTCCTCACCAAAACCTACTGTTCGCCGCCGCATTCTCCAGCTTCGGCGACCTCATCCCGTGGCTCACTGCGCTCGTGTTCTTCTTTGCCAAGGGATTCATCAAGACCGACCTTGGAAACCGCGTCGTGTACTAGTTTGTGAAGCTCTTCGGTAGCTCCTCGCTAGGGTTAGGTTATAGCTCGGTCTTCAGTGAGGCATTGCTGGCGCCGACGATTCCCTTGGTGTTGGCAAGGGCGGGGGGATTTTCCTGCCGCTGGTGAAGGTGCTCTACGTGGTGTGCGGGAGCAACGCCGACGACGGGATGGAGAACAGGTTGGGGGCGTGGCTAATGTTTCTGACGGGATGGCGGCAAATCCTCTGTGCGCGACGCTTGCGCTAAACTCGATTATAGGGTTTAGGGTTCAACATAAATCTACATCGGTTCTAAAATTGATGTAGAACTACATACATTTTCTAAGTCACTCTATTCTACATCGGTTTTGGAATCGATGTAGATGACTTCGCAGAACCGATGTAAATAATACAGTTTGTAGTAGTGCATGTTTGGATAAATTAATCAAAAACAACTGTAATCATTTATCTATGATTACATAATTAATATTACTTTTCTAATCTCTAACTAGATATGTCTCTTTAGTCCTTATAACAATTTAGTAATAAAAATTAAAAAATAATGTGATAAAAAAATTTATTCATATCAAAATTAATAACTAAAATAAAATCTTTAGAAGGGAACTTGATATAGTATTATATATATAGAGAGAGAGAGGAGAGATCCTTTTATTTCAGGAGCAAGTTTACATAGACTTACTCCGTTTAATAACTCATATTCTACATTAAATTTCAACGATTCAACCATTGAATTTAAAGTTCTTAATGCATAAATCAAATATGCAAATTTTTAAAAAATTTAAAAATAATTTGATACATTCATTTCATTAATTTAAATTGATAGATAATCATAAAAAAATCCCTCTTTATGTATATGTATATATAGTCATCTTAGCCTTAATGGTAAAACACGACGAACATGCATGACATACTAAAAGACCATAAAAACTGAAACGACTCATTTCACTTTAAAAGTCTTCAAAGAAGAAATGTGAAGCATGAAACATATGATCAACGACTTATATAGAAACAACATAGTCAAATTGGTGAAGTTCATTGGCCAGCTCATTTTTTTTAATAAGTTTGGTTTAAAGTTTGAGAACCCATTTTAACGGTTTTTTTATTCTTTTTAATAACGGTGCCAACAACCAATAGGTTTGAACCTGTATATGATCTTGTATATGTACAAACTAATTCTCATTTAAACGGGAATGAACCCTAAACCCTAAACCCTAAATCCTAAACCATAAACCCTAAATTCCAAAGTATTGTAAATCAATTAAAAGAAAAAGGCTTAATTACATTTTTATCATTCATGAATTGCAATTGTATAATTTTAATCCCAAGGTTTTAATATGATAATTTTAGTCCCTAAATAATTGTGCGATTTTAATTTCTCCCATTAAAAATTTAATAATTTTAGTATATATATATACATACAATACTTTAAAATTACACAATTATTTGTCTATTCAAGTTAATGTATATTATAATTTTTGTTAATGTATCAAATGATATATTTATTATTATTAAATAAATAAAATTTATATATGATTATTTTTTATAATATTATTAATAAATTAATATCAATAATATTATTAGTATGTTTATAAATAAGTTAATAATTTGATAAATGTAACTTATTATACATTAATATACTTTTTGCATGTGAACTTGCTAAGCATAGTACAATGTGTTACTATTTGCATATGATTCATATTCACAGATAAATGTTTTGCTAAAGAAATACAAAGAACTTGATAATGTTGAGAAAATTACTCTTTATGGTAATATTTTCTAAAACAACTTCAATGCATCCGACTCCTAAAAAAGGAGAGAATAAATAAAGCGTCCAATCTCAAAGAAAGAGAGATCCACTAAACACAGTCCAAAAACATAACATTTTTAAAAGAAGAGAAAAAAAAATGACCATGAAAAAAAAACGTTTTTGAAAAAATATTAATCACCAGAGTATGATTTGAAAAAAATTAATAAAAAGAGGTTACTTACAAAGAAACACTTTTGAGAGAGAAAAAACAATTATTATACTCTAAAGAGATTATTTGAAGATAATTTTTTTTTAAAAGAAAGCAAATAGGGGGCGTACTTAGTAAATAGAAGGGTATAAATAGCAAAAGCCATTATACAAATCATCCAGTTGGACCACGAAATCCGGACCCAGCTTATGGATCAGTCTGGTTCTCACTTTTTACACGTTTTATGATCCAATAGAAAAATAGTACTATGTCACATTTTTGGTTCCAGTACGAGAGTCAACCCAGTCTTGAAAATGAGACGGATTGAGAAAAAAATAAAATAAAAAAAACTTATAATTGATCATAAAATTTAATCCGGTTCAAATCCATTCGAGTTCAACTCATGACAGACCTAAGTATCAACTTATCTCATTTATACATCTAATTAATTTATCTCACCAATAACCTGCTTAACTATTTATTGTTATATATATATATATATTATATTTCAATAAGATACTATTTTTTTAAGTGAAAATAAAAATTATTTTAAATTAGAGATTAAAAAAAAAAGTGAATTGATAGATTAGTTTGACCAGTTTATGATGAGCAAAGGTTAGATTGAAAAATTAGGAGGTAAACCTCCTCTTCCCAAAAGTGTCTAGATTAAAAATAAAATGATACTTATATTAAAATTAAAATAATATTTTTAGTTACAACTTTATTTTAATAGGAGAATCAAATTTTATTTTTGAAAAATCATAAATGCTGATTTAATTTTGGTTTTTTTTTTTTTAAGTTCGTTATTGGAGTATCCACCGCCGAGTAACTAATCTCCTCGCTACGTTGGAGGCACCTCAAAGAGTGGGATAACTGATCCCAAGATTTAACGCGGCTGCATACACAAGGCAGGATTCGAACCCCTGACCTTGCTTAAGCGTATCAACCCCTACTGCTGAACCACACGCTTGGAGTTTAATTTTTGTTTTTTTTGCTAGCTACATTTGGATGATGATGATGGTAAAACATAAAAAATAATTTTATTTTAGAGCTTAGGTGAGTAAAGTGGCACCGAACTGAGTAAAATGGTTTGGTAGGAACGGCCTAAGATTGATGAAAAATATGAATATGTGGTATGTGGCAGCTTATCATCCTTAAACCCTAAACATAACCTAAACCCTATCACCAACAATGGAGCGTAACTGACCAAACCTTAACCACGTCGCTTCTATTCTCCATGGCCATCACTACCTTAAAATTCGCCTGCAAACCCAATCTCCTTCTTCGCTCCGTTCCCTTCCAATGCGTCCGCAAGGTATCTCATTATTCTCCATTATCCTTATTATTCACTCTTTTCTTTCCCTCTTTCAATTTTGTGTTTTATTCTCCTAGGTTGTGCCAAAATCCCTCCCTACGCTCCAGGCAGAGGAATGTAGCGTCCCTACTCGTGAACACGGCAAGAGAACCCGCGAAGAACTCATATTAGGTTTTACTTTTTGTTTTTCAAATGCTTCATGTGTTGATTTATTGAAGCTGCCGATTCTGAAATATTTTTTCTCGGGTGTTGAATTGATGAAGAAAAAAATAAGGTCCCGGAATGGAAGAAGTTGAATTCCAAAGAGCTTGGACTTCGAAATTCCATGATAGCAACTCCAACCAAAAAGGTTCTCAACGTGCTAAAGAAAAAGGGTAGGTGCTGCTGCTCTAGCTACTCGTGTATTTTCTCAACCTGGGTTTTGTGTTTCCATCAAAGGAGGAAAAAACATAGCTGATTTGTGCTTGCTAGATGCACTGCATTTTGGGCTCAACTGTTTGTGAGATGTGCTCTTTTCCGTCTGAACATCTTGCCTTTCACTTGTATTTGAAAGAGTTCTTAATTTTTCCCTTATGAATTGCGATAGCGGATGATTCAAAGTGAGAAAAAGAATCAGGATACAATTTGTTCTTCCTGAACATCTGCCCTGACCTTGTGCATAATTTGTGATATAATTGGAAACCAATTAGTGGATATTTGGATACTAGGTTAAAACCATATTCAATAGAAAACACGCATTCAGATAAAAAAGGAAAAGCTTGTGAGTGTAACTTTTTTCAACTCCATTCAACTTAACTGGTTTTTAAATACATCCTTAATTGTGACTATGCCAAACCTATATTGCTTAATTTTTCCATTAAAGGCAACTTTGTTTTTTTTTAAAAGAATTGAGCATTTTTTGTCGACCTTTTTGCTTGTTTTGTTTTATTTTTTTGCCCGTTAGTATTTTATAATTTAGAGCTATCCATTGCCATTTTTTATAAACTAATTATGTGCTGGCATGGTGTTTCTGTATGCATAGTTTAAGAATAAGATTCCATGATTTCTAAGTTTATGCAAAGTTAGGGAGTGGAGTGCATGATTGATATAACCCCCTTTTTCTTCTTATTCTAGGGCATGATGTATACCTTGTAGGAGGTTGTGTTCGGGATCTCATAATAAAGCAAACACCAAAAGACTTTGATATTATAACTTCAGCGGATCTTAAAGAGGTTACATTTATTTCCTATTTCTATTTTGATTTTCAAATAGTTGATGTACATGGCAGTTTACTTGACATCTCTATAGATCTAGAGAAAAGTTATTTGCATTTAGAAGGGCAACATGTGTTTTTATATTGGCATTTGGTGTTTGTAAAACGTGAATTTTCCATAAAAGCTAATGTATACAATCTCATTTCATTTATTTGAAAATTTAAAATTCTACTTTGGGTTTGTTGTCTTCAGAACTTAACTTTGCATGGTGAATCTTGACTCAATTTGTAGGTGATGAAAACATTTTCATGGTGTGAGATAGTTGGTAAAAGGTTCCCAATATGTCATGTTCATATGGACGGTACCATTGTTGAGGTTGGTATATTTCTGTTTTTTACATTTCATGAGAACTGTCTTTAGTGGGGTGATTGCTGTAATTTTTCCTTATTAAGAACTCTCTTCCTTTCATCTCTGCTTTTCATGATAATTTATTTTCCCTTCTAATTAGGTTTCAAGTTTTAATACTGCTAGATGCAAGTCAAGTATGCACTTCACTCATGATATTGAAGCACCTATTGACTGTGATAAGGAGGACTATCTTCGTTGGGGGAATTGTTTGAAACGAGACTTTACAATTAACGGGTTGTGCACCAGTTCTTGCCACTTTTATAATAAAATTCTATTCCTCTTTTTCTCTTAATTTCGACACAGATTGTATTTTCTATGGCATGACATCTCCGTGTTATATACAATGCAGCTATTTACGCTGTTAACCAAAGTCACACTCTTTCAGGTTGATGTTTGATCCATATGAAAGAATTGTGTATGATTACATGGGAGGAATGGAAGATATCATAAAAGCTAAAGTGTGCATGAATCTTTTTGAATCTGTTGTTTCATACATTGCTTTTTGTAATCAGAAATTTGAACTTATGTAACTTAGTTTTCTGTGGATAGGTGCGAACAGTGGTTCCTGCAGCTAGTTCTTTTCGGGAGGATTGTGGTTAGTCTTTGTTGAGGGAATAATGTTAAAAAAGAAAACTACTTCATTCCCATTTCCCATACTTATTACTGTTGACTCCTTTTGTTTTCTTCAGCTCGCATTCTACGTGCAATTAGAATTGCTGCTCGCTTGGGATTTAGTATCTCACGTGAAACAGCTCAATCTGTTAAAAGTCTTTCATATTTAGTTTTAAGACTAGACAAGGTATTTAAAGTGATCTTCATCTTTTCTTTACTACATGTGCAAATGAAAATATCGTGCCTTAGTTACTCCTGTTTAACTGTTTTAGGGTAGACTTCTGATGGAAATGAATTATATGCTAGCTTATGGATCTGGTGAAGCTTCTTTGAGGCTATTATGGAGATTTGGACTTCTAGATATACTTCTCCCATTTCAGGTAGATAATGATTATCCATTTTATTTTCAAAAACTGTCATGGAATGCTAGATTAATTCAGATTTGACATTTCAGGCTGTTTATTTTGTTCGCGGTGGATTTCGAAGACGGGACGAAAGAACCAATTTGCTTTTGGTATCCCCATCCTTCTTTACAAAGTTTAGGCTTTAAAACTTGCAGTGATTTAAACTGTTTCACCGACATTTATCTAGTGGGAATATCATACAGCCGGGAGACAACAACTTTCCTAAATTAACTTGGAACATGTTGGTTATCATATTTATCAAATTTGCATTAAAACATGTATGTGTTTGAAAACTAATATATATCTTTCTCCCCTGCTGTTACACGAACCCTTGCAAATAACTATTAAACCAGAACTGCAACATGCTGAGTTCCTTGGTTCCACTTCCTGAAAAATGTTTTTTTGTATAAAACTCATGTGGAATGGCTAGATTAGTTATTTTCATAACTAGGCACTCATTGTTATTTGAATATGTTTAAGGAATGAGCCATTAAAGATATCTCTTCTACAAAAGAGATAAAAGACTTTCAAGTTCTGAACAACTAATGGAAGTGGTGGGATTTTTTTTTTTTTCCTTTCAATTTAAATATGGGTTATTAGATTATCTTGAGATAGTTCCACGTGTAACTAGCTTAAAAATTTGAATGGATTTAGCACCACATATGCACATTTTTTTTATTGGATCTTCTGGAATTTCGTCTGCAGTCTTTCTTCTCCAATTTGGATCAACTTTTGGCACCAAACCGGCCATGTCATAGCAGCTTATGGTAAGATCTTGTAACAGAAAGGGCTGTTTCTTGCTTTACTTTGCTACCCATATGTGATAAACCTAATGTATGATGCTGGGGAAAGAGATAACATCATCAAACCTGTAAATGAGATTTCTTTCAAGATTTTGTCCTAGGATAGCATAGCCTTGAAGACATGAATATAACATTTTAAAGTGCTTTCTTCCTTCCTATTTCAGGGGAAATGTCTCAGAAAGAATGTTAAGTTCCTGACTCGTTTACTGAAGTCAAGCCCTTAATCTGCTTCAGTTTTCTAGTTTTATGAAACAGTTCCAGTTTTGTAACTATCCTGTTGGCTGCTATTGCTTTGTTAAACTTAGTGCCAATGGCTGCCACAGAATCCTCTATATTATCTTTCCCAATATTTTTTTTTGGCATGCATCAATGGGGCTTTTAAGTTGGAAAGTGTTCTGGGGCAGTGGGAGCATAGGTTCTTTCCTCCATAAAAGATCTCCTATGTAGGACCAAACCCAAGATCTCATGCTCATGTGCTTAAGAAGATGATCATTGACCATTAGGGTAAATGCCCATGGTCATAGACATCCATCCATCTTCTGCCTTAGGTGTACCATCCAGTTATTATCTGACTCTTACATTGAAATTATCTCTTAATGCTAATATGCCATTGGATTTGGGTATCAGATGAAGGGCTGTGCGCCTGTACCTTGGAAGTGTCTTCTATATCATTGATGAATCTGTTTTATTTTTCCTTTTAAATTGAGGTTTTGGTTCTTACAGAAATTTATTATTTCCAAACTGATACTTTGGGAGCCTTTGATTGAAGTCAGCAATATATCTAAATTATTGTTTGGTCTCGTTCACAAGTTGTCTCTCTTAATGTATGGAGTTTTCTTTTCTCAGTTTTCTTCAATTGTATGATAGGTTCTAAGAACTATCAGATACACATGATTAGAAATCTTTACATGTTGATTACTACTTAGGTCACCAAAGCAAGACTCACAAGTCACAAGGAATCTATGTTTTCAGGGTTGCTATCTTTGCTTTACATAAAGCATTGAGTGATAAACCAAGGGATTCCTTGGTGGTTGCTGCATTTAGCTTCGCACTCCATAATGGTGGAAATTTGTCAGAAGCAATAGACATAGCTAGGAGGATCAACAAACCACATGATGCCAGATTTCCTGAATTATTAGATTCTTCAGGTCTGGATAAAGAGGATATGGAAGATGAGATTCTGGAGCTTGCAGAGTCTGTTAAAGGGTCATTATTGCAGATGACAACTAGGCATTTGGTATCTGAGGCAATGGCTGACTATCATGAAGCTCCTTATTCAGATCTGGTGAGCATACGATTTTTTTATAGATTTTATACATGCTTCAGGACAATGGCTACCTAGCAGATGGACTGGACTAGTATAGAACCCAATCATCTATCATCCCATTAAAAAACGTACATTCTTTTCCCACAAATAACACATGCATGTGCAAGCAGGCAAAGAAACAAAGGATAAAAAAGATGTAATCGTAGTAGAACAATCAACATCAATGTAACATTTTAACTGTTAAATTAATTAGTGAGAAATTGAATTATACCTGTAAAATTGAACTATTTTGTTCATAATGTAATTCCTTGTTTGATGATTGATGATTATGGTAGACGATTCAATTTAACATATTAACCAGATATTTGAAGTATGATAATTTGATTATTGCTAAAGAATCTAGGGCTTTCTCTGTTGATATTTTGTTTGGTTAATGGATCCTGATTAACTTCATTAATTTGTACTGTTAATCGTTCACAATTTCACAGGTACTCATCCCATTAGCAATGTACCTAAAAGCTCTCAGCTTTTTTGACTGTGTGAAAGTAAATGCTGGTAAGAAATTTTTGTCAAAGCAAGGTAGAGAAATTGATTACGAGTCCTTAGCTCGTGGTGACTTGCAAGAAGTACGGCATGTGTTTGCAAGAATTGTATTTGATACCGTATTTCCATTACACCTATGTCAAGATCAGTCCTAAAAGAGCACTGGATTTCATGAGGCTAGTTTGAAGTTTTATTAGAAATTCTGGGAAAATTGATGCTGCACTTGGAATTCTATCAAGGGTAATAGTCGTTGAAAATTGGAACAATGTGTGGTGAAGGTCTAGTGCCAGCATTTGGCATTTGAGATTGGGTCTTGCAGGAATTATCATTGACTTTGTCATGAGCCATGACAGGCTAAATAGGCAGCGGATAAAAGAGGGAAACAGTTTCCACCCGCAAAAAGATTTTCCCCCCTTTTCCTTTGTTATTATACAAATAATTCTTTTATCGAATATCAATCTTATTTTCTCATGGCGTGATGTATATATGGCAATTTTCAAATCAATAAATTGCCAAAAAGTTAGTAATATTTAATTTTTTAATTCACGAATGAAAAACAAGTGAAGTCCTCGCTCTTTTAACAAAGAGAGATCGGAATGTTCCAGTCAACCAATTGTTGTTGTCATACGTTTCTTTAATCTTTCCCTAAAACAACAAAATTGCTTTGTTATCTTTTTTTGCTCAACCGTGCAAAGAAAGACCAAGAAATACGAGGTTGATCGCCTTTTTTCTGTATGATTATAGAATTATTAGGTATATTGGATTTAAGATGAGAACTCTTATATTGTTAGGTGTGAGGTATTTTCTTTTTACACTATCATTGAATACGTATTATTAGTTATACGGTTATTATCTTTTTTGTTATCTATACGTTAGTGGTTATTAGGATTTAAAATATTAAATTTCTTAATGAATTATATGAGGAAGGTGAACCATACAGTTTACATGGAACATTGAATTATATGTTCAACGTACACTATAACGACATTGTTCACATATGTAGAAGAATCATTCCTAAACTTATCAGAGGCGTAGCCTCTAAATCAAGAAAAGTTTCCATTTCTTCCTTTTAAAAATGGAAACCCATGAAGATTCCTCACATTTATTGAGATATTTCATATTTGTTGAGCTTTTGTACTGGACTAATAAGATCATAAATTCAAAATAAGAAAAAGAATTGTTACACTCCACAAAGCACTATTTGTTCCATCCGTGGGAACAAGATTGTATATATAGTATTGCTTCTGAAAATTGTGGGCAAGGATTAAGAAAATCAAAACTCAAAAGGCGAACAACCGAGCTAAGAAAAAAAAAATACAAATTGAATAAAATTGAATGAAGGACAAAATCTGAACATCCATCTTAATGATGAAGTATGGTGGCGTTCTGGTAAAACAGGCATTACCAAGCATCATTAGCAACCTAACATTATTTGTCAAAAAATCTCTCTTCTGCATATTGAAGCATGTCTGTGATTTCTACTTGACAGGAGCAGGAGGTGGAGCACTTCCTCCAGTAGTTGGCCTGAAACATCAAACAGCAAAATGACTAAACACGAGAAAAACATGTGATAGAAACTAATGACATTATGTGGCATAGTGCAGCATGGAGCAACTGAGATAATAGGAGCTACTTACAGCCCTACAAATACTTTAAATGAATCATAGAGTCCCCACTGGGCTCCAGTTAGTGTTCCAATCATAACTATACGAAGAGGAAGGCCACGAGTGAAAAGTCCCACTACCCCAATATTCTTCACAGCCTGTGAATCCAACAACAGTTAGAAGACAATTAAGCATTACTACATCGCAAACAACGTGGTGTTGTGGTGAGTTAGTGGTGTGTGCTTGTTCCTATAAGAATCAACTCACATCACCGACAGTGGCTCCCTTGGCATTGTTGAGAAAAGAAACGAGGTTGTCAGCAGGGTGTGAGACAATTGCACACAGCACACCTGCCACATATCCAGCTGCAAAACTCACTCCAAGCTGCAAATTTTTGCTGCACTTCTCCTTAGGGGATGGGATCGCATATTTGTAGATCATCTCCACAACAGTCTCAAAGGAAGCGAATTTCATCATCGTGTCTGACCACCATACAAAAGTGTAAAGGGGAACATCACATAATAAAAAGAAATGACACAATCAAACTTCAATAGCATAATGCAAGCATGAAATTTTGCATCCCAGATACAAAAGTGTAATGTGTATGCGTGGACACAATAAAATACAAACATGATCAAGAAAAATATTAGTTGACAGTTATTTTTATCCATAAGAATCAAGCTTAGGCATTCAGTGAAAAAATCAAATGAAAGCTAAGGTGACACAAATATGGGATTGTTCAAACTTACATGGAATTTGACGGCCCCAAAGAGGAACGAGTCCTTTATATAACCTGGATATCAAATCAAATTCAGATCATATTTGAACATTCCAAAAATATAAAGCTACTGATATATATCAGCTATGTTGCACACATACGATTTGATATGTTCGATACTGTGATACAATTATTTTAAAAATTTATAATATATGCAAGACACATCTTTAGATATGTATATAAATTTATAAAGCATAACAAACATATAATTACAGTTATCCACATCTAAATTAAGATCATACTGCTTAGAAATCACTAAAAAATATAAATCATTTTGTCATTATAAGTCGCTTCTTATTATCTGGAAATAAAAATAATCTCAATCTCATTCTTCTTTTCATATATATTCTAAAGAGGACAATTTTCATTTTGGTTCAACAAGAGCAAGCATGTATAGGTGTATAAGTGAAATATGGTCCAAGACTAGAGTATTAGAATCAAATACAAATGTAAGTACGAGTGCTTGATAAGCATAAACAAAAGAATAGAGAGAATTAAAGAGCAAAAATCATATATACCCAGAAGCACCCTCAGCCTTGATAAACTTGGGTAAGCCATCCGACAAACCTCGAGCAAAGCCAGGCTGAGTTTGTACACGAACTTTGACAGCCTCCATGGGGCAAAGGGCAATATCAGCAATCACTTCTGCTGAAGCAGAACCGGCTAAATATATGATCGTTTTGTACTTCACTGCATTCTCGGGTCCTGCAAGGTCTGAGTAATACTTCTTGAAGAACTCATAAAACCCAAACTTGCATGCTCCTTGAGCACTGTACCCTAGCAGTGTAGGCACCCATCCCCTGAAGAAACCTTTAGCCCCCTGCTCCTTCAGTAACACTCCAAATCCTGATGAGATGTTCTTGTACTTTACAGGATCAATCTGAAAACAACAACAACAACATAAACAAAGTACTAGTTTTGTTCCTTCTTATTCCAATTCAAGCATATGGTATGATTTGAAGGGAAAAAAATAGATACTACATAACCAGACTGAATATTGTGATTGCTGTGAAATTTAAAAAATCTTAATTTTAACAAGAAAGGTGAAGCGGGTCATACTCGTATGGAAAGATTGGCATAACATAATCACGGGATATTCACATACGTCTTCACACTAGAGATGTGTGCTTATAAATCCATGTTTCTCATATATATTTTTCAAGAAGAGTATTATATTTTGTTGTGCATATTATTCACTTTGAACTTAAATCTTTATGGATCTAGTTTTGGTCATCACTTAAAGGGCTTCTTACCAATGGAAACTTTTTGTGTACTTATAAACTAATGTCTCTTCTTTTGTTCTAACGATGCGAATCTGTATTTATATCTCAATACATTGATCATACAATTGATAAAGTACGGCACTGGAATTTGGATTTTCTATCTACTTTGTGTGAAAAGGAAAAAACTTAGGAATAAAAATTCTAGCTATATATTGCACAATTTTGAAGATGTAAATCCTGGAGAATTAGGGTAGCATAATGTTGAGAAAACAGTTCATCTGAAACACCATTCCAAGAACTTTTTTGTTCTCGAATCCCAAGATGTTTCAACCTTTGTAGAGAGACTAAAGACCTGACACTTGTTGGTACCATCAAGCTAGAGGGCTTTAAACCTACTTCTGTTATTGTTATTATTCGTGAGGCTCAAATACGTGACACTATACCAAAAATAGGTGAGGTCCGCTACATGGATCATATGATCACTTATATAACAGTTCAATAATAGGTGACTTAATAAGTCTAGTTTTGACATCATATTAAGAAAGTGAGATTATGCCTAATTAAAATTTACAAAATTAGATTGTAAGGTGAGGATTGCACCTCACTTATATATACTATTTTAGGCATATCTTTATTTGATGTGAGATTTCCAACACTTACCAACATTGATGTTATCATCGATGGCACCATTTGAAACACCATTCATATGATATGATAGACAAAACAGTTGAATGAAAGAGAGGAATGGAAAGGGAAGAAAAGAACCTGCATGTTGCACTTGACAAGATCGAGAGGAGTGACAGCCATGTGGGTAAGGCCACAGCTGAAGACGCCACCAGCACTGCATGCCGCATAGTAAGAAGGAGAAAACATGCGGATTCCCTCTTTGGGTGAAAGGATCATAGGACTCTTGCTCCCTCCCTGTGGCAATGATGACGATGAATGTGATGCAATGGATGATGGTGGCAACCCATGATTGGTGTTATTCAAATGGGACAGTGTTTTTGATGAGTATAAGAATCCAGGGACAAGAGAGTGGCGAGATTGGTCGGAGGGAGCCATTGAGAATCGACAAGAGTATATTTTTTTTTTGAGTGTTAATATGTTTATGTCAATAGCTAACAGAAGTGGAAAATTGAATTCATGTTATTGTTTGAGTGGAAGAAATGATGGGCGAAAAAATGGGAGGGTTTGTGGTTAGGAAGTGTGTGTGAAGGGAGAGAAAAAGATGAAGAAAATGAAGAAGAAAACATGAATGGACGCGTGATCTTGTCCATAATTTCCGTTGGCCTTTGACTCTGTAATGCCCTTCGTTTTTCATGTGCATGCACGACCTTCACTCTTGCCTGTTATTAGTAACAAAATAACGATCACTTACTATATATGTTAATCTATCAATGTTTGTTGCTTGGAGTGTACAAGCTCGTTTATTCTTGAGTGAAGTTTTAGTTTGAGTTTTGTATGCCAAGAAAATAAGTGTTCATAGAATTTTATACCTTTGCTATCTCATCGATGTGTTTTTTTTTTTTTAGCTTTTTAAATAGTAGATATTAAGTTAAATAACTAATTAAATAAATATTTATTCAATAAATAGTTATCACATGACAACTTATGATATAAGCACTTTAATAAACCATTTATGTTTGAATACACATTTTAAAAACAATTACATAAATTAAGGATTTTGAATACATCACCTTTTTTTTTATTGAGAAGAATACATTATCACCTAAGAACTTATTCTAATTTAAAAAAAAAAAAAAGAGTAAAGAACGAGAACATAATTAAAAATTAACATTACATGACATGAAAATAGATGAGGTTCCTTTGATAAAGTCATCATTTAGCTTATATAAGACCCAAGTCAAGTTAGATTTTTTTAGAAAATAAATCAAGTTAAGATGCAAGAATTTTATTAAAGTCTATTTAGTTAGAAATGTCACACTCTAAGTCAATCAAAACGTCTTTTGACCTTATAAGACCAATATATCTATGTAAACATAAATAAATATTTGTTATCGTTATTATTATATTAAATTTGTTAGAATGAACTAAAAAGATATTTATCTATCTTTTTTAAATGTTAAGCATGTTGATCTATATTAAACTCAAACTTTTTAGTTTATTAAAAAAATTATACTCTATTTAAATTAATGTAAAATATGTTTTTAAATAAGTTATTTTGAATTTCATATTTCACCTTTAAAATATTTTTAAAACATATAAATAAATTGAACTTACACTCAATTCGTATAAAGGTTAACATACGTATTTTACTTCTATTTTGATATGTTAAATTATCATAAAATAAGTCTTTAAACAAATTTATAGATCAGGTTAACTTTTATATAAGCTATTTCAAGTCTTTTAAAAATGATTTATGATAAGCAAATAGGTGAAATTTTAGTCATATCTTTTTAACCAAGACTAGATTATGACACCATGAATTTAAGTATAGAAAATAAAACATATAAAGACTTTTTTTAATAATATATATATATATATATATATATATATATATATATATATATATATATATATATTAGTACAAAATATCTATCAATTTAATCAATAACTAATCTTTTATATAAACTAACTATTTTTAATGAAATTTTCTCTCTCAATCACATGATTTTTTACTACAACACTTAAACTTAAATAAAAGAAATCTTATATACATTATTGTAACTTTGCCATTGTGTTATTTGATAAAAGACACTTTAGGCATTTATCATTATTATTATTATTATTATTATTATTATTATTATTATTATATTATTATTATTATTATTATTATTATTAGGAATGTATAAGGATAAGTTAATAACACCCATATAAAACCCATAAACAAAAAACGAGTGAAGGTTGTTAAGTCACACACATATTCGAGTTTTATGAAAAGAGAATAGGGGATACACACTACAGGAAAATTGTCATATAGTGACATACACCTTATAGTGACACAGTACGTGTCATTAAAAATTACTTTTACCCACACAATAAATATAATATATGTTGGTATATTGTTAAAAAATATAGGTATAGATATAGTGACACACAAAATATGTTGTTAAATCTCATTCAAAATCAACACTAAAATTGTATGTAATTATATGTCATATAGATATATACTTACATATATTATACCTATAGTGACATTTTTTGTATGTCACTATATGAAATACTTTTTGTAGTGATATTAGCCGGAGTAAGTCAATAGTCTATGAGTTTTTAACTTTTTTTTCCCTTCAAATTTTTTGTCTTCGTTAATTTATTTGAAATCCTGCTTCATCCTTTTTAAATTAGAAATCATTATATATATATATATATATATATATTATTCTCTTTACTTTCATTATTAAATAAATAAATAAATCATTTCATATTAATCGGTTAAATTATCAACTACTCACATTAAAAAAAGTTAGTTTATCAACTAATTTTATTAAATACTTTTAATTCAATTAATTAATTTATAAGTTTGTGATTTTTTAACTCTCAACTCATAATTTATAAGCTTTCAACTAACTTATACACTTTTAATTAACTTATAAACTAGTTTTACCAAATTCACTCAATTAGTTCTTTCTTAAATTTTTTTAATTTTTTTAATCATATTATTAATATAAAATATTATAAACTTAATTAATGACTAATCCCTCACTAAACCTAACGGGTTACTATAAATATAAATAAGATGATCCAAATATTATGAACCCAAGAAGTGGTTATATAACCCATGTGGCACAGCATGCCGTCTGATTCTAGCGTATATAGACAGAACTTGTTTTGATTTGATTAAAAATTGTGTGCACTGCTAAATGGGGAAGATGAGCATTGAGATTTGAGCAGCATGAGTAACTGATAACTAGCACGTAATTTTGGATAGAATGTTACATTCTGCAAGCAACGTGCACCACTCCTTCATTCCCTTCTCTGATATCATATCATCCACTATAGGCCACAAGAATTAAGATGATGCTAAATAATACAACACTTTGTTGGTGACATGGATTTACTTTCCAACTAAGCACTTTGGACACACTTCATAAACCCAAACCCTATCTCTTATTCTCCTCACTCCTCACTCTCAACAATGGCCTCTGTTTCAGCCACTTCTCTCAGCTTCCAACCCTCTCTCAAGTTGTCCACAAGGACTAGCCAGGTTCGAAATCTCCCTCTTTTGATGCACTGTGTCTTTGTACTACTTTCATAATGCTGTCCCATAAGTCCATTTTGTTACAAGTACTAATAAACTTTTGCTTTTAAGTGAACATGTTTGGTGACTTTGTAACTGAAAAACAAACACACTCGTCTTCTGGAAATGGAATGATATCCTTTTGGTACTAGTGACTGAAAGCACGAAATAACCTAAATGTACTTGTGAACCTTGATTGAAATAGAAGGTATGTTGCTCGAATAGCAGAATAGGCAATGGTTACACCATGACAAGTGATAAGAGTAAAGTAACATCCTCTTACCACGGGATAATAAGATATTAATGTCAATTTAATATTATATTAAAATAGTACTAGAAAATTTTAAAATGAGCGAGGGCATGTCATGTGTTCCCACATTAATTTACTCTCCCGAGTCTTCTAGTTCTACTGACGTCTAATTTGGTTGGTTGAATAGAAATGAATAAATGGCTAGAGTCTTTAATATCAACTTCGATTTGAATGGATGAAAAAAGATTAATTTATCTCATAACTAATCTTTATCAGAGAAAACAGTGTAAAATTATAAATTATAAAGAATGATAGAATATAATGTAATATCTATAGTGCAGATTAATAGCTAAGAGATTATTTCAACTTAATTAACGGTTCTAAGTTTGAATTAGTATTTTCTTACCTTAAATACTTGTATATTGTATGGGGCCGACCTGGCCGAATACCTGACCCCTCGAATACTCGGGCCGAACACCCGATCCCTCGAACACTTGGGCCGAACACCCGACCCCTCGAACACTTGGGCCGAACACCCGACCCCTCAAACACTTGGGCCGAATACCCTCAAACACTTGGCCGAATACCCTAACATACCGACCACCCGAGAATCGAACGGAGTACGTCGGTATGCTCGGCCAAAACCATGTGCCGGCTCCAAGATGATTTCAAAGAGCTTAATTAACGTAATGTATTGGATTAGCCCCCTAATTTCCCGGGGCCCAGTCCCTAATCACGGCCCAATAAGAAGTCCTATAAATAGAGTCCCAACGAGGTACGTAACTAACTTTCAACTACCGCATTTATTACGCTGAGCACTTACTTGAGCGTTGGAGTGTCTTTGCAGGCACACCCCCCTCTCACATCGGACTACCCGGATAGGAACGAGAAGACCGAGACCTAAGATCCGACCCGTTACAACAAGGATAATTGAAGTGTGTTTCCTAACACAGGAACATTTGGCGCCCACCGTGGGGCACGAAGAGACGTTTTCAGCCCCTTTTTACTCTACGACTGAGATCGAGATATGGTAACAACGCGCAAAGGACAATCGACAACGACTCACCCGATTCCTAACCCCGAAAGCAACCCCGTCATGACCAACCAAGAGCGCTACCTGTACGGGATGCCTCAGACCCAACCGGAACCTGTGATACAACAAGTCCAGCCGAACACCAGTCAAACTCAACCGAAATTTCAAGATGACTTGCGAGCACTTCGCGAGGAAATGGCGGCCATCCAAAGGCAAAGAGAAGCCGACGCCCGAGAGCTGGCCGAGCTACGCCGGCAAAATGCCGAGCTCCGGCATCTGAACCAAACATACGTGCCGTCCACTCCTACGCTCGTGGAAGAGTCCGCCTATCACGCCCCAACAGACCAGGTCACCCGAACCCCAGTCACTTCTTTGATAGCCAACAAGGCCGACACCACTGTTCACTCCCTAAGGCATCCTTTTTCCAGAAGAATAATGGAGGCAACATTGCTGGACCATTGGAAGAGCATGCCGATCGAGAAGTACGACGGATCATCCGACCCAGAAGAGCACTTGAATGTTTTCTTGACTCAAGCAACTCTCTCCACTCAAGACGACTCGACTTTGTGCTGAATATTCCCCACGTCTCTGAAAGGAAGGGCCCTGGTTTGGTTCACAAGGTTACCGAGCTCTTCCATTGACTCATTCAACGAACTGTCGTCCCAATTCACTCTCCAGTTCGCAACGAGCAAGCCGTACAGGACGACCTCACTAGCCTTAGCGGGGGTTCGTCAGGAGAAAAAAGAGAGTCTGAGGACTTTCATGGACCGGCTGAGCACTGCACTGAGGCCCGGACCCTTCGTAAACAGTTTGTGCAAAAAACCGCCGGTGGATATGAATGACCTCCAACGCCGAGCAGAAAAATACATGCAAATGGAGGAGTTGGCGGAGACCCGGAATCAGGCCAGAGCCGAGGAGGGTTATAGCCGAAAGGAGCCCGGACGAGAACCAGTGAGGAAGACCAACGCCGAGCCCCTAAATACCCGCCCCCAAGAGGACCCCGCTATACAGCGTATACTCCCCTCAATGCAAGCAGGGCCAAAGTAATGGAGCAGGCTCTTGCGTCAGAAATCCTGGCGATGCTGAAAAGAGCGAACACGCCCCCTAGAGCCGACAAGGCAAAGAATTTCCGATTCCACCGAAACCAGGGGCACTCCACCGAAGAGTGTTCGGCATTGAAGGACAAGATCGAGGACCTCATCAAACAGGGTCACCTCAAAAGCTTTACCACCTCCCAAGACCACCAGTCAAGGGAAAGAGAGCATTTTCGTGAAACTCGTCCACCGAGGGACCGACGTCGCGATCCCGTTCGGCTGAACGACGAGACCGATCACAGCGTCCCAGGGAGGACAATGACCGAACACGGAAGGTGATCAATGCAATAGCCGGGGGCTTTGCCGGGGGCTTTGCCGGAGGCGGCTCCTCCTCTTTAGCACGAAAGCGACACCTCCGAGCTATCCGATCAGTGAATAATGTGAACCAGCCAAGAATGCCAAAGATGCCACCCATCACTTTTACTGACCGAGATTTCCGTGGCGCAGACCCTGTACAAGACGATCCCATGGTAATTTCGGTCGAAATGCATAACTGCATCGTGAAGAAAACGTTGGTCGATCAGGGGAGCTCGGCCGACATCTTATATTGGAACACGTTCGTGCAACTAGGAATTCCAGAAGAAAGCCTAGAACCATATCACGAACCGTTAGTAGGGTTTTCTGGTGAAAGAGTAATGACGAGGGGGTGCATCGACTTGTACACTCGCTTCGGTTTCGACCAAAAGTCTTCCCGAGAAATCAAAATCCGTTACATCGTTGTGCATGCGAACACATCCTACAATGTCCTACTCGGCCAACCCTCCATCAACGCACTCCGAGCCATCGTCTCGACCCCTCATCTGTGCATGAAGTTCCCATCGAGAGATGGACAGGTAATAACCGTTCATGCCGACCAGAAGACAGCAAGAGAATGCTATCTCTCTAGCCTAAAGGTCCGTCCCGTATCCGACCCCCTGTCAACGTTGTCAGGCGTAAATGTAATAAGACAGATGACAGAGGGCTTAGATCTCGACCCACGCCTGGGTGAGGAGGATCGAATCGAGCCAGCCGAAGACCTCGTTCCTTTCCAACTCGGGCAAACACCCGAACAGGTCACACACATAGGATCTCAGCTGAACGAAAATGATTCGAACCAGGTGAAGCGAGCGGTTCAAGACAACAGAGACTTGTTTGCATGGAAAGCGTCGGATATGCCGGGGATAGACCCTAAATTCCTATGTCACCGATTAGCCGTATGTAGAGACGCTCGACCAGTCACACAGAAGAAAAGAAAAATGGGCGACGAAAAGAGAAAGGCAGCCGATGCCGAGGTGAAAAAATTGTTGCAAGCAAAGTTCATCAGAGAGGTCACTTACACGACTTGGCTAGCCAACGTAGTGTTAGTCAAAAAAGCCAATGGGAAATGGAGAATGTGCACCGACTATACCGACCTCAATAAGGCCTTCCCCAAGGATGCCTACCCACTCCCTTGTATCGACCGACTAGTCGACGGAGCGTCCGGACATTCAATCTTCAGCTTCTTGGATGCTTATTCCGGTTACAACCAAATAAGGATGCACTCGGCCGACGAGGAGAAGACGGCGTTCATAACCGAGAGCGCCAACTTTTGTTATAAAGTGATGTCGTTTGGGTTGAAGAACGCCGGAGCGACCTACCAGAGGTTAATGGACAAGGTGTTTCAGGGTCAAATCGGCCGAAACATCGAAATCTATGTGGATGATATGGTGGTCAAGTCCAACTCTCTGTCCGGACACTTAGCCGACTTAGCCAAAATCTTCGGTGAACTCCGCAAGCACAACATGAGACTCAACCCCGAAAAGTGCACCTTCGGGGTCAAAGGAGGCAAATTCCTAGGTTTCATGCTATCCGCGAGAGGCATAGAAGCGAACCGAGACAAATGCCAGGCCGTGTTAGACATGCGAAGCCCGAGCAACCTCAAGGAACTGCAGCGCCTCTCGGGAAGGTTGGTTGCCCTATCCCGATTCCTCCCACGGCTAGGCGACAAGATCAGTCCGATGACAAAGCTCTTGTGAAAGGCTTCGGCCTTCTCATGGGATGAACAATGCGAAGCCGCCTTCGCAACGTTGAAGACAACCCTGGCGACCCCGCCGACCCTCACGAAGCCTGATCCTCTAAGTCCGCTACTTGTGTACTTGGTCGTGTCCGAGGAGGCGATCAGTTCAGTTCTGGTGCAAGAAAAAGAAGGCACCTAGGCTCCTATATATTTTATCAGCCGACAACTGCAGGATTCTGAAACCCGATACCAATTGATAGAAAAGGTGGCACTCAGTTTAGTACATGCTTCCCGACGCCTACGTCATTACTTCCAAAGCCACCGAGTTATCGTGCATACCGACTGTCCAATCGCTAAGGTACTAAGCAAACCCGAACTCGCCGGAAGGATGATGGCCTGGTCAATGGAACTCTCGCAATTTGATATTACCTTTAAGCCGAGGGGAACGATCAAGGCCTAATGCTTGGCCGACTTCATTAACGAACTTCACCCTCACGGCCAATTTGAACAACAGTGGTGGACCCTCCATGTAGACGGATCCTCAAACAACCAAGGGAGCGGGGCAGGGGTAATCTTAGAAGGACCGAGAGGGATTACTTTAGAGCAATCTTTGCGCTTCGGGTTCAAAGCTTCAAATAACCAAGCCGAGTACGAAGCTCTATTGGCCGGATTGAGGTTGGCCGAGGACATGGGTGCATCAAGAATCAAGTGTCGCACCGATTCCAAAGTAGTGGCCGAGCAAGTGGGCAGAAATTTCCAAGTAAAGGACCACAACATGATGAGATACTATCATGCCTATCAAAAATTGAAGGCGAATTTCCAGGAGGTGTTGGTCGAACACTTCCCCCGCGAAGACAATACCCGGGCCGACCAGTTGGCTAGGTTGGCCGCAACCAAGAAGCCGGGCCACTTGAGAACGATCATTCAACAAGAGATCGACCACCCCAGCATTGAAGCCGAGATGGTAGCAAATGTTGACGCTGAGCTAGCCGATCGTGACGATCCCCCTGATTTGCGGGATGAACTGAAGGCATACCTCACCAGCGGAATCGCACCCACCGAACCGACCGAGGCCAAGCGATTAAGAACCCAAGCCAGTAGATACGTTGTCATTGCCGGCCAGCTGTACAAACGCGGTTTTTCTACCCCACTACTCAAGTGCCTAAATCCCGCCGAGGCTGACTATGTGACGCGAGAAGTACATGAGGGTATATGCGGACTGCATTCGGGGGCAAGGACGACCGTCTCTAAACTTCTACGTGCCGGGTACTATTGGCCGACCATGAACACCGACTGTGCAGCGTTCGTAAAGAGATGCCAGCCATGCCAGAGACATGACAACTTGATTCATCAACTGGCCGAACAGCTACATTGCATTCCTCCAGCCTGGCCGTTCGCCACGTGGGGGGCCGACATACTCGGACCATTCCCACTTGCCAAGGGACAATGCAAGTTCCTCATCGTCGCCGTCGACCTATTCACCAAATGGATCGAAGCCGAGCCCTTGGCATGCATTTCGGCTCATCAAGTCCAGAAATTTCTATGGAGGAACATCATTACCCGGTTCGGTGTCCCGCACACTCTGGTGACCGACAACGGCCTTCAATTTACCGACCAAAAACTAAATGAATTCCTGAACGGCTTGGCCGTACAGCATAAGGTCACGTCGGTCGAACACCCGCAGACGAATGGTCAGGCCGAGTCGGCCAATAAAGTCATCTTGGTAGAGTTGAAGAAACGCCTTGGAGAAGCAAAAAGGGCATGGGCCGAGCAGTTACCCGAAGTGCTATGGGCCTACCGATGCACTCCCCAGTCGACTACGCAAGAAACTCCTTTTCGCCTAGTCTATGGATTCGATGCAATGATCCCAGTGGAAATCGGGGAACCTTCGTTCCGCCGAGCCCACTACGACGAGTCGAACAACGAAGCCGAGCTCCGGACAAACCTGGATAGCGTGGAAGAAATTCGAGACCAAGCACAAGTTGTGGCCGAGGCCACCAAACAACGTTACAAAAGAAGATTTGACAGCAGGGTAAAGCCTAGAGAATTTCGCGAAGGCGATCTCATTTGGAGAGCCACAGGCGAGGCAAGGAAAGATCTGAGACATGGGAAACTCGCCCCAAACTGGGACGGTCCCTTCCGAATCCGACACAACCTAAACAACAGAGCGTACAAGCTGGAGCACCTATCGGGAGAACCAATTCCGAGAACTTGGAATTCTTCTCATTTGAAAATGTATTACAGCTGATGTAACAGTGCACTCTTTTCCTTAGCCGACTCTTTTTTCCCTAAGGAGGGTTTTGGGTCGGCAAGGTTTTTAACGAGACACTTCATTAATAAAAGTTCCAAAATCTCATTATATCATTTGCAATTTTATTGTATGCCCAGGTCGAGCACTACGCACAACGCGTACTAAAACCCGAGCAATCCTCGGTCAAGTTTGAAATGTGCACTCGCGCCCCAGGTTTCCCTCTCGAGTACCCTCCTCGGCCAAGGATGTGCCTGGGCCGAGCACTATGTCGACGGCGACGACACCGACCAACGTTCGGTCGACGACGAAAAACACACTCGTGCCCCAGGCCGAGCACTACACACAACGGGTACTAAAACCCGAGCAATCCTCGGTCAAGTTTGAAATGTGCACTCGCGCCCCAGGCTTCCCTCCCGAGTACCCTCCTCGGCCAAGGATGTGCCTGGGCCGAGCACTATGTCGACGGCGACGACACCGACCAACGTTCGGTCGACGACGAAAAACACACTTGTGCCCCAGGCCGAGCACTACGCACAACGCGTACTAAAACCCGAGCAATCCTTGGTCAAGTTTGAAATGTGCACTCGCGCCCCAGGTTTCCCTCCCGAGTACCCTCCTCGGCTAAGGATGTGCCTGGGCCGAGCACTATGTCGACGGCGACGACACCGACCAACGTTCGATTGACGACGAAGAACACACTCGCGCCCCAGGCCGAGCACTACACACAACGCGTGTTAAAACCCGAGTAATCCTCGTATAAACACAAGCCGAAGCTTCGATGACCTAACGTTCACGGAAACCGAACACACTAGTATAAACAAACACAACGCGCATCGAACACCGTCACAAATCACAAAATCTGACCTCTCGGCCACACATACAACTCGGTTTATGTTAATATCATTGAACACGTAAACACGGAAAGTTGAAAAGCAAATTCAATTAAGAATAAGTATTGCCGACCAAAGCGGCTACTTACAAAAAATTAAATATCTATCGGCGCCGATGGCCAAGTTACAAAAAGGCACTAACGGCCCGGTTACAAAAAGCAAGCAAACCTACTCTACCAGAATCGGTTCCTACACCGCGGCCGAGACGTCCGGATTACCATCACCTACCACATCTATAATTGGGTCATCTTCCTCCGTAGGCGGAGGTACCGGCGCCTGCGTTGAGATGCCTCGGCGGGGAGCCTCGTCATCAGGGCTGGCCCCCTTTGGGAACTCGGCATAACTCATGTACTTACCCCCGTAAAAATCTCGACTGACGTCAAAGTTAAAGTCAACCGGGATCTCGTAGAAGTACTGGGCTTGCTGGACCGCTTGCTGGAATCCCGCATCATGTTGTTCGAGGATCTTTTCGGTGGCCTCGGCTTTGAGTTTGGAATGAGCCTCGGTCAACCGAGCAATCTCAGTCGCCGCAGCCGCGGCCTCAACTTTCATCCTCTACACCGACAGCTTTAAGTCATCGGCCTCCCTCCTATAGCCATCGGCCGATTTCTTTAGTTCGTCGGCCGACTTTGTAACTTTAGCATTCGCAGCCAAGGCCTCCTTCACTGTTGCCTCGGCCTCCTTTAACCGGGTCTGAAGTCGCTCAGTCGAGACCGCCGACCTCATCATCACGTGCTTGGCCACCAGCAAAGTCCGCATGTCGAGCTCGCAGAAGAGCTTGTACTCGGCCTCCATAGACATACCCTCCAAATACTGGAGCCCCCCTCCGGTAGCGAGGTCCGGGCTAACCAAGTTCTCGGACTGGACGGCCGGGGCCAAAAAATTTGACCCTGCAACAACGGCCGGGATAGCAAACCCCCCACATTCGGACTGTTCCAGCGTTATTTGTTTTTGGCATTTGGAGGAGGTGCCCGGCTGCTCGGTTTCCACGTTCTGGTCGGTCTGACGTGGCCGAGAGGTCCCTGTCCTCTTTCTCTGGACGGCCAACGGAATTATTACAGGCGAGGGCTTATCCCTCGTAATCCTCAATGCCGACTTCGCCGGTGGCACCTTTCCACTAGCCTTAGCATCTTTGGCTCGCTTGGCGAGCATGGCGGTCACGTCGAGATCCCCTCCGGCCATCAATCCTGCAACGAAAGAAGTTTTAACATCAATTCAAAACACTGCTACACAACCGAAGCCTAAAACACATACCTAGCAAGGCCATCTCGAAGTGAGACGTTTCGAATACGTCCAAGAGGCCTCGGACAGGTAAGCCCTTCGGCAAATTATTAAGAAGCTCCACAATTTCTTTATCCTCGGCGGGGAGCTTGGAAAAAGGTATCGCCTCGAAGCGCATCGGCCGCCTCGTCCAATAGAAGGGGAATAGCGGATTGTCCTCCCAGTCAAAGAAGCAATGTCTCAAATCCGAACCCCAACGAACCTTAAAGAACCCACTCTTAAATCCCTTATAAGAGGAGGTGAATGCTCGGAGAAATCCACGCTTCGGCACTCGAGCTAACGACACCCATTTTACCGGCTTGCTCGGTCGGCAAATGTAATAATAGAGGAAGGCAAGAGGTTGAGGTGTTAGATCGAGGCATAAGCATAGATTACGGAACGCTTGCATGGCCGCCCAAGCATTAGGGTGTAGCTGGGTCGGCGCCACGTTCAAAGCACGGAGGACTCCCATCTGAAAATCATCAAAGGGCAATGTCACGTCGAGATCCTGAAACCAACACATGTAGGCGTAGAAATAGTCGTCCTCATCGGACCCCCGCTCCAAGAACACGAAATCGGTGTTCGGCCCATCGTCCTCGCACGCCTCGACAAGCAACGAGAACTCGTCCTCCCCACTCCCGAAACATTTCTCTAAAGACACGAAAGTATCCAACAGCTCTTGGTCGGATAACTTTGAAAAGTACACACCGACCTCTCCGTCTACCCATTCATACCCGGGCATCTCCACCGTGCCGTAATCAATCTTCACCTTTGGCTGAGTCCTCGGAGCGGCCACGGCTTTGCCCCGACCATCGTCAACCACTACCAAAGCATCTTCAATCGCCTCGGCGTGAGTCACCCCGCCGGAGCGCTTTGTTCGTTGACCTGTCCGAAACCCCTATCATCCACCTCGGTGGCTCGTGCTAAGGCCACGGCCAAAGTCAACGGGGGCGATACTTCTATCACTTCGTCCCCACTATCCTCCTGCTCGGCAAAATCGGAAGGAAAGACCACTTCACATTGTAAGGGAGGCAACCGTGATATTTCACTTGAACCCGATTCCTCTCGATCAGACGAACGGACCGACGCCTCCGAAGATGTACAAGTCCTACCCGAGGAATAGTCCTTATCCATTTATTAAGCAGAATAAAGAATACAAAATTTACCTTTGATCGGTTTGCTCGATCACTTCTGAAGTCGAGAGCGCTCGGCAAATTTACAGCATGTAAATTCACCAGCAGCCCCCCTCCTATTTATAGGCAAGGCAAATGGGGGAGGTGAAAAGACGTCCCGACACCCCAGCCGTTCGATCTAGGTCATCCAACGGTCCAGATTTAGTAACCGTTGGACCCGTAACCGCTAGGGCTAACCTGGCAGGCCACACCCGCCGAGGCCTCGGCGCAAACTCTAAAGGCTTGGGACCTCGGCGTACATCTCTCTCACGTGGAGTCAGAGGTCTCGGCCTACAGTTATCTCACCATGAGATCGCGATATTCGCTCCACGCGTCAGAGGGCTCGGCCTAAGATCTCTCTCACGAGATGTCAGAGGTCTCGGCCTACAGTTATCTCACCATGAGATCGCGATATTCGCTCCACGCGTCAGAGGGCTCGGCCTAAGATCTCTCTCACGAGATGTCAGAGATCTCGGCCTACATTTATCTCACCATGAGGTCGCGACATTCGCTCCACGCGTCGGAGGGATCGGCCTAGATCCCTATCACGTGGTCAAAGGTCTCAGCCTACATTTCAATCACCCGAGGCCCTGACCCAGGCTATGCCATGCCGAGACTTGTCAAAACTGCCCCTGCCTCTCCGACGACGACCAGGATGTCACACAGTTCTTACCGTCTTCGTCTTTCACATCCTCGACGCTGCGGGGTTGTATACCGTATGGGGGCCGACCTGGCCGAATACCCAACCCCTCGAATACTCGGGCCGAACACCCGACCCCTCGAACACTTGGGCCGAACACCCGACCCCTCGAACACTTGGGCCGAACACCCGACCCCTCAAACACTTGGGCCGAATACCCTCAAACACTTGGCCGAATACCCTAACATACCGACCACCCGAGAATCGAACGGAGTACGTCGGTATGCTCGGCCAAAACCATGTGCCGGCTCCAAGATGATTTCAAAGAGCTTAATTAACGTAATGCATTGGATTAGCCCCCTAATTTCCCGGGGCCCAGTCCCTAATCACGGCCCAATAAGAAGTCCTATAAATAGAGTCCCAACGAGGTACGTAACTAACTTTCAACTACCGCATTTATTACGCCAAGCACTTACTTGAGCGTTGGAGTGTCTTTGCAGGCACACCCCCCCTCACATCAGACTACCCGGATAGGAACGAGAAGACCGAGACCTAAGATCCGACCCGTTACAACAAGGATAATTGAAGTGTGTTTCCTAACACAGGAACAACTTGAAAGAGAACTTTGTTATTTACAGTTGTTCTATATAACTCAAGTAGGATTGTCTCTAATGAAGAATACAAATACTATTTACCAAGATAAAATGTAATATTTATCACATAAATGATGACTTAATAGTGTGATCAATGTCTTAAATCACTTTGAAATTCGAGTATAGTTATGGATTGAAACATGCAGGCTTGTTACAAAACAATAGTGTGTGTGGGTTGGAGCAGGAAGAGCTTACCCTCTTTGAGATCTTCCCGTTTCCGCATTTGTGCGGTAAGAATTTGGATTCCCTTCTAAATATTAAATAGTTTCGCAACAATTAAAGAAAAGATAAGATTGTGATTTGTGAATGAGACAGGTGCAAGCACAACCAGAGACAGTGCAGAAGGTGTGTGATATTGTGAGGAAACAACTTGCTCTGCCCCCTGAATCAGAGCTTACCCCAGACACAAAATTTTCAGCACTTGGTGCTGATTCCCTTGACACGGTGGAAATAGTTATGGGTTTAGAGGAAGAGTTTGGCATCACTGTTGAGGAGGATGGCTCTCAAAACATCTCAACCGTTCAAGAAGCTGCTGATTTAATAGAGAAACTCGTTCAAGACAAAACTGCACCAAGTTAATCATTCGTTTTTTGTGCGTATGCGTATTATTTAGGAACTTTTTGTCCCATTATGACTTTGTTCAACTTGCTATTTGTTGAAAGAGGTTAGCATGCACAAAACGCTTTTTTTTCCTTTTCTTTCCTTCTTTGAGATAAACATCTCATTTGCATTTGTAGGGCAAGAGATCATAGGTGATGTTAGTTATGTTCTATTTTTGCTATCAAACGTGCTTTCTGCTTATTTTCTTTCTGTTTAATAAACTTTCACGTAGAGGGATTTGCAGTATGCATCCATTCAAACTGAAAATTAAACAGCAAGGAAATTCAAGCTTCCTTTTTATATTCTTATCACGAACAACATTATAAATCGCACAATCACTGTAAGAGAATAAAAAATTGCAATCCAACCAATTATGCAATATTTTTTATTCAAATTCCAAATGTGCCAATATAATAATCATTCCAATCATAAGCATAAAAGATCAACTGCTTCGCTGTATGGGGACAGTTGTAACTTATATTTCCCTATTTTCGTGTTTTTATTTGAACATACTAGTAGCATTACTCTGAATTAGGCCACAACTACAAGGTTTCTTCCACTCTTCCACATCTGAATCTATTACTCAGCTGCAATTTATTAAAAGGATAACTAATTAACATGGTATCTGATGTTGAAGTGTAGCCTCAAGCCTGTAATGTAAGAGACATACGATAAATGGTGTGAAGTTATTGCTTCAGTTAAGTTTGAATGTTCATCTGCGTATGAACGTCGATTATATTATTTTCTCTTTTCCGATGCGTTTATCCTTTTGCGCACCATTTTTTCTCGGGTCGTATACAAAAGGAATTAGGGTTTAATATATTTTTTCCTGTAGTCTCAGATATACAGTTACCAACTAATATCTTTAAATACCAAGCAATATGTTGATCAAAAGGTTCAGCTAATGCAGATATTGGTGTAAAAAAAACTAAAAACTTAGAATATTAAATATTTACTTAAAATATAAAAACTTAAAACTAGAAATACCTTATTCTTTTGAATAATCTAATGTCAAGTTGTTTTAGATGTTATATCATGATTAAGTATGATGACGCACAAAGGTTTTGGTTCACATCCCTAATCCATTCTCCGGAGTCCTTAGTTAGAGGAAAAAGATGAACTATCATCAAACTTCTTGCAAACCCTCGACCCACTAATCAAATCAACGTTCTTATCGCGGTGGCGAGTGACAACACCCCAGACATAAAAAGAAGGAAAGTCTGTGTAATTAAATAGTTAAAGTGGATCAGCTTTTTCTCCACTTTGTGTCTTTTATGGCCACCAAGTTACAAAACCAAAAGAGTGAGCAAAGTAGTAGCAGTCCTTTCTCTACTTTGCAACGATCTAAAAGCATACAATTACATTGTCTCACTCCCCAACACATTATCCAACTTCAATGCTCCAAAAGTCTTCCTAACCACTTCTACCGTTCTACTGTATTATAATATATAGATTAAACTATTCACTTTATCAGTGTAAGTTGTTCTCATTTTAAGTTTTAGTCTTTATATGAGAAAATTGTAATTTTTAATTTATATATATATATATATATATTTAAACAATTTGTCACCAAAGTTTTTGTAACGATTTTAGACTGTTAGAAAGTTTTCTCTGATGTTAACGTGAGGGACCAGAACTTAAACTAACACGCATGTGTGAGGACTAAAGTTTATAATTTTTCATATAGGGACTAAATCTTAAAATTGGGACAATTACAAGGGACGATGTGAATAGTTTAATCTATTCTGCCATGTCGTCTCATAAATTGCTACAAGCATGAAGAATGAACCTTGAATCAGGTAGGGGTTAGGTGGGAGTAGAATTTGTGTTAAGTTAACGTTTCAGAGTCGTTCGTAATTTGACAATACATAAGTGACACTAGTGCAGCTAATGATGAAAAATCTGAGAGCCTTCTGTAAAAGCTATTAAGGTAGGGACCATTTTTTCCCCTCCTTTACCAGTTCTTTGAGCTGCATGTATATATAGCAGAACCCCACCATATACATATAGATCACATTTGTCTTTTTATCATTTGTTTGTTCTACTACTTACACTCACTCTCTTATGTTCTTCTTCCTTAGCTTAAGGGAAGTTGGGTTGCAATGACTAGACTTTGTAGCAATTATATTATGATTAGACTATCTTTTCTCCCATGTTCTAACCGTACTTGGATATATAGGGTCCAATGATATCACTCGATTGTGTTTGCCAAACCATAAACATCCATAAATTGAGTTACCGAATGGCTAGCATACAATTTTTTTTGTAAATCATGTTATTAGTCGAAGTATTCACTAGTTTTGCTAAAGAATAATTTTTGTCAAAAAATTTGGCTAGCCACTTTTAGTAGAATCTCTTCTTTCAATCACGTTTTTTTATACACAACTCAAATTCGAGACCTTATTTAAGGAGACTGAGTCTAGTATAACTCAAACCAACAACTTCTTGGTAATAACATACAGATCTAACACAGCTGGTGAAGTGATGAATTGAGGGAGGTCCCCCAACAATGGAAAAGTTGGCTTGTAAGTGTTAGAGACCACGATGGGGACATGTGGCTCCGTATAGGCCAGCATGTGAGTTTGTATTTGAAAAGAAAAAGAGAAGTGATATATGCTGGAGGGTAGTTGCTTTGTATCACTAGGACAAAAAGGCTTGGAAGAAAAGAAAAAGAATCAAGGTTTACCCTATCATTATGGGAAAAGCCTTTTCACAACTGGTCAAATAGAACGAGTTCATTCCCACATAACAACATAAAGATAAGTCCTTAACCACCGCGGAAAAAGTAGGAGGACTGAGCTGATTTCCTCTTTGGAATTTAAATCTATTCCATTCAAGTTCCTACAGTATGGTCCTTAGGGAAATCTCATCATTGAGCTTACCAAGTTCTCAAATATACCACGTTCTTTGTATGAAAGAAAATAAGTAAATAGTGCGGCTTTAAATTATTTTTGTTGGTCAATGATGTATTTGAGAAAACTAGATTACTAGCTTCTCTGACATGCCAGTGTATTTAAATTTTAAAATATAGTGGTCATTACAAGAGTAGGATTGCTCAGTTTCTCTTGGAATCTCCATGCTGTAACCACTTTGTAGCTGTGCAAAATCTTGCCCGTACTTGTTGATAAAAAAAAAGTTAATCAATCAAACAAGTTTTTGGGAAAACCAAAAAGAAACCGTGTATATCTGTATACAACCTGCAATATACCCTAAGATGCTATCAAGTACTTATATTCTCTGGTGACTCAGGAACTCGGGAATACAGAAAATGAGTAATTTTATTTTTTCTAATCCTAAAATACACTACATTAGTCATTTTAACCCAGCCACCCACCACCCAGTTGGTGTGGTAAAAAACAAAAGAGTTACAAGGTATTTGTAGTTGATGCATCAAAACCAGAAAAAAAAAAGTAGAACTAGAAGTCTAAAAGAAGATCTACACACTGTAATACTCAAGAGAATATTATCGAGGAAGCCCACATTCCAATAGCTAGTTTCCTTTTCATAGCAGCAAAACTTTATACACTGACTCATTCAAACATTTGAAGGCCCAAGTATGCATACACAACTTTCTTTTTGCTTCATAGACTGACCCAACACACTATGATCCATGCCCCTCATACATCACTTTCACCACCATTTTCTAGCCAGCATGCAAGGAAAAAAATTATAATAAAGCTAAAACTATAATCATATAATGAGGTAGAAAGCAGCTCCCATTCACAAAGTGGCCCACATTTAACCCCATGCAGTAAGTACTCAGTAGTAACATTGTAACAATTTAAAAGCAGCACACACCTCTCTCTTTCTGAAACTGTTTTACCTTAGTCCTACTCTCCATTTTGTGAAAGATGATGCACTGGCCAACAAGGAAAACCATGGCAATAACTGTGGTGTTGCTTCAGCTGAGCTTTTCCTTTGAGATCTTCTGTCTCTCTTATCATGCAGATAGAATTGTTCGGCTTCCTGGCCAACCCAACATAGGCTTCCAACAGTTCTCAGGATATGTCACAGTTGATGACATGAAACACAAGGCTCTCTTTTACTATTTTGTTGAATCAGAAACTGATCCAGCTTCAAAGCCTCTTGTTCTCTGGCTCAATGGAGGTCTGCAATCTCTCACTTGCTACAGTTATATTTATGTA
This sequence comes from Cajanus cajan, assembly GCF_000230855.2. NCBI lineage: Eukaryota > Viridiplantae > Streptophyta > Magnoliopsida > Fabales > Fabaceae > Cajanus > Cajanus cajan. The sequence goes on from NC_138518.1 coordinate 77,403,858, forward strand.
ACACTACCGTAAAAATTAGAATAAGTTCAAGACTTTGGATAAAAAAAATGCATAATATCAGTGTAGAATATAAAGTCTGTTTTAATACAAGCTTAAAAACGCTTTTAAGAGTTTCTATATTAGAAAAAAAAAAAAAAAAAAAAAAAACTCTTTATTTTTAGTAGAGAAGTTTTTAAAAGTACTTCTACCTTTTATCCAAACACGCTCATAGACCATTTAGTTTCAGAATATGACTTTGAAATTTCTTAGAGACTTTAAATGTATGCAAGTTAATTCCTGTTTACAGGACCTGGTTGTTCTTCTCTGGGAGTGGGTGCATTCTCTGAAAATGGACCTTTTAGACCCAATGGGGAAGTTCTGATAAAAAATGAGTACAGTTGGAACAGAGGTACTCCATTGAGGCATTGACTACTCCATTATATGTGCAAGAATTGCTCCAATATGATAGAGTTACTTTGTGATGCAGAGACAAACATGTTGTATTTGGAGACACCAGTTGGAGTGGGGTTCTCTTATGCTAAAGGTGGCTTCTCCTATAAGAATGTGAATGATGAGACAACAGGTAAATCTATCTTATGTTAATATCAATTGCTTTAGAACCTTTTTTTTTTTAATCTTTTGAGATAAATAAGGTCTTCTTTAGAAAGCTTCTTTAAATCATATCTTCTGTCGAAAAAGGTATGTACAATATGCATGATGTTTAGGCTTTTAAAAAGTCGAGACAAAAACAGCAATTAGTGCTAAAAATGCCACACAACTTTTGCATGATATGATATACTCTCTTTGATTATTTTCCTCCCTTGTCCTCAACGGTTGCATTGGAATGGCATTGTTCTGATTTCTACATGCCACTCCTTGAACGCACAAATAGTCATTATTCCCTTCTGTCATCTGAAGTAGTACTTTTGATTTCTAAAGCCAGGGACAATCTTGTATTCTTGCAACACTGGTTTAACAAGTTCCCTCAATACAGACAGAGAGATTTGTTTCTAGCAGGAGAAAGTTATGCAGGTAAGCATGCCACGTCACTTTTCAGCCATCATTTCTAGAAAAACTAAATTTCGAAATGCCAGTTACACATATAGCAATCACTATTATTTCATGTTACACATTTTTCTTTATCAACATCAGGGCATTATGTTCCACAACTTGCAAAGCTCATGATTGAAATAAACAAAAAGGAGAAGATATTCAATCTGAAAGGCATAGCTGTGAGTAACACGTCATTCATTTATCAACCATTCTTCTTTCTTAGACTAATGACATCGCTAATAATGCATAATACTAAATTGGTCTCTTTTATTGCAGTTGGGTAATCCAGTTCTAGAATATGCCACAGACTTCAATTCAAGGGCTGAGTTCTTCTGGTCTCACGGATTGATATCAGATTCAACGTACAAATTGTTCACTACAGGTTGTAATTATTCCCGGTATGTCAGTGAATACTATAGAGACTCAATTTCGCCACTTTGTTCAAAGGTTATGAGGCAAGTAAGCAGAGAAACCAGTAAATTTGTGGACAAATATGATGTCACCCTTGATGTTTGCATTTCCTCAGTGCTTTCACAATCCAAAGCTTTTTGTCCTCAAGGCCAAGTGAGTTCTCTCTCGTTGACTTTCCCTTGTGGATGTTTTACTATCATTTTTTCACTATTATACTTCTGGTAAAAAAAATATCAAATTGGCTTGTTCCTTATGTCTTAAAGAGCTCTTTTTACCCTATTTCCAAACAGCAAACAAATGAGAGCATAGATGTATGTGTAGATGACAAAGTTAGAAATTACTTAAACCGAAAAGATGTGCAAAAGGTTCTCCATGCCAAGCTTGTTGGAGTTCGAAAGTGGGATGTCTGCAGCAAGTAATTTCTTCAAAAAAGAAGAAAAACAATTGTTATCATTTATCAAGTTATTTTGGTCACCCTAATGGATTTGCTTAATTTTTCTTTGGAACATGAAATACCAGTAATCATAGTAAGTTTATTTTGTAATTATGACCAATCCTAATAACAGGCTTTGTGACATTGTGTGTTGGTAACAGCATTCTGGACTATGATATGCTCAACCTGGAGGTACCAACACTTCCTGTTGTTGGATCACTTATAAAAGCTGGAGTTCGGGTCTTAATTTACAGGTAAACTAGAGCTAAAATCTTTCCTTCTTATTGATTGTATTTGCTTAGTTGAACATGAAGGTTCATGTGTATGCTTTTTAAGTGCCAATTAACAAAAACATATTTTGTTGTCATTATAGTGGAGATCAAGATTCAGTAATTCCACTTACTGGAAGCCGCACCTTGGTTCAAAAGCTTGCTAGACAACTAAGGCTGAATACAACAGTCCCTTATAGAGTATGGTTTGAAGGCCAGCAGGTATATACTACTAAACATTTTGGTTAAACTATTTTATATATACATGCATAACTATAGTAGGAGGTATTTCTCACGGAAGTAAAACACTAAAAAAACACAATCCAATTCGTTTTATACATATACATGAACTGATTTGAGTATACAAAATTTTGTTTAGGTTGGTGGATGGACTCAAGTTTATGGCAATATCCTCTCATTTGCCACCGTAAGAGGTGCCTCCCATGAAGTCCCTTTCTCACAGCCTCAAAGATCGCTTGTTTTGTTCAAGTCATTCTTGGAAGATAAGCCCCTACCTGAATTTTCTGATAAAACTTAAGATTTTTTTTTTCTAATTTAGTTGAGAGATTGTGAGTAAGCCTAAAAATTGTACTATATAATTATTCAAGGAATGTATTAACAATGTAGAATCTCGAAGTAAAAAAGAATTGGGTGGGGGGGGGGGGGTCCACAAACGGCAGTTAATTAACAAGAAAACGTGATTTCAATCAAAGACACAAGAATTTTGTGGTTTCATGAATCACATGTCAATTAACTTCCGTTATGGACCCAAAAGGGGGACCCTTCCTTTTGTACCTGTGTTTTTTAGTTCTTGTTTGTTCATGGGGATGTCAAATGTAATGGTTCCATGGCTATGAATTTCTGTAAAAGAGGATGCAGCTGGATTCTTTTTCAAAATTTATACGCAAACAAAGAGAATTATTCCTCGTACATAAATTAATTCTACCATCTGTGCAAACATCAGCAATGTCACGTTAGATTTAGATATCTTGTGTAAAATGATGTGTAGACAAAAGAAGTGGCATAGAAACAGCAATATAATAGTATGTGTGTTCTAATAGTAATTCTCACAAAGTAACCAAACTTTTAAAACTTGGCTTAACAAACTTCTGCTGTTCTGCTTATAATAAATAGTAATCACTCAAAAGTAAAAACATACAGTAGCAGTAAAAAATCCTTGCTGCAATTTGCCCAGAGCTGAGTCAATAGGAATATTGCTATACATCGGACAAATTAGATTTGCACAAAATATTTTGTCTATTAGGAAAATTTGACCATTCACTATTAAACATTCTATATTATAGGTTATAATGATAAATAAAGTAATTCTTAATTTTCAATAAAACATACATTTAAGTCATATTTATTACATTCACTTTGCTTTATCCATAGCCAAAAGTATGATTTTCGAGAATCAAGACCAAATGGGGTGCCTCCCCCTATATGTAATAGGAAGCTTTCCAATTGTCTATGTTTTAATAATGGCCCTTAACAGTGTCAAACAGCTTCACAATGGTGACCCTATAAACTAGGGATCTATATGCTCTCAGACACAGGCATTGACTTATATTCCATTTACTATTGACTGGACATATGCATAATTGTTATCACCGAATATTACATGTACCCTCAAAGTTTAAAACCATGATTTGTCCTCCATGAAATTGCATGCCATCATCTACGAGAAACTATGGTTATTGCTGGTTCAGCTGAAGACAAAATCATTTCTTGAGGGAAACTAGTACTAGCTCATTGGCTTCACTTCTGATCCTATTTCTATGCTGAGCAAGAAACAGCATAAAACATGCGCTGAAATGGCTTGCTTTACTAGCCCTTTATCGTACAAAGATGCAAAAAAAAAAAAAAAAAAAAAAGTAAGGCCTCTCTCATTTTAGTATTTGGATTTGATGTTCTTTATAAGAGCATCTCTAATGGAGGTTGTTTATAAGCAATTTCCTGTACCACATCATTGTCACATTAACTCTGGTCCACTTTATAAGTTACTTAAATTTAAGCAATTCATAAAGTAGGACAAAGCTGATGTGACAGTGATGTGGCGCAAGAATTGCTTATAAACAACCTCTATTGGAGATGCTCTAACGTAAAATACTTTTACACTTAATTAATTACAATTTATTATACAAACATGTTTAGTTATTTATTATAAAAGTCATCAAATTTATTATAGAAACATGTTTAATTATTTATTGTAAAAGTCATTAAATCTATCTAAATATGTAAATATTATATATGATTGATTAATAATTCATATTATTAAAATAAGAAAATAAATATAAATTTATAAATATATATAAAATCTTTATTAGTACGAAACTTTTTAATGATTACTAAAAATGAATGCATGAGGACTCTAATCGACACAAAATCAAAATAAATAATTTATTTTCTCTTGTATGTTTGGACACATAGAAAAAATTTAAAATGTAATTTTTTAAAAATTATCAAATTCTTTTCATAGATAGTCTTTAAAAAAATAATAGGCACAATCGAACACTAATACAGTTAAGTTCTCCACCAATTTAGTTCAATTAAGTAAAACGCGTAATTTTTACAATTAATTTGACAGTAAAGAAAAATTAACTTACACTTTAGTCACCTTTACATCTTTCAAATTTAGGCACTGTGCTGTGCAAAATTAACTTACACGGATGTGAATTATAGTACTCACCTTGAAATAATTGGGCTAACCATATTATGGATACTTTGGGGTTGAATTAAATAGTATGATGAAGAGCATTATGTGCAAAATTGCATAGGTCCAATTCATTACTTTCTAACATATCCACATAGAAAGGAACTAAATAGAAAATGGTCTTGCAAATCATGGATTTGTGAGTAGTAATGTTTTAATATTGTTGATTTTTTTGTTGTCGGTGTTGGCTGACAAAGCCTGTATTGCCTTTCCTCGTAGGCATTAGATTTTGAGAGGGTTGTCTTGTCTTGTCCCTCCCCGCAACACTATAAAACCATGTAACACACAAAATTTAATTTGAATTTACATGATGAATAAGCATCTTAATATCTTATACTAAAACAGAATTGACCCAACACCACGTGGAGGGGGACAGAAGACAGAAAAGACCGTTGCGAGATCTCAATGCTCATAGTATTATCATAATATAACTTCGTTAAAATAAGTCCATATTCTTAAGGCACCAGACAGGAATTCTAAGATGAGTTTAATGTACATCGTAAAGTTACATAATTAATTAATATTCTATTCATTATATAATAATGGTTTCATAAAATATTGATTACATTAATTTTAAATTATTATAAATTTAAAAGTAAAAGTAATTATAAAATTTATATAAAAATATTTATCATTAATTATTACGTTAAAAATTGACCTATATTAACAAAAAAAAATTAATAAAATTAGATTAAGAAAAATAATATTTTAATCATCCTTAAAATATTGTAAAAAATAATAACAGATATTTAACAATAAATTATTATCAACATATGTGAAAGAAAAAAAATCATACAAAGGTGAACCAACTAGTACATGATAATGATCATAATAACATGATTTGTAATAAAAAGTTATAATAACATGATTTATGGAATTATTAATTGTAATAAATAATGTCTCATGATTTACGAGATCACATTAAGAAATAAGAAATTTATTCCTATTCCTAGAACATAATTTTAGTATAAATAAGAAATCTCAAACTCATAAGAAAAATATAATACATTTTTAAATGTTCTAACTTTAGACAAACAATTAAATTATTTCTAACTATTTTTCATACCCAAAAAATATATAATTTTTAAGATAATTATCATAAAATTAAACATCATATGATTCATGACAACATAAAAATATTTTACATTAATATATTTTATTTGTCAGAAACTTGAAGCTTAAAATAATATATTTTATTTGTCAGAAACTTGAAGATTGAAGTAATATACGTAGAAATAACTTTTTAAAAGATGATTTTGTTGGATTAAAAAATTAAATAATTTTATAAAATTGAGTTAAATTTAAACTTAAAATTAAGACTATTATTTTTAAAATAAATGATCTAATGAAAAAAAATAGAAATAATATACAAAACAAAACTTATAAACAATTTTTTAATTTGATTAAAATAAGAATTTTACATTATTAATTTACATTAAATTTTAATATAAAGTTTTGTTATATGTTTATTTTTCATTTTTTTTTACAAAAAGACATAATTCTTTTCAATTAGATCGGTAAAGTAATATTTCAAGTCCCAATTTCATGTTAAAAAAATGAGCTCTAATCTTTAATAGAGAGTATAAATACGGAAACAATAAATAATATTATATGTTTTACTGGTATAAACTTTAATTACATTTGAAACATAATAACAAAAACAGCTGATTGAATATGATCATTCAAGAAAGAATAAACGATAAAAAAATGAATCTGAAGAGATTCCCTACTCCATTCATTCCACCGTCACTAATAAAGTGGTTGTGGTGATATGATTGATACTCATCATTTCATTCCCTTTCCTCAAACCTCAATCTTCCATTCCCAATCCCAATCCCAATCCCAATCATCTCTCTTCAATCAAGTGTTTACTGCCTCACTCAATAATCATCTTAACCTTTTTCTAGATCCACCATACATATACTCTTCTTAATTTGTTAATTGTTGTTATCATACAAAGTTTGCAGTTTGCAGTTTGCAGTTTGTAGTTTGTAGTGCAAGTAGTAGCCTGTTCTGTTGTGTGTCTCAATGACTCAATCTCAACTCAAAAAGCTATGTTATGTTATGTTATGTTATGTACAAGACAATTGACAAAAACATCATTACCACAATTCACAACCCTCCCAATTCTCTCTCCTTAAAAAAAGCAGATTACTTTGCCTCCTATTCCGTGCATTTTTCCCTTCTAATTTGACTTTCCATCCCCACAAAAACCATACCATATGGCAAAAGACCAAGACCAGGTTAGCACTTAACACCCTCTTTCATCTACTAATATAATAACAAATAAGCACCACCTTGATGAATTACATAATTACATGACATGCATGTTTTTGTGATTGTGATCTGCACTTCATAGATCCATGATTGCATCTGGTTGGTGTTGTATAGAAAACTAATAACATTTTGCATGTCGCAGTGGACATTGCAGGGCAGAGGCCAAGAGAAGGAATTGGAACTCGAGAGTGGGGAGTCTGAGGCTGAGATTGAGGTCCCATTGCCTCTCACTGTGACTTCTCGGGTATCAAATTGTTATCTTTTTTTCCTTTTATGACATTTTGAAACTGCATGGCATGGATCAATGACAATGATGAGAAACACTGTTTGGGGAATGCAGGCTTTGTATATGTTGGGAGATATCACAGGAGGGCATGCGTTTAGGTTCACGCAATGGCTCCAAATTGTTCGTAAACGCACTGCAAACTATCGTTATTCTGGCTTCCCTCACCGCACTTCCACCACCATGCTTTCTACGTCTTGGTTAGTAAATTAATGCTACTTATTACCATCCCCTTTCATTGCTTCTGTTAACTTGTACAGTACTGTGTAAGCCATTTGTTGTGTATGTTATATAGCTTTACTTTTAGGGATGGGAAAACAACAGGGGTGGGCTTAGCGAAATTGCAGTCCCTAACAACCTAGTGAACAAAGGTTCGAATTCCTACTAAGAGAAATGCCCATATTAGTGTCTGAGAGTGAAAAAATTATTTAGTGGTTCTGGACCTCATAATTCTTAATTATTCTCTACATAACATGTAATAACAGGTAATCAAGTGTCATTAATTCTTGTAAATTAAAAAACTTAGATGCATGTCATGTAAAGATTAGTTTTGGAACCATGGACAGCGGTTAATCCTAAACTACCTAATAATTTCTTCGAACAAGATTTTCTATAACAAAGAATAACTATGGGTTGGGGAACAAAAAGTAAAAGGTTTTAAGGATGGGGTGGTGACAAATGGGGCATATAGTTAACAAGTGAAGTTTGTGGCTGTTACTAATGCTCATGGTTTGTGTCCAGCATCAAAGAACCGTTGGGGGATTCAAAATTGAACCTGCACCCTGATCAGACAGAAAGCTTGTGGGAGAGGCTTGGGAAGGCTGCAATGTTGGATGTTGAATCGAGCTCCTTTTCTTGGGACATGCTCTCTTCACTGCACCACACTGAACACAGCAGTAGCAATGAACATTCTGAGGATGAGATGAACAAAGCTCTTGAGGTTCATCGCATTCTATAATTGTTGTGTACAAACACTAGTACAATAAATACTTTGTGGTTAATTCAATGATGAGGGGTGAATGGAAAAAAGGGCGGTGCTTTAGATGCAACTTGTGTGTCATGGATTGCTAACATAGGTTTTACATGCAATATGGATATCCGTTCTGGATTTTGTCTGTGTGCCCCTTCTATTTATGGCCATAAACTTGATCCCATAATTTTGCTTTAGCTTAGTCAGATACAGAGAGAAAATGTGGTTGAGTATGTTGATAATTGTTAATTTTAGAAGTTATAAAGAATAATGATTTCTTGCTGATATAGCTTTTGTACTATAAATGCATTCTAGTGGAGAATTAATATCTATTTAGATGGGATTTTTTTCGGACAAACATTATATTAATTATGTATTGTATTTTCTTTATAGTAACAAATTAGAAAAAGTAAATATACATCAAATGTGTATTTTCTTAATTTCTGTCTTAATGTCTCCTCAGTTGTGTGCACATAGGTAACTGTAAACTCAGGAGGAGTTGTCTTCTTTGCCTTTTTCAATTGCCTTGGGAATGCTGGTGCTTGTCCAAAAGAAGCAGCAGCTGTTATAAAGATATCATCATCAAGAATGGCAACACAGTCTGAACGCCTTGGCTATGAATTTGCCAAGTGGTTGGGAGTCCAAACTCCACAGGTTGTTTCCCTTATGTTTTATAACTCAAGTACCACATTGCAAGTTTAAGCTATTAGACTATACTTCTACCATATTCATTCTCATTTATTAAATGGAAGATGCAGGGTAGAGTCATTCACAATACCTGTTCAGAATGGCAACAAATAAAGGAAGCTACAGAAAAAGCTAGAGAAGCAGCAAATTCTGAGGGTGATGAAATTGGTGAAATGACATGTTTTGAACTTTTGGAAGCACTTGAGCTTAGTCGATGTCTCTTTTTCATGAGGTATGATCCATCTGATTTTAATTAGTTCAGGTTTATTTATAACACAGCAACACAGAATACCTTTGCTTGCTTTGTCGCTTCCAATAACTCTGGTTTAAGTTAAGTGGACATTGCCAATGTGATGCTTCTGATTTTACTTTTTCCATGGAATTTCAGTAAGCTCAGTGTAGGAATCTGTTTGACTGAGCTCGACAAGCCAAAAGCAAATCTTTATAATAGATTATTGATCTTTCTCATTTACAAAAGTCCCTTCACCTTGTGTGACAAAGCAACTGTCATCCCTGATTCTTGTGTAATTTTCTTGAGTTGGCCGGTTTCCCAAGCATGCTAAATAGAAGGCAGTTTTTCCTAGCCTTTGTAGGAAAAGTGGAAAACCAATGGATGGTTTATTTTTGGAAATTCTGACTGGATTTTTAATGTCCCTATCATTCCCTTTTACCACACTGAGCATCAAGATTGCCTGGGTAGGAAGCTCTAGTCTTTGGACAAAAGAAGTCTTTATAATGGTTTCCACTATTTAAAAAATGACTCTTTTTAAATAAACTTCTTCGTAAGTACTTATAAGAAAAGAAAATAAGAAAGTAAAATAAATTGAATTTCTTATTGAAGTCTTAACCAAACTTTTATAAAGGTGAAAAATTCAGTTCATTTTACTTATTTTCTTCTATTATAAATGCTTATGGAGAAGTTTATCCAAATTGGTATCAAGGTAAGGGCATGTTAAAAAAAATAAGATTCATGGTATTCCCATTCTGAAAATAGATGTACACAAAATATCAAACTCTTTGATTTTATCACTTTTGCCACTTAATGGTGATTTTGGGTTTCCAGTGATATGTTTGTTTATGATTGGACTTGGTGTTGTAATTTCTAATGTGGCTTCTGTGTTGTCAAAGTTAATGCAAGTAGGAGACCATCCAAGAAATGTTATTTTCAGATAAATTTCAATGTTACACTAACAATGTTTTGACAAGTGGGAACCACCAAGAAATAACTATACTGGAAGTTGGCACCCTGAAAAGGAAATATTTTATTTATACCACATTTGTGTGCGTTATTGAGAGCAAGTTACCAATTCCTGCTGTCACTAATCCCTAGAAAAGACAATGAAAGCCATTAATATGGTCATCTCTAGAAAAAGAAAATAATCTTAGACAACCCTTGTTTCTATGAATATGTCAATGCCTATCATTGTTCATCTTAGTGTTATATTAAATGGGAAAAAGAGGCTATCTACATCCTATAGTACAGCAACAGAAAAAGCACATGACTGTTCTTCAATACATTTTGATAGTTAATTCTAAAGATTCACATCTTCTTGCAGTTATGTACACGGTTCACCCTTGCTTGAAAACACAAGTGCATTTGAGTCAAGGGAATATGCAGAAAGAACATCAGAAGCTCTTGGCAGGGTACTCATGCTGGACCTTGTCATCAGAAACGAAGATAGACTGCCTTGCCGTGAGCTTAGATGGCGTGGGAACCCAGCAAATTTGTTGTTGGCTGAAAAGACTATCTGTGCAAATACAGATTCGATAGAAGCAGCTTTTGATTCTGCAATTAACCGATATAGACCAAAGGTGATCAGGGCACTTCAGAAAGAAAGAAGGTCAACTTCAGTAGATTGCAGACTCAATTCTCATAATCCCACCTTAATATCACAATCCTCTGATCTTTCAGAGATTGCAGAATCACCAAGATCTGCTGACATGAGCCTTGCTAGTCAAACTTCAGAAGAATCAATGTCTTCTGACTTTAACATAGTAGCCATTGATTCTGGTGTTCCTCGGCGTCCCCCTGTTGGAAAACGTGCAAACGATCAGGTTAATTACCCCAAGTTGATTGAGTTGCTAATCAATAGTTCTGAATTTGCTTCAAACCTGATACATGATATAACTGGAGGAAAATTAGGATGTCCCCCACCAGAAGACGTGGATAAAACTGATGTACATGCAAGTGACACGATGCATGTAGTTCATGCATTCCGTAATGGTTTCCGTGGTGCACTTAGGGATCTTCAGGGATTTCATATATTCCTACTCACACTTCACCAAAGACTTGAGACTTTGTTACGATTGTTTATGAACATTATAAGTAAAATATCTTCGGGAGAATCTGATAAAGAAGATTCTTTGGTTCCTGACTCACCTTCACTGGCTGCTGGCGGGAGTTGTTCCTCTCCAACATGTAAGGAAAGGCTTGCTAATGATAACCATCATGATTTTATTGACTCAGAATCACATAGAGCTGCTTTAAGGGGATCATCTTCCGGCAATAGAGATTGCAGTGACTCTACTCCTATGTCAAGAGAAAGTTGGCATGGAAAGTTCTATAAAGGATATGGGGAACCACTTCGTAGTCTCCGCTTGACTGCTAAGCTCCGAGACTTCCATAAATTTGCCAAGGTTGGTGTCATAGGTAGCATAACCTTGTCTACTTGTGATTTCGGTGCTGCTCTTGGAGTAATCTGAATTGTTTTGGCACAATTTTTCCATGAAATTTTTTATTTTGGCACCATTTCAGTTTGACAACTTTTGACGCTGATCATAAATAATCAGTCAGTAGCATATTGCTTTAATAATGCAAAACTATTGGATTTTATTGCATTTCTAAATATGAAATTAACCAATGCGGACAATACTTATAATTCTCACAATAATGTGCTCTTGTTTCTTTCATGGTATAACTGAGAGCACAGATTTTGCTGAATCAGTTTCCACAATTCTTATTTTGATTATGTATGTCATTTCTCTGTTACCTTATTGTCTATCTGATATGATTGATTACACTATGTCATAGACCAGAAGGTTGGGATCCGGATTCTCTGACTTTGGGAAAATAAAGTTATGGTAACTTAATACATCTCAACCGTTAAATGTATAAAAATAAATCAGATTGTGACACGTGTACACGTGTCACAATCTGATCATTTATTACAAATCTAACGGTTGAAATGTATTAAGTTACCCTAACTTTCCCTCCACAAAGTCAGGGGATCCATTTTCCAGAAGGTTGCCTGTTACGGAAACATTGGAAATACTTTTTTTTTTTTAATCATGACAAACAGTTCCATTCCCCCCTCCCTCTTGTATGCATGTGCTAATCTCATACTCGTGTAGTCCTGTGTCCCAAGGTGATTGGCAAATAGGAATATAAGACTAGGGAGCAATCTAATTTTCTGTTTCTTTAGCATATAAAACAGTACTTTTACCGTGCTTGTTCCTTTTTTTTTTTTTTCACTTTTTTATTCTGTATCATGTTTTCCAGGTTGATGCGGAATCCAATAAAGAATTGGAACAGTGGAATGAAATGCTTAAAAGTGATGCTATTAAACTATGCCAGGAGAACAATTTCAATCCAGGATTTTTTGAGGGTAGTGATAATAACAGTGTTGTTGATGCATATGAACTTAAGGTTACTTTCACTTTATTACATTCAAAGCTAAAATATAATAGATTCCTTTCATTTATGAGGGTTTCCATTCATGATGCATTATCCTTTTAATTTTCAGGTCAGACTTGAGCATATTCTCGAGAGAATTGCATTGATATCAGACGCAGCAAGTACTGAGAAACCTTCAGCAGTGACAAGTAGTCTGTTCATTGGTGGAGCACTGGCTGCAAGATCTGTATACACATTGCAATACTTGGGAATCACAAACATTTTGTGTTTGTGTACCAATGAAATTGGACAGTCAGAAACTCAGTATCATGATCTATTTGAGTACAAGAATTTCTCTGTAAGTCATATTTACTTTTTTTTTTTTACCCTCACCTAGTCTATCATCTTATTTGCTGAAATTTATTTTATTCGAGAATCAGTTGAGCCTCACCTAATCTATCAACTTTGCTTCATTAATTATCCATCAAATCTTCGTTTAGGATTAATCAAGTTAATTTTCATTGGAACCTTATGCTCGTGCTCATTTCTCACTTTAATAACTTACTGATTTTCTAATGACTAATGTCAACTACCAGTCATCCTGAAAGTTTAAGCTCTTAGGTGCATGCCCTAAATGTTATTTTCCTCCAACACCCCCAAATTTGAATGATCTTTCTGCTCTAAGCATGGACAAAACAATGATGTTTGTCTTACCTTGTGCTGAAATTTAAATGAACGTGGCAAGAGTTACACGATTGATCAATCATCCCAACCCAATGCTTGATTTGTTAGGTGCAAACCCGTTAATGCTTTCTATCTCTGATTTGGATTGAGAATCCACCTTAGTCAAAATATCCCTAATCCTTCTGATTTACAAATGATGGGCTCGAGAAACTGACAAGGTACATCTTGCTTGGCTATCCTCTTTTTTTTGTGTGTTTTTAAATTGTCGGTATGTTCTGATCTCCCTTGACCGATAGTTTATTGTGACCCAGAAAAATGTCAACCTTGCTCAAAAGAAATAAATAGTTAAGGCTAGCCTCAAAATTTGCTATCCAATATGATGTGATGCATTCTTGTTCTTCTGGGTTTTATAATATATTGTTTTCTGTTAAAATTTACTTTTAATATTACGTTAAAGGAACATGTCTTCATATGGATTGTATTCATTTGTCCCATTTGAACAGGTATGTGACAGTGATGATTATAACATCAGCAGCATATTTGACGAAGCATGTGATTTTATAGATGATGTTGAACAAACGGGTCAAAAAGTTTTAGTTCATTGCTTTGAGGGCAGAAGCAGAAGTGTCACGTTGGTTCTCGCTTACTTAATGCTCAGGAAGTAAGTAAAAAATGAAAATTGTATGAGATATATTTCTAGTACAGAATGAAATGATTTTTAATAGCTGATATGTTCATCACCACAAGTACTAAAAACTTTAATTTTAATTAGAAGAAAACATAACATAATATATATATATATATATATATATATATATATATATATATATATATATATATATCAGAGTTTATTTGGATACAAATTAAAAATACTTTTAAGAACTTCTCTATAATAGATAAACTTTTAAAAAAACTTATAAGTTTGTATCCAAAGAAACTTTTAGTATACTCATCAATTCTTCCATGATTAAATGGTATGAAACAATCTAATTCACCGCCTGGCTACCATAAGTTCACGTTGTTTGAAATGTAAGGTTACTACTCCTAGTCAGTGATAGTTTCAACAGGTTTTGAACTCAAAGCTTTTCTTTTGCAGGAAGTATACTTTGTTAGAAGCATGGCAAGCTCTGAAACGAGTACACCGTCGAGCACAACCTAACGACGGTTTTGCAAAGATCTTGCTGGAACTTGATCTGAAACTACATGGAAAGGTTTCGATGGAATGGTATCAACGGAAACCGATGATGAAAGTCTGCCCCATCTGTGGGAAGAATGCTGGACTAAGCAGCAGCTCACTCAAGCTACATCTGCAGAAGTCTCACAGAAAGCTATCATCTGGGAGTGTAGATAGTGCCATGACTATGGAAATCCAGAAAGCATTAACAGCATTGAAGATTAGCCGTGGTGGAAGTGTCAGTCCCACACAAAGGTCATCACATCCAATAATAAGCCCATCTCATCCAATGATAAGCCCATCTCATCCAATGATAAGCCCCACACAAGGGTCGTCTCATCCAATAATAGATCAATAGAAACAGCAAATCCATAGATTTTACGCTACCAAGTATCATTAGGTTAGAAATTTGAGTGGATCACAAAATATAACAGCCAATATCACCCAAAGGGTGTTTTTTATTTAGTTTTTTTTATTCTACGAAGTGTAAGTGAAATATAGGTTCGGGAGTGGGGGGGTCTAACAGCTGTCCCATTTAAATATGTTCATTGGAGCATGAGAATTCTCGTAACAGAGTTTCTCCATTGGCCAACAAACGGGTCCTTTAGGATATATTTGCGATTCTCTGACCCAAGTTCGTATGATCAAAATCAGGCATTATCTCACTGGGATAATTTGTACTCTTTTTGTAATCAAAAGACGCATTTCAAAATTGATCAAGTCACCCATGGGGGCAAAGTGATATCAAAACATTTGTTCTCAATCCAACTTACTAAAATTAAGATGTAACATCATCGCATGCTGGCCTGAAGAACGGTGAAAACTTTAAATTTCTTGCTTTAAACAAATTAAAATTATTGATTAATGTAACATATCCAAGGAACGACCGACAGACATAGCGTCATTTTTCTTTCTCCCAAACCTTGCTGTGTTGGTTCTGGTCAAAACGTGCCCGAGACTACCAGCATTCAATAAAAAAAAGCTTTAGGTCCTTTGACAACAAAAACAAACTATAACTACGTTTTTAAATGAAAAAAAAAAAAAAAAAAGTACAACTCAGCAAAGGCAAACACGTTACACAGGAAGAGTTTCTGCTAGGGACTCTGGGGCACCACTACTCCCGTTGAGCACAATCACATTACCGTCAGAATCAGCATCCACTATAACTGAGTCACCCTCTTTAATCTCTCTGGCAAGCATCTTCTCAGCCATGCTGTCCTCCAAAAGTCGCATTATGGCTCTTCTCAGAGGCCTAGCCCCATAACTAGGATTGTATCCTTCATCAACCACCCTCTCCCTAAATCTTTCTGTCACTGAAAGATCAATCTCTTTGTCTTTCAGTCTATCAAACACCTCCTTCAGCATTATGTCAGCTATCTCCTTCACCTCCAGCTTTGTGAGTTGCCTGAAAACAATCATTTCATCCAATCTATTCAAGAATTCTGGCCTAAAGTATTGCTTCAGCTCCTCAGTCACCAAGCTCTTGATTCGATTGTAACTGCTATCCTTCTCATCATAATCAAGGTCGAATCCTATTTTACGGCCTCCTTTCTCAATCACACTGCTTCCAACATTTGATGTCATTATAAGAAGAGTGTTCTTGAAGTCCACCGTTCTTCCCTTGCTGTCTGTTAGTCTTCCATCTTCAAGGATCTGAAGCATCATGTTGAATACATCAGGATGGGCTTTCTCAATCTCATCAAACAGTACAACCGTGTAGGGACGACGCCGAACTGCCTCGGTAAGTTGGCCACCCTCAGTGTAACCAACATATCCAGGAGGTGAACCTATGAGTTTGGAGACCGTGTGCCTTTCCATAAATTCACTCATGTCAAGCCGAATCATGGCTTCTTCCGAACCAAAGTAGTATGTAGCCAATGCTTTGGCCAACTCAGACTTACCCACACCCGTTGGCCCAGAAAAGATGAAGCTGGCAATTGGACGATTAGGGTTCTTCAGTCCAACCCTGGCTCGACGGATAGCCCGGCTAATGGCTTTTACTGCTTCATCCTGACCAATGACTCGCTTGTGTAAAGTCTCTTCCATCTTGAGGAGGCGATCAGATTCGTCAGTTGAGACTTTCTCCACAGGAATACCAGTCCAGGAGGAGACAATATGTTGTATGTCAACTTCAGTCACCGATGGACCTCCATCTCCTGCCTCGCTCTCTGCCTTGCTCATCTCCTTGCCCTTTTCTATAAGTGCTGATATCTGTGTCTTAAGATCCATTTCTCTATCTCGTAACTCTCCAGCCTATTCAGAAACTCATGAATCATCAACCCACAAACAACTAAAATAATTTGAAGATATAATCGGTGTAACTGAACAAGGGACAAACCACCACACTGTTTTAAAGTCAACAAACTAGAAACAGAATTCACTTAAAACAGCTTTGACGGAGAGGGGGGATGCCCTATACTGTATCTGTTTACATAAGCCAAAACATTACTTTTTACTTTTAAAGTACAAACATGACATTGCCTTGTTGGATAAAAGTAGTTTAGTGTCCTGAAAAAGTTCATCATTGATAAAATTCAAGAATTCAAATCTTAGATTAAAGCATTACCTTCTCAAAGTCTTGATTGCGAACAGCTTCTTCTTTCTCCTTCACAATCTGCCTGACCTCCTTGTCAAGCTCTCTTGCTTCTTCAGGTAACTGGAAGTATGTAAATATAGCCAAATCAGCTCAGTAAAAGACAAAACAACTGTTGGTTTGGGGAAGGTAGATGAACAATATACCTGTGCATGTTGAAGCCGGACTCGGGAACCAGCTTCATCAATTAAATCTATAGCTTTGTCGGGCAAAAATCGATCACTGCAGGAGAAAAATAAAATTATATATATAACTAGAAAATACTAAGAGACACAGCATGAAGAAAATAATAAGATATAAGAAGCATTTTAATTCACTTATAACAAAGAACTATATTAGAGTTCCAAAATAAGTATAAATATAAATAATGTAATACATTTCAAAGAGATAAATCCCAGAAGATTAATATACACTTGAAAAGATTCCCGCAGCATAAAAAAATTTTATCAAAAAAAAAAAAATTGTCTGTTCCAGCATAAATGAAAAGACAGATGAACAGAAAAACTTTAGAATTTTAAATATGACATACCTAATATATTGGTGTGACAGCTGTGCAGCAGCTATAAGAGCATCATCTGTATAACGGAGCTTGTGGTGAATCTCATAGCGTTCTCTAAGTCCTTTCAGTATTTGTATGGTTTCATCCACAGTTGGCTCTGGCACCTTAACTGGCTGGAATCGCCTCTCCAGAGCTGGATCCTTTTCAATGTGCTTCCTATATTCATCCAGTGTTGTGGCTCCTATACACTGCAAAAAAATTTAGGCACAATTTCTCAGAATTGCTCCAAGTTCCAACCAAGCAACAGTAAGTGCATATATTAACTTAAGAGACGAGCATTGTCATAGATTGAGCAAAAGCATAACAGATGCCTTTAAGTTTCACAGTTAGTCTACAGTAACATTCTGCATCTTATACTATTGACCAGATTGATCTGCTGAAAATGCAAATGCATTATTTTTTAAAATAAACGTTGCAAAACTTATTGAAAATTCCAGATTATTTAATTCAACTAATGCAAAAAGCAAATAATCAATTATCAGAATTTCATATTGATAAATCACCTATGCAGACCTATATCAAATACCGCAAGATTTCAACAATTTACAATTGAAAAGCATTGAACAACAAGAAGACTAGGTATTCCTTTCTCTAAAAGATAGACTTCCAAAAGTAGCCCTAAACATGTGACCAACCAACAACACAGAAGAGAACAAGTCTTTTATCTTTTTTTATTCACTGACAAAGTTCAAGGGCAACACAAACTCCATTCTTTCCCCCACCCCCAAACACATTGTACATATTGATTTTGAGGACAAAATGAAACAGCAATATATCATTTTGAACATGACAAGGGAAAATATTACCTGTAGTTCACCTCTGGCAAGAGCTGGTTTTAATATGTTTGCAGCATCAATTGCCCCCTCAGCTGCTCCAGCTCCAATTAAAGTATGCACTTCATCAATAAAAAGTATTATCTCGTCACTTTGTTTAATTTCCTCCATTAGTTTCTTCAATCTCTCCTCGAATTCTCCTCGATATTTAGTTCCAGCTACCAGTAGACCCATATCAAGGGTTATAACCTAACTCACGGAGAACAAAGGTTTCATGTCATTCAGAACCCCCCAAAACCAAAAGTATGTTAAACACCCAAAATCAAAGAACATTAGTCAATACTTATCTGAAGCTGAAATACAAAATATCAGGCTAATAAATGACAAAAAAATGAGGCAGGATGCTTTAATACTAGTTTAACTATCTAGACTCTAGATGCAAGAAAATTCCTCTGTAGTCAACTCGTAAAAGACCCCAAATGAAAATTAGGAGAAATGAGCTATTATTTAAGAATCACTTTACATTGATCCAGCTAGTTGACATGTTTATACATCATAATTGTACTGCAAATGAAATAGTAAATCCAATGAATCCAACCACAACCAATTTATAGAGCAGAAATTAAATAATAATTTCTGCTAACCAATTTATAATAATTTCTGCTAACCTTCTTTCCCTCTATTGTTTCAGGAACATCACCATTTGCAATCCTTTGGGCAAGGCCTTCAGCAATAGCTGTCTTCCCAACACCAGGTTCTCCAATAAGACATGGATTATTTTTGGTTCGGCGACCCAAAATTTGAGTGACACGTTCAATTTGTGGCTGCCTACCCACAACAGGATCCAATTTTCCCTGCAATTTTTTGTTTTGGGGGAGGGGGTCAGTAAGAAAAGTAATTATACTTTTACACAATGAAATCTCATCTGCCATCTGTGGCATAAAGAAAACTAGAAACTGGCATTACCTCTTCTGCTAGCTTAGTCAAATTGGTGCCATACTCCTCCAAAGTTGGCATCTTATTGTTATTACTACTTCCAGGGCCAACAGTAGCTCCAACACTGTCAGCACCCTCACCAACCATGCGTATAACCTGTAACCATCAAGTGGAGAATACAAGAATTACACAATTTAAAATAAAAATATACTCATATTGATAAAACATGTTAGAAATATATTAATGAAAATATAATACTAGCCTGAGCACGAATATTATTTGGATCAGCACCCAAATTTTCAAGAACACGTGCTGCTACACCCTCACCCTCTCGAAGAAGACCAAGAAGCAAGTGCTCAGATCCAATATAATTGTGACCTGAAATTTTCAAGGAGTAAGCCAAATTGTATATTGGAGTCCTTTCCAAATCTAAATCAATGTCAGGATCCTTTCCTTCTCTCTTTACACATTATATGATGGGGTAGTTTATCAAATCCTCTTCTTTATCATTTGTTCGTTTTCTATAAAAAAATAAAACTTCCTTGATTATAGTAAAACAGATAAAGGCACAAGACAATATATAACCAAATCTCTTCTATCTTTTTTCATACAGAAAATGACAAAATAAAAAATATTATAAAAAAAAAAAAAAGAACAAGGGAAAACTAGTAGTAAATAGACAGAAGGGTATAAGCAAGAAAGTTATATGCAATACAAATACTTTTTACAACCAAGTAATTACATATAGAAAAGAACAGGCAAAGGTAAAACAGCATTTACCAAGTTGGCGAGCCTCCTCCAGTGAGAGCTCCAAAACACGCTTCGCGCGGGGAGTAAATGGAATCTCAACTGCAACAAATCCACTACCCCTTCCAATTATCTTTTCCACTTCTACTCGAGCATCCTTAAGGTTAATTCCCATTGACTTCAGAACCTTAGCAGCAATACCAGTGCCTTCACCAATAAGACCCAATAGAATCTGTTCCGTTCCAACAAAATTGTGACCCAGCCGTCTTGCTTCCTCCTGAGCTAACATAATTACTTTTATTGCTTTTTCCGTGAAACGCTCAAACATTGCTTTAGGTACACATCGTTTCGCCCTTTCGCGGCGAGAAGAAGTTGTAGTCAACATCTTGGAGTGGAAATTTTGTCGTGGCCTCGACAGATAATCCAAAGTATTAAGACTACGTAATCCAGAGAAACCAGACATTCTTAATGCAGGCACTCGTAAGCTACTCATCATTTTGACAGATCTTTTTAGTTTTCCTGATCCCTTATGCTGATCATGCCTTTGCCCACTCAGCAGGCCAGGCATACTAATAGACTGAGCCAGAACCCTAGCCATGATTCCTGAATTGATGGCTGCATTTAACCATGAAATGAAACACATTAGCTGACAACAAGACAAGTAGTAACACCCTTAAAATAATGCACTGAAATAATCAAATGTGAATGTTTCGAGTTTCATCCCATCATTATGCAGGACAAGAAACCGCAACATAACATCTCTCGACACATGAAGCAGCCAAAATAATGAAAGGAAACTGCAAGCCATGATAATAAATCTAAGAACATGTAAAAACTAGTGAAAACATATTCAACAGCTAAAAAAACGGAAAATCATTTGAGCAAACACATGGAGCGCAATTTGGACAGGACACAAATTAATTATCGAGAATTGAAATAAAAACATTTGAGCAAACACCTGGAGCGCCAAAACAAAAGGAGGAAAAAATCTCAACAACGGAAGACAAAGGTAGTTGCGGAACTTGCCAGCTCCAAAACCTAATTGAAACAAAGTCTTGCAGAACCGCAGCGAAAGAAAGAAGACAAAAATACAATATTGGATAGAAACATGTGAAGAAAGAGAAAAAGGAGAGAGAGATGAAGTTACCGAAAGCGAAACTAATCGATTGAGTTGCAGAGAAAAAAAAAACAGAGAAAGATAGAGAGAAGGCGTGGTCCGGCGAAGAGGGAGGAAGAAGGAAATGGGATAAAATGTTACGACATTTATATTTATATTTATATTTATATTTAGATTTACAACATGTTATTGTGTTGTTCATAGAATCATATATACATGCCTTTCTCTAACTCTTACGATGTCGTTTTTGCTTTCTCCTTTTCTTGCTCCACCTAAGCTATTCCTCTCTCACCTATTTTCTTGTACAGATTCATTTACGAGTGTTGTTATTATATTTTTCTACATTGGTTTATAAAAACAAAATTAAATTATAAACTAAAAATATTTTTTCTGTAAATTAAATATTAAATTTTTTAAGAAGTTAATATTATTTTTTTAATATTTTTTCTTTATTTCGAGCATATCACATTAATATTTTAAAACTATAATTGTATTTTTATTCAACAACTACCATAATTGTATATTTTTTATTTTTTAATTTAAATTATATAGATAAGTTCATTTATATATTATAATGGTTTAATTATATTTTTAGTCCTCTAAATCAAGGATAACTATCTTTTTTTTCTCCAAATTTAAAGTTTATATTCTTAGTCTTTCTAATTTTACAAAAAAAAATTATTGTTTTAGTCTTCTATATATTTTTTTAGTCCCTCAAACTTAACATACGGGTTTTTAGTCCTCAAAATATAAAAATTATTATTTTACTCCTCATAATTTTAGTGTTTCAAATTTAAATTTTGTTATTTAATTCTTATAATTTTAAAAATATTATTTTATTTCCTCAAGACCACTAATAACATAATCAAAAGTGATAGATTAAAGCAATTTTGTAGTATTAGTTTATCTACTGTGATGTTTTTACCAATGGTAACAAATTAAAATAGTTTCATAGTATTAATAATGACATAATTTTCAATAATAGATTAAGATAATTTTATAGTATTAATTGGTCTAATGTGATATTTTCACTCATAATAGCACTAATAAATGAATTTTGTGTGACAAATTAATTAATAATATTTGAGCAAAGGGACTAAAATAATAATATTTATATTTTGGGAGCTAAAAACATATCTTTTAAATTTGAGGGATCAAAAAGATAAATTTTAAATTTGAGAGACCAAAATAATAATTTTGTATTTTAGGGAATAAAAACACAAGTTTTAAATTTTAGGGACCAAAAAATACATATTGTAAATCCCTACACTTTACAACTTAGCAACTATAATAATGATATATATATATATATATATATATATGTATGTTTGTGTACGCACACACGCGTGTATATATGCATATGTATAGAAATTTCATCAATAATTTTTTATGAAATTTCTATACATATGCATATACACACGCGTGTGTGAGTACACACACACATATATAGAGAGAGGGTAATCTAGAACTAAAAATATAAATATAGGTTATTGGTTAAACAACTACTACAAAACTAGCTACATTAAGATAACTCAAATAATACTATCATCCTCCAACATGACTATCAAAACTTTTTTAATCCTCCAACCTAATCATGTAATACTCTCATAATAAGTATGATCACCATAGTTCAACCATAAGGAAAATGCAAAAACAAACTTACAAAAGACAACATAACAAATATATAAGTAAAGTACAACTATATTACCAACATCAACATATCAACACTTAAAGAATCAACATAACACTCCAATTTACAACCGTCAACATACCAACACAACATATAAACTACATTACACAACTTATATATATTTTTCAACTTAAACAACACAACAACACAATGTGTCTTCATGCATTTTAACTAAGAGATCTCTTACAACACAAGTGAACACTTTATCGAACCAACTTAACAATGCAATGTTTTAGGCTTTCTAAATCAATAACAAATTTGGATAAAAAGTCATAACTTAACGTGAGTTTACAAATTTTGACACTTAAACTAAAAAAGTATAGTATTCCTATTCAGGTTAGGACAACTTGGTTGTCAACCTATCATAACCTTAGCATGCACAACTAAGCTTATTATGGAATCAACCCATTGACTACATCCCTATAAATTTTGCGCTTCTTCCAATACTTAGTTGGGAATTTTGGAACTCAACTTTTTTATTTACTCATGTCTTTTGAAACGTAGTTCAACCTAATCCATGGGGACATGACATTTTTGACACCTCTAATCATTACTATATTCTTTTATATTACACAATTTTTGACGAATTTGGATCCTCTCATGCAATATTCTCTTTCCAGTCTCTTTCCACCAATATTAATAACTATTGGATATATCTAATGGCTCAAATTTAATATTATATAAATCATTTAAGAAGTTACATTAATTATAAGATTAAATTTGAGCCATTAGATATATTAAATGATTATTAATGTTGCTAGAGAGAGACTGAAGAGAGAATATTGCAGGAGAGGATCCAAATTCATTTTTGACACCTCTAATCATTTATAGGAAAAAATAAAATAGTAAAATATATTTAGTAATTAGTAAGATATTGTATTTTTATTACTTCTAAATTTCTTTTAATATAATTTTTTTTGTTCGTCCATGAAATATCACCGCCGATAATTATATATAGTCAAATTTTCCATTTCCCCCCTATAATGTCAATATATTTTTGCAATTATGTATGTAAAAAAATAATTTAGAAAGTAACAAGTATTGAGTAAATTATTATTTGGTTTCTAAAAGTGTGGCACAACTTCAACTCAGCTCATGAAAGAATAAAAACAACAAATTGGTCCCTGAAACAACAATCTGTCAACTAACTTAGTGCTTTTGTTACATGATTTAGTAACTTTGTTAATGTGCGAACAATACTGCGTTAAAAACTTGCTTTAACGGACAACAGGGTTGGGTTTTTCCAACTTTTGAAAGGGAAATTAGGTTTAGGAATGTAACTTTTGTCCCCATTATATTTTTTCTCATAAATGGATATGATTCATGCAATGTTTCAAAACTAACAACCAAATGTGTATATATTAATTAAATAGTTTATATTTAATAATTAAATAATAAACTAAAAATTATATATTTATTAGATTTTATTATTTATTAATTTTTTATATATTTTTTGAATTAAAATATAATCAATAACATAATATTTTTTTAGTAATTATGTAATTGGTGCAGAATATTTATCAAAAACTCAAACTAGAGACTTTATTTAAGATATATATGTTTAGTTCCACTCATACCAATAATTTATTGATAAGTAATAACTTAATATATAAGTTATTTAAAAATTATAAGTAAATTAAAATTGAAAAATAATGTCACATGTCTCTCACGGGTTTTTTTTATCCAAATTTGATAAACTTCGATAAATATGCTGAGTTAAACCCAACAATTTTAAATTTGAACCCGAAGAGACATTGCTTTAGGCAAAGCATGAAGGAGAATTATGCTCCAAATGGAAAGGTAATAATCCAAAATATCCACTTGTTAAAAATCATTAGTACCCACAAATTCACAAACTAAATAGTACAACAAATTTGAGGGGGACTCCACCAAAGTAATTTCGAATGGCAAACAAATGTCAATGCAAAATTTGGCCTTCTCCCATTGGCTATAATTCAATTGTTTCCCTTCTCAATCGTATTAATAACATCTCTCTAAACTTCAAAACAATCATGTTTCCTCTCCATAATGGATAGTCATGCATTTAAGAACCTTGACTCATATAGCATCAAGATTAGTCACGAGATCCCCACCTAAGTTTAGACACTACGGCCTTATTAAGAGCTAAGGTCGCCAAACTCTTTGCCTATCCTAAGATATAGTATTTACTCTCTAGACTCTAGTGTTATCTTCAAGCTTACCCTTATGCAAAATCATAATTTGCATTGAGTGACACTATAATTGTTTGAACAAGGTTGGAAGTTTAAAATATTGATTTTATCTTTGCACACGTCTCTCATACGCTTACGTAGGGTTCTACTGCCAGCTCCATGAAAATTCCATGTATCAAAAATCATGATCAACTACAAAAGGAAAAATGGACCAAGTTTAGCAACAAGGCTTGATAAGGTCTCCACCAGTCTCGACCTTCATCATCACCTTTCGAGTTGAGTCATCAATATGCATTTGACTCCCTCGCGGTGTTTTTGATTATGGACAACAATAATTGTTTTCTCGTTTACATTTTAGCAGTTGTAGAAAGAATCTCTTTGCTTAGAACATCATCCTTGTCTCTCGTGTTGGGGACGCTAAGTGT
This sequence comes from Cajanus cajan, assembly GCF_000230855.2. NCBI lineage: Eukaryota > Viridiplantae > Streptophyta > Magnoliopsida > Fabales > Fabaceae > Cajanus > Cajanus cajan. Next base: position 77,429,415 of record NC_138518.1, read on the forward strand.
CTCTAGAAATATTTCATGATGTTTTAAAAATTCACCTAAAAGAGAAGTACTATTTATTTATATTGAATTATACTATTTAGACAAAAAATATCTACAACACAACTCCATCTCTGTTATTCAAATTTTGTACAAAAATAAATATATAGATATATTTTCTCTATGGCAATTACGATGAAACATTTGGTCTCATGCCAAAACAAACTGACTTGTCAAAGTAACCGTGCATTTTAAATGTTAAAGTTCAAATGCCTCTGCAGCAAACGCTGCTCAATTGCTGAAAATTCCTGCTTGTAAATTGGAACGATTTAGTTGAAGGATGAAAAAGAAAAGAAACAGATTACGTTTGCATGCGTTTTTCATCGATGTAAATCCTAAAGTCTGCATTATATCCAAACCGATGTAGCTAACTACATTATGTCTGAGGATTTCAATTTTGAGCAGAGTTCCCGGAACCACTGGTGAAACTTCACAGACACAATGCGATAAGAACCACTAACACTTAACAGGTCTACCATGAACATAATCCCAGAAGAGGTGTAAGAGGGGAAAGGAACAATAGAATAACCAGCTGTACACATCTAAAGATGAATAATGGTTGAAACATAAAAAAATGTATGTACTCCAAAAACTTGTTGCTCAGGTTTCTTCCTTGACAAAGTAACTCTGAGGCAAGGAAAATTCTTCTTCGTGAGTAAGCAATTCAATCTCATCATCATCTGTTTTCTGAGGAAGAAAGAAAAACCACTACACTTTATCAGCTCTCAAAATCCACAGCACAATGTTAAAACGTAAACTACAAACTAACATCTTATTAGAGGGATATAAGACGAATGTGAAGGAACCACAACTTAATGATAACATACCAGCATTTCTATGTTGTAGAACCGATCCAGCAATTGAAGGACCTCCTCAGAAGAAAAGGGTCTGTCAAATCTGAATGAAGCATATATAATTCTAAGATTATATATCAGAAAATGAAAATCTAGCATATTATGCTTCATAATCAAACAAGCATGACAGAGAACAAACCTCCTCCTAAGAAATTCCATCAGACCATAAAGGACAAAGTGGCGATGTACCCCTTCATGAAAAGAACGGTAGCTGTAAGCATTAAATTTGATGAATCCTGATCCAGCTAGAGTTAACTATATAACATGGGAATACTTTACAAGGATGACACTTGATAAAATAAAAAATGAAAAGTATCAAATAACAACTAATCAAGCAGCATTTGCACGTAATGGAAAATTCAATCAATAATGATTACTACAAATGCTTACTGTTTACTTGAAAGTAATCAAAGTATAATGCACGAAGTTGACAAGTTTCTCAATCAATGATGGTAAATAATTAATTCTTTTACTACATTAATTGTCAACTAGTGTTCACACTCTAGCCAGATATCACTTGCTGCAGAAACAGAGAACAATTTAAGGTCCGTTTACTCTTCATTCCCTGTTTCTGTTTTCATTTTCTGATTTTACTTTTTAATTATAAAACTGTCACATTGTTTTTGATTTGTTTCCTATTTTCAAATATCTCTACAGAACACACTGCATAGATATTTGAAAAACTTTTTTCTATAGATATTTGAAGATAGGAAACAAATTGAAAACAATGCGAAAGTTTTGTAATTATAAAGTGGAAACAGAAAATATAAGCACAAGTACACGGGCCCTTACATTTTGACAATTATGAAATATCAAAGTAAACAGTGCCACCATATAGTGCAGTATGTCTTCCCCTCACATTCATAAACACACAAAGCATCTTTTCTTTGAGATCCCCTTCCCCTTTCTAGATAACAAATGTCATAGTCAAGAAAACATGCTCAAGATAAAGACTCTTCATTATCGAATTTGAAATCCAGTATCACTATTATTAAAGAGGATTTCATCCATACAAATATATTGTATGTGAACTGTCAAGCATTCTAAGTATATATATACACACACACATTAATATATATATATATATATATATACATATGCAATAATTTGAATTGGTGTATTCCATAATTAAAAACTAATAAAAATGAACATTAGTATCTTGTCCAGGAGAAAAATAGAAACACAGTTTGAACTTGTCATATCACTTATTACGGAGAAAACATTTACAACCCAAAATAATACCAACAAATATAATGCTTCACTAATTTCCTGACCTATCTTGGTAGCATGATTCATTTCAGGATTAAACAGATTTATCAGAAGCTTTCCATTTCAATATTCTCTTTCCCCAAAAATTAAACTAGTTAAGTTCTCCTAGACCACTAAGCTGCCACATACTTTGTGGAATTTTACTAATGAAAAATCAATTAAAAGGAGTAATCTAAGATAAGGACATCTCCCTTGATCTCATGAATCTTTGTGCAATTTGGTATCATCAACACAAATCGTACAATTCAATGATTCATTTTTTTTCTTCTTTTTTTTACTTTTCTTTCACCAATTCTCACGAAATAAAAATAAAAATTGGAAAGTGAAATAAGTTCAAATTGTTAAATGAAAGGGAATTGAAGGAACACTTTTGGACTTATCCTATTTGATTATTCCACTACTTTATTTGTCACTCACTCATTCAATGCTTTGTTTCCATTCTTCTAAAATAAAGGCTTTACAAACTCAAATGTAACTAATAATTTTGTTTTATAAGACTTCTGCTTAAGTTGTTTTAGCTATTTCTAGTTTAATTTTTTTACATTAAATACTATATACCATGATTTGATACAAATTATGATTCACAATTCAAAAATTCAAAAACTAGCTTGGTGATTCACGATTTGAATCCCAAATTGATAACCTTGCTAGGAAATGACATGATGTCAAGTCCCATGATCTGGTACTTTAGTTCACACAAAATCAAGTACCAACCTCAATCAGGGACAGGAATGTGTGGATATCAAACATCTTGCAAACCTTATTATTCATAACATTGCCGATTTCTTTCTAGTTAGACAATATTACTAACTACATCCTGCTATTTCTCCAGTTCAAAACAACAAATCATATTTTACATTTATTTACAAATTTTTTCATCCACGTTTCATTTTAAAAAAAAAACATTATTTGTCACATATCAATACCAAAATTGTTATATTAAAATATCCATGATCCTCAAAGGATTATGTGTGTGCGCATGTATTAAAATACCTTGTAGTTTCATTGGAGGGTATTTTTCAAGAGCTTCCAACAATCTCAGCTCCAATTCGACCTGTGCTTGGTCCTATCACCATAATAAACAGATGTTGAATCCAATTCTAAATTCAAATTTCAAAGATTCTAAATTCAAATTTCAAAGAGAAAGACCTTGGGGAGAGAAGAAGCAGAGGAAGGAGGAGGTTTGCAAGGAGAGTGGACAGACATGCCATCTTGTTCCTCCTCTTTGGGTTTCCCAGCTCTTCCACCACTGCTCATTTGTTTCTTTAAAGATAGAAATCTCTCAGATTGAAACTGCAGCAAACTGAAATTAAAAATTGCAAAGAGAACACTTCAATGCATAACTACAAAAAAGCAGTTAGCCAATGCCATTCAACATGACAGTCCACCTTGTGCATTCACATGAAGTAATGCAGCATGATAGCATGTACAACACAACTTATTAATATCAAGCTTATTAATTGTCAAGTAGTTACTTGCATGGGTAACCTAAGCTAATTAGTATGATGGAGCCTGCAGACAATATGTTAAACTCGGGAATTTGCAATTTGTTTGCTCCATTTACTTGAAAGCAGATTAAAATCCACACAGGTACAGATATATAACCTGTCATACTTTTTGAGAACATGGAAAGTGGACTGTTCTATATGTGTTTCGCCAATTGGAATAATAGTCATTCTTCTTTTCTGATACAGAACTCATTATAGAATCATAACATAAGAATTCTAAAACCCAACCCCGCTGCAGTTGCAATTAAAGCCAATAAAGTTATGTGAGTCAAAATAATTGAATTGTGTGGTGTCATGTACAGTAATGGAAATTGTAAGGGACACAAACAAGGTACTACGAGCTCTTCCCAGTTTTGTTCAGAAAGGAGAATTTATTATCTAAATATGAAAAATCGGTTATTTGTGTCGTTTACCCACATCCAAGCAAAAACTACAATATGTTGCAGACACAGTTTGAAACAGGGGTATATTGGGCCAAAAAATATATATATTATTGACATAATACTATTTTTTGTTCTAATAGCTCAAATTGGGTCCACATTTGACCTGTGTCATTACACAATTTCCATAAAACAGATTCAGCAGAGCAGCAAAGAAGAAAATAAATATTGAAGAGAATATGCATAATAGTAGCTGTCTATATATAAAAATTTTCAGCAAAAGAAGCAGGTGTATTGACAAATTCATTGAAATCTGCCAAAAATAAAATCACTTATCTCACTTGATAACTATATGCAGCTACTCTATTTGTATATATGGCTTGATCCCTCAAACCTTTGCTTATGTTGCAAACTTCCACTCAGAAGTTCCTTCAACAACAAATATCTGGGTTGACATCGTTGGTGTTGAGTTTGCCATGGTGTATTATTATGATTGCACAGTTTGTGAGCAATGACCATCGAGAACAGTGAAATGTGTAAGCACACATGGGAAGAGTTCACAACAGTGCAAACCCTTTTGGGGTTTTCCAACAATTCTCAACACTCTAGACTTTAATCAGTCAATAATTGGTTTCGACGTTTTACTTTGCATGCAAGGTTTTAAAACATGGTTCGCGATCGCAATGATCACTAATTCACTGTTGCAATTTTGGCAGGACTCACGTAAAACCTTGCTTACATGAACGGTGAAGTTTTCAAGCATCAGAGTCTAATTGACCAATGTGAGGTTTCCCCTTTGTTTCGGAGAAAGGGGAACTGACATTTGAAAAAATAAATAAAAAAGAAAAAAGAAAACAAGAAGAAAACGGTTTGAAACGAGTAGCAGCAGAAATCAGAAACAAGAAGAAAACAATTTAAAGAAAAAATAGTGAGTGGAATGAAGGAGAAGAGCGTAATCTTACCGATTGACGACACGAGGAATGGTGTCTAAGCAGTGTGAGGAAGAGGAGGAAAAGCATAAACCCTGAGAAGGAGAAGGAGAAGAAGAAGAAGAAGAAGAAGAAGAAACAGTAGCAGCACTTTATACTATAGTGTACAATACATGACGACAAATACAGTTGGATTATTTGGGCTCCTTCATTTCTTTCAAATTGGGCTTTCTTATTTAAATCAGTTAAACGCAGGTTTTACATTCATATCATTTATATAATTAACACTAGCTAAAATAACGATATAGATACGGAGTTGTGAGTGTGACTCTTAACTAATTTATCTTATGTGTTTTTATAATTTTTTAGATTAGTAATTACTTTAAGTAATAGATACTTTGTACATATTTCATGCTTATCTATAAAAAATTAACTCATTCATATATTTTATAAAAAAATCTAAGTTATAAATATGCTTTTAATTTTAATTTTTGTAAAATAAATGTTGATTATGGTTTTTTTATTGAAATATATTTTTCATTCTTTAAAACTTAAAATTATATTTTTTGTTCCATGCAAAAAAAATATTTTGACTCTTCTAAAATATTTTTATTTGACTTTTATCTTACTCAAATTGTTAATTTTGATCTTAAATGTTTATTGATATATTAATAAAATTTATTTAATGATTCAATATGCTTAAAAATCTTATGTCGTTTAAAAATAAAGATTAAGGATAGTTATAAACATCATTTTTTCTTAACCCATTGAAACATCTTTTTAGAGATAAAATTATGATGTCTCAACGAACATCAATATAAACAATATCTTGAACACGGTCATCCTAATGATATTAGCGAACTAATGGTCGAAATATTGTTGAAAAAGGGGCCCAAGCCACTCTTACCTCTTAACCTTAACTTGAGGGACTTGTTCTAGTATGTCTAAAAGTCTTACATTATTTACATTGTGATTTTAACAATGTCAACAGATTTACAATCAAAATATTAGCGTTAAAAAAAAGTCCATGTCACTTGTGCCCCTAAAACTTAATCGAGGACTTTATTCTAATATGTCTAAAAGTCTCACATTACTTACATGATGATCCTAATGATACTAGGGACTTATAGACGAAATTTAGTGCTAGAAAAAGGATTCAGACACTCTTGACCTTGACTAGGGATTTGTTTTTGTATACCTAAAAGTTTCACATCATTTAAAAATTAAAATTACAGGTAGTTTATAAATATTCTCCACCCTTAATTTATTAAAACATCTTTTCAAGGATAAATATGTAATGATCCAACAAGCACCAAAGCAAACAATATCTCAAACATGGTGACCTTAACAATGCCAACGAACTTATAATTTGAACATTTACCAGTCTTGAAAAGGTTTTAGAGGTATCGCATATTGGTATAATACATCTACATATACTAGTAAGTGCTACCTAAAATGTCATTTAATCTTTTTATTTAGCATATAAATTATTAATAAGTATCACGTGGTGGAAGGGATTAAAAACAAAGTTTTAAATTTTAAAAGATGACAAATAAATAAATTATAGTGAGCAATGTTGATAAATTTGTGTCTCTCTTTTACTTGTACATTAATTTTAATATTATTTCTCATTTTCTTGTAGATATTTTTAGTTGTCTTTTTTTGTTTCTTTCTTTAATCATGCCTTATATGTCTAATTATTATTTTATTTTTGTTCTCCTATTTTAGCCTTTGATAAAAGTGAAAGACCGAAAATAAATACGAGGAAATTATTTAAATAAATTAATGTTATTTACTATTTTTAAAAATTGTTTTTTTCTAAATATTGTTATACCAATTTTCCACATTAATTAGTCTCTTTTTTCATTGTTTTTCTTTTGCAAAGTGTTTTAACATTTTTTTAACTTTATATTTAGTATGTATTAACAATATATTTTTTATTTATTTATTTGACATATATTCTTTTTAGTTATGACTAAAAGTTGAATATAAGTTGAGTTTAGTCAAGTTTGATTTAACTTGACTCGATTAAGTAATATTTAGCTCAATTCATAAGTCAACTCAATTTTGACGATATATTTTCTTTTCAATTTGAACTTAACTTGATTCAAAATCGCGAATAACTCTGTTCAATCCATTAATTAAAATATCCAATATATTTCAATTTTTCAATTTATTAAAAAATATTATATAACATAATTGTTTAAGTTTTTTGAAAATATAAAATATAATTTATTCTATCAACTTCTAAAAATATATATATATAACTAAAGTTAGCATAAATAAAAACTACATCATCTTGCACAAAATAATAGAAAATACAATTTATATCTATAAAAATCTTAAGGCGTTCACTTCTAACATTATTATTAACTTAAAATTATGTTTTGAAAGTTCTTTCAAAATTTGTTGGAACTAAATAAAAAATCATTTATGTAAATTATATATTTATAGTCCAACTAATTCATGAATCAAATGAATTATATGCAACTCATGTTTGTTCATTTATTTATTAAACTCAATTTTTAACTTCAATTTAGTTCATAAAATAAGTTTAATGAGTTAAATGTCAAAACAAGTTTTAAGCTATTTTCGAATTGGTTCAATCTATTATCACCTTAATTATGAGTTGATTTCATAGTAAAAAAATACTGATTATTATTTGTGAATATTCTCTAACATAAATAATTATGTACATGTTTGTTTTTTCCATTCGAAGTATACAAATATGATTTCATTTCAATCCATCAAGATATGTACCAGGGGCAAATGTAGGTGCAACGGTACGGGGGCAATTACCCCCCACAAGATATTTTTTTTATTTTAATTTGTTGTGTTTAATTTAAAAAAATGCTCCCACAAAAAAATAAGTTTGCTTCCATATTTTTTTAAAAATAAAGGTAAGGAAATTACATGAGAGATAAATGATTTGATAATTGTTTGGATATATACATGAAGAAATATTTTTGTTACAATATTGACAATGAAAAAATTATACATCACTTTATAAATGTTTAGAGAGTACTTGTGATTTTTAGAAGCTAAGATATTTTGATTTTTTTTCTCATGAAATTGTGTATTTTGTAATTTTTTTTCTATGAAAATATTAAAAATTACTTCTTTGCTCCTACTAAAGAAAATTCTTGGATCTACCACTGTTTGGAACGTGCCCTAAAAGCTATACAAACACATCATATATGGTCCAGAATGAAGCTGAATTATTCATTAATATGTGTGAAAAGAAACAAAATCTAGGAGAGTAATTAGTAAAACAAAAACAAAAATGGGCCCAAAAAAATATCAATTATATAGGGCCTGAACGTAAAGTGGGCTATTTGTTTCTTAAAAAACTCAAGCCTAGCCCACCCATTTCTCTCTTTCTTATGGGCTTCTGTTCAAATTTGAATACGATCACAACAACTCAGGTGAAAAAAAAGTTGTTACCAAAGAAAATTTAAGACTAGATTATTTCTGTCCTTTTTTTTTTCTTTCTAATAATTTGTTCAATTTGATATTTTTATTATTAAAACTAGTGTAAAAGAAACAATTTGTATCTTCATGTATTTTATAAAAATAAAAATAAGATAAAATATTTGAGGTTGAATAATAGTAAGCGATCTTTAATTGAAGAATCTAACAAATTTTAGAATAGTTCTAATAGAATGAGATTAACAACAATATAATGTTATCCTCTGTGTTCAATTGAGGATAATAATGGTAACTATTTATAACCATCTTGAGTACATGTCATTTTTTATTATTATGTTATATGTACAAAAAGTTGGTACCGTTAGTTCTCAAATGAAAGAAAAGAGTAAGACCGTACAGTTTTTAAAATTAAAAGACCGAATTAAATATCTTAACAATAAAGGGAGCAAATTGAAACAATTAAATATAGAAAAATGAAAAGAGTAATTTAAATCCCCAAAAAAAGAGTTTTTTTGGTAAAAATGAAAAAGAAACATATGCTTATCTATTTACATTCCAAATGACATTAAATTATTTCACTTAAAATACTACCTTTTTTTCCCCTCAAATTTATAAGTCCATTTACATTATACCTTATAATTTTACACCATATTTTTCTTAAATTTTATTTTCCGTGAAATAAAAAAAAAAACTAGACCTTCCATCTTTGTTCATGATGTTCTGTTCCATGAATGCAAGAAAGTGAGAAGCTTCTTAATTTTGCAAGAGTTTTTTTTATCAATAAAAAAGTTAATTTACAATAATGATAATGATAAAATTTAAATTTTTATGTATCTATCTCAATTCTTATCTTAAATATAGAGTTACGATTAAAAATATCAATTTATTTTTAGAGGAATCATCCTAATAAAAAAGAATTATACCTCCTTATAAAAATAATTTTGATTATAGCCAATCTAGTAATATTGATAAATGAGATTTGAGACCATTAAATAAATTTTATAAAAAAAAACAAGAAACTGATTAAATTGAAAAAAAATTGTTTTTTATATTATTATTGCGGACTCGTTAATTTTTTTTGGTTTCTATTGTTAAAATCCAACAGCATGTAATATATTTATGTTAATTAAAAGTATTATGTAGTAACACTATAAACATTTGATAATGATTGTGTGTGATTATTTTTATAGGTGTTAGATATTTTGGTTAACAAATTAATAATACATGAAAAAATTTCTATAAATAATTTATATGCCACTTGTTTTTATGAGAAGTTTATAATATACCTTTTATTTGTGATCTTTTATTGATCTGTTACTTATAACTATTATGTATCATTTTCAAGAGTTGATTATATATGACTCAATTTTATTAGTTATCAAATTAAAAACAATTTTGAAAGTAATAAAAAAATGAAAATTTCATACCAAATTACAAAATATTGATTTGGTTTAATTAAGTTTATGTATTTAAAGTGAACAAAATTGAGCGAACATATTATTTTTATATAGTTTATATAACTTTTTTTCTTCTAAAATTGAATATAACCTAACTGCAAACATCCTTAGTAAATGTTTTTTTTTTTTCAATACAATTTATGCATGTCACGAGAGTTCTAACTGCACAATAAATTCGTAAAATATTTTAAACAAAGATGGACACGACAAAAAACGACTTTTTCTTAATTTACAATATTTTTGTTTGGGAAAATTTTCCCCTTCCACTGGCTTATTAATTCGTTTGATGAGTATTAAATTAAAGAATTGCATAGCTTCAAAAGATTTTTATTTTTATTTTGAATTTTCGTTGCGAATAAGTTACAATACTTATAATAAGAAAGAATTATAAAAATACTCATAGTATGGTTGTTTAAAATTATCTTATATATCATATTTTTTAGAATATATAGATAAAGAATTAATATTTTTTGTTTTCCTAATCTCTGTGCAAACCTACCACCCACTACTACATTGATGCATGCAGACTCCCTCATATACAATTTCAAGTTAATTCTTTACTCCTTAGCCTTAGCACTCCAAACCTCCCTAAAGAAACCAAAATGTCGAGAGATAAACATTAAACTAATCAACTAAAATTAACATACAAACAAATAATATATGTGTTTGAAGCGGAAGTTGTAATTTAAACATGTTTTAATAAGAAAGAATGTAATTTAATAAAGTTATGGCCAAATTTGAGTATTTAATTTACAGTATATCAAATTGTGGAACTAACAAGAAAATGAATAGGGTACAGGGTCAAGATTTGAGGAAACAAGTTCTGGCGCCATGGGACCCTATAAGATTTTAGATTGGTGAGTGAAGAAGTCGATGGTTGAGGATGGCAATGGCATACCCCACAAGAGAAGGGAAATTAAGTTGTGTATGTCCCATGCTCACGAGGTTAGTAGAGAAATAATAAAAGTAGAGTATCTCCCTACGCCTCACTGCAAACTTATTTAAGATTCTTGTCCCTCTCCTCTTTCTAAACCTATTCCAATTCGGCATATCTTATGATTTCAAATTTCAATTCATTATGTCTCTCAGTTACACATGCATCATGCAAATACATTTCATTCAATGGGTCCAAATATATAAAGCTTTACAACATTTGCTTCTATCCATTACACTGTACACTACGTGTAGTGTAATTTGAATTCGCAACCCCACAAAAAATTCAACATGTATTGTTAAGCGTGACATTTTAAAACGTACAATTGCACGTAAATTATCTAATGACATTCTTTCTAAACGGTTTATTAAAAAAAAATGTAGATGACAAAAATAATGACAATTTTCTAAAAATTAGTAAGTAAAACAAAACACGAACAGATTTGAAAAATGATTACTTTGTTATCACCTTAATTATTATTATTATTATTGTTTTAAAAATTTTAATTATTTCTATGAAAACAAAATGGTTTAAATACAATTTTCGTCCTTATAATTTATTATATTTTCATTTTTGTCTTTGTAAATTATTTTGTTATTATTTCATTCTTAACTTTTTATAACGTGCGTTTCAAAAATAATTTTTACTGTTAAATACCGTTAAAAGAATATTATGTACGTGACAAACAAAATATATATTATATTTATTATATTCTATTTTATCATTGTCATGTAATCAAATTAATTTTAATTTTTTTTAGATAAAATTTTAAAATGTACTTCACTACATCTAAACTCTTGCCTTCACCCCCTTCGTGATCACGATTCTCCTCTCCGATCCAAATTCGACACTGCAAGTCTTGAACCTCTAATCGAAACCTCAATCCACTAATGAAGAATAACTTTTCACAATTCATAATCTCAACAATAACGTTGAGTTTGTCCTCAATGACCACCACCTCTATAAGATTATTATCGATTATTACCTTATCATGGAGGAGTTCAACTTCATGCTCGATTACTCCCCTATTGTGCAGGAGCTCATGCGTCGCAAGAGCATCCATCACTTTGATGGTGTCACCACCAATGTCACCTCCTTCAAAGTAAAAAAGAACTATGTTGACTAGTTCAAGACCATCACATCACTTTTCACAACCACCGTTATAGCCACGAGCACAACACCTCCTTAGAGAATGGAGGTTGGTAGTCCAACTTTGCTATCAATAATAGTCAGAACGGGATATTCCACAATCTTAAAAGAGTGTGTGTAAAGAGTATGATAAAATGACAATAATAAAGTGCATTTTGAAACTTGGTCTAAAAAAATTTAAAATCAATTTATCTACGTGACAATGGTAACTATTTTTAATGGAAAGTTAATGAAAGAAACTATTTTTGAAATATTATTAAAGATTAAAGATGAAACCACAATAAAAAAAAGATTACAAAAAAAGTGAAAAAGTAATAAATTACAAAGATGAAAATTATATTTAAGCCAAACAAAATAAAAACATATTTTTTTGTTTTAAGTTTTACTAAAATTATTTTTGAACTATTAAATGTTAAATTTAAACAACCAAACCTCTTGATATATAATTGTAAAATCTGTGTTCAAACACAAAATTTGACCCGGTATTTAAACATAGTTTTTATATTATATTGAAGCGTCAAAGTTAATAAACTAATTAATTTTATTACATAGTCAACAAACGGACATTACGTCTCTCGGGCCAGTAGATTGATCTGAATAGCTTTAATCATAAAGAATTGCTTTCTTCATTTTAATAAATTCAAATTAATAAAAAAAAATTGAATGATATTGATGGGATTATAAAAGATCGGGAAATAAAGGGAAGATGTAATAGATAAGGATGTGTGAGTGTGGTAGCTAGATAGAGGTGAAGTGTTACGGTTTAGATTGGGCAGTATCTGCTGTGAAGGACTTCACGAGATACCTATGACATTGATACTGTTATATTCGCCTCATCACTTAAAAACGTCATTATCATTCTAGATTATGTAATAATTAATAACGTCGTGAGATAATTCTAGATTATACAATAATGCGACCACTAAAATTATCTTAATGATAAAAGTTAGAGTAATATGTATTAGATCACCCTAACTATTGTTTAGAAGAAAATTTGAAAGCTAGCCAAGGAATATTAAAGAGACAACACTAACAAATGGATCAGGGTGGGTGAAACTCTCTGCTCTCTTCCACGTAAAGAAATAATAATATTGAAGCACTCACCAACCAAGACCATTCGTACATAATGATTTATGTGATCCCAGTCCTGTGCCTACTTATAATCATGCTTACACGGATTGGTTTTAACGTAAAACTACAAAAACAAAATTAATTCAATTTCGCGAAGCTTATCATGATTTGGTTGGAACTCATTGATTAGTTTAGTTTAATTATCATAATTTCATATATTATATCCTCAAAAGAAAGTACAGTAATAAAACTGAGTAATTTACATTATACCTCTCCAAGTTTCACAAAGTTACATAAATACTCTATACTTTTTTTTTACTGCTACAATAATCTCTCTTAATTATTTAAAAGATATTGTACGGTGATATGTTATAAAAGATGTTAACGTAAATATTAAAAAATAAAAAGTGTTAGTACAATTTCATAAAATTTGAAATATATATCGTCCTAATTTACTCTAAAACTAATAGAGAAAAACTTAGAAATTTATAATCATATATTTATTTTACATTCTATTTTTGTATTTTATATTGAGCACTTGGTATCTATCCATTTCCCGTAATGGTATTAGGGAGTCAAATGGGATTTTTTCCATTGATGTTGTAGATGAAAATGATAATAAAGGCAATATATGATGCCCTTTTCCTTGTGCAACTCACCAAGCTCTCTTCTTCTTTTCTTCTTCTCTTGGGAACGCACAAGCCGTCCTTTGTCGGAAGAAGAAAAACAAATGATGTCTACATGGATGCAAGACATAGAAGAACAAGAATCTACTCCTCCCTCATGGCCAAACTCAAACCCCAACCAACTAAGCCCTATGTCACTCTGTGCTTACAAACCCATCCATGAAGAATGGCACGTGCCCAACAACACCACCACCCAACATGCAAGAGACATAACCTTCTCCCCAAACTTTGCCGATAATTATTTGCTCCAACCCCAACCAATCTTACCCACTTTCCCTTCCACCAACCTCGACCTCTCTCAAGTGCACAACTTTCTCGCACCCAACCCAACCTTTGGACCCGTCACCTTCGATGCGCCTTCCCATGTGGGGTTTCTTAACCCTCAAGCTTCCTTCACTTCAAACAAAGCTGATCATGATGCCGATGTCTTCTTAATGAGCTCAAGTTCAGCCATGTGTGTAGTGCCTCCACAACAACGCAGTATTGGCTTTTCGGGTTTCAAGAGTATCATAAACTCCAATCACGAGGAGGGTTTGCTTCTGAGCAAGTCCAACATACTGAGACCCCTTGAATCGTTGCCGTTATCGGGTGCACAGCCAACTCTTTTCCAAAAGAGAGCAGCACTTAGGAAAAACTTGGTTGGTAATTGCAAAGGGAAGGGTGAACTCATGGGGGGAGAGGGAGGGAATAGTAGTGATGGCAAGAAGAAGAAGACGTGTAGTGGAGAAGGTGGGAGTTTTATTGATGGGTCGGGGTTGAATTATGATTCTGATGAGAGTGATGAGAATAATAATAAGATGGAAGAGAGTGGAAGGAACGGTGGAAACAGCTCAAACGCCAATAGCACCGTCACCGGAGGCGCCGGGGATCAGAAAGGAAAGAAGAAGACGGGAATACCTGCCAAGAATTTGATGGCTGAACGCCGCCGAAGGAAGAAGCTCAATGATAGACTCTATATGCTCAGATCCATTGTTCCCAATATTAGCAAAGTAAGACTTAACTTGATTTTAGACAAAACTAACATTTTCCTTTAGTGTGATTTATTTATCGTATTTTTAATAGTATTAAATATCAACTTAGTTATTAGTACTTTTTTTATAAGTTTCTCTAGAATTTTTAGAGAGATTTTTTTTTGAAATAATTCTTTTATAAGTTAAAAGTAGTTTAAGTATAAGTTAAAAAAATTGGATTTTGAAAAAATTAATTAATAGGAGAGAACTTTTATAAATTAATTTATGTACGAAGTAATTTTATTTTATGAAAAAAATTATTTTATTTTTTCTTCTTATTTTCTCCTTTAAAAATGTTCATAGAGAAGTTTATTTAAACATGTGATTAAGATGATATTTTGATTCTAATTGGATGACAAAACAAACACTAACTTAAGGAATTGTATTAATTTCTTTCTATGGAATAGCCACCATTTTATTGCTCTTTTATTCAGTCATGAACTAGGGTTAATTAACCACTTTTCTAGTCCCAGAGAATTCACGAGCTTTATTTTTATTATGTTATAGACCATGAATGATTCATATTATTCAGTAATAACGTATATAAGGATTCATTATGATACTATTTTATAGAAGAAGTTATATATCGATCATATATGATGGCTAATGGCTTGAAACTTTGTTTTGACTTTGGTTTGAAATATAAGATGGACAGGGCTTCCATTCTTGGGGATGCAATCGAGTATTTGAAGGAACTTCTACAAAGGATCAGTGACCTTCACAATGAATTGGAGGCAACACCAGCTGGATCTTTATTGACACCTGCTTCTTCAAGCTTTCATCATCCTTTGACACCGACACTACCACCCCGCATGCAAGAAGAACTTTGTCTCAGCTCGTTGCCATGCCCTAATGGCCAACCTGCGAGGGTAATATTGCTTCACCATTTCTGGAACTCGTCCTTTTTATTTGCGCACATATATATATTTATATGGTTCAATCCACATATGGCTTCCTTAATTCTCTTCCTGTTTCTGGTTATGTATATGTGGACACGACAAGAAATATATGTGTTATTTTGTGTGCTTTAATAAGGAGGGGAGCTTTTGCTTGTTCTTCGGAACGGCATGATTGCATGAATAGAGTACCTTTTCTCATTTGCTTACATATTTTTTAGTTAAAAATTGTCATCGGTAATGAGTAAAAAAAAATGTGACTGTATAAAAAAGAAACATTTTTCTTTACTAAAGTGATATACTATGGAATGAGACAGGTTAAATTTATTAATTTTAGCACTAAACTCATGTCACAGTTAAGCCTATAGTTTTATGAATTATTTGGGAAAATGATAGGGTGGATAAAATAGAGAAGAAAATAAAAAGTAAAGGAAGAGGAAAAAATATGATAAATGATGATATCACCAAAAATTAAGAGAGAGTGACAGGAAAAAAATAGAAAAGAAAGTGAAATATAATGATAATAATAAGAATAAGAATAAGAATAATAAGAATAATAATAATAATATCTCTATTATTTATTGTTAACAAATATCATATTCTCATTCGTTAATGACTAAAAAATAGAAAATATATAGTATTTAATATATTAAAAATTTTATTCCTTGACAAAAAAAATACGAGCATTAATTAGTATTTGAAATTATTTATTAGTTGTATTTGAGACAAGCATTTTCTTGATGAAACCATTCAATTGATATTCTTTAACCTGCCAAATATAGGTTGAGGTTGGGTTGCGCGAAGGAGGAGCTGTAAACATCCACATGTTTTGCGACCGCAAACCTGGTCTCTTGCTTTCTACCATGAGGGCACTCGACAACCTTGGATTAGACATCCACCAGGCAGTTATCAGCTATTTCAATGGATTTGTTATGGATATTTTCCGAGCTCAGGTCATTTTTTTATTCTTTTAATTAATATAATAAAATCAAACCATGTGCATCTACCTCATTAGTTTAATTAGTTAATTAATTGGTACTGCAAAAAAAAAAAAAAAAATCCGTATACAAGTGGGTGATAATCCCACTTAAAAGCTGTTTTTTTTAAAAAAAATTGGGTTAAGTTTATCCTTACTTTCTAAGAGATACATTATCTAAAAATAGTGTATTGATGAGGAAATTTTTTGAATTTCAATTGCCCTATTTAAGAGGAGAGATTGTAATGATAGTATATAACTATATTTGACTTAATTCTTTTACACAAACTTTAAGGTTTGTTTGACGAATAGAAAATCTGATTAAGAAGTGGGATCCATTAAAAATTGTTAATTAAGTTTTTTTTTATATCGAGATTAATCATCTTCTTACTATAATATGATTATAAAAAAATACTTAACAATAATTATTAAATAAAAAATAAAAAATAAAAACTTTATATTTTGAATATAAAATGCATTTCAATCTTTCGTTTGGTAAATAGAGGGAATTGTAAGATGTTATAAGAAAATTTAGATTTGTTCATTTTGTTTTCAATGTCCTTTGATGACAAGTGTTGATGGTATTATACTTTACTTACGCTCCCCGGAACATTCCTTGCTTTATTATAAAGTGATGAGTTTTTTCCCCGTCTGAGAGCTAACCTTTCCTCTCTTTCAGCAATGCAACGAAGGCCAGGATGTCCATCCGGAGCAAATAAAGGCAGTTCTGTTGGATTCAGCTGGCTTCAATAGCATGGCCTAATGGCAACAAACTACTAACACGACCTTTCCAAATAGTCAATTTAGCAATCTTATGTTTTTAATGCTCAAAATTCAAGTGTACAATATAGGCTCACTTAACTTCCGCTCAGTCGAGTTAGGAGAAGAAATATTTTACCATTTAAAAGCACTACTATTTTTGTCAACTTTTGATGACGGTCTCCACTTGGTTTAGCGACATTCTGAATATGCATGTTGATGTCAAGCTTGTTTCTACAATTCATTGTCTTCTTTGTACAATTAGTAGGGACAAAGCTTTAATGCAATGTTTTTTTTTTTATTAATCTTGCTCGCCAAAGTTTATCTTTCCTTGAAGAAAGATATAAAGATAAAAAGAAAAAAAGAGCTTTTACCAGACAAAACTGAAAATTCAATGCTGGCTTCAGAAGAGGCCTGGATAAATGGGGTCTCATGCATCTGCAGCAAAAAATTAAAGGTCTCGCCAAACGCAGTCCCCACTGTATGCTACTTTTAATCAAGATAAATAATGAATTCCATGGGCCAAAGCTTGCGAGACATAAAGGACAGAACCCCGGAAATAATGAGGTCCACAACGTGCTCATACAGAGTATGTTTTCCGAACAGAAAAGTACAATCAAATTTTTTTTTTTCCAAAAACTATTATTGGTCATTCAACGGTGGTGCTTTCAAGGAATGAAGTTTTATCACGTAACCATGTTACAGATATCTCAGAGAGGACCACACCACAACTAGCAGTGCCATCACAACGATTAACCACATACAATTCACTAAAGAATTTTCAAATCCTCCATCAAGATTTCCATACCCATGTGTCCACTTTCTTCTCTCGTGACATGACTTCGACTTCAATCTACACCGCTCGCACGAAAACTCTGCGACAAGATATGACGATAATGGCCACACTCACCAAACACCAATGCACAGAAGACTTAGAGGCAAAATTTAATTATATATCTAGCCAAACACATAATAATATTAATATCCACAATGATTTCCACGAGTTCACGATACTTGCACAAATTACCCTCACTAAAATAAGACAATCAAATTTAAAATCAGATGACCGCTCTTGTATATGAACTTAATTACATTAATGAGTTCAGGTTCTAAGGATGCGAGTAAAACTATGTACAACGAAGGATTGTTGAAAAATGCAAGGCCGATACACCCCCAATAACCTCGCACAAGGCACAATTACAATACTATATTAGGAGTGTATAACAGGGAAGGCATATATACTATTACTAATGCTACTAATTGCACGACACGGTCCAAAATTGGATGGATACTCTCATTCATGCCATCCATTTTCTGATTCCAAACACAAGCAGTCACTTGATAAACAGTCAGATTCAGAATTAGAATTTTCTTCTTCACGTCATATTTCCCCAAACGGATGGCTTTATGACAGTCACCTACTATCCACTCCAGTCAGAGATCTGGTTCAAAACAAAACATTTATACCATGAGATTCTTCTAAGATACTGGATTCAAAATTCATGTGGCACAACATAAGGCAAACATATTTCATATGCACAGATTAACTCCATTGAATGATTTAGTAACCTGGAAGCTATGGAAATCATATCTACGAATTATCAGGTATCTGAAGCTGAATGATTGAGCTGACATTTAACATCTTGCGCGTCTGCCCCTTCATTAGCTGACTGATTCTCTTCATTCTTCGAGCTTAAGGTGCCAGGGCTCATTTTCTGAATCTCCTCCTTGGGGTAGATATAAATTTTACGAACCATTGCAACAAATTCCCTGATTTACATATACAATTGTGAAAATGATGTGCCAATTTCAAGAACAATAAAATTAACCATAACAGGAAAATCAGAGATGTATAATTAGAGATCCTTACTGCCATGGATCATCACCAACAAGCATCATATCCCCCTCATTATCAGTGTAGACAATAAGCCAATCCTTCTGTGGAGAAGTTAATTCACCTCCAAATTCAAATAGCTGGTCCAGTTCAGCAATTAATTCATCATAATCACTGAATTTGGTAAGGTCCACTGACCTACCAAGTGCAATCCCCTTCTTGTGAACCTAAAATAAAAAGCATTTGATCTGATTAAATTTTCCTGTAAATTTCTTGCTGCTATTCAATTAAACTATCATATTAAAGGGACTTACTTTAGTGCAACTTCTAGCAGAACCACCGTGAGATTTTGGTTGAACATCTTTTGGATTGGGCTGAGAAGATTGCAACAGCTTTTCATGGTCATCAATCAGTAGATCATCAGCTGGCTTTGATCCCCTTGAATGCTCAGACTTCGGATCATTTTCAATTGTACGCTGTTGGTGAGATGTAGTCTGCATGTGACCGACAGGCTCACTTGCAACATTTCTTTGTGATACAGAAGGCTCTGGTGCCATGGGACTACTGAGAAGTGAGAAGCCAAATAGCTTACAGTTACTGTCTTTTGGTTTTGAAACCTCACAAGGCTTTCCTGCTATTGGTTTGGGCAAAAGTTCTCTTGAACGAGGGCTCTCATATTGAGTTGGTGGTGGTGGCATCAAAAAGCTTCCATGTGAATGCTCAACTTTATGTCCATGAAGCACAGGGTAGTCACCAAATGCACTACCATACCTCAAATTCCCTCGAACTTGGTAAGTTGTATCCACACCTTGAGCAGAGCCTTTTACATTGCCGTCCAATATACTGAGTGATAGACTAGAGGGCACTACAGGCCACTGACTAAGAACATTATGTTTGCCTTCACGATCCAACAAATGTTTCCTGCCAAGGTTAGCTACAGAACCATTTTGATCAGCAAAGGATGGAAGTTGGTCTCCATGGGCCCCAAAGCCTGAAAGTAGATCTGGATATGTTGATTCATGCCTTCCCATTGACATCCAGCTCTCTGATCCATATCTTCTTGAAGTAGAAACAACATCAATCTTTTCATCATCTGCAGCAGGTGGCCACACACCAGACTTCTCTACCGTATCAGAATCGTTGCTTTCAGCAAAATTACCACCTCTCAAGGCCGATAATTCTTGACCTTGCAAGACCCTTTGAAACCCACTTGCTGGCAAAGGGTCTATGCTTACTTTAGATGAAGCTGTTAATCACCAAAAACATATATCAGCTTTACAAAATCACAAAAGTTCTGCAAAGACAACACTTCTATAAATATAAATATGAAATACCAAAAGCAATTTATCCATACCTTCACGAGTAAGAACAGAGGAATCTGGAGATGATGGAACCACATTAGATCGAGGCCTTTTAGGCCTGGGCATTGGTAGAGGATTTAGAGCAGGAGGAGCGAGAGCAGGCTCTATTTTCCATTGGGAAACTCTCTCAGGACGAGGTATGTTAGATGTTTCATCCCATCTCACCTGGAAAACACAACACAAGGAACTCCGTTATTACCTGTGTAATTCAACAATCACACAAGACTGACTGACATAAAAGCCATAAAGCAACCTTAAGACTTCTCCATTTGGACTTGGGCCACCTTTTGGGATCAGAATCTTCAATTCCAACAATGGTACCAGTAAACCTACAAATTTATAGTGTCACGTCAAATAATTTCTTCCATTCAAATTATATTTTAATCATAATACAATACTGCTGAATTACCTATACAAACAATAGAAAGAGAATAATTGAAATCAGCATACTCAATTGCAATTTAATCAGAGAAGAAATAAATAATCATTAGATATTCATACCTTTGCTCAGGAGCCTCTTCACCTTCGAACCTCATTTTAAAGCGCATCCCAATGGTATAATTATTTTTGAGAGACTCCATGTATTGATCATACGGAACAATAAATTCAGCTGGACTGGTCCTGTAAAATAATATCGACAACATTGCTGTAAATCCAGCAGTGGGGAATCGACTAAGAAAAAACACTCAACTTATTCATGTGCAAGAACAAGGCACAAACCTAGGCTTGTAATACACAGTAAACATGGTCCCAGTCAATATGGCATGCCAAGCAGTTGCAAGAACGCCAAGATGCATACTATGGCTCGAGATAACCGAAGACGGAACATTACCCTGCTGTCTCATTGCACGCCTAACACCAACTCGAAGTTCCCCATTCTCACCCCTGGAAGTTACTAAATTAGTCCCACACCAAACACAATTCCGAGAAGAAATAAAAATAAAAATAAAAAAACAGTGAAATCAAAAACCCTATTCATGATTTAACAAACCTTAAAAATATAAACGCATCCCCAGCGACAAGCCTCTTGGAGCTGACAAAAACACTCCAACCACTTTGCAGCAAGTGTCTACGCGGTTGACCTGCGATTCACTTAACCCATCAGAAACCACAAACATAGAACATGAAATTAAAGATCCAGTTACACATATCACGGAGCTTCAAAACAAGATCCGCAATTAATAGTTAATAACTAATAATTACCCCGAAAGATATGCCTGAATCGCCACTCGTTCGCATGTAGATCCTTGGCCACCAACTCCTGGGTAGGTGGCTGCTTTGACATGTCCTGTCAACAAACAAGAAACAGGGGGAAATCGCCCAACTTGAGCATAACGAAACAAACAAAGCACGTGCAAGGGTAAAAGAAGGAGCAAAAGGAATCAAACCAACCAGCGGAGGGAGGCACTCATCGGCATGTCGTCTCAGCACCGAAAACCCACCGTGAGTACTCGTATCAGACGCCGTCAGCGTTTTACAGAAGGAATGCACGTGAAAACGAGGAGGCGGAGCCGGAGGAGCCTCTTTCTCCACCGCATTCTCATCTTGCTGTCATTCAGATCCACAAAAGAAAAAGCATCAGAACGACGTCGCTGCTCAATTACTCTGCACCGAGAAACTCACAGAAAGTTGTTAACTTACATTTGGCTCCGGAAGCAAGGTCACCTGAGCAAACACCTCATCCGTGTCTGGCTCCGCCTGAGAAAAAAAAAATTTGTCAAAAAGAAAATACAATAATAATATATTAATATTAATTAATAACAACTTTTTTTTTCCCAACTTAGTTCAAAAGCCGAGAAAACCAACGCTACTACCTTCAGCATCACGTTGATGACTCGACAAAGGATCTTTGGTGGGAGATC
Source organism: Cajanus cajan (assembly GCF_000230855.2). Lineage (NCBI taxonomy): Eukaryota > Viridiplantae > Streptophyta > Magnoliopsida > Fabales > Fabaceae > Cajanus > Cajanus cajan. Next base: position 77,451,815 of record NC_138518.1, read on the forward strand.
GTAAACCGGCATATGCTGTTCCGCTACCTGATTTGTTGACGCCTCCACCTAATGCGTGTTTGTGCCATAAAAATAAACATCAGCCAAAAATAGAAACACAAGCACGCCAAATTTCACTATAGAAACCAAAGTCCAAGTGCGGAAGACTGAGCCAGAAGCGTAACTTGGCCGAGTTGTGACGCATCTGAGTCAGCCTCACCGGAAATTTCACCGCACTGAACCGGAGGGAGAGTTCGTTACCTGCTCTATATGTCCTTGAGGAAAGTAGAACACGCGCTCTCCTTCTCTAGGCACCGTCACAAGAGGACCTGCACACGCGTGCCAGAGCTCCCTGTAAAGCGCAGCTTCCGCGTCTGAAACCAAACCAAGCAAAAACAAAAAAAAAAAAAAAAGTGTGTTATCGTCACACCAAACACGCCGCAAGGCAGAAACTAACGGTTACACGGAGGAAACCACGTTACCTCTCGCGGTTGATGATGAAGAAGCATTCTGACCGTCTCCTCCACCGCTCCTAACATCGTTGCCGTTGTTATAGCCACCAGAATTGTTTTCTCCTTTTCCGTTCACCGAATTCGCCTTGATCGATACCTCCGACGACGCCATTTTTTCCCTTGTCGTTGCTCACAGATCTCTCATATCACACATCGCAAGATCGGAGCCTCGGTTTGTCTTCACTGTTGAGGAATCCAAACGCCAAATCCTCAAAGCTCGCAAGGAAATTAAGAGACACGAAGCAGAAGCAGCAATTCCGAAAACCACTCTCTCTCTCTCTTCAATGGACCCTTTCAACCACTCTCTCTCTCTCTATTTCTATCTTTGTTTCTCTCTCTCTATCTCTTTCTATGTATCTATGCTTTTTAATTTAATTTAATTTAATTTTTTGTCTGAGTGATAAATGGTTTTGCGTTGCAGCAGCAGAAGCAGTGTCGGAGGGGGAGACTTTAACCAGAGTGGTCAAAACAGCGTGCAATGATTTGAACCGCGGTCAAATTTTAACCACTCGGGGGAACCGGCGTTTGGCGGTTGGTCCCGCCATTTGGAACCGGGTAGAGCCGGTGGAGATGTTTTCCCTGCGCAAACAAAGCGATCCACTTGGCGGCTCCTGGGACAGTGAAAGGTGTGGGTGTTAACGGCGTTAGGATGCGTGGAGGAGGGAATAGGGATTGGATGGGCATGTAACGGCGTGTGTCTTGACGGTGTTTTTATTGGGAAATGGCGTTGTCGTGCTGTGAACGGGCAATTGCATTTAACAGCGCAACTTAACCATGGTTTGTTTCTTGTGTTTATTTATTTAAATAAAGAATAAAGAATAAAGAATAAACAATAAATTGGTACTCGTCTCCTATTAGCTGGTTGTGTGTGTTTTTTCTTGTTTTGTTTTAATATTTTAATATTTGAATATTTTACGAGGCGGTTGCGATAAGATCTTTGATGCTGCCGCAGGGAAGTAGGGCACTGGGCACTGGGCACCACACAACTGTGAAGACTGAACAGCAGTTGTCGCCCCATTTCCCTCTTTCTCTTATCTCTTCTAACTAATTCTTAATGCCCTTCCATTTATGCCTATTCATTTCCTAATCCAATCTCCCTTTCCATCTATCTTTCTTTTTATCCATTTTCTCTTAATTCAATTCTATATATATATATATATTATAATAACACAAATGCAATAAACTTACCCATTACTAAAGTTTAATGCCCTAATTAATACATCAGTTATGTTTTTATTGTGAATAATTAAATTAAAATCTGGAAAACGATAAATATTGAAAGTGCTTTCACATTGATCTAACATATAGCTATAATTATTACATGTGTCATGTATACATATATACGTCTTTCAAGTTATATATTTTTCATACGTTTCTCACACGAAAATATGTACACCTGTTGAAATGACAACAACATGTAACCTTCCTTCTGATTTCCCTTTTATTTAATGCGTATTATAATGTCTAAGTAACTCATATTCAAATCATAATCACATAATAAACATAAATGTAAATGAATTTTAATTATAATTAAATTAACTTACTTACATATTCAACCAAAATAATACAATTTTGTTTTAGACTTACCTATATTCAAATCATTCAAAAGTGTGTTACGTTTTTTCAATACATAGGTGGGAATTAAAGATATATGAGTATAATTGGCTCACTCCTATTTTTTCAAATATTGTTTCTTTATTTTGTGAGAGGAGCGTCACCTCGTGATATTTGGATAATTGCTGTGTTTATCTTCAACTACTCAAAGTTACACATTATCTTGCTAGGGAGTTCCCTGTTTGTCTAAATTCTATAATTATAATCGAGTTATAATATAAAATAAAAATGAGAATAACACTTATAATTGAGTTTGATTCTTAACTTCTAAATTGAAATAACTGCATACAAAAGATGATGTCTTAAACAATTTAGCACAAGCTAAGGGTTATCATCCATTTCATGATATAAATATAACCGTCGTTAGGGAAAGAGGCACAAAGAATATTTTAGTTTCAGAACCCAAAATACGCGTTTATTGGATCAATGAGTATGTGAATGAATGAATAAAATTATTATAATTTAATTAATTTTATAAAAATCGTATAATTTGATGGTTTGGAAACTAGTAAAGTGCCGCTAACAGAATATCCCTTTAAAATTCGGAGTTGAATGTTGATTTTGTAAACCTTGTTTCCTTTTACCAATTTTACCATATTTGTTCGAGTCCAGAATCACTTGCGTGGAAAGCCGAATATAACTTGGTCAATTTCAAGAAAGTCTATGAAGAATATGCAAGCATATACAATTGTTTAAACTCGTCAGCAAAGAGTTGAACCATATTTCCTTTTCTAATACGGAAACATTTTCTATTTTTAACATTATGAAAGAGTCACGAACCTTGTAATCAAGATATATACAAAATATTTTACGCATTTTTTAGTTATACTCGCCCATTATTTTTTAATTTATTTTCAAAAACTCGTGGATACGTGTTTTAAATATCAAATTCTCCTCTTCAACGATGTCCCGGACCACACAAACACAGAATTAGGTTACATGTGTTTGCAAGTGTTAGTGACACCTTGTAAGTATCTGATGATGATTAATCAATAACAAAAAGACTAAACGATATCCTTTTTAAAAGATGTATTTTTCAATTTATAAATGAAGAAAAAAATGTAAAAACAAAAATCAGATTACATTGGCATATGAATATTGTTGTATCTTTCATAAGTAAAATAGAAGAAAGAATGTTTTGTATTTTGATTGGGTATGAAATATGGAGATTATTGAATCCAAGTGTACAAAAGGACATGTGTGTTGACAGTTTGAGTATTTGTTGAGTTGAAGAGCCGAAAAATTGTTGATCGACTCATGCAAGCCGCGATTCATACCTGCATCGAATTTTCACTTACAAACTAATTATAACACGACACGTCTTCTTTCAATTAACTGCACATTAAATACATATATCTATAGTTACATAGCGTGAGAGTCAGAGACATGTATATATCGGGGGGACATGTTATTATTGCAATACTGCGTCACATATAAAAGGCCAAAAACTTCAACGCGCTATCAGCTACTTTTTCCGTTTCTTTTTCATAATTATTTAAGATTTTGATAAGATTCAAGAAAATCATTAATATTTTAGTTTTTAAAAATATTTATTACTTACTTTTTTATTTTATTTTTTTTATTTTTATTTTTTAGACTGTTGAACTACCAATCTATTCCATTAATTATTAATATAATATTTATATTATATACCATCCTTCATGTATGGTTTAAATTATAATTTTTACTTATTATTTTAAATATAATTATTAATATATTTATTTATAAGATGAACGTCTTTGCAAAAGTGTCACATATGCTTATATTTTTTTATATAATTTCTTTCAATTTAATTATAATTTTTCAAATTTTATTAACTTTTCATTTATCTATCTTTTTTTGCATTTTCCTTTATTTTAAATGCTAAATTACTAACTAAGAACGTTATTTTATCGACAAAGAACTAAGGACGTTATTATAAAATGAAAAAAAAATTATTTTAATATTATAGGTAAAACATTAAAAGATAATATAATTTGTAAATAAATAAAATAATAATAATTTAAAAAATATAGTACGAATATAATTTTTCATTTTTCTCAGTACAAAATAATAAAATAAAACACTTACAATTTATTGAAATTACCATGCTTTTAACTAATATATCTATTTACAAGTCTAGAAAAATAGGTAAAATAATTTTTTATAAAAATAAAAGGTTTAGAATGTTAAAGAGTAAAAACAAAACATATATATACAAGGAAATAAAAAATAATAATAAAAAATAAAATATCATGTAATTTTCAATTATATATATATAATATAATTATTTTAAAAATAAATTTATCTAAAAGTAACAAATTTCTTTAACTTTTTTTTTTTTGTGCACAAACTTCTTTAAACCCTATTAACTCCTTATTAAAGTAGGAATAATTAATCAAACGAGTACGACACCATGGTTGAAAATTGGTGGACGGTTATAATTGCTTAGAAATTTCATTGCAGAAACATTCTCGTCTTGCCTCTCATATGAGAACACCTAATATTTTATTTTTACTCGCTATCTCTTATTTAAATCTATTTGTTTCCTCCACGTTTTGTGAATTTAAAAATATTGTAGTAGGATACTAATTTAAGGTGGTCAATGTATAATTTATGTCATCATTCATCAAGGTGAATTGAACCACGCAAAAATGCAGTTGCAAGCTGATTACCAATCAATGCCTAGTTGTGTATTTAAACCATGCTCCAAATATATATGTAGCAAGCATCGTACTTGTCAACAACACACAAAAATAAATAAATAACTAAATGAAGGAATAGTTATTTTAAAATTAATGACTAATGAGAACAAACTTTCTCTGGTTATTTTCTTTTTCTTCACTCATTTTTCTTAATATAAATTTAAGAATGCATTGTTTACAAAGACGTGTATCGTGCACGTTACGCTTTTTCTAATTACCCGTTATACATAAACAAAGGAACACGAAATGCTTGTTTAAAATGGCATAAGATCTTTCAATTTCGATTATAATAGAACAAAAGTTACCTGAATTTTTATTTAATGATTCACCTTTTTTTTTGTTTACATTAATTTTATACCATGTTTCACTCGAATTTAGATCATTTCCATTTTCTTTCTTTATTTCTTCTATATTCTAAACTTTTTTTTAAAATGAATAAAATGAATATGATACGTACTTTAAAGAGGGAGACATTTATTCTCTCTGAGATTTTAGTAATAAAGAAAATAGATAGAATAAAAAATGAAAAAAGTAAACATTACTTATTTTATTAGAATACATTTTGTACTAATTTTCTTAATATTCCTTTTTCACGCGTTATTTTTATTAAGTAAAAATTATGTGGATCTAGCTTGTTAAATATACTAAGTTCTCCTTTCATAAGTTTTATTATTAAAAAATTTATTATAAACATGTGTTATATTAGTTGGAAATAATTTTGATCGAGTCAATTATAATCATTGTGAATAAAAAAATTATTCAAATATTTAATATAAATACATATTCTACTCAAACTTAAAACCATATATTAGATAACTTAAGACCATATATTAGTCAAATTAGAATAATTTGTACTCGTATCAACGTATATGGTAATTCTTACTCAAGTTAGGAAATTTTGCGAAAATTCTAGCTAACATAAAAAGATATATTGAAGTAAGTATTAATATATATATATATATATATATATATATATATATATATATAATACTCTTTAAATTAACCTATTAAATTGAGTGTAAATATGGGCCGAGACATTTATCCTTAAAAAAAGAAAAAAGGAGATGAGTGCATATATAATTTTTTTTCTTATTCACACGATATAATTTAATACCATGCTTTTGTAATATTTATATTCTGATTATTCTTATACTTTGGTTTGGATTTAATTATTTCATGTTACTTATTTTTAATGTTAAAACATTAATACATGTTTTAATTACATATTTAAAAACACAATAGATTCATAAAGGTGATACAAGTATTTTATTTTTTCTCTTATAAATTATAATTTAAGATTGAATCCAAATTTTATAATATTTTTTATTCTTATATATTGGCTTAAGTTGAAAATAAGGAGAACAATCTATAATCTCATTGAAAACAAGAGATTATTGTTAGTTATAGTCTTATATATGAGATTGTGCCTTATCATAATTTAATAAGGTTGCATTATTGAAATTCTCCACTCCTTCCTTTTGCTATAAATATATATGAGATTGGGAGAGATTAATGTAATGAAGAACTCATTTGTTGGGCATGAGCAATGAACACGGTATTGATCACAAAGAGAGAGAGAAGCAGTTACATTATTCGTACTTGTTGCATAAAGAGAAACATGGTTGCACTATTCATATAATATTCCTACTTATTGTAGAGAGAGAATTGTGCAATGAAGTAAAAGGAGTATCCCGTGATAGCAGGATAAAATTAAAATATAAAAAAGTATTTCCAAAGGTTGGGAGGATAAGGTGCAACCACGATGACAGCTTGTCTACAATCTTCGTCACCGTGATTTGGCCCCTCTATCACCAATTAACCATCAAGCTTGGAAGAAACCTACGAAGGGGTTAATGAAGTGTAACATAGATACAATAATTTTAAGGGACATTAGTTGTTATGGATTCACGTACGATGTGTATTAATTAAGGATAGCAACGACTTTCTTGTCAAATGAAGCTCAATGTATGCTATCAATTGGTTACAGATGTCAAGACGTAAGCATCCAACTAAACTGTAAACAAATTGTTTGTCACAAAATTATTGAATTTGTTAGTTTTATCCGAAGACAAACCAATTTTGTTGTTCGCTCATCGCAATCTAACCCGTCCCGTAAGTATCCGTCCGAACCCGTCCCGATTTGGATGGGGAAAACCCGTGTTTATCGGACTCGGGTTCGAGTTCGGGTTTTTCTCAATTGATAAAATTGGGGGCGGGGGCGGAGATGTTAATACCTACCCCGCCCTGCCCCCATACCCGTCCCGTCCCCGCCTCGCTTAATAATATATTTAAAAAATTATTTTTATATATATATAAACCAAAATTATAAATATTTATATGTAAAAATTTATATTATTTTACTTTTCTTTTATTTTTTAAAAAAATTGTTCATATTTATTTAAAAAAAAAGAAAAAAAATAGGAACGGGGGCGGGGATGGAGACCCGGATTTTATCCCGGCGGGTATCGGGGGCGGAGGCGAGGAACGTAAAACCCGCCCCCGCCCTGCCCCATTGCCATGCCTATGGCTCACTTGTGAGAGTATCAAGGTGTTAAGCTAGTCACCATGTTTTTTAGTTCATTTCACCATCTACTCATTCTCATTTTAAATATAAATAATATGAGTTGATCTTGTTTTTTTTTAGGCATCTCAAAGGGTGATATAGTTGATTCCAAGATTTAACGCGATTATATACATAAGACATGATTCGAATCTTTGACCTTGTTTAAGCGTGAATCAACACCTACCGTTGAACTATACGCTTGGAGTTATGAGTTGATCTTGTTTATTATTAAAGGAGATAGAGAGATGTCAATCTAATGGTTTTGGCACAAGCATTAAATACCTTGTTGGTTGCGAAGAGAAATACGGTTACACTATTCTTACATTATTCCTACTTATAATTTTATCAAAATTGAAAATTAAATTATTTCCTTTGTTATTGTGCAAAATCATTAAAAAGACTAGCATAAAGGAATAAAAGGAGTATAAGCAATTGGACAAACTTAAAGCGGTTGATATATGTAAATGTGTTAAAGTAATTAATTTTTAGGTTTATATAATTCGCCCAAGTAAGGTAAGTATGGCTTTTCATTTTTTTAAAATCAAAACAAGCTGAACCACTTTATAAAGTTTGTTTGGATTTATAAAGTTGAATGGATTGGTCTTTTAACTAAGTTTTTTTTTTCTATAAAAAAAATTCATCTTATTTTAGCTTGATTATCTATTTTACACTCAAATGATTATCTATTTGTAAATAACTAATTCAAAAGTTAGTAATATATTTTATTTTATATTAATTTTATACATGTATGAATTATAATAATTAATAAAAATTGAATTTAAAATTTTATATAATATTTCAATCCCATCATAATCTTAATAGTTGATTATTAATGTTTAATTTCGCTGTATAACATATAGAGATTAAGAACAATCTAATAAATATATAATATTAATGGTTTTTTAAAGTAGGTTTATTTAATATAAGATGTAAATATAATTTTCTAGTTGTTAATTATTTTTAAATAAGTATAAGATTTTGAATATAAGAAGTAAATAGTTAAAAAAAGAATGTAATTTGATAAAAGAAGGAAAGAGTGGGAGAAAAGAACAAATTGCAATTAAGGAGGTGGGCTCCGTTGGATGTGACTAGTGGAGACATAAACGTGCACGTGTTTCAACTATGTTGTGTGGAATGAGTTAGAAACGAAGTTGTGAATTATGACATGGCAGATAGAAAGGAAAAGAAAATAAGAAGAGAGACAAGTCGAAGGTGACAATGGAAAATACGAATTGAAAATGTGCATTATAACTTATTTCTACGCACAAAGAAACACTGTTAAACCTATTTTTGGACCAACGGATTAGAGACGTACAATCTTGGGAATTTCAAGTCACGCACTCTTTATTGCGTACCTAGTGTGCTCAACATACATTTTTTCCCCTTTTATTTTCGTGCTTTCATTTTAGAGAAACACACATCACACCAACACATGATAGGACTTTACTATAAATACTGAAAAAGTTTTACATATGTATATACTTAAATATATTTTAAGTCTCTTAAATTAAACAAATTTAAATTTTTTTTATCATTATAATTTATAAAAAAATTATTTTAGAGAAACAATCTTGATTTCAGAATTATCGAATGTTTTAGACTTTTATTTTTATTTTTATTTCAGGACTAGTGAATTTTAAAAATATTCAAGTCTCGTTATTTTACACATATTCATATATATTGAACTACATTTATATCTTTTATTAAATAAAAGTATTTTAAAATTATAACATTAATATTTTAGTCTTATTGGATGATCCTTAATTTTTTAAATAGAAAGAGTTTCTTCTTAGAATCTCACAGATATTTTTGTAACGTTACTAAAACTAAATCACTATGACATATTTTTAGAGTAAAAAATAATAGACTAAATTATTTTATATAATTAAAAATACATTAATAATTTCAAGGTATAAATATTTGTAAAATACATTATTATCCATTATTACTTTATTGTAAGTGGACATTTTTAATCTATAACAGATTTTTATTGCATTCTCTTTGTCTTATAATGATTGTATCTTAAGATTTTTATATATAAATTAAAAATAATAATAAAGGTATCACTTTTTAATACTTTTTATAAATTATAATTTTTTATGTTTAAGATTTTTGCATATCTTTTAAAAAATATTTAATATTAATATATTAAATCTAAAGTATTCTCATTTAATATTTTGGGATATGTATATTAAGAACAATTACAATCATAGAGTAGGAATATTATTTGATATAAGTGAAAAAAAGGTAATTAATACTAATTAGAACGTGTAAAACATTTTTTAAAAATTGAAATAAACGGAAAAGTTATGGTTCAAAGAAGTATAATTTTACTAAAATAGTCTAATCTTTTAATAAATATATGATTTTTAATTATGATAATTAAACAATTTATAAAAAAAATAAATAAATATTATATTAAAAAATGAAAACGTTAGATGTTAAAATTGCAATTCTTATTTGGGATCGAATACTTTCTAATGATAAAAGATTAAAGTAATATATGCATGATGTTAAGTTCAAATTTATTGTGATAGTTATAATTTTAATAAATAAAAATTCTTAGAAATAGCTTTTAGTTACGTATAATAGCAACTAAGATTGTTATGAATAATAAGAAGAAAAAAAATATCTAATTTGGGTTTATTTAAAGAAATTGCATGGGAAAATAAAAAGAAAAAAGGAAAAGAGAAGAGATATAGGCATATAGGTGTAGAGTGGGCCCAGAGTGGATGTCGCCTATTTGGATTACACCTAATATGAGTTGTGGGCCCAATTTGGTTATGCCTCCTCTCTTCTCAGCAACAGCAATTTCCACGATCCCTCAACTCCCACTCTTTGACCCCTAACCCACAGACCAAACTTTCCATTAATTCATTTCAATTTAATCTCTTCTCTTTCCTTTTTAATTATACCCTATGTTACTAATATCATCATTATTACCTTCACATTCCCTACTTTCCTATGTTTAATCACAATAGATGCCACCTCTTTTTCTTATTATTATTCTCATCTTCATATAAAGAATTGAAAACTTTAAAGATACTCCTTATTGGTCAAAGATGTAGTTGAGTGTTGTACACTTGCAAGTTGCAACCAGTTCGTTTTCTCCTCTGCTGCAAAATGCTTCATACCAAAGGGAGACAGAAACAAATCAACAAATTGTTATTAGGATTGAGATAAATAACACCACTATTATAGGAAAAACAAGTAGCTATGGAGAGAGACAAATAACTCCATTGCATTAGAAAATAAGTTGTTACGAAGAGACAAAGAAACAACACTAGGAGAAATAAATGAGGAGTGGGACAAACTCCTTATATAGTCGTGTTAAGCCAAATCAATATTGAAGATTCTTTGGTTATGAATTTTGAAAATTTCGTCCAGATTGAGTTGTATCTTTACTTACAATAAATAACTATAAAATATGTGAGTATGAGACAGAATAAATATTGTATAATATTTATATTAACATCCATCTTCATTAAATTATGGACATAAATATTTGCTCTTAATTTTATCTTCATTAAATGAGTATTTAACTTTCTGTTTTTTTTTTTTGTTGACAAAACTGGGTATTTAACTTTTATGTATATATTTTGCATATTTCCACATCATCTGTATAACACAAGATTATTGAATGTTTATTTTTGAAGTAATTAAAAAGTATTGAATAGTTTTCCAGCAGACGAGAAATTTGATTAATTATTTAAAAAGTTGACCAAATTAATGGGTATTGTAATTTGTAAGTGTAGGGTTTTAGTTGAGATTTGGAAATTGGTCCGTTACGGACTTGAAACGGGGTTTGAATGTGGTTATATTAATATTAATATAAATATTGATTGAAAGTGGAGTAGTGAGTGGACCACTACAGTGAAGTAGTGAACCCAACCCATTGGTTGGGTAGAGATGGAACACCGTTACGTCATCCCTCACTACCCTCATGCTCATATGCTATTGCCACATTCACCTACTTTCATCTTTATAATACCTTTATTTTTTCAATTCTTTTCTTCCACTTTTTTAAATTAATTATAATAATAATATGTGAATTGAGTTTAAGTCATTTCACTATGTTTGCTTCTTCTTTATCTTGTCATAATCAAGTGCAAACAAATCCAACTTAAAAAATAACAAGTGAAAACTTGCCCTTATTATTCACTTCTATAATATGTTTTTGATTTATTTTAAAAAAATAGAAAGTAAAAATAAGCCGACCTAAATAGTTTTTAATTCAATTTTTCTATTTTAAAATTATAAATAACACCTAAAAATAAAATATTTTTTATTTGATAATTTTATAAAATATTTTATTTATTGTCTTTTGGTATGTATCTCTAGTACATTCACCAATTTTGCTTCGTAAACACTTGTATGAGAATAACTTTTTTATTTAAAAAAAATTCTCAAATTATAGTTGAGTCGATTTTCCATTATATATAAAACCCGAGAAAAAGGGGTTGAAATAGTGTCTTAGGATAAGATTTCATTAATTTGCAAAATAAAGTGTAGGGCATTTTTGTGAAGAAGATAGAGTCTGGGCCCAACCAGAAAAAAAAAAAAAAAAAAGATTTAGAGGTAGTGCCTAGTGCCTAGTGCCTAGTGCGAGTGTTAGGAAAGGGTTGAAAATAAAAATGGATGAATCCAGGAAATTACGGGATTTCAGTTTTCCACGAAAGGCTGCTACTCTACATGAATTAGATTACTATTTTTAAAAGTATTTTACATGCTAAATATTTTGCATATATAATAATTATATATAACTAAATATTATATAAATAGATATTTTTAAACATATAAATTATATTTTTTATTTAAAGTAAAAAATTATATTATAACATAATATTATTTTTAAAATATTAAATTTTAATTCATAAATAAATATAAAAAATATTAAAAAAATTAAATTATATAAAAGATTGATTTTTTTAAATACTCTCATCGAAGAATAATTTTTTGCATTTATCATAAATAGTTGATTAATAACCATACTCATAAGTAGTATTATGAAAAAAATAATAATCATAAGTGACATTAGCCATAAGGATACTACTAGACTTGTATATTTTGTAAATTTTAGGTTTAAATATAATTTTTATCTTTATATTTTTTGTTTCATTTTTAAACCTTGTATATATTTTTGTTATTCTTTCATTTTAACATTTAAAACGTTTTAAAAATAGTTCATGTTGTTAATTTCTGTTAACAAAAATCCTATGAGACAATACATAATATATTCATTATATTCCACTTTACTACTATCACATGTGTAAATTGATTTTAATTTTTTAAAACAAAATTTCAAAATACACAATTGTTACCATAGTTTTAAAAACCAGACCGGTCATCGAATCAGTTAAGGTACTGGGTCAGTGGGTCAAAGGTTGAACCGATGGGTCATTAGTTGAACCGCATGACTCGATTTTTATTTATTTCTATTAAAAAAATATTCATATTAAATATATTTTATACTTATAAATTTTAATAAATTCATATCTTATTTTAAATTTCAATTTTTCTATCTTATTTAAAATTATTTTTATTTTTATTTTGTAAAAAAATACATAAAATATTACATGTTAAACGGTATATTAATACAAATTAAAAATATAAATAATATGTACATATATAATATGTTTGCAATTAATATCACAAGATAATATATGTAATATTTACATAAATATTATATTATTAAATATATAATTTAAAATTAATAATATACTATAAAAGTTATTTAAGTTGTATATATTGCAAACAAATATATTAGAAGTAGTCATTATTATATTTAATAAGACTCCTTGCTTTTCCATTAAGAAATTCAATTTTCATTATTATTTTTTGTGGCTTGTGGTCCCTTAAAAAAATTTAAAAAAAAGGAAAAAAAATGGTTGAACCGGTTTGACCCACCGGTTCACCGGTTAAACCGGAAAATTGACCGCTTCAATCCGGTTTGAAACGGGTCGACTGCATTACCAATCCAACTTAAGATTCGGACCGGCTGGACCACCGGTTCCCGGTCCAACCGGTCCGGCCGGCCGGTTCGGACCGGTTTTTAAATCACTGATTGTTACCACTTCATTATACTCTTGACACGTACCTTCTTAGAATTGTGAAATGTTAAGTCCTGGCTATTGTCGATGATAGAATCTGACCACCAACCTTCCTTCTTCGATAAGTTGTCCTGTTTGTCGCTGATACGACATTTGTGACGATCTTGAGTCAACTAACATAATTTTTCTTGGTCTTGGTGGAGGCGACATTGGCAATGACACCAATAAAGTAATGGACATTTTTATTGCACATGAACTATTGCATGGTGGGGAGTAGTTGAGAGTGAGGTTGAACTCCTCCGTGGCAAGATGGTTGCTAGTGGTAGGTTACGAACAAACTCAACATTATTGTTAAGATTGTGGAAGTTGGTCCTTGTCGGGGAGTTAGGGTTTGATTACGATATTTAGGGTTTATAGTGACAAATTAGGATTGGAGTGGAAAAGGATAGAGCAGGGTTTGAGTGCGATGAAATGCATTTTAAATCTCTTTCTAAAAAAGTAAAAAATAAGTTACCTACATGATAATGATGAAGTAAAATATAACAAACAATATGTATTTCATTAATCATATATGTTTTTTTTTTAAATGGTAGTTGAGATAGGGACTATTTTGAAAATGTTCTAAAAGGTTAGGATGAAACAATAACAAAAAAATTTACAAGGATCAAAAGTGAAAAAAAAATCAAATTATCAGGATAAAAATTATATTTAAATCTAAATTTTATATCAGATTTATTTTATTTAAAAATTATATATAAACATGCAAATACAAAACAAATATATATATATATATATATATATATATATATATATAACTCCTTCAAAATTTCAAACAAAAAAAAAAACAAATACTCATTCCATGAACACCCTAACTTCACCGCATACTCACCTCCTGAATGCATCATAAATGTAACAAATTTATGGGTGAGAGAAATAACTTATATTGTAAATGAATGTTAAGTAATTGGATTAAGTGATAACTCTATACACACCTTAATTAAGTACCTCCTTGTATTAAATACATGATCTTTATTCATAAAAAATTAGATATACTAACATTGACAAAAGAATGAATTTGAACTTTGTTAATGGTCTTTTATAATTAACATGTTATCTCTAAGTGGTAGAATAATTTATTTTCTTAAATATTTAGGTAAGTTAGATTTTGAGAGTTTATCAAAGTTAAAATAAGTCTAAATATTCTATAAACACTTATAACAATACTTATATATTATCTATCAATAAAATTTCTACATTGACTAAAATCAAATTAACAATTTTTTTAAAATGAATTTATTTCTTATCAACTATATTAACTTTTATATTTTTATGGATTCAATGGATTTGACAGTTTTTGATCGATACTTATGGGTTGATATCGAAGGGAGACCTCTTGCCTCCTAGATTTATATTAATGTATAAAAAGCATATAGTATTTAATAAGTTTGAGCACATAATGAAAAACAAACATGAACTAACATCCAATAATGTATGAACATGCACGAGCGTTTATTTTATTTTAGGTACATTGATACACGAGGGTTTCTGTCTCTGTTTTGATTTTACCGACCGAATGTGGAATTTAAGATTGTGTGAATAGAAAATTAATTGCACAACTTTGAGCAATGACCAATGAATGTTGAAATACAAATATAATAGCAATATCACTACCGGCCATGTGAGCAGGTAGCTTTAGCCTATAGTGTTGCCCACAAAGGTGGGGTTTAAACTTTGAATAAAATACTTTTTATAAAGTAACAAAGAAAAAAAAAACAACTTTTATTCCCATTCATATCCTTTGACGAAAGAAGTGCAAATGACTTGGTATATATTATATTTATAATTTATAATTTATAATAATGAAGACCAACGATACTTTAATATAACAATTAAGTTCAACATCCGCTATACAACAACTGACACATGAATGAGAGCCAAACATTATTTATAATAAGTGACATGGTTATCGACCAACATGTTTATCTATGTGAAACTCAGCTTTTAAACTTTGTTATCACCAATGAGACCAAATCAATTGAAAATTATTGTGGGAATGGTGATATCTTCAGACTTTAGGTGACACAACTTTCTCTCTTTTCTCTTTCCTTTTTATGTAAGGTTACTTTTATCTTTCTACATGATAACCACAATAGACATATATATAAAATGGAAATAAATTTCCCTTGGCTATATCCATCAAAGTTCAATTCAAATATTTATTTAAATGCAATCGAGATGCTGCCATTTGTTTGAGGTATTTATAGATATACAGGATGGGGTTCTGTTATCACAAATGCTAATTGAATTTAAAAAAAGGTTTCCCTCTTTATAAACACCATGCTTAATTATCAAAATTCATTATCTAGGGCACATTGATAAGCATATAAAGAGTAAGATAACTATTATAATTCTATATTGTTTCTTCTGATTTGGTGCCACAATGGGTTTCTTTTATTATTCTAAACATGTTATTATAAATATATTGATGCCATTAAGATAATGGGTAATGATAAATCAGTACACGTAGAGACTTAAAAAAACCTAATAATTTCAAAATAAAAATAAAAATAACATCAAATTATATGAGCAAAGGGGTTAATAATTCTATTTCTTTATTTATGGTACCAAAAAAAGGGGTTAATAATTCTATGTAAAAAAAAGTCAAACTTCTATGTATTCTATATAAAATAACAAAATTCAACATATAGCTCATTCACATTCAAAGAATGATGAACAAAGGGAGATTTTTATTAAATTGTTATTTTAAAGGGAAAGGTTAATCTTCAATGTAGTGATCACACAAGACGAATATATACCATTTTCTTCTCCAGTTGCACTTTTGCATAATTAATCACACGACCCCATTATTGTGTTTGTCTCATTGTAATCACTTAAATTACGTAGGAGTTCCAATAAAATTTTGGAAAAAAGTTTAAAACATGCTCATATAAATAAAATTAAAAGACGTAGACTTGAAGAGCAAGAATGAGTTGCACATTGAAGCTTTATTTGACAAGTTCAATAAACTTTTTTTTTACAATAAAATGACTTAATTTTAATATTTAAAAAATTAGACTAATATTGAACAGTTAAAGAAAGTAGTTCATTGTTGATGAGCCTAACCAGATTGAAAAAGTGACAATTTAAGATTATTTGTTATGATAAATAATTAAAATGAAATCACAAAAATAAAGTTAGTGAAACTTTAAATTAACATAAAATAATTCTTCAAAATGAATTGCAGAATAAAAAATTAATAATAAGATACTAAATAAATTGTAACAATTTGCATGTAGATCCGAATGTCGTGTAGGGTTTTATTATCCACATTTTGTTTGGTGATGAGAAGGTGTTGTTCAGAATTGGTTGCATGATTCATCATCCTTTTGGAGGAATAAATTAAAAGCTTGCAAGTTGTGAATACTAGAAATGGCAAGTATCACACTTGACCATCTGAATGGGTAAATTGCTTTTGTTTTGTCATTATGAACAAAAGAGGAATAAAAAGGTCAATAAGAAATTTATCTAAACTTTTTATTTACCAAAAAAAAGTTAAAGTTCATTTTCTTTTGTTTGTGTTACCATTCTTGTCTTATTATACTTTTTTTTTTTCTCATAAAAAATCTTTTTTTAATAATCACTTTTAAATTAAAGTCTTTTATGTGTTTATTTCAGTTTCTTAATATAATCGTAAACTGAAAAAAAAATTGAAATCTTTTTAGAATTAGAAGTTATTTTCAACAGATTGTCATAAAAATAAGTTTTTTTTTTCTTCTAAAAAGTTATTTTTATGATTGTAAGCAAACATAAAATAACCATATTTTTTACAATGTTTTCTTATAATTTTTTTTCCTTCTATTTCTCTCTAAAAAAATGCACTCTTTGCACATGGGTTAGAGGTTGCTACTTTTGTTTGAGTTATCATCCTTGCTGTTGTTACAGTTTTTTTTTCTTCATAAAAAATACTTTTTTTAAAAAAGCCACTTTTAATAATCTAAAATATTTTTTTAAAATAATATTTTATTTTGAATAGATTAACATAAAAATAAGTTATTTTTTTATAATTTATTTTTATGACTGTAAACAAGCATAAAATAACTTATATATTTTTTAAAGATCTAAAAAGTAATTACTAAAAATTATTTTATATCAGAATCCCTTTTTATTTTTATTCTGCGACAAACTAGTCTTTTATATATATATATATATAAAATTTATTTTAAAACTATTTTTCTTTGTTTCTCTCCATAACTTCATTTATCTTATATCACATATTCTCTCTCTTTTTCTAAACTTTCTTAGTAAAAAAGTTATAAATCAACATTAATAGGAATAAAATACGTTGAAATGCCCTAATAAACTAAGTATAAAAATTGTTTTTAAAGATAAATTATATATTTTTTATTTATCTTATTTTAAAGATTTATTTTACTCTTTTATCTTTTAAATTATTTATTTTGATCTTATATATTTTAAAATCGATTCAATTTAGTCATTCATAAAGAAATATTATTTTTAATTTTAGGATATGACTTCAAATATATTTTTTTGATTAATTTAAAATGTGAAGCTTAATTCGTTAGATTCACTAAAAAAATATTGAATCCTATAGATATTTGAACCAAAAATAGTCATAAACTTAATGAAATTCATGTGAAAATGAATCCAATGAGTCATAAAAAATTAAAAAAACTAATATCAGATTATTTTCTTTGGTGTTCATGAGAGTTATTTTTCATGTGATCTTCATTATATTTTTAATTTTTTTTAGATTTTAACATCAATTCAATTTCACAATTTTTTTACATGAATTATGAATCTAATAGAACAAAATTTACATTTTAAATAAGTAAAAAATGATTTAATATCATGTTCTAAAATAAAAAATTAATCACCGTTTTAGAAGAATTAAGTTGACTTATATTTAAAAGATCAAAAATAAAAATGAGCATTTTAAATATAAAAGACCAAAGTAATGAATTTAAAAATAAATAAAGGATAAAAAATAATATAATTTAACCTATTTTTAATAATCATTTTAAGTTTAATTTTAAGAAAACGAAACTTGTAATAATAAGTGAAAAGATACATGATGTGAGCATGGAACAAGGTAATAAGTGGTGAGAAAGACAATACAATCATACACAAGATATTAGAAGGAATACATCAAGTTTCTATAGTTAGTTAGACAACTAGCCTCCTTTGGACAGTGTCACATTATACAGACCAATCAATCAAGTGAAGAACATAGTCCATAATTTATTACTTCTTTCTCTAACTGCAATCGAGCTACATAGCTGGTTAGAGTAAAGTTATATCTCCTTATAATATCTTCCTAATAATCTTCTCAATACCTTCCTATTAATGAAGTCAACATTTTATTTGAAGGGTTTGTCTTAGCGTCATCTCTGTCGTGTGAATTTCACTTCAAAGATACTCTTCATTTTATTACTAAAATTTGAGAGAAATATAACTTTTCATAATGTATTATTTTCATTTTATTTATTTTTTCAAAAAATAAAAAAATAGAAGAAATAGACATAAAAAGAAAAGAAGAGAATCCAAATTCAAACTTCATAACTAAACAACTAGTTATTTATTAAATATTTATTTCGTTGAACTCTATGAAATATGGACGACAATTTATGTTTAACAACCCATTTTATTAACATAGAAATTAGAAAGTACTATTTCAAGTCTCAAATATAAGAAAAATAAACAATCTTATGTACTCGAACTTGAAACCAATAGATATGCGAAAAAGAAAATAATTAGCTAGTAAGAAACTGTTCACTAAGTAAATAATTAATTAAAGTAATTAATGGGAACCAAACTCAAACTATGATAATACAGCATTGGCAGTTAAGCACGCTTAATTCATCTGGCACTCATACACACTCTCATAGGATATTACTTCATCATAGTGGCATGCCGTTGCAAGTATCACTCGGTGCAAAAGCACAATATAATTTTGCATATTGGGTTATGCAAGTCACATCAGATTTATATCGTATCCATTTCAGTGGGCATCTACCACCTAAAAAATCTTAACATAGGTTGGACAGGTAACAAAAATGAGAAAGGAATTTGAAGTTTAAGCATTGGTATCAAGTACCGTGGAGGTAGATTTTTTATTTGGGCAGTTTTGCGCACACCAAAATATTACACCAACCTCAGACTCATTTATTCTAGTGGTATTTTGGGTGTTCTCTTTTCTTCCTTCTTGGTTAAAGATCCTAACTTCAGCTTTATTGATTACAATTTTGAATCTTCATTCTTATTTTGGATGTTCCCTTTCTAATTACTTATCTTGACATTTTTTTTAATTCTTTATAATAGGGGACTTAACATTTTGAAAAATAAATAAAAAATATGGAATTTTAATATTAAAAATATTACTTATATTTTTCACTGCAAAATAACTACAATTTTTAATTATTACATTCTAAAGACGTTTATTTCAAAGATACGTTTGACAAGATTTATTTCCTTAATTAACATTTAATTTATGAAACATGGAAAATGCTAGTTTCATGAACACGAACCACTCAAATCGTTAACACGTCTTTGAAAATGAAAGGGAGAATTTGAAAAGATTTAAACTAGAAAAATATACCTTTTGATTTGATTAAACTAGAATATAAATTTGATTAAGAATAAATCTTTTAAATTGAAGTAACGACTAAACATTTCATTTTAAAAAGTTACAACGCTAACGACTTTTAATAACTTTTCACATTGTGTTTGATTCAACTTATATAGGAGAAAATTGATTATTTTGTATCAACTTATTATTTTTTTAAAATAAAATAATCATTCCTCCAAAAAAATAATTCTAATCAAACATGCAATAAATTAATACAAAGAAACTTGAGCATGAGCAATATGAAATTGTAACTTTTTTACTTTGTTGCCTTTGTATCATGAAGTAGGGAAGAAAAATCACATCTAAAATCCTTCAACCAAGTTACATGGTTTTTGGAAATTTTATACAGTCAACTAATTAGATATTATCATTCATGACTTTTTACTTATTTATTATAAAATCAATAACTTACTTTAAATAATAATTTATGATTAGATACCAGTATAAAATTACTATATACCGTTTGTGCATACCTATTTTCTTTTAAGCATGTGGTATTACAGCTAAGACATTTTCAAATTAAAAAGTGATGAATTTTTATGCTACTTGATGGAACATTGAACCTAACAATTCTGTCATAATCAACAACTTAATTAAGATCCACGTTTTGGGAACGCCGTCCCTTACATTTCTCTTTTGTAACTGGGCCATACTTGATTAAGATCCATACATTAAACCTCTCTTTTTATTTATTATTATTATTATTTTGTCTCTTCTCCTTCTTCTGTTTCTTCTTTTTTCCAAGGAACTTAGCACCATGTTGAAATAATCATTTAAGTAACTTATATACAGTCCTTGGAGTACATGACAATGATTCCAGTCCCAAAAATTAAATGAGGATGGAGGCTGCAAAGTAGAACATTGGAATAGACGCGAAACCCCACAATCAGCCCATCACATCCTTCAGTTAAGAAGATAGTTACTATACAAGATGGGCCCAATAAACTAAACCACTTGCTCCAGGCCCCTTTTGCTCGTATGTATGGCTAGTTGGCTAGTGATTGTCTATCTGAAACATGGATTTAATGATTGCTTATGGTAAGATTTTGGGCATGTCATCTGCTTGCCAAGAGAGGGAGAATTTCATTGCCAACAGAACCGGATTCTAATACAAGCTTAAGAGGAGTGTTGCCTTCTTTATCTGCGATATATGTATTGGCCCCCCTGTAAATTATTGGTCAAGCTATGTCAATTTTCCAAATTTAACTAAAATTTATCGATAATGAACACAGTATATCTGGAGATAGAACATGAAGAAAATTTCCAGGAAACTGAAGTTTGAAATTGTAATGCAATATTTATCTTCCTGGTCGCATAAATCTTATTATTTGAATGATATATTAATTCCACCAACCTAATCTCAAGTCTGAATTCCAGTTGTGTGGTTATGGGGTACAGCTTACCAAAGGAAAAAAGGACAAAAATGAATTACAGAAATGATATTTGCATATTAAAAATAAGAACTCAACTAAAGCTATTGTGGACAATAAAACAAAAAAGAAAAACATAGTTCAACACTCTTTCTCTGTGCTCCCCTCGGCCACCCAAGCAAAATAATAAAATGGTGTTACTTTTTCTATGAGCAAATGCCATCACTTTTTTTTTTGATAGGCAAATGTTAGTTGTTAATTGTTAGTTTTTTTGTTAGTGGGGGGATTCGAACCCACACCCTCCTTATCACTCCAACCCTATGTCCCTCCCCCCAAACCACCTGGACCACCTTATAACTCCAGCAAATGCCATCACTTAATGAATTGTGTTTAGTTTATGCTTCTAAGCACTATTATGACGCCAATACGCAGAATTGATGGAAATAAGTGTAAAACTAATCATTTTAAGGGGTATCAACTTACTGTGAACAGAAGTGGAAGAATATTATAATATACATTCAAATTTCATACATGTAGAACCAATCACATATGAAGTGGTGGATAATGCTTAGTATCACTACAGGTTTGGTATCTTCCTCCCCATAGGCAGTGTAAATGTGTAATCGATCCTTTGATGACTATAAAGTGAATTTAGGATATAAGATCTATTAATAAATTTCTTCATAAACACTTGTAAGAGAACAAAATAAGATAATAGTATAATGAATTGAGTTTTTTTCATAAGCTAAATTAGATAAGTCGATTTTAACTTACAAGAGAATCTTAATTTATTTTACCTTCTTATTTTTTTTATTCCTATACTAGTGTTCATGGAAAAAATTAACCAAACATAACTACAAAATACAATGATTGAAAGTGTTTGGGAAATATAAGGAAACTTCCCATTAATTACCTCATGATGAGAACTTTTGCAGTTGCGGTCTTCCCTCCAATAATACAATAATGTAGTGGTGTCCGACCTTTAGAATCACAAGCATTTATATCTGCTCCATGCTGTAGGAGCAGATCCACCATGCCAACGTCACAAGTTAGGCATGCTAGGTGAAGCACGCCAGAACCATTAAAGAGCTGATTTTCACTTTGAGATGCAATGTTTAAATTACTTGAAGAAGCCAGGTTGAAAGAGTTACCTGCACAGCATATCATTACTTCCTGGTTTTTCGATACCAAAAACATTGCTGAGTTGAGACTTATTGAATAAGACATACCAGACAATGGTTGACAACTGATGGCATTGATGTCAACATCCGACTTGACAATATGCTGGTACACTGCTTTGTTGTCATTGGCACAGATGCTTTCCTGCACCTGCTGTGCCAGTGAACGGGGAGGGTGGTTTTTCTTTGTCCGGTGAATAAATATTTTCTCAGAATACTGCAATAAGAAACTGTTAAGTTCTATCTCCCATATATTAAACTTCCGACAAATAATACTTCAAGAATAAGATTGCCATTATTAAATGCTAGAGGTTATTTATGAAGGGAGAAAAAGTATACTTATCCAAGGTTAAATAAGAAATTTAGTTACCAAATATTCAATATATGCATTTTTTTATACCTATATCAAAATGCAGCTAGGAATTCAAATGTCATTTTGCATTGTTGGAAAATGTGGATGATTGACTAAAGAGTAGTTAAATTGGCTTGGTTGGGATTTGATCTGAAACCAAGTAGTCCCAGTCCCATGATAGAATCAACTGGTATAAGAGAAAAAAAAAGAAAAAAAGTGAAGAACACTCAAGAAAACCAAAAGGCTTTTATTAATTTCCTCTGTCCAGCCACTGCACTGAATCAAATACACTTCCTATTATTTCCCCAAGAATGAATGACTCCCTTCTTAACCCCTCTTCCTACTTATATACACCATCACCCACATGACTCAGTAACTCATTAACTAACTAACTAACCAGGGGTTACCTACCAATACTCTTCCCCTGATGTTTCACTTTGCCTCAAGGTGATGGGTTTAACCATTTTTCTTCCACAGGGAGCATATTTGGGAAAGCTTTTTTCCTTTCCTTTCCTTTCAACTAATGTTTGAAAGGAAAAGCTGTTTGCAAAAAAATGTTGGTTGTTTGGGACAACTTATTGTAAACAGTTATTTATATATATATATATATATATATTATTTTGTGAAATATAAGCTATTTTCTTTAGTATGAAAATTTGAAGATTGTGATTATTTTTCAACAGTTTTTTTCCTCCTACAACTGATTTACTACATAAAAGCTGATTTTTTGTTATATCCAAACAAAATTAAATATCTCAAAATCACTTTTCAGCAAATTTACCCAAACAAAAATCTATTATGATTATGATCGATTGTAACAATAATCGATTATACATATAATCGATTATTGAAATAATATAATTTTTATAGCTTTCCCAAACACACCTTGAGTCCCACTTTTTTGTGGTGTGTAATACTGTAGTTATCTAACGAAAACCGTCCAAGGTTGATTTGTGTGTGGAGATTATGGAGAGGTGAGGCAATATCAAAGTAGCTACGATAACTCCTTCTTTGTAAACTTCGGTGAATTGTGTACTAATTACCGTGGACACCACATAAGTTCCAAGTACAACCACCAAACTAGCCGCAATATCTTTACTGCCAAACATAACAGCAGCGTCATTTTTTCCGTTGTTGTGACAGCTGCATCACTTGACTCATAGTTTTGCGTGTTTTCTCCTTTGAAAAAGTTGGAAGATCTTGTAGCTTGTTATTGGAACTTCAACAGTTCCCTTCCATGTGCACCAATCTTGTTGGCGCAAGACACCACCACTCTTTGGATCAGGAATCCAACGATGACTGGCCTTAGTCTACTCTACGCCAACTTTTCATGTTCAATAGGAAAAAAACATGGATTAGATCCTGTTTCTTGTTTTGAATTTGAGATTTTGCTTGACCACTAACCTTTAACTTCCAAGTGAATCCCACAAGGGTCAAATAAGAACCTTCTAATTATCACTTGCGGCCAAATCCCATCAAAATCCCCACCAAGACAATAAAAAGGAACAAGAAGCTTCTTGAAATCCTCACCTAGTATTTCGTAATTGACACCAAAAATAGGCTGAAAGAGAATACCATACCATAGCTTGCACTTGGGGCTTGGGTAATTTTGCAGCAGGTGCATTAAAGCATAGTTATTTGAATCTTACGATTCACGATTAGAATCTTACGATTTGATACAATTTGACAACCTACCGATATGTATCTTAAGATGATTCTAAAATGATTTTGTATCTTACGATACATGAATGAATTTATACGATTTTGTATCATCGATACAATTCATATGATTCATTATTGTTTTCTTTTTTACCTTAATTTACCAATTCTCTTGAAAAATTGAAATGTCATATAAGTTTAAATTGTTAAATAAAAGGAATTGAAGGAACAACACTGATTTTTGGGAGGCTCTTTGCTGAACTGTGCAAGCAGCCACTTCTCTTGGCCTTGAGGCTGTTATTATTTGTATTTTGTATTGAAGCTTATAAGCTACTATGTATCTATGTATGATTTCATTTTTTTACGTTTTTTATGTTCAAATATGTTATGTTTTTATTGATTATGAATCTTATGATTCCTGATACAATTCGCTTCATGATATGGAAATTAGGCTTTCCGATACACAAATTATATCCAGACTCAACTACTATGCATTGAAGCAATTTGGGTAGTTTTATAAATTTAAATCTCACTCGTGTTCACTCCCAAAAAAACAAAGTTGACCAATTGCTTGCTGAATTGCAGAAATTAGTGATGTTCCAACTTGCTTTCTATTTAAAATTAGCCTTTAGCCCTTTTACCACCATTTTTCTTGTTCCTCTTGGCTTTGCTCCTGTATCATTTACATACTACTCTTCGACGTAGGTTCAAAAGTAGTTGCAGGTACCTTGAAGCCTAAGGGAAGGAAATCCTTCCGTCATGCTCAAGCCCACTTTACATTTTTGAGAAGCCCATTCCTTCTTCCCAACAATTTGAGCCATGACTAAGTTAAAAGATGGGTCCATTTCTGTATTTTTTACATTGTCCCTGATTCTTTTTCTTCATGAGTCATGCTTGGACCTTGAGTATGTGAAACTACAACTTATGATGTTCATAGCTTCATCATCACCGATGTCCCATTTGCCTCCAACCAAGATCGAGTCTGTTGCTTCAGTTGGTGGTGGTGGGGCATCTGGCCTATTCAAGACCCACCCTTTTCTTGTTGTTGATTCTGCCCTTTTCAATGTCAACACTATTGTATGTATGTCATCACCAACACAACAACCATTGATGTTGAGACTACCCTAAAAAAAAAAACCCATTTTTGCAGCATTCTTTGCAATTGTCCTATTTGATTCTTTCTCTCTTTTCTCCTAGCAATGTTCTTTGTTGATTTCTTGGACCCATTCCTCATTCTGTCATTTCTATTTGCCTTTCTTGTATGAGGTGTGCTCCATACTAAGAAACTACAAATTCTAGTCGTCTTTGAAGCTAAAGATTTCCCCATCTTAAGTCTCTTTTTCTTTGTCCATCCACCATTTCAAATTCTTCTCTGCTGCCATGATTCTTTCCTTGTTGCCTTTTGTCATCAGTTTCATCTCCTGTTATCTTTTCTTGCTGCTTTTCATCTGCTTTTGCTCTATGCTCCATTGGTTCTTGGCTCTCCTCCTGAATTTCATCTCTGCCATTGTTTTCTTTCTCTTCAGGTTCTGAATACTAAAGATAAACTCCAAGCTCTGGTTGGAACAGCTTGAGCACATCCTTCTCTAAGGGGAAAAATGTCAAATTTTGGATGTTCTTCTTCCAAGAAAATCACCAACTGAGAGTGTCTTCTCTCAGAGTACTATCCAAACCAAAGATAGCCTCCGTCTCATCAAATCTTGGAATCATCTTTCCTTCAAATTTAATAATCATCTTTCCTTCAAATTTAATAATCATGTTCACAACCACACAGCTCCAGGATCAGAGTATGGTGATACTAGTTAATAAGCCTTCAAGCACTTGGGATACCCTCCGATAAAAGCTAGTTGTTAAGGAAGGAGAACCAAACACTTAAATATTCAACCAAGCATCCCATATTACTCAATGTGGGACTTAGGCATCCCATAATACCCAAGTCCCTATCATCCCAAAGGGTTTAGGTAAAACATGACCCTAAATGCCCCAGAGTTAAATATAATCAATGCAATAAAAAACCATAAACAAAACAACGAGATAATTTATGGTTAATCATTAAAACTATTTCTTTCTGTTTTGTACTTATGTAACAACTTCAAAGCAATTTTAAAATCAGCATTAGAAAAAATTTGAGTTTCATATCGACTAAAAATAAGAATAAGATTTAGTATATAAGTGGGGGACAATTCTCACTTTACAAGCTGATTTTTAAGTATGAGTTAGGCCCTAACCCAAATTAATAATACTTGGTATCCAAAAAAAATTCATTTGAATATCACAGATTATTGTGGAGTTATCTGTCTAAACATAGAACTCATTCTTTCAAAAGTAATTGTACTAGAATTATCCAAACCCACCCATTTTTTTTTCTAGTTATAGAAAAAAGAGAGAGGAACAAATTGGAAGATGTATAAAATGCACTACTAAAGAATAAATTGTCTACTTTCAAGCATTTGTTGTGTGTGTCAGATTAGCTTATTTTTTTTAAAAGTGATTTATTTTTATATCAGCTTTCCAAGAAAGCTTTTGAAAAAATATGATTATTTCGCTAAAACAACAGTTACCAAACATGCTACCCTCTTCACCTACTATAGGGGCTTAACAAGGGACACCGTGATACAAGAGTTGAGACTTATGCAATAGAGTTTGAGAAATCTAAGATAGAAAATGGAGACACTTGTAAAGCTGTTAATCTTATCTGGTCATTCTATTAAGTTCTTTTTTTGGGTGAAAAACAAGTAAGCAAATCTAAACTCCTAAACTTGACCAAAAGGATGAAAATCAACAAATCATTTATGTTGTAGAGTTCACCACATTGGAATATTGGATCCCAACTTTCAACATCCAATAAAAGTCAATATCATAAAAACAAACAATCAAGGATACATTTCTAAATCGCCTAGTTATTAAGAGATTATAAGCATGTCAAACTTTTTAGGTACTTAAATAGAATACATTTACTTATTGTTATTCTAAGTAGTAAAATATAGGCTAAGAATTCTTTACTTCACAAATTTGAGGGATTCAAGCTTCTACCATCTTTCTAAACAGGAAATTGCAAATGAAACTTGAAACTTTCTTAGAATACCTTACCTTAGCATGAATGAACCTTTCCTTTAATGAAATAGAATCGTCATGTTTTGGTTTTCTTGCATGAAATAGCTCCTCTCCATTTTCCATGGATGAACTACATTGTAAATGCTTATTAGCATAAGTTCAAACACAATGCCATCAATTTTAGCAGTACTTACCCAGCACGGGTGTCAACAGTTTGCAAATTACTTGGTGAATGCAGTTGCTCCTCCCAAACTGAGTTTGCAAAAAGATTTCCTAATGACTTAAACATACTTATGATAGAGGGATCCCAGACTTTGACATCAAGTGTCAGTGATCTTACCTGACAAAAATGTTTCCCAACTTAGCTGCAAAAGTAAGAATTAAAATAAAACAAAAAGATCTTGTTTTCCCCTTTACTGATAAAAAAATCATTTTGAAAAATGATAATGTTGAAAAAGGGGAACACAAATGAGAGGAAAAAGAAGAAGAAAGTAATGTTAGACTTGGATACTAAAAATAATTCTACAAACAATTGGTACAATTGCTACAGGTTTTGGATGATTGTCAATTTACAATGCTGTTTGTTTTGTATTGTTTGCATTGGTAGTCGCACAATGATAAATTAATATTGTAAAATTCATTCATACATACATACACAAACACACACACCTTTAAGGATCCACTTCAAGAGCAAGTCTTGTTTAACATTTAATAACTTTTTATAAACATTGGATTTCATTAATCCAACCATTTTTATATAATTTAAAAATTACTTGCTATTTCATCAATAACTTTATTTTGATAGAATATACCTATGAAAGATCAATTTATCTAAGGTTTGACATGCATAATCATCAAGATTCAAGATGGATATCACATGATTCAACAATTGAATTTGTAAATTTTGTATTCAATAAAAAGTTAATTAAGGGGAGTAAATGTCAAAAACTTACTCCTAAAGTAAGTTTATCTCTTCCCATATGTGTGTGTGAGGGGATTATAATGTGAGAATGAGAAATAAATATTAATCATTAGATCTTACCATGAGTGATTAAGATTAAAACACAAGTTATGTGAATTTTTTCAAAAAGTCACATGACTTTTTTAAGTAATCACATGAGATTAAATTTTGATCATGCATGTATGACTGTATGGTCCAGGTTTACTCTTCTCATTCTCATAAAATGATCCTATCACTATATGTATAAGGCATATCTAATTAGAGCTCAGAAGGTGAAAAGAGTAAATCTTGACTAGACCAACCATACATGAATGATCAACATTGCTTTAATTAGTTTTAATCTCAGTCATTCATTTGAATTTATGGTAGTGATTCTCTCTTACATTCTCATCTCTAATTTGATTCCATATATATATATATATATATATATATATGAGGCAAGCAATCGTACATTTGAATTTTATTGTCCTTATTTCTCACCATAACCAAAAGTCCTCATTTGATATATTCCCTATATGAGTTATGTGTATGCATTTTTTACTTATTTGCGTACTCTAATTTATTTTAGATTGGTTAACTATAGTTAATTTGTCTCGACATTTTGTGGTTTTGGGACTTGTTAGATGCGAACCTTAAAGAAATAATTTAGTTCAAAAGAATTCTGTCCACATGCACTTACTACTATTATCATTCTCCATATATATATTGACAATTAAACTTTAAATATATAATTGTTGGGATGCAAACAAAGTTCCACTTCGTTTAAACAAGAGGATGAATATGAGTTTATATACACAAAATTGTCTTTATTGGTAAAAGGCATTTTGAATGATGTTCAAAAGCAAAACCGTAAGAATTTAAGCCCAAAGCGGACAATACATTACCATTGTGAAGATATGTGTGTGTGTGAAAACCCCTCGGTGCACAAGTGGTATTAGAGCCAATGGTCAACCAGGTAACCAATTCAACAAGTATGATAGAGTTGACTAGTGGATTCGGGTATAAGATCCCTTATATCGAAAGTCTTCCAAGTGGTAGGTTCATGTGTTGAGGAGAGTCTTCCCTCCATCTGTAGAGGATAGTACTTAGAGTGTGACTAAACTCTATGAGCCACCATTAGATATATTCATGAATTGATAGCATTCGTTGTAAGGGAGGGTAAACCATGGTCCTTTGTTTGAGGAGAGGATTGTTAGAATGCAAACAAAGTCACACATCATTTAAACAAGAAAATGGACATGGATTTATATACACACAATTGTCTCCATTTTAAGAAACCTTTTGGGTGATGTCCAAAAGGAAAATCGTGAAGACTTAAGTCCAAAACAAACAATATCTTGCCATTGTGAAGATGTGTGTGAAAACTCCCCGATGCACAACAATAATTTAATTAATTTATATTTTTAAGTGTAGCCATTGTTACCTAGAAGCGAGGGCTTTGAGGTAGTAGATACCAGATCCTCTAACCCTGTCTATAGCTTTTATTTTGGTAAAATTGATAAGACACGAACCATATACAACATTAAATTGCAAGATTAAATGTGTGACTTCAAAGACTTACTTTTGATATATGTACACCAAGATTTCGATGAACACCAGAACATTCGATGCATATAAGGATGCCAAGGTTTAGGGATGCCCAGTCTGGTTCAGGTTTACCACAATCAGCACATTTGTCATTCCCACTCACCTTTCTAAGAGCATCAATTGGCTTTTCAATTCTTATACTGTGCTTATGCAACTGCAAACTTCTAAACGAACGTAACTGATTAGGGCTGGAATTCTTGGATGAAGACTTTATGGTCCCAGTGTGTTCACCATCTGGGGAACTTCCTAACTTATCAATATTGTCGTCAGAGTGAGAGTCATCGTTTTCTGAGTCAGCTGAGAAAGGCTGTCACAATTGTTTTACAATTATAGTAATCAAAATTGATATGGGCATCAGAAGATGCACTTAAAATAAAATATCTACTACGTACCATTCCCAATGTCTGGACACTCAACAAGGAGGCAATTACTCCATTTATCTTTTCCATCCAATCCATTTGGTCCACTGCATTTTCTGCCTGCATTGCTTCCCTCATTATTGTTGTAAGGAATAATAAATGCCCAAACTATAAACTGATGAAGTTTTGGAGCAAGTACCTGCAATGTATAGTTCTTTGATGGAGAAATAATCCTGAAGCAGAATCTTAAATCTGACTGATCAGCATCAACCTTGATTGTTGATGTCAGCAGGTTTACTGTATGACGTGCTTCATCATGGACACCCCCATGGTAATGAGAAGAAAGCCATCGACTCAGAAGCCCAGAACCATCGCCACTAATCCTCTTTGGAGATGGTTGATTGCTGCCCTGAAACGGGATGCTCAGCATTTATTTAGAAGAATGAGCATTACCTAGGTTATTGCATTAAAATTTGAGTTTTAGTTGGTGACTTACATGTGATCCACTCCATGGTTTGCGGTAGTAATACAACATTCCTCGACTGTCAAGAACAAAATACCTTCTTTTCCAGTCACCTCTCAAATTGGAGGATCGTTTTGAAAGGTATCCTTGTCGAATGATTTGAACCTAAATTTGCACACATAATGAATAAATGACAATGGACAAGACTCAGGACTCAAAATATTTGCCAGTAACAAAACCTGGTTTGAGAAGTTGTGAAATAAAGTAATACATAATCTCATACTCATAGCAAGAGGAAAACATTGTTTTCTTTACCTTTCCGTTTGCAGCAGATTCCATAACTACATCTGCCACTTCATTTGATATCCTAGAAAATGGATGTGCAGAGTCTCTACTAGGGGAACCATAAGGACCATTCAAGGACAACCTACTTTCTTCGTAAACGTGTCTTTTATAGTCTTGCATTCTTTTATAAAGTGAAATTTGCTCCTTATTGTAACTTTCTCTCGACTGATGTACATAATCCATAACCTGCAACATAGCTGAGTCAAATATTTTGGCACTCTATCCCTTCCTCTTATGAATCAAGTTAAGAAAAAGGTTCACTTTTTTCAATGACAGTTAGTGATGCCCACCCTTGGATCAATATCATGCCTCACAGGAAGGACTATTAGGCCTTATAATTTCTCATTGTAGCCACAAAATTGTAGCAAATCATTTTTAATTAAACCATTGAAAATTATTTCTACAAGAATAAAAAAGGCACCCCAGATACAGCATACAGGACAGAAAGTCTACTATTCAGTCAATAGATCAGGAACACTAATCTTAATTTGAAACCAAAATTTTTGTTCTATACTTGAAAGTAAATGTGTCACTCTGGTTAATTGGTGGGTTTCACATCTGGATGACTGACTCTACCAATTATTCAAGGTTGAGTTTTGACTTTTGAGGAAGTACACTATCCTAACAATTCCAAATGTGTTAAATTAACCTAATAGTCAGATAGTAGATACATTAACAATGTGTCTTGGACTCTTGGCTGGTTGATCACCCTTGGTTTTTAGTTTTAGAAAAATCAAAAACAAAATGACATGTATTTATCTGTGGAAAGAACTATGTGTACTGTCAGTAGTCAAATTATAATAAAAAAAATAGGGAACTAATAGTAAAACCTCACTAATGAAAGGTTCCATCTGATGTAGTAGCTGATACCCCTGCAAGAGAAGAAATTTCAGATACAGCATAAGTGCAATATTGCATATGTAGAAAGTTCCATATATGTGATTATGCCATACACCTGTTGAAAGTGTCGAAGATGAGCATCCATAATTCCAGCCATAGCCTCTAAAAACTCAAATCTCTTTTTGACCTCAATGTTATTAAGAGTGCCAACCTAGATGATTAAATGTCATGTGGTTAATCCCTAATGATATACATCTTTTATTTTCTAAGTATAATCTCTTATGCAACTTAAATTACCAGATTGAAACGGGCTTCCTCAAATGATGCTCTTGCATCCTGCAATTCCTGGAATGTCTCTATACCAAATTAGATTCAAAAAGGATCATATTGACTCATGAAAAGCTATTTGACTAAGTTCCGAAACAAACATGCCAAAGAAAAGCTGCTGGAAATACCTCTTCTATGACAGTGGCAATGTCAATCCTAGTGCTTTTTCTTAGTGACATAAACTTTTCACGTGCCTGTAGCACAAAATCCACATTGCTTGCAGGTTATGATCAAGAGATATGTAAGTGAACTTTCCACAGCACTACATACACACAAACTCATGCATCATGCTCCTTCAAAAGTACTGCAAACTCAATTTGAAATTTTGATATGTACTTCACCAATTAAAATGCAAGTACTTTTTGAATGTAGTCTCCAGGAATTGTGTTAAAAATCGATTATGCCAAAAAAAATGCTACTACTTCAAGGTTCTATCAAATGAGAATAACTGAAAGATCAATCTTGACATTAAAACCTGAACTCTTACTCCCTCAAAAATCAAATTTTGATGCATCAACATAAAAATTCAACAAGTGAACTGGAGAATTCAAATTATAAATCCATTGAACCTATTCATGGTGATAATTCATTGACTAGGAAGCATATAGACAATACAAGCATTGATTGAACTGTGAATTGTGAAAACTAAATCATATTGATAATCATACTCCTGGTATGAGTTAACAAGAGAAGCACTTGTGCTTCTTATTTAGTCAATTGTTTATGTCATGTAACTAAACACATGTAGCAGAAGCGAAGAAAAGAAAATCTATGGATGAAGAGTGCATCACACTGTGTAACCTTCTTAGGAAAATGAGATGCACCTGGTCATATACAAGGGAGGCTTTATCAAAACGTTTACGAGCTTCCTGCAAGTAATGCTTGATGCATTAGAATTAAAAAACAAAAAACACTATTGCAGTCATCTGGAGGCAGGAAAATATGAATGTATTATCAGATACGGAAAGCAAACCTCAGGCCAAAGAGTGAACATTGGTAATCTCATCATGAATAGGTTCAATTGATATTCATCCAATGAAGTATAATTTAATCACAGTTTTTATAGTAGTCATAATTTCAACTTTATTGTTTCAATACCAAAACAAGATTGCAGTTAGAAGCAGGAGATAAGGTCACCTTTTAATCATTTATATTTAAATGAACAGAGAACTGTTACTCTCTGTGAGCCTAGGAAGTAAAACATTATTTGTTTTCTTCATGCACGATGCTAAATGACTGAGCTTTTTGTAAAGAATAGAGTGCTCCAGTTCTTTTCTTCAGGTAAAAGTTGTCATCTAGGAGAGAATGAAAATATTTGGACCTGTATGTGAGAGAATACTCTTCTCAATGTTGGCTCTTTTGTGTTCAGTTATTTCTGTTTTCTGTAGCTGTCCTAATCAGTGTTTTATGTTTTCAAGTAGCATCAGTTAGTTAGTTGCAAGACAATATAACTGTCTCATTTAGTCTTGTTGACCTTCTGCACTATAAATATTTCTTGTAAGTTGAAGCTTATATCTGTACTACAATTTTGCATTTCAATACAGAAAACCTTTACTAAATTCTATCATTTACATCAACATTGTAGGTTGTTTTTCAATTGAGTAAACAGTCAAGCTGCCTCTACCTTTACTTTAGTTCATTTTGATGTTTGTGGTTTAGTTACATTTGTCCACTTTTGGGTCAACATATTTTGGTACATTTATTGACAACTACTCTCCATTTATTTGATTATGTTTGTTAGAAATTCAGAAGAGAGTTTGAGTTGAACGAGATCAGAAAAATTGCATTGCATTATGAAGATATTACATAGGGGTTAACTTGTAACTAATTGTTGATTCAACAATTACTTACATGAAAGTGATTGAAGTAACAGTTAGACTCGAGAGCTTGCAGAACAAAGAGCACAAATTTATTGACAACAACAATTCTAGAATTAAACCAGAATCTGTAGTATTGCTAACACAAGCTACTGTCCTAAAAACAATGATCCACTCGTACCCTCTCTAAATGCTCTACTTTCCTATATCCATATTCCCCAAATAACTTCCACCACAAATTAAAAATGCCCTATAACAAATAAAATCAACTCAGATAACTGCCACACCCATTAGGCCGTTACACAATTGCCCTACTGAGTCTACCTTCAATTCCTCCTAACATACACCTCTAATGGTTGTCCAACAGAAATCGTTGTATCAGTAATAAAATCAAAACACAAAACATACAGAAATCTGATCCTTACACATTACAACCAGAAAGCAAACAAAACTAAGAACCAACAGATTACTACGCTACAGTGTATTATGTGTGAGTGTACTTTGATATAATCAGATGATGTTTGCAAAGCGTGTTTGGCTGGGCTTATTTGTACAGGCTGAAAGCTCAATAGCTTCATATTGAGAGACCGTGTTAGAATATTAAATTTTATCATTCAATAATTCATGTTATAGTTTATAGCCAACCATAAATATGTTGATTAGCTTGTGTTAGGCTACAAGTTAGCTACTGATTACTAGGCTCTAAGTTATCTTCTAATTAACTCCTAATTGCCCCCTTGATTACTCCACTAATGAATTGTAACCAAGCTAGGAATAAGAAATTGCGTATGGGTAGCACATGCTCTTTATGAATTACTTCATCCAGCGATCTATATCTCCGGAGAATGAGTTAAATAACTAATTTGTTAACTCTTCTCCATATCCACATGTTCCTAATATTATTAACTATTTAAGGTGTTCCTTCTTTGCTGCACAAACTAGTTCAAATATATAAAAGCATAAAACAGAACTGAACTAGTGATTTCATTTCATATGAGATTTCATGTGAAATACAAATGAAGTCTTGTCACATACCAAGACCTGTTCATACAACTTGGGAGAGGAAGGGCAACATCACACTACTTAAAGACTTGGAAAGATCCACTAGAGAAACTACTGATTATTGAAGCTAATCCATATCATTAAGTATGACATCTTACTGTTCCATCACTTTAATGTATAATAATTAATAATCAACACTATTGTGTATCAACATTAAAAAAAAAAAAAAAAACTTACTACTCACAGTATACCTTGACTTCATGGATGTCAACATGGACAATGGGTACTAACCGGTCATTGAAAATGTGCTCAACCTAAGAAGCAATATTAATTAAGTCAGTATAAAAACATCAATTTGAACAACTGCCTCTAATTTAATAGGGAAAAAAATTTCCAATCATCATCAAGCGACAAATTATACTTGCTATAGATGCTCAAGTTTTAGAAGTTAAAATAAGCTTGGAGTTAATCAAAGGATTATTTGTCCTCACACTCACCATCAAAATGGTGTAGTTGAGAAGAAGCATTGGCATATTGTAGAACTTGGACACTTTACTCGCTCAGGCATCTCCACCTCTCAAGTTTTGGTATCATGCATTCATTAATAGTATATATTTAATCAACAGATTTCCTTCATCTATTCAATGAAATCCCTTATCAAAGACTGTTTCATCAATCTCCTGACAACAACTTTCTCAAGATATTTATATGCAACGCTTAGCTACTGTTTTCATAACTTGAAGTACTTAGGAAAGGACTGAAAGGTAAACCTAACACATTGGACCTATAAGGTAAGGACGTACAGTTGAATTAATCCTAAAAAACAAATTAACAAAGAAGATAATGGGTTTAATTGAACATAGCCATCAAAAAAGTAGGGGTAAATTCTCATGTCCTGAAAGAGAATGTAGACTACCTTTGGTTAATTAGCCTTCAAACAGAATCAATGAGAACATTGAAATAAGAGGATTAGGTTAATAGGAAGTCTAAGTTTGAAACTCCTTAATTCTGGAAGCTTTTCTTAATCTTGAATTTTCCCAATTTTAATTTTTGCTTTTGCCTTAATTTGATTCTCAACTGTATTTTCCAATTCAATCTTTAAATTAAATCCTTTTTCCTTTTCACTTGATTTTATTTAATTTGCTGTAATTGCAAAAGGCCAAAACATGCAGTCCCTGTATTATTACTAAAACGATACCGTAATCTGTATTGATCCTCAAAATGAACAACTTGTAGCTACTTAAATAAAGTCCCACTAGTTTTCCAAATGAGTGAAGCATGATGACTAAGCCAACTAGACCACTCCAGTCCAAAACTTTCAATCCTCCAAGGTCAAAAACACAAACAATTGGGTGCCTCCAATATCTCGCAATGATTTGTTTCTGTTGTATTTTTAGCACTGAAACAGAGCATCGTTGCCTCTGCAAGAGTACTGAGTTTTTTGGGATTCCCGTCCTCCCCTTTCTATCATCTCAAGAGTCACACTTCTGCCTTGGAGTTACAGGATAACAATCTTTGCCATCCTCATCTTTATCATTAGAGTTGTTTCAACTTTCAAACACTGCATGAGTAATGTAGTCCAGTGAGGAAAGCTAAGTCAAGATGCTTGAGGTCCAGAACTCCACCACTATTGATGACCCATCTCCTTCAATTTCTTCTTGTGTCACTGTTCTCGATTCTTTTCTTGGTCCTTCCAACATATTTTGATTCTTCTCTGCTAGCATGATTTTTTTCTTGGCTCTTGATCCCTAGAACTTCATCTTAACAATTGTTTTCCTCTTCCAATATGAAATATTGCTCATAGTTGCTAATGTGACTTTCTCCGCCTCCAAATCTCTTGCTAGCTATATTACTTGGTACCAAAATTTAGGCTTGAATGTATGGACTCTATACTTGAGGTTAAGCCATAAACCACCCAAAAAATACCTTAAAATATTATTCTTCTAACATATCAACTTAGTCAGAAAGAAATTCAAAGATCTCATTAAACTCACCAATATTTCCCTCTTGTTTCAGTTCTATCAATTCTTGATAAGGATTTTCAAAGTATATCCCCTGAACCAAGCCACTAACGCCAACTTGTCTCAAGTGAGTGTTTCTCCAGTTGGTTTCCACAATTTGATGTATGATAGACCCGGACTACACATTACAGCACATTATTGTCCTGAAGACTCACGTCTCCTGCAGAGAATATCCGCTGTTCTAAAACTTGCATATATAACCATGACTGTCCACTTACACCCCAATCGTAAATTAAACATTACAAAGCATAACTGTCATATGAAGTAACAGCCATTCACTACAAAGTATAACTGCCCATCCACACTATTCCTAAATTAAATACTGCAAGGCATAAATGCCATTCATTACACACGTCCTCTTCTAGAATAAACATTCCGAATAGCAGGTTTTGGAGCATTGTTTGGATTTCCAGCAAAAATATAAAAAACATATCCTTAACAAAACAATACACTGCTAAAGAACAAGAAAGACAATTACAACATTAGATAAATCATTACTTGAGACCGGAGCAGCTCCTTGTATGTACTGATTTCTCTCAATGCTATAGTAAATTTGGTCATAACAGGTCCTGGGAATACCAAACAAAAATTATCAATAGCGATAGCCAAGATAAAAATTTCATTTAATGAGACTGCATCCAGTATATTACGTACATTCATAGGAAGCACATGGGTTAAAAAAAGCACAGCAAAGAATAAAAAAACAAGAAATGTTTTAGAATACTGAAGCAACTTCAACCATATTTCCTAAGGGATTCTAGAAGCTTATTTCCTGGCTTAAAAGTATCACGGCAACATTAGGATTTGTTATATTCAGCCTATTTTTCATGTCAGTTTAGGGCTTATATAACCCAAGTAATCTTCAGATAAGCATATTTCCAGTTTTTTCTTCTCACTAAACATATCACAGACAAGGCAAGTGGGAGGGAAAAGACCCATAAGGCTTACCTCCCAAAGCAACAAAATGAGGATCATTGTGCCCTCCTCCAAAATTTTCTATGGCACTTGCAAATGCAATGTCCCCGTCATAAGCCTCGCCAAGACCTTCCCTAAATTGTTAAAAATACCAGGAAACAAGAATTTTTAAGAATGCAAGAACTGTGGCTATAGCAGTCAAAAGTATTCCTTGATTAGATCAAATATCATGGCACAAACACAAATTGTTATGGTATTTGCAATACATGCATAAGAACTACTGTTTTTTTAAAGAATCTTAAACAGTTCACATAAAACACGAAAATCGAAAACCATTAGACATTAGCTTTCTTTCCCTGTTCCTACTCTATTTTATACAACTAGTGAACTCAAGACCTAGTGCATCCACCTTGTCCGAGCATATATTTATTTGTACATCCAAAACTTGAAAACTTACCAAAATTATATGCTTAAAAACACTTTATATATGCTTTGAGGTGTTTTGCTGAAACCATGAAGCAGTACAAGAGTTTGTAGCTACTTGATTGTTTGAAATTTTTTAGGATGGAAAGATGATATAAGAAAAATCTCAATATGAGGTTGTAACTCCCTCTTGGCACATTTGCTTGCTTGTCACCACATCAACCTAACCCAAGACACAAAATTATAGTGTCGTCTGAATAACATCATGTATTCAACAAGAGATCGAAACATCATAGAACTTGAACATCAATACCCTTTCTATAAATTATTTTAAACTGTTTAGTGGCTCAGCTGAGAGCATTTAAGGTCAAGGACCTTGTCAGGAACCCCTAATTAGGAATTGGGAAAAATACAGGACAGAATATTATTGAATAGAAAGAAAAGAACAAGGAATAGTAGAGCAATCTCTCCTCCAAGGGTTTTCCCTTCACAAAGAGCTAATGCTCAATTTAAAAAAGATACCCGTCACAATGAAATCCTTTCCCCTTACCACCTCCTCTTTATTTAACCCATTAACCCCCCAACTAACTAAACTAATCAATATTCTATCTGTCAATAACTCCCCCTTCTCCTTATATCCTAACAGGCCTCCAGAGAGACGCAAGTATCATGAGTTCTTGCAGGTTTCAAGTTTCAACATGTAGCTCCTAGAGATGGAATGAACTAAAGGAAGTTTATCAAGCGTGAGAGCAAACGAGGATACTTTTCATTTCTATTTATTTATTGAAGTACGTGCTTAATTAGGATAATGAGGATCTAGTTGTGCTTTCTTTTTCGGTAAATATCTAGTTGTGCTTAAAACTTGACGCTCTTCTAACCTTTATTCCAAAGTTATTAAGAGAACAATCCTATATAACTAGGCAACTAAATTCAAATTACAACGGGATTTATACGAAGAAAACTCACGTATACTTTCGACATCCTTTGTAGAACTTGCAGCATCTCACGCGCAACGATTCTGCACTTTCCTCCAAACACTGGAGCTGCATCCACAATATTCACACGATTTATCAATGAATTTAGCAACCTATTATATTACCCTACCAACCACAAAACACATTCTCTAGTCTCAACACTAGTACATTATTTCAATACAAGTATACAACACGTCTTCATCGATTTAAACATAAACAGGTAAAACAAATCGCGAGATGCAGAATGAGTACACTGCACAAACGGCACCGTTCGAACACAATCGTTCAATTAAAGATTCAAACGAAGACGCCACGGGAAATTATAAACAACGAAACGGAAGAATAAGAGGAGAACCTGCTGGCGGAACATTGGAGTGTCATCGAGATTTGCGAAACGCATTTTCGAGAAATCTTCGTGTTCGTGTTGGTCCTCGCAGAGAAAGGAATCGCTATGTGTCTAACGGTTGGTTGGAGAGAAAGGAAGGAAGAGAAAACAGAGAGAGAGAGAGAGAGAGAGAAAGGGAAAGTGAAAAATAAATAATAATATTTGGAGCGCGTTTGGAGGGAGGTTGGGACTTGGAAGGAAGACGGTTAAGAGTGTTTGCGATATTTCATGTCTGTCGTTCACTCAAAATTTAATTTCACCCGCCATTTGTTTTTTCATTGGTAGGGCAAAAACGACGTGTCTTTTTTGGTTGGCATTGGCGTGTTACGAAACGACGCTGGCGTTATGACCTGTCCCGGGGCAGAGCAGACACCTCTCGCTCTCAGATATGCGCATCCACCGTTTTCTCACTTTCCTCTGCTCTGCTGCATTAAAAATGGGTTGCTTTCATTCATCCATTGGTTCACTCTTTAATCTTTAATGCTACACGTGAAATTGGGAGCATTATCCTTCCTCCATTCATTAAACTGGGAAACTATTACAAATTCTTACTGTATTCATCTTGATCAAGCAGTGAATTTTTTTTTTTTTCACAGCTCAAGCAGTGAAAGTTTACTACAAATATAATAAATAACCTTACATAGTTAAGGACGGCATTCAGACTAAAATTTAATGAATATCCGTAAATATTATTTGTAACGATATTTATTAATTAAATGAGCTTGGGTTCAGTAATTATTCACAAAAGTAT
Organism: Cajanus cajan; assembly: GCF_000230855.2. NCBI lineage: Eukaryota > Viridiplantae > Streptophyta > Magnoliopsida > Fabales > Fabaceae > Cajanus > Cajanus cajan. The sequence continues at coordinate 77,492,646 of NC_138518.1, forward strand.
ATATGGATTTTTTTTATGAGTAACTATATGCGAATGTTATACTTCCGATTACCAACCCTAATTATAATATATATTTAGGTTTAATTAATTGTTTCGTCCATATATCTCCATCATTGTTTTGTTATAATCTCTATACTTAAAATTTTTTATATTTTAGTTTCTATAGAAACCAAATGTTATATTTTAGTCTCTGTAATTAGTTATTAATTATAGAAGGATAATAAGGAACAATTCTTAATTATTCCTAAAATTGCAAATTCAATAATAAAAAAAGGTAACAAAGTAATCAACCAACTAATTGTAAATGTACTATTTTTCATTGTTGTTAATTCATAGATGACAATTATAATAATAATAATAATTATTATTATTATTATTATTATTATTTAATTTTTTTAAGAGAGCTGACAGTAATTTTTTAACATTTCTATTTCTTTTAAAAACAGAGCCTAGATATCGTACTTTTGATATTGTCTCCTTAGAATTTCACCTCAGTATCTTATGTCAACCTTTGACGCAAACTTTTATTTTGTAAATTATAAAAATAAAATCTCAATTTTGATTGAAAGACAATAAAAATATATAAAATATTTCATCCAAGTTTTGTCCTTTTTTTATGGGTATTTATATTTTTTTCTTTATTTAATTGATACAGCAATTCTTAGCGAGGAGAAAAACAGCGTCGCAATACCTCGATTTGCAATGCACTTTGTGGATTAGGATTATCATGTAACTAAATCATGAATGATTTTGAGAATGGGTCTTGGTCGTAAATCAGTTTTAAAATTAGTCTCTGCTGCTGTGCTACCGCTGCGGCTGGAAAAAGACAAAGGAAAAAGAGAGAGAAAATATATGCTGGCATGGAGACAAATAAAGAGACTGTTACAGGTATGTTGAAACATGACTGCTAATACAAAATGTTTATTGTGTAATGAGCCAGATGAGACCCTTCATCATGCGATGCGTGATTGTAAATGGCCCTTTCGATGTTTTTTAATTAGTTTGTGTATTTGGCCCTTAGCCAAGACCATTCAGCAAAAACAAGGTATGTAGAAATACCAAATAAAATTATAATATAAACACCAAATTGTCTTGAAATAAAAATCAAACTACTTTGTGAAAATAGCTCAGAATAACTTGATTTGATTCTTTTAAAACAATTGATTGAATCATATATGAGTATGACATAGATAACTAAATTGAACCGATCCAGACCATTTTATAAAAAACGGTTTGTTTTTTCACAGCCTAGAGACTGTAGGGGAACCAGCTGCAGAGGATCCATGTCTCCGTGTATTTCGTTGGTGTGGGAAGGTTAAGTGAGGAATATTTCCTACTAATTCCAAGTGAATGCTTTCCAACATAAAATCACATTCTTAACCGTAAACATGTACTGCATTTGTCAACAATGGAATTAAAAAACTTGTAGCTGAAATTCGAAATATTCCAATTAGAGGAAAAAATAAAATAGACTTTACTTAAAACAGGCTAGGTGCATGCTTGACGGAGCCGTCACTGATTATGACATTTGGGAAAAAATGGATACAAGACCTACACGTAGCGTGTGCGAATGTTCTAGCATGGCAAACGTAAAATCAACCTGGATATGTCGCAATTCTTCCATTTGGTCAAAGTTCGTGCACAGCACAACTAGGGCAGGAACGGGCGAGTACTTTCAGATTCCTTACAATAATACTTAAGTGGCCAAACTATAAAGTTATATAACTGTCTTTTTCTCGCAGTCAAGTTAAACAACCTTGTTATGTGAAAAAATTGTGACAGGAACTCAATTTTACTCGCCATTTTCTAGCTTAGTTGGAAAGGACATTGGCATCTTGAACCTTATCAGCTTAACATACAATTCCAAAGACCCGCCTCCTAAAATGTAGCACTTTTACCTATCGTGTGTGGCTATGTACTAATATATAAAGGCAACTAACTATATAATCTCCTGTTTGCTTTTCTCAAAGAGGGTGTTATAATTATAACTACAGCTAAGCTCTGTAGAGTAGTAAAAGTAACAACCTCACTACTTATTTCAAATCCTACGGCAAAATAAAAGTAGCAAAAATGATTTTTGTACACCCACATGGTATTTAACATAGTGAGAGAGCAAAATATAAATGTGATAGATGATGTGATAAGAAGAGAGATAGAAAAATAAATGAGAAGTGTTGATAAAGTGTTTAAAAATATGGGATGCCTAAAAATCATTACCCTAAAAGTAGTGACCGCATACAATCTCTCTACTATAAATTTCCAAATATGTAGACCTCCCAAAATTTGTACATAACATCTCAAAATTCATAACAATATCCAATAAAAGAAACCCACCACATCAGTTGTCAACAATTATTCAATTTGAAGAACCAAAAACCTAATCAAATATACTCATCCAAATATTCTACTCATAAAGCCTCCCTTGGCTTTTCTATCCTTCTTCATCCTATTTTCAATAGATGGGAATTCGATCATGTTATAAGCCAGATCCAGCACAATAGGATTACGGGAAATTGCCTGGAAAGCTGGGGGAAAGCCTGCAATGCGTGGTGTACACTTCACATTTGAATCACCCACGGCAGACTCATACACATCAAGTTTCTCAAGAAGGAACTTCTCCAACTGTAACAGGTATACATGTCAGAATAGATCAATAAATGCTCATCCAAATACTATTAACTCCTGAGATATTACTAATTTAATAGAGTCATGATAATGTATTATCATGACCTAAAAAAACCTTGTATGAGAACTAGAAACACATGTACCCGCTCAGTTCCGGTCAATGATATATTGGAGATCTTTTCAGATAGATTCTCTTGGGTCCTCTTCTCCTCCATTATCCCCAGCGCATGCTCTATACAACTGTTAGATCGGCACTCATTGTACAAGTCCTCTAACTCTTTCATCAAAATCTGTGAAACCAAAAAACAAGAAAAAAAAAGAAAAAAAAAAGACCAAACAAATCAAACCAGGGGCTTGACTATTATCGGTATGAATGTTAAAATGAAAATTGGACCCTTAAGTGAACTGTTTAGTGTAGAGAAAAAAGTTCAGAATTATAACTGTTAACTGGAAAATCAACAGAGTGAATGTTAATAACTTCGTAATTTGTTATATATGTATGTATTTTATTATAATCTCAATAGTTGAATTTTTAATCAAGCATAACTCTACACTTCTCCCTGTAAAATGTTCACTTTAGAGAATCCAAATTCTAAAATATGAATGTCAAACAACTACCATTAACCCACTAAGTTCCTGTCATAAATTTCAACATACAAAGCATGTTCTCAATTTAGAAGGATAAACAAAGTGAAGGGATTAACTTTCATAGCAAGAAGATGCAGACCAGATCCTGAAGTTGTGTGAAATCACTTGTTTGGCAGAAAAAAATAAACAAAGGTCGCATGTATAATTAACTCCTATGACCTAGCATAGAACCAAAGATTACTATTTTTATGAGACTGATCTGCCTAAGCAAGCCACAAGCACAATAGATCACCATCTTTAGATCTATAGCTGATTGGAGATCATTATACAAAAGGCCTCTGTTTGATTCTTTCCTATTGCCAGATGGATTGCCATCTTTGGATCTATGCCTAGTTAGATATCATTATACAATATACCCATGTTTAATTAATTAATTAATATTTCCCCCATTGATAACATTTGATTTCGCAGTTATGTAAGTTATAATGGAATATGAGACAGAGCAAATTTTAGTGCCCAACCAGATCTAGGTTATCATTTGAAAAAATATTGCAGTTGCAAATAATATTGCAAGCATTGATCAGTGAGATCCACCTATCTGATACTAAAAATAAATTATTAAAATTACCTTATTATCACCATCTAACATTTGAAACTTTCTTAAGGCATCATCAGCCAAATTGCGAGCACGGCCATATAATGCATATGCTTCAGCCCTCTTTCCAGCCACACTGTATGACTTTGCAACATAAAAGCACCTGCATGTAAGTTGGGTGCGTATATATCAATATATGTATCTTATGGTTGAAATAGAAACATCATCTAGACCAGATACAAATTTAGTTGTACTGGCAGCTCACTAATCATATACATTCATACTAGTCTACGACTCAACCCCACCTTCCCTTTCACCGGGGGCTCAAAAAGCAAAAGATAAGCAATCATCAAAGAGTACATTTGTCAAGGGGATTGTTGAGATCCCACATCAAGTACAAATATGGCCAAAATAAGGATCATAACAGTGAGTTAGCCTTTATCAGTTTCTAACATGTCATTAAAGCTTATCCAGTCTTAATGTTGAATCATCTATAGATATTTAATCTTGCAAATTTCACACTCCACAGACCTCCCAAAGGAGTTCCTAGTGTAATATAAAGGTATGAGCAGTCCAAATTATAAAGGTATGAACAGCCAGGCTCTTCCAGCAAATAGTAATTAATTAGTTTATTCTGTCAAACTTTCTTTTGCAAAATCCCACAAGAGCTTTAGTTTTTTTTTTTTAAGAAAATATATTTGAAAATCTAGTTTTCAGGGGAAAAAACTGAAAATATCATGACTTGAGTATTTGTACATTTAGTAAGAAATTAATGAATTAACTAAATTTCTAAGAACAGCAAGAAAATATTTGCTCCAAGGAAATAAACCTTTGAGCTCGAAAAGCCAAACTTTTGCATGAACACACTTCAGCGAAGCTAACTTCTTCTGGCTTTTTATCCCTTCCAGAACTGACTAAATCTGATAGATCGGCTGTATTCTGCCAAATGCATGATCAACACTAGCATTGTCATTCCAATTTGAGGTGCATAACATAAATAAAATGCAGCATCATAGAGGGCCTTTATGCAAAGAAATATTTGTTCAATTAATGCAAGTTCACAACAAAAACATGGATATCAACCTGTAGCAAGAGATCATATAGGCGAACAAGTTCTTCAGGTTTGGTGACTTTTTCATTTTTATCATCATGACGCTTTGCAAGTTTGCTTTTTGCAACCTTAACCAACAAGAGGTTGCGCTCAATGGTTCTTTCTCCTAGGACAGCACTGACAGCCTTATCAAGACCATTCAAATCATCTTTCACACTTTCTGTACTTCCTGTAGTAGCCTAAAATGTAAAGAAAAGGTAAAAAGATTTTGTTGATAATTCATAATTTAAAGCAAGAAGAACAAGTAATTTCCCATACCAAATCAGCCCGAATATAGCCCCTGGCTTCATGATATGCAGAAAATATTTTGTCAAAAATAACAAGTCTTTTGTCTGCTGGAATTGAGTCTGCCTGGGTACCATGTATATCTTTCTCCAGCTCCTGAGCTGAGAAAATTATTTGGATAGAAACATTATTTTATATAGGTAAAAGAAAAATTATCATATTCAAATCAAACAACCAATTACATTTTTAAAAAATCTTTAAAAAATTGTAAATCTTCTTTAGGTTTGACATCCACTTGAATCTCATAATTTCAAGTTTCAACAGCCACCATGGGCTGCTAAAAGAAGCTCAGAAGTCAGAACACTACAGCCATAAAATGTTTCATCATCAACAAGAAAGAATTTATCCAAAACTTGCATCATTGGTATCCACATTTTGAAAAGGCCAACTTCTAACTCATCAAAGTAAATGCCATCTAGTGTAAACAACATTGTAATTAATTAACTTTATCACAGCACATGCATGAAAGAAAATACAAAAAGAAAAGAATCTGATGCTGAGTAGTAAATGTCTTTTGCAGAGAGGAAAAAGAGATGGAACAAATATGAGGTTAAAAAATGAAATGATTATTGTTATGCATAATCAACAGATAACTTTATTTTCAACTTACTAGCCTGCTAATTTGTAAGGGGAGAAAACCACCAACCTTTCAAGATGGCAACCCTTGTTTTGGCATTTGATATTGGAAATCTGTGGCCAAGCCAAAGAAACTCTGTCATGGAAGCGGCCTGTTGAGATCTTGCCTCGGCCATGACAGCCTGAAACAAACATTATTCAATTCAGTATTTTTATCATAGGAAGTACATGCATGACTTCAGAGAAGCAGCATGGTTAATCATAAAAAAGTGTACATTAAAATAATACCAAAAGTGACTACACATTGTACGTTTACAGTGCATTTGGTTCAAAGGAGGGAAGGGGAAGAAGGAATTTTAATGGAGGGGAGGGAAGGGAATGATAGGTCCCCTTGTTTGGTTTGGTTTGCAAGATGAAGGAAGAGAAGATATGGATAATATACTGCTCAACCGTTATAAGCAGTAATAGAAGAGATGAGGTAAAATAAAATCTCAGAGCAATTTAGCCAAAGTCCGAACACTATAAATCACTTTCTCTACCCTCCTCTAAATCCCCCCAACATTGGAAGAGAGACAAAAAGAAGAGGGGAAGGATTTTAGCCCCTTCATTTCCCCTCCTCCCCTTCACTTCCTCTAACCAAAAACTGTTACAGGCAGGCATGATGCATATGAGGAATTACCAAGTTTTCTACCTAAGGACTCTGAAGCAAAGGGATTTAGTAACACGTATATAGGACCAACCATATTATTAGAAAAATGGAAGGATCCCAGCATCAAGTTGAATTCACTTTCACCCGGGAATTGAAAAATTAGGAATTCATGAGTTCTTGAGTGTGAGTGTAGCTTATTCAAGAAAATTTATCAACACTTGCAATATCATCTTATTTGCACATGATTGTGTCCCATCACTGAATAAAACATGAAAATGAAAAGTCTATCTCAATGCAACATTTCCTAATAAGGAATATATGAATATCATCTGCAAATATATGCATACTGATACTGTATTACTTGTTTTCCTTTTTCCTAATTATATACACAAGAAATTTATACCAACCTCTAATTTTGCTTTAAAAAGGTCTAATGCAGGACCTTCCACATCACCAATTTGTAGAAGTTCAGAGGCCTGTAGATTTGACTGGCCAATTTTGTGAAGGCAGTATCGGATACTAGGTTCTAGTTCCTCAACTCGCTCACGGCACAAAACTTGGTTATCCAGATCTCCATATTTCCCTAATTCCTCATATACAGCCCTATTAAATAAGTAAACACGGTTAGAAACTCAAGCAGGGTGAACAAGAAAAACAGAAGCATCCCAAAAAAGCTAGTGTGCTAGATCACACAAACTAAACAGGTGTTTGCCATTAGAAAAGATATATTATCAAATCATTCACAGAATTATCTCATTCCGAATAAATATAAGCTTGTTCCCTTTTTATTCTTTTTTGCCAAAAGGAGCGTCAATTTCATCTTCTTTTCAAGGCAATATGTACAAAGCATGGAAGCAGAGAATTTACCTAGCACTTTTGAAGTGCTTCAAAGCCACATCCCAATTCTGATCTTGCTCAAACAACAAACTCCCTCTCATATAGGATTCATAAGCCTAAAATTCAGTGAACAACAAAAGAGAAAGCATGTTCATTTTTCATCAACAAAAGAAAAATAGTTATCCACCGTAGATTAAAAAACCAAAGGCCAAAACCTCCAAAGTATTTACATTTTAAAAAGCACAAGTAGCCAAAAAAGTTTTTAACAAATTGAAAAGTAATTACGAAACAAGAACAGAAAAGGATTTACAGATTAAATTGGAACTAACACCCCTATAATACAGATATCTTGATGCACAAAATATATTTTATTTCCTGTAATTTGTTGTAGATTTCAATATGGTTTCCAATAAACTTTTTTTTTAATTTTAAATTCATTCTGAAACTTCCAATTTAGCATTAATTTAGAGGATCCCTAGAAATAAGCGGGAGAAGTTTCCAATTTGAAACCAATTTATCCAAGTAAAACCTATGAGATCAAAATTCTTATGTATTCCAAAATTGTACAATACATTTTAACATTACTATAAGTTATTTATACGCTACAATAATATCTTTGCATAATTTGTTCAACTGTTTTAAGTTTTATAAGATCTAATGCTCTACCTACAACATCATATTATTATAAATAATCCTTAACATATCACCTTAATATTTAAGCCCAATTTGTTTAAGTAAAAAAAATGAAACTTATACTAATCGTATTAAATTAAGAAAAGATGCTAACATGCAATTTTAAGGACAACGTGGAGACATAAATGTAACTGAGGAATGAAGTGTATTGAAACTTATCCCTGTTCAAGAACTTAAAGAATATTTTGGCTTTCTTAATTCTCATGTGTTGATGTAAAAGTTGCTAATTTTCTAGCTTTACTACCTATTTACATCAAACCAAACAGTTAAAAATATTAAAAGAAAATGCAAATAAAATTTATGATTCCATAAATAAAAGGAAGTATAGACATTTGAAACACTAGCAGGTTGATCTTCTCTGAGACAGAGGATTGTAAAAAAAATGCAACGGGGAAGGGGGAATGAAAAAATGCAGTAAATTAACCATAATTACATGGGGGGAAAAAGACATTTGAAATGCTAGCTAATTGATCTTCTATGAAGTAGTTGATTGTAAAAAAATGTGCCAAGAGAGGGGAAATAAAATATTGCAACAAATAAACCATAATTAGATGGAGAAATAAAAGACATTTGAAATGCTAGCTGGTTGATATCTGAAGCAGTGGGTTGTGAAAAAACTGCATTGGGGGGGTGGGGGGGTTGATTGTAAAAGAAGAAGAAGAAAATAAAAACTGCACCGGAGGGAAGGGGCAATAAAACATGGCAGTAAATTCACCATAATTAGATAAGGTAATAAAAGACACACCTCAGCTTCCAAAGATGTTCTAGAATCTGCCTTGATCGCACACAGTTGTGAAAACAAAGTTGCCCATTTTACTGCTTTCCGCAACCTACCAATCAAATATATACGTTGACGTGCATTTGGGCCATTTGGAAGCTGCCTTTTCTCCATGGCATGACTCCAAGCTCTCTCTGCTGTATAGAGAATTAGATGAAGAAACCTGGTTTGAGACCAAAACACTTCCAATGTAAGACAAATGTACAATTAAAAAAGTTGCCAGACAGATGAAAATATGATATATTTATTTTCCTTTCTCCAACAAGTCTTTGAATAACATTTTGAGAATAGCAGGAGGAATAAAGACAGATCAAGGTCTAAATGATGGTTTCATGTAAGTCTTTAGGGATTTGTTATGGGCCCACTCATGGGTCTGTGTGTATCACATAAGGAAGAAAAGGAAAGGGGTAGAATGGGAAATGACAGGGAAGGGAGGGGGAGAAGGCCAGGGTCACAGGTGATTAGGCTAATCACTGGGGTTGTTTGGGTGTTTCTTTATAAGTTTCTTAATAAATTCAGCTCCTGTCAGATTTAGGTTCAGCAGTTAACAACGTGCACATGATATAAGCTACAGAAATGCCAATAAAGATATCTAAAAGAGAAGTGATATACATACAACAATTTATACAGTATCATATTTTGTGTCTATCTATCTCCATCACATCATTTGTTACATTTCAAACTTGTCTCTTTTTCTCTTAGTTGTAAAATTTGTTGTACAAGTATCATTTCTCTATCTAAAAGTAGTTCAAGATAGCAACAACCCCAGAAATTATTGATAGCAACAAAGATAGTAAAGCCTAATAAGTAACAACCAATTGGAACCAATCTCTTTAATATTCTTGCCTTCTAAACACAATTTCAAACCGAGTCAACTACAAAAAGGTGCCCAAACTCGTATCAAAAAAAGAAAAAAACACAAAGTAAAGCATACCTTACTTCAGTGACGGTGGACTCAGTTATGGCTCTTTTTGCATATTTGCCACGACCATGGGTAAACTTTAACGATTTATATAACCTCCTTAATCGAGCTGTGCAATACCTCCTAAAATGTTGAAGAAAAAAAATACACCTATTACCAATCTATATAATATTTCTACATGTTAGCTAAAGTAACAGCTTGAATCAGTGGTTGCAACGATCACATAAATTGAATGGCTAGTCCATCTAGAAGACTCGAGGTCTTAAGCACCAAGAAGCACAAATTAAAATGGAAATTTGTTATTCACAGCATTTAGAGTAAAAGCAAAGCTGACACATCAACAGACATTTTTAGCTGCTCAGTAATTGAACTAGTACATCGTGTCTCCCAAATGAATCATTGTTGAGGAATTGAGGATACAAATTAACAAAATATATCTACAGACAGAAATAAAACAAAATGCTATTTGACATTATGTTAGCAACTATAGAAGCACATATACCTATAGCGAGCGTAATCTCCATGGCGCAAACCGTGCTGCATTTGCGCGGATTTCAGGAGCTGCAGTACTGGTGAATTATTAAAACAAAAATATTAATCACACCAATCATCAAAGTTTCGCTGCTAAACTCCGTATTTGTGATTTCGTAGGCAAAAGGAATGGCAAAGGAAAACGAATGGAACAGCATTGCAGAGCGAAGGAGAAAACAAACCGTTTATGGAGAATTTGGGAACGATCTGATCAGAATTCGTCGATTTTGGGGCGTCGATTTCCATAGCGGAGGCTTGGTTCTCCTTTCCCATCGAGTCTTGAATAGTTCAAATCGTTCGCCCAATCATCGAGCAAAAGAGAGAGAATAAAATTGAAGGTTCGTTTGAAAAGCAAACACGACGCTGCATGCAACAGATCTCGGAATGAGGATAGGGATTAGGGAATGAGACCATACCTGATGAGTGAGGAGCTCGAGTGTGGTGAAGAGGGTTGAGGTTGAAGCAAAGAGGTGCCGCAGCGAATGTTACGAACGCAGACAAAAGACCTCAGAAACAGAAAATGAATGAAACTGTGGATGGGGTGAAGACCGCCGGTAAACGGATTCAGTGTAGTCTACCCATCTGGTTAAAAGGGCCGGGCCCAACCCAGTTCTGTCTGAGCGATGGTTTGGGCCTTGCTAAATCATAATTATAAGAGTTTGAAAATATATTTTTAAAGAAAAAAAATTAAATGCATGTTTACTTTGGTTTATTTTAGAAAAATAGTTGGTTGGTTTTATTATTAACGTTGAAAGAGAATTTTAAAAAAATAATAATTCTTAAAGAAAAATAACAATCTATAATAAATTTATAAGGACGAAAATCTAAAAATATCTATTGACCTAAAAAAAAATCTTAAGCATTTATAATTATTCGATTAACCTGAAAAAAATTAAAGTATTTATAAGTATTTTTAACCATTTACAACATTGAACAATTTTTTCATTTATACATAAAATTGGAGGAGATGACAAATAATATTTTTTTTAACAAAAAAAATGTTAAAATTATAATTGTTTATTGATCAATTATGAACTTAATTGACTCTTTTAGACCAATTTAACTTAAGTAAAATATAGTTCAACTTCAATTATTTAAACTTTGGATTGAGATAAATTTAGTTTATTAGATAAATTAAAATGGAACAAGACAAGATCAATTTTTTAAAAGACTTTTTGATTTTTACTTACCTTTTTAATGTATGTGCATGAAAATAAATTAGACTTTTTTGTTTTTATTATAATAGTATGAATTTAAAGTTACATAAATACATATGTACCACTAAATCACATTCACATATGAGAATGAAAGTTTAAAAAAAAAAGTGTATTAAATCATGATTTTATAAGACTTTTTAATATAAAATAAAGTTTTGTGAATTTTAAAAGATTTTCATATCAACGTTTAAAGAAAAATATGTAATACTCGTGGTTATCTTCATAGTGTAGTACAAATATTTAAAAAAAATCACAAAAACTTTGACATTCTCTCGATCACCAATAGTTGAGCCCAAGAATAAGTTACCAACACAAGTCTTCAAATTAAAATTTTTCGAAAGACAACTTTAAGCATCTCAACATCATCTAACATTATACATGTAGAGTTTATCTCATGGGAACACTAGGCACACCATTTTCTACATTTGATAACTTTTTGCAGTGAAGACCATATGATTTTTTAATCTAAATATTTTAAAAGACGTTATTAATTTAAAGAATAAGATGGTAATGAATAATTAATTTAGAAAGTAATTTGAAAATATAAAAATAATTTTGTAATTTTTATTTAAAAAATGGGCGAATGTTGAAGTAGGACCCAGGAGAATCAGGGAAAGGCATGGAAAGTGGAATGCTATCTTATCCAGGATAACATTTCAATTTTCAAGCACTAAGCTTCTTCACACTCGAGGCTAGCACCGCCGGGTAACGTCACAATGGCCTTTTCATCTTCCTTATGGTCTTCCCTCTTCGTTCCCAACCCAAACCAAACCAACATTCTCCCTCGCTTCTCTCCCAAACCCTCCAAGCTCCCGCTCCCGCCCGCATTCGCCATCCCCCCGCTCTCCACCGCCGCCGCAGCCGACGTCTCCGGCGCCATCGACGGGACCACCATCGCGGTGCTGAGCGGGGGGTTCGTGGCGGCGGTGGCGGCGGCGGTGTCGCTGACGGACCCGGAGAGGCGGCGGCAGATGCAGGCGGAGGAGGTGGGCGGGGGCGACAAGGAGGTGGTGCGGGAGTACTTCAACAACTCCGGGTTCCAGCGGTGGAAGAAGATTTACGGCGACACCGACGAGGTGAACCGGGTTCAGCGCGACATTAGGGTGGGCCACGCCAAGACCGTGGAGAACACGCTCTTGATGCTCAAGGACGAGGGGTCGCTTCAGGGTGTCACGGTTTGCGACGCTGGCTGCGGCACGGGTTCGCTCTCTATTCCCCTTGCCAAAGAGGGCGCTGTTGTTTACGCCAGTGATATCTCCGCCGCTATGGTCGCCGAAGCTGAGAAACAGGTTACCTTTCTTTTTCTAGCTTAATTTCACTTTTTAACTATGTTTTCTCATTTGGCAAATTTTTCCCCTTAACTTTTATACTTTGATTGTGATTTGTGAGGGGGAGAATCGAGGGAAATGGGTAAGAATTGTGTCGATAGAAAGAAAATAGGTAACAAAGAGGATGCAATTTGTAGTTATTAGATAATGTCAAATTATATAAGAAATTGATATTTTAAAAATGTATTTTATATAGTTAAATTTTAATTAAAAATATATTATTTAAGTATGTATATTTTTATCTTTCCTAACTATTTAGACAATAGTGTAGGCGCAATCTTGTCCATACATTTTTTGTTCTTCTCCATTTCCTATCAATAACATGAAACATTGTGGACATTTATGGCATTTTATTATTTATATGTCATATCAGCATGTTATATCCGTAGACAACATGTTATGTCAATAATCGATAAATCATTGTGATGATATGTCAATAATAATATATCATGTTAGTGGTCAATTAACAATGTCATATAATTTAGTTAAAAGATGATTTTAGTGGTCAACTAACAGCCTCATATGATCAATTGACAGATTATAAAATACACAAATTGGTTGAAATTTGAGTGATAAAATGTGGAATTTCAAAAGTTAAATGATAAAATTTACAAAATTGGAAAACATGGGCGACAAAAAATGTAACTAAGCCCTTTTTTAACATTTACTACATTCATCAAGCATTGAATTTTTTGGTTTTTTTTTTTTCAAAATCACCAAATTTGAGCTTAGCTCAACATTGCTTAGCTTGTTTGATTAGCATTTAGAACACATATAAAGGAATTAACGGGTTAAATACTTGATGAGTAGTTGAGCTTATTAGTAATATGAATAGCTGAGCCATCCCCCGACACATTGGAAAGCCAATAGTGAGGTCAAGTAATGTGCCATTCCTGAAGTAAAACACTGACTTTCTATTTGGTGCAGGCAAAAGAACAACTTGTGGGAAGTGAGAATGGATCTGCGCCTGTGATACCAAAGTTTGTAGTGAAGGATTTGGAGAGCTTGGATGGCAAGTATGACACTGTGGTCTGCCTTGACGTTTTGATTCATTACCCCCAAAGCAAAGCAGATGGGATGATTGCCCACCTTGCATCACTGGCCAACAACCGATTGATTCTGAGTTTTGCCCCAAAGACATTTTATTATGATCTCCTAAAGAGGGTTGGAGAGTTGTTCCCTGGGCCTTCAAAGGCAACAAGGGCATATCTTCACTCCGAGGCAGATGTAGAGAGAGCATTGCGAAAGGTTGGATGGACCATAAGGAAGAGAGGCTTAATCACTACTCAATTTTACTTTGCTAAGCTTGTTGAGGCCGTTCCTATGTAATGAGGACTTAAAAGGTAAGCTTTGTATAATTAGAGGAAATTCTTAGTGTAAATTGTAAGGCCTTCTTTTTCGTGATTTTGTATGCAATTATTCTCCGCATGTAATTCTATTATGTATATTTATTCGTAGTTTAGAAGATACTGATGAATTGAGGTATGTTTTTGGGGGAGATAGAGTGGGGTGGTGGGTTACCAGTGCATTGGATGAGCTTCCTACATATTGAAGTTACAACTGAGGGAGAGCAGTTAGTTCCTGTATGGCATTTTTTGTAATAATAATAGCACAATCTGGTTTCTAGAATGTAACACAATTAACTAATATATTGAAGATAAATTTAAGTATCACACATTTTGGTACTCTTTAATAATGCCTTTATTATTGATAGAAATCTCATACTAGCCTCCTTATAAGATACTGGAACCATATTTTGCATTAAGATGATAATTTCATATTAAATTAACTTTAAACTTACTTTTTTAACATAAAATTTTTTAAATTGGATTAATTTGAATTCAATTTTAATTAAAATTAGCTATGTAAAATTAAGAAAATTGCTTTGTAAAATTCAATTGATGACATGCTTGATGAGTTGATCTCCCGGTAAGTTGAATACCAGCATAAGTTGCAAACGAAAAAGAATGGACAAAACCAAAATGGTTTCAGGTAAAATGTTGCCTCATACCCGATCGCAGGTGTTGAAATTCTAGACTCTTTCTAAACCTTGGTAGGAATTAGGAATACGGATCAGAGGATTTGTAAGCTGCATCTAGAGTTGAAAGAATAAACATTGAGTTCATGAAAAATGATATGAAGAGTTTTCACACAAAAAAAAGGTGGGGGGTAAAAAAAAACTGAGTACTAATGTACTAATTAAAAGGGGGGAAATGACAATAATGAAATCTAGAGCCAAAATTAACAGTAATATGCAGATCCTTATACTCAGATAAGAGGTTTGAACTTTGAAGCCTCTAAGAATCTTTCAGGTTCTTGTGATGTGAATTCATTTACAGCTTGTCAGCAATTTTTGTAAGAGCATCTGTGAGCTTTCCAAGGGCTGCAACTAAGATGTCAGTTTGCTGCTTCTGCTGATCCCTGGCCAATTGGTGATTTATGTTCTGAGCTCCAAGGTGGGCTTTTAGTATATCACTATTCCTTCTTAGTAATTTGGCAATACTGTTGTTGAAATCTGTGCTGTCCTCGCTACTGTCCGATGATAACCGCTTTCTCTTGTATCCCTCCTGGAACATTGGTTCTCTCTGATAGCCTGGAGGTGGGGGCCCTGAACCAAGATACTTTCATTGAGATTGCAAAAACAAGGCCAATAATGGTGGAGCAGAATTCACTGTAGTAGGGATTTTCATGCATTCATGCAATAAATGAATTTGAATGGTTTGATGAAGATTGGACAACTCAAATCTCTAACCTATTTGTCTGATGATTTTTTATTGGATATAATTTAAGTATAGCTTATTATATTATTATCCAAATAGAATTAAAATTTTATTTCAATAATACGTGTTAAGATTTAATAAAATATTTTATTACGCATATCAACTAGATGAAACACCAATTCTGTATAATTCAACTTGAGGTTATTCGGGTTTGATTATGTATAGTTGAATCACTTGTCAATCAATTAAACAAAAATATGCTTAGTCGTGAGTTCAAGGAATGACAATAGACGTATAATATCAATCACTACGGCACTATTTTCACATGCAGCTTACAGTTTGCAATTGGTAACACATTCCTGGTAAAAAATACATATTATTCTTCTAAATATTAGTGTCCACCGTCTGTCTAAAATGATATTCCAAAAATCCACTTCAGTAACAACGAAAAGATAAATATCCTTGGTCTATATTAAAAGACGAAAACCATAGTAATGAATTAGTATTGTTTTTTATTGACAAATGCACAATTTATGCAGCATTGGATTGCCAGATGAAATACTAATGAATGGTAGTTAGCTATTTGTTGATCCTATTGAGAGTTTTAAACAATGGTTGCATATAAACAGTTATTTTTTGGGGTAACAAAAAACTCTTTGAAAAGGGGGAAAATAAACAAAAAAACAAATTGGAATGATATAAAAATATGCGGACCAAACTTTACTATAAATACTAAAACTGCATCACAAGTCAAACTGAACGATTTCAACAGCTTAAAAATGTTCAACTATATGCTATGGACAGGAGTGAGTTGATTTGATTTACCTGGATCGTAGTTCCCTTGGCAAGATGGCTGCTGCTGTTTATCTGCTAAATAGTTTAAAACAAGAAGAAAATAATCATTCAATAAGAAAAGGGTATATGATATGCATAGCATGAAAAAGAAAAGACATCACAGATTTAATCCGAGCTTATTTAACCATTGCACTGAAAGTCAATAATATAAACTACTCAAAAATATTTTCTTACAAGTATATATTAACGTGTCAACAAGATTTATTGAACAACACATACAATTTGACTCCAATGTAATAATGCAACTTCTTACCTGGAGTAGGAAATGTGAGCATGGGCATGATCTTTTTTAGACTCCCAGGTGTGCCTTTGTCCTTAGAACCATGTGTCTTCAAAAAACCATTAATCATATTCCCAGTTACATTTGTCTCCATGTGTTCCTCCTCAGTGCTCCAACTCATTTTCTCACTATCAACAATGGCCTCATCTTCCTCCTCCTCCTCCACCTCCTCATCCTCATTCTCCTTATTATACTGCTCCGGAGGCAGAGCCACTCCCTCCACACCATTCTCCACTTTCGGCACCATCTTAACCAGTGTCAAGGGAAATGCAACAGTGGTACACACCCCTCCATCCAACACGTTATACACCACCGAATCAAAGAACCCCGGAAGCTTCTTTTCCTTCCTCACGTCATTTCTCATGATCCAAAAGGACTCACTCTCTTCCCTTATACTTGACTCCCACTTCTTGATCTTCCTGAAATCAGTGAGGAGATTGCCCCACCTTTTCCTGCACTGAACTGCCCCTCTCTTCACGCCACGCTGCTGACACAACGTTGACACCATGTCCCATTTGGGGTCGCTTTGAACGAACCCCGAGGCTGATCTGAACCTGCAAATTTGTTCTCCATTTTCTACCATTTTCTTGGACTCTATGAGAACGAGCGTTTCTTGTCTTGTCCATCGAGGGTGCCTCGTGGCTTTCACTCTTTGACCCTCTGGTGCCTGTCTTCCAACTGGGGTAGTTGGAGACTCAGCAGCACCTTCACAAATTTTCTCTGCCATTGATCACACACTTTGTGTCACTTTGAGGATTAAGATGAGAATAAGGTCATACATATAATAAAAATGTGCCTTTACTGTGACTGAATGAACTTCCAAAGAGGGTGCGATATTTTTCGTGTAGGGAACTTCTTTCCCACATACGATTATTTTCCCAATATGGCACTCTCTTGCATTATACCACAAAAATTACTCTACAATCCACAGTTATATGCCTTTGCCAATTTCTTCCTCACATATAGTAGTATCGTGGTTGCATTCTTTTAGGGGTATTTTCATTACATATTGTATAAAGATTAATTGAGATAAAATATTATAAAGGATTTTACAGTAAAACAATTTTACACAATCAATTAATCATAAATCACATTCATGTTAAGTAAATTATTTAGGTTGACCTAACAAGAGTTGAAAGAGTATATACTAGTTTTGTGTTCAAATGTTGTGGTCTATGTAATTCATGTCGATAAAAAAAAAAATATATATATATATATATATATACTACATACTAAGTTTGTTAAATTTTACAATAATTATTTTAAGGGGTATTTGATACATGAAATTTTTTTACTTTTCTGAAAATCTAACATTATTCAGGAATATTAATTTTTCTCATTTGGTTTATTATTTAATTTAAAAAATAACATTTCTAGAAAACATCATTTTTGGAAATAATTTTTGCATAAGCTTTTCACAAAATTATTCTCATATATGAGATAAAAATAAAGTTTTTATGTGTTAAAACGTTATGTCACATTTATTTACTTATTTAATGTAATAAAAATCTTTAATTCTTTGATAACATTTATATAAATTATTAAAATTATTTATGATTAACTAAATATAATTTCATTAAAAATTATAATTCAGACATGAAAATTTATATGTACGAAATGCTCCTCAAAACTCATACTAATAGTGATTTCTAATCGATTAATAATGTAAACAATTTTACATTAATAATACATAAATTATTAAATTCTATCGTAAAAGTTATCAAACTTATTAAATATGATTATTTATGTGATTTGACAATGTAACTTATTTTATATTTTTAATCTATAATTTATTTTCTCTCTTATAAATTAAATTAATAACATATAGTTAGGTTTTTTAATTATTATTACGTGTTATGTGAAAATCTGTTGAAATGACAAAGTATTATACTACGTATTACCTAGAGATTGGTTGAAATAACGTAATTTCTCATGGACACTCGTGAGGGTGCCCTTTCATTTCAAGTAAAGATCCATTTCCTGTGGGCGCAAAAAAAAAACAAAAATGGACCAAAAACATTCTTACGGCAAAGTCAACGGCCCCTCGTCACGGTGCCCTCTCCTTCCAAGTAAGGGCAAAGCTTGATTCGGATGGATTTTGAGAATTATCAAATCTGATCATAATAAAATTTTGCTGTTGGATTTGACAAAAATATCGCATCTAAAATAAGAATAAATTATATATGCATTCACAATATATTTTTTTAACAATTTAAACTAATTATAAATTAATATATTAATCATTTTTAATAACTTTTATAAGAATTATTTAAGTTATACTAAAAATAATTTATGATTAATTTGTAATGTAAGAATTTAACTAATACATGCCTATTAAACTCCTAAAACAATCTAATCAGATTTTATTGCTATTTGAAGTAGATCGGTTATTTGATTTTTTTTTTCTCTTTTCTTTACGGCACAATCCTTTATTTTATCTTTTTTTTTTTGTTAACAAATAAATATATTTTCTTATTAATAGGAATATCTGTAGAATCTTGAACTAATTAATGAATTCTTTAATGGGCAATTTTTCATTTAAGTGATGACATTTATTATATAATTAAAAAGTCACATACATAATAAATAAAAATTGTTCAAAAGATTAAATTTAATAATAAATTACAACTTAATAGATTACAAATAACAAGTCAAACTAATATATATATATATATATATATATATAGGAGGGTTCAAACGACACCGGTGTAACTTTTACTAAGTATTACACTACTCAATAACTTTATATTAAATGTGAAATTTAAAAATCCAACCGTTAGATTGAAAGTTCATATCTCTTAGATCATATATACAAAATTTTATATTAATCCAAGATGATTTGATACTTCATTCTCATAAAACAAAATTGACGTAATATATTCATTTCAAAATACACTAAAATATAAACACTTTGATTACCTTCAAGTTTTTGTTCAAATTTAAAAAAATTTGATATATATGATCTAAGAGATATGAACTTTCAATCTAACGGTTGGATTTTCAAAATTCAAAATTAATATAAAGTTATTGAGTGGTGTCAATATAACTCTCCTCATATATATATATATATATATATATATATATATATATATATATATATATATATTCAACTATCGTTTTTAATGTGATTTTTTCATATTAATTATTGATGATATTCAATATAAAATATGGAGGAGAAAAAGGAACATAGTATAAATAGAAAAACTACAGGGCATACTCTATACCTATATTTTGTTACAATTAGCACTTTTAAATACATAATTATCTTCCAAATACGAGTCTTGAACAATAAGAAAAACTGAGATTTAAAACATATAAAATGAATTGCTTAGAGACAAAGAAGTGAATGTTTATAATGCAAGTTTTGAGATTGTTTTTCTTTTCAAAAAAGTTAAAAATATATACAATCCTTTACATTTTGCACAAAAGAAAAAATTACAAAAAAAAAAGTATCACAATAACAATTAAAAATGTTAATATCAAAAGTACAAATAATAGAAAAAAAATTAATACAAATCTTTAATTTATACTGAAATTGAGATTATTATAAAAGTAAAATACTACTATTATATATATATATATATATATATATATATATATATATATATATATATAATGAAATAAATTAAAATGGTAATGAAGTGGATCTGTTCCTGTTTACTAACAAAATAAATGGAACTCAAATGGGATGGGGGAGGTCTACCTTACTTCCTGTTCTTAAGATCGGATAACTACCTTCTATTTTCTTAATCATTTTAAAAAAATATGTATTACATTCACAATCATTAAACATTACCAAAAATTAAACACTATATTAACCTTTTAATTATTTAAAAATTGTGACTTCTGATCAGAAATGTTACTGCAAATATTAAAAATAATAATTTATTTTTAACAGAGAAAAAAAAAACACAATCTAGCAAAACTTAAAAGGAGTATCGGTGTAATTTTTATTCACTAATCAGAAAAAGATAGTCCTTTATAAACAAGTCTGAAAACCAAATCAGGACTAGACCAAACTCTTCACTGGAATTTAACGGTTTGACACAATTTAGATATGTTCATAAATATTCCAACTGGTGATTATTTTTTCTCATTAGCATAAAGTATAGACCTTTGGATAAGTTTTTACCAATCTAGTTCCTTATTTGCCTTTGAATGATGATTTCAAAAGAGGCAATGAATCGGATTTTCAAGAGTCAAAATTAAGAAAGTATCTTTAAATT